>NC_064648.1:21580229-22830229 GCF_023864345.2 Schistocerca serialis cubense
GTACTTTAGTCGGCATTGTGCCTTTTGTATTAAATTCGGATGCAATTTCTGTGTTACATCGTCTATAAGAGAGTCCAAGGGATACAGTAAACCTGAAGTGAAGCATCGGAATCTAAAACTGGACTCACAGGAGAGGTTCAAATCATAGAAAGTTATAGTGGCAGTCCTCTTGTACTTAAGACGGCATTGTGCCTTTTGTATTAAATTCGGATGCAATTTCTGTGTTTCATCGTCAATAAGACGGTCCAAGGTATACAGTAAACCTGAAGTGAAGCATCGGAATCTAAAACTGGACTCACAAGAGAGGTTCAAATCATTGATTGTTAGTGTGTCGGTCCTCTTGTACTTAAGTCGGCATTGTGCCATTTGTATTAAATTCGGATGCAATTTCTGTGTTTAATTATCAATAAGAAGGTATAAGCTATACAGTAGACCTGAAGTGAAGCATCGGAATCTAAAAGTGGACTCAGAGGAGAGGTTCAATTCATAGAAAGTTAGAGTGTCAGTCCTCTTGTACTTAAGTCGGCATTGTGCCTTTTTTATTAAATTCGATGCAATTTCTGTGTTTCATCGTCAATGAGAAGGTCCAAGGGATACAGTAAACCTGAAGTGAAGCATCGGAATCTAAAACTGGACTCACAGGAGAGGTTCAAATCATAGAAATTTAGAGTGTCAATCCTCTTGTACGTAAGTCGGCATTGTGCCTTTTGTTTTAAATTCGGATGGAATTTTTGTATATCATCGTCAATAAGACGGTCCTCGGTATACAGTAAACCTGAAGTGAAGCATCGGAATCTAAAACTGGACTCACAGGAGAGGTACAAATCATGGAAAGTTAGTGCGTCAGTCCTCTTGTACTTTAGTCGGCATTGTGCCTTTCGTATTAAATTCGGATGCAATTTCTGTGTTACATCGTCTATAAGAAAGTCCAAGGGATACAGTAAACCTGAAGTGAAGCATCGGAATCTAAAACTGGACTCACAGGAGAGGTTCAAATCATAGAAAGTTATAGTGGCAGTCCTCTTGTACTTAAGACGGCATTGTGCCTTTTGTATTAAATTCGGATGCAATTTCTGTGTTTCATCGTTAATAAGACGGTCCAAGGTATACAGTAAACCTGAAGTGAAGCATCGGAATCTAAAACTGGACTCACAAGAGAGGTTCAAATCATTGAATGTTAGAGTGTCGGTCCTCTTGTACTTAAGTCGGCATTGTGCCATTTGTATTAAATTCGGATGCAATTTCTGTGTTTAATTATCAATAAGAAGGTATAAGCTATACAGTAGACCTGAAGTGAAGCATCGAAATCTAAAACTGGACTCAGAGGAGAGGTTCAAATCATAGAAAGTTAGAGTGTCAGTCCTCTTGTACTTAAGTCGGCATTGTGCCTTTTTTATTAAATTCGATGCAATTTCTGTGTTTCATCGTCAATGAGAAAGTCCAAGGGATACAGTAAACCTGATGTGAAGCATCGGAATCTAAAACTGGACTCACAGGAGCGGTTCAAATCATAGAAAATAAGAAAGTCAGTCCTCTTGTACTTAAGTCGGCAATGTGCCTTTTGTATTAAATTCGGATGCAATTTCTGTGTTTCATCGTCAATAAGAAGGTCCAAGGGAAACAGTAAACCTGAAGTGAAGCATCGGAATCTGAAACCGGACTCACAGGAGAGGTTCAAATCATAGAAAGTTTGAGTGTCAGTCCCCTTGTACCTAAGTCGTCATTGGGCCGTTTTTATTAAATACGGATGCAATTTCTGGGTTTCATCGTCAATATGACGGTCCAAGGGATACAGTAAACCTCAAGTGAAGCATCGGAATCTAAAACTGGACTCACAGGAGAGGTTCAAATCATAGAAAGTTAGAGTGACAGTCCTCTTGTACTTAAGTCGGCATTGTTCGTTTAGTACTATATTCGGATGCAATATCTGTGTTTCATCGTCAATAAGAAGTTCCAAGGGATACAGTAAAGCTGAAGTGAAGCTTCGGAATCTAAAACTGGACTCACAGGAGAGGTTCAAATCATAAAAATTAGAGTGTCAGTCCTCTTGTACTTAAATCGGCATTGTGGCTTTTGTATTATATTCGGATGCAATTTCTGTGTTTCATCGTCAATAAGAAGGTAGGTCCAAGCTATACAGTAGACCTGAAGTGAAGCATCGGAATCTAAAACTGGACTCACAGGAGTGGTTCAAATCATAGATAGTTAGAGTGTCAGTCCTCTTGTACTTAAGTCGGCATTGTGCCTTTTGTATTAAATTCGATGCAATTTCTGTGTCTCATCGTCAATAAGTAGGTCCAAGGGATACAGTAAACCTGATGTGAAGCATCGGAATCTATAACTGCACTCACAGGAGGGGTTCAAATCATTGAAAGTTAGAGTGTCAGTCCTCTTTTACTTAAGTCGGCAATGTGCCTTTTGTATTAAATTCGGATGCAATTTCTGTGTTTCATCGTCAATAAGAAGTTCCAAGGGATACAGGAAACCTGAAGTGAAGAATCGGAATCAAAACTGGACTCACAGGAGAGGTTCAAATCATAGAAAGTTAGAGTGTCAGTTCTCTTGTACTTATGTCGGCACTGGGCCATTTGTATTAAATTCCGATGCAATTTCTGTGTTTCATCGTTAATAAGAAGCTCCAAGGGATACAGTAAACCCGAAGTGAAGCATCGGAATCTTAAACTGGACTCACAGGAGAGGTTCAAATCATAGAAACTTAGAATGTCAGTCATCTTGTACTTAAGTCCTCATTGTGCCTTTTGTAATAAATGCGATGAAATTTCTGTGTTTCATCGTCAATTAAAAGGTCCAAGGGATACAGTAAACCTGAAGTTAAGCATCGGAATTTAAAACTGGACTCACAGGAGAGGTTCAAATCATAGAAAGTTAGAGTATCTGTCCTCTTGTACTTCAGTCGGCATTGTGCCATTTTTATTAAATTCGGATGGAATTTCAGGGTTTCATCGTCAATAAGATGGTTCAAGGGATACAGTAAACTTGAAGTGAAGCATCGGAACCTAAAACTGGACTCACAGGAGAGATTCAAATCATAGAAAGTTAGAGTGTCAGTCCTCTTGTACTTATGTCGGCATTGTGCCTTTTGAACTTAATTCCGATGCAATATCTGTGCTTCATCGTCGATAAGAAGGTCCAATGGATACAGTAAACGTGAAGTGAAGCTCGGAATCTAAAACTAAACTCACAGGAGAGATTGAAATCATAGAATCATAGAGTGTCAGTCCTCTTGTACTTAAGTCGCCATTGTGCCTTTTGTATTAAATTCGGATGCAATTTCTGTGTTTCCTCGTCAATAAGAAGGTCCAATGAATACAGTAAACCTGAAGTGAAGCATCGGAATCCGAAAGTGGGCTCACAGGAGAGGTAGAAATCATAGAAAGTTAGAGTGTCAGTCCTCTTGTACTTAAGTCGGCATTGTGCCTTTTGTATTAAATTCGGATGCAATTTCTGTGTTTCATCGTCAATATGAAGGTCCAAGGGATACAGTAAACCTGAAGTGAAGCATCGGATTCTAAAACTGGACTCACAGGAGAGGTTCATATCATAGAAAGTTAGAGTGTCAGTCCTCTTGTACTTTAGTCGGCATTGTGCCTTTTGTATTAAATTCGGATGCAATTTCTGTGTTTCATCGTCAATAAGAAGGTCCAAAGGGTAAAGTAAAACTGAAGTGAAGCATCGGAATCGAAAAGTGGACTTACAGGAGAGGTTCAAATCATAGAAAGTTAGAGTGTCATTCCTCTTGTACTTAAGTCGGCATTGTTCCTTTTGTATTAAATTCGGATGCAATTTCTGTGTTTCATCGTCATTAAGAAGGTGCAAGGGATACAGTTAACCTGAAGTGAATCATCGGAATCCAAAACCGGACTCACAGGAGAGGTTCATATCATAGAAAGTTGGAGTTCAGACCTCTTGTACTTAAGTCGGCATTGTGCCTTTTGAATTTAATTCCGATGCAATATCTGTGCTTCATCGTCAATAAGAAGGTCCAAGAGATACAGTAAACCTGAAGTGAAGCATCGGAATCTGAAACCGGACTCACAGGGGAGGTTCAAATCATAGAAAGTTAGAGTGTCAGCCCTCTTGTACTTTAGTCGGCATTGTGCCTTTTGTATTGAATTCGGATGCAATTTCTGTGTTTCATCGTCAATAGGAAGGTCCAAGGGATACAGTAAAACTGAAGTGAAGCATCGGAATCTAAAACTGGACTTACAGGAGAGGTTCAAATCATAGAAAGTTAGAGTGTCATTCCTCTTGTACTTAAGTTCGACATTGTTCCTTTTGTATTAAATTCGGATGCAATTTCTGTGTTTCATCGTCATTAAGAAGGTGCAAGGGATACAGTTAACCTGAAGTGAATCATCGGAATCTGAAACCGGACTCACAGGGAGGTTCAAATCACAGAAAGTTAGAGTGTCAGTCCTCTGGTACTTAAGACGGCATTGAACCTTTTGTATTAAATTCGGATGCAATTTCTGTGTTTCATCGTCAATAAGAAGGTCCAAGGGATACAGTAAACCTGAAGTGAAGCATCGGAATCTAAAACTGGACTCACAGGAGGGGTTTAAATCATAGAAAGTTAGAGTGTCAATCCTCTTGTACTTAAGTCGGCATTGTGCCTTTTGTTTTAAATTCGGATGGAATTTTTGTATATCATCGTCAATAAGACGGTCCTCGGTATACAGTAAACCTGAAGTGAAGCATCGGAATCTAAAACTAGAGTCACAGGAGAGGTACAAACCATGGAAAGTTAGTGTGTCAGTCCTCTTGTACTTTAGTCGGCTTTGTGCCTTTTGTATTAAATTTGGATGCAATTTCTGTGTTACATCGTCTATAAGAAAGTCCAAGGGATACAGTAAACCTGAAGTGAAGCATCGGAATCTAAAACTGGACTCCAGGAGAGGTTCAAATCATAGAAAGTTATAGTGGCAGTCCTCTTGTACTGAAGTCGGCTTTGTGCCTTTTGTATTAAATTCGGATGCAATTTCTGTGTTTCATCGTCAATAAGACGGTCCAAGGTATACAGTAAACCTGAAGTGAAGCATCGGAATCTAGAACTGGACTCACAGGAGAGGTTCAAATCATTGAATGTTAGAGTGTCGGTCCTCTTGTACTTAAGTCGGCATTGTGCCATTTGTATTAAATTCGGATGCAATTTCCGTGTTTAATTGTCAATAAGAAGGTCCAAGCTATACAGTAGACCTGAAGTGAAGCATCGGAATCTATAACTGGACTCATAGGAGAGGTTCAAATCATAGATAGTTAGAGTGTCAGTCCTCTTGTACTTTAGTCGGCATTGTGCCTTTTGTATTAAATTCGGATGCAATTTCTGTGTTTCATCGTCAATAAGAAGGTTCAAGGGATACAGTAAAACTGAAGTGAAGCATCGGAATCTAAAACTGGACTTACAGGAGAGGTTCAAAACATAGAAAGTTAGAGTGTCATTCCCCTTGTACTTAAGTCGGCATTGTTCCTTTTGTATTAAATTCGGATGCAATTTCTGTGTTTCATCGTCATTAAGAAGGTGCAAGGAATACAGTTAACCTGAAGTGAATCATCGGAATCTGAAACCGGACTCACAGGGAGGTTCAAATCACAGAAAGTTAGAGTGTCAGTCCTCTGGTACTTAAGACGGCATTGAACCTTTTGTATTAAATTCGGATGCAATTTCTGTGTTTCATCGTCAATAAGAAGGTCCAAGGGATACAGTAAACCTGAAGTGAAGCATCGGAATCTAAAACAGGACTCACAGGAGAAGTTCAAATCATAGAAAGTTAGAGTGTCAGTCCTCTTGTACTAAGTCGGCATTGTGCTTTTTGTATTAAATTCGGATGCAATTTCTGTGTTTCATTGTCATTAAGAAGGTCCAAGGGATACAGTAATCCTGAAGTGAAGCATCGGAATCTAAAACTGGACTCACAGGAGAGGTTCAAATCATAGAAAGTTAGAGTGTCAGTCCCCTTGTACCCAAGTCGGCATTGTGCCGTTTTTATTAAATTCGGATGCAATTTCTGGGTTTCATCGTCAATATGACGGTCCAAGGGATACAGTAAACCTGAAGTGATGCTTCGGAATCTAAAACTGGACTCACAGGAGAGGTTCAAATCATAGAAAGTTATAGTGTCAGTATTATTGTACTTAAGTCGGCATTGTGCCTTTTGTATTAAATTCGGATGCAATTTCCGTGTTTCATCGTCAATAAGACGGTGCAAAGTATACAGTAAACCTGAAGTGAAGGAACGGAATCTAAAACTGGACTCACAGGAGAGATTCAAATCATAGAAAGTTAGAGTGTCAGTCCTCTTATACTTAAGTCGGCAATGTGCCGTTTGAATTAAATTGGGATGCAATTTCTGTGCTTCATTGTCAATAGGAATGTCCAAGGGATACTGTAAACCTCAAATGAAGCATTGGAATCTAAAACTGGACTCACAGAAGAGATTGAAATCATAGAATCTTAGAGTGTCATTCCTCTTGTACTTAAGTCGGCATTGTTCTTTTTGTATTAAATTCGGATGCAATTTCTGTGTTTCATCGTCATTAGGAAGGTGCAAGGGATACAGTTAACCTGAAGTGAATCATCGGAATCCAAAACCGGGCTCACAGGAGAGGTTCATATCATAGAAAGTTGGAATTCAGACCTCTTGTACTTAAGTCGGCATTGTGCCTTTTGAATTTAATTCCGATGCAATTTCTGTGTTTCATCGTCAATAAGAAGGTCCAAGGGATACAGTAAACCTGAAGTGAAGCATCGGAATCTAAAACAGGACTCACTGGAGAAGTTCAAATCATAGAAAATTAGAGTGTCAGTCCTCTTGTACTAAGTCGGCATTGTCCTTTTTGTATTAAATTCGGATGCAATTTCTGTGTTTCATTGTCAATAAGAAGGTCCAAGGGATACAGTCAACCTGAAGTGAAGCATCGGAATCTAAAACTGGACTCACAGGAGAGGTTCAAATCATAGAAAGTTAGAGTGTCAATCCTCTTGTACTTAAGTCGGCATTGTGCCTTTTGTTTTAAATTTGGATGGAATTTTTGTGTATCATCGTCAATAAGACGGTCCTCGGTATACAGTAAACCTGAAGTGAAGCATCGGAATCTAAAACTGGACTCACAGGGGAGGTACAAATCATGGAAAGTTAGTGTGTCAGTCCTCTTGTACTTCAGTCGGCATTGTGCCTTTTGTATTAAATTTGGTTGCAATTTCTGTGTTGCATCGTCTATAAGAAAGTCCAAGGGATACAGTAAACCTGAAGTGAAGCATCGGAATCTAAAACTGGACTCACAGGAGAGGTTCAAATCATAGAAAGTTATAGTGGCAGTCCTCTTGTACTTAAGTCGGCATTGTTCCTTTTGTATTAAATTCGGATGCAATTTCTGTGTTTCATCGTCAATAAGACGGTCCAAAGTATACAGTAAACCTGAAGTGAAGCATCGGAATCTAAAACTGGACTCACAAGAGAGGTTCAAATCATTGAATGTTAGAGTGTCGGTCCTCTTGTACTTAAGTCAGCATTGTGCCATTTGTATTAAATTCGGATGCAATTTCTGTGTTTAATTGTCAATAAGAAGGTCCAAGCTATACAGTAGACCTGAAGTGAAGCATCGGAATCTAACACTGGACTCACAGGAGAGGTTCAAATCATAGAAAATTAGAGTGTCAGTCCTCTTGTACTTAGGTCGGCATTGTGCCTTTTGTATTAAATTCGATGCAATTTCTGTGTATCATCGTCAATGAGAAGGTCCAAGGGATACAGTAAACCTGATGTGAAGCATCGGAATCTAAAACTGGACTCACAGGAGAGGTTCAAATCATAGAAAATAAGAAAGTCAGTCCTCTTGTACTTAAGTCGGCAATGTGCCTTTTGTATTAATTTCGGATGCAATTTCTGTGTTTCATCGTCAATATGAAGGTCCAAGGGATACAGTAAACCTGAAGTGAAGCATCGGAATCTGAAACCGGACTCACAGGAGAGGTTCAAATCATAGAAATTAAGAGTGTCAGTCCCCTAGTACCTAAGTCGGCATTGTGCCGTTTTTATTAAATTCGGATGCAATTTCTGTGTTTCATCGTCAATAAGAAAGTCCAAGGGATACAGTAAACCTGAAGTGAAGCATCGGAATCTAAAACTGGACTCACAGGAGAGGTTCAAATCATAGAAAGTTAGAGTGTCAGCCCTCTTGTACTTTAGTAGGCATTGTGCCTTTTGTAATAAATTCGGATGCAATTTATGTGTTTCATCGTCAATAGGAAGGTCCAAGGGATACAGTAAAACTGAAGTGAAGCATCAGAATCTAAAACTGGACTTACAGGAGAGGTTCAAATCATAGAAAGTTAGAGTGTCATTCCTCTTGTACTTAAGTTCGACATTGTTCCTTTTGTATTAAATTCGGATGCAATTTCTGTGTTTCATCGTCATTAAGAAGGTGCAAGGGATACAGATAACCTGAAGTGAATCATCGGAATCTGAAACTGGACTCACAGGGAGGTTCAAATCACAGAAAGTTAGAGTGTCAGTCCTCTGGTACTTAAGACGGCATTGAACTTTTTGTATTAAATTCGGATTCAATTTCTGTGTTTCATCGTTAATAAGAAGGTCCAAGGGATACAGTAAACCTGAAGTGAAGCATCGGAATCTAAAACAGGACTCACAGGAGAAGTTCAAATCATAGAAAGTTAGAGTGTCAGTCCTCTTGTACTAAGTCGGCATTGTGCTTTTTGTATTAAAGTCGGATGCAATTTCTGTGTTTCATTGTCAATAAGAAGGTCCAAGGGATACAGTAAACCTGAAGTGAAGCATCGGAATCTAAAACTGGACTCACAGGAGAGGTTCAAATCATAGAAAGTTAGAGTGTCAATCCTCTTGTACTTAAGTCGGCATTGTGCCTTTTGTTTTAAATTCGGATGGAATTTTTGTATATCATCGTCAATAAGACGGTCCTCGGTATACAGTAAACCTGAAGTGAAGCATCGGAATCTAAAACTGGACTCACAGGAGAGGTACAAACCATGGAAAGTTAGTGTGTCAGTCCTCTTGTACTTTAGTCGGCTTTGTGCCTTTTGTATTAAATTTGGATGCAATTTCTGTGTTACATCGTGTATAAGGAAGTCCAAGGGATACAGTAAACCTGAAGTGAAGCATCGGAATCTAAAACTGGACTCACAGGAGACGTTCAAATCATAGAAAGTTATAGTGGCAGTCCTCTTGTACTTAAGTCGGCATTGTGCCTTTTGTATTAAATTCGGATGCAATTTCTGTGTTTCATCGTCAATAAGACGGTCCAAGGTATACAGTAAACCTGAAGTGAAGCATCGGAATCTAAAACTGGACTCACAGGAGAGGTTCAAATCATTGAATGTTAGAGTGTCGGTCCTCTTGTACTTAAGTCGGCATTGTGCCATTTGTATTAAATTCGGATGCAATTTCTGTGTTTAATTGTCAATAAGAAGGTCCAAGCTATACAGTAGACCTGAAGTGAAGCATCGGAATCTAAAACTGGACTCACAGGAGAGGTTCAAATCATAGAAAGTTAGAGTGTCAGTCCTCTTGTACTTTAGTCGGCATTGTGCCTTTTGTATTAAATTCGGATGCAATTTCTGTGTTTCATTGTCAATAAGAAGGTTCAAGGGATACAGTAAAACTGAAGTGTAGCATCGGAATCTAAAACTGGACTTACAGGAGAGGTTCAAATCATAGAAAGTTAGAGTGTCATTCCTCTTGTACTTAAGTCGGCATTGTTCCTTTTGTATTAAATTCGGATGCAATTTCTGTGTTTCATCGTCATTAAGAAGGTGCAAGGGATACAGTTAACCTGAAGTGAATCATCGGAATGTGAAACCGGACTCACAGGGAGGTTCAAATCACAGAAAGTTAGAGTGTCAGTCCTCTGGTACTTAAGACGGCATTGACTTTTGTATTAAATTCGGATGCAATTTCTGTGTTTCATCGTAAATAAGAAGGTCCAAGGGATACAGTAAACCTGAAGTGAAGCATCGGAATCTAAAACAGGACTCACAGGAGAAGTTCAAATCATAGAAAGTTAGAGTGTCAGTCCTCTTGTACTAAGTCGGCATTGTGTTTTTTTTGTATTAAATTCGGATGCAATTTCTGTGTTTCATTGTCATTAAGAAGGTCCAAGGGATACAGTAATCCTGAAGTGAAGCAACGGAATCTAAAACTGGACTCACAGGAGAGGTTCAAATCATAGAAAGTTAGAGTGTCAGTCCCCTTGTACCCAAGTCGGCATTGTGCCGTTTTTATTAAATTCGGATGCAATTTCTGGGTTTCATCGTCAATATGACGGTCCAAGGGATACAGTAAACCTCAAGTGAAGCATCGGAATCTAAAACTGGACTCACAGGAGAGGTTCAAAACATAGAAAGTTAGAGTGACAGTCCTCTTGTACTTAAGTCGGCATTGTTCCCTTAGTACTATATTCGGATGCAATATCTGTGTTTCATCGTCAATAAGAAGGTCCAAGGGATACAGTAAACCTGAAGTGACGCTTCGGAATCTAAAACTGGACTCACAGGAGAGGTTCAAATCATAAAAAGTTAGAGTATCAGTCCTCTTGTACTTAAATCGGCATTGTGCCTTTTGTATTATATTCGGATGCAATTTCTGTGTTTCATCGTCAATAAGATGGTCCAAGCTATACAGTAGACCTGAAGTGAAGCATCGGAATCTAAAACTGGACTCACAGGAGTGGTTCAAATCATAGGAAGTTAGAGTGTCAGTCCTCTTGTACTTAAGTCGGCTTGTGCCTTCTGAACTTAATTCCGATGCAATATCTGTGCTTCATCGTCGATAAGAAGGTCCAAGGGATACAGTAAACGTGAAGTGAAGCTCGGAATCTAAAACTGGACTCACAGGAGAGATTCAAATCATAGAAAGTTAGAGTGTCAGTCATCTTATACTTAAGTCGGCAATGTGCCGTTTGTATTAAATTGGGATGCAATTTCTGTGCTTCATCGTCAATAAGAATGTCCAAGGGATACTGTAAACCTCAAATGAAGCATCGGAATCTAAAACTGGACTCACAGGAGAGATTGAAATCATAGAATCTTAGAGTGTCATTGCTCTTGTACTTAAGTCGGCATTGTTCCTTTTGTATTAAATTCGGATGCAATTTCTGTGTTTCATCGTCATTAAGAAGGTGCAAGGGATACATTTAACCTAAAGTGAATCATCGGAATCCAAAACCGGACTCACAGGAGAGGTTCATATCATAGAAAGTTGGAGTTCAGACCTCTTGTACTTAAGTCGGCATTGTGCCTTTTGAATTTAATTCCGATGCAATATCCGTGCCTCATCGTCAATAAGAAGGTCCAAGAGATACAGTAAACCTAAAGTGAAGCATCGGAATCTGAAACCGGACTCACAGGGAAGGTTCAAATCACATAAAGTTAGAGTGTCAGTCCTCTGGTAATTATGTCGGCATTGAACCTTTTGTATTAAATTCGGATGCAATTTCTGTGTTTCATCGTCAATAAGAAGGTCCAAGGGATGCAGTAAACCTGAAGTGAAGCATCGGAATCTAAAACAGGACTCACAGGAGAAGTTCAAATCATAGAAAAGTAGAGTGTCAGTCCTCTTGTACTAAGTCGGCATTGTGCTTTTTGTATTGAATTCGGATGCAATTTCTGTGTTTCATTGTCAATAAGAAGGTCCAAGGGATACAGTAAACCTGAAGTGAAGCATCGGAATCTAAAACTGGACTCACAGGAGAGGTTCAAATCATAGAAAGTTAGAGTGTCAATCCTCTTGTACTTAAGTCGGCCTTGTGCCTTTTGTTTTAAATTTGGATGGAATTTTTGTGTATCATCGTCAATAAGACGGTCCTCGGTATACAGTAAACCTGAAGTGAAGCATCGGAATCTAAAACTGGACTCACAGGGGAGGTACAAATCATGGAAAGTCAGTGTGTCAGTCCTCTTGTACTTTAGTCGTCATTGTGCCTTTTGTATTAAATTCGGATGCAAATTCTGTGTTACATCGTCTATAAGAAAGTCCAAGGGTTACAGTAAACCTGAAGTGAAGCATCGGAATCTAAAACTGGACTCACAGGAGAGGTTCAAATCATAGAAAGTTATAGTGGCAGTCCTCTTGTACTTAAGTCGGCATTGTGCTTTTTTTGTATTAAATTCGGATGCAATTTCTGTGTTTCATCGTCAATAAGACGGTCCAAGGTATACAGTAAACCTGAAGTGAAGCATCGGAATCTAAAACTGGACTCACAAGAGAGGTTCAAATCATTGAATGTTAGAGTGTCGGTCCTCTTGTACTTAAGTCGGCATTGTGCAATTTGTATTAAATTCGGATGCAATTTCTGTGTTTAATTGTCAATTAGAAGGTCCAAGCTATACAGTAGACCAGAAGTGAAGCATCGGAATCTAAAACTGGACTAACAGGAGAGGTTCAAATCATAGAAAATTAGAGTGTCAGTCCTCCTGTACTTAGGTCGGCATTGTGCCTTTTGTATTAAATTCGATGCAATTTCTGTGTTTCATCGTCAATGAGAAGGTCCAAGGGATACAGTAAACCTGATGTGAAACATCGGAATCTAAAACTGGACTCACAGGAGAGGTTCAAATCATAGAAAATAAGAAAGTCAGTCCTCTTGTACTTAAGTCGGCAATGTGCCTTTTGTATTAAATTCGGATGCAATTACTGTGTTTCATCGTCAATAAGAAGGTCCAAGGGATACAGTAAACCTGAAGTGAAGCATCGGAATCTGAAACCGGACTCACAGGAGAGGTTCAAACCATAGAAAGTAAGAATGTCAGTCCCCTTGTACCTAAGTCGGCATTGTGCCGTGTTTATTAAATTCGGATGCAATTTCTGGGTTTCATCGTCAATATGACGTTCCAAGGGATACAGTAAACCTCAAGTGAAGCATCGGAATCTAAAACTGGACTCACAGGAGAGGTTCAAATCATAGAAAGTTAGAGTGTCAGTCCTCTTGTACTTAAGTCGGAATTGTTTCTTTTGTACTATATTCGGATGCAATATCTGTGTTTCATCGTCAATAAGAAGGTCCAAGGGATACAGTAAACCTGAAGTGAAGCTTCGGAATCTAAAACTGCACTCACAGGAGAGGTTCAAATCATAAAAAGTTAGAGCGTCAGTCCTCTTGTACTTAAATCGGCATTGTGCCTTTTGTATTAAATTCGATGCAATTTCTGTGTTTCATCGTCAATAAGTAGGTCCAAGGGATACAGTAAACCTGATGTGAAGCATCGGAAATTATAACTGCACTCACAGGAGAGGTTCACATCATTGAAAGTTAGAGTGTCAGTCCTCTTGTACTTAAGTCGGCAATGTGCCTTTTGTATTAAATTCGGATGCAATTTCTGGGTTTCATCGTCAATATGATGTTCCAAGGGATACAGTAAACCTCAAATGAAGCATCGGAATTTAAAACTGGACTCATAGGAGAGATTGAAATCATAGAATCTTAGAGTGTCAGTCCTCTTGTACTTAAGTCGCCATTGTGCCTTTTGTATTAAATTCGGTTGCGATTTCTGTGTTTCCTCGTCAATAAGAAGGTCCAATGGATACAGTAAACCTGAAGTGAAGCATCGGAATCCGAAAGTGGACTCACAGGAGAGGTAGAAATCATAGAAAGTTAGAGTGTCAGTCCTCTTGTACTTAAGTCGGCATTGTGCCTTTTGTATTAAATTCGGATGCAATTTCTGTGTTTCATCGTCAATAAGAAGGTCCAAGGGATACAGTAAACCTGAAGTGAAGCATCGGAATCTGAAACCGGATTCACAGGGGAGGTTCAAATCACAGAAAGTTAGAGTGTCAGTCCTCTTGTACTTAAGTCGGCATTGAACCTTTTGTATTAAATTCGGATGCATTTTCTGTGTTTCACCGTCAATAAGAAGGTCCAAGGGGGTACAGTAAACCTGAAGTGAAGCATCGGAATCTAAAACATGACTCACAGGAGAAGTTCAAATCATAGAAAATTAGAGTGTCAGTCCTCTTGTACTAAGTCGGCATTGTGCTTTTTGTATTAAATTCGGATGCAATTTCTGTGTTTCATTGTCAATAAGAAGGTCCAAGGGATACAGTAAACCTGAAGTGAAGCATCGGAATCTAAAACTGGACTCACAGGAGAGGTTCAAATCATAGAAAGTTAGAGTGTCAATCCTCTTGTACTTAAGTCGGCATTGTGCCTTTTGTTTTAAATTCGGATAGAATTTTTGTGTATCATCATCAATAAGACGGTCCTCAGTATACAGTAAACCTGAAGTGAAGCATCGGAATCTAAAACTGGACTCACAGGAGAGGTTCAAATCATAGAAAGTTAGAGTGTCAGTTCTCTTGTACTTATGTCGGCATTGGGCCATTTGTATTAAATTCCGATGCAATTTCTGTGTTTCATCGTTAATAAGAAGGTCCAAGGGATACAGTAAACCCGAAGTGAAGCATCGGAATCTTAAACTGGACTCACAGGAGAGGTTCAAATCACAGAAACTAAGAATGTCAGTCCTCTTGTACTTAAGCCTTCATTGTGCCTTTTGTAATAAATTCGATGAAATTTCTGTGTTTCATCGTCAATAAAAAGGTCCAAGGGATACAGTCAACCTGAAGTGAAGCATCGGAATTTAAAACTGGACTCACAGGAGAGGTTCAAATCATAGAAAGTTAGAGTATCTGTCCTCTTGTACTTCACTCGGCATTGTGCCATTTTTATTAAATTCGGATGCAATTTCAGGGGTTTAATCGTCAATAAGACGGTTCAAGGGATACAGTAAATTAGAAGTGGAGCATCGGAACCTGAAACTGGACTCACAGGAGAGATTCAAATCATAGAAAGTTAGAGTGTCAGTCCTCTTGTACTTAAGACGGCATTGTGCCTTTTGAACTTAATGCCGATGCAATATCTGTGCTTCATCGTCGATAAGAAGGTCCATAGGATACAGTAAACGTGAAGTGAAGCTCTGAATCTAAAACTGGACTCACAGGAGAGGTTCAAATCATAGAAAGTTATAGTGTCAGTCCTATTGTACTTAAGTCGGCATTGTGCCTTTTGTATTAAATTCAGATGCAATTTCCATGTTTCATCGTCAATAACACGGTGCAAGGTATACAGTGAACCTGAAGTGAAGGAACGGAATCTAAAACTGGACTCACAGGAGAGATTCACATCATAGAAAGTTAGAGTGTCAGTCCTCTTATACTTAAGTCGGCAATGTGCCGTTTGTATTAAATTGGGATGCAATTTCTGTGCTTCATCGTCAATAAGAACGTCCAAGGGATACTGTAAACCTCAAATGAAGCATCGGAATCTAAAACTGGACTCACAGGAGAGATTGAAATCATAGAATCTTAGAGTGTCATTCCTCTTGTACTTAAGTCGGCATTGTTCCTTATGTATTAAATTCGGATGCAATTTCTGTGTTTCAACGTCATTAAGAAGGTGCAAGGGATACAGTTAACCTGAAGTGAATCATCGGAATCCAAAACCCGACTCACAGCAGAGGTTCATATCATAGAAAGTTGGAGTTCAGACCTCTTGTACTTAAGTCGGCATTGTGCCTTTTGAATTTAATTCCGATGCAATATCTGTGCTTCATCGTCAATAAGAAGGTCCAAGAGATACAGTAAACCTGAAGTGAAGCATCGGAATCTGAAACCGGACTCACAGGGGTGGTTCAAATCACGGAAAATTAGAGTGTCAGTCCTCTGGTACTTAAGTCGGCATTGAACCTTTTGTATTAAATTCGGATGCAATTTCTGTGTTTCATCGTCAATAAGAAGCTCCAAGGGATACAGTAAACCTGAAGTGAAGCATCGGAATCTAAAACAGGACTCACAGGAGAAGTTCAAATCATAGAAAATTAGAGTGTCAGTCCTCTTGTACTAAGTCTGCATTGTGCTTTTTGTATTAAATTCGGATGCAATTTCTGTGTTTCATTGTCAATAAGAAGGTCCAAGGGATACAGTAAACCTGAAGTGAAGCATCGGAATCTAAAACTGGACTAACATGAGAGGTTCAAATCATAGAAAGTTAGAGTGTCAATCCTCTTGTACTTAAGTCGGCATTGTGCCTTTTGTTTTAAATTCGGATAGAATTTTTGTGTATCATCGTCATAAAGACGGTCCTCGGTATACAGTAAACCTGAAGTGAAGCATCGGAATCTAAAACTGGACTCACAGGGGAGGTACAAATCATGGAAAGTTAGTGTGTCAGTCCTCTTGTACTTTAGTCGGCATTGTGCCTTTTGTATTAAATTCGGATGCAATTTCTGTATTACATCGTCTACAAGAAAGTCCAAGGGATACAGTAAACCTGAAGTGAAGCATCGGAATCTAAAACTGGACTCACAGGAGAGGTACAAATCATAGAAACTCATAGTGGCAGTCCTCTTGTACTTAAGTCGGCATTGTGCCTTTTGTATTAAATTCGGATGCAATTTCTGTGTTTCATCGTCAATAAGACGGTCCAAGTTATACAGTAAACCTGAAGTGAAGCATCGGAATCTAAAACTGGACTCACAAGAGAGGTTCAAATCATTGAATGTTAGAGTGTCGGTCCTCTTGTACTTAAGTCGGCATTGTGCCATTTGTATTAAATTCGGATGCAATTTCTGTGTTTAATTGTCAATAAGAAGGTCGAAGCTATACAGTAGACCTGAAGTGAAGCATCGGAATCTAAAACTGGACTCACAGGAGAGGTTCAAATCATAGAAAGTTAGAGTGTCCGTCCTCTTGTACTTAAGTCGGCATTGTGCCTTTTGTATTGAATTCGATGCAATTTCTGTGTTTCATCGTCAAAGAGAAGGTCCAAGGGATACAGTAAACCTGATGTGAAGCATCGGAATCTAAAACTGGACTCACAGGAGAGGTTCAAATCATAGAAAATAAGAAAGTCAGTCCTCTTGTACTTAAGTCGGCAATGTGCATTTGTATTAAATTCGGATGCAATTTCTGTGTTTCATCGTCAATAAGAAGGTCCAAGGGATACAGTAAACCTGAAGTGAAGCATCGGAATCTGAAACCGGACTCACAGGAGAGGTTCAAATCATAGAAAGTAAGAGTGTCAGTCCCCTTGTACCTAAGTCGGCATTGTGCCGTTTTTATTAAATTCGGATGCAATTTCTGGGTTTCATCGTCAATATAACGTTCCAAGGGATACAGTAAACCTCAAGTGAAGCATCGGAATCTAAAACTGGACTCACAGGAGAGGTTCAAATCATAGAAAGTTAGAGTGTGAGTCCTCTTGTACTTAAGTCGGCATTGTTCCTTTTGTACTATATTCGGATGCAATATCTGTGTTTCATCGTCAATAAGAAGGTCCAAGGGATACAGTAAACCTGAAGTGAAGCTTCGGAATCTAAAACTGGACTCACAGGAGAGGTTCAAATCATAAAAAGTTAGAGCGTCAGTCCTCTTGTACTTAAATCGGCATTGTGCCTTTTGTATTATATTCGGATGCAATTTCTGTGTTTCATCGTCAATAAGAAGGTCCAAGCTATACAGTAGACCTGAAGTGAAGCATCGGAATCTAAAACTGGACTCACAGGAGTGGTTCAAATCATAGAAAGTTAGAGTGTCAGTCCTCTTGTACTTAAGTCGGCATTGTGCCTTTTTGTATTAAATTCGATGCAATTTCTGTGTTTCATCGTCAATAAGTAGGTCCAAGGGATACAGTAAACCTGATGTGAAGCATCGGAAATTATAACTGCACTCACAGGAGAGGTTCACATCATTGAAAGTTAGAGTGTCAGTCCTCTTGTACTTAAGTCGGCAAAGTGCCTTTTGTATTAAATTCTGATGCAATTTCTGTGTTTCATCGTCAATAAGAAGTCCCAAGGGATACAGGAAACCTGAAGTGAAGAATCGGAATCTAAAACTGGACTCACAGGAGAGGTTCAAATCATAGAAAATTAGAGTGTCAGTTCTCTTGTACTTATGTCGGCATTGGGCCTTTTGTATTAAATTCCGATGCAATTTCTGTGTTTCATCGTTAATAAGAAGGTCCAACGGATACAGTAAACCCGAAGTGAAGCATCGGAATCTTAAACTGGATTCACAGGAGAGGTTCAAATCATAGAAACTTAGAATGTCAGTCCTCTTGTACTTAAGTCGGCAATGTGCCGTTTGTATTAAATTGGGATGCAATTTCTGTGCTTCATCGTCAATAAGAAATGCCAAGGGATACTGTAAACCTCAAATGAAGCATCGGAATCTAAAACTGGACTCATAGGAGAGATTGAAATCATAGAATCTTAGAGTGTCAGTCCTCTTGTACTTAAGTCGCCATTGTGCCTTTTGTATTAAATTCGGATGCAATTTCTGTGTTTCCTCGTCAATAAGAAGGTCCAATGTATACAGAAAACCTGAAGTGAAGCATCGGAATCCGAAAGTGGACTCACAGGAGAGGTAGAAATCATAGAATGTTAGAGTGTCAGTCCTCTTGTACTTAAGTCGGCATTGTGCCTTTTGTATTAAATTCGGATGCAATTTCTGTGTTTCATCGTCAATAAGAAGGTCCAAGGGATACAGGAAACCTGAAGTGAAGCATCGGAATCAGAAACCGGACTCACAGGGGAGGTTCAAATCACAGAAAGTTAGAGTGTCAGTCCTCTGGTACTTAAGTAGGCATTGAACCTTTTGTATTAAATTCGGATGCAATTTCTGTGTTTCATCGTCAATAAGAAAGTCCAAAGGATACAGTAAACCTGAAGTGAAGCATCGGAATCTAAAACAGGACTCACAGGAGAAGTTCAAATCATAGAAAATTAGAGTGTCAGTCCTCTTATACTAAGTCGGCATTGTGTTTTTTTTGTATTAAATTCGGATGCAATTTCTGTGTTTCATTGTCAATAAGAAGGTCCAAGGGATACAGTAAACCTGAAGTGAAGCATCGGATTCTAAAACTGGACTCACAGGAGAGGTTCAAATCATAGAAAGTTAGAGTGTCAATCCTCTTGTACTTAAGTCGGCATTGTGCCTTCTGTTTTAAATTCGGATGCAATTTTTGTGTATCATCGTCAATAAGACGGTCCTCAGTATACAGTAAACCTGATGTGAAGCATCGGAATCTAAAACTGGACTCACAGGAGAGGTTCAAATCATGGAACGTTAGTGTGTCAGTCCTCTTGTACTTTAGTCGGCATTGTGCCTTTTGTATTAAATTCGGATGCAATTTCTGTGTTACATCGTCTATAAGAAAGTCCAAGGGATACAGTAAACCTGAAGTGAAGCATCGGAATCTAAAACTGGACTCACAGGAGAGGTTCAAATCATAGAAAGTTATAGTGGCAGTCCTCTTGTACTTAAGTCGGCATTGTGCCTTTTGTATTAAATTCGGATGCAATTTCTGTGTTTCATCGTCAATAACACGGTCCAAGGTATACAGTAAACCTGAAGTGAAGCATCGGAATCTAAAACTGGACTCACAAGAGAGGTTCAAATCATTGAATGTTAGAGTGTCGGTCTTCTTGTACTTAAGTCGGCATTGTGCCATTTGTATTAAATTCGGATGCCATTTCTGTGTTTAATAGTCAATAAGAAGGTCTAAGCTATACAGTAGACCTGAAGTGAAGCATCGGAATCTAAAACTGGACTCACAGGAGAGGTTCAAATCATAGAAAGTTAGAGTGTGAGTCCTCTTGTACTTAAGTCGGCATTGTCCCTTTTGTATTAAATTCGGATGCAATTTCTGTGTTTCATCGTCAATAAGAAGGTCCAAGGGATACAGTAAACCTGAAGTGAAGCATCGGAATCTGAAACCGGACTCACAGGAGAGGTTCAAATCATAGAAATTTAGAGTGTCAGTCCTCTTGTACCTAAGTCGGCATTGTGCCGTTTTTATTAAATTCGGATGCAATTTCTGAGTTTCATCGTCAATATGACGGTCCAAGGGATACAGTAAAACTCAAGTGAAGCATCGGAATCTAAAACTGGACTCACAGGAGAGGTTCAAATCATAGAAAGTTAGAGTGTCAGTCCTCTTGTACTTAAGTCGGCATTGTTCCTTTTGTACTATATTCGGATGCAATATCTGTGTTTCATCGTCAATAAGAAGGTTCAAGGGATACAGTTAACCTGAAGTGAAGCTTCGGAATCTAAAACTGGACTCACAGGAGAGGTTCAAATCAAAGAAAGTTAGAGTGTCAGTCCTCTTATACTTAAGTCGGCAATGTGCCGTTTGTATTAAATTGGGATGCAATTTCTGTGCTTCATCGTCAATAAGAATGTCCAAGGGATACAGTAAAACTCAAATGAAGCATCGGAATCTAAAACTGGACTCACAGGAGAGATTGAAATCATAGAATCTTAGAGAGTCATTCCTCTTGTACTTAAGTCGGCATTGTTCCTTATGTATTAAATTCGGATGCAATTTCTGTGTTTCACCGTCATTAAGAAGGTGCAAGGGATACAGTTAACCTGAAGTGAAGCATCGGAATCTAAAACTGGACTCACAGGAGAGGTTCAAATCATAGAAAGTTAGAGTGTCAATCCTCTTGTAGTTAAGTCGGCATTGTGCCTTTTGTTTTAAATTCGGATGGAATTTTTGTGTATCATCGTCAATAAGACGGTCCTCGGTATACAGTAAACCTGAAGTGAAGCATCGGAATCTAAAACTGGACTCACAGGGGAGGTACAAATCATGGAAAGTTAGTGTGTCAGTCTTGTACTTTAGTCGCAATTGTGCCTTTTGTATTAAATTCGGATGCAATTTCTGTGTTATATCGTCTATAAGAAAGTCCAAGGGATACTGTAAACCTGAAGTGAAGCATCGGAATCTAAAACTGGACTCACAGGAGAGGTTCAAATCATAGAAACTTATAGTGGCAGTCCTCTTGTACTTAAGTCGGCATTATGCCTTTTGTATTAAATTCGGATGCAATTTCTGTGTTTCATCGTCAATAAGACGGTCCAAGGTATACAGTAAACCTGAAGTGAAGCATCGGAATCTAAAACTGGACTCACAAGAGAGGTTCCAATCATTGATTGTTAGAGTGTCGGTCCTCTTGTACTTAAGTCGGCATTGTGCCGTTTTTATTAAATTCGGATGCAATTTCTGTGTTTCATCGTCAATAAGAAGGTCCAAGGGATAAAGTAAACCTGAAGTGAAGCATCGGAATCTGAAACCGGACTCACAGGAGAGGTTCAAATCATAGAAAGTTAGAGTGTCAGTCCTCTTGTACCTATGTCGGCATTGTGCCGTTTTTATTAAATTCGGATGCAATTTCTGAGTTTCATCGTCAATATGACGGTCCAAGGGATACAGTAAACCTCAAGTGAAGCATCGGAATCTAATACTGGACTCACAGGAGAGGTTCAAATCATAGAAAGTTAGAGTGTCAGTCCTCTTGTACTTAAGTCGGAATTGTTCCTTTTGTACTATATTCGGATGCAATATCTGTGTTTCATCGTCAATAAGAAGGTTCAAGGGATACAGTAAACCTGAAGTGAAGCTTCGGAATCTAAAACTGGACTCACAGGGGAGGTTCAAATCATAAAAAGTTAGAGTGTCAGTCCTCTTGTACTTAAGTCGGCATTGTGCCTTTTGTATTAAATTCCATGCGATTTCTGTGTCTCATCGTCAATAAGTAGGTCCAAGGGATACAGTAAACCTGATGTGAAGCATCGGAAATTATAACTGAACTCACAGGAGAGGTTCAAATCATTGAAAGTTAGAGTGTCAGTCCTCTTGTACGTAAGTCGGCAATGTGACTTTTGTATTAAATTCGGATGCAATTTCTGTGTTTCATCGTCAATAAGATGTTCCAAGGGATACAGGAAACTTGAAGTGAAGAATCGGAATCTAAAACTGGACTCACAGGAGAGGTTCAAATCATAGAAAGTTAGAGTGTCAGTTCTCTTGTACTTATGTCGGCATTGGGCCTTTTGTATTAAATTACGATGCAATTTCTGTGTTTCATCGTTAATAAGAAGGTCCAATGGATACAGTAAACCCAAAGTGAAGCATCGGAGTCTTAAACTGGACTCACAGGAGAAGTTCAAATCATAGAAACTTAGAATGTCAGTCCTCTTGTACTTAAGTCTTCATTGTGCCTTTTGTATTAAATTCGATGAAATTTCTGTGTTTCATCGTCAATAAAAGGGTCCAAGGGATACAGTAAACCTGAAGTGAAGTATCGGAATCTAAAACTGGACTCACAGGAGAGGTTCAAATCATAGAAAGTTATAGTGTCAGTCCTATTGTACTTAAGTCGGCATTGTGCCTTTTGTATTAAATTCGGATGCAACTTCTGTGTTTCATCGTCAATAAGAAGGTCCAAGGGATACAGTAAACCTGAAGTGAAGCATCGGAATCCGAAAGTGGACTCACAGGAGAGGTAGAAATCATAGAAAGTTAGAGTGTCAGTCCTCTTGTACTTTAGTCGGCATTGTGCCTTTTGTATTAAATTCGGATGCAATTTCTGTGTTTCATCGTCAATAAGAAGGTCCAAGGGATACAGTAAAACTGAAGTGAAGCATCGGAATCTAAAACTGGACTTACAGGAGAGGTTCAAATCATAGAAAGTTAGAGTGTCATTCCTCTTGTATTTAAGTCGGCATTGTTCCTTTTGTATTAAATTCGGATGCAATTTCTGTGTTTCATCGTCATTAAGAAGGTGCAAGGGATACAGTTAAACTGAAGTGAATCATCCGAATCCAAAACCGGACTCACAGGAGAGGTTCATATCATAGAAAGTTGGAGTTCAGACCTCTTGTACTTAAGTCGGCATTGTGCCTTTTGAATTTAATTCCGATGCAATATCTGTGCTTCATCGTCAATAAGAAGGTCCAAGAGATACAGTAAACCTGAAGTGAAGCATCGGAATCTGAAACCGGACTCACAGGGGAGGTTCAAATCACAGAAAGTAAGAGTGTCAGTCCTCTGGTACTTAAGTCGGCATTGAACCTTTTGTATTAAATTCGGATGCAATTTCTGTGTTTCATCGTCAACAAGAAGGTCCAAGGGATACATTAAACCTGGAGTGAAGCATCAGAATCTAAAACAGGACTCACAGGAGAAGTTCACATCTTAGAAAATTAGAGTGTCAGTCCTCTTGTACTAAGTCGGCATTGTGCTTTTTGTATTAAATTCGGATGCAATTTCTGTGTTTCATTGTCAATAAGAAGGTCCAAGGGATACAGTAAACCTGAAGTGAAGTATCGGAATCTAAAACTGGACTCACAGGAGAGGTTCAAATCATAGAAAGTTAGAGTGTCAGTTCTCTTGTACTTATGTCGGCATTGGGCCTTTTGTATTAAATTGCGATGCAATTTCTGTGTTTCATCGTTAATAAGAAGGTCCAAGGGATACAGAAAACCCGAAGTGAAGCATCGGAATCTTAAACTGGACTCACAGGAGAGGTTCAAATCATAGAAACTTAGAGTGTCAGTCCTCTTGTACTTAAGTCGGCAATGTGCCGTTTGTATTAAATTGGGATGCAATTTCTGTGCTGCATCGTCAATAAGAATGGCCAAGGGATACTGTAAACCTCAAATGAAGCATCGGAATCTAAAACTGGACTCATAGGAGAGATTGAAATCATAGAATCTTAGAGTGTCAGTCCTCTTGTACTTAAGTCGCCATTGTGCCTTTTGTATTATATTCGGATGCAATTTCTGTGTTTCCTCGTCAATAAGAAGGTCCAATGGATACAGTAAACCTGAAGTGAAGCATCGGAATCCGAAAGTGGACTCACAGGAGAGGTAGAAATCATAGAAAGTTAGAGTGTCAGTCCTCTTGTACTTAAGTAGGCATTGTGCCTTTTGTATTAAATTCGGATGCAATTTCTGTGTTTCATCGTCAATAAGAAGGTCCAAGGGATACAGTAAACCTGAAGTGAAGCATCGGAATCAGAAACCGGACTCACAGGGGAGGTTCAAATCACAGAAAGTTAGAGTGTCAGTCCTCTGGTACTTAAGTCGGCATTGAACCTTTTGTATTAAATTCGGATGCAATTTCTGTGTTTCATCGTCAATAAGAAAGTCCAAGGGATACAGTAAACCTGTAGTGAAGCATCGGAATCTTAAACAGGACTCACAGGAGAAGTTCAAATCATAGAAAATTAGAGTGTCAGTCCTCTTGTACTAAGTCGGCATTGTGTTTTTTTTTGTATTAAATTCGGATGCAATTTCTGTGTTTCATTCTCAATAAGAAGGTCCAAGGGATACAGTAAACCTGAAGTGAAGCATCGGAATCTAAAACTGGACTCACAGGAGAGGTTCAAATCATAGAAAGTTAGAGTGTCAATCCACTTGTACTTAAGTCGGCATTGTGCCTTTTGTTTTAAATTCGGATGGAATTTTTGTGTATCATCGTCAATAAGACGGTCCTCAGTATACAGTAAACCTGAAGTGAAGCATCGGAATCTAAAACTGGACTCACAGGAGAGATTCAAATCATAGAAAGTTCGAGTGTCAGTCCTCTTGTACTTAAGTCGGCGTTGTGCCTTTTGAACTTAATTCCGATGCAATATCTGTGCTTCATCGTCGATAAGAAGGTCCAAGGGATACAGTAAACGTGAAGTGAAGTATCGGAATCTAAAACTGGACTCACAGGAGAGGTTCAAATCATAGAAAGTTATAGTGTCAGTCCTATTGTACTTAAGTCGGCATTGTGCCTTGTGTATTAAATTCGGATGCAATTTCCGTGTTTCATCGTCAATAAGACGGTCCAAGGTATACAGTAAACCTGAAGTGAAGGAACGGAATATAAAACTGGACTCACAGGAGAGATTCAAATCATAGAAAGTTAGAGTGTCAGTCCTCTTGTACTTAAGTCGGCAATGTGCCGTTTGTATTAAATTGGGATGCAATTTCTGTGCTTCATCGTCAATAAGAATGTCCAAGGGATACTGTAAACCTCAAATGAAGCATCGGAATCTAAAACTGGACTCACAGGAGAGATTGAAATCATAGAATCTTAGAGTGTCATTCCTCTTGTACTTAAGTCGCCATTGTGCCTTATGTATTAAATTCGGATGCAATTTCTGTGTTTCCTCGTCAATAAGAAGGTCCAATGGATACAGTTAACCTGAAGTGAAGCATCGGAATCCGAAAGTGGACTCACAGGAGAGGTAGAAATCATAGAAAGTTAGAGTGTCAGTCCTCTTGTACTTAAGTCGGCATTGTGCCTTTTGTATTAAATTCGGATGCAACTTCTGTGTTTCATCGTCAATAAGAAGGTCCAAGGGATACAGTAAACCTGAAGTGAAGCATCGGTATCCGAAAGTGGACTCACAGGAGAGGTAGAAATCATAGAAAATTAGAGTGTCAGTCCTCTTGTACTTAAGTCGGCATTGTGCCTTTTGTATTAAATTCGGATGCAATTTCTGTGTTTCATCGTCAATAAGAAGGTCCAAGGGATACAGTAAACCTGAAGTGTAGAATCGAAATCTCAAACTGGACTCACAGGAGAGGTTCAAATCATAGAAAGTTAGAGTGTCAGTTCTCTTGTACTTTAGTCGGCATTGTGCCTTTTGTATTAAATTCGGATGCAATTTCTGTGTTTCATCGTCAATAAGAAGGTCCAAGGGATACAGTAAAACTGAAGTGAAGCATCGGAATCTAAAACTGGACTTACAGGAGAGGTTCAAATCATAGAAAGTTAGAGTGTCATTCCTCTTGTATTTAAGTCGGCATTGTTCCTTTTGTATTAAATTCGGATGCAATTTCTGTGTTTCATCGTCATTAAGAAGGTGCAAGGGATACAGTTAAACTGAAGTGAATCATCCGAATCCAAAACCGGACTCACAGGAGAGGTTCATATCATAGAAAGTTGGAGTTCAGACCTCTTGTACTTAAGTCGGCATTGTGCCTTTTGAATTTAATTCCGATGCAATATCTGTGCTTCATCGTCAATAAGAAGGTCCAAGAGATACAGTAAACCTGAAGTGAAGCATCGGAATCTGAAACCGGACTCACAGGGGAGGTTCAAATCACAGAAAGAAAGAGTGCCAGTCCTCTGGTACTTAAGTCGGCATTGAACCTTTTGTATTAAATTCGGATGCTATTTCTGTGTTTCATCGTCAACAAGAAGGTCCAAGGGATACATTAAACTTGGAGTGAAGCATCAGAATCTAAAACAGGACTCATAGGAGAAGTTCACATCTTAGAAAATTAGAGTGTCAGTCCTCTTGTACTAAGTCGGCATTGTGCTTTTTGTATTAAATTCGGAAGCAATTTCTGTGTTTCATTGTCAATAAGAAGGTCCAAGGGATACAGTAAACCTGAAGTGATGCATCGGAATCTAAAACTGGACTCACAGGAGAGGTTCAAATCATAGAAAGTTAGAGTGTCAATCCTCTTGTACTTAAGTCGGCATTGTGCTTTTTGTTTTAAATTCGGATGGAATTTTTGTGTAACATCGTCTATAAGACGGTCCTCGGTATACAGGATACCTGAAGTGAAGCATCGGAATCTAAAACTGGACTCACAGGAGAGGTTCAAATCATGGAACGTTAGTGTGTCAGTCCTCTTGTACTTTAGTCGGCATTGTGCCTTTTGTATTAAATTCGGATGCAATTTCTGTGTTACATCGTCTATAAGAAAGTCCAAGGGATACAGTAAACCTGATGTGAAGCATCGGAATCTAAAACTGGACTCACAGGAGAGGTTCAAATCATAGAAAATAAGAAAGTCAGTCCTCTTGTACTTAAGTCGGCAATGTGCCTTTTGTATTAAATTCGGATGCAATTTCTGTGTTTCATCGTCAATAAGAAGGTCCAAGGTATACAGTACACCTGAAGTGAAGCATCGGAATCTGAAACCGGACTCACAGGAGAGGTTCAAATCATAGAAAGTTAGAGTGTCAGTCCTCTTGTACTTACGTCGGCATTGTGCCTTTTGTATTAAATTCGGATGCAACTTCTGTGTTTCATCGCCAATAAGAAGGTAAAAGGAATCCAGTAAACCTGAAGTGAAGCATCGGAATCTAAAACAGGACTCACAGGTGAGGTTCAAATCATAGGTAGTTAGAGTGTCAGTCCTCTTGTACTTAAGTCGGCATTGTGCCTTTTGTATTAAATTCGGATGCAATTTCTAAGTTTCATCGTCAATAAGAAGACCCAAGGTATACAGTAAACCTGAAGTGAAGCATCGGAATCTAAAACTGGACTCACAGGAGGAGTTAAAAACATAGAAAGTTAGAGTGTCATTCCTCTTGTGCTTAAGTCGGCATTGTGCCTTTTGAATTTAATTCCATTGCAATATCTGTGCTTCATCTTCAATAAGAAGGTCCAAGGGATACAGTAAACCTAAAGTGAAGCATCGGAATCTAAATCTTGACTCACAGGAGATTTTCAAATCATAGAAAGTTATAGTGGCAGTCCTCTTGTACTTAAGTCGGCATTGTGCATTTTGTATTAAATTCGGATGCAATTTCTGTGTTTCCTCGTCAATAAGAAGGTCCAATGGATACAGTAAACCTGAAGTGAAGCATCTGAATCCGAAAGTGGACTCACAGGAGAGGTAGAAATCATAGAAAGTTAGAGTGTCAGTCCTAATGTACATAAGTCGGCATTGTACCTTTTGAATTTAATTCCGATGCAATTTCTGTGTTTCATCGTCAACAAGAAGGTCCAAGGGATACAGTAAACCTGAAGTGAAGCATCGGCATCAAAACTAAACTCAGAGCAGAGGTTCAAATCATAGAAAGTTAGAGTGTCAGTCCTCTTGTACTTAAGTCGGCATTGTGCCTTTTGTTTTAAATTCGGATGCAATTTCTGTGTTTCATCGTCAATAAGACGCACCTAGGTATACTGTAAACCTGAAGTGAAACATCGGAACTTAATACTGGACCCACAGGAGAGATTCAAATCATAGAAAGTTAGAGTGTCAGTCCTCTAGTACATAAGTCAGCAATGTGCCTTTTGTATTAAATTCGGATGCAATTTTGGTGTTTCATCGTCAATAAGAAGGTCCAAGGTATACACTAAACCTGAAGTGAAGCATCGGAATCTAAAACAGGACTCACAGGAGAGGTTCAAATCATAGAAAGTTAGAGTGTCAGTCCTCTTGTACTTAAGTCGGCATTGTGCCTTTTGAATTAAATTTGATGAAATTTCTGTGTTTCATCGTCAATAAAAGGTCCAAGGGATACAGTAAACCTGAAGTGAATCATCGGAATTTAAAACTGGACTCACAGGAGAGGTTCAAATCATAGAAAGTTAGAGTATCTGTCCTCTTGTACTTCAGTCGGCATTGTGCCTTTTTTATTAAATTCGGATGCAATTTCAGGCTTCATCGTCAATAAGACGGTCCAAGGTATACAGTAAACCTGAAGTGAAGCATCGGAATCTGAAACTGGACTCACAAGAGAGGTTCAAATCATGGAAAGTTAGATAGTCAGTCTTCTTGTACTTAAGTCGGCATTGTGCCCTTTGTATTAAAGTCGGATTCAATTTCTGTGCCTGATCGTTAATACGAAGGTCCAAGGGATACAGTGAACCTCTAGTGAAGCATCGGAATCTAAAACTGGTCTCACAGGTGAGGTTCTAAAGCATAGAAAGTTAGAGTGTCAGTCCTTTTGTACTTAAGACGTCAATGTGCCTTTTTATTAAATTGGGATGCAAATTCTGTGCTTCTACGTCAATAAGAGTGTCCAAGGGATACTGTAACCCTCAAGTGAAGCATCGGAATCTAAAACTGGACTCACAGGAGAGGTTCAAATCATAGAATCTTAGAGTGTCAGTCCTCTTGTACTTAAGTCGCCATTGTGCCTTTTGTATTAAATTCGGATGCAATTTCTGTGTTTCCTCGTCAATAAGAAGGTCCAATGGATACAGTAAACCAGAAGTGAAGCATCTGAATCCGAAAGTGGACTCACAGGAGAGGTAGAAATCATAGAAAGTTAGAGTGTCAGTCCTAATGTACATAAGTCTGCATTGTACTATTTGAATTTAAATCGGATGCAATTTCTGTGTTTCATCGTCAACAAGAAGGTCCAAGGGATACAGTAAACATGAAGTGAAGCATCGGAATCAAAACTAAACTCAGAGCAGAGGTTCAATTCATAGAAAGTTAGAGTGTCAGTCCTCTTGTACTTAAGTCGGCATTGTGCCTTTTGTTTTAAATTCGGATGCAATTTCTGTGTTTCATCGTCAATAAGACGCACCTAGGTATACTGTAAACCTGAAGTGAAGCATCGGAACTTAATACTGGACCCACAGGAGAGATTCAAATCATAGAAAATTAGAGTGTCAGTCCTCTAGTACTTAAGTCAGCAATGTGCCTTTTGTATTAAATTCGGATGCAATTTTTGTGTTTCATCGTCAATAAGAAGGTCCAAGGTATACACTAAACCTGAAGTGAAGCATCGGAATCTAAAACTGGACTCACAGGAGAGGTTCAAATCATAGAAAGTTAGTGTGTCAGTCCTCTTGTACCTAAGTCGGCATTGTGCCGTTTTTATTAAATTCGGATGCAAATTCTGGGTTTCATCGTCAATAAGACGGTCCAAGGGAGACAGTAAACCTCAAGTGAAGCATCGGAATCTAAAACTGGACTCACAGGAGAGGTTCAAATCATGGAAAGTTAGTGTGTCAGTCCTCTAGTACTAAAGTCGGCATTGTGCCTTTTGTATTAAATTCGATGCAATTTCTGTGTTTCATCGTCAATGTGAAGGTCCAAGGGATACAGTAAACCTGATGTGAAGCATCGGAATCTAAAACTGGACTCACAGGAGAGGTTCAAATCATAGAAAGTTAGTGTGTCAGTCCTCTTGTACTTAAGTCGGCATTTTGCCCTTTGTTTTAAAGTCGGATGCAATTTCTGTGCTTCATCGTTAATAAGAAATTCCAAGGAATACAGTAAACCTGGAGTGAAGCATCGAAATCTAAAACTGGACTCACAGGAGAGGTTCAAATCATGGAAAGTTAGATAATCAGTCCTCTTGTACTTAAGTCGGCATTGTGCCCTTTGTATTAAAGTCGGATGCAATTTCTGTGCTTCATCGTTAATAAGAAGGTCCAAGGGATACAGTGAACCTGTAGTGAAGCATCGGAATCTAAAACTGGACTCACAGGAGAGGTTCAAAGCATAGAAAGTTAGAGTGTCAGTCCTCTTGTACTTAAGTCGCCATTGGGCCTTTTGTATTTAATTCGTATGCAATTTCTGTGTTTCATCGTCAATAAGAAGGTCCAAGGGATAAAGAAAACCTGAAGTGAAGCTTCGGAATCTAAAACTGGACTCACAGGAGATTTACAAATCATAGACATTTGGAGTGCCAGTCCTCTTGTACTTACGTCGGCATTGTGCCATTTGTATTAAATTCGGATGCAATATCTGTGTTTCATCGTCAATAAGATGGTCTAAGGGATACAGTAAACCTGAAGTGAAGCATCGGAATCTAAAACTGGACTCACGGGAGAGGTTCAAATCATAGAAAGTTAGAGTGTCAGTCCTCTTGTACTTAAATCGGCATTGTGCCTTTTGTATTATATTCGGATGCAATTTCTGTGTTTCATCGTCAATAAGAAGGTCCAAGCTATACAGTAGACCAGAAGTGAAGCATCGGAATCTAAAACTGGACTCACAGGAGTGGTTCAAATCATAGAAAGTTAGAGTGTCAGTCCTCTTGTACTTAAGTCTTCATTGTGCCTTTTCTATTAAATTCGATGCAATTTCTGTGTTTCATCGTCAATAAGAAGGTCCAAGGGATACAGTAAACCTGAAGTGAAGCATCGGAATTTAAAACTGGACTCACAGTAGAGGTTCAAATCATAGAAAGTTATAGTGCAGTCCTCTTGTTATTAAGTCGGCATTGTGCCAATTTTATTAAATTCGGATGCAATTTCAGGGTTTCATCGTCAATAAGACGGTTCAAGCGATACAGTAAACTTGAAGTGAAGCATCGGAATCTAAAACCGGACTCACAGGAGAGGTTCAAATCATAGAAAGTTAGGGTGTCAGTCCTCTTGTACTTAAGTCGGCATTTTGCCCTTTGTTTTAAAGTCGGATGCAATTTCTGTGCATCATCGTTAATACGAAATACAAAGGGATACAGTAAACCTGTAGTGAAGAATCGGAATCTAAAATTGGACTCACCTGAGAGGTTTAAAGCATAGAAAGTTAGAGTGTCAGTCCTCTTGTACTTAAGTCGTCATTGGGCCTTTTGAATTAAATTCGGATGCTATTTCTGAGTTTCATCGTCAATAAGAAAGTCAAAGGAATCCAGTAAACCCGAAGTGAAGCATCGGAATCTAAAACTGGACTCTCAGGACAGGTTCAAATCATAGATAGTTAGAGTGTCAGTCCTCTTCTACTTAAGTCGGCATTGTGCCGTTTTTATTAAATTCGGATGTAATTTCTGGGTTTCATCGTCAATAAGACGGTCCAAGGGATACAGTAAACCTCAAGTGAAGCATCGGAATCTAAAACTGCACTCACAGGAGAGGTTCAAATCATGGAAAGTTAGATAGTCAGTCCTCTTGTACTTAAGTCGGCATTTTGCCCTTTGTTTTAAAGTCGGATGCCATTTCTGTGCTTCATCGTTAATAAGAAATTCCAAGGAATACAGTAAACGTGTAGTAAAGCATCGGAATCTAAAACTGGACTCACAGGAGAGGTTCAAATCATGAAAAATTAGATAATCTGTCCTCTTGTACTTAAGTCGGCATTGTGCCCTTTGTATTAAAGTCGGATGCAATTTCTGTGCTTCATCGTTAATAAGAAGGTCCAAGGGATACAGTGAATCTGTAGTGAAGCATCGGAATCTAAAACTGGACTCACAGGAGAGGTTCAAAGCATAGTAAGTTAGAGTGTCAGTCCTCTTGTACTTAAGTCGCCATTGGGCCTTTTGTATTTAATTCGTATGCAATTTCTGTGTTTCATCGTCAATAAGAAGGTCCAAGGGATACAGAAAACCTGAAGTGAAGCTTCGGAATCTAAAACTGGACTCACAGGAGATTTACAAATCATAGAAATTTGGAGTGCCAGTCCTCTTGTACTTAAGTCGGCATTGTGCCTTTTGTATTAAATTCGGATGCAATTTCTGTGTTTCATCATCAATAAGAAGGTGCAAGGGATACAGTAAACCTGAAGTGAAGCATCAGAATCTAAAACTGGACTCACAGGAGAGGTTCAAATCATGGAAAGTTAGTGTGTCAGTCCTCTTGTACGTAAGTCGCCAATGTGCCTTCTGAATTAAATTCGATGCAATTTCTGTGTTTCATCGTCAATCAAAAAAGGCCCAAGGGAAACAGTAAACCTGAAGTGAAGCATCGGAATCTAAAACTGGACTCACAGGAGAGGTTCAAATCATAGAAAGCTAGAGTGTCAGTCCTTTTGTACTTAAGTCGGCAATGTGCCTCTTGTATTAAATTCGGATGCAATTTCTGTGTTTCATCGTCAATAAGAAGTTCCAATGGATACAGGAAACCTGAAGTGAAGAATCGGAATCTAAATCTGGACTCACAGGAGAGGTTCAAATCATAGAAAGTTAGAGTGTCAGTCCTCTTGTACTTAAGTCGGCATTGGGCCTTTTGTATTAAATTCCGATGTAATTTCTGTGTTTCATCGTTAATAAGAAGATCCAAGGGATACAGGAAACCTAAAGTGAAGCATCGGAATCTTAAACTGGACTCACAGGAGAGGTTCAAATCATAGAAAGTTAGAGTGTCAGTCCTCTTGTACTTAAATCTTCATTGTGCCTTATGTATTAAATTCGATGCAATTTCTGTGTTTCATCGTCAATAAGAAGGTCCAAGGGATACAGTATACCTGAAGTGAAGCATCGGAATTTAAAACTGGATTCACAGGAGAGGTTCAAATCATAGAAAGTTAGAGTGTCAGTCCTCTTGTACTTAAGTCGGCATTGTGCCATTTTTATTAAATTCGGATGCAATTTCAGGGTTTCATCGTCAATAAGACGGTTCAAGGGATACAGTAAACTTGAAGTGAAGCATCGGAATCTAAAACTGGACTCACAGGAGAGGTTCAAATCATGGAAAGTTAGTGTGTCAGTCCTCTTGTACGTAAGTCGGCATTGTGCCATCTGAATTAAATTCGATGCAATTTCTGTGTTTCATCGTCAATCAAAAAAGGCCCAAGGGAAACAGTAAACCTGAAGTGAAGCATCGGAATCTAAAACTGGACTCACAGGAGAGGTTCAAATCATAGAAAGTTATAGTGCAGTCCTCTTGTTATTAAGTCGGCATTGTGCCATTTTTATTAAATTCGGATGCAATTTCAGGGTTTCATCGTCAATAAGACGGTTCAAGGGATACAGTAAACTTGAAGTGAAGCATCGGAATCTAAAACTGGACTCACAGGAGAGGTTCTAATCATAGAAAGTTAGGGTGTCAGTCCTCTTGTACTTAAGTCTTTATTTTGCCCTTTGTTTTAAAGTGGGATGCAATTTCTGTGCATCATCGTTAATACGAAATTCAAAGGGATACAGTAAACCTGTAGTGAAGAATCGGAATCTAAAATTGGACTCACGGGAGAGGTTTAAAGCATAGAAAGTTAGAGTGTCAGTCCTCTTGTACTTAAGTCGTCATTGGGCCTTTTTAATTAAATTCGGATGCTATTTCTGAGTTTCATCGTCAATAAGAAGGTCCAAGGGATACAGTAAACCTGAAGTGAAGCATCGGAATTTAAAACTGGACTCACAGTAGAGGTTCAAATCATAGAAAGTTATAGTGCAGTCCTCTTGTTATTAAGTCGGCATTGTGCCATTTTTATTAAATTCGGATGCAATTTCAGGGTTTCATCGTCAATAAGACGGTTCAAGGGATACAGTAAACTTGAAGTGAAGCATCGGAATCTAAAACTGGACTCACAGGAGAGGTTCAAATCATAGAAAGTTAGGGTGTCAGTCCTCTTGTACTTAAGTCGGTATTTTGCCCTTTGTTTTAAAGTGGGATGCAATTTCTGTGCATCATCGTTAATACGAAATTCAAAGGGATACAGTAAACCTGTAGTGAAGATTCGGAATCTAAAATTGGACTCACGGGAGAGGTTTAAAGCATAGAAAGTTAGAGTGTCAGTCCTCTTGTACTTAAGTCGTCATTGGGCCTTTTGAATTAAATTCGGATGCTATTTCTGAGTTTCATCGTCAATAAGAAGGTCCAAGGGATACAGTAAACCTGAAGTGAATCTTCGGAATCTAAAACTGGACTCACAGGAGATTTACAAATCATAGAAATTTGGAGTGTCAGTCCTCTTGTACTTACGTCGGCATTGTGCCTTTTGTATTAAATTCGGATGCAACTTCTGTGTTTCATCGTCAATAAGAAGGTCAAAGGAATCCAGTAAACCCGAAGTGAAGCATCGGAATCTAAAACTGGACTCTCAGGACAGGTTCAAATCATAGATAGTTAGAGTGTCAGTCCTCTTCTACTTAAGTCGGCATTGTGCCGTTTTTATTAAATTCGGATGCAATTTCAGGGTTTCATCGTCAATAAGACGGTTCAAGGGATACAGTAAACTTGAAGTGAAGCATCGGAATCTAAAACTGGACTCACGGGAGAGGTTTAAAGCATAGAAAGTTAGAGTGTCAGTCCTCTTGTACTTAAGTCGTCATTGGGCCTTTTGAATTAAATTCGGATGCTATTTCTGGGTTTCATCGTCAATAAGAAATTCCAAGGAATACAGTAAACCTGAAGTGAGGCTTCGGAATCTAAAACTGGACTCACAGGAGATTTACAAATCATAGAAATTTGGAGTGCCAGTCCTCTTGTACTTACGTCGGCATTGTGCCTTTTGTATTAAATTCGGATGCAATTTCTGTGTTTCATCATCAATAAGAAGGTACAAGGGATACAGTAAACCTGAAGTGAAGCATCAGAATCTAAAACTGGACTCACAGGAGAGGTTCAAATCATGGAAAGTTAGTGTGTCAGTCCTCTTGTACGTAAGTCGGCAATGTGCCTTCTGAATTAAATTCGATGCAATTTCTGTGTTTCATCATCAATCAAAAAAGGGCCAAGGGAAACAGTAAACCTGAAGTGAAGCATCGGAATCTAAACTGAACTCACAGGAGAGGTTCAAATCATAGAAAATTAGAGTGTCACTCCTCTTGTACTTAAGTCGGCATTGTTCCTTTTGTACTATATTCGGATGCAATATCTGTGTTTCATCGTCAATAAGAAGGTCCAAGGGATACAGTAAACCTGAAGTGAAGCATCGGAATCTAAAACTGGACTCAAAGGAGAGGTTCAACTCATAGAAAGTTAGAGTGTCAGTCCTCTTGTACTTAAATCGGCATTGTGCCTTTTGTATTATATTCGGATGCAATTTCTGTGTTTCATCGTTAATACGAAGTTCCAAGGGATACAGGAAACCTGAAGTGAAGAATCGGAATCTAAAACTGGACTCACAGGAGAGGTTCAAATCATAGAAAGTTAGAGTGTCAGTCCTCTTGTACTTAAGTCGGCATTGGGCCTTTTGTATTAAATTCCGATGTAATTTCTGCGTTTCATCGTTAATAAGAAGATCCAAGGGATACAGTAAACCTGATGTGAAGCATCGGAATCTAAAACTGGACTCACAGGAGAGGTTCAAATCATAGAAAGCTAGAGTGTCAGTCCTTTTGTACTTAAGTCGGCAATGTGCCTTTTGTATTAAATTCGGATGCAATTTCTGTGTTTCATCGTCAATATGAAGTTCCAAGGGATACAGGAAACCTGAAGTGAAGAATCGGAATCTAAAACTGGACTCACAGGAGAGGTTCAAATCATAGAAAGTTAGAGTGTCAGTCCTCTTGTACTTAAGTCGGCATTGTGCCATTTTTATTAAATTCGGATGCAATTTCAGGGTTTCATCGTCAATAAGACGGTTCAAGGGATACAGTAAACTTGAAGTGAAGCATCGGAATCTAAAACTGGACTCACAGGAGAGGTTCAAATCATAGGAAGTTAGGGTGTCAGTCCTCTTGTACTTAAATCGGCATTGTGCCTTTTGTATTGTATTCGGATGCAATTTCTGTGTTTCATCGTCAATAAGAAGGTCCAAGCTATACAGTAGACCTGAAGTGAAGCATCGGAATATAAACTGGACTCACAGGAGTGGTTCAAATCATAGAAAGTTAGAGTGTCAGTCCTCTTGTACTTAAGTCTTCATTGTGCCTTTTCTATTAAATTCGATGCAATTTCTGTGTTTCATCGTCAATAAGAAGGTCCAAGGGATACAGTAAACCTGAAGTGAAGCATCGGAATTTAAAACTGGACTCACAGTAGAGGTTCAAATCATAGAAAGTTATAGTGCAGTCCTCTTGTTATTAAGTCGGCATTGTGCCATTTTTATTAAATTCGGATGCAATTTCAGGGTTTCATCGTCAATAAGACGGTTCAAGGGATACAGTAAACTTGAAGTGAAGCATCGGAATCTAAAACTGGACTCACAGGAGAGGTTCAAATCATAGAAAGTTAGGGTGTCAGTCCTCTTGTACTTAAGTCGGTATTTTGCCCTTTGTTTTAAAGTGGGATGCAATTTCTGTGCATCATCGTTAATACGAAATTCAAAGGGATACAGTAAACCTGTAGTGAAGAATCGGAATCTAAAATTGGACTCACGGGAGAGGTTTAAAGCATAGAAAGTTAGAGTGTCAGTCCTCTTGTACTTAAGTCGTCATTGGGCCTTTTGAATTAAATTCGGATGCTATTTCTGAGTTTCATCGTCAATAAGAAGGTCCAAGGGATACAGTAAACCTGAAGTGAATCTTCGGAATCTAAAACGGGACACACAGGAGATTTATAAATTATAGAAATTTGGAGTGTCAGTCCTCTTGTACTTACGTCGGCATTGTGCCTTTTGTATTAAATTCGGATGCAACTTCTGTGTTTCATCGTCAATAAGAAGGTCAAAGGAATCCAGTAAACCCGAAGTGAAGCATCTGAATCTAAAACTGGACTCTCAGGACAGGTTCAAATCATAGATAGTTAGAGTGTCAGTCCTCTTCCACTTAAGTCGGCATTGTGCCGTTTTTATTAAATTCGGATGCAATTTCAGGGTTTCATCGTCAATAAGACGGTTCAAGGGATACAGTAAACTTGAAGTGAAGCATCGGAATCTAAAACTGGACTCACGGGAGAGGTTTAAAGCATAGAAAGTTAGAGTGTCAGTCCTCTTGTACTTAAGTCGTCATTGGGCCTTTAGAATTAAATTCGGATGCTATTTCTGAGTTTCATCGTCAATACGAAATTCCAAGGAATACAGTAAACCTGAAGTGAAGCTTCGGAATCTAAAACTGGACTCACAGGAGATTTACAAATCATAGAAATTTGGAGTGCCAGTCCTCTTGTACTTACGTCGGCATTGTGCCTTTTGTATTAAATTCGGATGCAATTTCTGTGTTTCATCATCAATAAGAAGGTGCAAGGGATACAGTAAACCTGAAGTGAAGCATCAGAATCTAAAACTGGACTCACAGGAGAGGTTCAAATCATGGAAAGTTAGTGTGTCAGTCCTCTTGTACGTAAGTCGGCAATGTGCCTTCTGAATTAAATTCGATGCAATTTCTGTGTTTCATCATCAATCAAAAAAGGCCCAAGGGAAACAGTAAACCTGAAGTGAAGCATCGGAATCTAAACTGAACTCACAGGAGAGGTTCAAATCATAGAAAATTAGAGTGTCACTCCTCTTGTACTTAAGTCGGCATTGTTCCTTTTGTACTATATTCGGATGCAATATCTGTGTTTCATCGTCAATAAGAAGGTCCAAGGGATACAGTAAACCTGAAGTGAAGCATCGGAATCTAAAACTGGACTCACAGGAGAGGTTCAAATCATAGAAAGTTAGAGTGTCAGTCCTCTTGTACTTAAATCGGCATTGTGCCTTTTGTATTATATTCGGATGCAATTTCTGTGTTTCATCGTTAATACGAAGTTCCAAGGGATACAGGAAACCTGAAGTGAAGAATCGGAATCTAAAACTGGACTCACAGGAGAGGTTCAAATCATAGAAAGTTAGAGTGTCAGTCCTCTTGTACTTAAGTCGGCATTGGGCCTTTTGTATTAAATTCCGATGTAATTTCTGTGTTTCATCGTTAATAAGAAGATCCAAGGGATACAGTAAACCAGATGTGAAGCATCGGAATCTAAAACTGGACTCACAGGAGAGGTTCAAATCATAGAAAGCTAGAGTGTCAGTCCTTTTGTACTTAAGTCGGCAATGTGCCTTTTGTATTAAATTCGGATGCAATTTCTGTGTTTCATCGTCAATATGAAGTTCCAAGGGATACAGGAAACCTGAAGTGAAGAATCGGAATCTAAAACTGGACTCACAGGAGAGGTTCAAATCATAGAAAGTTAGAGTGTCAGTCCTCTTGTACTTAAGTCGGCATTGTGCCATTTTTATTAAATTCGGATGCAATTTCAGGGTTTCATCGTCAATAAGACGGTTCAAGGGATACAGTAAACTTGAAGTGAAGCATCGGAATCTAAAACTGGACTCACAGGAGAGGTTCAAATCATAGAAAGTTAGGGTGTCAGTCCTCTTGTACTTAAGTCGGCATTTTGCCCTTTGTTTTAAAGTCGGATGCAATTTCTGTGCATCATCGTTAATACGAAATTCCAAGGTATACAGTAAACCTGTAGTGAAGCTTCGGAATCTAAAACTGGACTCACAGGAGAGGTTTAAAGCATAGAAAGTTAGAGTGTCAGTCCTCTTGTACTTAAGTCGTCATTGGGCCTTTTGCATTAAATTCGTATGCTATTTCTGTGTTTCATCGTCAACAAGAAGGTCCAAGGGATTCAGTAAACCTGAAGTGATGCATCGGAATCTAAAACTGGACTCACAGGAGTGGTTCAAATCATAGAAAGTTAGAGTGTCAGTCCTCTTGTACTTAAGTCGGCATTGTGCCTTTTGTATGAAATTCGATGCATGTTCTGTGTTTCTTCGTCAATAAGTAGGTCCAAGGGATACAGTAAACCTGATGTGAAGCATCGGAATCCAAAACTGGACTCACAGGAGAGGTTCAAATCATAGAAAGTTAGAGTGTCAGTCCTCTTGTACTTAATTCGGCAATGTGCCTTTTGTATGAAATTCGGATGCAATTTCTGTGTTTCATCGTTAATACGAAGTTCCAAGGGATACAGGAAACCTGAAGTGAAGAATCGGAATCTAAAACTGGACTCACAGGAGAGGTTCAAATCATAGAAAGTTAGAGTGTCAGTCCTCCTGTACTTAAGTCGGCATTGGGCCTTTTGTATTAAATTCCGATGTAATTTCTGTGTTTCATCGTTAATAAGAAGATCCAAGGGATACAGGAAACCTAAAGTGAAGCATCGGAATCTTAAACTGGACTCACAGGAGAGGTTCAAATCATAGAAAGTTAGAGTGTCAGTCCTCTTGTACTTAAGTCTTCATTGTGCCTTTTGTATTAAATTCGATGCAATTTCTGTGTTTCATCGTCAATAAGAAGGTCCAAGGGATACAGTATACCTGAAGTGAAGCATCGGAATTTAAAACTGGATTCACAGGAGAGGTTCAAATCATAGAAAGTTAGAGTGTCAGTCCTCTTGTACTTAAGTCAGTATTGTGCCATTTTTATTAAATTCGGATGCAATTTCAGGGTTTCATCGTCAATAAGACGGTTCAAGGGATACAGTAAACTTGAAGTGAAGCATCGGAATCTAAAACTGGACTCACAGGAGAGGTTCAAATCATGGAAAGTTAGTGTGTCAGTCCTCTTGTACGTAAGTCGGCATTGTGCCTTCTGAATTAAATTCGATGCAATTTCTGTGTTTCATCGTCAATCAAAAAAGGCCCAAGGGAAACAGTAAACCTGAAGTGAAGCATTGGAATCTAAAACTGGACTCACACGAGAGGTTCAAATCATAGAAAATTAGTGTGTCACTCCTCTTGTACTTATTCGGCATTGTGCCTTTTGTATTATATTCGGATGCAATTTCTGTGTTTCATCGTCAATAAGAAGGTCCAAGCTATACAGTAGACCAGAAGTGAAGCATCGGAATCTAAAACTGGACTCACAGGAGTGGTTCAAATCATAGAAAGTTAGAGTGTCAGTCCTCTTGTACTTAAGTCTTCATTGTGCCTTTTCTATTAAATTCGATGCAATTTCTGTGTTTCATCGTCAATAAGAAGGTCCAAGGGATACAGTAAACCTGAAGTGAAGCATCGGAATTTAAAACTGGACTCACAGTAGAGGTTCAAATCATAGAAAGTTATAGTGCAGTCCTCTTGTTATTAAGTCGGCATTGTGCCATTTTTATTAAATTCGGATGCAATTTCAGGGTTTCATCGTCAATAAGACGGTTCAAGCGATACAGTAAACTTGAAGTGAAGCATCGGAATCTAAAACTGGACTCACAGGAGAGGTTCAAATCATAGAAAGTTAGGGTGTCAGTCCTCTTGTACTTAAGTCGGCATTTTGCCCTTTGTTTTAAAGTCGGATGCAATTTCTGTGCATCATCGTTAATACGAAATTCAAAGGGATACAGTAAACCTGTAGTGAAGAATCGGAATCTAAAATTGGACTCACCTGAGAGGTTTAAAGCATAGAAAGTTAGAGTGTCAGTCCTCTTGTACTTAAGTCGTCATTGGGCCTTTTGAATTAAATTCGGATGCTATTTCTGAGTTTCATCGTCAATAAGAAGGTCCAAGGGATACAGTAAACCTGAAGTGAAGCATCGGAATTTAAAACTGGACTCACAGTAGAGGTTCAAATCATAGAAAGTTATAGTGCAGTCCTCTTGTTATTAAGTCGGCATTGTGCCATTTTTATTAAATTCGGATGCAATTTCAGGGTTTCATCGTCAATAAGACGGTTCAAGCGATACAGTAAACTTGAAGTGAAGCATCGGAATCTAAAACTGGACTCACAGGAGAGGTTCAAATCATAGAAAGTTAGGGTGTCAGTCCTCTTGTACTTAAGTCGGCATTTTGCCCATTGTTTTAAAGTCGGATGCAATTACTGTGCATCATCGTTAATACGAAATTCAAAGGGATACAGCAAACCTGTAGTGAAGAATCGGAATCTAAAATTGGACTCACCTGAGAGGTTTAAAGCATAGAAAGTTAGAGTGTCAGTCCTCTTGTACATAAGTCGTCATTGGGCCTTTTGAATTAAATTCGGATGCTATTTCTGAGTTTCATCGTCAATAAGAAGGTCCAAGGGATACAGTAAACCTGAAGTGAATCTTCGGAATCTAAAACAGGACTCACAGGAGATTTACAAATCATAGAAATTTGGAGTGTCAGTCCTCTTGTACTTACGTCGGCATTGTGCCTTTTGTATTAAATTCGGATGCAACGTCTGTGTTTCATCGTCAATAAGAAGGTCAAAGGAATCCAGTAAACCCGAAGTGAAGCATCGGAATCTAAAACTGGACTCTCAGGACAGGTTCAAATCATAGATAGTTAGAGTGTCAGTCCTCTTCTACTTAAGTCGGCATTGTGCCGTTTTTATTAAATTCGGATGTAATTTCTGGGTTTCATCGTCAATAAGACGGTCCAAGGGATACAGTAAACCTCAAGTGAAGCATCGGAATCTAAAACTGGACTCACAGGAGAGGTTCAAATCATGGAAAGTTAGATAGTCAGTCCTCTTGTACTTAAGTCGGCATTTTGCCCTTTGTTTTAAAGTCGGATGCCATTTCTGTGCTTCATCGTTAATAAGAAATTCCAAGGAATACAGTAAACGTGTAGTAAAGCATCGGAATCTAAAACTGGACTCACAGGAGAGGTTCAAATCATGAAAAATTAGATAATCTGTCCTCTTGTACTTAAGTCGGCATTGTGCCCTTTGTATTAAAGTCGGATGCAATTTCTGTGCTTCATCGTTAATAAGAAGGTCCAAGGGATACAGTGAACCTGTAGTGAAGCATCGGAATCTAAAACTGGACTCACAGGAGAGGTTCAAAGCATAGAAAGTTAGAGTGTCAGTCCTCTTGTACTTAAGTCGCCATTGGGCCTTTTGTATTTAATTCGTATGCAATTTCTGTGTTTCATCGTCAATAAGAAGGTCCAAGGGATACAGAAAACCTGAAGTGAAGCTTCGGAATCTAAAACTGGACTCACAGGAGATTTACAAATCATAGAAATTTGGAGTGCCAGTCCTCTTGTACTTACGTCGGCATTGTGCCTTTTGTATTAAATTCGGATGCAATTTCTGTGTTTCATCATCAATAAGAAGGTGCAAGGGATACAGTAAACCTGAAGTGAAGCATCAGAATCTAAAACTGGACTCACAGGAGAGGTTCAAATCATGGAAAGTTAGTGTGTCAGTCCTCTTGTACGTAAGTCGCCAATGCGCCTTCTGAATTAAATTCGATGCAATTTCTGTGTTTCATCGTCAATCAAAAAAGGCCCAAGGGAAACAGTAAACCTGAAGTGAAGCATCGGAATCTAAACTGAACTCACAGGAGAGGTTCAAATCATAGAAAATTAGAGTGTCACTCCTCTTGTACTTACGTCGGCATTGTGCCTTTTGTATTTAATTCGATGCAATTTCTGTGTTCTTCGTCAATAAGTAGGTTCAAGGGATACAGTAAACCTGATGTGAAGCATCGGAATCTAAAACTGGACTCACAGGAGAGGTTCAATTCATAGAAAACTAGAGTGTCAGTCCTTTTGTACTTAAGTCGGCAATGTGCCTCTTGTATTAAATTCGGATGCAATTTCTGTGTTTCATCGTCAATAAGAAGTTCCAATGGATACAGGAAACCTGAAGTGAAGAATCGGAATCTAAAACTGGACTCACAGGAGAGGTTCAAATCATAGAAAGTTAGAGTGTCAGTCCTCTTGTACTTAAGTCGGCATTGGGCCTTTTGTATTAAATTCCGATGTAATTTCTGTGTTTCATCGTTAATAAGAAGATCCAAGGGATACAGGAAACCTAAAGTGAAGCATCGGAATCTTAAACTGGACTCACAGGAGAGGTTCAAATCATAGAAAGTTAGAGTGTCAGTCCTCTTGTACTTAAGTCTTCATTGTGCCTTTTGTATTAAATTCGATGCAATTTCTGTGTTTCATCGTCAATAAGAAGGTCCAAGGGATACAGTATACCTGAAGTGAAGCATCGGAATTTAAAACTGGATTCACAGGAGAGGTTCAAATCATAGAAAGTTAGAGTGTCAGTCCTCTTGTACTTAAGTCGGCATTGTGCCATTTTTATTAAATTCGGATGCAATTTCAGGGTTTCATCGTCAATAAGACGGTTCAAGGGATACAGTAAACTTGAAGTGAAGCATCGGAATCTAAAACTGGACTCACAGGAGAGGCTCAAATCATGGAAAGTTAGTGTGTCAGTCCTCTTGTACGTAAGTCGGCATTGTGCCTTCTGAATTAAATTCGATGCAATTTCTGTGTTTCATCGTCAATCAAAAAAGGCCCAAGGGAAACAGTAAACCTGAAGTGAAGCATCGGAATCTAAAACTGGACTCACAGGAGAGGTTCAAATCATAGAAAATTAGTGTGTCACTCCTCTTGTACTTATTCGGCATTGTTCCTATTGTACTATATTCGGATGCAATATCTGTGTTTCATCGTCAATAAGAAGGTCTAAGGGATACAGTAAACCTGAAGTGAAGCATCGGAATCTAAAACTGGACTCACGGGAGAGGTTCAAATCATAGAAAGTTAGAGTGTCAGTCCTCTTGTACTTAAATCGGCATTGTGCCTTTTGTATTGTATTCGGATGCAATTTCTGTGTTTCATCGTCAATAAGAAGGTCCAAGCTATACAGTAGACCTGAAGTGAAGCATCGGAATATAAACTGGACTCACAGGAGTGGTTCAAATCATAGAAAGTTAGAGTGTCAGTCCTCTTGTACTTAAGTCTTCATTGTGCCTTTTCTATTAAATTCGATGCAATTTCAGTGTTTCATCGTCAATAAGAAGGTCCAAGGGATACAGTAAACCTGAAGTGAAGCATCGGAATTTAAAACTGGACTCACAGTAGAGGTTCAAATCATAGAAAGTTATATTGCAGTCCTCTTGTTATTAAGTCGGCATTGTGCCATTTTTATTAAATTCGGATGCAATTTCAGGGTTTCATCGTCAATAAGACGGTTCAAGGGATACAGTAAACTTGAAGTGAAGCATCGGAATCTAAAACTGGACTCACAGGAGAGGTTCAAATCATAGAAAGTTAGGGTGTCAGTCCTCTTGTACTTAAGTCGGTATTTTACCCTTTGTTTTAAAGTGGGATGCAATTTCTGTGCATCATCGTTAATACGAAATTCAAAGGGATACAGTAAACCTGTAGTGAAGAATCGGAATCTAAAATTGGACTCACGGGAGAGGTTTAAAGCATAGAAAGTTAGAGTGTCAGTCCTCTTGTACTTAAGTCGTCATTGGGCCTTTTGAATTAAATTCGGATGCTATTTCTGAGTTTCATCGTCAATAAGAAGGTCCAAGGGATACAGTAAACCTGAAGTGAATCTTCGGAATCTAAAACTGGACTCACAGGAGATTTACAAATCATAGAAATTTGGAGTGTCAGTCCTCTTGTACTTACGTCGGCATTATGCCTTTTGTATTAAATTCGGATGCAACTTCTGTGTTTCATCGTCAATAAGAAGGTCAAAGGAATCCAGTAAACCCGAAGTGAAGCATCGGAATCTAAAACTGGACTCTCAGGACAGGTTCCAATCATAGATAGTTAGAGTGTCAGTCCTCTTCTACTTAAGTCGGCATTGTGCCGTTTTTATTAAATTCGGATGCAATTTCAGGGTTTCATCGTCAATAAGACGGTTCAAGGGATACAGTAAACTTGAAGTGAAGCATCGGAATCTAAAACTGGACTCACGGGAGAGGTTTAAAGCATAGAAAGTTAGAGTGTCAGTCCTCTTGTACTTAAGTCGTCATTGGGCCTTTTGAATTAAATTCGGATGCTATTTCTGAGTTTCATCGTCAATAAGAAATTCCAAGGAATACAGTAAACCTGAAGTGAAGCTTCGGAATCTAAAACTGGACTCACAGGAGATTTACAAATCATAGAAATTTGGAGTGCCAGTCCTCTTGTACTTACGTCGGCATTGTGCCTTTTGTATTAAATTCGGATGCAATTTCTGTGTTTCATCATCAATAAGAAGGTGCAAGGGATACAGTAAACCTGAAGTGAAGCATCAGAATCTAAAACTGGACTCACAGGAGAGGTTCAAATCATGGAAAGTTAGTGTGTCAGTCCTCTTGTACGTAAGTCGGCAATGTGCCTTCTGAATTTAGTTCGATGCAATTTCTGTATTTCATCATCAATCAAAAAAGGCCCAAGGGAAACAGTAAACCTGAAGTGAAGCATCGGAATCTAAAACTGGACTCACAGGAGAGGTTCAAATCATAGAAAGTTAGAGTGTCAGTCCTCTTGTACTTAAATCGGCATTGTGCCTTTTGTATTATATTCGGATGCAATTTCTGTGTTTCATCGTTAATACGAAGTTCCAAGGGATACAGGAAACCTGAAGTGAAGAATCGGAATCTAAAACTGGACTCACAGGAGAGGTTCAAATCATAGAAAGTTAGAGTGTCAGTCCTCTTGTACTTAAGTCGGCATTGGGCCTTTTGTATTAAATTCCGATGTAATTTCTGTGTTTCATCGTTAATAAGAAGATCCAAGGGATACAGTAAACCTGATGTGAAGCATCGGAATCTAAAACTGGACTCACAGGAGAGGTTCAAATCATAGAAAGCTCGAGTGTCAGTCCTTTTGTACTTAAGTCGGCAATGTGCCTTTTGTATTAAATTCGGATGCAATTTCTGTGTTTCATCGTCAATATGAAGTTCCAAGGGATACAGGAAACCTGAAGTGAAGAATCGGAATCTAAAACTGGACTCACAGGAGAGGTTCAAATCATAGAAAGTTAGAGTGTCAGTCCTCTTGTACTTAAGTCGTCATTGGGCCTTTTGCATTAAATTCGTATGCTATTTCTGTGTTTCATCGTCAACAAGAAGGTCCAAGGGATACAGTAAACCTGAAGTGAATCTTCGGAATCTAAAACTGGACTCACAGGAGAGGTTCAAATCATGGAAAGTTAGATAGTCAGTCCTCTTGTACTTAAGTCGGCATTTTGCCCTTTGTTTTAAAGTCGGATGCAATTTCTGTGCTTCATCGTTAATAACAAATTCCAAGGAATACAGTAAACGTGTAGTAAAGCATCGGAATCTAAAACTGGACTCAGAGGAGAGGTTCAAATCATGGAAAGTTAGATAATCTGTCCTCTTGTACTTAAGTCGACATTGTGCCCTTTGTATTAAAGTCGGATGCAATTTCTGTGCTTCATCGTTAATAAGAAGGTCCAACGGATACAGTGAACCTGTAGTGAAGCATCGGAATCTAAAACTGGACTCACAGGAGAGGTTCAAAGCATAGAAATTTAGAGTGTCAGTCCTCTTGTACTTAAGTCGCCATTGTGCCATTTGTATTATATTCGGATGCAATTTCTGTGTTTCATCGTCAATAAGAAGGTCCAAGGGATACAGTAAACCTGAAGTGAAGCATCGGAATCTAAAACTGGACTCACAGGAGTGGTTCAAGTCATAGAAATTTAGAGTGTCAGTCCTCTTGTACTTAAGTCGGCATTGTGCCTTTTGTATTAAATTCGATGCATGTTCTGTGTTTCTTCGTCAATAAGTAGGTCCAAGGGATACAGTAAACCTGATGTGAAGCATCGGAATCCAAAACTGGACTCACAGGAGAGGTTCAAATCATAGAAAGTTAGAGTGTCAGTCCTCTTGTACTTAAGTCGGCAATGTGCCTTTTGTATTAAATTCGGATGCAATTTCTGTGTTTCATCGTTAATACGAAGTTCCAAGGGATACAGGAAACCTGAGGTGAAGAATCGGAATCTAAAACTGGACTCACAGGAGAGGTTCAAATCATAGAAAGTTAGAGTGTCAGTCCTCCTGTACTTAAGTCGGCATTGGGCCTTTTGTATTAAATTCCGATGTAATTTCTGTGTTTCATCGTTAATGAGAAGATCCAAGGGATACAGTAAACCTGAAGTGAAGCATCGGAATCTTAAACTGGACTCACAGGAGAGGTTCAAAACATAGAAAGTTAGAGTGTCAGTCCTCTTGTACTTAAGTCTTCATTGTGCCTTTTGTATTAAATTCGATGCAATTTCTGTGTATCATCGTCAATAAGAAGGTCCAAGGGATACAGTAAACCTGAAGTGAAGCATCGGAATTTAAAACTGGACTCACAGAAGAGGTTCAAATCATAGAAAATTAGAGTGTCAGTCCTCTTGTACTTAAGTCGGCATTGTGGCATTTTTATTAAATTCGGATGCAATTTCAGGGTTTCATCGTCAATAAGACGGTTCAAGGGATACAGTAAACTTGAAGTGAAGCATCGGAATCTAAAACTGGACTCACAGGAGAGGTTCAAATCATAGTAAGTTAGGGTGTCAGTCCTCTTGTACTTAAGTTGGCATTTTGCCGTTTGTTTTAAAGTCGGATGCATTTTCTGTGCATCATCGTTAATACGAAATTCCAAGGGATACAGTAAACCTGTAGTGAAGCATCGGAATCTAAAACTGGACTCTCGGGAGAGGTTTAAAGCATAGAAAGTTAGAATGTCAGTCCTCTTGTACTTAAGTCGTTATTGGGCCTTTTGCATTAAATTCGGATGCTATTTCTGTGTTCCATCGTCAATAAAAAGGTCCAAGGGATACAGTAAACCTGAAGTGAATCTTCGGAATCTAAAACTGGACTCACAGGAGATTTACAAATCATAGAAATTTGGAGTGTTAGTCCTCTTGTACTTACGTCGGCATTGTGCCTTTTGTATTACATTCGGATGCAACTTCTGTGTTTCATCGTCAATAAGAAGGTCAAAGGAATCCAGTAAACCCGAAGTGAAGCATCGGAATCTAAAACTGGACTCACAGGACAGGTTCAAATCATAGATAGTTAGAGTGTCAGTCCTCTTCTACTTAAGTCGGCATTGTGCCGTTTTTGTTAAATTCTGATGCAATTTCTGGGTTTCATCGTCAATAAGACGGTCCAAGGGATACAGTAAACCGCAAGTTAAGCATCGGAATCTAAACCTGGACTCACAGGAGAAGTTCAAATCATGGAAAGTTAGATAGTCAGTCCTCTTGTACTTAAGTCGGCATTTTGCCGTTTGTTTTAAAGTCGGATGCAATTTCTGTGCTTCATCGTTAATAAGAAATTCCAAGGAATACAGTAAACGTGTAGTAAAGCATCGGAATCTAAAACTGGACTCACAGGAGAGGTTCAAATCATGGAAAGTTAGTTAATCTGTCCTCTTGTACTTAAGTCGGCATTGAGCCCTTTGTATTAAAGTCGGATGCAATTTCTGAGCTTCATCTTTAATAAGAAGGTCCAAGGGATACAGTGAACCTGTAGTGAAGCATCGGAATCTAAAACTGGACTCACAGGAGAGGTTCAAATCATGGAAAGTTAGTGTGTCAGTCCTCTTGTACGTAAGTCGGTATTGAGCTTTCTGAATTAAATTCGGATGCTATTTCTGTGTTTCATCATCAATAAGAAGGTCCAAGGGATACAGTAAACCTGAAGTGAAGCATCGGAATCTAAAACTGGACTCACAGGAGAGGTTCAAATCATGGAAAGTTAGTGTGTCAGTCCTCTTGTACGTAAGTCGGCATTGTGCCTTCTGAATTAAATTCGATGCAATTTCTGTGTTTCATCGTCAATCAAAAAAGGCCCAATGGAAACAGTAAACCTGAAGTGAAGCATCGGAATCTAAAACTGGACTCACAGGAATGGTTCAAATCATAGAAAATTAGAGTGTCACTCCTCTTGTACTTAAGTCGGCATTGTTCCTTTTGTACTATATTCGGATGCATATCTGTGTTTCATCGTCAATAAGAAGGTCCAAGGGATACAGTAAACCTGAAGTGAAGCATCGGAATCTAAAACTGGACTCACAGGAGAGGTTCAAATCATAGAAAGTTAGAGTGTCAGTCCTCTTGTACTTAAATCGGCATTGTGCCTTTTGTATTATATTCGGATGCAATTTCTGTGTTTCATCGACAATAAGAAGGTCCAAGCTATACAGTAGACCTGAAGTGAAGCATCGGAATCTAAAACTGGACTCACAGGAGTGGTTCAAATCATAGAAAGTTAGAGTGTCAGTCCTCTTGTACTTAAGTCGGCATTGTGCCTTTTGTATTTAATTCGATGCAATTTCTGTGTTTCTTCGTCAATAAGTAGGTTCAAGGGATACAGTAAACCTGATGTGAAGCATCGGAATCTAAAACTGGACTCACAGGAGAGGTTCAAATCATAGAAAGTTAGAGTGTCAGTCCTTTTGTACTTAAGTCGGCAATGTGCCTTTTGTATTAAATTCGGATGCAATTTCTGTGTTTCATCGTCAATAAGAAGTTCCAAGGGATACAGGAAACCTGAAGTGAAGAATCGGAATCTAAAACTGGACTCACAGGAGAGGTTCAAATCATAGAAAGTTAGAGTGTCAGTCCTCTTGTACTTAAGTCGGCATTGGGCATTTGTATTAAATTCCGATTTAATTTCTGTGTTTCATCGTTAATAAGAAGGTCCAAGGGATACAGTAAACCTAAAGTGAAGCATCGGAATCTTAAACTGGACTCACAGGAGAGGTTCAAATCATAGAAAGTTAGAGTGTCAGTCCTCTTGTACTTAGGTCTTCATTGTGCCTTTTGTATTAAATTCGATGCAATTTCTGTGTTTCATCGTCAATAAGAAGGTCCAAGGGATACAGTTAACCTGAAGTGAAGCATCGGAATTTAAAACCGGACTCACAGGAGAGGTCCAAATCATAGAAAGTTAGAGTGTCAGTCCTCTTGTACTTAAGTCGGCATTGTGCCATTTTTATTAAATTCGGATGCAATTTCAGGGTTTCATCGTCAATAAGACGTTTCAAGGGATACAGTAAACTTCAAGTGAAGCATCGGAATCTAAAACTGGACTCTCAGGAGAGGTTCAAATCATATAAAGTTAGGGTGTCAGTCGTCTTGTACTTAAGTCGGCATTTTGCCCTTTGTTTTAAAGTCGGATGCAATTTCTGTGCATCATCATTAATAAGAAATTCCAAGGGATACAGTAAACCTGTAGTGAGCCATCGGAATCTAAAACTGGACTCACGGCAGAGGTTTAAAGCGTAGAAAGTTAGAGTGTCAGTCCTCTTGTACTTAAGTCGTCATTGGGCCTTTTGCAATAAATTCGGATGCTATTTCTGTGTTTCATCGTCAATAAGAAGGTCCAAGGGATACAGTAAACCTGAAGTGAATCTTCGGAATCTAAAACTGGACTCACAGGAGATTTACAAATCATAGAAATTTGGAGTGTTAGTCCTCTTGTACTTACGTCGGCATTGTGCCTTTTGTATTACATTCGGATGCAACTTCTGTGTTTCATCGTCAATAAGAAGGTCAAAGGAATCCAGTAAACCCGAAGTGAAGCATCGGAATCTAAAACTGGACTCACAGGACAGGTTCAAATCATAGATAGTTAGAGTGTCAGTCCTCTTCTACTTAAGTCGGCATTGTGCCGTTTTTGTTAAATTCTGATGCAATTTCTGGGTTTCATCGTCAATAAGACGGTCCAAGGGATACAGTAAACCGCAAGTTAAGCATCGGAATCTAAACCTGGACTCACAGGAGAAGTTCAAATCATGGAAAGTTAGATAGTCAGTCCTCTTGTACTTAAGTCGGCATTTTGCCGTTTGTTTTAAAGTCGGATGCAATTTCTGTGCTTCATCGTTAATAAGAAATTCCAAGGAATACAGTAAACGTGTAGTAAAGCATCGGATTCTAAAACTGGACTCACAGGAGAGGTTCAAATCATGGAAAGTTAGTTAATCTGTCCTCTTGTACTTAAGTCGGCATTGAGCCCTTTGTATTAAAGTCGGATGCAATTTCTGAGCTTCATCTTTAATAAGAAGGTCCAAGGGATACAGTGAACCTGTAGTGAAGCATCGGAATCTAAAACTGGACTCACAGGAGAGGTTCAAATCATGGAAAGTTAGTGTGTCAGTCCTCTTGTACGTAAGTCGGTATTGAGCTTTCTGAATTAAATTCGGATGCTATTTCTGTGTTTCATCATCAATAAGAAGGTCCAAGGGATACAGTAAACCTGAAGTGAAGCATCGGAATCTAAAACTGGACTCACAGGAGAGGTTCAAATCATGGAAAGTTAGTGTGTCAGTCCTCTTGTACGTAAGTCGGCATTGTGCCTTCTGAATTAAATTCGATGCAATTTCTGTGTTTCATCGTCAATCAAAAAAGGCACAATGGAAACAGTAAACCTGAAGTGAAGCATCGGAATCTAAAACTGGACTCACAGGAATGGTTCAAATCATAGAAAATTAGAGTGTCACTCCTCTTGTACTTAAGTCGGCATTGTTCCTTTTGTACTATATTCGGATGCATATCTGTGTTTCATCGTCAATAAGAAGGTCCAAGGGATACAGTAAACCTGAAGTGAAGCATCGGAATCTAAAACTGGACTCACAGGAGAGGTTCAAATCATAGAAAGTTAGAGTGTCAGTCCTCTTGTACTTAAATCGGCATTGTGCCTTTTGTATTATATTCGGATGCAATTTCTGTGTTTCATCGACAATAAGAAGGTCCAAGCTATACAGTAGACCTGAAGTGAAGCATCGGAATCTAAAACTGGACTCACAGGAGTGGTTCAAATCATAGAAAGTTAGAGTGTCAGTCCTCTTGTACTTAAGTCGGCATTGTGCCTTTTGTATTTAATTCGATGCAATTTCTGTGTTTCTTCGTCAATAAGTAGGTTCAAGGGATACAGTAAACCTGATGTGAAGCATCGGAATCTAAAACTGGACTCACAGGAGAGGTTCAAATCATAGAAAGTTAGAGTGTCAGTCCTTTTGTACTTAAGTCGGCAATGTGCCTTTTGTATTAAATTCGGATGCAATTTCTGTGTTTCATCGTCAATAAGAAGTTCCAAGGGATACAGGAAACCTGAAGTGAAGAATCGGAATCTAAAACTGGACTCACAGGAGAGGTTCAAATCATAGAAAGTTAGAGTGTCAGTCCTCTTGTACTTAAGTCGGCATTGGGCATTTGTATTAAATTCCTATTTAATTTCTGTGTTTCATCGTTAATAAGAAGGTCCAAGGGATACAGTAAACCTAAAGTGAAGCATCGGAATCTTAAACTGGACTCACAGGAGAGGTTCAAATCATAGAAAGTTAGAGTGTCAGTCCTCTTGTACTTAGGTCTTCATTGTGCCTTTTGTATTAAATTCGATGCAATTTCTGTGTTTCATCGTCAATAAGAAGGTCCAAGGGATACAGTTAACCTGAAGTGAAGCATCGGAATTTAAAACCGGACTCACAGGAGAGGTCCAAATCATAGAAAGTTAGAGTGTCAGTCCTCTTGTACTTAAGTCGGCATTGTGCCATTTTTATTAAATTCGGATGCAATTTCAGGGTTTCATCGTCAATAAGACGTTTCAAGGGATACAGTAAACTTCAAGTGAAGCATCGGAATCTAAAACTGGACTCTCAGGAGAGGTTCAAATCATATAAAGTTAGGGTGTCAGTCGTCTTGTACTTAAGTCGGCATTTTGCCCTTTGTTTTAAAGTCGGATGCAATTTCTGTGCATCATCATTAATAAGAAATTCCAAGGGATACAGTAAACCTGTAGTGAGCCATCGGAATCTAAAACTGGACTCACGGCAGAGGTTTAAAGCGTAGAAAGTTAGAGTGTCAGTCCTCTTGTACTTAAGTCGTCATTGGGCCTTTTGCAATAAATTCGGATGCTATTTCTGTGTTTCATCGTCAATAAGAAGGTCCAAGGGATACAGTAAACCTGAAGTGAATCTTCGGAATCTAAAACTGGACTCACAGGAGATTTACAAATCATAGAAATTTGGAGTGTCAGTCCTCTTGTACTTACGTCGGCATTGTGCATTTTGTATTAAATTCGGATGCAACTTCTGTGTTTCATCGTTAATAAGAAGGTCAAAGGAATCCAGTAAACCCGAAGTGAAGCATCGGAATCTAAAACTGGTCTCACAGGAGAGGTTCAAATCATAGATAGTAAGAGTGTCAGTCCTCTTCTACTTAAGTCGGCATTGTGCCTTTTGTATTAAGTTCGGATAAAGTTTCTGTGTTTCATCGACAATAAGAAGGCCCAAGGTACACAGTAAACCTGAAGTGAAGCATCGGAATCTAAAACTGGACTCACAGGAGAGGTTCAAATCATAGAAAGTTAGGGTGTCAGTCATCTTGTACTTCAGTCGGCATTTTGCCCTTTGTTTTGAAGTCGGATGCAATTTCTGTGCATCATAGTTAATACGAAATTCCAAGGGATACAGTAAACCTGTAGTGAAGCTTCGGAATCTAAAACTGGACTCACGGGAGAGGTTTAAAGCATAGAAAGTTAGAGTGTCAGTCCCCTTGTACTTAAGTCGTCATTGGGCCTTTTGCATTAAATTCGGATGCTATTTCTGTGTTTCATCGTCAATAAGAAGGTCCAAGGGATACAGTAAACCCGAAGTGAAGCATCGGAATCTAAAACTGGACTCACAGGACAGGTACAAATCATAGATAGTTAGAGTGTCAGTCCTCTTCTACTTAAGTCGGCATTGTGCCGTTTTTATTAAATTCGGATACAATTTCTGGGTTTCATCGTCAATAAGACGGTCCAAGGGATACAGTAAACCTCAAGTGAAGCATCGGAATCTAAAACTGGACTCACAGGAGAGGTTCAAATCATGGAAAGTTAGATAGTCAGTCCTTTTGTACTTAAGTCGGCATTTTGCCCTTTGTTTTAAAGTCTAATGCAATTTCTGTGCTTCATCGTTAATAAGAAATTCCAAGGAATACAGTAAACGTGTAGTAAAGCATCGGAATCTAAAACTGGACTCACAGGAGAGGTTCAAATCATGGAAAGTTAGATAATCTGTCCTCTTGTACTTAAGTCGGCATTGTGCCCTTTGTATTAAAGTCGGATGCAATTTCTGTGCTTCATCGTTAATAAGAAGGTCCAAGGGATACAGTGAACTTGTAGTGAAGCTTCGGAATCTAAAACTGGACTCACAGGAGAGGTTCAAAGCATAGAAAGTTAGAGCGTTAGTCCTCTTGTACTTAAGTCGCCATTGGGCCTTTTGTATTTAATTCGTATGCAATTTATGTGTTTCATCGCCAATAAGAAGGTCCAAGGGATACAGAAAACCTGAAGTGAAGCTTCGGAATCTAAAACTGGACTCACAGGAGATTTACAAATCATAGAAATTTGGAGTGTCAGTCCTCTTGTACTTACGTCGGCATTGTGCCTTTTGTATTAAATTCGGATGCAATTTCTGTGTTTCATCATCAATAAGAAGGTCCAAGGGATACAGTAAACCTGAAGTGAAGCATCGGAATCTAAAACTGGACTCACAGGAGAGGTTCAAATCATGGAAAGTTAGTGTGTCAGTCCTCTTGTACATAAGTCGGCATTGTGCCTTCTGAATTAAATTCGATGCAATTTCTGTGTTTCATCGTCAATCAAAAAAGGCCCAAGGGAAACAGTAAACCTGAAGTGAAGCATCGGAATTTAAAACTGGACTCACAGGAGAGGTTCAAATCATAGAAAGTTAGAGTGTCAGTCCTCTTGTACTTAAGTCGGCATTGTGCCATTTTTATTAAATTGGGATGCAATTTCAGGGTTTCATCGTCAATAAGACGGTTCAAGGAATACAGTAAACCTCAAGTGTAGCATCGGAATCTAAAACTGGACTCACAGGAGAGGTTCAAATCATGGAAAGTTAGATAGTCAGTCCTCGTGTACTTAAGTCGGCATTTTGCCCTTTGTTTTAAAGTCGGATGCAATTTCTGTGCTTCATCGTTAATAAGAAATTCCAAGGAATACAGTAAACGTGTAGTAAAGCATCGGAATCTAAAACTGGACTCACAGGAGAGGTTCAAATCATGGAAAGTTAGATAATCTGTCCTCTTGTACTTAAGTCGGCATTGTGCCCTTTGTATTAAAGTCGGATGCAATTTCTGTGCTTCATCGTTAATAAGAAGGTCCAAGGGATACAGTGAACCTGTAGTGAAGCATCGGAATCTAAAACTGGACTCACAGGAGAGGTTCAAAGCATAGAAAGTTAGAGTGTCAGTCCTCTTGTATTTAAGTCGCCATTGGGCATTTTGTATTTAATTCGTATGCAATTTCTGTGTTTCATCGTCAATAAGAAGGTCCAAGTGATACAGAAAACCTGAAGTGAAGCTTCGGAATCTAAAACTGGACTCACAGGAGATTTACAAATCATAGAAATTTGGAGTGTCAGTCCTCTTGTAATTACGACGGCATTGTGCCTTTTGTATTAAATTCGGATGCAATTTCTGTGTTTCATCATCAATAAGAAGGTCCAAGGGATACAGTAAACCTGAAGTGAAGCATCGGAATCTAAAACTAGACTCACAGGAGAGGTTCAAATCATGGAAAGTTAGTGTGTCAGTCCTCTTGTACGTAAGTCGGCATTGTGCCCTCTGAATTAAATTCGATGCAATTTCTGTGTTTCATCGTCAATCAAAAAAGGCCCAAGGGAAACAGTAAACCTGAAGTGAAGCATCGGAATCTAAGCTGGACTCACAGGAGAGGTTCAAATCATAGAAAATTAGAGTGTCTCTCCTCTTGTACTTAAGTCGGCATTGTTCCTTTTGTACTATATTCGGATGCAATATCTGTGTTTCATCGTCAATAAGAAGGTCCAAGGGATACAGTAAACCTGAAGTGAAGCATCGGAATCTAAAACTGGACTCACAGGAGAGGTTCAAATCATAGAAAGTTAGCGTGTCAGTCCTCTTGTACTTAAATCGGCATTGTGCCTTTTGTATTATATTCGGATGCAATTTCTGTGTTTCATCGTCAATAAGAAAGTCCAAGCTATACAGTAGACCTGAAGTGAAGCATCGGAATCTAAAACTGGACTCACAGGAGTGGTTCAAATCATAGAAAGTTAGAGTGTCACTCCTCTAGTACTTAAGTCGGCATTGTGCCTTTTGTATTTAATTCGATGCAATTTCTGTGTTCTTCGTCAATAAGTAGGTCCAAGGTATACAGTAAACCTGATGTGAAGCATCGGAATCTAAAACTGGACTCACAGGAGAGGTTCAAATCATAGAAAGCTAGAGTGTCAGTCCTTTTGTACTTAAGTCGGCAATGTGCCTTTTGTATTAAATTCGGATGCAATTTCTGTGTTTCATCGTCAATAAGAAGGTCCAAGGGATACAGGAAACCTGAAGTGAAGAATCGGAATCTAAAACTGGACTCACAGGAGAGGTACAAATCATAGAAAGTTAGAGTGTCAGTCCTCTTGTACTTAAGTCGGCATTGGGCCTTTTGTATTAAATTCCGATGTAATTTCTGTGTTTCATCGTTAATAAGAAGATCCAAGGGATACAGTAAACCTGAAGTGAAGCATCGGAATCTTAAACTGGACTCACAGGAGAGGTTCAGATCATAGAAAGTTAGAGTGTCGCTCCTCTAGTACTTAAGTCGGCATTGTGCCTTTTGTATTTAATTCGATGCAATTTCTGTGTTCTTCGTCAATAAGTAGGTCCAAGGTATACAGTAAACCTGATGTGAAGCATCGGAATCTAAAACTGGACTCACAGGAGAGGTTCAAATCATAGAAAGCTAGAGTGTCAGTCCTTTTGTACTTAAGTCGGCAATGTGCCTTTTGTATTAAATTCGGATGCAATTTCTGTGTTTCATCGTCAATAAGAAGGTCCAAGGGATACAGGAAACCTGAAGTGAAGAATCGGAATCTAAAACTGGACTCACAGGAGAGGTACAAATCATAGAAAGTTAGAGTGTCAGTCCTCTTGTACTTAAGTCGGCATTGGGCCTTTTGTATTAAATTCCGATGTAATTTCTGTGTTTCATCGTTAATAAGAAGATCCAAGGGATACAGTAAACCTGAAGTGAAGCATCGGAATCTTAAACTGGACTCACAGGAGAGGTTCAAATCATAGAAAGTTAGAGTGTCAGTCCTCTTGTACTTAAGTCTTCATTGTGCCTTTTGTATTAAATTCGATGCAATTTCTGTGTTTCATCGTCAATAAGAAGGTCCAAGGGATACAGTAAACCTGAAGTGAAGCATCGGAATTTAAAACTGGACTCACAGGAGAGGTTCAAATCATAGAAAGTTAGAGTGTCAGTCCTCTTGAACTTAAGTCGGCATTGTGCCATTTTTATTAAATTCGGATGCAATTTCAGGGTTTCATCGTCAATAAGACGGTTCAAGGGATACAGTAAACTTGAAGTGAAGCATCGGAATCTAAAACTGGACTCACAGGAGAGGTTCAAATCATAGAAAGTTAGGGTGTCAGTCCTTTTGTACTTAAGTCGGCATTTTGCCCTTTGTTTTAAAGTCGGATGCAATTTCTGTGCATCATCGTTAATACGAAATTCCAAGGGATACAGTAAACCTGTAGTGAAGCATCGGAATCTAAAACTGGACTCACGGGAGAGGTTTAAAGCATAGAAAGTTAGAGTGTCAGTCCTCTTGTACTTAAGTCGTCATTGGGCCTTTTGCATTAAATTCGCATGCTATTTCTGTGTTTCACCGTCAACAAGAAGGTCCAAGGGATACAGTAAACCTGAAGTGAATCTTCGGAATCTAAAACTGCACTCACAGGAGAGGTTTAAATCATTGAAAGTTAGATAGTCAGTCCTCTTGTACTTAAGTCGGCATTTTGCCCTTTGTTTTAAAGTCGGATGCAATTTCTGTGCTTCATCGTTAATAAGAAATTCCAAGGAATACAGTAAACGTGTAGTAAAGCATCGGAATCTAAAACAGGACTCACAGGAGAGGTTCAAATCATGGAAAGTTAGATAATCTGTCCTCTTGTTCTTAAGTCGGCATTGTGCCCTTTGTATTAAAGTCGGATGCAATTTCTGTGCTTCATCGTTAATAAGAAGGTCCAAGGGATACAGTGACCCAGTAGTGAAGCATCGGAGTCTAAAACTGGACTCACAGGAGAGGTTCAAAGCATAGAAAGTTAGAGTGTCAGTCCTCTTGTACTTAAGTCGCCATTGTGCCATTTGTATTATATTCGGATGCAATTTCTGTGTTTCATCGTCAATAAGAAGGTCCAAGGGATACAGGAAACCTGAAGTGAAGCATCGGAATCTAAAACTGGACTCACAGGAGAGGTTCAAATCATAGAAAGTTAGAGTGTCAGTCCTCTTGTACTTATATCGGCATTGTGCCTTTTGTATTATATTCGGATGCAATTTCTGTGTTTCATCGTCAATAAGAAGGTCCAAGCTATACAGTAGACCTGAAGTGAAGCATCTGAATCTAAAACTGGACTCACAGGAGTGGTTCAAATCATAGAAAGTTAGAGTGTCAGTCCCCTTGTACTTAAGTCGGCATTGTGCCTTTTGTATTAAATTCGATGCAAGTTCTGTGTTTCTTCGTCAATAAGTAGGTCCAAGGGATACAGTAAACCTGATGTGAAGCACCGGAATCCAAAACTGGACTCACAGGAGAGGTTCAAATCATAGAAAGTTAGAGTGTCAGCCCTCTTGTACTTAAGTCGGCAATGTGCCTTTTGTATTAAATTCGGATGCAATTTCTGTGTTTCATCGTTAATAAGAAGATCCAAGGGATACAGTAAACCTGAAGTGAAGCATCGGAATCTTAAACTGGACTCACAGGAGAGGTTCAAATCATAGAAAGTTAGCGTGTCAGTCCTCTTGTATTTAAGTCTTCATTGTGCCTTTTGTATTAAATTCGATGTAATTTCTGTGTTTCATCGTCAATAAGAAGGTCCAAGGGATACAGTAAACCTGAAGTGAAGCATCGAAATTTAAAACTGGACTCACGGGAGAGGTTTAAAGCATAGAAAGTTAGAATGTCAGTTCTCTTGTACTTAAGTCGTCATTGGGCCTTTTGCATTAAATTCGGATGCTATTTCTGTGTTCCATCGTCAATAAGAAGGTCCAAGGGATACAGTAAACCTGAAGTGAATCTTCGGAATGTAAAACTGGACTCACAGGAGATTTACAAATCATAGATATTTGGAGTGTCAGTCCTCTTGTACTTAAGTCGGCATTGTGCCTTTTGTATTAAATTCGGATGCAACTTCTGTGTTTCATCGTCAATAAGAAGGTCAAAGGAATCCAGTAAACCCGAAGTGAAGCATCGGAATCTAAAACTGGACTCACAGGACAGGTTCAAATCATAGATAGTTAGAGTGTCAGTCCTCTTCTACTTAAGTCGGCATTGTGCCGTTTTTATTAAATTCGGATGCTATTTCTGTGTTTCATCGTCAACAAGAAGGTCCAAGGGATACAGTAAACCTGAAGTGAATCTTGGGAATCTAAAACTGGACTCACAGGAGAGGTTCAAATCATGGAAAGTTAGATAGTCAGTCCTCTTGTACTTAAGTCGGCATTTTGCCCTTTGTTTTAAAGTCGGATGCAATTTCTGTGCTTCATCGTTAATAAGAAATTCCAAGGAATACAGTAAACGTGTAGAAAAGCATCGGAATCTAAAACTGGACTCACAGGAGAGGTTCAAATCATGGAAAGTTAGATAATCTGTCCTCTTGTACTTAAGTCGGCATTGTGCCCTTTGTATTAAAGTCAGATGCTATTTCTGTGCTTCATCGTTAATAAGAAGGACCAAGGGATACAGTGAACCTGTAGTGAAGCATCGGAATCTAAAACTGGACTCACAGGAGAGGTTCAAAGCATAGAAAGTTAGAGTGTCAGTCCTCTTGTACTTATGTCGCCATTGTGCAATTTGTATTATATTCGGATGCAATTTCTGTGTTTCATCGTCAATAAGAAGGTCCAAGGGATACAGTAAACCTGAAGTGAAGCATCGGAATCTAAAACTGGACTCACAGGAGAGGTTCAAATCATAGAAAGTAAGAGTGTCAGTCCTCTTGTACTTATATCGGCATTGTGCCTTTTGTATTATATTCGGATGCAATTTCTGTGTTTCATCGTCAATAAGAAGGTCCAAGCTATACAGTAGACCTGAAGTGAAGCATCGGAATCTAAAACTGGACTCACAGGAGTGGTTCAAATCATAGAAAGTTAGAGTGTCAGTCCTCTTGTACTTAAGTCGGCATTGTGCCTTTTGTATTAAATTCGATGCAAGTTCTGTGTTTCTTCGTCAACAAGTAGGTCCAAGGGATACAGTAAACCTGATGTGAAGCATCGGAATCCAAAACTGGACTCACAGGAGAGGTTCAAATCATAGAAAGTTAGAGTGTCAGTCCTCTTGTACTTAAGTCGGCAATGTGCCCTTTGTATTAAATTCGGATGCAATTTCTGTGTTTCATCGTTAATACGAAGTTCCAAGGGATACAGGAAACCTGAAGTGAAGAATCGGAATCTAAAACTGGACTCACATGAGAGGTTCAAATCATAGAAAGTTAGAGTGTCAGTCCTCTTGTACTTAAGTCGGCATTGGGCCTTTTGTATTAAATTCCGATGTAATTTCTGTGTTACATCGTTAATAAGAAGATCCAAGGGATACAGTAAACCTGAAGTGAAGCATCGGAATCTTAAACTGGACTCACAGGAGAAGTTCAAATCATAGAAAGTTAGAGTGTCAGTCCTCTTGTACTTAAGTCTTCATTGTGCCTATTGTATTAAATTCGATGCAATTTCTGTGTTTCATCGTCAATAAGAAGGTCCAAGGGATACAGTAAACCTGAAGTGAAGCATCGGAATTTAAAACTGGATTCACAGGAGAGGTTCAAATCATAGAAAGTTAGAGTGTCAGTCCTCTTGTACTTAAGTCGGCATTGTGGCATTTTTATTAAATTCGGATGCAATTTCAGGGTTTCATCGTCAATAAGACGGTTCAAGGGATACAGTAAACTTGAAGTGAACATCGGAATCTAAAACTGGACTCACAGGAGAGGTTCAAATCATAGAAAGTTAGGGTGTCAGTCCTCTTGTACTTAAGTCGGCATTTTGCCCTTTGTTTTAAAGTCGGATGCAATTTCTGTGCATCATCGTTAATACGAAATTCCAAGGGATACAGTAAACCTGTAGTGAAGCATCGGAATCTAAAACTGGACTCACGGGAGAGGTTTAAAGCATAGAAAGTTAGAATGTCAGTCCTCTTGTACTTAAGTCGTCATTTGGCCTTTTGCATTAAATTCGGATGCTATTTCTGTGTTCCATCGTCAATAAGAAGGTCCAAGGGATACAGTAAACCTGAAGTGAATCTTCGGAATCTAAAACTGGACTCACAGGAGATTTACAAATCATAGAAATTTGGAGTGTCAGTCCTCTTGTACTTACGTCGGCATTGTGCCTTTTGTATTAAATTCAGATGCAACTTCTGTGTTTCATCGTCAATAAGAAGGTCAAAGGAATCCAGTAAACCCGAAGTGAAGCATCGGAATCTAAAACTGGACTCACAGGACAGGTTCAAATCATAGATAGTTAGAGTGTCAGTCCTCTTCTACTTAAGTCGGCATTGTGCCGTTTTTATTAAATTCGGATGCAATTTCTGGGTTTCATCGTCAATAAGACGGTCCAAGGGATAGAGTAAACCTCAAGTTAAGCATCGGAATCTAAACCTGGACTCACACGAGAGGTTCACTTCATGGAAAGTTAGATAGTCAGTCCTCTTGTACTTAAGTCGGCATTTTGCCCTTTGTTTCAAAGTCGGATGCAATTTCTGTGCTTCATCGTTAATAAGAAATTCCAAGGAATACAGTAAACGTGTAGTAAAGCATCGGAATCTAAAACTGGACTCACAGGAGAGGTTCAAATCATGGAAAGTTAGTTAACCTGTCCTCTTGTACTTAAGTCGGCATTGTGCCCTTTGTATTAAAGTCGGATGCAATTTCTGTGCTTCATCGTCAATAAAAAAAGGCCCAAGGGAAACAGTAAACCTGAAGTGAAGCATCGGAATCTAAAACTGGACTCACAGGAGAGGTTCAAATCATAGAAAATTAGAGTGTCACTCCTCTTGTACTTAAGTCGGCATTGTTCCGTTTGTACTATATTCGGATGCAATATCTGTGTTTCATCGTCAATAGTAAGGTCCAAGGGATACAGTAAACCTGAAGTGAAGCATCGGAATCTAAAACTGGACTCACAGGAGAGGTTCAAATCATAGAAAGTTAGAGTGTCAGTCCTCTTGTACTTAAATCGGCATTGTGCCTTTTGTATTATATTCGGATGCAATTTCTGTGTTTCATCGACAATAAGAAGGTCCAAGCCATACAGTAGACCTGAAGTGAAGCATCGGAATCTAAAACTGGACTCACAGGAGTGGTTCAAATCATAGAAAGTTAGAGTGTCAGTCCTCTTGTACTTAAGTCGGCATTGTGCCTTTTGTATTTAATTCGAAGCAATATCTGTGTTTCTTCGTCAATAAGTAGGTTCAAGGGATACAGTAAACCTGATGTGAAGCATCGGAATCTAAAACTGGACTCACAGGAGAGGTTCAAATCATAGAAAGTTAGAGTTTCAGTCCTCTTGTACTTAAGTCGGCATTGGGCATTTGTATTAAATTCCGATGTAATTTCTGTGTTTCATCGTTAATAAGAAGGTCCAAGGGATACAGTAAACCTGAAGTGAAGCATCGGAATCTTAAACTGGACTCACAGGAGAGGTTCAAATCATAGAAAGTTAGAGTGTCAGTCCTCTTGTACTTAAGTCTTCATTGTGCCTTTTGTATTAAATTCGATGCAATTTCTGTGTTTCATCGTCAATAAGAAGGTCCAAGGGATACAGTAAACCTGAAGTGAAGCATCGGAATTTAAAACTGGACTCACAGGAGAGGTTCAAATCAAAGAAAGTTAGAGTGTCAGTCCTCTTGTACTTAAGTCGGCATTGTGCCATTTTTATTAAATTCGGATGCAATTTCAGGGTTTCATCGTCAATAAGACGGTTCAAGGGATACAGTAAACTTCAAGTGAAGCATCGGAATCCAAAACTGGACTCACAGGAGAGGTTCAAATCATAGATAGTTAGGGTGTCAGTCCTCTTGTACTTAAGTCGGCATTTTGCCCTCTGTTTTAAAGTCGGATGCAATTTCTGTGCATCATCATTAATAAGAAATTCCAAGGGATACAGTAAACCTGTAGTGAACCATCAGAATCTAAAACTGGACTCACGGGAGAGGTTTAAAGCCTAGAAAGTTAGAGTGTCAGTCCTCTTTTACTTAAGTCGGCATTGTGCCTTTTGAATTTAATTCCGATGCAATATCTGTGCTTCATCGTCAATAAGAAGGTCCAAGGGATACACTAAACCTGAAGTGAAGCATCGGAATCTAAAACTGGACTCACAATAGATTTTGAAATCATAGAAAGTTATAGTGGTAGTCCTCTTGTACTTAAGTTGGCATTGGGCCTTTTCAATAAATTCGGATGCAATTTCTGTGTTTCATCGTCAGTAAGACGGTCCAAGGTATACAGGAAACCTGAAGTGAAGCATCGGAATCTAAAACTGGACTCACAAGAGAGGTTCAAATCATTGAATGTCAGAGTGTCGGTCCTCTTGTACTTAAGTCGGCATTGTGCCTTTTGTCTTAAATTCGGATGCAATTTCTGTGTTTAATCGTCAATAAGATTGTCCAAGCTATACAATAGACCTGAAGTGAAGCAACGGAATCTGAAACTAAACTCACAGGAGAGGTTCAAATCATAGAAAATTAGAGTGTCAGTCCCCTTGTACTTAAGTCGGCATTGTGCCTTTTGTATTAAATTCGATGCAATTTCTGTGTTTCATCGTCAATGAGAAGGTTTAAGGGATACAGTAAACCTGATGTGAAGCATCGGAATGTAAAACTGGACTCACAGGAGAGGTTCAAATCATGGAAAGTTAGTGTGTCAGTCCTCTTGTACTTAAGTCGGCATTGTGCCCTTTGTATTACAGTCGGATGCAATTTCTGTGCCTCATCGTTAATAAGAAGGTCCAAGGGATACAGTGAACCTGTAGTGAAGCATCGGAATCTAAAACTGGACTCACAGGAGAGGTTCAAATCATAGAGAGTTAGAGTGTCAGTCCTCTTGTACTTAAGTCGGCATTGGGCCTTTTGTATTAAATTCGGATGCAATTTCTGGGTTTCATCGTTAATAAGAAGGTCCAAGGGATACAGTGAACCTGTAGTGAAGCATCGGAATCTAAAACTGGACTCACAGGAGAGGTTCAAATCATAGAAAGTTAGAGTGTCAGTCCTCTTGTACTTAAGTCGGCATTGTGGAATTTTTATTAAGTTCGGATGTAATTTCAGGGTTTCATTGTCAATAAGACGGTTCAAGGGATACAGTAAACTTGAAGTGAAGCATCGGAATCTAAAACTGGACTCACAGGAGAGGTTCAAATCATTGAAAGTTAGGGTGTCAGTCCTCTTGTACTTAAGGCGGCATTTTGCCCTTTGTTTTAAAGTCGGATGCAATTTCTGTGCATCATCGTTAATACGAAATTCCAAGGGATACAGTAAACCTGTTGTGAAGCATCGGAATCTAAAACTGGACTCACGGGAGAGGTTTAAGGCATAGAAAGTTAGAATGTCAGTCCTCTTGTACTTAAGTCGTCATTGGGCCTTTTACATTAAATTCGGATGCTATTTCTGTGTTCCATCGTCAATAAGAAGGTCCAAGGGATACAGTAAACCTGAAGTGAATCTTCGGAATCTAAAACTGGACTCACAGGATATTTACAAATCATAGAAATTTGGAGTGTCAGTCCTCTTGTACTTACGTCGGCATTGTGCCTTTTGTATTAAATTCGGATGCAACTTCTGTGTTTCATCGTCAATAAGAAGGTCAAAGGAATCCAGTAAACCCGAAGTGAAGCATCGGAATCTAAAACTGGACTCACAGGACAGGTTCAAATCATAGATAGTTAGAGTGTCAGTCCTCTTCTACTTAAGTCGGCATTGTGCCGTTTTTATTAAATTCGGATGCAATTTCTGGGTTTCATCGTCAATAAGACGGTCCAAGGGATACAGTAAACCTCAAGTTAAGCATCGGAATCTAAACCTGGACTCACAGGAGAGGTTCAAATCATGGAAAGTTAGATAGTCAGTCCTCTTGAACTTAAGTCGGCATTTTGCCCTTTGTTTTAAAGTCGGATGCAATTTCTATGCTTCATCGTTAATAAGAAATTCCAAGGAATACAGTAAACGTGTAGTAAAGCATCGGAATCTAAAACTGGACTCACAGGAGAGGTTCAAATCATGGAAAGTTAGTTAATCTGTCCTCTTGTACTTAAGTCGGCATTGTGCCCTTTGTATTAAAGTCGGATGCAATTTCTGTGCTTCATCGTTAATAAGAAGGTCCAAGGGATACAGTGAACCTGTAGTGAAGCATCGGAATCTAAAACTGGACTCACAGGAGAGGTTCAAATCATGGAAAGTTAGTGTGTCAGTCCTCTTGTACGTAAGTCGGCATTGTGCCTTCTGAATTAAATTCGGATGCAATTTCTGTGTTTCATCATCAATAAGAAGGTCCAAGGGATACAGTAAACCTGAAGTGAAGCATCGGAATCTAAAACTGGACTCACAGGAGAGGTTCAATTCATGGAAAGTTAGTGTGTCAGTCCTCTTGTACGTAAGTCGGCATTGTGCCTTCTGAATTAAATTCGATGCAATTTCTGTGTTTCATCGTCAATCAAAAAAGGCCCAAGGGAAACAGTAATCCTGAAGTGAAGCATCGGAATCTAAAACTGGACTCACAGGAGAGGTTCAAATCATAGAAAATTAGAGTGTCACTCCTCTTGTACTTAAGTCGGCCTTGTTCCTTTTGTACTATATTCGGATGCAATATCTGTGTTTCATCGTCAGTAAGAAGGTCCAAGGGATATAGTAAACCTGAAGTGAAGCATCGGAATCTAAAACTGGACTCACAGGAGAGGTTCAAATCATAGAAAGTTAGAGTGTCAGTCCTCTTGTACTTAAATCGGCATTGTGCCTTTTGTATTATATTCGGATGCAATTTCTGTGTTTCATCGACAATAAGAAGGTCCAAGCTATACAGTAGACCTGAAGTGAAGCATCGGAATCTGAAACTGGACTCACAGGAGTGGTTCAAATCATAGAAAGTTAGAGTGTCAGTCCTCTTGTACTTAAGTCGGCATTGTGTCTTTTGTATTTAATTCGATGCAATTTCTGTGTTTCTTCGTCAATAAGTAGGTTCAAGGGATACAGTAAACCTGATGTGAAGCATCGGAATCTAAAACTGGACTCACAGGAGAGGTTCAAATCATAGAAAGTTATAGTGGTAGTCCTCTTGTACTTAAGTTGGCATTGGGCCTTTTCAATAAATTCGGATGCAATTTCTGTGTTTCATCGTCAGTAAGACGGTCCAAGGTATACAGGAAACCTGAAGTGAAGCATCGGAATCTAAAACTGGACTCACAAGAGAGGTTCAAATCATAGAAAGTTAGAGTGTCAGTCCTCTTGTACTTAAGTCGGCATTGTGCCTTTTGTATTAAATTCGGATGCAATTTCTGTGTTTAATCGTCAATAAGATTGTCCAAGCTATACAATAGACCTGAAGTGAAGCAACGGAATCTGAAACTGGACTCACAGGAGAGGTTCAAATCTTTGAATGTTAGAGTGTCAGTCCCCTTGTACTTAAGTCGGCATTGTGCCTTTTGTATTAAATTCGATGCAATTTCTGTGTTTCATCGTCAATGAGAAGGTTTAAGGGATACAGTAAACCTGATGTGAAGCATCGGAATGTAAAACTGGACTCACAGGAGAGGTTCAAATCATGGAAAGTTAGATAGTCAGTCCTCTTGTACTTAAGTCGGCATTGTGCCCTTTGTATTAAAGTCGGATGCAATTTCTGTGCCTCATCGTTAATAAGAAGGTCCAAGGGATACAGTGAACCTGTAGTGAAGCATCGGAATCTAAAACTGGACTCACAGGAGAGGTTCAAATCATAGAAAGTTAGAGTGGCAGTCCTCTTGTACTTAAGTCGGCATTGGGCCTTTTGTATTAAATTCGGATGCAATTTCTGGGTTTCATCGTTAATAAGAAGGTCCAAGGGATACAGTGAACCTGTAGTGAAGCATCGGAATCGAAAACTGGACTCACAGGAGAGGTTCAAATCATAGAAAGTTAGAGTGTCAGTCCTCTTGTACTTAAGTCGGCATTGGGACTTTTGTATTAAATTCCGATGTAATTTCGGTGTTTCATCGTTAATAAGAAGATCCAAGGGATACAGTAAACCTGAAGTGAAGCATCGGAATCTTAAACTGGACTCACAGGAGAGGTTCAAATCATAGAAAGTTAGAGTGTCAGTCCTCTTGTACTTAAGTCTTCATTGTGCCTTTTGTATTAAATTCGATGCAATTTCTGTGCTTCATCGTCAATAAGAAGGTCCAAGGGATACAGTAAACCCGAAGTGAAGCATCGGAATTTAAAACTGGACTCACAGGAGAGGTTCAAATCATAGAAAGTTAGAGTGTCAGTCCTCTTGTACTTAAGTCGGCATTGTGGCATTTTTATTAAATTCGGATGCAATTTCAGGGTTTCATCGTCAATAAGACGGTTCAAGGGATACAGTAAACTTGAAGTGAAGCATCGGAATCTAAAACTGGACTCACAGGAGAGGTTCAAATCATAGAAAGTTAGGGTGTCAGTCCTCTTGTACTTAAGTCGGCATTTTGCCCTTTGTTTTAAAGTCGGATGCAATTTCTGTGCATCATCGTTAATACGAAATTCCAAGGGATACAGTAAACGTGTAGTGAAGCATCGGAATCTAAAACTGGACTCACGGGAGAGGTTTAAAGCATAGAAAGTTAGAATGTCAGTCCTCTTGTACTTAAGTCGTCATTGGGCCTTTTGCATTAAATTCGGATGCTATTTCTGTGTTCCATCGTCAATAAGAAGGTCCAAGGGATACAGTAAACCTGAAGTGAATCTTCGGAATCTAAAACTGGACTCACAGGAGATTTACAAATCATAGAAATTTGGAGTGTCAGTCCTCTTGTACTTACGTCGGCATTGTGCCGTTTGTATTAAATTCGGATGCAACTTCTGTGTTTCATCGTCAATAAGAAGGTCAAAGGAATCCAGTAAACCCGAAGTGAAGCATCGGAATCTAAAACTGGACTCACAGGACAGGTTCAAATCATAGTAAGATAGAGTGTCAGTCCTCTTCTACTTAAGTCAGCATTGTGCCGTTTTTATTAAATTCTGATGCAATTTCTGGGTTTCATCGTCAATAAGACGATCCAAGGGATACAGTAAAACTCAAGTTAAGCATCGGAATCTAAACCTGGACTCACAGGAGAGGTTCAAATCATGGAAAGTTAGATAGTCAGTCCTCTTGTACTCAAGTCGGCATTTTGCCCTTTGTTTTAAAGTCGGATGCAATTTCTGAGCTTCATCGTTAATAAGAAATTCCAAGGAATACAGTAAACGTGTAGTAAAGCATCAGAATCGAAATCTGGACTCACAGGAGAGGTTCAAATCATGGAAAGTTAGTTAATCTGTTCTCTTGTACTTAAGTCGGCATTGTGCCCTTTGTATTAAAGTCGGATGCAATTTCTGTGCTTCATCGTTAATCAGAAGGTCCAAGGGTTACAGTGAACCTGTAGTGAAGCATCGGAATCTAAAACTGGACTCACAGGAGAGGTTCAAATCATGGAAAGTTAGTGTGTCAGTCCTCTTGTACGTAAGTCGGCATTGTGAATTCTGAATTAAATTCGGATGCAATTTCTGTGTTTCATCATCAATAAGAAGGTCCAAGGGATACAGTAAACCTGAAGTGAAGCATCGGAATCTAAAACTGGACTCACAGGAGAGGTTCAAATCATAGAAAGTTAGAGTGTCAGTCCTCTTGTACTTAAGTCGGCATTGGGCCTTTTGTATTAAATTCGGATGCAATTTCTGGGTTTCATCGTTGATAAGAAGGTCCAAGGGATACAGTGAACCTGTAGTGAAGCATCGGAATCTAAAACTGGACTCACAGGAGAGGTTCAAATCATAGAAAGTTATTGTGTCAGTCCTCTTGTACTTTAGTCTTCATTGTGCCTTTTGTATTAAATTCGATGCAATTTCTGTGTTTCATCGTCAATAAGAAGGTCCAAGGGATACAGTAAACCCGAAGTGAAGCATCGGAATTTAGAACTGGACTCACAGGAGAGGTTCAAATCATAGAAAGTTAGAGTGTCAGTGCTCTTGTACTTAAGTCGGCATTGTAGCATTTTTATTAAATTCGGATGCAATTTCAGGGTTTCATCGTCAATAAGACGGTTCAAGGGATACAGTAAACTTGAAGTGAAGCATCGGAATCTAAAACTGGACTCACAGGACAGGTTCAAATCATAGATAGATAGAGTGTCAGTCCTCTTCTACTTAAGTCGGCATTGTGCCGTTTTTATTAAATTCTGATGCAATTTCTGGGTTTCATCGTCAATAAGACGGTCCAAGGGATACAGTAAACCTCAAGTTAAGCATCGGAATCTAAACCTGGATTCACAGGAGAGGTTCAAATCATGGAAAGTTAGATAGTCAGTCCTCTTGTACTTAAGTCGGCATTTTGCCCTTTGTTTTAAAGTCGGATGCAATTTCTGTGCTTCATCGTTAATAAGAAATTCCAAGGAATACAGTAAAAGTGTAGTAAAGCATCGGAATCTAAAACTGGACTCACAGGAGAGGTTCAAATCATGGAAAGTTAGTTAATCTGTCCTCTTGTACTTAATTTGGCATTGTGCCCTTTGTATTAAAGTCGGATGCAATTTCTGTGCTTCATCGTTAATAAGAAGGTCCAAGGGATACAGTGAACCTGTAGTGAAGCATCGGAATCTAAAACTGGACTCACAGGAGAGGTTCAAATAATGGAAAGTTAGTGTGTCAGTCCTCTTGTACGTAAGTCGGCATTGTGCCTTCTGAATTAAATTCGGATGCAATTTCTGTGTTTCATCATCAATAAGAAGGTCCAAGGGATACAGTAAACCTGAAGTGAAGCATCGGAATCTAAAACTGGACTCACAGGAGAGGTTCAAATCATGGAAAGTTAGTGTGTCAGTCCTCTTGTACGTAAGTCGGCATTGTGCCTTCTGAATTAAATTCGATGCAATTTCTGTGTTTCATCGTCAATCAAAAAAGGCCCAAGGGAAACAGTAAACCTGAAGTGAAGCATCGGAATCTAAAACTGGACTCACAGGAGAGGTTCAAATCATAGAAAATTAGAGTGTCACTCCTCTTGTACTTAAGTCGGCATTGTTCCTTTTGTACTATATTCGGATGCAATATCTGTGTTTCATCGTCAATAAGAAGGTCCAAGGGATACAGTAAACCTGAAGTGAAGCATCGGAATCTAAAACTGGACTCACAGGAGAGGTTCAAATCATAGAAAGTTAGAGTGTCAGTCCTCTTGTACTTAAATCGGCATTGTGCCTTTTGTATTATATTCGGATGCAACTTCTGTGTTTCATCGACAATAAGAAGGTCCAAGCTATACAGTAGACCTGAAGTGAAGCATCGGAATCTGAAACTGGACTCACAGGAGTGGTTCTAATCATAGAAAGTTAGAGTGTCAGTCCTCTTGTACTTAAGTCGGCATTTTGCCCTTTGTTTTAAAGTCGGATGCAATTTCTGTGCATCATCATTAATAAGAAATTCCAAGGGATACAGCAAACCTGTAGTGAACCATCGGAATCTAAAACTGGACTCACGGGAGAGGTTTAAAGCGCAGAAAGTTAGAGTGTCAGTCCTCTTGTACTTAAGTCGTCATTGGGCCTTTTGCATTAAATTCGGATGCTATTTCTGTGTTTCATCGTCAATAAGAAGGTCCAAGGGATACAGTAAACCTGAAGTGAATCTTCGGAATCCAAAACTTGACTCACAGGAGATTTACAAATCATAGAAATTTGGAGTGTCAGTCCTCTTGTACTTACGTCGGCATTGTGCCTTTTGTATTAAATTCGGATGCAACTTCTGTGTTTCATCGTTAATAAGAAGGTCAAAGGAATCCAGTAAACCCGAAGTGAAGCATCGGAATCTAAAACTGGTCTCACAGGAGAGGTTCAAATCATAGATATAAGAGTGTCAGTCCTCTTCTACTTAAGTCGGCATTGTGCCTTTTGTATTAAGTTCGGATGCAGTTTCTGTGTTTCATCGTCAATAAGAAGGCCCAAGGTACACAGTAAACCTGAAGTGAAGCATCGGAATCTAAAACTGGACTCACAGGAGAAGTTCAAATCATAGAAAGTTAGAGTGTCAGTCCTCTTGTACTTAAGTCAGCATTGTGCCTTTTGAATTTAATTCCGATGCAATATCTGTGCTTTATCGTCAATAAGAAGGTCCAAGGGATACAGTAAACCTGAAGTGAAGCATCGGAATCTAAAACTGGACTCACAATAGATTTTCAAATCATAGAAAGTTATAGTGGTAGTAATCTTGTACTTAAGTTGGCATTGTGCCTTTTTCATTAAATTCGGATGCAATTTCTGTGTTTCATCGTCAGTAAGACGGTCCAAGGTATACAGGAAACCTGAAGTGAAGCATCGGAATCTAAAACTGGACTCACAAGAGAGGTTCAAATCATTGAATGTTAGAGTGTCGGTCCTCTTGTACTTAAGTCGGCATTGTGCCTTTTGTATTAAATTCGGATGCAATTTCTGTGTTTAATCGTCAATAAGATTGTCCAAGCTATACAATACACCTGAAGTGAAGCAACGGAATCTGAAACTGGACTCACAGGAGAGGTTCAAATCATAGAAAGTTAGAGTGTCAGTCCTCATGTACTTAAGTCGGCATTGGGCCTTTTGTATTAATTTCGGATGCAATTTCTGGGTTTCATCGTCAATAAGAAGGTCCAAGGGATACAGTAAACCTGAAGTGAAGCTTCAGAATCTAAAACTGGACTCACAGGGTATTTAAAAATCATAGAAATTTGGAGTGTCAGTCCTCTTTTACTTACGTAGGCATTGTGCCGTTTGTATTAAATTCGGATAAAATTTCTGTGTTTCATCATCAATAAGAGGGTCAAAGGGATACAGAAACCTGAAGTGAAGCATCGGAATCTAAAACTGGACACACAGGAGAGGTTCAAATCATAGGAAGTTAGAGTGTCAGTCCTCTTGTACTTCAATCGGCATCTTGCCTTTTGTATTAAATACGATGCAATTTCTGTGTTTCACCGTCAATAACAGTAAACCAGATGTGAAGCATCGGAATCTAAAACTGGACTCACAGGAGAGGTTCAAATCATAGAAAGTTAGAGTGTCACTCCTCTTGTACTTAAGTCGGCATTTTGCCCTTTGTATTAAAGTCGGATGCAATTTCTGTGTTTCATCGTCAATAAGAAGGTCAAAGGGATACAGTAAACCTGAAGTGAAGCATCGGAATCTAAAACTGGATTCACAGGAGAGGTTCAAATCACAGAAAGTTAGAGTGTCAGTCCTCTTGTACGTAAGTCGGCATTGTGCCTTTTGAATTAAATTCGATGCAATTTCCGTGTTTCATCGACAATAAGGAGGTCCAAGGGAACAGTAAACCTGAAGTGAAGCATCGGAATGTAAAACTGGACTCACAGGAGAGGTTCAAATCACAGAAAGTTAGAGTGTCGGTCCTCTTGTACGTAAGAGGGCATTGTGCCGTTTGTATTAAATTCGGATGCAATTTCTGTGTTTCATCGTCAATAAGAAGGTCAAAGGTATACAGGAAACCTGAAGTGAAGAATCGGAATCTAAAACTGGACTCACAGGAGAGGTTTAAAGCATAGAAAGAGTGTCAGTCCTCTTGTACTTAAGTCGGCATTGGGCCTTTTGCATTAAATTCGGATGCTATTTCTGTGTTTCATCGTCAATTAGAAGATCCAAGGGATACAGTAAACCTGAAGTGAAGCTTCGGAATCTAAAACTGGACTCATAGGAGATTTACAAATCATAGAAATTTGGAGTGTCAGTCCTCTTGCACTTAAGTCTGCATTGTGCCTTTTTAATTAAATTCGATACAATTTCTGTGTTTCATCGTCAATAAGGTGGTCCAATTGATACAGTAAACCTGAAGTGAAGCATCGGAATCTAAAACTGGACTCACAGGAGAGGTTCAAATCATAGAAAGTTAGAGTATCAGTCCGCTTGTACTTAAGTCGTCATTGCGCCTTTTGTATTAAATTCCGATGCAATTTCTGAGTTTCATCGTTAATAAAAAGGTCCAAGGGATACAGTAAACCTGAAGTGAAGCATCGGAATCTTACACTGGACTCACAGGAGAGGTTCAAATCATAGAAAGTTAGCGTGTCAGTCCTCTTGTACTTAAGTCTTCATTGTGCCTTTTGTATTTAATTCGATGCAATTTCTGCGTTGCATCGTCAATAAGAAGGTCCAAGGGATACAGTAAACCTGAAGTGAAGCATCGGAATCTAAAACTGGACTCACAGGAGAGGTTCAAATCACAGAAAGTTAGAGTGTCAGACCACTTCTACTTAAGTCGGCGTTGTGCCATTTTTATTAAATTCGGAAGCAATTTCTGGGTTTCATCGTCAATAAGACGGTTCAAGGGATACAGTAAACCTGAAGTGAATCATCGGAATATAAAACTGGACTCACAGGAGAGGTTCAAATCATAGAAAGTTAGAGTGTCAGTCCTCTTGTACTTAAGTCGGCATTTTGCCCTTTGTATTAAAGTCGGATGCAATTTCTGTGTTTCATCGTCAATAAGAAGGTCAAAGGGATACAGTAAACCTGAAGTGAAGCATCGGAATCTAAAACTGGACTCACAGGAGAGGTTCAAATCATAGAAAGTTTGTGTGTCAGTCCTCTTGTACTTAAGTTGGCATTGTACCTTTTGAACTATATTCGGATGCAATATCTGTGTTTCATCGTCAATAAGAAGGTCCAAGGGATACAGTAAACCTGAAGTGAAGCATCGGAATGTAAAACTGGACTCACAGGAGAGGTTCAAATCATAGAAAGTTAGAGTGTCAGTCCTCTTGTACTTAAGTCGGCATTGTGCCTTTTGTATTAAATTCCGATTCAATTTCTGTGTTTCATCGTTAGTAAGAAGGTCCAAGGGATAAAGTAAACGTGAAGTGAAGCATCGGAATCTAAAGCTGGACTCACAGGAGAGGTTCATATCATAGAAAGTTAGAGTGTCAGTCCTCTTGTACTTAAGTCGGCATTGTGCCTTTTGTATTAAATTCGGATGCAATTTCTGTGTTTCATCGTCAGAAAGAAGGTCCAAGTTATACAGTAGACCTGAAGTGAAGCATCGGAATTTAACACTGGACTCACAGGAGTGGTTCAAATCATAGAAAGTTAGAGTGTCAGTCCTCTTGTACTTATGACGGCAATGTGCCTTTTGTATTAATTTCGAATGCAGTTTCTGTGTTTCATCGTCAATAAGAAGGTCCAAGGGATACAGTTAACCTGATGTGAAGCATCGGAATCTGAAATTGGACTCACAGGAGAGGGTTAATCATAGAAAGTTAAAATGTCATTCCTCTTGCACTTAAGTCAGCATTGTGCCTTTTGTATTAAATTCCGATGCAATTTATATGTTTCATCGTTAATAAGAAGGGCCAAGTGATACAGTAAACCTGAAGTGAAGCATCGGAATCTAAAGCTGGACTCACAGGAGAGGTTCAAATCATAGAAAGTTTGAGTGTGGGTTCCCTTGTACTTAAGTCTTCATTGTGCCTTTTGTATTAAATTCGATGCAATTTCTGTGTTTCATCGTCAATAAGAAGGTCCAAGGGATACAGTAAACCTCAAGTGAAGAATCGGAATCTAAAACTGGACTCACAGGAGAGGTAAAAATCATAGAAAGTTAGAGTGTCAGTCCTCTTGTACTTTAGTCGGCATTGTTCCATTTTCATTAAATTCGGATGCTGTTTCTGGGTTTCATCGTCAATAAGACGGCCCAAGGGATAGAATAAACCTGAAGTGAAGCATCGGAATCCAAAACTGGAGTCACAGAAGAGGTTCAAATCAAAGAAAGTTAGTGTCAGTCCTCTTGTACATAAGTTGGCATTGTGCCATTTTCTTTAAATTCGGATGCAATTTCTGGGTTTCATCGTTAATAAGACGGTCCAAGGGATACAGTAAACCTGAAGTGAAGCATCGGAATCTAAAATTCGACTCACAGGAGAGGTTCAAATCATAGAAAGTTAGAGTGTCAGTCCTCTTGTACTTCATTCGGCAATGTGCCTTTTGTATTAAATTCAGATGCAATTTCTGAGTTTCATCGTCAATAAGAAGGTCAAAGGTATACAGAAAACCTGAAGTGAAAAATCGGAATCTAAAACTGGACTCACAGGAGAGGTTTAAAGCATAGAAAGAGTGTCAGTCCTCTTGTACTTAAGTCGGCATTGTGCCATTTTCTTTAAATTCGGATGCAATTTCTGGGTTTCATCGTCAATAAGACGGTCCAAGGGATACAGTAAACCTGAAGTGAAGCATCGGAATCTAAAACTGGACTCACAGGAGAGGTTCAAATCATAGAAAGTTAGAGTGTCAGTCCTCTTGTACGTAAGTCGGCATTGTGCTTATGAATTAAAATCGATGCAATTTCTGTGTTTCATCGTCAATAAGAACGTCCAAGGCATACAGTAAACCTGAAGTGAAGCATCGGGATCTAAAACTGGACTCACATTAGAGGTTCAAATCATAGAAAGTTAGAGTGTCAGTCCTCTTGTACTTAAGTCGGCATTGTTCCATTTGTAGTATATTCGTATGCAATTTCTGTGTTTCATCGCCAATAAGAAGGTCCAAGGGATACAGTAAACCTGAAGTGAAGCATCGGAATCTAAAACTGGACTCACAGGAGAGGTTCAAATCATAGAAAGTTACAGTGTCATTCCTCTTGTACTTAAGTCGGCATTGTGTCTTTTGTATTAAATTCGGATGCAATTTCGGTGATTCATCGTCAATAAGAAGGACCAAGCTACACAGTAGACCTGAAGTGAAGCATCGGAATCTAAAACTGGACTCACAGGAGAGGTTCAAATCATAGAAAGTTAGAGTGTCAGTCCTCTTCGACTTAAGTCGGCATTGTGCCTTTTGTATTAAATTCGATGCTATTTCTGTGTTTCATCGTCAATAAGAAGGTCCAAGGGAAACAGTAAACCTGATGTGAAGCTCGGAATCTAAAACTGGACTCACAGGAGAGGTTTAAATTATAGAAATTCAGTGTGTCAGTCCTCTTGTACTTCATTCGGCAATGTGCCTTTTGTACTAAATTCAGATGCAATTTCTTTGTTTCATCGTCAATAAGAAGGTCAAAGGTATACAGGAAACCTGAAGTGAAGAATCGGAATCTAAAACTGGACTCACAGGAGAGGTTTAAAGCATAGAAAGAGTGTCAGTCCTCTTGTACTTAAGTCGGCATTGTGCCATTTTCTTTAATTTCGGATGCAATTTCTGGGTTTCATCGTCAATAAGACGGTCCAAGGGATACAGTAAACCTGAAGTGAAGCATCGGAATCTAAAACTGGACTCACAGGAGAGGTTCAAATCATAGAAAGTTAGAGTGTCAGTCCTCTTGTACGTAAGTCGGCATTGTGCTTTTGAATTAAAATCGATGCAATTTCTGTGTTTCATCGTCAATAAGAAGGTCCAAGGCATACAGTAAACCTGAAGTGAAGCATCGGGATCTAAAACTGGACTCACATTAGAGGTTCAAATCATAGAAAGTTAGAGTGTCAGTCCTCTTGTACTTAAGTCGGCATTGTTCCATTAGTAGTATATTCGAATGCAATATCTGTGTTTCATCGCCAATAAGAAGGTCCAAGGGATACAGTATACCTGAAGTGAAGCATCGGAATCTAAAACTGGACTCACAGGATAGGTTCAAATCATAGAAAGTTAGAGTGTCAGTCCTCTTGTACATAAGTCGGCATTGTGCCTTTCTTATTAAATTCGGATGCAATTTCTGTGTTTCATCGTCAGAAAGAAGGTCCAAGTTATAAAGTAGACCTGAAGTGAAGCATCGGAATTTAACACTGGACTCACAGGAGTGGTTCAAAACATAGAAAGTTAGAGTGTCAGTCCTCGTGTACTTAAGTCGGCAATGTGCCTTTTGTATTAAATTCGGATGCAGTTTCTGTGTTTCATCGTCAATAAGAAGGTCCAAGGGATACAGTAAACCTGATGTGATGCATCGGAATCTAAAATTGGACTCACAGGAGAGGTTAAATCATAGAAAGTTAAAATGTCAGTCCTCTTGCACTTAAGTCAGCATTGTGCCTTTTGTATTAAATTCCGATGCAATTTATATGTTTCATCGTTAATAAGAAGGGCCAAGTGATACAGTAAACCTGAAGTGAAGCATCGGAATCTAAAGCTGGACTCACAGGAGAGGTTCAATTCATAGAAAGTTTGAGTGTGAGTTCCCTTGTACTTAAGTCTTCATTGTGCCTTTTGTATTAAATTCGGATGCAATTTCTGTGTTTCATCGTCAGAAAGAAGGTCCAAGTTATACAGTAGACCTGAAGTGAAGCATCGGAATTTAACACTGGACTCACAGGAGTGGTTCAAATCATAGAAAGTTAGAGTGTCAGTCCTCTTGTACTTATGACGGCAATGTGCTTTTTGTATTAATTTCGAATGCAGTTTCTGTGTTTCATCGTCAATAAGAAGGTCCAAGGGATACAGTTAACCTGATGTGAAGCATCGGAATCTGAAATTGGACTCACAGGAGAGGTTAAATCATAGAAAGTTAAAATGTCAGTCCTCTTGCACTTAAGTCAGCATTGTGCCTTTTGTATTAAATTCCGATGCAATTTATATGTTTCATCGTTAATAAGAAGGGCCAAGTGATACAGTAAACCTGAAGTGAAGCATCGGAATCTAAAGCTGGACTCACAGGAGAGGTTCAAATCATAGAAAGTTTGAGTGTGAGTTCCCTTGTACTTAAGTCTTCATTGTGCCTTTTGTATTAAATTCGATGCAATTTCTGTGTTTCATCGTCAATAAGAAGGTCCAAGGGATTCAGTAAACCTCAAGTGAAGCATCGGAATCTAAAACTGGACTCACAGGAGAGGTAAAAATCATAGAAAGTTAGAGTGTCAGTCCTCTTGTACTTTAGTCGGCATTGTTCCATTTTCATTAAATTCGGATGCTGTTTCTGGGTTTCATCGTCAATAAGACGGCCCAAGGGATACAATAAACCTGAAGTGAAGCATCGGAATCCAAAACTGGAGTCACAGAAGAGGTTCAAATCATAGAAAGTTAATGTCAGTCCTCTTGTACATAAGTCGGCATTGTGCCATTTTCTTTAAATTCGGATGCAATTTCTGTGTTTCATCGTCAATAAGACGGTCCAAGGGATACAGTAAACCTGAAGTGAAGCATCGGAATCTAAAACTGGACTCACAGGAGAGGTTCAAATCATAGAAAGTTAGAGTGTCAGTCCTCTTGTACGTAAGTCGGCATTGTGCTTTTGAATTAAAATCGATGCAATTTCTGTGTTTCATCGTCAATAAGAAGGTCCAAGGCATACAGTAAACCTGAAGTGAAGCATCGGGATCTAAAACTGGACTCACATTAGAGGTTCAAATCATAGAAAGTTAGAGTGTCAGTCCTCTTGTACTTAAGTCGGCATTGTTCCATTTGTAGTATATTCGTATGCAATATCTGTGTTTCATCGCCAATAAGAAGGTCCAAGGGATACAGTAAACCTGAAGTGAAGCATCGGAATCTAAAACTAGACTCACAGGAGAGGTTCAAATCATAGAAAGTTACAGTGTCATTCCTCTTGTACTTAAGTCGGCATTGTGTCTTTTGTATTAAATTCGGATGCAATTTCGGTGTTTCATCGTCAATAAGAAGGACCAAGCTACACAGTAGACCTGAAGTGAAGCATCGGAATCTAAAACTGGACTCACAGGAGAGGTTCAAATCATAGAAAGTTAGAGTGTCAGTCCTCTTCGACTTAAGTCGGCATTGTGCCTTTTGTATTAAATTCGATGCTATTTCTGTGTTTCATCGTCAATAAGAAGGTCCAAGGGATACAGTAAACCTGATGTGAAGCTCGGAATCTAAAACTGGACTCACAGGAGAGGTTTAAATTATAGAAATTCAGAGTGTCAGTCCTCTTGTACTTCATTCGGCAATGTGCCTTTTGTATTAAATTCAGATGCAATTTCTGTGTTTCATCGTCAATAAGAAGGTCAAAGGTATACAGGAAACCTGAAGTGAAGAATCGGAATCTAAAACTGGACTCACAGGAGAGGTTTAAAGCATAGAAAGAGTGTCAGTCCTCTTGTAGTTAAGTCGGCATTGTGCCATTTTCTTTAAATTCGGATGCAATTTCTGGGTTTCATCGTCAATAAGACGGTCCAAGGGATACAGTAAACCTGAAGTGAAGCATCTGAATCTAAAACTGGACTCACAGGAGAGGTTCAAATCATAGAAAGTTAGAGTGTCAGTCCTCTTGTACGTAAGTCGGCATTGTGCTTTTGAATTAAAATCGATGCAATTTCTGTGTTTCATCGTCAATAAGAAGGTCCAAGGCATACAGTAAACCTGAAGTGAAGCATCGGGATCTAAAACTGGACTCACATTAGAGGTTCAAATCATAGAAAGTTAGAGTGTCAGTCCTCTTGTACTTAAGTCGGCATTGTTCCATTTGTAGTATATTCGTATGCAATATCTGTGTTTCATCGCCAATAAGAAGGTCCAAGGGATACAGTATACCTGAAGTGAAGCATCGGAATCTAAAACTGGACTCACAGGATAGGTTCAAATCATAGAAAGTTAGAGTGTCAGTCCTCTTGTACTTAAGTCGGCATTGTGCCTTTTGTATTAATTTCCGATGCAATTTCTGTGTTTCATCGTTAATAAGAAGGTCCAAGGGATACAGTAAACCTGAAGTGAGGCATCGGAATCTAAAGCTGGACTAACAGGAGAGGTTCAAATCAAAGAAAGTTTGAGTGTGAGTCCTCTTGTACTTAAGTGTTCATTGTGCCTTTTGTATTAAATTCGATGCAATTTCTGTGTTTCATCGTCAATAAGAAGGTCCAAGGGATACAGTAAACCTGAAGTGAAGCATCGGAATCTAAAACTGGACTCCCAGGAGAGGTTCATATCATAGACAGTTAGAGTGTCAGTCCTCTTGTACTTAAGTCGGCATTGTGCCTTTTGTATTAAATTCGGATGCAATTTCTGTGTTTCATCGTCAGAAAGAAGGTCCAAGTTATACAGTAGACCTGAAGTGAAGCATCGGAATTTAACACTGGACTCACAGGAGTGGTTCAAAACATAGAAAGTTAAAATGTCAGTCCTCTTGCACTTAAGTCAGCATTGTGCCTTTTGTATTAAATTCCGATGCAATTTATATGTTTCATCGTTAATAAGAAGGGCCAAGTGATACAGTAAACCTGAAGTGAAGATTCGGAATCTAAAGCTGGACTCACAGGAGAGGTTCAAATCATAGAAAGTTTGAGTGTGAGTTCCCTTGTACTTAAGTCTTCATTGTGCGTTTTGTATTAAATTCGATGCAATTTCTGTGTTTCATCGTCAATAAGAAAGTCCAAGGGATACAGTAAACCTCAAGTGAAGCATCGGAATCTAAAACTGGACTCACAGGAGAGGTAAAAATCAAAGAAAGTTAGAGTGTCAGTCCTCTTGTACTTTAGTCGGCATTGTTCCATTTTCATTTCATTCGGATGCAATTTCTGTGTTTCATCGTCAATAAGAAGGTCCAAGGGATACGCTAAACCTGAAGTGAAGCATCGGAACTAAAACTGGACTCACAGGAGATGTTCAAATCATAGAAATTTAGAGTGTCAGTCCTCTTGTACTTAAATCTGCATTGTTCCTTTTGTATTAAATTCGGATGCAATTTCTGTGTTTCATCGTTAATAAGAAGGTCCAAGCTACACAGTAGACGTGAAGTGAAGCATCGGAATCTAAAACTGGACTCACAGGAGAGGTTCAAATCATAGAAAGTTAGAGTGTCAGTCCTCTTGTACTTAAGTCGGCATTGTGCCTTTTATATTAAATTCGATGCATTTTCTGTGTTTCATCGTCAATAAGAAGGTCCAAGGGATACAGTAAACCTGAAGTGAACCATCGGAATCTAAAACTGGACTCACAGGAGAGGTTCAAATCATAGAAAGTTAGAGTGTCAGTCCTCTTGTACTTAAGTCCGCATTGTTCCTTTTGTACTATATTCGGATGCAATATCTGTGTTTCATCGTCAATAAGAAAGTCCAGGGGATACAGTAAACCTGAAGTGAAGCATCGGAATCTAAAACTGGACTCACAGGAGAGGTTCAAATCATAGAAAATTAGAGTGTCAGTCCTCTTGTACTTAAGTCGGCATTGTGCCTTTTGAATTAAATTCGGATGCAATTTCTGTGTTTCATCGTCTATAAGACGGACCAAGCTACACAGTAGACTGGAAGTGAAGCATCGGAATCTAAAACTGGACTCACAGCAGAGGTTCAAATTATAGAAAGTTAGAGGGTCAGTCCTCTTGTACTTAAGTCGGCATTGTGCCTTTTGTATTAAATTCGATACAATTTCTGTGTTTCATCGTCAATAAGAAGGTCCAAGGGATACAGTAAACCTTATGTGAAGCATCGGAATCTAAAACTGGACTCACAGGAGAGGTTCAAATCATAGAAAGTTATAATGTCAGTCCTCTTGTACTTAAGTCGGCATTGTGCCTTTTGTATTAAATTCCGATGCAATTTCTGTGTTTCATCGTTGATAAGAAGGTCCAAGGGATACAGTAAACCTGAAGTGAAGCATCGGAATCTAAAACTGGACTCACAGGAGAGATTCAAATCATAGAAAGTTAGAGGGTCAGTCCTCTTGTACTTAAGTCGGCATTGGGCCTTTTGTATTAAATTCGGATGCAATTTCTGTGTTTCATCGTCAATAAGTTGGTCCAAGGGATACAGTAAACCTGAAGTGAAGCTTCGGAATCTAAAACTGGACTCACAGGAGATTTACAAATCATAGAAATTTGGAGCGTCTGTCCTCTTGTACTTACGTCGGCATTTTGCCTTTTGTATTAAATTCCGATGCAATTTATATGTTTCATCGTTAATAAGAAGGGCCAAGTGATACAGTAAACCTGAAGTGAAGCATCGGAATCTAAAGCTGGACTCACAGGAGAGGTTCAAATCATAGAAAGTTTGAGTGTGAGTTCCCTTGTACTTAAGTCTTCATTGTGCCTTTTGTATTAAATTCGATGCAATTTCTGTGTTTCATCGTCAATAAGAAGGTCCAAGGGATTCAGTAAACATCAAGTGAAGCATCGGAATCTAAAACTGGACTCACAGGAGAGGTAAAAATCATAGAAAGTTAGAGTGTCAGTCCTCTTGTACTTTAGTCGGCATTGTTCCATTTTCATTAAATTCGGATGCTGTTTCTGGGTTTCATCGTCAATAAGACGGCCCAAGGGATACAATAAACCTGAAGTGAAGCATCGGAATCCAAAACTGGAGTCACAGAAGAGGTTCAAATCATAGAAAGTTAATGTCAGTCCTCTTGTACATAAGTCGGCATTGTGCCATTTTCTTTAAATTCGGATGCAATTTCTGTGTTTCATCGTCAATAAGACGGTCCAAGGGATACAGTAAACCTGAAGTGAAGCATCGGAATCTAAAACTGGACTCACAGGAGAGGTTCAAATCATAGAAAGTTAGAGTGTCAGTCCTCTTGTACGTAAGTCGGCATTGTGCTTTTGAATTAAAATCGATGCAATTTCTGTGTTTCATCGTCAATAAGAAGGTCCAAGGCATACAGTAAACCTGAAGTGAAGCATCGGGATCTAAAACTGGACTCACATTAGAGGTTCAAATCATAGAAAGTTAGAGTGTCAGTCCTCTTGTACTTAAGTCGGCATTGTTCCATTTGTAGTATATTCGTATGCAATATCTGTGTTTCATCGCCAATAAGAAGGTCCAAGGGATACAGTAAACCTGAAGTGAAGCATCGGAATCTAAAACTAGACTCACAGGAGAGGTTCAAATCATAGAAAGTTACAGTGTCATTCCTCTTGTACTTAAGTCGGCATTGTGTCTTTTGTATTAAATTCGGATGCAATTTCGGTGTTTCATCGTCAATAAGAAGGACCAAGCTACACAGTAGACCTGAAGTGAAGCATCGGAATCTAAAACTGGACTCACAGGAGAGGTTCAAATCATAGAAAGTTAGAGTGTCAGTCCTCTTCGACTTAAGTCGGCATTGTGCCTTTTGTATTAAATTCGATGCTATTTCTGTGTTTCATCGTCAATAAGAAGGTCCAAGGGATACAGTAAACCTGATGTGAAGCTCGGAATCTAAAACTGGACTCACAGGAGAGGTTTAAATTATAGAAATTCAGAGTGTCAGTCCTCTTGTACTTCATTCGGCAATGTGCCTTTTGTATTAAATTCAGATGCAATTTCTGTGTTTCATCGTCAATAAGAAGGTCAAAGGTATACAGGAAACCTGAAGTGAAGAATCGGAATCTAAAACTGGACTCACAGGAGAGGTTTAAAGCATAGAAAGAGTGTCAGTCCTCTTGTAGTTAAGTCGGCATTGTGCCATTTTCTTTAAATTCGGATGCAATTTCTGGGTTTCATCGTCAATAAGACGGTCCAAGGGATACAGTAAACCTGAAGTGAAGCATCGGAATCTAAAACTGGACTCACAGGAGAGGTTCAAATCATAGAAAGTTAGAGTGTCAGTCCTCTTGTACGTAAGTCGGCATTGTGCTTTTGAATTAAAATCGATGCAATTTCTGTGTTTCGTCGTCAATAAGAAGGTCCAAGGCATACAGTAAACCTGAAGTGAAGCATCGGGATCTAAAACTGGACTCACATTAGAGGTTCAAATCATAGAAAGTTAGAGTGTCAGTCCTCTTGTACTTAAGTCGGCATTGTTCCATTTGTAGTATATTCGTATGCAATATCTGTGTTTCATCGCCAATAAGAAGGTCCAAGGGATACAGTATACCTGAAGTGAAGCATCGGAATCTAAAACTGGACTCACAGGATAGGTTCAAATCATAGAAAGTTAGAGTGTCAGTCCTCTTGTACTTAAGTCGGCATTGTGCCTTTTGTATTAATTTCCGATGCAATTTCTGTGTTTCATCGTTAATAAGAAGGTCCAAGGGATACAGTAAACCTGAAGTGAGGCATCGGAATCTAAAGCTGGACTAACAGGAGAGGTTCAAATCAAAGAAAGTTTGAGTGTGAGTCCTCTTGTACTTAAGTGTTCATTGTGCCTTTTGTATTAAATTCGATGCAATTTCTGTGTTTCATCGTCAATAAGAAGGTCCAAGGGATACAGTAAACCTGAAGTGAAGCATCGGAATCTAAAACTGGACTCCCAGGAGAGGTTCATATCATAGACAGTTAGAGTGTCAGTCCTCTTGTACTTAAGTCGGCATTGTGCCTTTTGTATTAAATTCGGATGCAATTTCTGTGTTTCATCGTCAGAAAGAAGGTCCAAGTTATACAGTAGACCTGAAGTGAAGCATCGGAATTTAACACTGGACTCACAGGAGTGGTTCAAAACATAGAAAGTTAAAGTGTCAGTCCTCGTGTACTTAAGTCGGCAATGTGCCTTTTGTATTAAATTCGGATGCAGTTTCTGTGTTTCATCGTCAATAAGAAGGTCCAAGGGATACAGTAAACCTGATGTGAAGCATCGGAATCTAAAATTGGACTCACAGGAGAGGTTAAATCATAGAAAGTTAAAATGTCAGTCCTCTTGCACTTAAGTCAGCATTGTGCCTTTAGTATTAAATTCCGATGCAATTTATATGTTTCATCGTTAATAAGAAGGGCCAAGTGATACAGTAAACCTGAAGTGAAGCATCGGAATCTAAAGCTGGACTCACAGGAGAGGTTCAAATCATAGAAAGTTTGAGTGTGAGTTCCCTTGTACTTAAGTCTTCATTGTGCGTTTTGTATTAAATTCGATGCAATTTCTGTGTTTCATCGTCAATAAGAAAGTCCAAGGGATACAGTAAACCTCAAGTGAAGCATCGGAATCTAAAACTGGACTCACAGGAGAGGTAAAAATCAAAGAAAGTTAGAGTGTCAGTCCTCTTGTACTTTAGTCGGCATTGTTCCATTTTCATTTCATTCGGATGCAATTTCTGTGTTTCATCGTCAATAAGAAGGTCCAAGGGATACGCTAAACCTGAAGTGAAGCATCGGAACTAAAACTGGACTCACAGGAGATGTTCAAATCATAGAAATTTAGAGTGTCAGTCCTCTTGTACTTAAGTCTGCATTGTTCCTTTTGTATTAAATTCGGATGCAATTTCTGTGTTTCATCGTTAATAAGAAGGTCCAAGCTACACAGTAGACGTGAAGTGAAGCATCGGAATCTAAAACTGGACTCACAGGAGAGGTTCAAATCATAGAAAGTTAGAGTGTCTGTCCTCTTGTACTTAAGTCGGCATTGTGCCTTTTATATTAAATTCGATGCATTTTCTGTGTTTCATCGTCAATAAGAAGGTCCAAGGGATACAGTAAACCTGAAGTGAACCATCGGAATCTAAAACTGGACTCACAGGAGAGGTTCAAATCATAGAAAGTTAGAGTGTCAGTCCTCTTGTACTTAAGTCCGCATTGTTCCTTTTGTACTATATTCGGATGCAATATCTGTGTTTCATCGTCAATAAGAAAGTCCAGGGGATACAGTAAACCTGAAGTGAAGCATCGGAATCTAAAACTGGACTCACAGGAGAGGTTCAAATCATAGAAAATTAGAGTGTCAGTCCTCTTGTACTTAAGTCGGCATTGTGCCTTTTGAATTAAATTCGGATGCAATTTCTGTGTTTCATCGTCTATAAGACGGACCAAGCTACACAGTAGACCGGAAGTGAAGCATCGGAATCTAAAACTGGACTCACAGCAGAGGTTCAAATTATAGAAAGTTAGAGGGTCAGTCCTCTTGTACTTAAGTCGGCATTGTGCCTTTTGTATTAAATTCGATACAATTTCTGTGTTTCATCGTCAATAAGAAGGTCCAAGGGATACAGTAAACCTTATGTGAAGCATCGGAATCTAAAACTGGACTCACAGGAGAGGTTCAAATCATAGAAAGTTATAATGTCAGTCCTCTTGTACTTAAGTCGGCATTGTGCCTTTTGTATTAAATTCCGATGCAATTTCTGTGTTTCATCGTTGATAAGAAGGTCCAAGGGATACAGTAAACCTGAAGTGAAGCATCGGAATCTAAAACTGGACTCACAGGAGAGATTCAAATCATAGAAAGTTAGAGTGTCAGTCCTCTTGTACTTAAGTCGGCATTGGGCCTTTTGTATTAAATTCGGATGCAATTTCTGTGTTTCATCGTCAATAAGTTGGTCCAAGGGATACAGTAAACCTGAAGTGAAGCTTCGGAATCTAAAACTGGACTCACAGGAGATTTACAAATCATAGAAATTTGGAGCGTCTGTCCTCTTGTACTTACGTCGGCATTTTGCCTTTTGTATTAAATTCGGATGCAACTTCTGCGTATCATCGTCAATAAGAAGGTCAAAGGAATACAGTAAACCTAAAGTGAAACATCGGAATCTAAAACAGGACTCACAGGAGAGGTTCAAATCATAGAAAGTTAGAGTGTCAGTCCTCTTGTACTTAAGTCAGCATTGTGCCATTTTTATTAAATTCGGATCCAATTTCTGGGTTTCATCGTCAATAAGACGGTCCAAGGGATACAGTAAACCTGAAGTGAAGCATCGGAATATAAAACTGGACTCACAGGAGAGGTTCAAATCATAGAATGTTAGAGTGTCAGTCCTCTTGTACGTAAGTCGGCATTGTGCCTTTTGAATTAAATTCGAAGCTATTTCTGTGTTTCATCGTCAATAAAAAAGTCCAAGGGATACAGTAAACCTGAAGTAAAGCATCGGAATCTAAAACTGGACTCACAGGAGAGGTTCAAATCATAGAAAGTTAGAGTGTCAGTCGTCTTGTACTTAAGTCGGCATTGTTCCTTTTGTACTATATTCGGATGCAATATCTGTGTTTCATCGTCAATAAGAAAGTCCAGGGGATACAGTAAACCTGAAGTGAAGCATCGGAATCTAAAACTGGACTCACAGGAGAGGTTCAAATCATAGAAAATTAGAGTGTCAGTCCTCTTGTACTTAAGTCGGCATTGTGCCATTTGAATTAAATTCGGATGCAATTTCTGTGTATCATCGTCAATAAGACGTACCAAGCTACACAGTAGACCGGAAGTGAAGCATCGGAATCTAAAACTGGACTCACAGCAGAGGTTCAAATCAAAGAAAGTTAGAGTGTCAGTCCTCTTGTACTTAAGTCGGCATTGTGCCTTTTGTATTAAATTCGATACAATTTCTGTGTTTCATCGTCAATAAGAAGGTCCAAGGGATACAGTAAACCTTATGTGAAGCATCGGAATCTAAAACTGGACTCACAGGAGAGGTTCAAATCATAGAAAGATATAATGTCAGTCCTCTTGTACTTAAGTCGACTATGTGCCTTTTGTATTAAATTCGGAAGCAATTTCTGTGTTTCATCGTCAATAAGAAGGTCCAAGGGATACAGTAACCCTGAAGTGAAGCATCGGAATCTAAAACTGGACTCACAGGAGAGGTTCAAATCATAGAAAGTTAGAGTGTCAGTCCTCTTGTACTTAAGTCCGCATTGTTCCTTTTGTACTATATTCGGATGCAATATCTGTGTTTCATCGTCAATAAGAAAGTCCAGGGGATACAGTAAACCTGAAGTGAAGCATTGGAATCTAAAACTGGACTCACAGGATAGGTTCAAATCATAGAAAGTTAGAGTGTCAGTCCTCTTGTACATAAGTCAGCATTGTGCCTTTTGTATTAAATTCCGATGCAATTTATATGTTTCATCGTTAATAAGAAGGGCCAAGTGATACAGTAAACCTGAAGTGAAGCATCGGAATCTAAAGCTGGACTCACAGGAGAGGTTCAATTCATAGAAAGTTTGAGTGTGAGTTCCCTTGTACTTAAGTCTTCATTGTGCCTTTTGTATTAAATTCGGATGCAATTTCTGTGTTTCATCGTCAGAAAGAAGGTCCAAGTTATACAGTAGACCTGAAGTGAAGCATCGGAATTTAACACTGGACTCACAGGAGTGGTTCAAATCATAGAAAGTTAGAGTGTCAGTCCTCTTGTACTTATGACGGCAATGTGCTTTTTGTATTAATTTCGAATGCAGTTTCTGTGTTTCATCGTCAATAAGAAGGTCCAAGGGTTACAGTTAACCTGATGTGAAGCATCGGAATCTGAAATTGGACTCACAGGAGAGGTTAAATCATAGAAAGTTAAAATGTCAGTCCTCTTGCACTTAAGTCAGCATTGTGCCTTTTGTATTAAATTCCGATGCAATTTATATGTTTCATCGTTAATAAGAAGGGCCAAGTGATACAGTAAACCTGAAGTGAAGCATCGGAATCTAAAGCTGGACTCACAGGAGAGGTTCAAATCATAGAAAGTTTGAGTGTGAGTTCCCTTGTACTTAAGTCTTCATTGTGCCTTTTGTATTAAATTCGATGCAATTTCTGTGTTTCATCGTCAATAAGAAGGTCCAAGGGATTCAGTAAACCTCAAGTGAAGCATCGGAATCTAAAACTGGACTCACAGGAGAGGTAAAAATCATAGAAAGTTAGAGTGTCAGTCCTCTTGTACTTTAGTCGGCATTGTTCCATTTTCATTAAATTCGGATGCTGTTTCTGGGTTTCATCGTCAATAAGACGGCCCAAGGGATACAATAAACCTGAAGTGAAGCATCGGAATCCAAAACTGGAGTCACAGAAGAGGTTCAAATCATAGAAAGTTAATGTCAGTCCTCTTGTACATAAGTCGGCATTGTGCCATTTTCTTTAAATTCGGATGCAATTTCTGTGTTTCATCGTCAATAAGACGGTCCAAGGGATACAGTAAACCTGAAGTGAAGCATCGGAATCTAAAACTGGACTCACAGGAGAGGTTCAAATCATAGAAAGTTAGAGTGTCAGTCCTCTTGTACGTAAGTCGGCATTGTGCTTTTGAATTAAAATCGATGCAATTTCTGTGTTTCATCGTCAATAAGAAGGTCCAAGGCATACAGTAAACCTGAAGTGAAGCATCGGGATCTAAAACTGGACTCACATTAGAGGTTCAAATCATAGAAAGTTAGAGTGTCAGTCCTCTTGTACTTAAGTCGGCATTGTTCCATTTGTAGTATATTCGTATGCAATATCTGTGTTTCATCGCCAATAAGAAGGTCCAAGGGATACAGTAAACCTGAAGTGAAGCATCGGAATCTAAAACTAGACTCACAGGAGAGGTTCAAATCATAGAAAGTTACAGTGTCATTCCTCTTGTACTTAAGTCGGCATTGTGTCTTTTGTATTAAATTCGGATGCAATTTCGGTGTTTCATCGTCAATAAGAAGGACCAAGCTACACAGTAGACCTGAAGTGAAGCATCGGAATCTAAAACTGGACTCACAGGAGAGGTTCAAATCATAGAAAGTTAGAGTGTCAGTCCTCTTCGACTTAAGTCGGCATTGTGCCTTTTGTATTAAATTCGATGCTATTTCTGTGTTTCATCGTCAATAAGAAGGTCCAAGGGATACAGTAAACCTGATGTGAAGCTCGGAATCTAAAACTGGACTCACAGGAGAGGTTTAAATTATAGAAATTCAGAGTGTCAGTCCTCTTGTACTTCATTCGGCAATGTGCCTTTTGTATTAAATTCAGATGCAATTTCTGTGTTTCATCGTCAATAAGAAGGTCAAAGGTATACAGGAAACCTGAAGTGAAGAATCGGAATCTGAAACTGGACTTACAGGAGAGGTTTAAAGCATAGAAAGAGTGTCAGTCCTCTTGTAGTTAAGTCGGCATTGTGCCATTTTCTTTAAATTCGGATGCAATTTCTGGGTTTCATCGTCAATAAGACGGTCCAAGGGATACAGTAAACCTGAAGTGAAGCATCGGAATCTAAAACTGGACTCACAGGAGAGGTTCAAATCATAGAAAGTTAGAGTGTCAGTCCTCTTGTACGTAAGTCGGCATTGTGCTTTTGAATTAAAATCGATGCAATTTCTGTGTTTCATCGTCAATAAGAAGGTCCAAGGCATACAGTAAACCTGAAGTGAAGCATCGGGATCTAAAACTGGACTCACATTAGAGGTTCAAATCATAGAAAGTTAGAGTGTCAGTCCTCTTGTACTTAAGTCGGCATTGTTCCATTTGTAGTATATTCGTATGCAATATCTGTGTTTCATCGCCAATAAGAAGGTCCAAGGGATACAGTATACCTGAAGTGAAGCATCGGAATCTAAAACTGGACTCACAGGATAGGTTCAAATCATAGAAAGTTAGAGTGTCAGTCCTCTTGTACTTAAGTCGGCATTGTGCCTTTTGTATTAATTTCCGATGCAATTTCTGTGTTTCATCGTTAATAAGAAGGTCCAAGGGATACAGTAAACCTGAAGTGAGGCATCGGAATCTAAAGCTGGACTAACAGGAGAGGTTCAAATCAAAGAAAGTTTGAGTGTGAGTCCTCTTGTACTTAAGTGTTCATTGTGCCTTTTGTATTAAATTCGATGCAATTTCTGTGTTTCATCGTCAATAAGAAGGTCCAAGGGATACAGTAAACCTGAAGTGAAGCATCGGAATCTAAAACTGGACTCCCAGGAGAGGTTCATATCATAGACAGTTAGAGTGTCAGTCCTCTTGTACTTAAGTCGGCATTGTGCCTTTTGTATTAAATTCGGATGCAATTTCTGTGTTTCATCGTCAGAAAGAAGGTCCAAGTTATACAGTAGACCTGAAGTGAAGCATCGGAATTTAACACTGGACTCACAGGAGTGGTTCAAAACATAGAAAGTTAAAGTGTCAGTCCTCGTGTACTTAAGTCGGCAATGTGCCTTTTGTATTAAATTCGGATGCAGTTTCTGTGTTTCATCGTCAATAAGAAGGTCCAAGGGATACAGTAAACCTGATGTGAAGCATCGGAATCTAAAATTGGACTCACAGGAGAGGTTAAATCATAGAAAGTTAAAATGTCAGTCCTCTTGCACTTAAGTCAGCATTGTGCCTTTTGTATTAAATTCCGATGCAATTTATATGTTTCATCGTTAATAAGAAGGGCCAAGTGATACAGTAAACCTGAAGTGAAGCATCGGAATCTAAAGCTGGACTCACAGGAGAGGTTCAAATCATAGAAAGTTTGAGTGTGAGTTCCCTTGTACTTAAGTCTTCATTGTGCGTTTTGTATTAAATTCGATGCAATTTCTGTGTTTCATCGTCAATAAGAAAGTCCAAGGGATACAGTAAACCTCAAGTGAAGCATCGGAATCTAAAACTGGACTCACAGGAGAGGTAAAAATCAAAGAAAGTTAGAGTGTCAGTCCTCTTGTACTTTAGTCGGCATTGTTCCATTTTCATTTCATTCGGATGCAATTTCTGTGTTTCATCGTCAATAAGAAGGTCCAAGGGATACGCTAAACCTGAAGTGAAGCATCGGAACTAAAACTGGACTCACAGGAGATGTTCAAATCATAGAAATTTAGAGTGTCAGTCCTCTTGTACTTAAGTCTGCATTGTTCCTTTTGTATTAAATTCGGATGCAATTTCTGTGTTTCATCGTTAATAAGAAGGTCCAAGCTACACAGTAGACGTGAAGTGAAGCATCGGAATCTAAAACTGGACTCACAGGAGAGGTTCAAATCATAGAAAGTTAGAGTGTCAGTCCTCTTGTACTTAAGTCGGCATTGTGCCTTTTATATTAAATTCGATGCATTTTCTGTGTTTCATCGTCAATAAGAAGGTCCAAGGGATACAGTAAACCTGAAGTGAACCATCGGAATCTAAAACTGGACTCACAGGAGAGGTTCAAATCATAGAAAGTTAGAGTGTCAGTCCTCTTGTACTTAAGTCCGCATTGTTCCTTTTGTACTATATTCGGATGCAATATCTGTGTTTCATCGTCAATAAGAAAGTCCAGGGGATACAGTAAACCTGAAGTGAAGCATCGGAATCTAAAACTGGACTCACAGGAGAGGTTCAAATCATAGAAAATTAGAGTGTCAGTCCTCTTGTACTTAAGTCGGCATTGTGCCTTTTGAATTAAATTCGGATGCAATTTCTGTGTTTCATCGTCTATAAGACGGACCAAGCTACACAGTAGACCGGAAGTGAAGCATCGGTATCTAAAACTGGACTCACAGCAGAGGTTCAAATTATAGAAAGTTAGAGGGTCAGTCCTCTTGTACTTAAGTCGGCATTGTGCCTTTTGTATTAAATTCGATACAATTTCTGTGTTTCATCGTCAATAAGAAGGTCCAAGGGATACAGTAAACCTTATGTGAAGCATCGGAATCTAAAACTGGACTCACAGGAGAGGTTCAAATCATAGAAAGTTATAATGTCAGTCCTCTTGTACTTAAGTCGGCATTGTGCCTTTTGTATTAAATTCCGATGCAATTTCTGTGTTTCATCGTTGATAAGAAGGTCCAAGGGATACAGTAAACCTGAAGTGAAGCATCGGAATCTAAAACTGGACTCACAGGAGAGATTCAAATCATAGAAAGTTAGAGGGTCAGTCCTCTTGTACTTAAGTCGGCATTGGGCCATTTGTATTAAATTCGGATGCAATTTCTGTGTTTCATCGTCAATAAGTTGGTCCAAGGGATACAGTAAACCTGAAGTGAAGCTTCGGAATCTAAAACTGGACTCACAGGAGATTTACAAATCATAGAAATTTGGAGCGTCTGTCCTCTTGTACTTACGTCGGCATTTTGCCTTTTGTATTAAATTCGGATGCAACTTCTGCGTATCATCGTCAATAAGAAGGTCAAAGGAATACAGTAAACCTAAAGTGAAACATCGGAATCTAAAACAGGACTCACAGGAGAGGTTCAAATCATAGAAAGTTAGAGTGTCAGTCCTCTTGTACTTAAGACAGCATTGTGCCATTTTTATTAAATTCGGATCCAATTTCTGGGTTTCATCGTCAATAAGACGGTCCAAGGGATACAGTAAACCTGAAGTGAAGCATCGGAATATAAAACTGGACTCACAGGAGAGGTTCAAATCATAGAATGTTAGAGTGTCAGTCCTCTTGTACGTAAGTCGGCATTGTGCCTTTTGAATTAAATTCGAAGCTATTTCTGTGTTTCATCGTCAATAAAAAAGTCCAAGGGATACAGTAAACCTGAAGTAAAGCATCGGAATCTAAAACTGGACTCACAGGAGAGGTTCAAATCATAGAAAGTTAGAGTGTCAGTCGTCTTGTACTTAAGTCGGCATTGTTCCTTTTGTACTATATTCGGATGCAATATCTGTGTTTCATCGTCAATAAGAAAGTCCAGGGGATACAGTAAACCTGAAGTGAAGCATCGGAATCTAAAACTGGACTCACAGGAGAGGTTCAAATCATAGAAAATTAGAGTGTCAGTCCTCTTGTACTTAAGTCGGCATTGTGCCATTTGAATTAAATTCGGATGCAATTTCTGTGTATCATCGTCAATAAGACGTACCAAGCTACACAGTAGACCGGAAGTGAAGCATCGGAATCTAAAACTGGACTCACAGCAGAGGTTCAAATCAAAGAAAGTTAGAGTGTCAGTCCTCTTGTACTTAAGTCGGCATTGTGCCTTTTGTATTAAATTCGATACAATTTCTGTGTTTCATCGTCAATAAGAAGGTCCAAGGGATACAGTAAACCTTATGTGAAGCATCGGAATCTAAAACTGGACTCACAGGAGAGGTTCAAATCATAGAAAGATATAATGTCAGTCCTCTTGTACTTAAGTCGACTATGTGCCTTTTGTATTAAATTCGGAAGCAATTTCTGTGTTTCATCGTCAATAAGAAGGTCCAAGGGATACAGTAACCCTGAAGTGAAGCATCGGAATCTAAAACTGGACTCACAGGAGAGGTTCAAATCCTTGAAATTTAAAGTGTCAGTCCTCTTGTACTTAAGTCGGCATTGTGCCTTCTGTATTTAATTCGGATGCTATATCTGTGTTTCATCGTCAATAAGAAGGTCCAAGCTACACAGTAGACCTGAAGTGAAGCATCGGAAATTAAAACGGGACTCACAGGAGAGGTTCAAATCATAGAAAGTTAGAGTGTCAGTCCTCTTGTACTTAAGTCGGCATTGTGCCTTTTGTATTAAATTCGATGCAATTTCTGTGTTTCATCGTAAATAAGAAGGTCCAAGGGTTACAGTAAACCTGAAGCGAAGCATCGGAATCTAAAACTGGACTCACAGAAGAGGTTCAAATCATAGAAAGTTAGAGTGTCAGTCCTCTTGTACTTAAGTCGGCATTGTGCCATTTTCTTTAAATTCAGATGAAATTTCTGAGTTTCAACGCCAATAAGACGGTCCAAGGGATACAGTAAACCTGAAGTAAAGCATCGGAATCTAAAACTGGACTCACAGGAGAGGTTCAAATCATAGAAAGTTAGAGTGTCAGTCCTCTTGTACGTAAGTCGGCATTGTGCTTTTGAATTAAAATCGATGCAATTTCTGTGTTTCATCGTCAATAAGAAGGTACAAGGCATACAGTAAACCTGAAGTGAAGCATCGGGATCTAAAACTGGACTCACATTAGAGGTTCAAATCATAGAAAGTTAGAGTGTCAGTCCTCTTGTACTTAAGTCGGCATTGTTCCATTTGTAGTATATTCGGATGCAATATCTGTGTTTCATCGCCAATAAGAAGGTCCAAGGGATACAGTAAACCTGAAGTGAAGCACCGGAATCTAAAACTGGCCTCACAGGAGAGGTTCAAATCATAGAAAGTTACAGTGTCATTCCTCTTGTACTTAAGTCGGCATTGTGTCTTTTGTATTAAATTCGGATGCAACTTCGGTCTTTCATCGTCAATAAGAAGGACCAAGCTACACAGTAGACCTGAAGTGAAGCATCGGAATCTAAAACTGGACTTACAGGAGAGGTTCAAATCATAGAAAGTTAGAGTGTCAGTCCTCTTCGACTTAAGTCGGCATTGTGCCTTTTGTATTAAATTCGATGCTTTTTCTGTGTTTCATCGTCAATAAGAAGGTCCAAGGGATACAGTAAACCTGAAGTGAAGCATCGGAATCTAAAACTGGACTCACAGGAGAGGTTCAAATCATAGAAAGTTAGAGTCTCAGTCCTCTTGTACTTAAGTCGGCATTGTGCCTTTTGTATTAGATTCTGATGCAATTTCTGTGTTTCATCGTTGATAAGAAGGTCCAAGGGATACAGTAAACCTGAAGTGAAGCATCGGAGTCTAAAACTGGACTCACAGGAGAGGTTCAAATCATAGAAAGTTAGAGGGTCAGTCCTCTTGTACTTAAGTCTTCATTGTGCCTTTTGTATTAAATTCGATGCAATTTCTGTGTTTCATCGTCAATAAGAAGTTCCAAGGGATACAGTAAACCTGAAGTGAAGGATCGGAATCTAAAACTGGACTCACAGGAGAGGTTCAAATCATAGAAAGTTAGAGTGTCAGTCCTCTTGTACTTAAGTCGATATTGTGACATTTTTATTAAATTCGTATGCAATTTCTGGGTTTCATCGTCAATAAGACGGTCCAAGGGATACAGTAAACCTGAAGTGAAGCATCGGAATCTGAAACTCGACTCACAGGAAATGTTCAAATCATAGAAAGTTAGAGTGTCAGTCCTCTTGTACTTAAGTCGGCATTGGGCCTTTTGTATTAAATTCGGATGCAATTTCTGTGTTTCATCGTCAATAAGTAGGTCCAAGGGATACAGTAAACCTGAAGTGAAGCTTCGGAATCTAAAACTGGACTCACAGGAGATTTACAAATCATAGAAATTTGGAGTGTCAGTCCTCTTCTACTTACGTCGGCATTGTGCCTTTTGTATTAAATTCGGATGCAACTACTGCGTATCATCGTCAATAAGAAGGTCAAAGGAATACAGTAAACCTAAAGTGAAACATCGGAATCTAAAACAGGACTTACAGGAGAGGTTCAAATCATAGAAAGTTAGAGTGTCAGTCCTCTTGTACTTAAGTCGGCATTGTGCCATTTTTTTAAATTCGGATGCAATTTCTGGGTTTCATCGTCAATAAGACGGTCCAAGGGATACAGTAAACCTGAAGTGAAGCATCGGAATCTAAAACTGGACTCAGATCAGAGGTTCAAAGCATAGTAAGTTAGAGTGTCAGTCCTCTTGTACTTAAGTCGGCATTGGGCCTGTTGTATTAAATTCGGATACAATTTCTGTGTTTCATCGTCAATAAGAAGGTCCAAGTGATACAGTAAACATGAAGTGAAGCTTCGGAATCTAAAACTGGTCTCACAGGAGATTTACAAATCATAGAAATTTGGAGTGTCAGTCCTCTTCTACTTACGTCGGCATTGTGCCTTTTGTATTAAATTCGGATGCAATTTCTGTGTTTCATCGTCAATAAGAAGTTCAAAGGGATACAGTAAACCTGAAGTGAAGCATCGGAATCTAAAACTGAACTCACAGTAGAGGTTCAAATCATAGAAAGTTAGAGTGTCAGTCCTCTTGTACGTAAGTCGGCATTGTGCCTTTTGAATTAAATTCGATGCAATATCTGTGTTTCATCGTCAATAAGAAGGTCCAAGGCATACAGTAAACCTGAAATGAAGCATCGGAATCTAAAACTGGACTCACAGGAGAGGTTCAAGTCATAGAAAGTTAGAGTGTCAGTCCTCTTGTACTTAAGTCGGCATTGTTCCTTTTGTACTATATTCGGATGCAATATCTGTGTTTCATCGTCAATAAGAAGGTCCAAGGAATACAGTAAACCTGAAGAGAAGCATCGGAAACTAAAACTGGACTCACAGGAGGGGTTCAAATCATAGAAAGTTAGAGTGTCAGTCCTCCTGTACCTATGTTGGCATTGTGCTCTTTTTATTAAAATTGGATGCAATTTCTGGGTTTCATCGTCAATAAGACGGTCCAAGGGATACATTAAACCTGAAGTGAAGCATCGGACTCTAAAACTGGACTCAAAGGAGAGGTTCAAATCATAGAAAGTTAGAGTGTCAGTCCTCTTGTACGTAAGTCGGCATTGTGCCTTTTGAATTAAATTCGATGCAATTTCTGTGTTTCATCGTTAATAAGAAAGTCCAAGGGATACAGTAAACCTGTAGTGAAGCATCGGAATCTAAAACTGGACTCACAGGAGCGGTTCAAATCATAGAAAGTTAGAGTGTCAGTCCTCTTGTACTGAAGTCGGCATTTTGCCCTTTGTTTTAAAGTGGGATGCCATTTCTGTGCTTCATCGTTAATAGGAAGGTCAAAGGAATACAGTAAACCTGAAGTGAACATCGGAATCTAAAACAAGACTCACAGGAGAGGTTCAAATCATAGAAAGTTCGAGTGTCAGTCCTCATGTACGTAAGTCGGCATTGTGCCTTTTGAATTAAATTCGATGCAATTTCTGTGTTTCATCGTCAATAAGAAGGTCCAAGGGATACAGTGAACCTGAAGTGAAGCACCGGAATCTAAAACTGTACTCACAGGAGGGGTTCAAATCATAGAAAGTTAGAGTGTCAGTCCTCTTGTACTTAAGTCGGCATTGTTCCTTTTGTACTAAATTCGGATGCAATATCTGTGTATCATCGTCAATAAGCAGGTCCAAGGGATACGGTAAACCGGAAGTGAAGCATCGGAATCTAAAACTGGACTCACAGGAGATGTTCAAATCATAGAAATTTATAGTGTCTGTCCTCTTGCACTTAAGTCGTCATTGTGCCATTTGTATTAAATTAGGATGCAATTTCTGTGTTTCATCGTCAATATGAAGGTCTAAGGGATACAGTAAACATGGAGTGAAGCATCGGAATCTAAAACTGGACTCACAGGAGAGGTTCAAATCATAGAAAGTTAGAGTGTCAGTCCTCTTGTACTTAAGTCGGCATTGTACCATTTTAATTAAATTCGGATGCAATTTCTGGGTTTCATCGTTAATAAGACGGTCCAAGGGATACAGTAAACCTGAAGTGAAGCATCGGAGTCTAAAACTGGACTCACAGAAGAGGTTCAAATCATAGAAAGTTAGAGTGTCAGTCCTCTTGTACTGAAGTCGGCATTTTGCCCTTTGTTTTAAAGTGGGATGCCATTTCTGTGCTTTATCGTTAATAGGTAGGTCCAAGGGATACAGTTAACCTGTAGTGAAGCATCGGAATCTAAAACTGGACTCACAGGAGATGTTCAAATCATAGAAATTTATAGTGTCTGTCCTCTTGTACTTAAGTCGGCATTGTACCATTTTAATTAAATTCGGATGCAATTTCTGGGTTTCATCGTCAATAAGACGGCCCAAGGGATACAGTAAACATGAAATGAAGCATCGGAATCTAAAATGGACTCACAGGAGAGGTTCAAATCATAGAAAGTTAGAGTGTCAACCCTCTTGTACTTAAGTCGGCATTGTGCCTTTTTTATTAAATTCGGATGCAATTTCTGTGTTTCATCGTCAATAAGAAGGTCCATGGGATACAGTAAACCTGAAGTGAAGCATCAGATTCTAAAACTGGACTCACAGGAGAGGTTCAAATCATAGAAAGTTAGAGTGTCAGTCCTCTTGTACTTAAGTCGGCATTGTGCCTTTGATATTAAATTCGGATGTAATTTCTGTGTTCCATCGTCAATAAGAAGGTCCAAGGGAAACACTAAACCTGAAGTGAAGCATCGGAATCTAAAACTGGACTCACAGGAGAGGTTCAAATCATAGAAAGTTAGACTGTCAGCCTTCTTATACTTAAGTCGGCATTGTGCCTGTTGTATTAAATTCGGATGCAATTTCTGTGTTTCATCGTCAATAATAAGGTCCAAGGGATACAGTAAACCTGAAGTGAAGCATCGGAATCTAAAACTGGAATCACAGGAGAGGTTCAAATCATAGAGATTTAGAGTTCCAGTCCTCTTGTACTTAAGTCGGCATTGTGCCCTTTGTATTAAATTCGGATGCAATTTCTGTGCTTCATCGTTAATAAGAAGGTCCAAGGGCTACAGTAAACCTGTAGTGAAGCATCGGAATCTAAAACTGGACTCACAGGAGAGGTTCAAATCACAGAAAGTTAGAGTGTCAGTCCTCTTGTACTTAAGTCGGCATTGGGCCTTTTGTATTAAATTCAGGTGCAATTTCTGTGTTTCATCGTCAATAAGAAGGTCCAAGGGATACAGTAAACCTGAAGTGAAGCATCGGAATCTAAAACTGAACACACAGGAGATTTTCAAATCATAGAAAGTTGGAGTGTCAGTCCTCTTGTACTTAAGTCGGCATTGTGCCTTATGTATTAAATTCGAATGCAATTTCTGTGTTTCATAGTCAATAAGCAGATCCAAGGGATACAGTAAAACTGAAGTGAAGCATCGGAATCTATAACTGGACTCACAGGAGAGGTTCAAAAGATACAAAGTTAGAGTGCAGTCCTCTTGTACTAAAGTCGGCATTGTTTCTTTTGAATTAAATTCGGATGCAATTTCTGTGTTTCATCGTCAATACGAAGGTCCAAGGGATACAGTAAACCTGAAGTGAAGCATCAGAATCTAAAACTGGACTCACAGGAGAGGTTCAAATCATAGAAAGAGTATCAGTCCACTTGTACTTAAGTCGTCATTCGGCCTTTTGTATTAAATTCGGATGCAATTTCTGTGTTTTATCGTCAATAATAAGGTCCAAGGGATACAGTAAACCTGAAGTGAAGCATCGGAATGTAAAACTGGACTCGCAGGAGAGGTTCAAATCATAGAAAGTTAGAGTATCAGTCCTCTTGTACTTAAGTCGGCATTGTGCCCTTTGTATTAAATTCGGATGCAATATCTGTGCTTCATCGTTAATAAGAAAGTCCAAGGGATACAGTAAACCTGTAGTGAAGCATCGAAATCTAAAACTGGACTCACAGGAGCGGTTCAAATCACAGAAAGTTAGAGTGTCAGTCCTCTTGTACTTAAGTCGGCATTGGGCCATTTGTATTAAATTCAGATGCAATTTCTGTGTTTCATCGTCAATAAGAAGGTCCAAGGGATACAGTAAACCTGAAGTGAAGCATCGGAACCTAAAACTTAAATCACAAGAGATTTTCAAATCATAGAAAGTTGGAGTGTCAGTCCTCTTGTACTTAAGTCGGCATTGTGCCTTTTGTATTAAAGTGGGATGTAATTTCTGTGTTTCATCGTCAATATGAAGGTCCAAGGGATACAGTGAACCTGAAGTGAAGCATCGGAATCTAAAACTGGACTCACAGGAGAGGTTCAAAAGATAGAAAGTTAGAGTGCAGTCCTCTTGTACTAAAGTCGGCATTGTGCCTTTTGTATTAAATTCGGATGCAATTTCTGTGTTTCATCGTCAATATGAAGGTCCAAGGGATACAGTAAACCTGAAGTGAAGCATCGGAACCTAAAACTTAAATCACAGGAGATTTTCAAATCATAGAAAGTTGGAGTGTCAGTCCTCTTGTACTTAAGTCGGCATTGTGCCTTTTGTATTAAAGTGGGATGCAATTTCTGTGTTTCATCGTCAATATGAAGGTCCAAGGGATACAGTGAACCTGAAGTGAAGCATCGGAATCTAAAACTGGACTCACAGGAGAGGTTCAAATCATAGAAAGTTAGAGTGTAGTCCTCTCGTACTTAAGTCGGCATTGTGCCTTTTGTATTAAATTCGGATGCAATTTCTGTGTTTCATCGTCAAAAAGAAGGTCCAAGGGATACAGTAAACCTGAAGTGAAGCATCGGAATCTAAAACTGGACTCATAGGAGAGGTTCAAATCATAGAAAGAGTATCAGTCCTCTTGTACTTAAGTCGGCATTGTGCCCTTTGTAGTAAATTCGGATGCAATTTCTGTGCTTCATCGTTAATAAGAAGGTCCAAGGGATACAGTAAACCTGAAGTGAAGCATCAGAAACTAAAACTGGACTCACAGGAGATTTTCAAATCATAGAAAGTTGGAATGACAGTCCTCTTGTACTTAAGTCGGCATTGTGCCTTTTGTATTAAATTAGGAAGCAATTTCTGTGTTTCATCGTCAATAAGGAGGTTCAAGGGATACAGTAAACCTGAAGTGAGGCATCGGAATCTAAAACTGGACTCACAGGAGAGGTTCTAATCATAGAAAGTTATAGTGTAGTCCTCTCGTACTTAAGTCGGCATTGTGCCTTTTGTATTAAATTCGGATGCAATTTCTGTGTCTCGTCGTCAATAAGAAGGTCCAAGGGATACAGTAAACCTGAAGTGAAGCATCGGAATCTAAAACTGGACTCACAGGAGCGGTTCAAATCACAGAAAGTTAGAGTGTCAGTCCTCTTGTACTTAAGTCGGCATTGGGCCATTTGTATTAAATTCAGATGCAATTTCTGTGTTTCATCGTCAATAAGAAGGTCCAAGGGATACAGTAAACCTGAAGTGAAGCATCGGAACCTAAAACTTAAATCACAGGAGATTTTCAAATCATAGAAAGTTGGAGTGTCAGTCCTCTTGTACTTAAGTCGGCATTGTGCCTTTTGTATTAAAGTGGGATGCAATTTCTGTGTTTCATCGTCAATATGAAGGTCCAAGGGATACAGTGAACCTGAAGTGAAGCATCGGAATCTAAAACTGGACTCACAGGAGAGGTTCAAAAGATAGAAAGTTAGAGTGCAGTCCTCTTGTACTAAAGTCGGCATTGTGCCTTTTGTATTAAATTCGGATGCAATTTCTGTGTTTCATCGTCAATATGAAGGTCCAAGGGATACAGTAAACCTGAAGTGAAGCATCGGAACCTAAAACTTAAATCACAGGAGATTTTCAAATCATAGAAAGTTGGAGTGTCAGTCCTCTTGTACTTAAGTCGGCATTGTGCCTTTTGTATTAAAGTGGGATGCAATTTCTGTGTTTCATCGTCAATATGAAGGTCCAAGGGATACAGTGAACCTGAAGTGAAGCATCGGAATCTAAAACTGGACTCACAGGAGAGGTTCAAATCATAGAAAGTTAGAGTGTAGTCCTCTCGTACTTAAGTCGGCATTGTGCCTTTTGTATTAAATTCGGATGCAATTTCTGTGTTTCATCGTCAATAAGAAGGTCCAAGGGATACAGTAAACCTGAAGTGAAGCATCGGAATCTAAAACTGGACTCATAGGAGAGGTTCAAATCATAGAAAGAGTATCAGTCCTCTTGTACTTAAGTCGGCATTGTGCCCTTTGTAGTAAATTCGGATGCAATTTCTGTGCTTCATCGTTAATAAGAAGGTCCAAGGGATACAGTAAACCTGAAGTGAAGCATCAGAAACTAAAACTGGACTCACAGGAGATTTTCAAATCATAGAAAGTTGGAGTGACAGTCCTCTTGTACTTAAGTCGGCATTGTGCCTTTTGTATTAAATTAGGAAGCAATTTCTGTGTTTCATCGTCAATAAGGAGGTTCAAGGGATACAGTAAACCTGAAGTGAGGCATCGGAATCTAAAACTGGACTCACAGGAGAGGTTCTAATCATAGAAAGTTATAGTGTAGCCCTCTCGTACTTAAGTCGGCATTGTGCCTTTTGAATTAAATTCGGATGCAATTTCTGTGTCTCATCGTCAATAAGAAGGTCCAAGGGATACAGTAAACCTGAAGTGAAGCATCGGAATCTAAAACTGGACTCACGGGAGGGGATCAAATCATAGAAAATTAGAGTGTCAGTCCTCTTGTACTTAAGTCGTCATTGTGCCTTTTGTATTAAATTCGGATGCAATATCTGTGTTTCATCGTCAATAAGAAGGTCCAAGGGATACAGTAAACCTGAAGTGAAGCATCGGAATCTAAAACTGGACTCACAGAAGAGGTTCAAATCATAGAAAGTTAGAGTATCAGTCCTCTTGTACTTAAGTCGCCATTGTGCCCTTTGTATTAAATTCGGATGCAATTTCTGTGCTTCATCGTTAATAAGAACGTCCCAGGGATACAGTAAACCTGTTTTGAAGCATCGGAGTCTAAAACTGGACTTACAGGAGAGGTTCAAATCATAGAAAGTTAGAGTGTCAGTCCTCTTGTACTTAAGTCGGCATTGGGGTTTTTGTATTAAATTCGGATGCAATTTCTGTGTTTCATCGTCAATAAGAAGGTACAAGGGATACTGTAAACCAGAAGTGAAGCATCGGAATCTAAAACTGAACTCACAGGAGATTTTCAAATCATAGAAAGTTAGAGTGTCAGTCCTCTTGTACTTAAGTCGGCATTGTTCTTTTGTATTAAATTCGGATGCAATATATGTGTTTCATCGTCATTAAGAAGGTCCAAGGGTTACAGTAAACCTGAAGTGAAGCATCGAAGTCTAAAACTGGACTCACAGGAGAGGTTCAAATCATAGAAAGTTAGAGTGTCAGTCCTCTTGTACTTAAGTCGGCATTGTGCCTTTTGTATTGAATTCGGATGAAATTTCTGTGTTTCATCGTCAATAAGAAGGTCCAAGGGATACAGTAAACCTGAAGTTAAGCATCGGAATCTAAAGCTGGACTCACAGGAGAGGTTCAAATCATAGAAAGTTAGAGTGTCAGTCCTCTTGTACTTAAGTCGGCATTGTGCCTTTTGTATTACATTCGGATGCAAATTCTGTGTTTCATCGTCAATAAGAAGGCCCAAGGGAAAACAGTAAACCTGAAGTGAAGAATCGGAATCTAAAAATGGACTCACAGGAGAGGTTCAAATCATACAGAGTTAGAGTGTCAGTCCTCTTGTACTTAAGTCGGCATTGTGCCTTATGTATTAAATTCGAATGCAATTTCTGTGTATCATCGTCAATAAGAAGGTCCAAGGGATACAGTAAACCTGAAGTGAAGCATCGGAATCTAAAACTGGACTCACAGGAGAGGTTCAAATCATAGAAAGTTAGAGTATCAGTCCTCTTGTACTTAAGTCGGCATTGTGCCCTTTGTATGAAATTCGGATGCAATATCTGTGATTGATCGTTAATAAGAAGGTCCAAGGGATACAGTAAACCAGTAGTGAAGCATCGGAAACTAAAACTGGACTCACAGGAGAGGTTCAAATCATAGAAAGTTAGAGTGTCAGTCCTCTTTTACTTAAGTCGGCATTGAGCCTTTTGTATTAAATTCGGATGCAATTTCTGTGTTTCATCGTCAATAAGAAGGTCCAAGTGATACAGTAAACCTGAAGTGGAGCATCGGAATCTAAATCTGGACTCACAGGAGATTTTCAAATCATAGAAAGTTGGAGTGTCAGTCCTCTTGTACTTAAGTCGGCAATGTGCCTTTTGTATTAAATTAGGATGCAATTTCTGTGTTTCATCGTCAATAAGAAGCTCCAAGGGATACAGTAAACCTGCAGTGAGGCATCGGAATCTAAAACTGGACTCACAGGAGAGGTTAAAATCATAGAAACTTAGAGTGTCAGTCCTCTTGTACTTAAGTCGGCATTGTGCCCTTTGTATTAAATTCGGATGCAATTTCTGTGTTTCATCGTCAATAAGAGGGTCCAAGGAATACAGTAAACCTGAAGTGGAGCATCGGAATCTAAAACTGGGCTAACAGGAGAGGTTCAAGTCATAGAAAGTTAGAGTGTCAGTCCACTTGTACTTAAGTCGGCATTGTGAATTTTGTGTTTAATTCGGATGCAGTTTCTGTGTTTTATCGACAATAAGAGGGTCCAAGGTATACATTAAACCTGAAGTGAAGCATCGGAATCTAAAACAGGACTCACAGGAGGGGTTCAATTCATAGAAAGTTACAGTGTCAGTCCTCTTGTACTTAAGTCGGCATTATGCCTTTTGTATTAAATTCGGATGCAATTTCTGTGTTTCATCGTCAATTAGAAGGTCCAAACCATACAGTAAACCTGAAGTGAAGCATCGGAATCTAAAACTGGACTCACAGGAGAGGTTCAAATCATAGAAAGTTAGAGTGTCAGTCCTTTTGTACTTAATTTGGCATTGTGCCTTTTGTATTGAATTCGGATGCAATTTCTGTGTTTCATCGTCAATAAGAAGGTCCAAGGGATACAGTAAACCTGAAGAAAAGCATCGGAATCTAAAACTGGACTCACAGGAGAGGTTCTAATCATAGAAAGTTAGTGTGTCAATCCTCTTGTACTTAAGTCGGCATTGTGCCTTTTGTATTTCATTCGGATGCAAATTCTGTGTTTCAGCGTCAATAAGAAGGTCCAAGGGATACAGTAAACCAGTAGTGAAGCATCGGAAACTAAAACTGGACTCACAGGAGAGGTTCAAATCATAGAAAGTTAGAGTTTCAGTCCTCTTGTACTTAAGTCGGCATTGTGCCCTTTGTATTAAATTCGGATGCAATTTCTGTGCTTCATCGTTAATAAGAAAGTCCAAGGGATACAGTAAACCTGTAGTGAAGCATCGGAATCTAAAACTGGACTCACAGGAGCGGTTCAAATCACAGAAAGTTAGAGTGTCAGTCCTCTTGTACTTAAGTCGGCATTGGGCCATTTGTATTAAATTCAGATGCAATTTCTGTGTTTCATCGTCAATAAGAAGGTCCAAGGGATACAGTAAACCTGAAGTGAAGCATCGGAATCTAAAACTGGACTCACAGGAGAGGTTCAAATCATAGAAAGAGTATCAGTCCTCTTGTACTTAAGTCGGCATTGTGCCTTTTGTATTAAATTAGGAAGCAATTTCTGTGTTTCGTCGTCAATAAGGAGGTTCAAGGGATACAGTAAACCTGAAGTGAGGCATCGGAATCTAAAACTGGACTCACAGGAGAGGTTCAAATCATAGAAAGTTAGAGTGTAGTCCTCTCGTACTTAAGTCGGCATTGTGCCTTTTGTATTAAATTCGGATGCAATTTCTGTGTCTCATCGTCAATAAGAAGGTCCAAGGGATACAGTAAACCTGAAGTGAAGCATCGGAATCTAAAACTGGACTCACGGGAGGGGATCAAATCATAGAAAATTAGAGTGTCAGTCCTCTTGTACTTAAGTCGTCATTGTGCCTTTTGTATTAAATTCGGATGCAATATCTGTGTTTCATCGTCAATAAGAAGGTCCAAGGGATACAGTAAACCTGAAGTGAAGCATCGGAATCTAAAACTGGACTCACAGAAGAGGTTCAAATCATAGAAAGTTAGAGTATCAGTCCTCTTGTACTTAAGTCGCCATTGTGCCCTTTGTATTAAATTCGGATGCAATTTCTGTGCTTCATCGTTAATAAGAACGTCCCAGGGATACAGTAAACCTGTTTTGAAGCATCGGAGTCTAAAACTGGACTTACAGGAGAGGTTCAAATCATAGAAAGTTAGAGTGTCAGTCCTCTTGTACTTAAGTCGGCATTGGGGTTTTTGTATTAAATTCGGATGCAATTTCTGTGTTTCATCGTCAATAAGAAGGTACAAGGGATACTGTAAACCAGAAGTGAAGCATCGGAATCTAAAACTGAACTCACAGGAGATTTTCAAATCATAGAAAGTTGGAGTGTCAGTCCTCTTGTACTTAAGTCGGCATTGTTCTTTTGTATTAAATTCGGATGCAATTTATGTGTTTCATCGTCATTAAGAAGGTCCAAGGGTTACAGTAAACCTGAAGTGAAGCATCGAAGTCTAAAACTGGACTCACAGGAGAGGTTCAAATCATAGAAGGTTAGAGTGTCAGTCCTCTTGTACTTAAGTCGGCATTGTGCCTTTTGTATTGAATTCGGATGAAATTTCTGTGTTTCATCGTCAATAAGAAGGTCCAAGGGATACAGTAAACCTGAAGTAAAGCATCGGAATCTAAAGCTGGACTCACAGGAGAGGTTCAAATCATAGAAAGTTAGAGTGTCAGTCCTCTTGTACTTAAGTCGGCATTGTGCCTTTTGTATTACATTCGGATGCAAATTCTGTGTTTCATCGTCAATAAGAAGGCCCAAGGGAAAACAGTAAACCTGAAGTGAAGAATCGGAATCTAAAAATGGACTCACAGGAGAGGTTCAAATCATACAGAGTTAGAGTGTCAGTCCTCTTGTACTTAAGTCGGCATTGTGCCTTATGTATTAAATTCGAATGCAATTTCTGTGTATCATCGTCAATAAGAAGGTCCAAGGGATACAGTAAACCTGATGTGAAGCATCGGAATCTAAAACTGGACTCACAGGAGAGGTTCAAATCATAGAAAGTTAGAGTATCAGTCCTCTTGTACTTAAGTCGGCATTGTGCCCTTTGTATGAAATTCGGATGCAATATCTGTGATTGATCGTTAATAAGAAGGTCCAAATGATACAGTAAACCAGTAGTGAAGCATCGGAAACTAAAACTGGACTCACAGGAGAGGTTCAAATCATAGAAAGTTAGAGTGTCAGTCCTCTTTTACTTAAGTCGGCATTGAGCCTTTTGTATTAAATTCGGATGCAATTTCTGTGTTTCATCGTCAATAAGAAGGTAAAAGTGATACAGTAAACCTGAAGTGGAGCATCGGAATCTAAATCTGGACTCACAGGAGATTTTCAAATCATAGAAAGTTGGAGTGTCAGTCCTCTTGTACTTAAGTCGGCAATGTGCCTTTTGTATTAAATTAGGATGCAATTTCTGTGTTTCATCGTCAATAAGAAGCTCCAAGGGATACAGTAAACCTGAAGTGAGGCATCGGAATCTAAAACTGGACTCACAGGAGAGGTTAAAATCATAGAAACTTAGAGTGTCAGTCCTCTTGTACTTAAGTCGGCATTGTGCCTTTTGTATTAAATTCGGATGCAATTTCTGTGTTTCATCGTCAATAAGAGGGTCCAAGGAATACAGTGAACCTGAAGTGGAGCATCGGAATCTAAAACTGGACTAACAGGAGAGGTTCAAGTCATAGAAAGTTAGAGTGTCAGTCCACTTGTACTTAAGTCGGCATTGTGCCTTTTGTGTTTAATTCGGATGCAGTTTCTGTGTTTTATCGACAATAAGAGGGTCTAAGGTATACATTAAACCTGAAGTGAAGCATCGGAATCTCAAACAGGACTCACAGGAGGGGTTCAATTCATAGAAAGTTACAGTGTCAGTCCTCTTGTACTTAAGTCGGCATTATGCCTTTTGTATTAAATTCGGATGCAATTTCTGTGTTTCATCGTCAATTAGAAGGTCCAAACCATACAGTAAACCTGAAGTGAAGCATCGGAATCCAAAAAAGGACACAAAGGAGATTTTCAAATCATAGAAAGATTGAGTGTCAGTCCTCTTGTACTTAAGTCGGCATTGAGCCTTTTCAATTAAATTCGGATGTAATTTCTGTGTTTCAACGCCAATAAGAAGGTCCACGGGAGACAGTAAACCTGAAGTGAAGTATCGGAATCTAAAACTGGACTCACAGGAGAGGTCCAAAGCATAGAAATTTAGGATGTCATTCCTCTTGTACTTAAGTCGGCATTGGGCATTTTGTATTAAATTCGGATGCAATTTCTGTGTTTCATCGTCATTAAGAAGGTCCAAGGGATACAGTAAACCTGAAGTGAAGCATCGGAATCTAAAACTGGACTCACAGGAGAGGTTCAAATCATAGAAAGTTAGAGTGTCAGTCCTTTTGTACTTAATTTGGCATTGTGCCTTTTGTATTGAATTCGGATGCAATTTCTGTGTTTCATCGTCAATAAGAAGGTCCAAGGGATACAGTAAACCTGAAGAAAAGCATCGGAATCTAAAACTGGACTCCCAGGAGAGGTTCAAATCATAGAAAGTTAGTGTGTCAATCCTCTTGTACTTAAGTCGGCATTGTGCCTTTTGTATTTCATTCGGATGCAAATTCTGTGTTTCAGCGTCAATATGAAGGTCCAAGGGAAACAGTAAACCTGAAGTGAAGCATCGGAATCTAAATCTGGACTCACAGGAGAGGTTCAAATCATAGAGAGTTAGAGTGTCAGTATTCTTGTACTTAAGTCGGCATTGTGCCCTTTATATTAAAAGCGGATGCAATTTCTGTGCTTCTTCGTTAATAAGAAGGTCTAAGGGCTACAGTAAACCTGTAGTGAAGCATCGGAATCTAAAACTGGACTCACAGGAGAGGTTCAAATCACAGAAAGTTAGAGTGTCAGTCCTCTTGTACTTAAGTCGGCAATGGGCCTTTTGTGTTAAATTCAGATGCAATTTCTGTGATTCATCGTCAATAAGAAGGTCCAAGGGATACAGTAAACCTGAAGTGAAGCATCGGAATCTAAAACTGAACTCACAGGAGATTTTCAAATCATAGAAAGTTGGAGTGTCAGTCCTCTTGTACTTAAGTCGGCATTGTGCCTTATGTATTAAATTCGGATGCAATTTCTGTGTTTCTTAGTCAATAAGAAGATCCAAGGGATACAGTAAAACTGAAGTGAAGCATCGGAATCTATAACTGGACTCACTGGAGAGGTTCAAAAGATAGAAAGTTAGAGTGCAGTCCTCTTGTACTAAAGTCGGCATTGTTTCTTTTGTATTAAATTCGGATGCAATTTCTGTGTTTCATCGTCAATACGAAGGTCCAAGGGATACAGTAAACCTGAAGTGAAGCATCAGAATCTAAAACTGGACTCACAGGAGAGGTTCAAATCATAGAAAGAGTATCAGTCCTCTTGTACTTAAGTCGTCATTCGGCCTTTTGTATTAAATTCGGATGCAATTTCTGTGTTTTATCGTCAATAATAAGGTCCAAGGGATACAGTAAACCTGAAGTGAAGCATCGGAATCTAAAACTGGATTCGCAGGAGAGGTTCAAATCATAGGAAGTTAGAGTATCAGTCCTCTTGTACTTAAGTCGGCATTGTGACCTTTGTATTAAATTCGGATGCAATTTCTGTGCTTCATCGTTAATAAGAAAGTCCAAGGGATACAGTAAACCTGTAGTGAAGCATCGGAATCTAAAACTGGACTCACAGGAGAGGTTCAAATCACAGAAAGTTAGAGTGTCAGTCCTCTTGTACTTAAGTCGGCATTGGGCCTTTTGTATTAAATTCAGATGCAATTTCTGTGTTTCATTGTCAATAAGAAGGTCCAAGGGATACAGTAAACCTGAAGTGAAGCATCGGAACCTAAAACTTAGCTCACAGGAGATTTTCAAATCATAGAAAGTTGGAGTGTCAGTCCTCTTGTACTTAAGTCGGCATTGTGCCTTTTGTATTAAAGTCGGATGCAATTTCTGTGTTTCATCGTCAATATGAAGGTCCAAGGGATACAGTTAACCTGAAGTGAAGCATCGGAATCTAAAACTGGACTCACAGGAGAGGTTCAAAAGATAGAAAGTTAGAGTGCAGTCCTCTTGTACTAAAGTCGGCATTGTGCCTTTTGTATTAAGTTCGGATGCAATTTCTGTGTTTCATCGTCAATATGAAGGTCCAAGTGATACAGTAAACCCGAAGTGAAGCATCGGAATCTAAAACTGGACTCACAGGAGAGGTTCAAATCAGAGAAAGTTAGAGTGTCACTCCTCTTGTACTTTAGTCGGCATTGTGCCTTTTGTATTTAATTCGGATGCCATTTCTGTGTTTCATCGTCAATAAGAAGTTCCAAGGGAAACAGTAAACCTGAAGTGAAGCATCGGAATCTAAAACTGGACTCACAGGAGAGGTTCAAATCATAGAGAGTTACAGTGTCAGTCCTCTTATACTTAAGTCGGCATTGTGCCTTTTGTATTAAATTGGGATGCAATTTCTGTGTTTCATCGTCAATAAAAAGGTCCAAGGGATACAGTAAACCTGAAGTGAAGCATCGGAATCTAAAACTGGACTCATAGGAGAGGTTCAGATCATAGAAAGAGTATCAGGCCTCTTGTACTTAAGTCGGCATTGTGCCCTTTGTAGTAAATTCGGATGCAATTTCTGTGCTTCATCGTTAATAAGAAGGTCCAAGGGATACAGTAAACCTGAAGTGAAGCATCAGAACCTAAAACTGGACTCACAGGAGATTTTCAAATCATAGAAAGTTGGAGTGTCAGTCCTCTTGTACTTAAGTCGGCATTGTGCCTTTTGTATTAAATTAGGAAGCAATTTCTGTGTTTCATCGTCAATAAGAAGGTTCAGGGAATACAGTAAACCTGAAGTGAGGCATCGGAATCTAAAACTGGACTCACAGGAGAGGTTCAAATCATAGAAAGTTAGAGTGTAGTCCTCTCGTACTTAAGTCGGCATTGTGCCTTTTGTATTAAATTCGGATGCAATTTCTGTGTTTCATCGTCAATAAGAAGGTCCAAGGGATACAGTAAACCTGAAGTGAAGCATCGGAACCTAAAACTTAACTCACAGGAGATTTTCAAATCATAGAAAGTTGGAGTGTCAGTCCTCTTGTACTTAAGTCGGCATTGTGCCTTTTGTATTAAAGTCGGATGCAATTTCTGTGTTTCATCGTCAATATGAAGGTCCAAGGGATACAGTAAACCTGAAGTGAAGCATCGGAATCTAAAACTGGACTCACAGGAGAGGTTCAAAAGATAGAAAGTTAGAGTGCAGTCCTCTTGTACTAAAGTCGGCATTGTGCCTTTTGTATTAAATTCGGATGCAATTTCTGTGTTTCATCGTCAATATGAAGGTCCAAGTGATACAGTAAACCTGAAGTGAAGCATCGGAATCTAAAACTGGACTCACAGGAGAGGTTCAAATCAGAGAAAGTTAGAGTGTCACTCCTCTTGTACTTTAGTCGGCATTGTGCATTTTGTATTTAATTCGGATGCCATTTCTGTGTTTCATCGTCAATAAGAAGGTCCAAGGGAAACAGTAAACCTGAAGTGAAGCATCGGAATCTAAAACTGGACTCACAGGAGAGGTTCAAATCATAGAGAGTTAGAGTGTCAGTCCTCATATACTTAAGTCGGCATTGTGCCTTTTGTATTAAATTCGGATGCAATTTCTGTGTTTCATCGTCAATAAGAAGTTCCAAGGGATACAGTAAACCTGAAGTGAAGCATCGGAATCTATAACTGGACTCATAGGAGAGGTTCAAATCATAGAAAGAGTATCAGTCCTCTTGTACTTAAGTCGGCATTGTGCCCTTTGTAGTAAATTCGGATGCAATTTCTGTGCTTCATCGTTAATAAGAACGTCCCAGGGATACAGTAAACCTGTTTTGAAGCATCGGAATCTAAAACTGGACTTACAGGAGAGGTTCAAATCATAGAAAATTAGAGTGTCAGTCCTCTTGTACTTATGTCGGCATTGGGCTTTTTGTATTAAATTCGGATGCAATTTCTGTGCTTCATCGTTAATAAGAAGGTCCAAGGGATACAGTAAACCTGAAGTGAAGCATCAGAACCTAAAACTGGACTCACAGGAGATTTTCAAATCATAGAAAGTTGGAGTGTCAGTCCTCTTGTACTTAAGTCGGCATTGTGCCTTTTGTATTAAATTAGGAAGCAATTTCTGTGTATCATCGTCAATAAGAAGGTTCAAGGGATACAGTAAACCTGAAGTGAGGCATCGGAATCTAAAACTGGACTCACAGGAGAGGTTCAAATCATAGAAAGTTAGAGTGTAGTCCTCTCGTACTTAAGTCGGCATTGTGCCTTTTGTATTAAATTCGGATGCAATTTCTGTGTTTCATCGTCAATAAGAAGGTCCAAGGGATACAGTAAACCTGAAGTGAAGCATCGGAATCTAAAACTGGACTCACGGGAGGGGATCAAATCATAGAAAATTAGAGTGTCAGTCCTCTTGTACTTAAGTCGCCATAGTGCCCTTTGTATTAAATTCGGATGCAATTTCTGTGCTTCATCGTTAATAAGAACGTCCCAGGGATACAGTAAACCTGTTTTGAAGCATCGGAATCTAAAACTGGACTTACAGGAGAGGTTCAAATCATAGAAAATTAGAGTGTCAGTCCTCTTGTACTTATGTCGGCATTGGGCTTTTTGTATTAAATTCGGATGCAATTTCTGTGTTTCATCGTCAATAAGAAGGTACAAGGGATACTGTAAACCAGAAGTGAAGCATCGGAATCTAAAACTGAACTCACAGGAGATTTTCAAATCATAGAAAGTTGGAGTGTCAGTCCTCTTGTACTTAAGTCGGCATTGTTCTTTTGTATTAAATTCGGATGCAATTTCTGTGTTTCATCGTCATTAAGAAGGTCCAAGGGTTACAGTAAACCTGAAGTGAAGCATCGAAGTCTAAAACTGGACTCACAGGAGAGGTTCAAATCATAGAAAGTTAGAGTGTCAGTCCTCTTGTACTTAAGTCGGCATTGTGCCTTTTGTATTGAATTCGGATGAAATTTCTGTGTTTCATCGTCAATAAGAAGGTCCAAGGGATACAGTAAACCTGAAGTAAAGCATCGGAATCTAAAGCTGGACTCACAGGAGAGGTTCAAATCATAGAAAGTTAGAGTGTCAGTCCTCTTGTACTTAAGTCGGCATTGTGCCTTTTGTATTACATTCGGATGCAAATTCTGTGTTTCATCGTCAATAAGAAGGCTCAAGGGAAACAGTAAACCTGAAGTGAAGAATCGGAATCTAAAAATGGACTCACAGGAGAGGTTCAAATCATACAGAGTTAGAGTGTCAGTCCTCTTGTACTTAAGTCTGCATTGTGCCTTATGTATTAAATTCGAATGCAATTTCTATGTATCATCGTCAATAAGAAGGTCCAAGGGATACAGTAAACTTGAAGTGAAGCATCGGAATCCAAAACTGGACTCACAGGAGAGGTTCAAATCATAGAAAGTTAGAGTATCAGTCCTCTTGTACTTAAGTCGGCATTGTGCCCTTTGTATGAAATTCGGATGCAATATCTGTGATTGATCGTTAATAAGAAGGTCCAAGGGATACAGTAAACCAGTAGTGAAGCATCGGAAACTAAAACTGGACTCACAGGAGAGGTTCAAATCATAGAAAGTTAGAGTGTCAGTCCTCTTTTACTTAAGTCGGCATTGAGCCTTTTGTATTAAATTCGGATGCAATTTCTGTGTTTCATCGTCAATTAGAAGGTCCAAACCATACAGTAAACCTGAAGTGAAGCATCGGAATCCAAAAAAGGACACACAGGAGATTTTCAAATCATAGAAAGTTTGAGTGTCAGTCCTCTTGTACTTAAGTCGGCATTGTGCCTTTTCAATTAAATTCGGATGCAATTTCTGTGTTTCATCCCCAATAAGAAGGTCCAAAGGAGACAGTAAACCTGAAGTGCAGTATCGGAATCTAAAACTGGACTCACAGGAGAGGTTCAAATCATAGAAAGTTAGAGTATCAGTCCTCTTGTACTTAAGTCGGCATTGTGCCCTTTGTGTGAAATTCGGATGCAATATCTGTGATTGATCGTTAATAAGAAGGTCCAAGGGATACAGTAAACCAGTAGTGAAGCATCGGAAACTAAAACTGGACTCACAGGAGAGGTTCAAATCATAGAAAGTTAGAGTGTCAGTCCTCTTTTACTTAAGTCGGCATTGAGCCTTTTGTATTAAATTCGGATGCAATTTCTGTGTTTCATCGTCTATTAGAAGGTCCAAACCATACAGTAAACCTGAAGTGAAGCATCGGAATCCAAAAAAGGACACACAGGAGATTTTCAAATCATAGAAAGTTTGAGTGTCAGTCCTCTTGTACTTAAGTCGGCATTGTGCCTTTTCAATTATATTCGGATGCAATTTCTGTGTTTCATCCCCAATAAGAAGGTCCAAAGGAGACAGTAAACCTGAAGTGCAGTATCGGAATCTAAAACTGGACTCACAGGAGAGGTCCAAAGCATAGAAAGTTAGGATGTCATTCCTCTTGTACTTAAGTCGGCATTGGGCATTTTGTATTAAATTCGGATGCAATTTCTGTGTTTCATCGTCATTAAGAAGGTCCTAGGGATACAGTAAACCTGAAGTGAAGCATCGGAATCTAAAACTGAACTCACAGGAGATTTTCAAATCATAGAAAGTTGGAGTGTCAGTCCTCTTGTACTGAAGTCGGCATTGTGCCTTTTGTATTAAATTCGGATGCAATGTCTGTGTTTCATCGTCATTAAGAAGGTATAAGGGATACAGTAAACCTGAAGTGAAGCATCGGAATCTAAAACTGGACTCACAGGAGAGGTTCAAATCATAGAAAGTTAGAGTGTCAGTCCTTTTGTACTTAATTTGGCATTGTGCCTTTTGTATTGAATTCGGATGCAATTTCTGTGTTTCATCGTCAATAAGAAGGTCCAAGGGATACAGTAAACCTGAAGAAGAGCATCGGAATCTAAAACTGGACTCACAGGAGAGGTTCAAATCATAGAAAGTTAGAGTGTCAATCCTCTTGTACTTAAGTCGGCATTGTGCCTTTTGTATTTCATTCGGATGCAAATTCTGTGTTTCAGCGTCAATAAGAAGGTCCAAGCGAAACAGTAAACCTGAAGTGAAGCATCGGAATCTAAAACTGGACTCACAGGAGAGGTTCAAATCATAGAGAGTTAGAGTGTCAGTATTCTTGTACTTAAGTCGGCATTGTGCCCTTTGTATTAAATTCGGATGCAATTTCTGTGCTTCTTCGTTAATAAGAAGGTCTAAGGGCTACAGTAAACCTGTAGTGAAGCATCGGAATCTAAAACTGGACTCACAGGAGAGGTTCAAATCACAGAAAGTTAGAGTGTCAGTCCTCTTGTACTTAAGTCGGCAATGGGTTTTTTGTATTAAATTCAGATGCAATTTCTGTGTTTCATCGTCAATAAGAAGGTCCAAGGGATACAGTAAACCTGAAGTGAAGCATCGGAATCTAAAACTGAACTCACAGGAGATTTTCAAATCATAGAAAGTTGGAGTGTCAGTCCTCTTGTACTTAAGTCGGCATTGTGCCTTATGTATTAAATTCGGATGCAATTTCTGTGTTTCATAGTCAATAAGAACATCCAAGGGATACAGTAAAACTGAAGTGAAGCATCGGAATCTATAACAGGACTCACTGGAGAGGTTCAAAAGATAGAAAGTTAGAGTGCAGTCCTCTTGTACTAAAGTCGGCATTGTTTCTTTTGTATTAAATTGGGATGCAATTTCTGTGTTTCATCGTCAATAAGAAGGTCCAAGGGATACAGTAAACCTGAAGTGAAGCATCGGAACCTAAAACTTAACTCACAGGAGATTTTCAAATCATAGAAAGTTGGAGTGTCAGTCCTCTTGTACTTAAGTCGGCATTGTGCCTTTTGTATTAAAGTCGGATGCAATTTCTGTGTTTCATCGTCAATATGAAGGTCCAAGGGATACAGTAAACCTGAAGTGAAGCATCGGAATCTAAAACTGGACTCACAGGAGAGGTTCAAAAGATAGAAAGTTAGAGTGCAGTCCTCTTGTACTAAAGTCGGCATTGTGCCTTTTGTATTAAATTCGGATGCAATTTCTGTGTTTCATCGTCAATATGAAGGTCCAAGTGATACAGTAAACCTGAAGTGAAGCATCGGAATCTAAAACTGGACTCACAGGAGAGGTTCAAATCAGAGAAAGTTAGAGTGCCACTCCTCTTGTACTTTAGTCGGCGTTGTGCAATTTGTATTTAATTCGGACGCCATTTCTGTGTTTCATCGTCAATAAGAAGGTCCAAGGGAAACAGTAAACCTGAAGTGAAGCATCGGAATCTAAAACTGGACTCATAGGAGAGGTTCAAATCATAGAAAGAGTATCAGTCCTCTTGTACTTAAGTCGGCATTGTGCCCTTTGTAGTAAATTTGGATGCAATTACTGTGCTTCATCGTTAATAAGAAGGTCCAAGGGATACAGTAAACCTGAAGTGAAGCATCAGAACCTAAAACTGGACTCACAGGAGATTTTCAAATCATAGAAAGTTGGAGTGTCAGTCCTCTTGTACTTAAGTCGGCATTGTGCCTTTTGTTTTAAATTAGGGAGCAATTTCTGTGTTTCATCGTCAATAAGAAGGTTCAAGGGATACAGTAAACCTGAAGTGAGGCATCGGAATCTAAAACTGGACTCACAGGAGAGGTTCAAATCATAGAAAGTTAGAGTGTAGTCCTCTCGCACTTAAGTCGGCATTGTGCCATTTGTATTAAATTCGGATGCAATTTCTGTGTTTCATCGTCAATAAGAATGTCCAAGGGATACAGTAAACCTGATGTGAAGCATCGGAATCTAAAACTGGACTCACGGGAGGGGATCAAATCATAGAAAATTAGAGTGTCACTCCTCTTGTACTTAAGTCGCCATAGTGCCCTTTGTATTAAATTCGGATGCAATTTCTGTGCTTCATCGTTAATAAGAACGTCCCTGGGATACAGTAAGCCTGTTTTGAAGCATCGGAATCTAAAACTGGACTTACAGGAGAGGTTCAAATCATAGAAAATTAGAGCGTCAGTCCTCTTGTACTTATGTCGGCATTGGGCTTTTTGTATTGAATTCGGATGCAATTTCTGTGTTTCATCGTCAATAAGAAGGTACAAGGGATACTGTAAACCTGAAGTGAAGCATCGGAATCTAAAACTGAACTCACAGGAGATTTTCAAATCATAGAAAGTTGGAGTGTCAGTCCTCTTGTACTTAAGTCGGCATTGTTCTTTTGTATTAAATTCGGATGGAATTTCTGTGTTTCATCGTCATTAAGAAGGTCCAAGGGTTACAGTAAACCTGAAGTGAAGCATCGAAGTCTAAAACTGGACTCACAGGAGAGGTTCAAATCATAGAAAGTTAGAGTGTCAGTCCTCTTGTACTTAAGTCGGCATTGTGCCTTTTGTATTGAATTCGGATGAAATTTCTGTGTTTCATCGTCAATAAGAAATTCCAAGGGATACAGTAAACCTGAAGTAAAGCATCGGAATCTAAAGCTGGACTCACAGGAGAGGTTCAAATCATAGAAAGTTAGAGTGTCAGTCCTCTTGTACTTAAGTCGGCATTGTGCCTTTTGTATTACATTCGGATGCAAAATCTGTGTTTGATCGTCAATAAGAAGGCCCAAGGGAAACAGTAAACCTGAAGTGAAGAATCGGAATCTAAAAATGGACTCACAGGAGAGGTTCAAATCATACAGAGTTAGAGTGTCAGACCTCTTGTACTTAAGTCTGCATTGTGCCTTATGTATTAAATTCGAATGCAATTTCTATGTATCATCGTCAATAAGAAGGTCCAAGGGATACAGTAAACCTGAAGTGAAGCATCGGAATCTAAAACTGGTTTCACAGGAGAGGTTCAAATCATAGAAAGTTAGAGTGTCAGTAATCTTGTACTTAAGTCGGCATTGTACCTTTTGTAATAAATTCGGATGCAATTTCTGTGTTTCATCGTCAATAAGAATGTCCAAGGGATAGAATAAACCTCAAGGGATAGAATAAACCTGAAGTGAAGCATCGGAATCAAAAACTGGACTCACAGAAGAGGTTCAAATCATAGAAAGTTAGAGTATCAGTCCTCTTGTACTTAAGTCGCCATTGTGCCCTTTGTATTAAATTCGGATGCAATTTCTGTGTTTCATCGTTAATAAGAACGTCCAGGGATACAGTAAACCTGTTTTGAAGCATCGGAATCTAAAACTGGACTTACAGGAGAGGTTCAAATCATAGAAAGTTAGAGTGTCAGTCCTCTTGTACTTAAGTCGGCATTGGCTTTTTGTATTAAATTCGGATGCAATTTCTGTGTTTCATCGTCAATAAGAAGGTACAAGGGATACTGTAAACCAGAAGTGAAGCATCGGAATCTAAAACTGAACTCACAGGAGATTTTCAAATCATAGAAAGTTGGAGTGTTAGTCCTCTTGTACTTAAGTCGGCATTGTTCTTTTGTATTAAATTCGGATGCAATTTATGTGTTTCATCGTCATTAAGAAGGTCCAAGGGATACAGTAAACCTGAAGTGAAGCATCGAAGTCTAAAACTGGACTCACAGGAGAGGTTCAAATCATAGAAAGTTAGAGTGTCAGTCCTCTTGTACTTAAGTCGGCATTGTGCTTTTGTATTGAATTCGGATGAAATTTCTGTGTTTCATCGTCAATAAGAAGGTCCAAGGGATACAGTAAACCTGAAGTAAAGCATCGGAATCTAAAGCTGGACTCACAGGGAGGTTCAAATCATAGAAAGTTAGAGTGTCAGTCCTCTTGTACTTAAGTCGGCATTGTGCCTTTTGTATTACATTCGGATGCAAATTCTGTGTTTCATCGTCAATAAGAAGGCCCAAGGGAAACAGTAAACCTGAAGTAAAGCATCGGAATCTAAAACAGGACTCACAGGAGGGGTTCAAATCATAGAAAGTTACAGTGTCAGTCCTCTTGTACTTAAGTCGGCATTATGCCTTTTGTATTAAATTCGGATGCAATTTCTGTGTTTCATCGTCAATTAGAAGGTCCAAACCATACAGTAAACCTGAAGTGAAGCATCGGAATCGAACACTGGACTCACAGGAGAATGTCAAATCATAGAAAGTTTGAGTGTCAGTCCTCTTGTACTTAAGTCGGCATTGTGCCTTTTCAATTAAATTCGGATGCAATTTATGTGTTTCATCGTCAATAAGAAGGTCCAAGGGAGACAGTAAACCTGAAGTGAAGTATCGGAATCTAAAACTGGACTCACAGGAGAGGTCCAAAGCATAGAAAGTTAGGTTGTCAGTCCTCTTGTACTTAAGTCGGCATTGTGCCTTTTCTGTTAAATTCGGATGCAATTTCTGTGTTTCATCGTCAATAAGAGGGTCCAAGGGATACAGTAAACCTGACGTGGAGCATCGAAATCTAAAACTGGACCAACAGGAGAGGTTCAAATCATAGAAAGTTAGAGTGTCAGTCCTCTTGTACTTAAGTCGGCATTGTGCCTTTTCTATTAAATTCGGTTGCAATTTCTGTGTATCATCGTCAATAAGAAGGTCCAAGGGAGACAGTAAACCTGAAGTGAAGTATCGGAATCTAAAACTGGACTCACAGGAGAGGTTCAAACCATAGAAAGTTAGGGTGTCAGTCCTCTTGTTCTTAAGTCGGCATTTGGCATTTTGTATTAAATTCGGATGAAATTTCTGTGTTTCATCGTCATTAAGAAGGTCCAAGGGATACAGTAAACCTGAAGTGAAGCATCGGAATCTAAAACTGAACACACAGGAGATTTTCAAATCATAGAAAGTTGGAGTGTCAGTCCTCTTGTACTTAAGTCGGCATTGGCTTTTTGTATTAAATTCGGATGCAATTTCTGTGTTTCATCGTCAATAAGAAGGTACAAGGGATACTGTAAACCAGAAGTGAAGCATCGGAATCTAAAACTGAACTCACAGGAGATTTTCAAATCATAGAAAGTTGGAGTGTTAGTCCTCTTGTACTTAAGTCGGCATTGTTCTTTTGTATTAAATTCGGATGCAATTTATGTGTTTCATCGTCATTAAGAAGGTCCAAGGGATACAGTAAACCTGAAGTGAAGCATCGAAGTCTAAAACTGGACTCACAGGAGAGGTTCAAATCATAGAAAGTTAGAGTGTCAGTCCTCTTGTACTTAAGTCAGCATTGTGCTTTTGTATTGAATTCGGATGAAATTTCTGTGTTTCATCGTCAATAAGAAGGTCCAAGGGATACAGTAAACCTGAAGAAGAGCATCGGAATCTAAAACTGGACTCACAGGAGAGATTCAAATCATAGAAAGTTAGAGTGTCAATCCTCTTGTACTTAAGTCGGCATTGTGCCTTTTGTATTTCATTCGGATGCAAATTCTGTGTTTCAGCGTCAATAAGAAGGTCCAAGCGAAACAGTAAACCTGAAGTGAAGCATCGGAATCTAAAACTGGACTCACAGGAGAGGTTCAAATCATAGAGAGTTAGAGTGTCAGTAATCTTGTACTTAAGTCGGCATTGTGCCCTTTGTATTAAATTCGGATGCAATTTCTGTGCTTCTTCGTTAATAAGAAGGTCTAAGGGCTACAGTAAACCTGTAGTGAAGCATCGGAATCTAAAACTGGACTCACAGGAGAGGTTCAAATCACAGAAAGTTAGAGTGTCAGTCCTCTTGTACTTAAGTCGGCAATGGGCTTTTTGTATTAAATTCAGATGCAATTTCTGTGTTTCATCGTCAATAAGAAGGTCCAAGGGATATAGTAAACCTGAAGTGAAGCATCGGAATCTAAAACTGAACTCACAGGAGATTTTCAAATCATAGAAAGTTGGAGTGTCAGTCCTCTTGTACTTAAGTCGGCATTGTGCCTTATGTATTAAATTCGGATGCAATTTCTGTGTTTCATAGTCAATAAGAAGGTCCAAGGGATACAGTAAAACTGAAGTGAAGCATCGGAATCTATAACTGGACTCACTGGAGAGGTTCTAAAGATAGAAAGTTAGAGTGCAGTCCTCTTGTACTAAAGTCGGCATTGTTTCTTTTGTATTAAATTGGGATGCAATTTCTGTGTTTCATCGTCAATAAGAAGGTCCAAGGGATACAGTAAACCTGAAGTGAAGCATCGGAACCTAAAACTTAACTCACAGGAGATTTTCAAATCATAGAAAGTTGGAGTGTCAGTCCTCTTGTACTTAAGTCGGCATTGTGCCTTTTGTATTAAAGTCGGATGCAATTTCTGTGTTTCATCGTCAATATGAAGGTCCAAGGGATACAGTAAACCTGAAGAGAAGCATCGGAATCTAAAACTGGACTCACAGGAGAGGTTCAAAAGATAGAAAGTTAGAGTGCAGTCCTCTTGTACTAAAGTCGGCATTGTGCCTTTTGTATTAAATTCGGATGCAATTTCTGTGTTTCATCGTCAATATGAAGGTCCAAGTGATACAGTAAACCTGAAGTGAAGCATCGGAATCTAAAACTGGACTCACAGGAGAGGTTCAAATCAGAGAAAGTTAGAGTGTCACTCCTCTTGTACTTTAGTCGGCATTGTGCATTTTGTATTTAATTCGGATGCCATTTCTGTGTTTCATCGTCAATAAGAAGGTCCAAGGGAAACAGTAAACCTGAAGTGAAGCATCGGAATCTAAAACTGGACTCATAGGAGAGGTTCAAATCATAGAAAGAGTATCAGTCCTCTTGTACTTAAGTCGGCATTCTGCCCTTTGTAGTAAATTTGGATGCAATTTCTGTGCTTCATCGTTAATAAGAAGGTCCAAGGGATACAGTAAACCTGAAGTGAAGCATCAGAACCTAAAACTGGACTCACAGGAGATTTTCAAATCATAGAAAGTTGGAGTGTCAGTCCTCTTGTACTTAAGTCGGCATTGTGCCTTTTGTATTAAATTAGGAAGCAATTTCTGTGTTTCATCGTCAATAAGAAGGTTCAAGGGATACAGTAAACCTGAAGTGAGGCATCGGAATCTAAAACTGGACTCACAGGAGAGGTTCAAATCATAGAAAGTTAGAGTGTAGTCCTCTCGTACTTAAGTCGGCATTGTAACATTTGTATTAAATTCGGATGCAATTTCTGTGTTTCATCGTCAATAAGAAGGTCCAAGGGATACAGTAAACCTGAAGTGAAGCATCGGAATCTAAAACTGGACTCACGGGAGGGGATCAAATCATAGAAAATTAGAGTGTCAGTCCTCTTGTACTTAAGTCGCCATAGTGCCCTTTGTATAAAATTCGGATGCAATTTCTGTGCTTCATCGTTAATAAGAACGTCCCTGGGATACAGTAAGCCTGTTTTGAAGCATCGGAATCTAAAACTGGACTTACAGGAGAGGTTCAAATCATAGAAAATTAGAGTGTCAGTCCTCTTGTACTTATGTCGGCATTGGGCTTTTTGTATTAAATTCGGATGCAATTTCTGTGTTTCATCGTCAATAAGAAGGTACAAGGGATACTGTAAACCTGAAGTGAAGCATCGGAATCTAAAACTGAACTCACAGGAGATTTTCAAATCATAGAAAGTTGGAGTGTCAGTCCTCTTGTACTTAAGTCGGCATTGTTCTTTTGTATTAAATTCAGATGCAATTTCTGTGTTTCATCGTCATTAAGAAGGTCCAAGGGTTACAGTAAACCTGAAGTGAAGCATCGGAGTCTAAAACTGGACTCACAGGAGAGGTTCAAATCATAGAAAGTTAGAGTGTCAGTCCTCTTGTACTTAAGTCGGCATTGTGCCTTTTGTATTACATTCGGATGCAAATTCTGTGTTTCATCGTCAATAAGAAGGCCCAAGGGAAACAGTAAACCTGAAGTGAAGAATCGGAATCTAAAAATGGACTCACAGGAGAGGTTCAAATCATACAGAGTTAGAGTGTCAGTCCTCTTGTACTTAAGTCTGCATTGTGCCTTATGTATTAAATTCGAATGCAATTTCTATGTATCATCGTCAATAAGAAGGTCCAAGGGATACAGTAAACCTGAAGTGAAGCATCGGAATCTAAAACTGAACTCACAGGAGATTTTCAAATCATTGAAAGTTGGAGTGTCAGTCCCCTTGTACTGAAGTCGGCATTGTGCCTTTTGTATTAATTTCGGATGCAATGTCTGTGTTTCATCGTCATTAAGAAGGTATAAGGGATACAGTAAACCTGAAGTGAAGCATCAGAATCTAAATCTGGACTCACAGGAGAGGTTCAAATCATAGAAAGTTAGTGTCAGTCCTTTTTTACTTAATTTGGCATTGTGCCTTTGGTATTGAATTCGGATGCAATCTCTGTGTTTCATCGTCAATAAGAAGGTCCAAGGGATACAGTAAACCTGAAGAAGTGCATCGGAATCTAAAACTGGACTCACAGGAGAGGTTCAAATCATAGAAAGTTAGAGTGTCAATCCTCTTGTACTTAAGTCAGCATTGTGCCTTTTGTATTAAATTCGGATGCAATATCTGTGTTTCATCGTCAATAAGAAGGTCCAAGGGATACAGTAAACCTGAAGTGATGCATCGGAATCTAAAACTGGACTCACAGGAGAGGTTCAAAGCATAGAAAGTTGGAGTGACAGTCCTCTTGTACTTAAGTCGGCATTGTGCCTTTTGTATCAAATTCGGATGCAATTTCTGTGTTTCATCGTCAATAAGAAGGTCCAAGGGATACAGTAAACCTGAAGTGAAGCATCGGAATCTAAAACTGGTTTCACAGGAGAGGTTCAAATCATAGAAAGTTAGAGTGTCAGTCCTCTTGTACTTAAGTCGGCATTGTACCTTTTGTAATAAATTCGGATGCAATTTCTGTGTTTCATCGTCAATAAGAATGTCCAAGGGATAGAATAAACCTGAAGTGAAGCATCGGAATCAAAAACTGGACTCACAGAAGAGGTTCAAATCATAGAAAGTTAGAGTATCAGTCCTCTTGTACTTAAGACGCCATTGTGCCCTTTGTATTAAATTCGGATGCAATTTCTGTGTTTCATCGTTAATAAGAACGTCCCAGGGATACAGTAAACCTGTTTTGAAGCATCGGAATCTAAAACTGGACTTACAGGAGAGGTTCAAATCATAGAAAGTTAGAGTGTCAGTCCTCTTGTACTTAAGTCGGCATTGGCTTTTTGTATTAAATTCGGATGCAATTTCTGTGTTTCATCGTCAATAAGAAGGTACAAGGGATACTGTAAACCAGAAGTGAAGCATCGGAATCTAAAACTGAACTCACAGGAGATTTTCAAATCATAGAAAGTTGGAGTGTTAGTCCTCTTGTACTTAAGTCGGCATTGTTCTTTTGTATTAAATTCGGATGCAATTTATGTGTTTCATCGTCATTAAGAAGGTCCAAGGGATGCAGTAAACCTGAAGTGAAGCATCGAAGTCTAAAACTGGACTCACAGGAGAGGTTCAAATCATAGAAAGTTAGAGTGTCAGTCCTCTTGTACTTAAGTCGGCATTGTGCTTTTGTATTGAATTCGGATGAAATTTCTGTGTTTCATCGTCAATAAGAAGGTCCAAGGGATACAGTAAACCTGAAGTGAAGCATCGGAATCTAAAGCTGGACTCACAGGGAGGTTCAAATCATAGAAAGTTAGAGTGTCAGTCCTCTTGTACTTAAGTCGGCATTGAGCCTTTTGTATTACATTCGGATGCAAATTCTGTGTTTCATCGTCAATAAGAAGGCCCAAGGGAAACAGTAAACCTGAAGTAAAGCATCGGAATCTAAAACAGGACTCACAGGAGGGGTTCAAATCATAGAAAGTAACAGTGTCAGTCCTCTTGTACTTAAGTCGGCATTATGCCTTTTGTATTAAATTCGGATGCAATTTCTGTGTTTCATCGTCAATTAGAAGGTCCAAACCATACAGTAAACCTGAAGTGAAGCATCGGAATCCAACACTGGACTCACAGGAGAATGTCAAATCATAGAAAGTTTGAGTGTCAGTCCTCTTGTACTTAAGTCGGCATTGTGCCTTTTCAATTAAATTCGGATGCAATTTCTGTGTTTCATCGTCAATAAGAAGGTCCAAGGGAGACAGTAAACCTGAAGTGAAGTATCGGAATCTAAAACTGGACTCACAGGAGAGGTCCAAAGCATAGAAAGTTAGGTTGTCAGTCCTCTTGTACTTAAGTCGGCATTGTGCCTTTTGTACTAAATTCGGATGCAATTTCTGTGTTTCATCGTCAATATGAAGGTCCAAGGTAAACAGTAAACCTGAAGTGAACCATCGGAATCTAAAACTGGACTTACAGGAGAGGTTCAAATCATAGAAAGTTAGAGTGTCATTCCTCTTGTACTTAAGTCGGCATTTGGCATTTTGTATTAATTTCGGATGAAATTTCTGTGTTTCATCGTCATTAAGAAGGTCCAAGGGATACAGTAAACCTGAAGTGAAGCATCGGAATCTAAAACTGAACACACCGGAGATTTTCAAATCATAGAAAGTTGGAGTGTCAGTCCTCTTGTACTGAAGTCGGCATTGTGCCTTTTGTATTAAATTCGGATGCAATGTCTGTGTTTCATCGTCATTAAGAAGGTATAAGGGACACAGTAAACCTGAAGTGAAGCATCGGAATCTAAAACTGGACTTACAGGAGAGGTTCAAATCATAGAAAGTTAGAGTGTCATTCCTCTTGTATTTAAGTCGGCATTGTGCCTTTTCTGTTAAATTCGGATGCAATTTCTGTGTTTCATCGTCAATAAGAGGGTCCAAGGGATACAGTAAACCTGACGTGGAGCATCGAAATCTAAAACTGGACCAACAGGAGAGGTTCAAATCATAGAAAGTTAGAGTGTCAGTCCTCTTGTACTTAAGTCGGCATTGTGCCTTTTCTATTAAATTCGGTTGCAATTTCTGTGTATCATCGTCAATATGAAGGTCCAAGGGAGACAGTAAACCTGAAGTGAAGTATCGGAATCTAAAACTGGACTCACAGGAGAGGTTCAAACCATAGAAAGTTAGGGTGTCAGTCCTCTTGTTCTTAAGTCGGCATTGTGCCTTTTGTATTAGATTCGGAAGCAATTTCTGTGTTTCATCATCAATAAGAAGGTCCAAGTGATACAGTAAACCTGAAGTGAAGCATCGGAATCTAAAACTGGACTCACAGGAGAGGTACAAATCATAGAAATTTAGAGTGTCAATCCTCTTGTACTTAAGTCGGCCTTGTGCCTTTTGTATGAAATTCGGATGCAATGTCTGTGTTTCATTGTCAATAAGAAGGTCCAAGGGAAACAGTAAACCTGAAGTGAAGCATCGGAATCTAAAACTGGACTCACAGGAGAGGTTCAAATCATAGAAAGTTAGAGTGTCAGTCCTCTTGTGCTTAAGTCGGATTTGTGCCTTTTGTATTGAATTCGGGTGCAATTTCTATGTTTCATCGTCAATAAGAAGGTCCAAGGGATACAGTAAACCTGAAGTGAAGCATCGGAATCTAAAACTGGACTCACAGGAGAGGTTCAAATCATAGAAATTTAGAATGTCAGTCCTCTTGTACTTATGTCGGCATTGTGCCTTTTCTATTAAATTCGGATGCCATTTCTGTGTTTCATCGTCAATAAGAAGGTCCAAGGGAGACAGTAAACCTGAAGTGAAGTATCGGAATCTAAAACTGGACTCACAGGAGAGGTTCAAACTATAGAAAGTTAGGGTGTCAGTCCTCTTGTACTTAAGTCGGCATAGGGCCTTTTGTATTAAATTTGGATGCAATTTGTGTGTTTCATCGTCAATAAGAAGGTCCAAGGGATACAGTAAACCTGAAGTGAAGCATTGGAATCTAAAACTGGACTCACAGGATATTTTCAAATCATAGAAAGTTGGAGAGTCAGTCCTCTTGTACTTAAGTCGGCATTGTGCCTTTTGTATTAAATTCGGATGCAATATCTGTGTTTCATCGTCAATAAGAGGGTCCAAGGGATACAGGAAACCTGACGTGGAGCATCGGAATCTAAAACTGGACTAACAGGAGATGTTCAAATCATAGAAAGTTAGAGTGTCAGTCCTCTTGTACTTAAATCGGCATTGTGCCTTTTCTGTTAAATTCGGATGCAATATCTGTGTTTCATCGTCAATAAGAAGGTCCAAGGGAGACAGTAAACCTGAAGTGAAGCATGGGAATCTAAAACTGGACTCACAGGAGAGGTTCAAATCATAGAAAGTTAGAGTGTCAATCCTCTTGTACTTAAGTCGGCATGGTGCCTTTTGTATTAAATTCGGATGCAATGTCTGTGTTTCATTGTCAATAAGAAGGTCCAAGGGAAACAGTAAACCTGAAGTGAAGCATCGGAATCTAAAACTGGACTCACAGGAGAGGATCAAATCATAGAAAGTTAGAGTGTCAGTCCTCTTGTACTTAAGTCGGCATTGTAACCTTTGTATTAAATTCGGATGCAATTTCTGTGTTTCATTGTCAATAAGAAGGTCCAAGGGAAACAGTAAACCTGAAGTGAAGTATCGGAAATTAAAACTGGACTCACAGGAGAGGTTCAAAGCATAGAAAGTTAGAGTGTCAGTCCTCTTGTACTTAAGTCGGCATTGGACCTTTTGTATTAAATTCGGATGCAATTTCTGTGTTTCATCGTCAATAAGAAGGTCCAAGGGATAGAGTAAACCTGAAGTGAAGCATCGGAAGCTAAAACTGGACTCACAGGAGATTTACAAATCATAGGAATTTGGTGTGTCAGTCCTCTTGTACTGAAGTCGGCATTGTGCCTTTTGTATTAAATTCGGATTCAATCTCTGTGTTTCATCGTCAATAAGAGGGTCCAAGGGATACAGAAAACCTGAAGTGAGGCATCGGAATCTAAAACTGGACTACCAGGAGATGTTAAAATCATAGAAAGTTAGAGGTTCAGTCCTCTTGTACTTAAGTCGTCATTGTGCCTTTTGTATTAAATTCGATTCAATTTCTGTGTTTCATCGTCAATAAGAAGGTCCACGGGATACAGTAAACCTGAAGTGAAGTATCGGAAACTAAAAATGGACTCACAGGAGAGGTTCAAATCATAGAAAATTTGAGTGTCACCCCTCTTGTACTTAAGTCAGCATTGTGCCAATTTTATTAAATTCGGATGCAATTTCTTTGTTTCATCGTCAATAAGACGGTCCAAGGGATACAGTAAACCTGAAGTGAAGCATCGGAATCTAAAACTGGACTCACAGGAGAGGTTCAAATCATAGAAAGTTAGAGTGTCAGTCCTCTTGTACTTAAGTCGGCATTGTGCCCTTTGTATTAAATTCGGATGCAATTTCTGTGTTTCATCGTCAATAGGAAGGTCCAAGGGAGACAGTAAACCTGAAGTGCAGTTTCGGAATCTAAAACTGGACTCACAGGAGAGGTTCAAACCATAGAAAGTTAGGGTGTCAGTCCTCTTGTGCTTAAGTCGGCATATTGCTTTTTGTATTGAATTCGGGTGCAATTTCTGTGTTTCATCGTCAATAAGAAGGTCCAAGGGATATAGTAAACCTGAAGTGAAGTATCGGAATCTAAAACTGGACTCACTGGAGAGGTTCAAATCATAGAAAGTTAGAGTGTCAGTCCTCTTGTACCTAAGTCGGCATTGTGCCTTATCTATTAAATTCGGATGCAATTTCTGTGTTTCATCGACAATAAGAAGGTCCAAGGGAGACAGTAAACCTGAAGTGAAGTATCGGAATCTAAAACGTGACTCACAGGAGAGGTTCAAACCATAGAAAGTTAGGGTGTCAGGCCTCTTGTACTTAAGTCGGCATTGTGGCTTTTGTATTAAATTCGGATGCAATTTCTGTGTTTCATCGTCAATAAGAAGGTCCAAGCGATACAGTAAACCTGAAGTGAAGCATCGGAATCTAAAACTGGACTCACAGGAGAGTTTCAAATCATAGAAAGTTAGAGTGTCAATCCTCATGTACTTAAGTCGACATTGTGCCTTTTGTATTAAATTCGGATTTAATGTCAGTGTTCTATTGTCAATAAGAAAGTCCAAGGGAAACAGTAAACCTGAAGTGAAGCTTGGGAATCTAAAACTGGACTCACAGGAGAGGTTCAAATCATAGAATGTTAGAGTGTCAGTCCTCTTGTGCTTAAGTCGGCATTGTGCCTTTTGTATTGAATTTGGGTGCAATTTCTGTGTTTCATCGTCAATAAGAAGGTCCAAGGGATACAGTAAACCTGAAGTGAAGCATCGGAATCTAAAACTGGACTCACAGGAGAGGTTCAAATCATAGAAAGTTAGAGTGTCAGTCCTATTGTACTTAAGTCGTCATTGTGCCTTTTGTATTTAATTAGATGCAATTTCTGTGTTTCATCGTCAATAAGAAGTTTCACGGGATACAGTAAACCTGAAGTGAAGTATCAGAAACTAAAACTGGACTCACAGGAGAGGTTCAAATCATAGAAAGTTAGAGTGTCAGTCCTCTTGTACTTAAGTCGGCATTGTGCCAATTATATTAAATTCGGATGCAATTTCTGGGTTTCATCGTCAAACAGACGGTCCAAGGGTTACAGTAAACCTGAAGTGAAGCATCGGAATCTAAAACTGGACTCACAGGACAGGTTCAAATCATAGAAAGTTAGAGTGTCAGTCCTCTTGTACTTAAGTCGGAATTGTGCCCTTTGTATTAAATTCGGATGCAATGTCTGTGTTTCATCGTCATTAAGAAGGTATTAGGGATATAGTAAACCTGAAGTGAAGTATCGGAATCTAAAACTGGACTCACAGGAGAGGTTCAAATCATAGAAAGTTAGAGTGTCAATCCTCTTGTACTTTAGTCGGCATTGTGCCTTTTGTATTTCATTCGGATGCAAATTCTGTGTTTCAGCGTCAATAAGAAGGTCCAAGGGAAACAGTAAACCTGAAGTGAAGCATCGGAATCTAAAACTGGACTCACAGGAGAGGTTCAAATCATAGAGAGTTAGAGTGTCAGTATTCTTGTACTTAAGTCGGCATTGTGCCTTATGTATTAAATTCGGATGCAATTTCTGTGTTTCATCGTCAATAAGAAGGTCCAAGGGATACAATAAACCTGAAGTGAAGCATCAGAATCTAAAACTGGACTCACAGGAGATTTTCAAATCATAGAAAGTTGGAGTGTTAGTCCTCTTGTACTTAAGTCGGCATTGTGCCTTTTCTATTAAATTCGGTTGCAATTTCTGTGTATCATCGTCAATAAGAAGGTCCAAGGGAGACAGTAAACCTGAAGTGAAGTATCGGAATCTAAAACTGGACTCACAGGAGAGGTTCAAACCATAGAAAGTTAGGGTGTCAGTCCTCTTGTTCTTAAGTCGGCATTGTGCCTTTTGTATTAAATTCGGAAGCAATTTCTGTGTTTCATCATCAATAAGAAGGTCCAAGTGATACAGTAAACCTGAAGTGAAGCATCGGAATCTAAAACTGGACTCACAGGAGAGGTACAAATCATAGAAATTTAGAGTGTCAATCCTCTTGTACTTAAGTCGGCCTTGTGCCTTTTGTATGAAATTCGGATGCAATGTCTGTGTTTCATTGTCAATAAGAAGGTCCAAGGGAAACAGTAAACCTGAAGTGAAGCATCGGAATCTAAAACTGGACTCACAGGAGAGGTTCAAATCATAGAAAGTTAGAGTGTCAGTCCTCTTGTGCTTAAGTCGGCTTTGTGCCTTTTGTATTGAACTCGGATGCAATTTCTGTGTTTCATCGTCAATAAGAAGGTCCAAGGGATACAGTAAACCTGAAGTGAAGCATCGGAATCTAAAACTGGACTCACAGGAGAGGTTCAAATCATAGAAATTTAGAATGTCAGTCCTCTTGTACTTATGTCGCCATTGTGCGTTTTCTATTAAATTCGGATGCCATTTCTGTGTTTCATCGTCAATAAGAAGGTCCATGGGAGACAGTAAACCTGAAGTGAAGTATCGGAATCTAAAACTGGACTCACAGGAGAGGTTCAAACTATAGAAAGTTAGGGTGTCAGTCCTCTTGTACTTAAGTCGGCATTGGGCCTTTTGTATTAAATTTGGATGCAATTTCTGTGTTTCATCGTCAATAAGAAGGTCCAAGGGATACAGTAAACCTGAAGTGAAGCATTGGAATCTAAAACTGGACTCACAGGATATTTTCAAATCATAGAAAGTTGGAGAGTCAGTCCTCTTGTACTTAAGTCGGCATTGTGCCTTTTGTATTAAATTCGGATGCAATATCTGTGTTTCATCGTCAATTAGAGGGTCCAAGGGATACAGGAAACCTGACGTGGAGCATCGGAATCTAAAACTGGACTAACAGGAGATGTTCAAATCATAGAAAGTTAGAGTGTCAGTCCTCTTGTACTTAAGTCGGCATTGTGCCTTTTCTGTTAAATTCGGATGCAATTTCTGTGTTTCATCGTCAATAAGAAGGTCCAAGGGAGACAGTAAACCTGAAGTGAAGAATGGGAATCTAAAACTGGACTCACAGGAGAGGTTCAAATCATAGAAAGTTAGAGTGTCAATCCTCTTGTACTTAAGTCGGCATGGTGCCTTTTGTATTAAATTCGGATGCAATGTCTGTGTTTCATTGTCAATAAGAAGGTCCAAGGGAAACAGTAAACCTGAAGTGAAGCATCGGAATCTAAAACTGGACTCACAGGAGAGGTTCAAATCATAGAAAGTTAGAGTGTCAGTCCTCTTGTACTTAAGTCGGCATTGTGCCCTTTGTATTAAATTCGGATGCAATTTCTGTGTTTCATTGTCAATAAGAAGGTCCAAGGGAAACAGTAAACCTGAAGTGAAGTATCGGAAATTAAAACTGGACTCACAGGAGAGGTTCAAAGCATAGAAAGTTAGAGTGTCAGTCCTCTTGTACTTAAGTCGGCATTGGGCCTTTTGTATTAAATTCGGATGCAATTTCTGTGTTTCATCGTCAATAAGAAGGTCCAAGGGATAGAGTAAACCTGAAGTGAAGCATCGGAAGCTAAAACTGGACTCACAGGAGATTTACAAATCATAGAAATTAGGTGTGTCAGTCCTCTTGTACTGAAGTCGGCATTGTGCCTTTTGTATTAAATTCGGATTCAATCTCTGTGTTTCATCGTCCATAAGAGGGTCCAAGGGATACAGAAAACCTGAAGTGAGGCATCGGAATCTAAAACTGGACTAACAGGAGATGTTAAAATCATAGAAAATTAGAGGTTCAGTCCTCTTGTACTTAAGTCGTCATTGTGCCTTTTGTATTAAATTCGATTCAATTTCTGTGTTTCATCGTCAATAAGAAGGTCCACGGGATACAGTAAACCTGAAGTGAAGTATTGGAAACTAAAAATGGACTCACAGGAGAGGTTCAAATCATAGGAAGTTAGAGTGTCAGTCCTCTTGTACTTAAGTCAGCATTGTGCCAGTTTTATTACATTCGGATGCAATTTCTTTGTTTCATCGTCAATAAGACGGACCAAGGGATACAGTAAACCTGAAGTGAAGCATCGGAATCTAAAACTGGACTCACAGGAGAGGTTCAAATCATAGAAAGTTAGAGTGTCAGTCCTCTTGTACTTAAGTCGGCATTGTGCCCTTTGTATTAAATTCGGATGCAATTTCTGTGTTTCATCGTCAATAGGAAGGTCCAAGGGAGACAGTAAACCTGAAGTGCAGTTTCGGAATCTAAAACTGGACTCACAGGAGAGGTTCAAACCATAGAAAGTTAGGGTGTCAGTCCTCTTGTGCTTAAGTCGGCATATTGCCTTTTGTATTGAATTCGGGTGCAATTTCTGTGTTTCATCGTCAATATGAAGGTCCAAGGGATATAGTAAACATGAAGTGAAGTATCGGAATCTAAAACTGGACTCACTGGAGAGGTTCAAATCATAGAAAGTTAGAGTGTCAGTCCTCTTGTACCTAAGTCGGCATTGTGCCTTATCTATTAAATTCGGATGCAATTTCTGTGTTTCATCGACAATAAGAAGGTCCAAGGGAGACAGTAAACCTGAAGTGAAGTATCGGAATCTAAAACTGGACTAACAGGAGAGGTTCAAATCATAGAGAGTTAGAGTGTCAGTATTCTTGTACTTAAGTCGGCATTGTGCCTTATGTATTAAATTCGGATGCAATTTCTGTGTTTCATCGTCAATAAGAAGGTCCCAGGGATACAATAAACCTGAAGAGAAGCATCAGAATCTAAAACTGGACTCACAGGAGATTTTCAAATCATAGAAAGTTGGAGTGTTAGTCCTCTTGTACTTAAGTCGGCATTGTGCCCTTTGTATTAAAATCGGATGCAATTTCTGTGTTTCATCGTCAATAGGAAGGTCCAAGGGAGACAGTAAACCTGAAGTGCAGTTTCGGAATCTAAAACTGGACTCACAGGAGAGGTTCAAACCATAGAAAGTTAGGGTGTCAGTCCTCTTGTGCTTAAGTCGGCATATTGCCTTTTGAATTGAATTCGGGTGCAATTTCTGTGTTTCATCGTCAATAAGATGGTCCAAGGGATATAGTAAACCTGAAGTGAAGTATCGGAATCTAAAACTGGACTCACTGGAGAGGTTCAAATCATAGAAAGTTAGAGTGTCAGTCCTCTTGCACCTAAGTCGGCATTGTGCCTTATCTATTAAATTTGGATGCAATTTCTGTGTTTCATCGACAATAAGAAGGTCCAAGGGAGACAGTGAACCTGAAGTGAAGTATCGGAATCTAAAACTGGACTCACAGGAGAGGTTCAAACCATAGAAAGTTGGAGTGTTAGTCCTCTTGTACTTAAGTCGGCATTGTGCCCTTTGTATTAAATTCGGATGCAATTTCTGTGTTTCATCGTCAATAGGAAGGTCCATGGGAGACAGTAAACCTGAAGTGCAGTTTCGGAATCTAAAACTGGACTCACAGGAGAGGTTCAAACCATAGAAAGTTAGGGTGTCAGTCCTCTTGTGCTTAAGTCGGCATATTGCCTTTTGAATTGAATTCGGGTGCAATTTCTGTGTTTCATCGTTAATAAGAAGATCCAAGGGATACAGTAAACCTGTAGTGAAGCATCGGAATCTAAATCTGGAATCACAGGAGAGGCTCAAAGCAAAGAAAGTTAGAGTGTCAGTCCTCTTGTACTTAAGTCGGCATTGGGCATTTTGTATTAAATTCGGATGCAATTTCTGTGTTTCATCGTCAATAAGAAAATCCAAGGGATACAGTAAACCTGAAGTGAAGCATCGGAAGCAAAAATTGGACTCACATGAGATTTACAAATCATAGAAATTTGGAGTGTCAGGCCTCTTGTACTGAAGTCGGCATTGTGCCTTTTGTATTAAATTCGGTTCAATCTCTGTGTTTCAACGTCAATAAGAAGGTCATAGGGATACAGTAAACCTGAAGTGAGGCATCGGAATCTAAAACTGGACTCACAGGAGAGGTTAAAATCATAGAAACTTAGAGTGACAGTCCTCTTGTACTTAAGTCGGCATTGTGCCTTTTGTATTAAATTCGGATGCAATTTCTGTGTTTCAAGGTCAATAAGAGGGTCCAAGGGATACAGTAAACCTGAAGTGGAGCATCGGAATCTAAAACTGGACTAACAGGAGAGGTTCAAATCATAGAGAGTTAGAGTGTCAGTCCTCTTGTACTTAAGTCGGCATTGTGCCTTTTGTATCAAATTCGCATGCACTATCTGTGTTTCATCGTCAATTAGAAAGTCCAAGGTATACAGCAAACCTGAAGTGAAGCATCGGAATCTAAAACTGGACTCACAGGCGAGGTTCAAATCATAGAAAGTTAGAGTGTCAGTCCTCTTGTACTTACGTCGTCATTGTACCTTTTGTATTAAATTATATTCAAATTCTGTGTTTCATCGTCAATAAGAAGGTCCAAGGGATACAGTAAACCTGAAGTGAAGTATCGGAATCTAAAACTGGACTCACAGGAGAGGTTCAAACCATAGAAAGTTAGGGTGTCAGTCCTCTTGTACTTAAGTCGGCATTGTGCCTTTTGTATTTAATTCGGATGCAATTTCTGTGTTTCATCGTCAATAAGAAGGTCCAAGGGATACAGTAAACCAGTAGTGAAGCATCGGAATCTGAAACTGGTCTCATAGGAGATTCTCAAATCATAGAAAGTTGGAGAGTCAATCCTCTTGTACTTAAGTCGGCAATGTGCAATTTGTATTAAATTAGGATGCAATTTCTGTGTTTCATCGTCAATAAGAAGCTCCAAGGGATACAGTAAACCAGAAGTGAGGCATCGGAATCTAAAACTGGACTCACAGGAGAGGTTAAAATCATAGAAACTTAGAGTGTCAGTCCTCTTGTACTTGAGTCGGCATTGTGATTTTTCTATTAAATTCCGATGCAAATTCTGTGTTTCATCGTCAATAAGAAGGTCCAAGGGAGACAGTAAACCTGAACTGAAGTATCGGAATCTAAAACTGGACTCACAGGAGAGGTTCAAACCATAGAAAGTTAGGGTGTCAGTCCTTTTGTACTTAAGTCGGCATTGTGCCTTTTGTATTTAATTCGGATGCAATTTCTGTGTTTCATCGTCAATAAGAAAGTCCAAGGGATACAGTAAACCAGTAGTGAAGCATCGGAATCTAAAACTGGACTCATAGGAAAGGTTCAATTCATAGAAAGTTAGAGTGTCAGTCCTCTTGTACTTAAGTCGGCATTCGGCCTTTTGTATTAAATTCGGATGCAATTTCTGTGTTTCATCGTCAATAAGAAGGTCCAAGGGATACAGTAAACCTGAACTGAAGCATCGGAATCTAAAACTGGACTGACAGGAGATTATCAAATCATAGAAAGTTGGAGAGTCAGTCCTCTTGTACTTAAGTCGGCAATGTGCATTTTGTATTAAATTAGGATGCATTTTCTGTGTTTCATCGTCAATAAGAAGCTTCAAGGGATACAGTAAACCTGAAGTGAAGCATCGGAATCTAAAACTGGACTCACAGGAGAGGTTCAAACCATAGAAAGTTAGGGTGTCACTCCTCTTGTGCTTAAGTCGGCATATTGCCTTTTGTATTGAATTCGGGTGCAATTTCTGTGTTTCATTGTCAATAAGAAGGTCCAAGGGATACAGTAAACCTGAAGTGAAGCATCGGGATCTAAAACTGGACTCACAGGCGAGGTTCAAATCATAGCAAGTTAGAGTGTCAGTCCTCTTGTACTTACGTCGTCATTGTACCTTTTGTATTAAATTAGATTCAAATTCTGTGTTTCATCGTCAATAAGAAGGTCCAAGGGATACAGTAAACCTGAAGTGAAGTATCGGAATCTAAAACTGGACTCACAGGAGAGGTTCAAACCATAGAAAGTTAAGGTGTCAGTCCTCTTGTACCTGAGTCGGCATTGTGCCTTTTGTATTTAATTCGGATGCAATTTCTGTGTTTGATCGTCAATATGAAGGTCAAAGGGATACAGTAACCCAGTAGTGAAGCATCGGAATTAAAGCTGGACTCACAGGAGAGATGCAATTCATAGAAAGTTAGAGTGTCAGTCCTCTTGTACTTAAGTCGGCATTGGGCCTCTTGTATTAAATTCGGATTCAATTTCTGTGTTTCATCGTCAATAAGAAGGTCCAAGGGATACAGTAAACCTTAAGTGAAGCATCGGAATCTGAAACTGGACTCATAGGAGATTCTCAAATCATAGAAAGTTGGAGAGTCAATCCTCTTGTACTTAAGTCGGCAATTTGCAATTTGTATTAAATTAGGATGCAATTTCTGTGTTTCATCGTCAATAAGAAGCTCCAAGGGATACAGTAAACCTGAAGTGAGGCATCGGAATCTAAAACTGGACTCACAGGAGAGGTTAAAATCATAGAAACTTAGAGTGTCAGTCCTCTTGTACTTAAGTCGGCATTGTGCCTTTTGTATTAAATTCGGATGCAATTTCTGTGTTTCATCGTCAATAAGAGGGTCCAAGGGATACAGTAAACCTGAAGTGGAGCATCGAAATCTAAAACTGGACTTACAGGAGAGGTTCAAATCATAGAAAGTTAGAGTGTCAGTCCTCTTGTACTTAAGTCGGCATTGTGCCTTTTGTATTAAATTCCGATGCAATTTCTGTGTTTCACCGTCAATTAGAAGGTCCAAGGTATACAATAAACCTGAAGTGAAGCATCGGAATCTAAAACTGAACTCACAGGAGAGGTTGAAAACATAGAAAGTTAGAGTGTCAGTCCTCTTGTACTTGAGTCGGCATTGTGATTTTTCTATTTAATTCCGATGCAAATTCTGTGTTTCATCGTCAATAAGAAGGTGCAAGGGAGACAGCAAACCTGAACTGAAGTATCGGAATCTAAAACTGGACTCACAGGAGAGGTTCAAACCATAGAAAGTTAGGGTGTCAGTCCTCTTGTACTTAAGTCGGCATTGTGCCTTTTGTATTAAATTCGGATGCAATTTCTGTGTTTCATCGTCAATAAGAAGGTCCAAGGGATACAGTAAACCAGTAGTGAAGCATCGGAATCTAGAACTGGACTCACAGGAAAGGTTCAATTCATAGAAAGTTAGAGTGTCAGTCCTCTTGTACTTAAGTCGGCATTCGGACTTTTGTATTAAATTCGGATGCAATTTCTGTGTTTCATCGTCAATAAGAAGGTCCAAGGGATACAGTAAACCTGAAGTGAAGCATCGGAATCTAAAACTGGACTCACGGGAGATTTTCAAATCATAGAAAGTTGGAGAGTCAGTCCTCTTGTACTTAAGTCGGCAATGTGCATTTTGTATTAAATTAGGATGCAATTTCTGTGTTTCATCGTCAATAAGAAGCTCCAAGGGATACAGTAAACCTGAGGTGAGGCATCGGAATCTAAAAGTGGACTCACAGGAGAGGTTCAAACCATAGAAAGATAGGGTGTCAGTCCTCTTGTACTTAAGTCGGCATTGTGCCTTTTGTATTAAATTCGGATGCAACTTCTGTGTTTCATCGTCAATAAGAGGGTCCAAGGGATACAGTAAACCTGACGTGGAGCATCGGAATCTAAAACTGGACTAACAGGAGAGGTTCTAATCATAGAAAGTTAGAGTGTCAGTCCTCTTGTACTTAAGTCGGCATTGTGACTTTTTTATTAAATTCGGATGCAATTTCTGTGTTTCATCGACAATAAGAAGGTCTAAGGGATACAGTAAACCTGAAGTAAAGCATCGGAATCTAAAACAGGACTCACAGGAGAGGTCAAATCAGAGAAAGTTACAGTGTCAGTCCTCTTGTTCTTAAGTCGGCATTGTGCCTTTTTTATTCAATTCGGATGCAATTTCTGTGTTTCATCGTCAATTAGAAAGTCCAAGGTATACAGTAAACCTGAAGTGAAGCATCGGAATCTAAAACTGGACTCACAGGAGAGGTTCAAACATAGGAAGTTAGAGTGTCAGTCCTCTTGTACTTAAGTAGGCATTGTGATTTTTCTATTAAATTCGGATGCAATTTCATTGTTTCATCGTCAATAAGAAGGTCCAAGGGAGACAGTAAACCTGAAGTGAAGTATCGGAAACTAAAACTTGACTCACAGGAGAGGTTCAAATCATAGAAAGTTAGAGTGTCAGTCCTCTTGTACTTAAGTCGGCATTGTGCCTTTTTTTAAAAATTCGGATACCATTTCTGTGTTTCATCGTCAATAAGAAGGTCCAAGGGATACAGTAAACATGAAGTGAAGCATCGGAATCTAAAACTGGACTCACAGGAGATTTTCAAATCATAGAAAGTTAGAGAGTCAGTCCTCTTGTACTTAAGTCGGGAATGTGCCTTTTGTATTAAATTAGCATGCATTTTCTGTGTTTCATCGTCAATAAGAAGCTCCAAGGGATACAGTAAACCTGAAGTGAAGCATCGGAATCTAAAACTGGACTCACAGGAGAGGTTCAAATCATAGAACCTTAGAGTGTCAGTCCTCTTGTACTTAAGTCGGCATTGTGCCTTTTGTATTAAATTCGGATGATATTTCTGTGTTTCATCGTCAATAAGAGGGTCCAAGGGATACAGTAAACCTGACGTGGAGCATCGGAATCTAAAACAGGACTAACAGGAGAGGTTCAAATCATAGAAAGTTAGAGTGTCAGTCCTCTTGTACGTAAGTCGGCATTGTGCCTTTTCTATTAAATTTGGATGCAATTTCTGTGTTTCATCGTCAATAAGAAGGTCCAATGTATACAGTAAACATTAAGTGAAGCATCTGAATTTGAAACTGGACTCACAGGAGAGGTTCAAATCATAGAAAGTTAGAGTGTCAATCCTCTTGTACATAAGTCGGCATTGTGCCTTTTGTATTAAATTCAGATGCTATGTCTGTGTTTCATTGTCAATAAGAAGGTCCAAGGGAAACAGTAAACCTGAAGTGAAGCATCGGAATCTAAAACTGGACTAACAGGAGAGGTTGAAATCATAGAAAGTTAGAGTGTCAGTCCTCTTGTGCTTAAGTCGGCAGTGTGCCTTTTGAATTGAATTCTGGGTCAATTTCTGTGTTTCATCGTCAATTAGAAGGTCCAAGGCATACAGTAAACCTGAAGTGAAGCATCGTAATCTAAAACTGGACTCACAGGAGATGTTCAAATCATAGAAAGTTAGAGTGTCAATCCTCTTGCACTTAAGTCGGCATTGTGCCTTTTGTATTAAATTCGGATGCAATGTCAGTGTTTCATTGTCAATAAGAAGGTCCAAGGGAAACAGTAAACCTGAAGTGAAGCATCGGAATCTAAAACTGGACTCCCAGGAGTGGTTCAAATCATAGGAAGTTAGAGTGTCAGTCCTCTTGTGCTTAAGTCGGCATTGTGCCTTTTGTATTGAATTCGCGTGCAATTTCTGTGCTTCATCGTCAATAAGAAGGTCCAAGGGATACAGTAAACCTGAAGTGAAGCATCGGAAACCAAAACTGAACTCACAGGAGAGATTCAAATCATAGAAAGATAGAGTGTCAGTCCTCTTGTACTCAAGTCGTCATTGTGCCTTTTGTATTAAATTAGATTCAATTTCTGTGTTTCATCGTCAATAAGAAGGTCCAAGGGATACAGTAAACCAGTAGTGAAGCATCGGAATCTGAAACTGGACTCACAGGAGAGGTTCAAATCATAGAAAGTTAGAGTGTCAGTCCTCTTGTACTTAAGTCGGCATTGGGCCTTTGTATTAAATTCGAATGCCATTTCTGTGTTTCATCGTCAATAAGAAGGTCCAAGGGATACAGTAAACCTGAAGTGAAGCATCTTAATCTAAAACTGGACTCACAGGAGATTTTCAAATCATAGAAAGTTGGAGAGTCAGTCCTCTTGTACTTAAGTCGGCAATGTGCCTTTTGTATTAAATTAGGATGCAATTTCTGTGTTTCATCGTCAATAAGAAGCTCCAAGGGATACAGTAAACCTGAAGTGAAGCATCGGAATCTAAAGCTGGACTCACAGGAGAGGTTCAAATCATAGAACCTTAGAGTGTCAGTCCTCTTGTACTTAAGTCGGCATTGTGCCTTTTGTATTTAATTCGTATGCAATTTCTGTGTTTGATCGTCAATAAGAGGGTCCAAGGGATACAGTAAACCTGACGTGGAGCATCGGAATCTAAAACTGGACTAACAGGAGAGGTTCAAATCATAGAAAGTTAGAGTGTCAGTCCTCTTGTACTTAAGTCGGCATTGTGCCTTTTCTATTAAATTCGGATGCAATTTCTGTGTTTCATCGTCAATAAGAAGGTCCAAGGGAGACAGTAAACCTGAAGTGAAGCATCGGAATCTAAAACTGGACTCACAGGAGATTTTCAAATCATAGAAAGTTGGAGAGTCAGTCCTCTTGTACTTAAGTCGGCAATGTGCATTTTGTATTAAATTAGGATGCAATTTCTGTGTTTCATCGTCAATAAGAAGCTCCAAGATATACAGTAAACCTGAAGTGAAGCATCGGAATCTAAAACTGGACTCGCAGGAGAGGTTCAAATCATAGAAAGTTAGAGCGTCAGTCCTGTTGTAAATAAGTCGTCGTTGTGCCTTTCATATTAAATTCGATTCAATTTCTGTGTTTCATCGTCAATAAGAAGGTCCACGGGATACAGTAAAACTGAAGTGAAGTATCGGAAACTAAAACTGGACTCACTGGAGAGGTTCAAATCATAGAAAATTAGAGTGTCAGTCCTCTTGTACTTAAGTCGGCATTGTGCCCTATGTATTAAATTCGTATGCAATTTCTGTGTTTCATTGTTAATAAGAATGTCCAAGGGATACAGTAAACCTGTAGTGAAGCATTGGAATCTAAATCTCGACTCACAGGAGAGGTTCAAAGCATAGAAAGTTAGAGTGTCAGTCCTCTTGTACTTAAGTCGGCATTGGGCCTTTTGTATTAAATTCGGATGCAATTTCTGTGTTTCATCGTCAATAAGAAGTTTCAAGGGATACAGTAAACCTTAAGTGAAGCATTGGAATCTAAAACTGGACACACAGGAGATTCTCAAATCATAGAAAGTTGGAGAGTCAGTCCTCTTGTACTTAAGTCGGCAATGTGCATTTTGTATTAAATTAGGATGCAATTTCTGTGTTTCATCGTCAATAACAAGCTCCAAGGGATACAGTAAACCTGAAGTGAGGCATCGGAATCTAAAACTGAACTCACAGGAGAGGTTGAAAACATAGAGAGTTAGAGTGTCAGTCCTCTTGTACTTAAGTCGCCATTGTGCCTTTTCTATTAAATTCCGATGCAATTTCTGTGTTTCATCGTCAATAAGAAGGTCCAAGGGAGACAGTAAACCTGAACTGAAGTATAGGAATCTAAAACTGAACTCACAGGAGAGGTTCAAACCATAGAAAGTTAGGGTGTCAGTCCTCTTGTACTTAAGTCGGCATTGTGCCTTTTGTATTAAATTCGGATGCAATTTCTGTGTTTCAACGTCAATATGAAGGTCCAAGGGATACAGTAAACCAGTAGTGAAGCATCGGAATCTAAAACTGGACTCACAGGAGGGGTTCAATTCATAGAAAGTTAGAGTGTCAGTCCTCTTGTACTTAAGTCGGCATTGGGCCTTTTGTATTAAATTCGGATGCAATTTCAGTGTTTCATCGTCAATAAGATGGTCCAAGGGAAACAGTAAATCTTAAGTGAAGCATCGGACTCTAAAACTGGACACACAGGAGATTCTCGAATCATAGAAAGTTGGAGAGTCAGTCCTCTTGTACTTAAGTCGGCAATGTGCATTTTGTATTAAATAAGGATGCAATTTCTGTGTTTCATCGTCAATAACAAGCTCCAAGGGATACAGTAAACCTGAAGTGAGGCATCGGAATCTAAAACTGAACTCACAGGAGAGGTTGAAAACATAGAAAGTTAGAGTGTCAGTCCTCCTGTACTTAAGTCGGCATTGTGCCTTTTCTATTAAATTCCGATGCAATTTCTGTGTTTCATCGTCAATAAGAAGGTCCAAGGGAGACAGTAAACCTGAACTGAAGTATAGGAATCTAAAACTGGACTCACAGGAGAGGTTCAAATCATAGAACCTTAGATTCTCAGTCCTCTTGTACTTAAGTCGGCATTGTGCCTTTTGTATTAAATTCGGATGCAACCTCTGTGTTTCATCGTCAATAAGAGGGTCCAAAAGATACAGTAAACCTGACGTGGAGCATCGGAATCTAAAACTGGAATAACAGGAGAGGTTCGAATCATAGAAAGTTAGAGTGTCAGTCCACTTGCACTTAAGTCGGCATTGTGACTTTTTTATTAAATTCGGATGCAATTCCTGTGTTTCATCGACAATAAGAAGGTCTTAGGGATACAGTAAACCTGAAGTGAAGCATCGGAATCTAAAACAGGACTCACGGGAGAGGTCAAATCATAGAAATTTACAGTGTCAGTCCTCTTGTACTTAAGTCGGCATTGGGCCTTTTGTATTAAATTCGAATGCCATTTCTGTGTTTCATCGTCAATAAGAAGGTCCAAGGGATACAGTACACCTGAAGTGAAGCATCTTAATCTAAAACTGGACTCACAGGAGGTTTTCAAATCATAGAAAGTTCGAGAGTCAGTCCTGTTGTACTTAAGTCGGCAATGTGCCTTTTGTATTAAATTAGGATGCAATTTCTGTGTTTCATCGTCAATAAGAAGCTCCAAGGGATACAGTAAACCTGAAGTGAAGCATCGGAATCTAAAACTGGACTCACAGGAGAGGTTCAAATCATAGAACCTTAGAGTGTCAGTCCTCTTGTACTTAAGTCGGCATTGTGCTTTTTCTATTAAATTCGGATGCAATTTCTGTGTTTCATCGTCAATAAGAAGGTCCAAGGGAGACAGTAAACCTGAAGTGAAGCATCGGAATCTAAAACTGGACTCACAGGAGATTTTCAAATCATAGAAAGTTGGAGAGTCAGTCCTCTTGTACTTAAGTCGGCAATGTGCATTTTGTATTAAATTAGGATGCAATTTATGTGTTTCATCGTCAATAAGAAGCTCCAAGGTATACAGTTAACCTGAAGTGAAGCATCGGAATCGAAAACAGGACTTACAGGAGTGGTCAAATCATAGAAAGTTACAGTGTCAGTCCTCTTGTACTTAAGTCGGCATTGTGCCTTTTGTATTAAATTCGGATGCAATTTCTGTGTTTCATCGTCAATAAGAGGGTCCAAGGGATACAGTAAACCTGACGTGGAGCATCGGAATCTAAAACTGGACTAACAGGAGAGGTTCAAATCATAGAAAGTTAGAGTGTCAGTCCTCTTGTACTTAAGCCGGCATTGTGCCTTTTGTTTTAAATTCGGATGCAATTTCTGTGTTTCATCGTCAATTAGAAGGTCCAAGGTATACAGTAAACCTGAAGTGAAGCATCGGAATCTAAAACTGAACTCACAGGAGAGGTTGAAAACATAGAAAGTTAGAGTGTCAGTCCTCTTGTACTTAAGTCGGCATTGTGCCTTTTCTATTAAATTCCGATGCAATTTCTGTGTTTCATCGTCAATAAGAAGGTCCAAGGGAGACAGTAAACCTGAACTGAAGTATCGGAATCTAAAACTGAACTCACAGGAGAGGTTCAAACCATAGAAAGTTAGGGTGTCAGTCCTCTTGTACTTAAGTCGGCATTGTGCCTTTTGTATTAAATTCGGATGCAATTTCTGTGTTTCAACGTCAATAAGAAGGTCCAAGGGATACAGTAAACCAGTAGTGAAGCAACGGAATCTAAAACTGGACTCACAGGAGAGGTTCAATGCATAGAATGTTAGAGTGTCAGTCCTCTTGTACTTAAGTCGGCATTGGGCCTTTTGTATGAAATTCGGATGCTATTTCTGTGTTTCATCGTCAATAAGAAGGTCCAATGGATACAGTAAACATTAAGTGAAGCACCTGAATCTAAAACTGGACTCACAGGAGAGGTTCAAATCATAGAAAGTTAGAGTGTCAATCCTCTTGTACTTAAGTCGGCATTGTGCCTTTTGTATTAAATTCGGATGCAATGTCTGTGTTTCATTGTCAATAAGAAGGTCCAACGGAAACAGTAAACCTGAAGTGAAGCATCGGAATCTAAAACTGGACTCGCAGAGAGGTTCAAATCATAGAAAGTTAGAGCGTCAGTCCTGTTGTAAATAAGTCGTCGTTGTGCCTTTTGTATTAAATTCGATTCAGTTTCTGTGTTTCATCGTCAATAAGAAGGTCCACGGGATACAGTAAACCTGAAGTGAAGTATCGGAAACTAAAACTGGACTCACAGGAGAGGTTCAAATCATAGAAAGTTAGAGGGTCAGTCCTCTTGTACTTAAGTCGGCATTGTGCCCTTTGTATTAAATTCGGATGCAATTTCTGTGCTTCATTGTTAATAAGAATGTCCAAGGGATACAGTAAACCTGTAGTGAAGCAGTGGAATCTAAATCTGGACTCACAGGAGAGGTTCAAAGCATAGAACGTTAGAGGTTCAGTATTATTGTACTTAAGTCGGCATTGGGCCTTTTGTAATAAATTCGGATGCAATTTCTGTGTTTCATCGTCAATAAGAAGGTTCAAGGGATACAGTAAACCTTAAGTGAAGCATCGGAATCTAAAACTGGAATAACAGGAGAGGTTCGAATCATAGAAAGTTAGAGTGTCAGTCCACTTGTACTTAAGTCGGCATTGTGACTTTTGTATTAAATTCGGATGCAATTTCTGTGTTTCATCGTCAATTAGAAAGTCCAAGGTATACAGTAAACCTGAAGTGAAGCATCGGAATCTAAAACTGGACTCACAGGAGAGGTTCAAATCATAGGAAGTTAGAGTGTCAGTCCTCTTGTACTTAAGTAGGCATTGTGATTTTTCTATTAAATTCGGATGCAATTTCATTGTTTCATCGTCAATAAGAAGGTCCAAGGGAGACAGTAAACCTGAAGTGAAGTATCGGAATCTAAAAATGGACTCACAGGAGAGGTTCAAACCATAGAAACTTAGTGTGTCAGTCCTCTTGTACTTAAGTCGTCATTGTGCCTTTTGTATTAAATTAGATTCAATTTCTGTGTTTCATCGTCAATAAGAAGGTCCAAGGGATACAGTAAACCAGTAGTGATGCATCGGAATCTGAAACTGGACTCACAGGAGAGGTTCAAATCATAGAAAGTTAGAGTGTCAGTCCTCTTGTACTTAAGTCGGCATTAGATTCAATTTCTGTGTATCATCGTCAATAAGAAGGTCCAAGGGATACAGTAAACCAGTAGTGAATCATCGGAATCTGAAACTGGACTCACAGGAGAGGTTCAAATCATAGAAAGTTAGAGTGTCAGTCCTCTTGTACTTAAGTCGGCATTGGGCCTTTTGTATTAAATTCGAATGCCATTTCTGTGTTTCATCGTCAATAAGAAGGTCCAAGGGATACAGTAAACCTGAAGTGAAGCATCTTAATCTAAAACTGGACTCACAGGAGATTTTCAAATCATAGAAAGTTGGAGAGTCAGTCCTCTTGTACTTAAGTCGGCAATGTGCCTTTTGTATTAAAGTAGGATGCAATTTCTGTGTTTCATCGTCAATAAGAAGCTTCAAGGGATACAGTAAACCTGAAGTGAAGCATCGGAATCTAAAACTGGACTCACAGGAGAGGTTCAAATCATAGAACCTTAGAGTGTCAGTCCTCTTGTACTTAAGTCGGCATTGTGGCTTTTGTATTTAATTCGTATGCAATTTCTGTGTTTGATCGTCAATAAGAGGGTCCAAGGGATACAGTAAACCTGACGTGGAGCATCGGAATCTAAAACTGGACTAACAGGAGAGGTTCAAATCATAGAAAGTTAGAGTGTCAGTCCTCTTGTACTTAAGTCGGCATTGTGCCTTTTGTATTTAATTCGGATGCAATTTCTGTGTTTCATCGTCAATAAGAAGGTCCAAGGAAGACAGTAAACCTGAAGTGAAGCATCGGAATTTAAAACTGGACTCACAGGAGATTTTCAAATCATAGAAAGTTGGAGAGTCAGTCCTCTTGTCCTTAAGTCGGCAATGTGCATTTTGTATTAAATTAGGATGCAATTTCTGTGTTTCATCGTCAATAAGAAGCTCTAAGGTATACAGTAAACCTGAAGTGAAGCATCAGAATCTAAAACAGGACTTACAGGAGTGGTCAAATCATAGAAAGTTACAGTGTCAGTCCTCTTGTACTTAAGTCGGCATTGTGCCTTTTGTATTAAATTCGGATGCAATTTCTGTGTTTCATCGTCAATAAGAGGGTCCAAGAGATACAGTAAACCTGACGTGGAGCATCGGAATCTAAAACTGGACTCACAGGAGAGGTTCAAACCATAGAAAGTTAGGGTGTCAGTCCTCTTGTACTTAAGTCGGCATTGTGCCTTTTGTATTAAATTCGGATGCTATTTCTGTGTTTCATCGTCAATAAGAAGGTCCAATGGTTACAGTAAACATTAAGTGAAGCACCTGAATCTAAAACTGGACTCACAGGAGAGGTTCAAATCATAGAAAGTTAGAGTGTCAATCCTCTTGTACTTAAGTCGGCATTGTGCCTTTTGTATTAAATTCGGATGCAATGTCTGTGTTTCATTGTCAATAAGAAGGTCCAAGGGAAACAGTAAACCTGAAGTGAAGCATCGGAATCTAAAAGTGGACTCGCAGGAGAGTTTCAAATCATAGAAAGTTAGAGCGTCAGTCCTGTTGTAAATAAGTCGTCGTTGTGCCTTTTGTATTAAATTCGATTCAATTTCTGTGTTTCATCGTCAATAATAAGGTCCACGGGATACAGTCAACCTGAAGTGAAGTATCGGAAACTAAAACTGGACTCACAGGAGAGGTTCAAATCATAGAAAGTTAGAGTGTCAGTCCTCTTGTACGTAAGTCGGCATTGTGCCCTTTGTATTAAATTCGGATGCAATTTCTGTGTTTCATCGTCAATTAGAAGGTCCAAGGTATACAGTAAACCTGAAGTGAAGCATCGGAATCAAAAACTGAACTCACAGGAGAGGTTGAAAACATAGAAAGTTAGAGTGTCAGTCCTCTTGTACTTAAGTCGGCATTGTGCCTTTTCTATTAAATTCCGATGCAATTTCTGTGTTTCATCGTCAATAAGAAGGTCCAAGGGATACAGTAAACCTGAAGTGGAGCATCGGAATCTAAAACTGGACTTACAGGAGAGGTTGAAATCATAGAAACTTAGAGTGTCAGTCCTCTTGTACATAAGTCGGCATTGTGCCTTTTGTATTAAATTCGTTATGTAATTTCTGTGTTTCATCGTCAATAAGAGGGTCCAAGGGATACAGTAAACCTGAAGTGGAGCATCGGAATCTAAAACTGGACTTACAGGAGAGGTTGAAATCATAGAAAGTTAGAGTGTCAGTCCTCTTGTACTTAAGTCGGCATTGTGCCTTTTGTATTAAATTCGGATGCAATTTCTGTGTTTCATCGTCAATTAGAAGGTCCAAGGTATACAGTAAACCTGAAGTGAAGCATCGGAATCAAAAACTGAACTCACAGGAGAGGTTGAAAACATAGAAAGTTAGAGTGTCAGTCCTCTTGTACTTAAGTCGGCATTGTGCCTTTTCTATTAAATTCCGATGCAATTTCTGTGTTTCATCGTCAATAAGAAGGTCCAAGGGAGACAGTAAACCTGAAATGAAGTATCGGAATCTAAAACTGAACTCACAGGAGAGGTTCAAACCATAGAAAGTTAGGGTGTCAGTCCTCTTGTACTTAAGTCGGCATTGTGCCTTTTGTATTAAATTCGGATGCAATTTCTGTGTTTAAACGTCAATAAGAAGGTCAAAGGGATACAGTAAACCAGTAGTGAAGCATCGGAATCTAAAACTGGACTTACAGGAGAGGTTCAATTCATAGAAAGTTAGAGTGTCAGTCCTCTTGTACTTAAGTCGGCATTGGGCCTTTTGTATTAAATTTGGATGCAATTTCTGTGTTTCATCGTCAATGAGAAGGTCCAAGGGATACAGTAAACCTGAAGTGAAGCATTGGAATCTAAAACTGGACTCACAGGAGATTTTCAAATCACAGAAAGTTGGAGAGTCAGTCCTCTTGTACTTAAGTCGGCAATGTGCATTTTGTATTAAATTAGGATGCAATTTCTGTGTTTCATCGTCAATAAGAAGCTCCATGGGATACAGTAAACCTGAGGTGAGGCATCGGAATCTAAAACAGGACTCACAGGAGAGGTTCAAATCATAGAACCTTAGCATCTCAGTCCTCTTGTACTTAAGTCGGCATTGTGCCTTTTGTATTAAATTCGGATGCAACTTCTGTGTTTCATCGTCAATAAGAGGGTCCAAGGGATACAGTAAACCTGACGTGGAGCATCGGAATCTAAAACTGGAATAACAGGAGAGGTTCGAAACATAGAAAGTTAGAGTGTCAGTCCACTTGTACTTAAGTCGGCATTGTGACTTTTTTATTAAATTCGGATGCAATTCCTGTGTTTCATCGACAATAAGAAGATCTAAGGGATACAGTAAACCTGAAGTGAAGCATCGGAATCTAAAACAGGACTCACGGGAGAGGTCAAATCATAGAAATTTACAGTGTCAGTCCACTTGTACTTAAGTCGGCATTGTGCCTTTTGTATTAAATTCGGATGCAATTTCTGTGTTTCATCGTCAATTAGAAAGTCCAAGGTATACAGTAAACCTGAAGTGAAGCATCGGAATCTAAAACTGGACTCACAGGAGAGGTTCAAATCATAGGAAGTTAGAGTGTCAGTACTCTTGTACTTAAGTAGGCATTGTGATTTTTCTATTAAATTCGGATGCAATTTCATTGTTTCATCGTCAATAAGAAGGTCCAAGGGAGACAGTAAACCTGAAGTGAGGTATCGGAATCTAAAACTGGACTCACAGGAGAGGTTCAAATCATAGAAACTTAGTGTGTCAGTCCTCTTGTACTTAAGTCGTCATTGTGCCTTTTGTATTAAATTAGATTCAATTTCTGTGTTTCTTCGTCAATAAGAAGGTCCAAGGGATACAGTAAACCAGTAGTGATGCATCGGCTTCTGAAACTGGACTCACAGGAGAGGTTCAAATCATAGAAAGTTAGAGTGTCAGTCCTCTTGTACTTAAGTCGGCATTAGATTCATTTTCTGTGTATCATCGTCAATAAGAAGTTCCAAGGGATACAGTAAACCAGTAGTGAAGCATCGGAATCTGAAACTGGACTCACAGGAGAGGTTCAAATCATAGAAAGTTAGAGTGTCGGTCCTCTTGTACTTAAGTCGGCATTGGGCCTTTTGTATTAAATTCGAATGCCATTTCTGTGTTTCATCGTCAATAAGAAGGTCCAAGGGATACAGTAAACCTGAAGTGAAGCATCTTAATCAAAAACTGGACTCACAGGAGATTTTCAAATCATAGAAAGTTGGAGAGTCAGTCCTCTTGTACTTAAGTCGGCAATGTGCATTTTGTATTAAATTAGGATGCAATTTCTGTGTTTCATCGTCAATAAGAAGCTCCAAGGTATACAGTAAACCTGAAGTGAAGCATCAGAATCTAAAACAGGACTTACAGGAGTGGTCAAATCATAGAAAGTTACAGTGTCAGTCCTCTTGTACTTAAGTCGGCATTGTGCCTTTTGTATTAAATTCGGATGCAATTTCTGTGTTTGATCGTCAATAAGAGGGTCCAAGAGATACAGTAAACCTGACGTGGAGCATCGGAATCTAAAACTGGACTAACAGGAGAGGTTCAAATCATAGAATGTTAGAGTGTCAGTCCTCTTGTACTTAAGTCGGCATTGTGCCTTTTCTATTAAATTCGGATGCAATTTCTGTGTTTCATCGTCAATAAGAAGGTCCAAGGGAGACAGTAAACCTGAAGTGAAGTATCGGAATCTAAAACTGGACTCACAGGAGAGGTTCAAACCATAGAAAGTTAGGGTGTCAGTCCTCTTGTACTTAAGTCGGCATTGTGCCTTTTGTATTAAATTCGGATGCTATTTCTGTGTTTCATCGTCAATAAGAAGGTCCAATGGATACAGTAAACATTAAGTGAAGCACCTGAATCTAAAACTGGACTCACAGGAGAGGTTCAAATCATAGAAAGTTAGAGTGTCAATCCTCTTGTACTTAAGTCGGCATTGTGCCTTTTGTATTAAATTCGGATGCAATGTCTGTGTTTCATTGTCAATTAGAAGGTCCAAGGGAAACAGTAAACCTGAAGTGAAGCATCGGAATCTAAAACTGGACTCGCAGGAGAGGTTCAAATCATAGAAAGTTAGAGCGTAAGTCCTGTTGTAAATAAGTCGTCGTTGTGCCTTTTGTATTAAATTCGATTCAATTTCTGTGTTTCATCGTCAATAAGAAGGTCCACGGGATACAGTAAACCTGAAGTGAAGTATCGGAAACTAAAACTGGACTCACAGGAGAGGTTCAAATCATAGAAAGTTAGAGTGTCAGTCCTCTTGTATTTAAGTCGGCATTGTGCCCTTTGTATTAAATTCGGATGCAATTTCTGTGCTTCATTGTTAATAAGAATGTCCAAGGGATACAGTAAACCTGTAGTGAAGCATTGGAATCTAAATCTGGACTCACAGGAGAGGTTCAAAGCATAGAAAGTTAGAGTGTCAGTCCTCTTGTACTTAAGTCGGCATTGGGCCTTTTGTATTAAATTCGGATGCAATTTCTGTGTTTCATCGTCAATAAGAAGGTTCAAGGGATACAGTAAACCTTAAGTGAAGCATCGGAATCTAAAACTGGACACACAGGAGATTCTCAAATTATAGAAAGTTGGAGAGTCAGTCCTCTTGTACTTAAGTCGGCAATGTGCATTTTGTATTAAATTAGGATGCAATTTCTGTGTTTCATCGTCAATAACAAGCTCTAAGGGATACAGTAAACCTGAAGTGAGGCATCGGAATCTAAAACTGAACTCACAGGAGAGGTTGAAAACATAGAAAGTTAGAGTGTCAGTCCTCTTGTACTTAAGTCGGCATTGTGCCTTTTCTATTAAATTCCGATGCAATTTCTGTGTTTCATCGTCAATAAGAAGGTCCAAGGGAGACAGTAAACCTGAACTGAAGTATCGGAATCTAAAACTGAACTCACAGGAGAGGTTCAAACCATAGAAACTTAGGGTGTCAGTCCTCTTGTACTTAAGTCGGCATTGTGCCTTTTGTATTAAATTCGGCTGCAATTTCTGTGTTTCAACGTCAATAAGAAGGTCCAAGGGATACAGTAAACCAGTAGTGAAGCATCGGAATCTAAAACTGGACTTACAGGAGAGGTTCAATTCATAGAAAGTTAGAGTGTCAGTCCTCTTGTACTTAAGTCGGCATTGGGCCTTTTGTATTAAATTCGGATGCAATTTCTGTGTTTCATCGTCAATGAGAAGGTCCAAGGGATACAGTAAACCTGAAGTGAAGCATCGGAATCTAAAACTGGACTCACAGGAGATTTTCAAATCACAGAAAGTTGGAGAGTCAGTCCTCTTGTACTTAAGTCGGCAATGTGCATTTTGTATTAAATTAGGATGCAATTTCTGTGTTTCATCGTCAATAAGAAGCTCCATGGGATACAGTAAACCTGAGGTGAGGCAACGGAATCTACAACTGGACTCACAGGAGAGGTTCAAATCATAGAACCTTAGCATCTCAGTCCTCTTGTACTTAAGTCGGCATTGTGCCTTTTATATTAAATTCGGATGCAACTTCTGTGTTTCATCGTCAATAAGAGGGTCCAAGGGATACAGTAAACCTGACGTGGAGCATCGAAATCTAAAACTGGAATAACAGGAGAGGTTCGAATCATAGAAAGTTAGAGTGTCAGTCCACTTGTACTTAAGTCGGCATTGTGACTTTTTTATTAAATTCGGATGCAATTCCTGTGTTTCATCGACAATAAGAAGGTCTAAGGGATACAGTAAACCTGAAGTGAAGCATCAGAATCTAAAACAGGACTCACGGGAGAGGTCAAATCATAGAAATTTACAGTGTCAGTCCTCTTGTACTTAAGTCGGCATTGTGCCTTTTGTATTAAATTCGGATGCAATTTCTGTGTTTCATCGTCAATAAGAGGGTCCAAGGGATACAGTAAACCTGACGTGGAGCATCGGAATCTAAAACTGGACTAACAGGACAGGTTCAAATCATAGAAAGTTATAGTGTCAGTCCTCTTGTACTTAAGTCAGCATTGTGCCTTTTCTATTAAAATCGGATGAAATTTCTGTGTTTCATCGTCAATAAGAAGGTCCAAGGGAGACAGTAAACCTGAAGTGAAGTATCGGAATCTAAAACTGGATTCACTGGAGAGGTTCAAAACATAGAAAGTTAGGGTGTCAGTCCTCTTGTACTTAAGTCGGCATTGTGCCTTTTGTATTAAATTCGGATGCAATTTCTGTGTTTCATCGTCAATAAGAAGGTCCAATGGATACAGTAATCATTAAGTGAAGCATCTGAATCTAAAACTGGACTCACAGGAGAGGTTCAAATCATAGAAAGTTAGAGTGTCAATCCTCTTGTACATAAGTCGGCATTGTGCCTTTTGTATTAAATTCAGATGCAATGTCTGTGTTTCATTGTCAATAAGAAGGTCCAAGAGAAACAGTAAACCTGAAGTGAAGCATTGGAATCTAAAACTGGACTCACAGGAGAGGTTCAAATCGTAGAAAGTTAGAGTGTCAGTCCTCTTGTGCTTAAGTCGGCATTGTGCCTCTTGAATTGAATTCTGGTGCAATTTCTGTGTTTCATCGTCAATAAGAAAGTCCAAGGTATACAGTAAACCTGAAGTGAAGTATCGTAATCTAAAACTGGACTCACAGGTGAGGTTCAATTCATAGGAAGTTAGAGTGTCAGTCCTCTTGTACTTAAGTAGGCATTGTGATTTTTCTATTAAATTCGGATGCAATTTCATTGTTTCATCGTCAATAAGAAGGTCAAAGGGAGACAGTAAACCTGAAGTGAAGTATCGGAATCTAAAACTGGACTCACAGGAGTGGTTCAAATCATAGAAACTTAGCGTGTCAGTCCTCTTGTACTTAAGTCGTCATTGTGCCTTTTGTATTAAATTAGATTCAATTTCTGTGTTTCATCGTCAATAAGAAGGTCCAAGGGATACAGTAAACCAGTAGTGATGCATCGGAATCTGAAACTGGACTCACAGGAGAGGTTCAAATCATAGAATGTTAGAGTGTCAGTCCTCTTGTACTTAAGTCGGCATTGGGCCTTTTGTATTAAATTCGGATACCATTTCTGTGTTTCATCGTCAATAAGAAGGTCCAAGGGATACAGTAAACCTGAAGTGAAGCATCGGAATCTAAAACTTGACTCACAGGAGATTTTCAAATCATAGAAAGTTGGAGAGTCAGTCCTCTTGTACTTAAGTCGGGAATGTGCCTTTTGGATTAAATTAGGATGCAATTTCTGTGTTTCATCGTCAATAAGAAGCTCCAAGGGATACAGTAAACCTGAAGTGAAGCATCGGAATCTTAAACTGGACTCACAGGAGAGGTTCAAATCATAGAACCTTAGAGTGTCAGTCCTCTTGTACTTAAGTCGGCATTGTGCCTTTTGTATTAAATTCGGATGCAATTTCTGTGTTTCATCGTCAATAAGAGGGTCCAAGGGATACAGTAAACCTGACGTGGAGCATCGGAATCTAAAACTGGACTAACAGGACAGGTTCAAATCATAGAAAGTTATAGTGTCAGTCCTCTTGTACTTAAGTCGGCATTGTGCCTTTTCTATTAAAATCGGATGCAATTTCTGTGTTTCATCGTCAATAAGAAGGTCCAAGGGAGACAGTAAACCTGAAGTGAAGTATCGGAATCTAAAACTGGACTCACAGGAGAGGTTCAAATCATAGAAAGTTAGAGTGTCAATCCTCGTGTACATAAGTCGGCATTGTGCCTTTTGTATTAAATTCAGATGCAATGTCTGTGTTTCATTGTCAATAAGAAGGTCCAAGAGAAACAGTAAACCTGAAGTGAAGCATTGGAATCTAAAACTGGACTCACAGGAGAGGTTCAAATCGTAGAAAGTTAGAGTGTCAGTCCTCTTGTGCTTAAGTCGGCATTGTGCCTCTTGAATTGAATTCTGGTGCAATTTCTGTGTTTCATCGTCAATAAGAAAGTCCAAGGTATACAGTAAACCTGAAGTGAAGCAACGGAATCTAAAACTGGACTCACAGGTGAGGTTCAATTCATAGGAAGTTAGAGTGTCAGTCCTCTTGTACTTAAGTAGGCATTGTGATTTTTCTATTAAATCCGGATGCAATTTCATTGTTTCATCGTCAATAAGAAGGTCCAAGGGAGACAGTAAACCTGAAGTGAAGTATCGGAATCTAAAACTGGACTCACAGGAGTCGTTCAAATCATAGAAACTTAGCGTGTCAGTCCTCTTGTACTTAAGTCGTCATTGTGCCTTTTGTATTAAATTACATTCAATTTCTGTGTTTCATCGTCAATAAGAAGGTCCAAGGGATACAGTAAACCAGTAGTGATGCATCGGAATCTGAAACTGGACTCAAAGGAGAGGTTCAAATCATAGAATGTTAGAGTGTCAGTCCTCTTGTACTTAAGTCGGCATTGTGCCTTTTGTATTAAATTCGGATGCAATTTCTGTGTTTCATCGTCAATAAGAGGGTCCAAGGGATACAGTAAACCTGACGTGGAGCATCGGAAACTAAAACTGGACTAACAGGAGAGGTTCAAATCATAGAAAGTTATAGTGTCAGTCCTCTTGTACTTTAGTCGGCATTGTGCCTTTTCTATTAAAATCGGATGCAATTTCTGTGTTTCATCGTCAATAAGAAGGTCCAAGGGAGACAGTAAACCTGAAGTGAAGTATCGGAATCTAAAAGTGGATTCACTGGAGAGGTTCAAACCATAGAAAGTTAGGGTGTCAGTCCCCTTGTACTTAAGTCGGCATTGTGCCTTTTGTATTAAATTCGGATGCAATTTCTGTGTTTCATCGTCAATAAGAAGGTCCAATGGATACAGTAAACATTAAGTGAAGCATCTGAATCTAAAACTGGACTCACAGGAGAGGTTCAAATCATAGACAGTTAGAGTGTCAATCCTCTTGTACATAAGTCGGCATTGTGCCTTTTGTATTAAATTCAAAATGCAATGTCTGTGTTTCATTGTCAATATTAAGGTCCAAGAGAAACAGTAAACCTGAAGTGAAGCATTGGAATCTAAAACTGGACTCACAGGAGAGGTTCAAATCATAGAAAGTTAGAGTGTCAGTCCTCTTGTGCTTAAGTCGGCATTGTGCCTTTTGAATTGAATTCTGGTGCAATTTCTGTGTTTCATCGTCAATAAGAAGGTCCAAGGGATACAGTAAACCTGAAGTGAAGCATCGGAATCTAAAACTGGACTCACAGGAGAGGTTCAAATAATAGAAAATTAGAGTGTCAATCCTCTTGTACTTAAGTCGGCATTGTGCCTTTTGTATTAAATTCGGATGCAATGTCTGTGTTTCATTGTCAATAAGAAGGTCCAAGGGAAACAGTAAACCTGAAGTGAAGCATCGGAATCTAAAACTGGACTCACAGGAGATGTTCAAATCATAGAAATTTAGAGTGTCAATCCTCTTGCACTTAAGTCGGCATTGTGCCTTTTGTATTAGATTCGGGTGCAATGTCAGTGTTTCATTGTCAATAAGAAGGTCCAAGGGAAACAGTAAACCTGAAGAGAAGCATCGGAATCTAAAACTGGACTCACAGGAGAGGTTGAAATCATAGAAAGTTAGTGTGTCAATCCTCTTGTGCTTAAGACGCCATTGTGCCTTTTGTATTGAATTCGGGTGAAATTTCTGAGTTTCATCGTCAATAAGAAGGTCCAAGGGATACAGTAAACCTGATGTGAAGCATCGGAATCTAAAACTGGACTCACAGGAGAGGTTCAAATCATAGAAAGTTAGAGTGTCAGTCCTCTTGTACTTAAGTCGTCATTGTGCCTTTTGTATTAAATTAGATTCAATTTCTGTGTTTCATCGTCAATAAGAAGGTCCAAGGGATACAGTAAACCAGTAGTGAAGCATCGGAATCTGAAACTGGACTCACAGGAGAGGTTCAAATCATAGAAAGTTAGAGTGTCAGTCCTCTTGTACTTAAGTCGGAATTGGGCCTTTTGTATTAAATTCGAATGCCATTTCTGTGTATCATCGTCAATAAGGAGGTCCAAGGGATACAGTAAACCTGAAGTGAAGCATCTTAATCTATAACTGGACTCACAGGAGATTTTCAAATCATAGAAATTTTGAGAGTCAGGCCTCTTGTACTTAAGTTGGCAATGTGCCTTTTGTATTAAATTAGGATGCAATTTCTGTGTTTCATCGTCAATAAGAAGCTCCAAGGGATACAGTAAACCTGAAGTGAAGCATCGGAATCTAAAACTGGACTCACAGGAGAGGTTCAAATCATAGAACCTTAGAGTGTCAGTCCTCTTGTACTTAAGTCGGCATTGTGCCTTTTGTATTTAATTCGGATGCAATTTCTGTGTTTCATGGTCAATTAGAAAGTCCAAGGTATACAGTAAACCTGAAGTGAAGCATCGGAATCTAAAACTGGACTCACAGGAGAGGTTCAAATCATAGAAAGTTAGAGTGTCAGTCCTCTTGTACTTAAGTAGGCATTGCGATTTTTCTATTAAATTCGGATGCAATTTCATTGTTTCATCGTCAATAAGAAGGTCCAAGGGATACAGTAAACCTGACGTGGAGCATCGGAATCTAACACTGGACTCACAGGAGATTTTCAAATCATAGAAAGTTGGAGAGTCAGTCCTCTTGTACCTAAGTCGGCAATGTGCATTTTGTATTAAATTAGGATGCAATTTCTGTGTTTCATCGTCAATAAGAAGCTCCAAGGTATACAGTAAACCTGAAGTGAAGCATCGGACTCTAAAACAGGACTCACAGGAGAGGTCAAATCATAGAAAGTTACAGTGTCAGTCCTCTTGTACTTAAGTCGGCATTTTGCCTTTTGTATTAAATTCGGTTGCAATTTCTGTGTTTCATGGTCAATTAGAAAGTCCAAGGTATACAGTAAACCTGAAGTGAAGCATCGGAATCTAAAACTGGACTCACAGGAGAGGTTCAAATCATAGAAAGTTAGAGTGTCAGTCCTCTTGTACTTAAGTAGGCATTGCGATATTTCTATTAAATTCGGATGCAATTTCATTGTTTTATCGTCAATAAGAAGGTCCAAGGGAGACAGTAAACCTGAAGTGAAGTATTGGAATCTAAAACTGGACTAACAGGAGAGGTTCAAACCATTGAAAGTTAGAGTGTCAGTCCCTTTGTACTTAAGTCGGCATTGTTACTTTTGTATTAAATTAGATGCAATTACTGTGTTCCATCGTCAATAAGAAGGTCCAAGGGATACAGTAAACCAGTAGAGAAGCATCGGAATCTGAAACTGGACTCACAGGATAGGTTCAAATCATAGAAAGTTAGAGTGTCATTCCTCTTGTACTTAAGTCGTCATTATGCCTTTTGTATTAAATTAGATTCAATTTCTGTGTTTCATCGTCACTAAGGAGGTCCAAGGGATACAGTAAACCAGTAGTGAAGCATCGGAATGTGAAACTGGACTCACAGGAGAGGATCAAATCATAGAAAGTTAGAGTGTCAGTCCTCTTGTGCTTAAGTCGGCATGTGCCTTTTGAATTGAATTCGGGTGTAATTTCTGTGTTTCATCGTCAATTAGAAGGTCCAAGGGATACAGTAAACCTGAAGTGAAGCATCGGAATCTAAAACTGGACTCACAGGAGAGGTTCAAATAATAGAAAATTAGAGTGTCAATCCTCTTGTCCTTAAGTCGGCATTGTGCCATTTGTATTAAATTCGGATGCAATGTCTGTGTTTCATTGTCAATAAGAAGGTCCAAGGGAAACAGTAAACCTGAAGTGAAGCATCGGAATCTAAAACTGGACTCACAGGAGAGGTTCAAATCATAGAAAGTTAGAGTGTCAGTCCTCTTGTACTTAAGTCGGCGTTGTGCCTTTTGTATTAAATTCGGATGCAATGTCAGTGTTTCACAGTCAATAAGAAGGTCCAAGGGAAACAGTAAACCTGAAGTGAAGCATCGGAATCTAAAACTGGACTCAAAGGAGAGGTTCAATTCATAGAAAGTTAGAGTGTCAGTCCTCTTGTGCTTAAGTCGGCATTGTGCCTTTTGTATTGAATTCGGGTGCAATTTCTGTGTTTCATCGTCAATAAGAAGGTCCAAGGGATACAGTAGACCTGAAGTGAAGCATCGGAATCTAAAACTGGACTCACAGGAGAGGTTCAAATCATAGAAAGTTAGAGTGTCATTCCTCTTGTACTTAAGTCGTCATTGTGCCTTTTGTATTAAATTAGATTCAATTTCTGTGTTTCATCGTCACTAAGGAGGTCCAAGGGATACAGTAAACCAGTAGTGAAGCATCGGAATGTGAAACTGGACTCACAGGAGAGGATCAAATCATAGAAAGTTAGAGTGTCAGTTCTCTTGTACTTAAGTCGGCATTGGGCCTTTTGTATTAAATTCGGATGCCACTTCTGTGTTTCATCGTCAATAAGAAGGTCCAAGTGATACAGTAAACCTGAAGTGAAGCATCTTAATCTAAAACTGGACTCACAGAAGATTTTCAAATCATAGAAAGTTGGAGAGTCAGTCCTCTTGTACTTAAGTCGGCAATGTGCCTTTTGTATTAAATTATGATGCAATTTCTGTGTTTCATCGTCAATAAGAAGGTCCAAGGGATACAGTAAACCGGAAGTGAAGCATCGGAATCTAAAAGTGGACTCACAGGAGAGGTTCAAATAATAGAAAATTAGAGTGTCAATCCTCTTGTACTTAAGTCGGCATTGTGCCTTTTGTATTAAATTCGGATGCAATGTCTGTGTTTCATTGTCAATAAGAAGGTCCAAGGGAAACAGTAAACCAGAAGTGAAGCATCGGAATCTAAAACTGGACTCACAGGAGAGGTTCAAATCATAGAAAGTTAGAGTGTCAGTCCTCTTGTACTTAAGTCGGCATTGTGCCTTTTGTATTAAATTAGATTCAATTTCTGTGTTTCATCGTCAATAAGAAGGTCCAAGGGATACAGTAAACCAGTAGTGAAGCATCGGAATCTGAAACTGGACTCACAGGAGAGGTTCAAATCATAGAAAGTTAGAGTGTCAGTCCTCTTGTACTTAAGTCGGAATTGGGCCTTTTGTATTAAATTCGAATGCCATTTCTGTGTATCATCGTCAATATGAAGGTCCAAGGGATACAGTAAATCTGAAGTGAAGCATCTTAATCTAACACTGGACTCACAGGAGATTTTCAAATCATACAAAGTTGGAGAGTCAGACCTCTTGTACTTAAGTCGGCAATGTGTCTTTTGTATTAAATTAGGATGCAAATTCTGTGTTTCATCGTCAATAAGAAGCTCCAAGGGATACAGTAAACCTGAAGTGAAGCATCGGAATCTAAAACTGGACTCACAGGAGAGGTTCAAATCATAGAACCTTATAGTGTCAGTCCTCTTGTACTTAAGTCGGCATTGTGCCTTTTGTATTTAATTCGTATGCAATTTCTGTGTTTCATCGTCAATAAGAGGGTCCAAGGGATACAGTAACCCTGACGTGGAGCATCGGAATCTAAAACTGGACTAACAGGAGAGGTTCAAATCATAGAAAGTTAGAGTGTCTGTCCACTTGTACTTAAGTCGGCATTGTGCCTTTTCTATTAAATTCGGATGCAATTTCTGTGTTTCATCGTCAATAAGAAGGTCCAAGGGAGACAGTAAACCTGAAGTGAAGCATCGGAATCTAAAACTGGACTCACAGGAGATTTTCAAATCATAGAAATTTGGAGAGTCAGTCCTCTTGTACCTAAGTCGGCAATGTGGATTTTGTATTAAATTAGGATGCAATTTCTGTGTTTCATCGTCAATAAGAAGCTCCAAGGTATACAGTAAACCTGAAGTGAAGCATCGGAATCTAAAACAGGACTCACAGGAGAGGTCAAATCATAGAAAGTTACAGTGTCAGTCCTCTTGTACTTAAGTCGGCATTTTGCCTTTTGTATTAAATTCGGATGCAATTTCTGTGTTTCATGGTCAATTAGAAAGTCCAAGGTATACAGTAAACCTGATGTGAAGCATCGGAATCTAAAACTGGACTCACAGGAGAGGTTCAAATCATAGAAAGTTAGAGTGTCAGTCCTGTTGTACTTAAGTAGGCATTACGATTTTTCTATTAAATTCGGATGCAATTTCATTGTTTCATCGTCAATAAGAAGGTCCAAGGGAGACAGTAAACCTGAAGTGAAGTATCGGAATCTAAAACTGGACTAACAGGAGAGGTTCAAACCATAGAAAGTTAGAGTGTCAGTCTCTTTGTACTTGAGTCGGCATTGTAACTTTTGTATTAAATTAGATGCAATTACTGTGTTTCATCGTCAATAAGAAGGTCCAAGCGATACAGTAAACCAGTAGTGAAGCATCGGAATCTGAAACTGGTCTCACAGGATAGGTTCAAATCATAGAATGTTAGAGTGTCAGTCGTCCTGTACTTAAGTCGGCATTGGGCCTTTTGTATTAAATTCGGATACCATTTCTGTGTTTCATCGTCGATAGGAAGGTCCAAGGGATACAGTAAACCTGACGTGGAGCATCGGAATCTAAAACTGGACTAACAGGAGAGGTTCAAATCATAGAAAGTTAGAGTGTCAGTCCTCTTGTACTTAAGTCGGACATCCTATTAAATTCGGATGCAATTTCTGAGTTTCATCGTCAATAAGAAGGTCCAAGGGATACAGAAATCCTGAAGTGAAGTATCGGAATCCAAAACTGGATTCACAGGAGAGGTTCAAACCGTAGAAAGGTAGGGTGTCAGTCCTCTTGTACTTAAGTCGGCATTGTGCCTTTTGTATTATATTCGGATGCAATTTCTGTGTTTCATCGTCAGTAAGAAGGTCCAATGGATACAGTACACATTAAGTGAAGCATCTGAATCTAAAACTGGACTCACAGGAGAGGTTCAAATCATAGAAAGTTAGAGTGTCAATCCTCTTGTACATAAGTCGGCACTGTGCCTTTTGTATTAAATTCAGATGCAAAGTCTGTGTTTCATTGTCAATAAGAAGGTCCAAGGGAAACAGTAAACCTACAGTGAAGCATCGGAATCTAAAACTGGACTCACAGGAGAGGTTCAAATCATAGAATGTTAGAGTGTCAGTCCTCTTGTGCTTAAGTCGGCATGTGCCTTTTGAATTGAATTCGGGTGTAATTTCTGTGTTTCATCGTCAATAAGAAGGTAAAAGGGATACAGTAAACCTGAAGTGAAGCATCGGAATCTAAAAGTGGACTCACAGGAGAGGTTGAAATAATAGAAAATTAGAGTGTCAATCCTCTTGTCCTTAAGTCGGCATTGTGCCTTTTGTATTAAATTCGGATGCAATGTCTGTGTTTCATTGTCAATAAGAAGGTCCAAGGGAAACAGTAAACCTGAAGTGAAGCATCGGAATCTAAAACTGGACTCACAGGAGAGGTTCAAATCATAGAAAGTTAGAGTGTCAGTCCTCTTGTACTTAAGTCGGCGTTGTGCCTTTTGTATTAAATTCGGATGCAATGTCAGTGTTTCACAGTCAATAAGAAGGTCCAAGGGAAACAGTAAACCTGAAGTGAAGCATCGGAATCTAAAACTGGACTCTCAGGAGAGGTTCAAATCATAGAAAGTTAGAGTGTCAGTCCTCTTGTGCTTAAGTCGGCATTGTGCCTTTTGTATTGAATTCAGGTGCAATTTCTGTGTTTCATCGTCAATAAGAAGGTCCAAGCGATACAGTAGACCTGAAGTGAAGCACCGGAATCTAAAACTGGACTCACAGGAGAGGTTCAAATCATAGAAAGTTAGAGTGTCATTCCTCTTGTACTTAAGTCGTCATTGTGCCTTTTGTATTAAATTAGATTCAATTTCTGTGTTTCAACGTCACTAAGAAGGTCCAAGGGATACAGTAAACCAGTAGTGAAGCATCGGAATGTGAAACTGGACTCACAGGAGAGGTTCAAATCATAGAAAGTTAGAGTGTCAGTCCTCTTGTACTTAAGTCGGCATTGGGCCTTTTGTATTAAATTCGGATGCCATTTCTGTGTTTCATCGTCCATAAGAAGGTCCAAGAGATACAGTAAACCTGAAGTGAAGCATCTTAATCTAAAACTGGACTCACAGAAGATTTTCAAATCATAGAAAGTTGGAGAGTCAGTCCTCTTGTACTTAAGTCGGCAATGTGCCTTTTGTATTAAATTAGGATGCAATTTCTGTGTTTCATCGTCAATAAGAAGGTCCAAGGGATACAGTAAACCTGAAGTGAAACATCGGAATCTAAAAGTGGACTCACAGGAGAGGTTCAAATAATAGAAAATTAGAGTGTCAATCCTCTTGTACTTAAGTCGGCATTGTGCCTTTTGTATTAAATTTGGATGCAATGTCTGTGTTTCATTGTCAATAAGAAGGTCCAAGGAAAACAGTAAACCTGAAGTTAAGCATCGGAATCTAAAACTGGACTCACAGGAGAGGTTCAAATCATAGAAAGTTAGAGTGTCAGTCCTCTTGTACTTAAGTCGGCATTGTGCCTTTTGTATTAAATTCGGATGCAATTTCTGTGTTTCATCGTCAATAAGAAGGTCCAAGGGTACAGTAAACCTGAAGTGAAGCATCGGAATCTAAAACTGGACCCACAGGAGATGTTCAAATCATAGAAAGTTAGAGTGTCAATCCTCTTGCACTTAAGTCGGCATTGTGCCTTTTGTATTAAATTCGGATGCAATGTCAGTGTTTCATTGTCAATAAGAAGGTCCAAGGGAAACAGTAAACCTGAAGTAAAGCATCGGAATCTAAAACTGGACTCACAGGAGAGGTTCAAATAATAGAAAATTAGAGTGTCAATCCTCTTGTACTTAAGTCGGCATTGTGCCTTTTGTATTAAATTCGGATGCAATGTCTGTGTTTCATTGTCAATAAGAAGGTCCAAGGGATACAGTAAACCTGAAGTGAAGCATTGGAATCCAAAACAGGACTCACAGGAGAGGTTCAAATCAAAGAACCTTAGAATGTCAGTCCTCTTGTACTTAAGTCGGCATTGTGCCTTTTGTATTAAATTCGGATGGAATTTCTGTGTTCCATCGTCAATAAGAGGGTCCAAGGGATACAGTAAACCTGACATGGAGCATCGGAATCTAAAACTGGACTAACAGGAGAGGTTCAAATCATAGAAAGTTAGAGTGTCAGTCCTCTTGTACTTAAGTCGGACTTCCTATTAAATTCGGATGCAATTTCTGAGTTTCATCGTCAATAAGAAGGTCCAAGGGAGACAGTAACCCTGAAGTGAAGTATCGGAATCTAAAACTGGACTCACAGGAGAGGTTCAAACCATAGAAAGTTAGAGTGGCAGTCCCTTTTTACTTAAGTCGGCATTGTAACTTTTGTATTAAATTAGATGCAATTACTGTGTTTCATCGTCAATAAGAAGGTCCAAGCGACACAGTAAACCAGTAGTGAAGCATCGGAATCTGAAACTGGTCTCACAGGATAGGTTCAAATCATAGAATGTTAGAGTGTCAGTCGTCTTGTACTTAAGTCGGCATTGGGCCTTTTGTATTAAATTCGGATACCACTTCTGTGTTTCATCGTCAATAGGAAGGTCCAAGGGATACAGTAAACCTGACGTGCAGCATCGGAATCTAAAACTGGACTAACAGGAGAGGTTCAAATCATAGAAAGTTAGAGTGTCAGTCCTCTTGTACTTAAGTCGGACTTCCTATTAAATTCGGATGCAATTTCTGAGTTTCATCGTCAATAAGAAGGTCCAAGGGATACAGTAATCCTGAAGTGAAGTATCGGAATCCAAAACTGGATTCACTGGAGAGGTTCAAACCGTAGAAAGGTAGGGTGTCAGTCCTCTTGTACTTAAGTCGGCATTGTGCCTTTTGTATTATATTCGGATGCAATTTCTCTGTTTCATCGTCAGTAAGAAGGTCCAATGGATACAGTACACATTAAGTGAAGCATCTGAATCTAAAACTGGACTCACAGGAGAGGTTCAAATCATAGAAAGTTAGAGTGTCAATCCTCTTGTACATAAGTCGGCACTGTGCCTTTTGTATTAAATTCAGATGCAAAGTCTGTGTTTCATTGTCAATAAGAAGGTCCAAGGGAAACAGTAAACCGTAAGTGAAGCATCGGAATCTAAAACTGGACTCACAGGAGAGGTTCAAATCATAGAAAGTTAGAGTGTCAGTCCTCTTGTGCTTAAGTCGGCATGTGCCTTTTGAATTGAATTCGGGTGTAATTTCTGTGTTTCATCGTCAATAAGAAGGTAAAAGGGATACAGTAAACCTGAAGTGAAGCATCGGAATCTAAAAGTGGACTCACAGGAGAGGTTCAAATAATAGAAAATTAGAGTGTCAATCCTCTTGTCCTTAAGTCGGCATTGTGCCTTTTGTATTAAATTAGATTCAATTTCTGTGTTTCATCGTCACTAAGAAGGTCCAAGGGATACAGGAAACCAGTAGTGAAGCATCGGAATGTGAAACTGAACTCACAGGAGAGGTTCAAATCATAGAAAGTTAGAGTGTCAGTCCTCTTGTACTTAAGTCGGCATTGTGCCTTTTGTATTAAATTCGGATGCAATGTCTGTGTTTCATTGTCAATAAGAAGGTCCAAGGGAAACAGTAAACCTGAAGTGAAGCATCGGAATCTAAAACTGGACTCACAGGAGAGGTTCAAATCATAGAAAGTTAGAGTGTCAGTCCTCTTGTACTTAAGTCGGCATTGTGCCTTTTGTATTAAATTCGGATGCAATTTCTGTGTTTCATCGTCAATAAGAAGGTCCAAGGGATACAGTAAACCTGAAGTGAAGCATCGGAATCTAAAACTGGACCCACAGGAGATGTTCAAATCATAGAAAGTTAGAGTGTCAATCCTCTTGCACTTAAGTCGGCATTGTGCCTTTTGTATTAAATTCGGATGCAATGTCAGTGTTTCATTGTCAATAAGAAGGTCCAAGGGAAACAGTAAACCTGAAGTAAAGCATCGGAATCTAAAACTGGACTCACAGGAGAGGTTCAAATAATAGAAAATTAGAGTGTCAATCCTCTTGTACTTAAGTCGGCATTGTGCCTTTTGTATTAAATTTGGATGCAATGTCTGTGTTTCATTGTCAATAAGAAGGTCCAAGGGATACAGTAAACCTGAAGTGAATCATCGGAATCCAAAACAGGACTCACAGGAGAGGTTCAAATCAAAGAACCTTAGAATGTCAGTCCTCTTGTACTTAAGTCGGCATTGTGCCTTTTGTATTAAATTCGGATGCAATTTCTGTGTTCCATCGTCAATAAGAGGGTCCAAGGGATACAGTAAACCTGACGTGGAGCATCGGAATCTAAAACTGGACTAACAGGAGAGGTTCAAATCATAGAAAGTTAGAGTGTCAGTCCTCTTGTACTTAAGTCGGACTTCCTATTAAATTCGGATGCAATTTCTGAGTTTCATCGTCAATAAGAAGGTCCAAGGGAGACAGTAACCCTGAAGTGAAGTATCGGAATCTAAAACTGGACTCACAGGAGAGGTTCAAATCATAGAAAGTTAGAGTGTCAGTCCTCTTGTGCTTAAGTCGGCATGTGCCTTTTGAATTGAATTCGGGTGTAATTTCTGTGTTTCATCGTCAATAAGAAGGTCCAAGGGATACAGTAAACCTGAAGTGAAGCATCGGAATCTAAAACTGGACTCACAGGAGAGGTTCAAATAATAGAAAATTAGAGTGTCAATCCACTTGTCCTTAAGTCGGCATTGTGCCTTTTGTATTAAATTCGGATGCAATGTCTGTGTTTCATTGTCAATAAGATGGTCCAAGGGAAACAGTAAACCTGAAGTGAAGCATCGGAATCTAAAACTGGACTCACAGGAGAGGTTCAAATCATAGAAAGTTAGAGTGTCAGTCCTCTTGTACTTAAGTCGGCGTTGTGCCTTTTGTATTAAATTCGGATGCAATGTCAGTGTCTCACAGTCAATAAGAAGGTCCAAGGGAAACAGTAAACCTGAAGTGAAGCATCGGAATCTAAAACTGGACTCAAAGGAGAGGTTCAAATCATAGAAAGTTAGAGTGTCAATCCACTTGTGCTTATGTCGGCATTGTGCCTTTTGTATTGAATTCGGGTGCAGTTTCTGTGTTTCATCGTCAATAAGAAGTTCCAAGGGATACAGTAGACCTGAAGTGAAGCATCGGAATCTAAAACTGGACTCACAGGAGAGGTTCAAATCATAGAAAGTTAGAGTGTCATTCCTCTTGTACTTAAGTCGTCATTGTGCCTTTTGTATTAAATTAGATTCAATTTCTGTGTTTCATCGTCACTAAGGAGGTCCAAGGGATACAGTAAACCAGTAGTGAAGCATCGGAATGTGAAACTGGACTCACAGGAGAGGTTCAAATCATAGAAAGTTAGAGTGTCAGTCCTCTTGTACTTAAGTCGGCATTGGGCCTTTTGTATTAAATTCGGATGCCACTTCTGTGTTTCATCGTCAATAAGAAGGTCCAAGGGATACAGTAAACCTGAAGTGAAGCATCTTAATCTAAAACTGGACTCACAGAAGATTTTCAAATCATAGAAAGTTGGAGAGTCAGTCCTCTTGTACTTAAGTCGGCAATGTGCCTTTTGTATTAAATTATGATGCAATTTCTGTGTTTCATCGTCAATAAGAAGGTCCAAGGGATACTGTAAACCTGAAGTGAAGCATCGGAATCTAAAAGTGAACTCACAGGAGAGGTTCAAATAATAGAAAATTAGAGTGTCAATCCTCTTGTACTTAAGTCGGCATTGTGCCTTTTGTATTAAATTCGGATGCAATGTCTGTGTTTCATTGTCAATAAGAAGGTCCAAGGGAAACAGTAAACCTGAAGTGAAGCATCGGAATCTAAAACTGGACTCACAGGAGAGGTTCAAATCATAGAAAGTTAGAGTGTCAGTCCTCTTGTACTTAAGTCGGCATTGTGCCTTTTGTATTAAATTAGATTCAATTTCTGTGTTTCTTCGTCAATAAGAAGGTCCAAGGGATACAGTAAACCAGTAGTGAAGCATCGGAATCTGAAACTGGACTCACAGGAGAGGTTAAAATCATAGAAAGTTAGAGTGTCAGTCCTCTTGTACTTAAGTCGGAATTGGGCCTTTTGTATTAAATTCGAATGCCATTTCTGTGTATCATCGTCAATAAGAAGGTCCAAGGGATACAGCAAACCTGAAGTGAAGCATCTTAATCTAAAACTGGACTCACAGGAGATTTTCAAATCATACAAAGTTGGAGAGTCAGACCTTTTGTACTTAAGTCGGCAATGTGCCTTTTGTATTAAATTAGGATGCAATTTCTGTGTTTCATCGTCAATAAGAAGCTCCAAGGGATACAGTAAACCTGAAGTGAAGCATCGGAATCTAAAACTGGACTCACAGGAGAGGTTCAAATCATAGAACCTTATAGTGTCAGTCCTCTTGTACTTAAGTCGGCATTGTGCCTTTTGTATTTAATTCGTATGCAATTTCTGTGTTTCATCGTCAATAAGAGGGTCCAAGGGATACAGTAAACCTGACGTGGAGCATCGGAATCTAAAACTGGACTAACAGGAGAGGTTCAAATCATAGAAAGTTAGAGTGTCTGTCCACTTGTACTGAAGTCGGCATTGTGCCTTTTCTATTAAATTCGGATGCAATTTCTGTGTTTCATCGTCAATAGGAAGGTCCAAGGGAGACAGTAAACCTGAAGTGAAGCATCGGAATCTAAAACTGGACTCACAGGAGATTTTCAAATCATAGAAATTTGGAGAGTCAGTCCTCTTGTACTTAAGTCGGCAATGTGCATTTTGTATTAAATTAGGATGCAATTTCAGTGTTTCATCGTCAATAAGAAGCTCCAAGGTATACAGTAAACCTGAAGTGAAGCATCAGAATCTAAAACAGGACTCACAGGAGAGGTCAAATCATAGAAAGTTACAGTGTCAGTCCTCTTGTACTTAAATCGGCATTTTGCGTTTTGTATTAAATTCGGATGCAATTTCTGTGTTTCATGGTCAATTAGAAAGTCCAAGGTATACAGTAAACCTGAAGTGAAGCATCGGAATCTAAAACTGGACTCACAGGAGAGGTTCAAATCATAGAAAGTTAGAGTGTCAGTCCTGTTGTACTTAAGTAGGCATTACGATTTTTCTATTAAATTCGGATGCAATTTCATTGTTTCATCGTCAATAAGAAGGTCCAAGGGAGACAGTAAACCTGGAGTGAAGTATCGGAATCTAAAACTGGACTAACAGGAGAGGTTCAAACCATAGAAAGTTAGAGTGTCAGTCCCTTTGTACTTAAGTCGTCATTGTAACTTTTGTATTAAATTAGATGCAATTACTGTGTTTCATCGTCAATAAGAAGGTCCAAGCGATACAGTAAACCAGTAGTGAAGCATCGGAATCTGAAACTGGTCTCACAGGATAGGTTCAAATCATAGATTGTTAGATTGTCAGTCGTCTTGTTCTTAAGTCGGCATTGGGCTTTTTGTATTAAATTCGGATACCATTTCTGTGTTTCATCGTCAACAGGAAGGTCCAAGGGATACAGTAAACCTGACGTGGAGCATCGGAATCTAAAACTGGACTAACAGGAGAGGTTCAAATCATAGAAAGTTAGAGTGTCAGTCCTCTTGTACTTAAGTCGGCGTTGTGCCTTTTGTATTAAATTCGGATGCAATGTCAGTGTTTCACAGTCAATAAGAAGGTCCAAGGGAAACAGTAAACCTGAAGTGAAGCATCGGAATCTAAAACTGGACTCACAGGAGAGGTTCAAATCATAGAAAGTTAGAGTGTCAGTCCTCTTGTGCTTAAGTCGGCATTGTGCCTTTTGTATTGAATTCGGGTGCAATCTCTGTGTTTCATCGTCAATAAGAAGGTCCAAGGGATACAGTAGACCTGAAGTGAAGCATCGGAATCTAAAACTGGACTCACAGGAGAGGTTCAAATCATAGAAAGTTAGAGTGTCATTCCTCTTGTACTTAAGTCGTCATTGTGCCTTTTGTATTAAATTAGATTCAATTTCTGTGTTTCATCGTCACTAAGAAGGTCCAAGGGATACAGTAAACCAGTAGTGAAGCATCGGAATGTGAAACTGGACTCACAGGAGAGGTTCAAATCATAGAAAGTTAGAGTGTCAGTCCTCTTGTACTTAAGTCGGCATTGGGCCTTTTGTAATTAATTCGGATGCCATTTCTGTGTTTCATCGTCAATAAGAAGGTCCAAGGGATACAGTAAACCTGAAGTGAAGCATCTTAATCTAAAACTGGGCTCACAGGAGAGGTTCAAATCATAGAAAGTTAGAGTGTCAGTCCTCATGTACTTAAGTCGGCATTGTGCCTTTTGTATTAAATTCGGATGTAATTTCTGTGTTTCATCGTCAATAAGAAGGTCCAAGGGATACAGTAAACCTGAAGTGAAGCATCGGAATCTAAAACTGGACCCACAGGAGATGTTCAAATCATAGAAAGTTAGAGTGTCAATCCTCTTGCACTTAAGTCGGCATTGTGCCTTTTGTATTAAATTCGGATGCAATGTCAGTGTTTCATTGTCAATAAGAAGGTCCAAGGGAAACAGTAAACCTGAAGTAAAGCATCGGAATCTAAAACTGGACTCACAGGAGAGGTTGAAATCATAGAAAGTTAGTGTGTCAGTCCTCTTGTGCTTAAGTCGGCATTGTGCCTTTTGTATTGAATTCGGGTGCAATTTCTGTGTTTCATCGGCAATAAGAAGCTCCAAGGGATACAGTAAACCTGATGTGAAGCATCGGAATCTAAAACTGGACTCACAGGAGAGGTTCAAATCATGTAAAGTTTGAGTGTCAGTCCTCTTGTACTTAGGTCGTCATTGTGCCTTTTGTATTAAATTAGATTCAATTTCTGTGTTTCATCGTCAATAAGAAGGTCCAAGGGATACAGTAAACCAGTAGTGAAGCATCGGAATCTGAAACTGGACTCACAGGAGAGGTTCAAATCATAGAAAGTTAGAGTGTCAGTCCTCTTGTACTTAAGTCGGAATTGGGCCATTTGTATTAAATTCGAATGCCATTTCTGTCTATCATCGTCAATAAGAAGGTCCAAGGGATACAGTAAACCTGAAGTGAAGCATCTTAATCTAAAACTGGACTCACAGGAGATTTTTAAATCATACAAAGTTGGAGAGTCAGACCTCTTGTACTTAAGTCGGCAATGTGCCTTTTGTATTAAATTAGGATGCAATTTCTGTGCTTCATCGTCAATAAGAAGCTCCAAGGGATACAGTAAACCTGAACTGAAACATCGGAATCTAAAACTGGACTCACAGGAGAGGTTCAAATCATAGAACCTTATAGTGTCAGTCCTCTTGTACTTAAGTCGGCATTGTGCCTTTTGTATTTAATTCGTATGCAATTTCTGTGTTTCATCGTCAATAAGAGGGTCCAAGGGATACAGTAAACCTGACGTGGAGCATCGGAATCTAAAACTGGACTAACAGGAGAGGTTCAAATCATAGAAAATTAGAGTGTCAATCCTCTTGTACTTAAGTCGGCATTGTGCCTTTTGTATTAAATTCGGATGCAATGTCTGTGTTTCATTGTCAATAAGAAGCTCCAAGGGAAACAGTAAACCGGAAGTGAAGCATCGGAATCTAAAACTGGACTCACAGGAGAGGTTCAAATCATAGAAAGTTAGTGTGTCAGTCCTCTTGTACTTAAGTCGGCATTGTGCCTTTTATATTAAATTCGGATGCAATTTCTGTGTTTCATCGTCAATAAGAAGGTCCAAGGGATACAGTAAACCTGAAGTGAAGCATCGGAATCTAAAACTGGACCCACAGGAGATGTTCAAATCATAGAAAGTTAGAGTGTCAATCCTCTTGCACTTAAGTCGGCATTGTGCCTTTTGTATTAAATTCGGATGCAATGTCAGTGTTTCATTGTCAATAAGAAGGTCCAAGGGAAACAGTAAACCTGAAGTAAAGCATCGGAATCTAAAACTGGACTCACAGGAGAGGTTGAAATCATAGAAAGTTAGAGTGTCAGTCCCTTTGTACTTAAGTCGGCATTGTAACTTTTGTATTAAATTAGATGCAATTACTGTGTTTCATCGTCAATAAGAAGGTCCAAGCGATACAGTAAACCAGTAGTGAAGCATCGGAATCTGAAACTGGACTCACAGGATAGGTTCAAATCATAGAATGTTAGAGTGTCAGTCCTCTTGTACTTAAGTCGGCATTGGGCCTTTTGTATTAAATTCGGATACCATTTCTGTGTTTCATCGTCAATAGGAAGGTCCAAGGGATACAGTAAACCTGAAGTGAAGCATCGGAATCTAAAACTGGAATCACAGGAGATTTTCAATTCATTGAAAGTTGGAGAGTCTGTCCACTTGTACTTATGTCGGGAATGTGCCTTTTGTATTAAATTAGGATGCAATTTCTGTGTTTCATCGTCAATAAGAAGCTCCAAGGGATACAGTAAACCTGAAGTGAAGCATCGGAATCTAAAACAGGACTCACAGGAGAGGTTCAAATCAAAGAACCTTAGAATGTCAGTCCTCTTGTATTTAAGTCGGCATTGTGCCTTTTGTATTAAATTCGGATGCAATTTCTGTGTTTCATCGTCAATAAGAGGGTCCAAGGGATAGAGTAAACCTGACGTGGAGCATCGGAATCCAAAACTGGACTAACAGGAGAGGTTCAAATCATAGAAAGTTAGAGTGTCAGTCCTCTTGTACTTAAGTCGGCGTTGTGCCTTTTGTATTAAATTTGGATGCAATTCAGTGTTTCACAGTCAATAAGAAGGTCCAAGGGAAACAGTAAACCTGAAGTGAAGCATCGGAATCTAAAACTGGACTCACAGGAGAGGTTCAAATCATAGAAAGTTAGAGTGTCAGTCCTCTTGTGCTTAAGTCGGCATTGTGCCTTTTGTATTGAATTCGGGTGCTATTTCTGTGTTTCATCGTCAATAAGAAGGTCCAAGGGATACAGTAGACCTGAAGTGAAGCATCGGAATCTAAAACAGGACTCACAGGAGAGGTTCAAATCATAGAAAGTTAGAGTGTCATTCCTCTTGTACTTAAGCTGTCAGTGTGCCTTTTGTATTAAATTAGATTCAATTTCTGTGTTTCATCGTCACTAAGAAGGTCCAAGGGATACAGTAAACCAGTAGTGAAGCATCGGAATCTGAAACTGGACTCACAGGAGAGGTTCAAATCATAGAAAGTTAGAGTGTCAGTCCTCTTGTACTTAAGTCGGCATTGTGCCTTTTGTATTTAATTCGTATGCAATTTCTGTGTTTCATCGTCAATAAGAGGGTCCAAGGGATACAGTTAACCTGACGTGGAGCATCGGAATCTAAAACTGGACGAACAGGAGAGGTTCAAATCATAGAAAGTTAGAGTGCCAATCCTCTTGTACTTAAGTCGGCATTGTGCCTTTTGTATTAAATTCAGATGCAATGTCTGTGTTTCATTGTCAATAAGAAGGTCCAAGGGAAACAGTAAACCTGAAGTGAAGCATCGGAATCTAAAACTGGACTCACAGGAGAGGTTCAAATCATAGAAAGTTAGAGAGTCAGTCCTCTTGTGCTTAAGTCGGCATTGTGCCTTTTGTACTGAATTCGGGTGCAATTGCTGTGTTTCATCGTCAAGAAGAAGGTCCAAGGGATACAGTAAACCTGAAGTGAAGCATCGGAATATAAAACTGCACTCACAGGAGAGGTACAAATCATAGAAAGTTAGAGTGTCAGTCCTCTTGTACTTAAGTCGTCATTGTGCCTTTTGTATTAAACTCGATTCAATTTCTGAGTTTCATCGTCAATAAGAAGGTCCACGGGATACAGTAAATCTGAAGTGAAGTATCGGAAACTAAAACTGGACTCACAGGAGAGGTTCAAATCATAGAAAGTTAGAGTGTCAGTCCTCTTGTATTTAAGTCGGAATTGTGCCAATTTTATTAAATTCGGATCCAATTTCTGGGATTCATCGTCAATAAGACCGTCCAAGGGATACAGTAAATCTGAAGTGAAGTATCGGAAACTAAAACTGGACTCACAGGAGAGGTTCAAAGCATAGAAAGTTAGAGTGTCAGTCCTCTTGTACGTTAGTCGGCATTGTGCCTTTTCAATTAAATTCGCTGCAATTTCTGTGTTTCATCGTCAATAAGAAGGTCCAAGGGATACAGTAAACCTGAAGTAAAGCATCGGAATCTAAAACTGGACTCACAGGAGATTTTCAAATCATAGAAAGTTGGAGTGTCAGTCCTCTTGTACTTAAGTCGGCATTGTGCCTTTTGTATTAAATTCGGATGCAATTTCTGTGTTTCGTTGTCAGTTAGAAGGTCCAAGGGATACAGTAAACCTGAAGTGAACCATCGGAATCCAAAACTGGAGTCACAGAAGAGGTTCAAATCATAGAAAGTTAGAGTATCAGTCCTCTTGTACTTAAGTCGGCATTGTGCCCTTTGTATTAAATTTGGAAGCAATTTGTGTGCTTCATCGTTAATAAGAAGGTCCAAGGGATACAGTAAACCTGTAGTGAAGCATCGGAGTCTTAAACTAGACTCACACGAGAGGTTCAGATCACAGAAAGTTAGAGTGTCAGGTCTCTTGTACTTAAGTCGGCATTGGGCCTTTTGTATTATATTCGGATGCAATTTCTGCGTTTCTTCGTCAATAAGAAGGTCCAAGGGATACAGTAAACATGAAGTGAAGCATCGGAATATAAAACGGGACTCACGGTTAGGTTCAAATCATAGAAAGTTAGACTGTCAATCCTCTTATACTTAAGTCGTCATTGTGCCTTTTGTATTAAATTAGGATGCAATTTCTGTGTTTCATTGTCAATAAGAAGGTCCAAGGGATACAGTAAACCTGACGTGGAGCATCGGAATCTAAAACTGGACTAACAGGAGAGGTTCGAATCATAGAGAGTTAGAGTGTCAGTCCACTTGCACTTAAGTCAGCATTGTGAATTTTTATTAAATTCGGATGCAATTTCTGTGTTTCATCGACAATAAGAAGGTCTAAGGGATACAGTAAACCTGAAGTGAAGCATCGGAATCTAAAACAGGACTCACAGGGAAGGTCAAATCATAGAAAGTTAGAGTGTCAGTCCTCTTGTACTTAAGTCGGCATTGTGCCTTTTCTATTAAATTCGGATGTAATTTCTGTGTTTCATCGTCAATAAGAAGGTCCAAGGGAGACAGTAAACCTGAAGTGAAGTATCGGAATCTAAAACTGGATTCACAGGAGAGGTTCAAAGCATAGAAAGTTAGGGTGTCAGTCCTCTTGTACTTAAGTCGGGATTGTGCCTTTTGTATTAAATTCGGATGCAATTTCTGTGTTTCATCGTCAATAAGAAGGTCCAATGGATACAGTAAACATTAAGGGAAGCATCTGAATCTAAAACTGGACTCACAGGAGAGGTTCAAATCATAGAAAGTTAGAGTGTCAATCCTCTTGTACTTAAGACGGCATTGTGCCTTTTGTATTAAATTCGGATGCAATGTCTGTGTTTCATTGTCAATAAGAAGGTCCAAGGGAAACAGTAAACCTGAAATGAAGCATCGGAATGTAAAACTGGACTCACAGGGGAGGTTCAAATCATAGAAAGTTGGAGTGTCAGTCCTCTTGTGCTTAAGTCGGCATTGTGCCTTTTGAAATGAATTCGGGTACAATTTCTGTGTTTCATCGTCAATAAGAAGGTCCAAGGGACACAGTAAACTTGAAGTGAAGCATTGGAAGCTAAAACTGGACTCACAGGAGGGGTCAAATCATAGAAAGTTAGAGTGTCAGTCCTCTTGTACTGAAGTCGGCATTTTGCCTTTTGTATTAAATTCGGATTCAATCTCTGTGTTTCATCGTCAATAAGAAGGTCAAAGGGATACAGTAAACCTGAAGTGAGGCATCGGAATCTAGAACTGGACTCACAGGAGAGGTTAAAATCATAGAAACTTAGAGTGTCAGTCCTCTTGTACTTAAGTCGGCATTGTGCCTTTTGTATTAAATTCGGATGCAATTTCTGTGTTTCATCGTCAATAAGAGGGTCCAAGGGATACAGTAAACCAGTAGTCAAGCATCGGAATCTATACCTGGACTCACAGGAGAGGTTCAAATCGTAGAAAGTTAGAGTGTCAGTCCTCTTGTACTTAAGTCGGCATTGAGTCGTTTGTATTAAATTCGGATGCAATTTCTGTGTTTCATCGTCAATAAGAAGGTGCAAGGAATACAGTAAACCTGAAGTGAAGCATCGGAATCTAAAACTGGACTCACAGGAGAGGTTAAAATCATAGAATCTTAGGGTCTCAGTCCTCTTGTACTTAAGTCGGCATTGTGCCTTTTGTATTAAATTCGGATGCAACTTCTGTGTTTCATCGTCAATAAGAGGGTCCAAGGGATACAGTAAACCTGACGTGGAGCATCGGAATCTAAAACTGGACTAACTGAAGAGGTTCGAATCATAGAGAGTTAGAGTGTCAGTCCACTTGTACTTATGTCAGCATTGTGAATTTTTATTAAATTCGGATGCAATTTCTGTGTTTCATCGACAATAAGAAGGTCTAAGGGATACAGTAAACCTGAAGTGAAGCATCGGAATCTAAAACAGGACTCACAGGAGAGGCCAAATCATAGAAAGTTACAGTGTCAGTCCTCTTGTACTTATGTCGGAATTGTGCCTTTTGTATTAACTTCGGATGCAATTTCTGTGTTTCATCGTCAATTAGAAGGTCCAAGGTATACAGTAAACCTGAAGTGAAGCATCGGAATCTAAAACTGGACTCACAGGAGAGGTTCAAATCATAGAAAGTTAGAGTGTCAGTCCTCTTGTGCTTAAGTCGGCATTGTGCCTTTTGTATTGAATTCGGGTGCAATTGCTGTGTTTTATCGTCAAGAAGAAGGTCCAAGGGATACTGTAAACCTGAAGTGAAGCATCGGAATATAAAACTGGACTCACAGGAGAGGTTCAAATCATAGAAAGTTAGAGTGTCAGTCCTCTTGTACTTAAGTCGTCATTGTGCCTTTTTTTTAAACTCGATTCAATTTCTGAGTTTCATCGTCAATAAGAAGGTCCACGGGATACAGTAAATCTGAAGTGAAGTATCGGAAACTAAAACTGGACTCACAGGAGAGGTTCAAATCATAGAAAGTTAGAGTGTCAGTCCTCTTGTATTTAAGTCGGAATTGTGCCAATTTTATTAAATTCAGATCCAATTTCTGGGATTCATCGTCAATAAGACGGTTCAAGGGATACAGTAAACCTGAAGTGAAGCAACGGAATCTAAAGCAGGACTCACAGGAGAGGTTCAAATCATAGAAAGTTAGAGTGTTAGTCCTCTTGTACTTAAGTCGGCATTGTGCCCTTTGTATTAAATTCGGATGCAATATCTGTGCTTCATCGTTGATAAGAAGGTCCGAGGGATACAGTAAACCTGTAGTGAAGCATCGGAATCTAAATCTGGAGTCACAGGAGAGGTTCAAAGCATAGAAAGTTAGAGTGTCAGTCCTCTTGTACGTTAGTCGGCATTGTGCCTTTTCAATTAAATTCGCTGCAATTTCTGTGTTTCATCGTCAATAAGAAGGTCCAAGGGATACAGTAAACCTGAAGTGAAGCATCGGAATCCAAAACTGGAGTCACAGAAGAGGTTCAAATCATAGAAAGTTAGAGTATCAGTCCTCTTGTACTTAAGTCGGCATTGTGCCCTTTGTATTAAATTCGGATGCTATTTGTGTGCTTCATCGTTAATAAGAAGGTCCAAGGGATACAGTAAACCTGAAGTGAAGCATCGGAATCTAAAACTGGACTCGCAGGAGAGGTTCAAATCATAGAAAGTTAGAGTGTCAGTCCTCTTGTACTTATGTCGGCATTGTGCCTTTAGTATTATATTCGGATGTAATTGCTGTGTTCCACCGTCAATAAGAAGGTCCAAGGGAAACAGTAAACCTGAAGTGAAGCATCGGAATCTAAAACTGGACTCACAGGAGAGGTTCAAATCATAGAAAGTTAGAGTGTCAGTCTTCTTATACTTAAGTCGGCATTGTGCCTGTTGTATTAAATTCGGATGCAAATTCTGCGTTTCTTCGTCAATAAGAAGGTCCAAGGGATACAGTAAACATGAAGTGAAGCATCGGAATCTAAAACGGGACTCACAGGATAGGTTCAAATCATAGAAAGTTAGACTGTCAATCCTCTTATACTTAAGTCGGCATTGTGCCTTTTGTATTAAATTCGGATGCAATTTCTGTGTTTCATTGTCAATAAGAAGGTCCAAGGGATACAGTAAACCTGAAGTGAAGCATCGGAATCTAAAACTGGACTCGCAGGAGAGGTTCAAATCATAGAAAGTTAGAGTGTCAGTCCTCTTGTACTTATGTCGGCATTGTGCCTTTTGTATTATATACGGATGTAATTGCTGTGTTCCACCGTCAATAAGAAGGTCCAAGGGAAACAGTAAACCTGAAGTGAAGCATCGGAATCTAAAACTGGACTCACAGGAGAGGTTCAAATCATAGAAAGTTAGAGTGTCAGTCTTCTTATACTTAAGTCGGCATTGTGCCTGTTGTATTAAATTCGGATGCAATTTCTGTGTTTCATCGTCAATAAGAAGGTCCAAGGGATACAGTAAACCTGAAGTGAACCATCGTAATCCAAAACTGGACTCACAGGAGAGGTTCAAATCATAGAAAGTTAGAGTATCAGTCCTCTTGTACTTAAGTCGGCATTGTGCCCTTTGTATTAAATTCGGATGCAATTTGTGTGCTTCATCGTTAATAAGAAGGTCCAAGGGATGCAGTAAACCTGTAGTGAAGCATCGGAATCTAAAACTAGACTCACACGAGAGGTTCAATTCACAGAAAGTTAGAGTGTCAGTCCTCTTGTAATTAAGTCGGCATTGGGCCTTTTGTATTAAATTCGGATGCAATTTGTGTGTTTCATCGTCAATAAGAAGGTCCAAGGGATACAGTAAACCTGAAGTGAAGCACTGGAATCTAAAACTGAACTCACAGGAGATTTTCAAATCATAGAAAGTTGGAGTGTCAGTCCTCTTGTACTTAAGTCGGCATTGTGCCTTTTGTATTAAATCGGATGCAATTTCTGTGTTTCATTGTCAGTTAGAAGGTCCAAGGTATACTGTAAACCTGAAGTGAAATATCTGAATCTAAAACTGGACTCACAGGAGAGGTTCAAATAATAGATAATTAGAGTGTCAATCCTCTTGTACTTAAGTCGGCATTGTGCCTTTTGTATTAAATTCGGATGCAATGTCTGTGTTACATTGTCAATAAGAAGGTCCAAGGGAAACAGTAAACCTGAAGTGATGCATCGGAATCTAAATCTGGACTCACAGGAGTGGTTCAAATCATAGAAAGTTAGATTGTCAGTCCCCTTGTGTTTAAGTCGGCAACGTGCCTTTTGTATTGAATTCGGGTGCAATTGCTGTGTTTCATCGTCAAGAAGAAGGTCCAAGGGATACAGTAAACCTGAAGTGAAGCATCGGAATCTAGAACTGGACTCACAGGAGAGGTTCAAGTAATAGAAAATTAGAGTGTCAATCCACTAGTACTTAGGTCGGCATTGTGCCTTTTGTATTAAATTCGGATCCAATGTCTGAGTTTCATTGTCAATAAGAAGGTCCAAGGGAAACCGTAAACCTGAAGTGAAGAATCGGAATCTAAAACTGGACTCACAGGAGAGGTTCAAATCATAGAAAGTTATAGTGTCAGTCCTCTTGTACTTAAGTCGGCATTGTTCCTTTTGTACTAAATTCGGTTCCAATATCTGTGTATCATCGTCAATAAGCAGATCCAAGGGATACAGTAAACCTGAAGTGAAGCATCGAAATCTAAAACTGGACTCACAGGAGATGTTCAAATCATAGAAATTTAGAGTGTCTGTCCTCTTGCACTTAAGTCGTCATTGTGCCATTTGTATTAAATTCGGATGCAATTTCTGCGTTTCTTCGTCAATATGAAGGTCCAAGGGATACAGTAAACATGAAGTGAAGCATCGGAATCTAAAACGGGACTCACAGGATAGGTTCAAATCATGGAAAGTTAGAGTGTCAATCCTCTTATACTTAAGTCGTCATTGTGCCTTTTGTATTAAATTCGGATGCAATTTCTGTGTATCATTGTCAATAAGAAGGTCCAAGGGATACAGTAAACCTGAAGTGAAGCATCGGAATGTAAAACTGGACTCACAGGAGAGGTTCAAATCATAAAAAGTTAGAGTGTCAGTCCTCTTGTACTTAAGTCGGCATTGTGCATTTTCTATTATATTCGGATTCAATTTCTGTGTTTCATCGTAAATACGAAGGTCCAAGGGAGACAGTAAACCTGAAGTGAAGTTTCGGAATCTAAAACTGGACTCACAGGAGAGGTTCAAATCATAGAAACTTAGAGTGTCAGTCTTCTTGTACTTAAGTCGGCATTGTGCCTGTTGTATTAAATTCGGATGCAAATTCTGTGTTTCATCGTCAATAAGAAGGTCCAAGGGATACAGTAAACCTGAAGTGAAGCATCGGAATCTAAACTGAACTCACAGGAGGTTTTCAAATCATAGAAAGTTGGAGTGTCAGTCCTCTTGTACTTAAGTCGGCATTGGGCCTTTTGTATTAAATTCGGATGCAATTTCTGTGTTTCATCGTCAATAACAAGGTCCAAGGGATACAGTAAACCTGAAGTGAAGCATCGGAATCTAAAACTGAACTCACAGGAGATTTTCAAATCATAGAAAGTTAGAGTGTCAGTCCTCTTGTACTTAAGTCGGCATTCGGCATTTTGTATTAAATTCGGATGCAATTTCTGTGTTTCATCGACAATAAGAAGGTCTAAGGGATACAGTAAACCTGAAGTGAAGCATTGGAATCTAAAACAGGACTCACAGGAGAGGTCAAATCATAGAAAGTTACAGTGTCAGTCCTCTTGTACTAAAGTCGGCATTGTGCCTTTTGTATTAAATTCGGATGCAATTTCTGTGTTTCATCGTCAATAAGAAGGTCCAAGGGATACAGTAAACCTGAAGTGAAGCATCGGAATCTAGAACTGGACTCACCGGAGAGGTTCAAGTAATAGAAAATTAGAGTGTCAATCCACTAGTACTTAGGTCGGCATTGTGCCTTTTGTATTAAATTCGGATCCAATGTCGGAGTTTCATTGTCAATAAGAAGGTCCAAGGGAAACCGTAAACCTGAAGTGAAGAATCGGAATCTAAAACTGGACTCACAGGAGAGGTTCAAATCATAGAAAGTTAGAGTGTCAGTCCTCTTGTGCTTAAGTCGGCATTGTGCCTTTTGTATTGAATTCGGGTGCAATTTCTGTGTTTCATCGTCAATAAGAAGGTCCAAGGGATACAGAAAACCTGAAGTGAAGCATCGGAATATAAAACTAGACTCACAGGAGAGGTTTAAATCATAGAAAGTTAGAGTGGCAGTCCTCTTGTACATAAATCGTCATTGTGCCTTTTGTATTAAATTCGATTCAATTTCTGAGTTTCATCGTCAATAAGACGGTCCAATGGATGCAGTAAACCTGAAGTGAAGCATCGGAAACTAAAGCAGGACTCACAGGAGAGGTTCAAATCATAGAAAGTTAGAGTGTTAGTCCTCTTGTACTTAAGTCGTCATTGTGCCGTTGGTATTAAATTCGATGCAATTTCTGTGTTACATCGTCATTAAGAAGGTCCACGGGATACAGTAAACCTGAAGTGAAGTATCGGAAACTAAAACTGGTCTCACAGGAGAGGTTCAAATCATAGAAAGTTAGAGTGTTAGCCCTCTTGTACTTAAGTCGGCATTGTGCCAATTTTATTAAATTCGGATGCAATTTCTGGGTTTCATCGTCAATGAGACGGTCCAAGGGATACAGTAAACCTGAAGTGAAGCATCGGAATCTAAAACTGGACTCACAGGAGGGATTCAAATCATACAAAGTTAGAGTGTCAGTCCTCTTGTACTTAAGTCGGCATTGTTCCTTTTGTACTAAATTCGGTTGCAATATCTGTGTATCATCGTCAATAAGCAGGTCCAAGGGATACAGCAAACCTGAAGTGAAGCATCGGAATCTAAAGCTGGACTCACAGGAGATGTTCAAATCATAGTAATATAGAGTGTCTGTCCTCTTGCACTTAAGTCGTCATTGTGCCATTTGTATTAAATTCGGATGCAATTTCTGCGTTTCTTCGTCAATATGAAGGTCCAAGGGATACAGTAAACATGAAGTGAAGCATCGGAATCTAAAACGGGACTCACAGGATAGGTTCAAATCATAGAAAGTTAGAGTGTCAATCCTCTTATACTTAAGTCGGCATTGTGCCTGTTGTATTAAATTCGGATGCAATTTCTGTGTTTCATCGTCAATAAGAAGGTCCAAGGGATACAGTAAACCTGAAGTGAACCATCGGAATCCAAAACTTGACTCACAGGAGAGGTTCAAATCATAGAAAGTTAGAGTATCAGTCCTCTTTTACTTAAGTCGGCATTGTGCCCTTTGTATTAAATTCGGATGCAATTTGTGTGCTTCATCGTTAATAAGAAGGTCCAAGGGATACAGTAAAACTGAAGTGAAGCATCGGAATCTAAAACTGAACTCACAGGAGATTTTCAAATCATAGAAAGTTGGAGTGTCAGTCCTCTTGTACTTAAGTCGGCATTGTGCCTTTTGTATTAAATCGGATGCAATTTCTGTGTTGCATTGTCAGTTAGAAGGTCCAAGCTATACAGTAAACCTGAAGTGAAATATCTGAATCTAAAACTGGACTCACAGGAGAGGTTCAAATAATAGAAAATTAGAGTGTCAATCCTCTTGTACTTAAGTCGGCATTGTGCCTTTTGTATTAATTTCGGATGCAATGTCTGTGTTTCATTGTCAATAAGAAGGTCCAAGGGAAACAGTAAACCTGAAGTGAAGCATCGGAATCTAAAACTGGACTCACAGGAGAGGTTCAAATCATAGAAAGTTAGATTGTCAGTCCCCTTGTGTTTAAGTCGGCATTGTGCCTTTTGTATTGAATTCGGGTGCAATTGCTGTGTTTCATCGTCAAGAAGAAGGTCCAAGAGATACAGTAAACCTGAAGTGAAGCATCGGAATCTAAAACTGGACTCACAGGAGAGGTTCAAATCATAGAAAGTTAGAGTGTCAGTCCTCTTGTACTTAAGTCGTCATTGTGCCTTTGGTATTAAATTCGATGCAATTTCTGTGTTTCATCGTCAATAAGAAAGTCCACGGGATACAGTAAACCTGAAGTGAAGTATCGGAAACTAAAACTGGACTCACAGGAGAGGTGTAAATCATAGAAAGTTAGAATGTCAGCCCTCTTGTACTTAAGTCGGCATTGTGCCAATTTTATTAAATTCGGATGCAATTTCTGGGTTTCATCGTCAATGAGACGGTCCAAGGGATACAGTAAACCTGAAGTGAAGCATCGGAATCTAAAATTGGACTCACAGGAGGGATTCAAATCATACAAAGTTAGAGTGTCAGTCCTCTTGTACTTAAGTCGGCATTGTTCCTTTTGTACTAAATTCGGTTGCAATATCTGTGTATCATCGTCAATAAGCAGGTCCAAGGGATACAGTAAACCTGAAGTGAAGCATCGAAATCTAAAACTGGACTCCCAGGAGATGTTCAAATCATAGAAATTTAGAGTGTCTGTCCTCTTGCACTTAATTCGTCATTGTTCCATTTGTATTAAATTCGGATGCAATTTCTGCGTTTCTTCGTCAATATGAAGGTCCAAGGGATACAGTAAACATGAAGTGAAGCATCGGAATCTAAAACGGGACTCACAGGATAGGTTCAAATCATAGAAAGTTAGAGTGTCAATCATCTTATACTTAAGTCGGCATTGTGCATTTTCTATTAAATTCGGATTCAATTTCTGTGTTTCATCGTAAATACGAAGGTCCAAGGGAGACAGTAAACCTGAAGTGAAGTTTCGGAATCTAAAAGTGGACTCACAGAAGAGGTTCAAATCATAGAAACTTAGAGTGTCAGTCTTCTTATACTTAAGTCGGCATTGTGCCTGTTGTATTAAATTCGGATGTAATTGCTGTGTTCCACCGTCAATAAGAATGACCAAGGGAAACAGTAAACCTGAAGTGAAGCATCGGAATCTAAAACTAGACTCACCGGAAAGGTTCAAATCATAGTAAGTTAGAGTGTCAGTCTTCTTATACTAAAGTCGGCATTGTGCCTGTTGTATTAAATTCGGATGCAATTTGTGTGCTTCATCGTTAATACGAAGGTCCAAGGGATACAGTAAACCTGTAGTGAAGCTTCAGAAACTAAAACTAGACTTACACGAGAGGTTCAAATCACAGAAAGTTAGAGTGTCAGTCCTCTTGTACTTAAGTCGGCTTTGTGCCTGTTGTATTAAATTCGGATGCAAATTCTGTGTTTCATTGTCAATAAGAAGGTCCAAGGGATACAGTAAACCTGAAGTGAAGCATCGGAATCTAAACTGAACTCACAGGAGGTTTTCAAATCATAGAAGGTTGGAGTGTCAGTCCTCTTGTACTTAAGTCGGCATTGGGCCTTTTGTATTAAATTCGGATGCAATTTCTGTGTTTCATCGTCAATAACAAGGTCCAAGGGATACAGTAAACCTGAAGTGAAGCATCGGAATCTAAAACTGAACTCACAGGAGATTTTCAAATCATAGAAAGTTAGAGTGTCAGTCCTCTTGTACTTAAGTCGGCATTGGGCCTTTTGTATTAACTTCGGATGCAATTTCTGTGTTTCAGCGACAATAAGAAGGTCTAAGGGATACAGTAAACCTGAAGTGAAGCATCGGAATCTAAAACAGGACTCACAGGAGAGGTCAAATCATAGAAAGTTACAGTGTCAGTCCTCTTGTACTTAAGTCGGCATTGTGCCTTTTGTATTAAATTCGGATGCAATTTCTGTGTTTCATCGACAATAAGAAGGTCTAAGGCATACAGTAAACCTAAAGTGAAGCATCGGAATCTAAAACAGGACTCACAGGAGAGGTCAAATCTTAGAAAGTTACAGTGTCAGTCCTCTTGTACTTAAGTCGGCATTGTGCCTTTTCTATTAAATTCGAATGCAATTTCTGTGTTTCATCGTCAATAAGAAGGTCCAAGGGAGACAGTAAACCTGAAGTGAAGTATCGGAATCTAGAACTGGACTCACAGGAGAGGTTCAAATAATAGAAAATTAGAGTGTCAATCCACTAGTACTTAGGTCGGCATTGTGCCTTTTGTATTAAATTCGGATCCAATGTCTGAGTTTCATTGTCAATAAGAAGGTCCAAGGCAAACCGTAAACCTGAAGTGAAGCATCGGAATCTAAAACTGGACTCACAGGAGAGGTTCAAATCATAGAAAGTTAGAGTGTCAGTCCCCTTGTGCTTAAGTCGGCATTGTGCCTTTTGTATTGAATCCGGGTGCAAATTCTGTGTTTCATCGTCAATAAGAAGGTCCAAGGGATACAGTAAACCTGAAGTGAAGCATCGGAATCTAAAACTAGACTCACAGGAGAGGTTTAAATCATAGAAAGTTAGAGTGTCAGTCCTCTTGTACATAAATCGTCATTGTGCCTTTTGTATTAAATTCGATTCAATTTCTGAGTTTCATCGTCAATAAGAAGGTCCACGGGATACAGTAAACCTGAAGTGAAGTATCGGAAACTAAAACTGGACTCACCGGAGAGGTTCAAATCATAGAAAGTTAGAGTGTCCGCCGTCTTGTACTTAAGTCGGCATTGTGCCAATTTTATTAAATTCGGATGCAATTTCTGGGTTTCATCGTCAATAACACGGTCCACGGGATACAGTAAACCTGAAGTGCAGCATCGGAATCTAAAACTGCACTCACAGGAGGGGTTCAAATCATAGAAAGTTAGAGTGTCAGTCCTCTTATACTTAAGTCGTCTTTGTTCCTTTTGTACTAAATTCGGATGCAATATCTGTGTCTCATCGTCAATAAGCAGGTCCAAGGGATACAGTAAATCTGAAGTGAAGCATCGGAATCTAAAACAGGACTCACAGGAGAGGTTCAAACCATAGGAAGTTAGGGTGTCAGTCCTCTTGTACTTAAGTCGGCATTGGGCCTTTTGTATTAAATTCGGATGCAATTTCTGTGTTTCATCGACAATAAGAAGGTCTAAGGGATACAGTAAACCTAAAGTGAAGCATCGGAATCTAAAACAGGACTCACAGGAGAGGTCAAAACTTAGAAAGTTACAGTGTCAGTCCTCTTGTACTTAAGTCGACATTGTGCCTTTTCTATTAAATTCGAATGCAATTTCTGTGTTTCATCGTCAATAAGAAGGTCCAAGGGAGACAGTAAACCTGAAGTGAAGTATCGGAATCTAAAACTGGACTCACAGGAGAGGTTCAAACCATAGGAAGTTAGGGTTTCAGTCCTCTTGTACTTAAGTCGGCATTGTGCCTTTTGTATTAAATTCGGATGCAATTTCTGTGTTTCATCGTCAATAAGAAGGTCCAAGGGATACAGTAAACCTGAAGTGAAGCATCGGAATCTGGAACTGGACTCACAGGAGAGGTTCAAATAATAGAAAATTAGAGTGTCAATCCACTAGTACTTAGGTCGGCATTGTGCCTTTTGTATTAAATTCGGATCCAATGTCTGAGTTTCATTGTCAATAACAAGGTCCAAGGGAAACCGTAAACCTGAAGTGAAGCAACGGAATCTAAAACTGGACTCACAGGAGAGGTTCAAATCATAGAAAGTTAGAGTGTCAGTCCTCTTGTGCTTAAGTCGGCATTGTGCCTTTTGTATTGAATTCGGGTGCAAATTCTGTGTTTCATCGTCAATAAGAAGGTCCAAGGGATACAGTAAACCTGAAGTGAAGCATCGGAATCTAAAACTAGACTCACAGGAGAGGTTTAAATCATAGAAAGTTAGAGTGTCAGTCCTCTTGTACATAAATCGTCATTGTGCCTTTTGTATTAAATTCGATTCAATTTCTGAGTTTCATCGTCAATAAGACGGTCCAAGGGATACAGTAAACCTGAAGTGAAGCATCGGAAACTAAAGCAGGACTCACAGGAGAGGTTCAAATCATAGAAAAAGAGTGTTAGTCCTCTTGTACTTAAGTCGGCATTGTGCCCTTTGTATTAAATTCGGATGCAATATCGGTGCTTCATCGTTAATAAGAAGGTCCAAGGGATACAGTAAACCTGTAGTGAAGCATTGGAATCTAAATCTGGACTCACAGGAGAGGTTCAAAGCATAGAAAGTTAGAGTGTCAGTCCTCTTGCACTTATGTCAGCATTGGGTCTTTTGTATTAAATTCGGATGCAATTTCTGTGTTTCATCGTCAATAAGAAGGTCCGAGGGATACAGTAAACCTGAAGTGAAGCATCGGAAGCTAAAACTGGTCTCTCAGGAGATTTACAAATTATAGAAATTTGAAGTGTCTGTCCTCTTGTACTGAAGTCGGCATTGTGCCTTTTGTATTAAATTCGGATTCAATTTCTGTGTTTCATCGTCAATAAGAAGGTCAAAGGGATACAGTAAACCTGAGGTGAAGCATCGGAATCTAAAACTGGAGATGTTCAAATCATAGAATGTTAGAGCGTCAGTCCTCTTGTACGTTAGTCGGCATTGTGCCTTTTGAATTAAATTCGATGCAATTTCTGTGTTTCATCGTCAATAAGAAGCTCCAAGGGATACAGTAAACCTGAAGTGAAGTATTGGAATCTAAAACTGGACTCACAGTTGATTTTCAAATCATAGAAAATTGGAGTGTCTGTCCTCTTGTACTTAAGTCGGCATGTGCCTTTTGTATTAAATTAGGATGCAATTTCTGTGTTTCATCGTCAATAAAAAGCTCCAAGGGATACAGTAAACCTGAAGTGAGGCATCGGAATCTAAAACTGGACTCACAGGAGAGGTTTAAATCATAGAAAGTTAGAGTGTCAGTCCACTTGTACTTAAGTCGGCATTGTGCCTTTTGTATTAAATTCGGATGCAATTTCTGTGTTTCATCGACAATAAGAAGGCACAAGGGATACAGTAAACCTGAAGTGAAGCATCGGAATCTAAAACAGGACTCACAGGAGAGGTTCAAAACATAGAAAGTTACAGTGTCAGTCCTCTTGTACTTAAGTCGTCATTGTGCCTTTTGTATTAAATTCGGATGCAATTTCTGTGTTTCATCGTCAGTTAGAAGGTCCAAGGTTTACAGTAAACCTGAAGTGAAGCATCGGAATCTAAAACTGGACTCACAGGAGAGGTTCAAATCATAGAAAGTTAGAGTGTCAGTCCTCTTGTACTTAAGTCGGCATTGTGCATTTTCTATTAAATTCGGATGCAATTTCTGTGTATCATCGTCAATACGAAGGTCCAAGGGAGACAGTAAACCTGAAGTGAAGTATCGGAATCTAAAAGTGGACTCACAGGAGAGGTCAAACGTTAGACAGTTAAGGTGTCAGTCCTCTTGTACTTAAGTCGGCATTGTGCCCTTTGTATTAAATTCGGATGCAATTTCTGTGTTTCATCGTCAATAAGAAGGTCCAAGGGATACAGTAAACATGAAGTGAAGCATCGGAATCTAAAACTGGACTCACAGGAGAGGTTCAAATCATAAAAAGTTAGAGTGTCAATCATCTTGTACTTAAGTCGGCATTGTGCCTTTTGTATTAAATTCGGATGCAATGTCAGTGTTTCATTGTCAATAAGAAGGTCCAAGGGAAAAGGTAAACCTGAAGTGAAGCATCGGAATCTAAAACTGGACTCACAGGAGAGGTTCACATCATAGAAAGTTAGAATGCCAGTCCTCTTGTGCTTAAGTCGGCATTGTTCCTTTTTTATTGAATTCGGGTGCAATTTCTGTGTTTCATCGTCAATAAGACGGTCCAAGGGATACAGTAAACCTGCAGTGAAGCATCGGAAACTAAAGCAGGACTCACAGGAGAGGTTCAAATCATAGAAAATTAGAGTGTTAGTCCTCTTGTACTTAAGTCGGCATTGTGCCCTTTGTATTAAATTCGGATGCAATATCTGTGCTTCATCGTTAATAAGAAGGTCCAAGGGATACAGTAAACCTGTAGTGAAGCATTGGAATCTAAAACAGGACTCACAGGAGAGGTTCAAACAATAGGAAGTTAGGGTGTCAGTCCTCTTGTACTTAAGTCGGCATTGTGCCTTTTGTATTAAATTCGGATGCAATTTCTGTGTTTCATCGTCAATAAGAAGGTCCAAGGGATACAGTAAACCTGAAGTGAAGCATCGGAATCTGAAACAGGACTCACAGGAGAGGTCAAATCATAGAAAGTTAGAGTGTCAGTCCTCTTGTACTTAAGTCGGCATTGTGCCTGTTGTATTAAATTCGGATGCAATTTCTGTGTTTCATCGTCAATAAGAAGGTCCAAGTGATACAGTAAACCTGAAGTGAAGCATCGGAATATAACTGAACTCACAGGAGATTTTCAAATCATAGAAAGTTGGAGTGTCAGTCCTCTTGTACTTAATTCGGCATTGGGCCTTTTGTATTAAATTCGGATGCAATTTCTGTGTTTCATCGTCAATAACAAGGTCCAAGGGATACAGTAAACCTGAAGTGAAGCATCGGAATCTAAAACTGAAATCACAGGAGATTTTCAAATCATAGAAATTTAGAGTGTCAGTCCTCCTGTACTTAAGTCAGCATTGGGCCTTTTGTATTAAATTCGGATGCAATTTCTGTGTTTCATCGAAAATAAGAAGGTCTAAGGGATACAGTAAACCTGAAGTGAAGCATCGGAATCTAAAACAGGACTCACAGGAGAGGTCAAATCATAAAAAGTTACAGTGTCAGTCCTCTTGTACTTATGTCGGCATTGTGCCTTTTCTATTAAATTCGAATGCAATTTCTGTGTTTCATCGTCAATAAGAAGGTCCAAGAGAGACAGTAAACCTGAAGTGAAGTATCGGAATCTAAAACTGGACTCACAGGAGAGGTTCAAACCATAGGAAGTTAGGGTGTCAGTCCTCTTGTACTTAAGTCGGCATTGTGCCTGTTGTATTAAATTCGGATGCAATTTCTGTGTTTCATCGTCAATAAGAAGGTCCATGGGATACAGTAAACCGGAAGTGAAGCATCGGAATCCAAACTGAACTCACAGGAGATTTTCAAATCATAGAAAGTTGGAGTGTCAGTCCTCTTTTACTTAAGTCGGCATTGGGCCTTTTGTATTAAATTCGGATGCAATTTCTGTGTTTCATCGTCAATAACAAGGTCCAAGGGATACAGTAAACATGAAGTGAAGCATCTGAATCTAAAACGGGACTCACAGGATAGGTTCAAATCATAGAGAGTGAGAGTGTCAATCCTCTTATACTTAAGTCGGCATTGTGCCTGTTGTATTAAATTCGGATGCAATTTCTGTGTTTCATCGTCAATAAGAAGGTCCAAGGGATACAGTAAACCTGAAGTGAACCATCGGAATCCAAAACTTGACTCACAGGAGAGGTTCAAATCATAGAAAGTTAGAGTATCGGTCCTCTTGTACTTAAGTCGGCATTGTGCCCTTTGTATTAAATTCGGATGCAATTTGTGTGCTTCATCGTTAATAAGAAGGTCCAAGGGATACAGTAAAACTGAAGTGAAGCATCGGAATCTAAAACTGAACTCACAGGAGATTTTCAAATCATAGAAAGTTGGAGTGTCAGTCCTCTTGTACTTAAGTCGGCATTGTGCCTTTTGTATTAAATCGGATGCAATTTCTGTGTTGCATTGTCAGTTAGAAGGTCCAAGCTATACAGTAAACCTGAAGTGAAATATCTGAATCTAAAACTGGACTCACAGGAGAGGTTCAAATAATAGAAAATTAGAGTGTCAATCCTCTTGTACTTAAGTCGGCATTGTGCCTTTTGTATTAAATTCGGATGCAATGTCTGTGTTTCATTGTCAATAAGAAGGTCCAAGGGAAACAGTAAACCTGAAGTGAAGCATCGGAATCTAAAACTGGACTCACAGGAGAGGTTCAAATCATAGAAAGTTAGATTGTCAGTCCCCTTGTGTTTAAGTCGGCATTGTGCCTTTTGTATTGAATTCGGGTGCAATTGCTGTGTTTCATCGTCAAGAAGAAGGTCCAAGAGATACAGTAAACCTGAAGTGAAGCATCGGAATCTAAAACTGGACTAACAGGAGAGGTTCAAATCATAGAAAGTTAGAGTGTCAGTCCTCTTGTACTTAAGTCGTCATTGTGCCTTTGGTATTAAATTCGATGCAATTTCTGTGTTTCATCGTCAATAAGAAAGTCCACGGGATACAGTAAACCTGAAGTGAAGTATCGGAAACTAAAACTGGACTCACAGGAGAGGTGTAAATCATAGAAAGTTAGAATGTCAGCCCTCTTGTACTTAAGTCGGCATTGTGCCAATTTTATTAAATTCGGATGCAATTTCTGGGTTTCATCGTCAATGAGACGGTCCAAGGGATACAGTAAACCTGAAGTGAAGCATCGGAATCTAAAATTGGACTCACAGGAGGGATTCAAATCATACAAAGTTAGAGTGTCAGTCCTCTTGTACTTAAGTCGGCATTGTTCCTTTTGTACTAAATTCGGTTGCAATATCTGTGTATCATCGTCAATAAGCAGGTCCAAGGGATACAGTAAACCTGAAGTGAAGCATCGAAATCTAAAACTGGACTCACAGGAGATGTTCAAATCATAGAAATTTAGAGTGTCTGTCCTCTTGCACTTAATTCGTCATTGTTCCATTTGTATTAAATTCGGATGCAATTTCTGCGTTTCTTCGTCAATATGAAGGCCCAAGGGATACAGTAATCATGAAGTGAAGCATCGGAATCTAAAACGGGACTCACAGGATAGGTTCAAATCATAGAAAGTTAGAGTGTCAATCCTCTTATACTTAAGTCGGCATTGTGCATTTTCTATTTAATTCGGATTCAATTTCTGTGTTTCATCGTAAATACGAAGGTCCAAGGGAGACAGTAAACCTGAAGTGAAGTTTCGGAATCTAAAAGTGGACTCACAGAAGAGGTTCAAATCATAGAAACTTAGAGTGTCAGTCTTCTTATACTTAAGTCGGCATTGTGCCTGTTGTATTAAATTCGGATGTAATTGCTGTGTTCCACCGTCAATAAGAATGTCCAAGGGAAAGAGTAAACCTGAAGTGAAGCATCGGAATCTAAAACTGCATTCACAGGAAAGGTTCAAATCATAGAAAGTTAGAGTGTCAGTCTTCTTATACTTAAGTCGGCATTGTGCCTGTTGTATTAAATTCGGATGCAATTTCTGTGTTTCATCGTCAATAATAAGGTCCAAGGGATACAGTAAACCTGAAGTGAAGCATCGGAATCCAAAACTGGACTCACAGGAGAGGTTCAAAGCATAGAAAGTTAGAGTATCAGTCCTCTTGTACTTAAGTCGGCATTGTGCCCTTTGTATTAAATTCGGATGCAATTTGTGTGCTTCATCGTTAATAAGAAGGTCCAAGGGATACAGTAAACCTGTAGTGAAGCTTCGGAAACTAAAACTAGACTCACACGAGAGGTTCAAATCACAGAAAGTTAGAGTGTCAGTCCTCTTGTACTTAAGTCGGCATTGTGCCTGTTGTATTAAATTCGGATGCAAATTCTGTGTTTCATTGTCAATAAGAAGGTCCAAGGGATACAGTAAACCAGAAGTGAAGCATCGGAATCTAAACTGAACTCACAGGAGGTTTTCAAATCATAGAAGGTTGGAGTGTCAGTCCTCTTGTACTTAAGTCGGCATTGGGCCTTTTGTATTAAATTCGGATGCAATTTCTGTGTTTCATCGTCAATTACAAGGTCCAAGGGATACAGCAAACCTGAAGTGAAGCATCGGAATCTAAAACTGAACTCACAGGAGATTTTCAAATCATAGAAAGTTAGAGTGTCAGTCCTCTTGTACTTAAGTCGGCATTGGGCCTTTTGTATTAAATTCGGATGCAATTTCTGTGTTTCAGCGACAATAAGAAGGTCTAAGGGATACTGTAAACCTGAAGTGAAGCATCGGAATCTAAAACAGGACTCACAGGAGAGGTCAAATCATAGAAAGTTAGAGTGTCAGTCCTCTTGTACTTAAGTCGGCATTGGGCCTTTTGTATTAAATTCGGATGCAATTTCTGTGTTTCAGCGACAATAAGAAGGTCTAAGGGATACTGTAAACCTGAAGTGAAGCATCGGAATCTAAAACTGGACTCACAGGAGAGGTTCAAATCATAGAAAGTTAGAGTGTCAGTCACCTTGTGCTTAAGTCGGCATTGTGCCTTTTGTATTAATTCGGGTGCAAATTCTGTGTTTCATCGTCAATAAGAAGGTCCAAGGGATACAGTAAACCTGAAGTGAAGCATCGGAATCTAAAACTAGACTCACAGGAGAGGTTTAAATCATAGAAAGTTAGAGTGTCAGTCCTCTTGTACATAAATCGTCATTGTGCCTTTTGTATTAAATTCGATTCAATTTCTGAGTTTCATCGTCAATAAGACGGTCCACGGGATACAGTAAACCTGAAGAGAAGTATCGGAAACTAAAACTGGACTCAACGGAGAGGTCAAATCTTAGAAAGTTACAGTGTCAGTCCTCTTGTACTTAAGTCGACATTGTGCCTTTTCTATTAAATTCGAATGCAATTTCTGTGTTTCATCGTCAATAAGAAGGTCCAAGGGAGACAGTAAACCTGAAGTGAAGTATCGGAATCTAAAACTGGACTCACAGGAGAGGTTCAAACCATAGGAAGTTAGGGTGTCAGTCCTCTTGTACTTAAGTCGGCATTGTGCCTTTTGTATTAAATTCGGATGCAATTTCTGTGTTTCATCGTCAATAAGAAGGTCCAAGGGATACAGTAAACCTGAAGTGAAGCATCGGAATCTAAAACTAGACTCACAGGAGAGGTTTAAATCATAGAAAGTTAGAGTGTCAGTCCTCTTGTACATAAATCGTCTTTGTGCCTTTTGTATTAAATTCGATTCAATTTCTGAGTTTCATCGTCAATAAGACGGTCCAAGGGATACAGTAAACCTGAAGTGAAGCATCGGAAACTAAAGCAGGACTCACAGGAGAGGTTCAAATCATAGAAAAAGAGTGTTAGTCCTCTTGTATTTAAGTCGGCATTGTGCCCTTTGTATTAAATTCGGATGCAATATCGGTGCTTCATCGTTAATAAGAAGGTCCAAGGGATACAGTAAACCTGTAGTGAAGCATTGGAATCTAAATCTGGACTCACAGGAGAGGTTCAAAGCATAGAAAGTTAGAGTGTCAGTCCTCTTGCACTTATGTCAGCATTGGGCCTTTTGTATTAAATTCGGATGCAATTTCTGTGTTTCATCGTCAATAAGAAGGTCCGAGGGATACAGTAAACCTGAAGGGAAGCATCGGAAGCTAAAACTGGTCTCTCAGGAGATATACAAATTATAGAAATTTCAAGTGTCTGTCCTCTTGTACTGAAGTCGGCATTGTGCCTTTTGTATTAAATTCGGATTCAATTTCTGTGTTTCATCGTCAATAAGAAGGTCAAAGGGATACAGTAAACCTGAGGTGAAGCATCGGAATCTAAAACTGGAGATGTTCAAATCATAGAATGTTAGAGCGTCAGTCCTCTTGTACGTTAGTCGGCATTGTGCCTTTTGAATTAAATTCGATGCAATTTCTGTGTTTCATCGTCAATAAGAAGCTCCAAGGGATACAGTAAACCTGAAGTGAAGTATTGGATTCTAAAACTGGACTCACAGTTGATTTTCAAATCATAGAAAATTGGAGTGTCTGTCCTCTTGTACTTAAGTCGGTATGTGCCTTTTGTATTAAATTAGGATGCAATTTCTGTGTTTCATCGTCAATAAAAAGCTCCAAGGGATACAGTAAACCTGAAGTGAGGCATCGGAATCTAAAACTGGACTCACAGGAGAGGTTTAAATCATAGAAAGTTAGAGTGTCAGTCCACTTGTACTTAAGTCGGCATTGTGCCTTTTGTATTAAATTCGGATGCAATTTCTGTGTTTCATCGACAATAAGAAGGCACAAGGGATACAGTAAACCTGAAGTGAAGCATCGGAATCTAAAACAGGACTCACAGGAGAGGTTCAAAACATAGAAAGTTACAGTGTCAGTCCTCTTGTACTTAAGTCGTCATTGTGCCTTTTGTATTAAATTCGGATGCAATTTCTGTGTTTCATCGTCAGTTAGAAGGTCCAAGGTTTACAGTAAACCTGAAGTGAAGCATCGGAATCTAAAACTGGACTCACAGGAGAGGTTCAAATCATAGAAAGTTAGAGTGTCAGTCCTCTTGTACTTAAGTCGGCATTGTGCATTTTCTATTAAATTCGGATGCAATTTCTGTGTATCATCGTCAATACGAAGGTCCAAGGGAGACAGTAACCCTGAAGTGAAGTATCGGAATCTAAAAGTGGACTCACAGGAGAGGTTCAAACGTTAGAAAGTTAAGGTGTCAGTCCTCTTGTACTTAAGTCGGCATTGTGCCCTTTGTATTAAATTCGGATGCAATTTCTGTGTTTCATCGTCAATAAGAAGGTCCAAGGGATACAGTAAACATGAAGTGAAGCATCGGAATCTAAAACTGGACTCACAGGAGAGGTTCAAATCATAAAAAGTTAGAGTGTAAATCATCTTGTACTTAAGTCGGCATTGTGCCTTTTGTATTAAATTCGGATGCAATGTCAGTGTTTCATTGTCAATAAGAAGGTCCAAGGGAAAAGGTAAACCTGAAGTGAAGCATCGGAATCTAAAACTGGACTCACAGGAGAGGTTCACATCATAGAAAGTTAGAATGTCAGTCCTCTTGTGCTTAAGTCGGCATTGTTCCTTTTGTATTGAATTCGGGTGCAATTTCTGTGTTTCATCGTCAATAAGACGGTCCAAGGGATACAGTAAACCTGCAGTGAAGCATCGGAAACTAAAGCAGGACTCACAGGAGAGGTTCAAATCATAGAAAATTAGAGTGTTAGTCCTCTTGTACTTAAGTCGGCATTGTGCCCTTTGTATTAAATTCGGATGCAATATCTGTGCTTCATCGTTAATAAGAAGGTCCAAGGGATACAGTAAACCTGTAGTGAAGCATTGGAATCTAAAACAGGACTCACAGGAGAGGTTCAAACCATAGGAAGTTAGGGTGTCAGTCCTCTTGTACTTAAGTCGGCATTGGGCCTTTTGTATTAAATTCGGATGCAATTTCTGTGTTTCATCGTCAATAAGAAGGTCCAAGGGATACAGTAAACCTGAAGTGAAGCATCGGAATCTGAAACAGGACTCACAGGAGAGGTCAAATCATAGAAAGTTAGAGTGTCAGTCCTCTTGTACTTAAGTCGGCATTGTGCCTGTTGTATTAAATTCGGATGCAATTTCTGTGTTTCATCGTCAATAAGAAGGTCCAAGTGATACAGTAAACCTGAAGTGAAGCATCGGAATATAACTGAACTCACAGGAGATTTTTAAATCATAGAAAGTTGGAGTGTCAGTCCTCTTGTACTTAAGTCGGCATTGGGCCTTTTGTATTAAATTCGGATGCAATTTCTGTGTTTCATCGTCAATAACAAGGTCCAAGGGATACAGTAAACCTGAAGTGAAGCATCGGAATCTAAAACTGAACTCACAGGAGATTTTCAAATCATAGAAATTTAGAGTGTCAGTCCTCCTGTACTTAAGTCGGCATTGGGCCTTTTGTATTAAATTCGGATGCAATTTCTTTGTTTCATCGAAAATAAGAAGGTCTAAGGGATACAGTAAACCTGAAGTGAAGCATCGGAATCTAAAACAGGACTCACAGGAGAGGTCAAATCATAAAAAGTTACAGTGTCAGTCCTCTTGTACTTATGTCGGCATTGTGCCTTTTCTATTAAATTCGAATGCAATATCTGTGTTTCATCGTCAATAAGAAGGTCCAAGGGAGACAGTAAACCTGAAGTGAAGTATCGGAATCTAAAACTGGACTCACAGGAGAGGTTCAAACCATAGGAGGTTAGGGTGTCAGTCCTCTTGTACTTAAGTCGGCATTGTGCCTGTTGTATTAAATTCGAATGCAATTTCTGTGTTTCATCGTCAATAAGAAGGTCCATGGGATACAGTAAACCTGAAGTGAAGCATCGGAATCCAAACTGATCTCACAGGAGATTTTCAAATCATAGAAAGTTGGAGTGTCAGTCCTCTTGTACTTAAGTCGGCATTGGGCCTTTTGTATTAAATTCGGATGCAATTTCTGTGTTTCATCGTCAATAACAAGGTCCAAGGGATACAGTAAACCTGAAGGTAAGCATCGGAATCTAAAACTGAACTCACAGGAGATTTTCAAATCATAGAAATTTAGAGTGTCAGTCCTCTTGTACTTAAGTCGGCATTGGGCCTTTTGTATTAAATTCGGATGCAATTTCTGTGTTTCATCAACAATAAGAAGGTCTAAGGGATACAGTAAACTTGAAGTGAAGCATCGGAATCTAAAACAATACTCACAGGAGAGGTCAAATCTTAGAAAGTTACAGTGTCAGTCCTCTTGTACTTAAGTCGGCATTGTGCATTTTCCATTAAATTCGAATGCAATTTCTGTGTTTCATCGTCAATAAGAAGGTCCGAGGGATACAGTAAACCTGAAGTGAAGCATCGGAAGCTAAAACTGGTCTTTCAGGAGATTTACAAATTATAGAAATTTGAAGTGTCTGTCCTCTTGTACTGAAGTCGGCATTGTGCCTTTTGTATTAAATTCGGATTCAATTTCTGTGTTTCATCGTCAATAAGAAGGTCAAAGGGATACAGTAAACCTGAGGTGAAGCATCGGAATCTAAAACTGGAGATGTTCAAATCATAGAATGTTAGAGCGTCAGTCCTCTTGTACGTTAGTCGGCATTGTGCCTTTTGAATTAAATTCGATGCAATTTCTGTGTTTCATCGTCAATAAGAAGCTCCAAGGGATACAGTAAACCTGAAGTGAAGTATTGGATTCTAAAACTGGACTCACAGTTGATTTTCAAATCATAGAAAATTGGAGTGTCTGTCCTCTTGTACTTAAGTCGGCATGTGCCTTTTGTATTAAATTAGGATGCAATTTCTGTGTTTCATCGTCAATAAAAAGCTCCAAGGGATACAGTAAACCTGAAGTGAGGCATCGGAATCTAAAACTGGACTCACAGGAGAGGTTTAAATCATAGAAAGTTAGAGTGTCAGTCCACTTGTACTTAAGTCGGCATTGTGCCTTTTGTATTAAATTCGGATGCAATTTCTGTGTTTCATCGACAATAAGAAGGCACAAGGGATACAGTAAACCTGAAGTGAAGCATCGGAATCTAAAACAGGACTCACAGGAGAGGTTCAAACATAGAAAGTTACAGTGTCAGTCCTCTTGTACTTAAGTCGTCATTGTGCCTTTTGTATTAAATTCGGATGCAATTTCTGTGTTTCATCGTCAGTTAGAAGGTCCAAGGTTTACAGTAAACCTGAAGTGAAGCATCGGAATCTAAAACAGGACTCACAGGAGAGGTTCAAAACATAGAAAGTTACAGTGTCAATCATCTTGTACTTAAGTTGGCATTGTGCCTTTTGTATTAAATTCGGATGCAATGTCAGTGTTTCATTGTCAATAAGAAGGTCCAAGGGAAAAGGTAAACCTGAAGTGAAGCATCGGAATCTAAAACTGGACTCACAGGAGAGGTTCACATCATAGAAAGTTAGAATGTCAGTCCTCTTGTGCTGAAGTCGGCATTGTTCCTTTTGTATTGAATTCGGGTGCAATTTCTGTGTTTCATCGTCAATAAGAAGGTCCAAGGGATACAGTAAACCTGAAGTGAAGCATCGGAATCTGAAACAGGACTCACAGGAGAGGTCAAATCATAGAAAGTTAGAGTGTCAGTCCTCTTGTACTTAAGTCGGCATTGTGCCTGTTGTATTAAATTCGGATGCAATTTCTGCGTTTCATCGTCAATAAGAAGGTCCAAGTGATACAGTAAACCTGAAGTGAAGCATCGGAATATATCTGAACTCACAGGAGATTTTAAAATCATAGAAAGTTGGAGTGTCAGTCCTCTTGTACTTAATTCGGCATTGGGCCTTTTGTATTAAATTCGGATGCAATTTCTGTGTTTCATCGTCAATAACAAGGTCCAAGGGATACAGTAAACCTGAAGTGAAGCATCGGAATCTAAAACTGAACTCACAGGAGATTTTCAAATCATAGAAATTTAGAGTGTCAGTCCTCCTGTACTTAAGTCGGCATTTGGCCTTTTGTATTAAATTCGGATGCAATTTCTGTGTTTCATCGAAAATAAGAAGGTCTAAGGGATACAGTAAACCTGAAGTGAAGCATCGGAATCTAAAACAGGACTCACAGGAGAGGTCAAATAATAAAAAGTTACAGTGTCAGTCCTCTTGTACTTATGTCGGCATTGTGCCTTTTCTATTAAATTCGAATGCAATTTCTGTGTTTCATCGTCAATAAGAAGGTCCAAGGGAGACAGTAAACCTGAAGTGAAGTATCGGAATCTAAAACTGGACTCACAGGAGAGGTTCAAACCATAGGAAGTTAGGGTGTCAGTCCTCTTGTACTTAAGTCGGCATTGTGCCTGTTGTATTAAATTCGGATGCAATTTCTGTGTTTCATCGTCAATAAGAAGGTCCATGGGATACAGTAAACCTGAAGTGAAGCATCGGAATCCAAACTGAACTCACAGGAGATTTTCAAATCATAGAAAGTTGGAGTGTCAGTCCTCTTGTACTTAAGTCGGCATTGGGCCTTTTGTATTAAATTCGGATGCAATTTCTGTGTTTCATCGTCAATAACAAGGTCCAAGGGATACAGTAAACCTGAAGTGAAGCATCGGAATCTAAAACTGAACTCACAGGAGATTTTCAAATCATAGAAATTTAGAGTGTCAGTCCTCTTGTACTTAAGTCGGCATTGGGCCTTTTGTATTAAATTCGGATGCAATTTCTGTGTTTCATCAACAATAAGAAGGTCTAAGGGATACAGTAAACCTGAAGTGAAGCATCGGAATCTGAAACAGGACTCACAGGAGAGGTCAAATCTTAGAAAGTTACAGTGTCAGTCCTCTTGTACTTAAGTCGGCATAGTGCCTTTTCTATTAAATTCGAATGCAATTTCTGTGTTTCATCGTCAATAAGAAGGTCCAAGGGAGACAGTAAACCTGAAGTGATGTATCGGAATCTAAAAGTGGACTCACAGGAGAGGTTCAAACCATAGGAAGTTAGGGTGTCAGTCCTCTTGTACTTAAGTCGGCATTGTGCCTTTTGTATTAAATTCGGATTCAATTTCTGTGTTTCATCGTCAATAAGAAGGTCCAAGGGATACAGTAAACCTGAAGTGAAGCATCGGAATCTATAAGTGGACTCACAGGAAAGGTACAAATAATAGAAAATTAGAGTGTCAATCCACTGGTACTTAGGTCGGCATTGTGCCTTTTGTATTAAATTCGGATCCAATGTCTGAGTTTCATAGTCAATAAGAAGGTCCAAGGGAAACCGTAAACCTGAAGTGAAGCATCGGAATCTAAAACTGGACTCACAGGAGAGGTTCAAATCATAGAAAGGTAGAGTGTCAGTCCTCTTGTGCTTAAGTCGGCATTGTGCCTTTTGTATTGAATTCGGGTGCAATTTCTGTGTTTCATCGTCAATAAGAAGGTCCAAGGGATACAGTAAACCTGAAGTGAAGCATCGGAATCTAAAACTAGACTCACAGGAGAGGTTTAAATCATAGAAAGTTAGAGTGTCGGTCCTCTTGTACATAAACCGTCATTGTGCCTTTTGTATTAAATTCGATTAAATTTCTGAGTTTCATCGTCAATAAGACGGTCCAAGGGATACAGTAAACCTGCAGTGAAGCATCGGAAACTAAAGCAGGACTCACAGGAGAGGTTCAAATCATAGAAAATTAGAGTCTTAGTCCTCTTGTACTTAAGTCGGCATTGTGCCCTTTGTATTAAATTCGGATGCAATATCTGTGCTTCATCGTTAATAAGAAGGTCCAAGGGATACAGTAAACCTGAAGTGAAGCATCGGAATCTGAAACAGGACTCACAGGAGAGGTCAAATCATAGAAAGTTAGAGTGTCAGTCCTCTTGTACTTAAGTCGGCATTGTGCCTGTTGTATTAAATTCGGATGCAATTTCTGTGTTTCATCGTCAATAAGAAGGTCCAAGTGATACAGTAAACCTGAAGTGAAGCATCGGAATATAACTGAACTCACAGGAGATTTTTAAATCATAGAAAGTTGGAGTGTCAGTCCTCTTGTACTTAATTCGGCATTGGGCCTTTTGTATTAAATTCGGATGCAATTTCTGTGTTTCATCGTCAATAACAAGGTCCAAGGGATACAGTAAACCTGAAGTGAAACATCGGAATCTAAAACTGAACTCACAGGAGATTTTCAAATCATAGAAATTTGGAGTGTCAGTCCTCCTGTACTTAAGTCGGCATTGGGCCTTTTGTATTAAATTCGGATGCAATTTCTGTGTTTCATCGAAAATAAGAAGGTCTAAGGGATACAGTAAACCTGAAGTGAAGCATCGGAATCTAAAACAGGACTCACAGGAGAGGTCAAATCATAAAAAGTTACAGTGTCAGTCCTCTTGTACTTATGTCGGCATTGTGCCTTTTCTATTAAATTCGAATGCAATATCTGTGTTTCATCGTCAATAAGAAGGTCCAAGGGAGACAGTAAACCTGAAGTGAAGTATCGGAATCTAAAACTGGACTCACAGGAGAGGTTCAAACCATAGGAAGTTAGGGTGTCAGTCCTCTTGTACTTAAGTCGGCATTGTGCCTGTTGTATTAAATTCGGATGCAATTTCTGTGTTTCATCGTCAATAAGAAGGTCCATGGGATACAGTAAACCTGAAGTGAAGCATCGGAATCCAAACTGATCTCACAGGAGATTTTCAAATCATAGAAAGTTGGAGTGTCAGTCCTCTTGTACTTAAGTCGGCATTGGGCCTTTTGTATTAAATTCGGATGCAATTTCTGTGTTTCATCGTCAATAACAAGGTCCAAGGGATACAGTAAACCTGAAGGTAAGCACCGGAATCTAAAACTGAACTCACAGGAGATTTTCAAATCATAGAAATTTAGAGTGTCAGTCCTCTTGTACTTAAGTCGGCATTGGGCCTTTTGTATTAAATTCGGATGCAATTTCTGTGTTTCATCAACAATAAGAAGGTCTAAGGGATACAGTAAACTTGAAGTGAAGCATCGGAATCTAAAACAGGACTCACAGGAGAGGTCAAATCTTAGAAAGTTACAGTGTCAGTCCTCTTGTACTTAAGTCGGCATTGTGCATTTTCTATTAAATTCGAATGCAATTTCTGTGTTTCATCGTCAATAAGAAGGTACGAGGGATACAGTAAACCTGAAGTGAAGCATCGGAAGCTAAAACTGGTCTCTCAGGAGATTTACAAATTATAGAAATTTGAAGTGTCTGTCCTCTTGTACTGAAGTCGGCATTGTGCCTTTTGTATTAAATTCGGATTCAATTTCTGTGTTTCATCGTCAATAAGAAGGTCAAAGGGATACAGTAAACCTGAGGTGAAGCATCGGAATCTAAAACTGGAGATGTTCAAATCATAGAATGTTAGAGCGTCAGTCCTCTTGTACGTTAGTCGGCATTGTGCCTTTTGAATTAAATTCGATGCAATTTCTGTGTTTCATCGTCAATAAGAAGCTCCAAGGGATACAGTAAACCTGAAGTGAAGTATTGGATTCTAAAACTGGACTCACAGTTGATTTTCAAATCATAGAAAATTGGAGTGTCTGTCCTCTTGTACTTAAGTCGGCATGTGCCTTTTGTATTAAATTAGGATGCAATTTCTGTGTTTCATCGTCAATAAAAAGCTCCAAGGGATACAGTAAACCTGAAGTGAGGCATCGGAATCTAAAACTGGACTCACAGGAGAGGTTTAAATCATAGAAAGTTAGAGTGTCAGTCCACTTGTACTTAAGTCGGCATTGTGCCTTTTGTATTAAATTCGGATGCAATTTCTGTGTTTCATCGACAATAAGAAGGCACAAGGGATACAGTAAACCTGAAGTGAAGCATCGGAATCTAAAACAGGACTCACAGGAGAGGTTCAAAACATAGAAAGTTACAGTGTCAGTCCTCTTGTACTTAAGTCGTCATTGTGCCTTTTGTATTAAATTCGGATGCAATTTCTGTGTTTCATCGTCAGTTAGAAGGTCCAAGGTTTACAGTAAACCTGAAGTGAAGCATCGGAATCTAAAACAGGACTCACAGGAGAGGTTCAAAACATAGAAAGTTACAGTGTCAATCATCTTGTACTTAAGTTGGCATTGTGCCTTTTGTATTAAATTCGGATGCAATGTCAGTGTTTCATTGTCAATAAGAAGGTCCAAGGGAAAAGGTAAACCTGAAGTGAAGCATCGGAATCTAAAACTGGACTCACAGGAGAGGTTCACATCATAGAAAGTTAGAATGTCAGTCCTCTTGTGCTGAAGTCGGCATTGTTCCTTTTGTATTGAATTCGGGTGCAATTTCTGTGTTTCATCGTCAATAAGACGGTCCAAGGGATACAGTAAACCTGCAGTGAAGCATCGGAAACTAAAGCAGGACTCACAGGAGAGGTTCAAATCATAGAAAATTAGAGTGTTAGTCCTCTTGTACTTAAGTCGGCATTGTGCCCTTTGTATTAAATTCGGATGCAATATCTGTGCTTCATCGTTAATAAGAAGGTCCAAGGGATACAGTAAACCTGTAGTGAAGCATTGGAATCTAAAACAGGACTCACAGGAGAGGTTCAAACCATAGGAAGTTAGGGTGTCAGTCCTCTTGTACTTAAGTCGGCATTGTGCCTTTTGTATTAAATTCGGATGCAATTTCTGTGTTTCATCGTCAATAAGAAGGTCCAAGGGATACAGTAAACCTGAAGTGAAGCATCGGAATCTGAAACAGGACTCACAGGAGAGGTCAAATCATAGAAAGTTAGAGTGTCAGTCCTCTTGTACTTAAGTCGGCATTGTGCCTGTTGTATTAAATTCGGATGCAATTTCTGCGTTTCATCGTCAATAAGAAGGTCCAAGTGATACAGTAAACCTGAAGTGAAGCATCGGAATATATCTGAACTCACAGGAGATTTTAAAATCATAGAAAGTTGGAGTGTCAGTCCTCTTGTACTTAATTCGGCATTGGGCCTTTTGTATTAAATTCGGATGCAATTTCTGTGTTTCATCGTCAATAAGAAGGTCCGAGGGATACAGTAAACCTGAAGTGAAGCATCGGAATCTAAAACTGAACTCACAGGAGATTTTCAAATCATAGAAATTTTTGAGTGTCAGTCCTCCTGTACTTAAGTCGGCATTTGGCCTTTTGTATTAAATTCGGATGCAATTTCTGTGTTTCATCGAAAATAAGAAGGTCTAAGGGATACAGTAAACCTGAAGTGAAGCATCGGAATCTAAAACAGGACTCACAGGAGAGGTCAAATCATAAAAAGTTACAGTGTCAGTCCTCTTGTACTTATGTCGGCATTGTGCCTTTTCTATTAAATTCGAATGCAATTTCTGTGTTTCATCGTCAATAAGAAGGTCCAAGGGAGACAGTAAACCTGAAGTGAAGTATCGGAATCTAAAACTGGACTCACAGGAGAGGTTCAAACCATAGGAAGTTAGGGTGTCAGTCCTCTTGTACTTAAGTCGGCATTGTGCCTGTTGTATTAAATTCGGATGCAATTTCTGTGTTTCATCGTCAATAAGAAGGTCCATGGGATACAGTAAACCTGAAGTGAAGCATCGGAATCCAAACTGAACTCACAGGAGATTTTCAAATCATAGAAAGTTGGAGTGTCAGTCCTCTTGTACTTAAGTCGGCATTGGGCCTTTTGTATTAAATTCGGATGCAATTTCTGTGTTTCATCGTCAATAACAAGGTCCAAGGGATACAGTAAACCTGAAGTGAAGCATCGGAATCTAAAACTGAACTCACAGGAGATTTTCAAATCATAGAAATTTAGAGTGTCAGTCCTCTTGTACTTAAGTCGGCATTGGGCCTTTTGTATTAAATTCGGATGCAATTTCTGTGTTTCATCAACAATAAGAAGGTCTCAGGGATACAGTAAACCTGAAGTGAAGCATCGGATCCTGAAACAGGACTCACAGGAGAGGTCAAATCTTAGAAAGTTACAGTGTCAGTCCTCTTGTACTTAAGTCGGCATTGTGCCTTTTCTATTAAATTCGAATGCAATTTCTGTGTTTCATCGTCAATAAGAAGGTCCAAGGGAGACAGTAAACCTGAAGTGATGTATCGGAATCTAAAACTGGACTCACAGGAGAGGTTCAAACCATAGGAAGTTAGGGTGTCAGTCCTCTTGTACTTAAGTCGGCATTGTGCCTTTTGTATTAAATTCGGATGCAATTTCTGTGTTTCATCGTCAATAAGAAGGTCCAAGGGATACAGTAAACCTGAAGTGAAGCATCGGAATCTATAAGTGGACTCACAGGAAAGGTACAAATAATAGAAAATTAGAGTGTCAATCCACTGGTACTTAGGTCGGCATTGTGCCTTTTGTATTAAATTCGGATCCAATGTCTGAGTTTCATAGTCAATAAGAAGGTCCAAGGGAAACCGTAAACCTGAAGTGAAGCATCGGAATCTAAAACTGGACTCACAGGAGAGGTTCAAATCATAGAAAGGTAGAGTGTCAGTCCTCTTGTGCTTAAGTCGGCATTGTGCCTTTTGTATTGAATTCGGGTGCAATTTCTGTGTTTCATCGTCAATAAGAAGGTCCAAGGGATACAGTAAACCTGAAGTGAAGCATCGGAATCTAAAACTAGACTCACAGGAGAGGTTTAAATCATAGAAAGTTAGAGTGTCGGTCCTCTTGTACATAAACCGTCATTGTGCCTTTTGTATTAAATTCGATTAAATTTCTGAGTTTCATCGTCAATAAGACGGTCCAAGGGATACAGTAAACCTGCAGTGAAGCATCGGAAACTAAAGCAGGACTCACAGGAGAGGTTCAAATCATAGAAAATTAGAGTCTTAGTCCTCTTGTACTTAAGTCGGCATTGTGCCCTTTGTATTAAATTCGGATGCAATATCTGTGCTTCATCGTTAATAAGAAGGTCCAAGGGATACAGTAAACCTGTAGTGAAGCATTGGAATCTAAATCTGGACTCACAGGAGAGGTTCAAAGCATAGAAAGTTAGAGTGTCAGTCCTCTTGTACTTATGTCAGCATTGGGCCTTTTGTATTAAATTCGGATGCAATTTGTGTGTTTCATCGTCAATAAGAAGGTCCGAGGGATACAGTAAACCTGAAGTGAAGCATCAGAAGCTAAAACTGGTCTCTCAGGAGATTTACAAATTATAGAAATTTGGAGTGTCTGTCCTCTTGTACTGAAGTCGGCATTGTGCCTTTTGTATTAAATTCGGATTCGATTTCTGTGTTTCATCATCAATAAGAAGGTCAATGGAATACTGTAAACCTGAGGTGAAGCATCGGAATCTAAAACTGGTGAGGTTCAAATCATAGAATGTTAGAGCGTCAGTCCTCTTGTACGTTAGTCGTCATTGTGCTTTTTGAATTAAATTCGATGCAATTTCTGTGTTTCATCGTCAATAAGAAGCTCCGAGGGATACAGTAAACCTGATGTGAAGCATCGGAATCTAAAACTGGACTCTCAGTTGATTTTCAAATCATAGAAAATTGGAATGCCAGTCCTCTTGTACTTAAGTCGGCAATGTGATTTTGTAATAAATTAGGATGCAATTTCTGTGTTTCATCGTCAATAAGAAGCTCCAAGGGATACAGTAAACCCGAAGTGAGGCATCGGAATCTAAAACTGGACTCACAGGAGAGGTTTAAATCATAGAAGGTTAGAGTGTCAGTCCACTTGTACTTAAGTCGGCATTGTGCCTTTTGTATTAAATTCGGATGCAATTTCTGTGTTTCATCGACAATAAGAAGGCACAAGGGATACAGTAAACCTGAAGTGAAGCATCGGAATCTAAAACAGGACTCACAGGAGAGGTTCAAAACATAGAAAGTTACAGTGTCAGTCCTCTTGTACTTAAGTCGGCATTGTGCCATTTGTATTAAATTCGGATGCAATTTCTGTGTTTCATCGTCAGTTAGAAGGTCCGAGGTATACAGTAAACATGAAGTGAAGCATCGGAATCTAAAACTAGACTCACAGGAGAGGTTCAAATCATAGAAAGTTAGAGTGTCAGTCCTCTTGTACTTAAGTCGGCATTGTGCATTTTCTATTAAATTTGGATGCAATTTCTGTGTATCATCGTCAATACGAAGGTCCAAGGGAGACAGTAAATCTGAAGCGAAGTATCGGAATCTAAAACTGAACTCACAGGAGAGGTTCAAACGTTAGAAAGTTAGGGTGTCAGTCCTCTTGTACTTAAGTCGGCATTGTGCCTTTTGTATTAAATTCGGATGCAATTTCTGTGTTTCATCGTCAATAAGAAGGTCCATGGGATACAGTAAACCTGAAGTGAAGCATCGGAATCTAGAACTGGACTCACAGGAAAGGTTCAAATAATAGAAAATTAGAGTGTCAATCCACTAGTACTTAGGTCGGCATTGTCCCTTTTGTATTAAATTCGGATCCAATGTCTGAGTTTAATTGTCAATAAGAAGGTCCAAGGGAAACCGTAAACCTGAAGTGAAGCATCGGAATCTAAAACAGGACTCACAGGAGAGGTCAAATCATTGAAAGTTACAGTGTCAGTCCTCTTGTACTTAAGTCGGCATTGTGCCTTTTCTATTAAATTCGAATGCAATTTCTGTGTTTCATCGTCAATAAGAAGGCACAAGGGATACAGTAAACCTGAAGTGAAGCATCGGAATCTAAAACAGGACTCACAGGAGAGGTTCAAAACATAGAAAGTTACAGTGTCAGTCCTCTTGTACTTAAGTCGGCATTGTGCCTTTTGTATTAAATTCGGATGCAATTTCTGTGTTTCATCGTCAGTTAGAAGGTCCGAGGTATACAGTAAACATGAAGTGAAGCATCGGAATCTAAAACTAGACTCACAGGAGAGGTTCAAATCATAGAAAGTTAGAGTGTCAGTCCTCTTGTGCTTCAGTCGGCATTGTGCCTTTTGTATTGAATTCGGGTGCAAATTCTGTGTTTCAACGTCAATAACAAGGTCCAAGGGATACAGTAAACCTGAAGTGAAGTATCTGAATCTAAATCTGAACTCACAGGAGATTTTCAAATCATAGAAATTTAGAGTGTCAGTCCTCTTGTATTTAAGTCTGCATTGGGCCTTTTGTATTAAATTCGGATGCAATTTCTGTGTTTCATCGACAATAAGAAGGTCTAAGGGATACAGTAAACCTGAAGTGAAGCATCGGAATCTAAAACAGGACTCACAGGAGAGGTCAAATCATAGAAAGTTACAGTGTCAGTCCTCTTGTACTTAAGTCGGCATTGTGCCTTTTCTATTAAATTCGAATGCAATTTCTGTGTTTCATCGTCAATAAGAAGGCACAAGGGATACAGTAAACCTGAAGTGAAGCATCGGAATCTAAAACAGGACTCACAGGAGAGGTTCAAAACATAGAAAGTTAGAGTGTCAGTCCTCTTGTACTTAAGTCGGCATTGTGCCTTTTGTATTAAATTCGGATGCAATTTCTGTGTTTCATCGTCAGTTAGAAGGTCCGAGGTATACAGTAAACATGAAGTGAAGCATCGGAATCTAAAACTAGACTCACAGGAGAGGTTCAAATCATAGAAAGTTAGAGTGTCAGTCCTCTTGTACTTAAGTCGGCATTGTGCATTTTATATTAAATTTGGATGCAATTCCTGTGTATCATCGTCAATACGAAGGTCCAAGGGAGACAGTAAATCTGAAGCGAAGTATCGGAATCTAAAACTGGACTCACAGGAGAGGTTCAAACGTTAGAAAGTTAGGGTGTCAATCCTCTTGTACTTAAGTCGGCATTGTGCCCTTTGTATTAAATTCGGATGCAATTTCTGTGTTTCATCTTCAATAAGCAGGTCCAAGGGATACAGTAAACCTGAAGTGAAGCATCGGAATCTAAAACTGGCCTCACAGGAGAGGTTCAAATCATAAAAAGTTAGAGTGTCAATCTTCTTGTACTTAAGTCGGCATTGTGCCTTTTGTATTAAATTCGGATGCAATGTCAGTGTTTCATTGTCAATAAGAAGGTCCAAGGGAAACAGTAAACCTGAATTGAAGCATCGGAATCTAAAACTGGACTCACAGGAGAGGTTCAAATCATAGAAAGTTAGAGTGTCAGTCCTCTTGTGCTTAAGTCGGCATTGTTCCTTTTGTATTGAATTCGGGTGCTATTTCTGTGTATCATCGTCAATAAGAAGGTCCAAGGGATACAGTAAACCTGAAGTGAAGCATCGGAATCTAAAACAGGACTCACAGGAGAAGTTCAAATCATAGAAAGTTTGAGTGTCAGTCCTCTTGTACTTAAGTCGTCATTGTGCATTTTGTATTAAATTCGATGCAATTTCTGTGTTTCATCGTCAATAAGAAGGTCCACGGGATACAGTAAACCTGGAGGGAAGTATCGGAAACTAAAACTGGACTCACCGGAGAGGTTCAAATCATAGAAAGTTAGAGTGTCAGCCGTCTTGTACTTAAGTCGGCATTGTGCCAATTTTTTAAATTCGGTTGCAATTTCTGGGTTTCATCGTCAATAACACGGTCCAAGGGATACAGTAAACCTGAAGTGCAGCGTCGGAATCTAAAACTGGACTCACAGGAGGGGTTCAAATCATAGAAAGTTAGAGTGTCAGTCCTCTTATACTTAAGTCGTCTTTGTTCCTTTTGTACTAAATTCGGATGCAATATCTGTGTGTCATCGTCAATAAGCAGGTCCAAGGGATACAGTAAACCTGAAGTGAAGCATCTGAATCAAAAACTGGACTCACAGGAGAGGGTCAAACCATAGGAAGTTAGGGTGTCAGTCCTCTTGTACTTAAGTCGGCATTGGGCCTTTTGTATTAAATTCGGATGCAATTTCTGTGTTTCATCGACAATAAGAAGGTCTAAGGGATACAGTAAACCTAAAGTGAAGCATCGGAATCTAAAACAGGACTCACAGGAGAGGTCAAATCTTAGAAAGTTACAGTGTCAGTCCTCTTGTACTTAAGTCGGCATTGTGCCTTTTCTATTAAATTCGAATGCAATTTCTGTGTTTCATCGTCAATAAGAAGGTCCAAGGGAGACAGTATACCTGAAGTGAAATATCGGAATATAAAACTGGACTCACAGGAGAGGTTCAAACCATAGGAAGTTAGGTTGTCAGTCCTCTTGTACTTAAGTCGGCATTGTGCCTTTTGTATTAAATTCGGATGCAATTTCTGTGTTTCATCGTCAATAAGAAGGTCCATGGGATACAGTAAACCTGAAGTGAAGCATCGGAATCTAGAACTGGACTCACAGGAGAGGTTCAAATAATAGAAAATTAGAGTGTCAATCCACTAGTACTTAGGTCGGCATTGTCCCTTTTGTATTAAATTCGGATCCAAAGTCTGAGTTTCATTGTCAATAAGAAGGTCCAAGGGAAACCGTAAACCTGAAGTGAAGCATCGGAATCTAAAACTGGACTCACAGGAGAGGTTCAAATCATAGAGAGTTAGAGTGTCAGTCCTCTTGTGCTTCAGTCGGCATTGTGCCTTTTGTATTGAATTCGGGTGCAAATTCTGTGTTTCAACGTCAATAACAAGGTCCAAGGGATACAGTAAACCTGAAGTGAAGTATCTGAATCTAAATCTGAACTCACAGGAGATTTTCAAATCATAGAAATTTAGAGTGTCAGTCCTCTTGTACTTAAGTCTGCATTGGGCCTTTTGTTTTAAATTCGGATGCAATTTCTGTGTTTCATCGACAATAAGAAGGTCTAAGGGATACAGTAAACCTGAAGTGAAGCATCGGAATCTAAAACAGGACTCACAGGAGAGGTCAAATCATAGAAAGTTACAGTGTCAGTCCTCTTGTACTTAAGTCGGCATTGTGCCTTTTCTATTAAATTCGAATGCAATTTCTGTGTTTCATCGTCAATAAGAAGGCACAAGGGAAACAGTAAACCTGAAGTGAAGCATCGGAATCTAAAACAGGACTCACAGGAGAGGTTCAAAACATAGAAAGTTACAGTGTCAGTCCTCTTGTACTTAAGTCGGCATTGTGCCTTTTGTATTAAATTCGGATGCAATTTCTGTGTTTCATCGTCAGTTAGAAGGTCCGAGGTATACAGTAAACATGAAGTGAAGCATCGGAATCTAAAACTAGACTCACAGGAGAGGTTCAAATCATAGAAAGTTAGAGTGTCAGTCCTCTTGTACTTAAGTCGGCATTGTGCATTTTCTATTAAATTTGGATGCAATTTCTGTGTATCATCGTCAATACGAAGGTCCTAGGGAGACAGTAAATCTGAAGCGAAGTATCGGAATCTAAAACTGGACTCACAGGAGAGGTTCAAACGTTAGAAAGTTAGGGTGTCAGTCCTCTTGTACTTAAGTCGGCATTGTGCCCTTTGTATTAAATTCGGATGCAATTTCTGTGTTTCATCTTCAATTAGCAGGTCCAAGGGATACAGTAAACCTGAAGTGAAGCATCGGAATCTAAAACTGGACTCACAGGAGAGGTTCAAATCATAAAAAGTTAGAGTGTCAATCTTCTTGTACTTAAGTCGGCATTGTGCCTTTTGTATTAAATTCGGATGCAATGTCAGTGTTTCATCGTCAATAAGAAGGTCCAAGGGAAACAGTAAACCTGAATTGAAGCATCGGAATCTAAAACTGGACTCACAGGAGAGGTTCAAATCATAGAAAGTTAGAGTGTCAGTCCTCTTGTGCTTAAGTCGGCATTGTTCCTTTTGTATTGCATTCGGGTGCTATTTCTGTGTATCATCGTCAATAAGAAGGTCCAAGGGATACAGTAAACCTGAAGTGAAGCATCGGAATCCAAAACAGGACTCACAGGAGAAGTTCAAATCACAGAAAGGTTGAGTGTCAGTCCTCTTGTACTTAACTCGTCATTGTGCATTTTGTATTAAATTCGATGCAATTTCTGTGTTTCATCGTCAATAAGAAGGTCCACGGGATACTGTAAACCTGAAGGGAAGTATCTGAATCAAAAACTGGACTCACAGGAGAGGGTCAAACCATAGGAAGTTAGGGTGTCAGTCCTCTTGTACTTAAGTCGGCATTGGGCCTTTTGTATTAAATTCGGATGCAATTTCTGTGTTTCATCGACAGTAAGAAGGTCCAAGGGATACAGTAAACCTGAAGTGGCGCATCGGAATCTAAAACTAGACTCACAGGAAAGGTTTAAATCATAGAAAGTTAGAGTGTCGGTCCTCTTGTACATAAACCGTCATTGTGCCTTTTGTATTAAATTCGATTAAATTTCTGAGTTTCATCGTCAATAAGACGGTCCAAGGGATACAGTAAACCTGCAGTGAAGCATCGGAAACTAAAGCAGGACTCACAGGAGAGGTTCAAATCATAGAAAATTAGAGTGTTAGTCCTCTTGTACTTAAGTCGGCATTGTGCCCTTTGTATTATATTCGGATGCAATATCTGTGCTTCATCGTTAATAATAAGGTCCAAGGGATACAGTAAACCTGTAGTGAAGCATTGGAATCTAAATCTGGACTCACAGGAGAGGTTCAAAACATAGAAAGTTAGAGTGTCAGTCCTCTTGTACTTATGTCAGCATTGGGCCTTTTGTATTAAATTCGGATGCAATTTCTGTGTTTCATCGTCAATAAGAAGGTCCATGGGATACAGTAAACCTGAAGTGAAGCATCGGAATCTAGAACTGGACTCACAGGAGAGGTTCAAATAATAGAAAATTAGAGTGTCAATCCACTAGTACTTAGGTCGGCATTGTCCCTTTTGTATTAAATTCGGATCCAATGTCTGAGATTCATTGTCAATAAGAAGGTCCAAGGGAAACCGTAAACCTGAAGTGAAGCATCGGAATCTAAAACTGGACTCACTGGAGAGGTTCAAATCATAGAGAGTTAGAGTGTCAGTCCTCTTGTGCTTCAGTCGGCATTGTGCCTTTTGTATTGAATTCGGGTGCAATTTCTGTGTTTCATCGACAATAAGAAGGGCTAAGGGATACAGTAAACCTGAAGTGAAGCATCGGAATCTAAAACAGGACTCACAGGAGAGGTCAAATCATAGAAAGTTACAGTGTCAGTCCTCTTGTACTTAAGTCGGCATTGTGCCTTTTCTATTAAATTCGAATGCAATTTCTGTGTTTCATCGTCTATAAGAAGGCACAAGGGATACAGTAAACCTGAAGTGAAGCATCGGAATCTAAAACAGGACTCACAGGAGAGGTTCAAAACATAGAAAGTTACAGTGTCAGTCCTCTTGTACTTAAGTCGGCATTGTGCCTTTTGTATTAAATTCGGATGCAATTTCTGTGTTTCATCGTCAGTTAGAAGGTCCGAGGTATACAGTAAACATGAAGTGAAGCATCGGAATCTAAAGCTAGACTCACAGGAGAGGTTCAAATCATAGAAAGTTAGAGTGTCAGTCCTCTTGTACTTAAGTCGGCATTGTGCATTTTCTATTAAATTTGGATGCAATTTCTGTGTATCATCGTCAATACGAAGGTCCAAGGGAGACAGTAAATCTGAAGCGAAGTATCGGAATCTACAACTGGACTCACAGGAGAGGTTCAAACGTTAGAAAGTTAGGGTGTCAGTCCTCTTGTAATTAAGTCGGCATTGTGCCTTTTGTATTAAATTCGGATGCAATTTCTGTGTTTCATCTTCAATAAGCAGGTCCAAGGGATACAGTAAACCTGAAGTGAAGCATCGGAATCTAAAACTGGACTCACAGGAGAGGTTCAAATCATAAAAAGTTAGAGTGTCAATCTTCTTGTACTTAAGTCGGCATTGTGCCTTTTGTATTAAATTTGGATGCAATGTCAGTGTTTCATTGTCAATAAGAAGGTCCAAGGGAAACAGTAAACCTGAATTGAAGCATCGGAATCTAAAACTGGACTCACAGGAGAGGTTCAAATCATAGAAAGTTAGAGTGTCAGTCCTCTTGTGCTTAAGTCGGCATTGTTCCTTTTGTATTGAATTCGGGTGCTATTTCTGTGTATCATCGTCAATAAGAAGGTCCAATGGATACAGTAAACCTGAAGTGAAGCATCGGAATCTAAAACAGGACTCACAGGAGAAGTTCAAATCATAGAAAGTTTGAGTGTCAGTCCTCTTGTACTTAACTCGTCATTGTGCATTTTGTATTAAATTCGATGCAATTTCTGTGTTTCATCGTCAATAAGAAGGTCCACGGGATACAGTAAACCTGAAGGGAAGTATCGGAATCTAAAACTGGACTCACCGGAGAGGTTCAAATCATAGAAAGTTAGAGTGTCAGCCGTCTTGTACTTAAGTCGGCATTGTGCCAATTTTATTAAATTCGGATGCAATTTCTGGGTTTCATCGTCAATAACACGGTCCAAGGGATACAGTAAACCTGAAGTGCAGCGTCGGAATCTAAAACTGGACTCACAGGAGGGGTTCAAATCATAGAAAATTAGAGTGTCAGTCCTCTTATACTTAAATCGTCTTTGTTCCTTTTGTACTAAATTCGGATGCAATATCTGTGTATCATCGTCAATAAGCAGGTCCAAGGGATACAGTAAACCTGAAGTGAAGCATCTGAATCAAAAACTGGACTCACAGGAGAGGGTCAAACCATAGGAAGTTAGGTTGTCAGTCCTCTTGTACTTAAGTCGGCATTGTGCCTTTTCTATTAAATTCGAATGCAATTTCTGTGTTTCATCGTCAATAAGAAGGTCCAAGGGAGACAGTAAACCTGAAGTGATGTATCGGAATCTAAAACTGGACTCACAGGAGAGGTTCAAATCATAGAAAGTTAGAGTGTCAGTATTCTTGTGCTTAAGTCGGCATTGTGCCTTTTGTATTGAATTCGGGTGCAATTTCTGTGTTTCATCGTCAATAAGAAGGTCCAAGGGATACAGTAATCCTGAAGTGAAGCATCGGAATCTAAAACTAGACTCACAGGAGAGGTTTAAATCATAGAAAGTTAGAGAGTCGGTTCTCTTGTACATAAACCGTCATTGTGCCTTTTGTATTAAATTCGATTAAATTTCTGAGTTTCATCGTCAATAAGACGGTCCAAGGGATACAGTAAACCTGCAGTGAAGCATCGGAAACTAAAGCAGGACTCACAGGAGAGGTTCAAATCATAGAAAATTAGAGTGTTAGTCCTCTTGTACTTAAGTCGGCATTGTGCCCTTTGTATTATATTCGGATGCAATATCTGTGCTTCATCGTTAATAATAAGGTCCAAGGGATACAGTAAACCTGTAGTGAAGCATTGGAATCTAAATCTGGACTCGCAGGAGAGGTTCAAAACATAGAAAGTTAGAGTGTCAGTCCTCTTGTACTTATGTCAGCATTGGGCCTTTTGTATTAAATTCGGATGCAATTTCTATGTTTCATCGTCAATAAGAAGGTCCGAGGGATACAGTAAACCTGAAGTGAAGCATCGGAAGCTAAAACTGGTCTCTCAGGAGATTTACAAATTATAGAAATTTGAAGTGTCTGTCCTCTTGTACTGAAGTCGGCATTGTGCCTTTTGTATTAAATTCGGATTCAATTTCTGTGTTTCTTCGTCAATAAGAAGGTCAAAGGGATACTGTAAACCTGAGGTGAAGCATCGGAATCTAAAACTGGAGAGGTTCAAATCATAGAATGTTAGAGCGTCAGTCCTCTTGTACGGTAGTCGTCATTGTGCCTTTTGAATTAAATTCGATGCAATTTCTGTGTTTCATCGTCAATAAGAAGCTCCAAGGGATACAGTAAACCTGAAGTGAAGCATCGGAATCTAAAACTGGACTCACAGTTGATTTTCAAATCATAGAAAATTGGAGTGTCAGTCCTCTTGTACTTAAGTCGGCAATGTGATTTTGTAATAAATTAGGATGCAATTTCTGTGTTTCATCGTCAATAAGAAGCTCCAAGGGATACAGTAAACCTGAAGTGAGGCATCGTAATCTAAAACTGGACTCACAGGAGAGGTTTAAATCATAGAAAGTTAGAGTGTCAGTCTACTTGTACTTAAGTCGGCATTGTGCCTTTTGTATTAAATTCGGATGCAATTTCTGTGTTTCATCGACAGTAAGAAGGCACAAGGGATACAGTAAACCTGAAGTGAAGCATCGGAATCTAAAACAGGACTCACAGGAGAGGTTCAAAACATAGAAAGTTACAGTGTCAGTCCTCTTGTACTTAAGTCGGCATTGTGCCTTTTGTATTAAATTCGGATGCAATTTCTGTGTTTCATCGTCAGTTAGAAGGTCCGAGGTATACAGTAAACATGAAGTGAAGCATCGGAATCTAAAACTAGACTCACAGGAGAGGTTCAAATCATAGAAAGTTAGAGTGTCCGTCCTCTTGTACTTAAGTCGGCATTGTGCATTTTCTATTAAATTTGGATGCAATTTCTGTGTATCATCGTCAATACGAAGGTCCAAGGGAGACAGTAAATCTGAAGCGTAGTATCGGAATCTAAAAGTGGACTCACAGGAGAGGTTCAAACGTTAGAAAGTTAGGGTGTCAGTCCTCTTGTACTTAAGTCGGCATTGTGCCCTTTGTTTTAAATTCGGATGCAATTTCTGTGTTTCATCGTCAATAAGCAGGGCCAAGGGGTACAGTAAACCTGAAGTGAAGCATCGGAATCTAAAACTGGACTCACAGGAGAGGTTCAAATCATAAAAAGTTAGAGTGTCAATCTTCTTGTACTTAAGTAGGCATTGTGCCTTTTCTATTAAATTCGGATGCAATGTCAGTGTTTCATTGTCAATAAGAAGGTCCAAGGGAAACAGTAAACCTGAAGTGAAGCATCGGAATCTAAAACTAGACTCACAGGAGAGGTTCAAATCATAGAAAGTTAGAGTGTCAGTCCTCTTGTGCTTAAGTCGGCATTGTTCCTTTTGTATTGAATTCGGGTGCTATTTCTGTGTATCATCGTCAATAAGAAGGTCCAAGGGATACAGTAAACCTGAAGTGAAGCATCAGAATCTAAAACAGGACTCACAGGAGAGGTTCAAATCATAGAAAGTTAGAGTGTCAGTCCTCTTGTACTTAACTCGTCATTGTGCATTTTGTATTAAATTCGATTCAATTTCTGTGTTTCATCGTCAATAAGAAGGTCCACGGGATACAGTAAACCTGAAGTGAAGTATCGGAAACTAAAACTGGACTCACCGGAGAGGTTCAAATCATAGAAAGTTAGAGTGTCAGCCGTCTTGTACTTAAGTCGGCATTGTGCCCATTTTATTAAATTCGGATGCAATTTCTGGGTTTCATCGTCAATAACACGGTCCAAGGGATACAGTAAACCTTAAGTGCAGCATCGGAATCTAAAACTGGACTCACAGGAGGGGTTCAAATCATAGAAAGTTAGAGTGTCAGTCCTCTTGTACTTAAGTCGGCATTGTGCCTTTTCTATTAAATTCGAATGCAATTTCTGTGTTTCATCGTCAATAAGAAGGTACAAGGGAGACAGTAAACCTGAAGTGAAGTATCGGAATCTAAAACTGGACTCACAGGAGAGGTTCAAACCATAGGAAGTTAGGGTGTCAGTCCTCTTGTACTTAAGTCGGCATTGTGCCTTTTGTATTAAATTCGGATGCAATTTCTGTGTTTCATCGTCAATAAGAAGGTCCAAGGGATACAGTAAACCTGAAGTGAAGCATCGGAATCTAGAACTGGACTCACAGGAGAGGTTCAAATAATAGAAAATTAGAGTGTCAATCCACTAGTACTTAGGTCGGCATTGTGCCTTTTGTATTAAATTCGGATCCAATGTCTGAATTTCATTGTCAATAAGAAGGTCCAAGGGAAACCGTAAACCTGAAGTGAAGCATCGGAATCTAAAACTGGACTCACAGGAGAGGTTCAAATCATAGAAAGTTAGAGTGTCAGTCCTCTTGTGCTAAAGTCGGCTTTGTGCCTTTTGTATTGAATTCGGGTGCAAATTCTGTGTTTCATCGTCAATAAGAAGGTCCAAAGGATACAGTAAACCTGAAGTGAAAAATCGGAATCTAAAACTAGACTCACAGGAGAGGTTTAAATCATAGAAAGTTAGAGTGTCAGTCCTCTAGTACATAAATCGTCATTGTGCCTTTTGTATTAAATTCGATTCAATTTCTGAGTTTCATCGTCAATAAGACGGTCCACGGGATACAGTAAACCTGAAGTGAAGTATCGGAAACTAAAACTGGACTCACCGGAGAGGTTCAAATCATAGAAAGTTAGAGTGTCAGCCGTCTTGTACTTAAGTCGGCATTGTGCCAATTTTATTAAATTCGGATGCAATTTCTGGGTTTCATCGTCAATAACACGGTCCGAGGGATACAGTAAACCTGAAGTGCAGCATCGGAATCTAAAACTGGACTCACAGGAGGGGTTCAAATCATAGAAAGTTAGAGTGTCAGTCCCCTTATACTTAAGTCGTCTTTGTTCCTTTTGTACTAAATTCGGATGCAATATCTGTGTATCATCGTCAATAAGCAGGTCCAAGGGATACAGTAAACCTGAAGTGAAGCATCGGTATCAAAAACTGGACTCACAGGAGAGGTTCAAACCATAGGAAGTTAGTGTGTCAGTCCTCTTGTACTTAAGTCGGCATTGGGCCTTTTGTATTAAATTCGGATGCAATTTCTGTGTTTCATCGACAATAAGAAGGTCTAAGGGATACAGTAAACCTAAAGTGAAGCATCGGAATCTAAAACAGGACTCACAGGAGAGGTCAAATCTTAGAAAGTTACAGTGTCAGTCCTCTTGTACTTAAGTCGGCATTGTGCCTTTTCTATTAAATTCGAATGCAATTTCTGTGTTTCATCGTCAATAAGATGGTCCAAGGGAGACAGTAAACCTGAAGTGAAGTATCGGAATCTAAAACTGGACTCTCAGGAGAGGTTCAAACCATAGGAAGTTAGGGTGTCAGTCCTCTTGTACTTAAGTCGGCATTGTGCCTTTTGTATTAAATTCGGATGCAATTTCTGTGTTTCATCGTCAATAAGAAGGTCCAAGGGATACAGTAAACCTGAAGTGAAGCATCGGAATCTAGAACTGGACTCACAGGAGAGGTTTAAATCATAGAAAGTTAGAGTGTCAGTCCTCTTGTACATAAATCGTCATTGTGCCTTTTGTATTAAATTCGATTCAATTTCTGAGTTTCATCGTCAATAAGACGTTCCAAGGGATACAGTAAACCTGAAGTGAAGCATCGGAAACTAAAGCAGGACTCACAGGAGAGGTTGAAATCATAGAAAAAGAGTGTTAGTCCTCTTGTACTTAAGTCGGCATTGTGCCCTTTGTATTAAATTCGGATGCAATATCTGTGCTTCATCGTTAATAAGAAAGTCCAAGGGATACAGTAAACCTGTAGTGAAGCATTGGAATCTAAAACTGGACTCACAGGAGAGGTTCAAACCATAGGAAGTTAGGGTGTCAGTCCTCTTGTACTTATGTCAGCATTGGGCATTTTGTATTAAATTCGGATGCAATTTCTGTGTTTCATCGTCAATAAGAAGGACCGAGGGATACAGTAAACCTGAAGTGAAGCATCGGAAGCTAAAACTGGTCTCTCAGGAGATTTACAAATTATAGAAATTTGAAGTGTCTGTCCTCTTGTACTGAAGTCGGCATTGTGCCTTTGGTATTAAATTCGGATTCAATTTCTGTGTTTCATCGTCAATAAGAAGGTCAAAGGGATACAGTAAACCTGAGGTGAAGCATCGGAATCTAAAACTGGAGAGGTTCAAATCATAGAATGTTAGAGCGTCAGTCCTCTTGTACGTTAGTCGGCATTGTGCCTTTTGAATTAAATTCGATGCAATTTCTGTGTTTCATCGTCAATAAGAAGCTCCAAGGGATACAGTAAACCTGAAGTGAAGCATTGGAATCTAAAACTGGACTCACAGTTGATTTTCAAATCATAGAAAATTGGAGTGTCAGTCCTCTTGTACTTAAGTCGGCAATGTGCCTTTTGTATTAAATTAGGATGCAATTTCTGTATTTCATCGTCAATAAAAAGCTCCAAGGGGTACAGTAAACCTGAAGTGAAGCATCGGAATCTAAAACAGGACTAACAGGAGAGGTTCAAATCATAAAAAGTTAGAGTGTCAATCTTCTTGTACTTAAGTCGGCATTGTGCCTTTTGTATTAAATTCGGATGCAATTTCTGTGTATCATCGTCAATACGAAGGTCCAAGGGAGACAGTAAACCTGAAGTGAAGTATCGGAATCTAAAAGTGGACTCACAGGAGAGGTTCAAACGTTAGAAAGTTAAGGTGTCAGTCCTCTTGTACTTAAGTCGGCATTGTGCCCTTTGTATTAAATTCGGATGCAATTTCTGTGTTCCATCGTCAATAAGAAGGTCCAAGGGATACAGTAAACATGAAGTGAAGCATCGGAATCTAAAACTGGACTCACAGGAGAGGTTCAAATCATAAAAAGTTAGAGTGCCAATCTTCTTGTACTTAAGTCGGCATTGTGCCTTTTGTATTAAATTCGGATGCAATGTCAGTGTTTCATTGTCAATAAGAAGGTCCAAGGGAAACAGTAAACCTGAAGTGAATCATCGGAATCTAAAACTGGACACACAGGAGAGGTTCACATCATAGAAAGTTAGAATGTCAGTCCTCTTTCGCTTAAGTCGGCATTGTTCCTTTTGTATTGAATTCGGGTGCTATTTCTGTGTATCATCGTCAATAAGAAGGTCCAAGGGATACAATAAACCTGAAGTGAAGCATCGGACTCTAAAACAGGACTCACAGGAGAGGTTCAAATCATAGAATATTAGAGTGTCAGTCCTCTTGTACTTAACTCGTCATTGTGCATTTTGTATTAAATTCGATGCAATTTCTGTGTTTCATCGTCAATAAGAAGGTCCACGGGATACAGTAAACCTGAAGTGAAGTATCGGAAACTAAAACTGGACTCACAGGAGAGGTTCAAATCATAGAAAGTTAGAGTGTCAGCCGTCTTGTACTTAAGTCGGCATTGTGCCAATTTTATTAAATTCGGATGCAATTTCTGGGTTTCATCGTCAATAACACGGTCCAAGTGATACAGTAAACCTGAAGTGCAGCATCGGAATCTAAAACTGGACTCACAGGAGGGGTTCAAATCATAGAAAGTTAGAGTGTCAGTTCTCTTATACTTAAGTCGTCATTGTTCCTTTTGTACTAAATTCGGAGGCAATATCTGTGTATCATCGTCAATAAGCAGGTCCAAGGGATACAGTAAACCTGAAGTGAAGCATCGGAATCTAAAAATGGAGAGGTTCAAATCATAGAAAGTTAGAGTGTCAGTCCACTTGTACTTAAGTCGGCAATGTGCCTTTTGTATTAAATTCGGATGCAATTTCTGTCTTTCATCGACAATAAGAAGGCACAAGGGATACAGTAAACCTGAAGTGAAGTATCGGAATCAAAAACTGGTCTCTCAGGAGGTTTACAAATTATAGAAATTTGAAATGTCTGTCCTCTTGTACTGAAATCGGCATTGTGCCTTTTGTATTAAATTCGGATGCAATTTCTGTGTTTCATCGTCAATAATAAGGTCCAAGGGATACAGTAAACCTGAAGTGAAGCATCGGAATCAAGAACTGGACTCACAGGAGAGGTTCAAATCATAGAAAGTTAGAGTATCAGTCCTCTTGCACTTAAGTCGGCATTGTGCCCTTTGTATTAAATTCGGATGCAATTTGTGTGCTTCATCGTTAATAAGAAGGTCCAAGGGATACAGTAAACCTGTAGTGAAGCATCGGAATCTAAAACTAGACTCACACGAGAGGTTCAAATCACAGAAAGTTAGACTGTCAGTCCTCTTGTACTTAAGTCGGCATTGTGCCTGTTGTATTAAATTTGGATGCAATTTCTGTGTTTCATCGTCAATAAGAAGGTCCAAGGGATACAGTAAACCTGAAGTGAAGCATCGGAATCTAAAACTGAACTCACAGGAGTTTTTCAAATCATAGAAAGTTGGAGTGTCAGTCGTCTTGTACTTAAGTCGGAATTGGGCCTTTTGTTTTAAATTCGGATGCAATTTCTGTGTTTCATCGTCAATAAGAAGGTCCAAGGGATACAGTAAACATGAAGTGAAGCATCGGAATCTAAAACTGAACTCACAGGAGATTTTCAAATCATAGAAACTTAGAGTGTCAGTCCTCTTGTACTTAAGTCGGCATTGGGCCTTTTGTATTAAATTCGAATGCAATTTCTGTGTTTCATCGTCAATAAGAAGGTCCAAGGGAGACAGTAAACCTGAAGTGAAGTATCGGAATCTAAAACTGGACTCACAGGAGAGGTTCAAACCATAGGAAGTTTGGGTGTCAGTCCTCTTGTACTTAAGTCGGCATTGTGCCTTTTGTATTAAATTCGATGCAATTTGTGTGTTTCATCGTCAATAAGAAGGTGCACGGGATACAGTAAACCTGAAGTGAAGTATCGGTATCTAAAACTGGACTCACAGGAGAGGTTCAAACCATAGGAAGTTTGGGTGTCAGTCCTCTTGTACTTAAGTCGGCATTGTGCCTTTTGTATTAAATTCGATGCAATTTGTGTGTTTCATCGTCAATAAGAAGGTCCACGGGATACAGTAAACCTGAAGTGAAGTATCGGAAACTAAAACTGGACTCACAGGAGGGGTTCAAATCATAGAAAGTTAGAGTGTCAGTCCTCTTATACTTAAGTCGTCATTGTTCCTTTTGTACCAAATTCGGATGCAATATCTGTGTATCATCGTCAATAAGCAGGTCCAAGGGATCCAGTAAACCTGAAGTGAAGCATCGGAATCTAATACTGGACTCACAGGAGATGTTCAAATCATAGAAATTTAGAGTGTCTGTCCTCTTGCGCTTAAGTCGTCATTGTGCCATTTTTATTAAATTCGGATGCAATTTCTGCGTTTCTTCGTCAATAAGAAGGTCCTAGGGATATAGTAAACATGAAGTGAAGCATCGGAATCTAAAACTGGACTCACTGGAGTGGTTCAAACCATAGAAAGTTAGGGTGTCAGTCCTCTTGTACTTAAGTCGGCATTGTGCCTTTTGTATTAAATTCGGATGCAATTTCTGTGTTTCATCGTCAATAAGAAGGTCCAAGGGATACAGTAAACCTGAAGTGAGGCATCGGAATCTAAAACTGGACTCACAGGAGAGGTTTAAATCATAGAAAGTTAGAGTGTCAGCCCACTTGTACTTAAGTCGGCATTGTGCCTTTTGTATTAAATTCGGATGCAATTTCTGTGTTTCATCGACAATACGAAGGCACAAGGGATACAGTAAACCTGAAGTGAAGTATCGGAATCTAAAACTGGACTCACAGGAGAGGTTCAAATCAAAAAAAGTTAGAGTGTCAATCTTCTTGTACTTAAGTCGGCATTGTGCCTTTTCTATTAAATTCGAATTCAAATTCTGTGTTTCATCGTCAATAAGAAGGTCCAAGGGAGACAGTAAACCTGAAGTGAAGCATCGGAAGCAAAAACTGGTCTCTCAGGAGGTTTACAAATTATAGAAATTTGAAGTGTCTGTCCTCTTGTACTGAAGTCGGCATTGTGCCTTTTGTACTAAATTCGGATTCAATTTCTGTGTTTCATCGTCAATAAGAAGGTCAAAGGGATACGGTAAACCTGAGGTGAAGCATCGGAATCTAAAACTGGAGAGGTTCAAATCATAGAATGTTAGAGCGTCAGTCCTCTTGTACGTTAGTCGGCATTGTTCCTTTTGTATTAAATTCGGATGCAATTTCTGTGTTTCATCGTCAGTTAGAAGGTCCAAGGTATACAGTAAACCTGAAGTGAAGCATCGGAAACTAAAACTGGACTCACAGGAGAGGTTCAAATCATAGAAAGTTAGAGTGTCAGTCCTCTTGTACTTAAGTCGGCATTGTGCATTTTCTATTAAATTCGGATGCAATTTCTGTGTATCATCGTCAATACGAAGGTCCAAGGGACACAGTAAACCTGAAGTGAAGTATCGGAATCTAAAAGTGGACTCACAGGAGAGGTTCAAATCATAAAAAGTTAGAGTGTCAATCTTCTTGTACTTAAGTCGGCATTGTGCCTTTTCTATTAAATTCGAATGCAATTTCTGTGTTTCATCGTCAATAAGAAGGTCCAAGGGAGACAGTAAACCTGAAGTGAAGTATCGGAATCTAAAACTGGACTCACAGGAGAGGTTCAAATCATAGAAAGTTAGAGTGTCAGTCTTCTTATACTTAAGTCGGCATTGTGCCTGTTGTATTAAATTCGATGCAATTTGTGTGTTTCATCGTCAATAAGAAGGTCCACGGGATACAGTAAACCTGAAGTGAAGTATCGGAAACTAAAACTGGACTCACAGGAGGGGTTCAAATCATAGAAAGTTAGAGTGTCAGTCCTCTTATACTTAAGTCGTCATTGTTCCTTTTGTACCAAATTCGGATGCAATATCTGTGTATCATTGTCAATAAGCAGGTCCAAGGGATACAGTAAACCTGAAGTGAAGCATCGGAATCTATTACTGGACTCACAGGAGATGTTCAAATCATAGAAATTTAGAATGTCTGTCCTCTTGCACTTAAGTCGTCATTGTGCCATTTGTATTAAATTCGGATGCAATTTCTGCGTTTCTTCGTCAATAAGAAGGTCCAAGGGATACAGTAACCATGAAGTGAAGCATCGGAATCTAAAACTGGACTCACAGGAGTGGTTCAAACCATAGAAAGTTAGGGTGTCAGTCCTCTTGTACTTAAGTCGGCATTGTGAATTTTGTATTAAATTCGGATGCAATTTCTGTGTTTGATCGTCAATAAGAAGGTCCAAGGGATACAGTAAACCTGAAGTGAGGCATCGGAATCTAAAACTGGACTCACAGGAGAGGTTTAAATCATAGAAAGTTAGAGTGTCAGTCCACTTGTACTTAAGTCGGCATTGTGACTTTTGTATTAAATTCGGATGCAATTTCTGTGTTTCATCGACAATACGAAGGCACAAGGGATACAGTAAACCTGAAGTGAAGTATCGGAATCTAAAACTGGACTCACGGGAGAGGTTCAAATCAAAAAAAGTTAGAGTGTCAATCTTCTTGTACTTAAGTCGGCATTGTGCCTTTTCTATTAAATTCGAATGCAATTTCTGTGTTTCATGGTCAATAAGAAGGTCCAAGGGAGACAGTAAACCTGAAGTGAAGCATCGGAAGCAAAAACTGGTCTCTCAGGAGGTTTACAAATTATAGAAATTTGAAGTGTCTGTCCTCTTGTACTGAAGTCGGCATTGTGCCTTTTGTACTAAATTCGGATTCAATTTCTGTGTTTCATCGTCAATAAGAAGGTCAAAGGGATACAGTAAACCTGAGGTGAAGCATCGGAATCTAAATCTGGAGAGGTTCAAATCATAGAATGTTAGAGCGTCAGTCCTCTTGTACGTTAGTCGGCATTGTTCCTTTTGTATTAAATTCGGATGCAATTTCTGTGTTTCATCGTCAGTTAGAAGGTCCAAGGTATACAGTAAACCTGAAGTGAAGCATCGGAAACTAAAACTGGACTCACAGGAGAGGTTCAAATCATAGAAAGTTAGAGTGTCAGTCCTCTTGTACTTAAGTCGGCATTGTGCATTTTCTATTAAATTCGGATGCAATTTCTGTGTATCATCGTCAATACGAAGGTCCAAGGGAGACAGTAAACCTGAAGTGAGGTATCGGAATCTAAAAGTGGACTCACAGGAGAGGTTCAAATCATAAAAAGTTAGAGTGTCAATCTTCTTGTACTTAAGTCGGCATTGTGCCATTTCTATTAAATTCGAATGCAATTTCTGTGTTATATCGTCAATAAGAAGGTCCAAGGGAGACAGTAAACCTGAAGTGAAGTATCGGAATCTAAAACTGGACTCACAGGAGAGGTTCAAATCATAGATAGTTAGAGTGTCAGTCTTCTTATACTTAAGTCGGCAATGTGCCTGTTGTATTAAATTCGAAGCAATTTGTGTGTTTCATCGTCAATAAGAAGGTCCACGGGACACAGTAAACCTGAAGTGAAGTATCGGAAACTAAAACTGGACTCACAGGAGGGGTTCAAATCCTAGAAAGTTAGAGTGTCAGTCCTTATATACTTAAGTCGTCATTGTTCCTTTTGTACCAAATTCGGATGCAATATCTGTGTATCATCGTCAATAAGCAGGTCCAAGGGATACAGTAAACCTGAAGTGAAGCATCGGAATCTAATACTGGACTCACAGGAGATGTTCGAATCATAGAAATTTAGAGTGTCTGTCCTCTTGCACTTAAGTCGTCATTGTGCCATTTGTATTAAGTTCGGATGCAATTTCTGCGTTTCTTCGTCAATAAGAAGGTCCAAGGGATACAGTAAACATGAAGTGAAGCATCGGAATCTAAAACTGGACTCACAGGAGTGGTTCAAACCATAGAAAGTTAGGGTGTCAGTCCTCTTGTACTTAAGTCGGCATTGTGCCTTTTGTGTTAAATTCGGATGTAATTTCTGTGTTTCATCGTCAGTTAGAAGGTCCAAGGTATACAGTAAACCTGAAGTGAAGCATCGGAAACTAAAACTGGACTCACAGGAGAGGTTCAAATCATAGAAAGTTAGAGTATCAGTCCTCTTGTACTTAAGTCGGCATTGTGCATTTTCTATTAAATTCGGATGCAATTTCTGTGTATCATCGTCAATACGAAGGTCCAAGGGAGACAGTAAACCTGAAGTGAAGTATCGGAATCTAAAAGTGGACTCACAGGAGAGGTTCAAATCATAAAAAGTTAGAGTGTCAATCTTCTTGTACTTAAGTCGGCATTGTGCCTTTTCTATTAAATTCGAATGCAATTTCTGTGTTTCATCGTCAATAAGAAGGTCCAAGGGAGACAGTAAACCTGAAGTGAAGTATCGGAATCTAAAACTGGACTCACAGGAGAGGTTCAAATCATAGAAAGTTAGAGTATCAGTCCTCCTGTACTTAAGTCGGCATTGTGCCCTTTGTATTAAATTCGGATGCAATTTGTGTGCTTCATCGTTAATAAGAAGGTCCAAGGGATACAGTAAACCTGTAGTGAAGCATCGGAATCTAAAACTAGACTCACACGAGAGGTTCAAATCACAGAAAGTTAGACTGTCAGTCCTCTTGTACTTAAGTCGGCATTGTGCCTGTTGTATTAAATTTCGATGCAATTTCTGTGTTTCATCGTCAATAAGAAGGTCCAAGGGATACAGTAAACCTAAAGTGAAGCATCGGAATCTAAAACTGAACTCACAGGAGATTTTCAAATCATAGAAAGTTGGAGTGTCAGTCGTCTTGTACTTAAGTCGGCATTGGGCCTTTTGTTTTAGATTCGGATGCAATTTCTGTGTTTCATCGTCAATAAGAAGGTCCAAGGGATACAGTAAACATGAAGTGAAGCATCGGAATCTAAAACTGAACTCACAGGAGATGTTCAAATCATTGAAATTTAGAGTGTCTGTCCTCTTGCACTTAAGTCGTCATTGTGCCATTTGTATTAAATTCGGATGCAATTTCTGCGTTTCTTCGTCAATAAGAAGGTCCAAGGGATACAGTAAACATGAAGTGAAGCATCGGAATCTAAAACTGGACTCACAGGAGTGGTTCAAACCATAGAAAGTTAGGGTGTCAGTCCTCTTGTACTTAAGTCGGCATTGTGCATTTTGTATTAAATTCGGATGCAATTTCTGTGTTTCATCGTCATTAAGAAGGTCCAAGGGATACAGTAAACCTGAAGTGAGGCATCGGAATCTAAAACTGGACTCACAGGAGAGGTTTAAATCATAGAAAGTTAGAGTGTCAGTCCACTTCTACTTAAGTCGGCATTGTGACTTTTGTATTAAATTCGGATGCAATTTCTGTGTTTCATCGTCAATAAGAAGGTCCAAGGGAGACAGTAAACCTGAAGTGAAGCATCGGAAGCAAAAACTGGTCTCTCAGGAGGTTTACAAATTATAGAAATTTGAAGTGTCTGTCCTCTTGTACTGAAGTCGGCATTGTGCCTTTTGTACTAAATTCGGATTCAATTTCTGTGTATCATCGTCAATAAGAAGGTCAAAGGGATACAGTAAACCTGAGGTGAAGCATCGGAATCTAAAACTGGAGAGGTTCAAATCATAGAATGTTAGAGCGTCAGTCCTCTTGTACGTTAGTCGGCATTGTTCCTTTTGTATTAAATTCGGATGCAATTTCTGTGTTTCATCGTCAGTTAGAAGGTCCAAGGTATACAGTAAACCTGAAGTGAAGCGTCGGATACTAAAACTTGACTCACAGGAGAGGTTCAAATCATAGAAAGTTAGAGTGTCAGTCCTCTTGTACTTAAGTCGGCATTGTGCATTCTCTATTAAATTCGGATGCAATTTCTGTGTATCATCGTCAATACGAAGGTCCAAGGGAGACAGTAAACCTGAAGTGAAGTATCGGAATCTAAAAGTGGACTCACAGGAGAGGTTCAAATCATAGAAAGTTAGAGTGTCAGTCTTCTTATACTTAAGTCGGCATTGTGCCTGTTGTATTAAATTCGGATGCAATTTCTGTGTTTCATCGTCAATAATAAGGTCCAAGGGATACAGTAAACCTGAAGTGAAGCATCGGAATCCAAAACTGGACTCACAGGAGAGGTTCAAATCATAGAAAGTTAGAGTATCAGTCCTCTTGTACTTAAGTCGGCATTGTGCCCTTTGTATTAAATTCGGATGCAATTTGTGTGTTTCATCGTTAATAAGAAGGTCCAAGGGATACAGTAAACCTGTAGTGAAGCATCGGAAGCTAAAACTAGACTCACACGAGAGGTTCAAATCACAGAAAGTTAGAGTGTCAGTCCTCTTGTACTTAAGTCGGCATTGTGCTTGTTGTATTAAATTCGGATGCAATTTCTGTGTTTCATCGTCAATAAGAAGGTCCAAGGGATACAGTAAACCTGAAGTGAAGCATCGGAATCTAAAACTTAACTCACAGGAGAGGTTCAAATCATAAAAAGTTAGAGTGTCAATCTTCTTGTACTTAAGTCGGCATTGTGCCTTTTCTATTAAATTCGAATGCAATTTCTGTGTTTCATCGTCAATAAGAAGGTCCAAGGGAGACAGTAAACCTGAAGTGAAGCATCGGAAGCAAAAACTGTTCTCTCAGGAGGTTTACAAATTATAGAAATTTGAAGTGTCTGTCCTCTTGTACCTAAGTCGGCATTGTGCTTGTTGTATTAAATTCGGATGCAATTTCTGTGTTTCATCGTCAATAAGAAGGTCCAAGGGATACAGTAAACCTGAAGTGAAGTATCGGAATCTAAAAGTGGACTCGCAGGAGAGGTTCCAATCATAAAATGTTAGAGTGTCAATCTTCTTGTACTTAAGTCGGCATTGTGCCTTTTCTATTAAATTCGAATGCAATTTCTGTGTTTCATCGTCAACAAGAAGGTCCAAGGGAGACAGTAAACCTGAAGTGAAGTATCGGAATCTAAAACTGGACTCACAGGAGAGGTTCAAATCATAGAAAGTTAGAGTGTCAGTCTTCTTATACTTAAGTCGGCATTGTGCCTGTTGTATTAAATTCGGATGCAATTTCTGTGTTTCATCGTCAATAATAAGGTCCAAGGGATACAGTAAACCTGAAGTGAAGCATCGGAATCCAAAACTGGACTCACAGAAGAGGTTCAAATCATAGAAAGTTAGAGTGTCCGTCCTCTTGTGCTTAAGTCGGCATTGTGCCTTTTGTATTAAATTATGATGCAATTTCTGTGTTTCATCGTCAATAAGAAGGTCCGAGGGATACAGTAAACCTGAAGTGAAGCATCGGAAGCTAAAACTGGTCTCTCAGGAGATTTACAAATTATAGAAATTTGAAGTGTCTGTCCTCTTGTACTGAAGTCGGCATTGTGCCTTTTGTATTGAATTCGGATTCAATTTCTGTGTTTCATCGTCAATAAGAAGCTCCAAGGGATACTGTAAACCTGAAGTGAGGCATCGGAATCTAAAACTGGACTCACAGGAGAGGTTTAAATCAAAGAAAGTTAGAGAGTCAGTCCACTTGTACTTAAGTCGGCATTGTGCATTTTGTATTAAATTCGGATGCAATTTCTGTGTTTCATCGACAATAAGAAGGCACAAGGGATACAGTAAACCTGAAGTGAAGCATCGGAATCTAAAACAGGACTCACAGGAGAGGTTCAAATCATGGAAAGTTACAGTGTCAGTCCTCTTGTACTTAGGTCGGCATTGTGCCTTTTGTATTAAATTCGGATGCAATTTCTGTGTTTCATCGTCAGTTAGAAGGTCCAAGGTCTACAGTAAACCTGAAGTGAAGCATCGGAATCTAAAACTGGACTCACAGGAGAGGTTCAAATCATAGAAAGTTAGAGTGTCAGTTCTCTTGTACTTAAGTCGGCATTGTGCATTTTCTATTAAATTCGGATGCAATTTCTGTGTATCATCGTCAATACGAAGGTCCAAGGGAGACAGTAAACCTGAAGTGAAGTATTGGAATCTAAAAGTGGACTCACAGGAGAGGTTCAAACGTTAGAAAGTTAGAGTGTCAGTCCACTTGTACTTAAGTCGGCATTGTGCCTTTTGTATTAAATTCGGATGCAATTTCTGTGTTTCATCGACAATAAGAAGGCACAAGTGATACAGTAAACCTGAAGTGAAGCATCGGAATCTAAAACTGGACTCACAGGAGAGGTTCAAATCATAGAAAGTTAGAGTGTCAGTCCTCTTGTACTTAAGTCGTCATTGTGCCTTTTGTATTAAATTCGATGCAATTTCTGTGTTTCATCGTCAATAAGAAGGTCCACGGGATACAGTAAACCTGAAGTGAAGTATCGGTAACTAAAACTGGACTCACAGGAGAGGTTCAAATCATAGAAAGTTAGAGTGTCAGTCCTCTTGTACTTAAGTCGTCATTGTGCCTTATGTATTAAATTCGATGCAATTACTGGGTTTCATCGTCAATAAGACGGTACAAGGGATACAGTAAACCTGAAGTGAAGCATCTGAATCTAAAACTGGACTCACAGGAGGGGTTCAAATCATAGAAAGTTAGAGTCTCAGTCCTCTTGTACTTAAGTCGTCATTGTTTCTTTTGTACTAAACTCGGCTGCAATATCTGTGTATCATCGTCAATAAGCAGGTCCAAGGGATACAGTAAACATGAAGTGAAGCATCGGAACCTAAAACTGGACTCACAGGAGTGGTTCAAACCATAGAAATTTAGGGTGTCAGTCCTGTTGTACTTAAGTCGGCATTGTGCCTTTTGTATTAAATTCGGATGCAATTTCTGTGTTTCACTGTCATTAAGAAGGTCCAAGGGATACAGTAAACCTGAAGTGAAGCATCGTAATCTAAACTGGACTCACAGGAGATGTTCATATAATAGAAAATTAGAGTGTCAATCCTCTTGTACTTAAGTCTGCATTGGGCCTTTTGTATTAAATTCGGATGCAATGTCTGTGTCTCATTGTCAATAAGAAGGTCCAAGGGAAACAGTAAACCTGAAATGAAGCATCGGAATCTAAAACTGGACTCACAGGAGAGGTTCAAATCGTAGAAAGTCAGAGTGTCAGTCCTCTTGTGCTTAAGTCGGCATTGTGCCTTTTGTATTGAATTCGGGTGCAATTTCTGTGTTTCTTCGTCAATGAGAAGGTCCAAGGGATACAGTAAACCTGAAGTGAAGCATCGGAAGCTAAAACTGGACTCACAGGAGATTTACAAATCATAGAAATTTGGAGCGTCTGTCCTCTTGTACTGAAGTCGGCATTGTGCCTTTTGTATTAAATTCGTATTCAATTTCTGTGTTTCATCGTCAATAAGACGGTCCAAGGGATACAGTAAACCTGATGTGAAGCATCGGAATCTAAAACTGGACTCACAGCAGATTTTGAAATCATAGAAAGTTGGAGTGTCAGTCCTCTTGTACTTAAGTCGGCAACGTGCCTTTTCTATTAAATTCAGATGCAATTTCTGTGTATCATCGTCAATACGAAGGTCCAATTGAGACAGTAAACCTGAAGTGAAGTATCGGAATCTAAAAGTGGACTCACAGGAGAGGTTCAAACGTTAGAAAGTTAGGGTGTCAGTCCTCTTGTACTTAAGTCGGCATTGTGCCCTTTGTATTAAATTCGGATGCAATTTCTGTGTTTCATCGTCAATAAGAAGGTCCAAGGGATACAGTAAACCTGAAGTGAAGCATCGGAATCTGAAACTGGAATCACAGGAGAGGTTCAAATCATAAAAAGTTAGAGTGTCAATCTTCTTGTACTTAAGTCGGAATTGTGCCTTTTGTATTAAATTCGGATGCAATGACAGTGTTTCATTGTCAATAAGAAGGTCCAGGGAAAACAGTAAACCTGAAGTGAAGCATCGGAACCTAAAACTGGACTCACAGGAGAGGTTCAAATCATAGAAAGTTAGAGTGTCAGTCCTCTTGTGCTTAAGTCGGCATTGTTCCTTTTGTATTGAATTCGGGTGCTATTTCTGTGTTTCATTGTCAATAAGAAGGTCCAAGGGAAACAGTAAACCTGAAGTGAAGCATCGGAATCTAAAACTGGACTAACAGGAGATGTTCAAATCATAGAAATTTAGAGTGTCTGTCCTCTACACTTAAGTCGTCATTGTGCCATTTGTATTAAATTCGGATGCAATTTCTGCGTTTCTTCGTCAATATGAAGGTCCCAGGGATACATTAAGATGAAGTGAAGCATCGGAATCTAAAACTGAACTCACAGGAGTGGTTCAAACCATAGAAAGTTAGGGTGTCAGTCCTCTTGTACTTAAGTCGGCATTGTGCCTTTTGTATTAAATTCGGATGCAATTTCTGTGTTTCATCGTCAGTTAGAAGGTCCAAGGTATACAGTAAACCTGAAGTGAAGCATCGGAATCTAAAACTGAACTCACAGGAAAGGTTCAAATCATAGAAAGTTAGAGTGTCAGTCCTCTTGTACTTAAGTCGGCATTGTGCATTTTCTATTAAATTCGGATGCAATTTTTGTGTTTCATCGTCAATACGAAGGTCCAAGGGAGACAGTAAACCTGAAGTGAAGTATCGGAATCTAAAAGTGGACTCACAGGAGAGGTTCAAACCTTAGAAATTTAGGGTGTCAGTCCTCTTGTACTAATGTCGGCATTGTGCCTTTTGTATTAAATTCGGATGCTATTTCTGTGTTTCATCGTCAATAAGAAGGTCCAAGGGATACAGTAAACCCGAAGTGAAGAATCGGAATCTAAAACTGGACTCACAGGAGAGGTTCAAATCATAAAAAGTTAGAGTGTCAATCTTCTTGTACTTAAGTCGGCATTGTGCCTTTTGTATTAAATTCGGATGCAATGTCTGTGTTTCATTGTCAATAAGAAGGTCCAAGGGAAACAGTAAACCTGAAGTGAAGCATCAGAATCTAAAACTGGATTCACAGGAGAGGTTCAAATCATAGAAAGTTAGAGTGTCAGTCCTCTTGTACTTAAGTCGACATTGTGCCTTTTGTATTAAATTCGATGCAATTTCTGTGTTTCATCGTCAATAAGAAGGTCCACGGGATACAGTAAACCTGAAGTGAAGTATCGGAATCTAAAACTGGACTCACAGGAGATGTTCAAATCATAGAAAGTTAGAGTGTCAGCCCTCTTGTACTTAAGTCGGCATTGTGCATTTTCTATTAAATTCGGATGCTATTTTTGTGTTTCATCGTCAATACGAATGTCCAAGGGAGGCAATAAACCTGAAGTGAAGTATCGGAATCTAAAAGTGGACTCACAGGAGAGGTTCAAACCTTAGAAAGTTAGGGTGTCAGTCCTCTTGTACTTAAGTCGGCATTGTGCCTTTTGTATAAAATTCGGATGCAATTTCTGTGTTTCATCGTCAATAAGAAGGTCCAAGGGATACAGTAAACCTGAATTGAAGCATCGGAATCTAAAACTGGACACACAGGAGAGGTTCAAATCATAGAAAGTTTGAGTGTCAGTCCTCTTATGCTTAAGTCGGCATTGTGACTTTTGTATTGAATTCGGGTGCAATTTCTGTGTTTCATCGTCAATAAGAAGGTCCAAGGGATACAGTAAACCTGAAGTGAAGCATCGGAATCTAAAACTAGACTCACAGGAGAGGTTTAAATCATAGAAAGTATGGTGTCAGTCCTCTTGTACATAAATCGTCATTGTGCCTTTTGTATTAAATTCGATTCAATTTCTGAGTTTCATCGTCAATAAGACGGTCCTAGGGATACAGTAAACCTGAAGTGAAGCATCGGAAAGTAAATCAGGACTCACAGGAGAGGTTCAAATCATAGAAAATTAGAGTGTTAGTCCTCTTGTACTTAAGTCGGCATTGTGCCCTTTGTATTAAATTCAGATGCAATATCTGTGCTTCATCGTTAATAAGAAGGTCCAAGTGATACAGTAATCCTGAAGTGAAGCATCGGAATCTAAAACTGGACTCACAGGAGAGGTTCAAATCATAGAAAGTTAGAGTGTCAGTCCTCTTGTACTTAAGTCGGCATTGTGCATTTTCTATTAAATTCGGATGCAATTTCTGTGTATCATCGTCAATACGAAGGTCCAAGGGAGACAGTAAACATGAAGTGAAGTATTGGAATCTAAAAGTGGACTCACAGGAGAGGTTCAAACGTTAGAAAGTTAGGGTGTCAGTCCTCTTGTACTTAAGTCGGCATTGAGCCCTTTGTATTAAATTCGGCTGCAATTTCTGTGTTTCATCGTCAATAAGAAGGTCCGAGGGATACAGTAAACCTGAAGTGAAGCATAGGAAGCTAAAACTGGTCTCTCAGGAGATTTACAAATTATAGAGATTTGAAGTGTCTGTCCTCTTGTACTGAAGTCGGCATTGTGCCTTTTGTATTAAATTCGGATTCAATTTCTGTGTTTCATCGTCAATAAGAAGGTCAAAGGGATACAGTAAACCTGAGGTGAAGCATCGGAATCTAATACTGGAGAGGTTCAAATCATAGAATTTTAGAGCAGCAGTCCTCTTGTACGTTAGTCGGCATTGTGCCTTTTGAATTAAATTCGATGCAATTTCTGTGTTTCATCGTCAATAAGAAGCTCCAAGGGATACAGTAAACCTGAAGTGAAGCATCGGAATCTAAAACTGGACTCACAGTTGATTTTCATATCATAGAAAATTGGAGTGTCAGTCCTCTTGTACTTAAGTCGGCAATGTGCCTTTTGTATTAAATTAGGATGCAATTTCTGTGTTTCATCATCGATAAGAAGCTCCAAGGGATACAGTAAACCTGAAGTGAGGCATCGGAATCTAAAACTGGACTCACAGGAGAGGTTTATATCATAGAAAGTTAGAGTGTCAGTCCACTTGTACTTAAGTCGGCATTGTGCCTTTTGTATTAAATTCGGATGCAATTTCTGTGTTTCATCGACAATAAGAAGGCACAAGTGATACAGTAAACCTGAAGTGAAGCATCGGAATCTAAAACTGGACTCACAGGAGAGGTTCAAATCATAGAAAGTTAGAGTGTCAGTCCTCTTGTACTTAAGTCGTCATTGTGCCTTTTGTATTAAATTCGATGCAATATCTGTGTTTCATCGTCAATAAGAAGGTCCACTGGATACAGTAAACCTGAAGTGAAGTATCGGTAACTAAAACTGGACTCACAGGAGAGGTTTAAATCATAGAAAGTTAGAGTGTCAGTCCTCTTGTACTTAAGTCGTCATTGTGCCTTATGTATTAAATTCGATGCAATTTCTGGGTTTCATCGTCAATAAGACGGTACAAGGGATACAGTAAACCTGAAGTGAAGCATCTGAATCTAAAACTGGACTCACAGGAGGGGTTCAAATCATAGAAAGTTAGAGTGTCAGTCCTCTTGTACTTAAGTCGTCATTGTTTCTTTTGTACTAAACTCGGCTGCAATATCTGTGTATCATCGTCAATAAGCAGGTCCAAGGGATACAGTAAACCTGAAGTGAAGCATCGGAATCTAAAACTGGACTCACAGGAGATGTTCAAATCATAGCAATTTAGAGTGTCTGTCCTCTTGCACTTAAGTCGTCATTGTGCCATTTGTATTAAATTCGGATGCAATTTCTGCGTTTCTTAGTCAATATGAAGGTCCAAGGGATACAGTAAACATGAAGTGAAGCATCGGAATCTAAAACTGGACTCACAGGAGTGGTTGAAACCATAGAAAATTAGGGTGTCAGTCCTGTTGTACTTAAGTCGACATTGTGCCTTTTGTATTAAATTCGGATGCAATTTCTGTGTTTCATTGTCATTAAGAAGGTCCAAGGGATACAGTAAACCTGAAGTGAAGCATCGTAATCTAAACTGGACTCACAGGAGAGGTTCATATAATAGAAAATTAGAGTGTCAATCCTCTTGTACTTAAGTCGGCATTGTGCCTTTTGTATTAAATTCGGATGCAATATCTGTGTCTCATTGTCAATAAGAAGGTCCAAGGGAAACAGTAAACCTGAAATGAAGCATCGGAATCTAAAACAGGACTCACAGGAGAGGTTCAAATCGTAGAAAGTTAGAGTGTCAGTCCTCTTGTGCTTAAGTCGGCATTGTGCCTTTTGTATTGAATTCGGGTGCAATTTCTGTGTTTCATCGTCAATAAGAAGGTCCAAGGGATACAGTAAACCTGAAGTGAAGCATCGGAAGCTAAAACTGGACTCACAGGAGATTTACAAATCATAGAAATTTGGAGCGTTTGTCCTCTTGTACTGAAGTCGGCATTGTGCCTTTTGTATTAAATTCGTATTCAATTTCTGTGTTTCATCGTCAATAAGACGGTCCAAGGGATACAGTAAACCTGATGTGAAGCATCGGAATCTAAAACTGGACTCACAGCAGATTTTCAAATCATAGAAAGTTGGAGTGTCAGTCCTCTTGTACTTAAGTCGGCAACGTGCCTTTTCTATTAAATTCAGATGCAATTTCTGTGTATCATCGTCAATACGAAGGTCCAAGGGAGACAGTATACCTGAAGTGAAGTATCGGAATCTAAAAGTGGACTCACAGGAGAGGTTCAAACCTTAGAAAGTTAGGGTGTCAGTCCTCTTGTACTTAAGTCGGCATTGTGCCCTTTGTATTAAATTCGGATGCAATTTCTGTGTTTCATCGTCAATAAGAAGGTCCAAGGGATACAGTAAACCTGAAGTGAAGCATCGGAATCTGAAACTGGAATCACAGGAGAGGTTCAAATCATAAAAAGTTAGAGTGTCAATCTTCTTGTACTTAAGTCGGAATTGTGCCTTTTGTATTAAATTCGGATGCAATGACAGTGTTTCATTGTCAATAAGAAGGTCCAAGGGAAACAGTAAACCTGAAGTGAAGCATCGGAACCTAAAACTGGACTCACAGGAGAGGTTCAAATCATAGAAAGTTAGAGTGTCAGTCCTCTTGTGCTTAAGTCGGCATTGTTCCTTTTGTATTGAATTCGGGTGCTATTTCTGTGTTTCATTGTCAATAAGAAGGTCCAAGGGAAACAGTAAACCTGAAGTGAAGCATCGGAATCTAAAACTGGACTAACAGGAGATGTTCAAATCATAGAAATTTAGAGTGTCTGTCCTCTACACTTAAGTCGTCATTGTGCCATTTGTATTAAATTCGGATGCCATTTCTGCGTTTCTTCGTCAATATGAAGGTCCAAGGGATACATTAAGATGAAGTGAAGCATCGGAATCTAAAACTGAACTCACAGGAGTGGTTCAAACCATAGAAAGTTAGGGTGTCAGTCCTCTTGTACTTAAGTCGGCATTGTGCCTTTTGTATTAAATTCGGATGCAATTTCTGTGTTTCATCGTCAGTTAGAAGGTCCAAGGTATACAGTAAACCTGAAGTGAAGCATCGGAATCTAAAACTGAACTCACAGGAAAGGTTCAAATCATAGAAAGTTAGAGTGTCAGTCCTCTTGTACTTAAGTCGGCATTGTGCATTTTCTATTAAATTCGGATGCAATTTTTGTGTTTCATCGTCAATACGAAGGTCCAAGGGAGACAGTAAACCTGAAGTGAAGTATCGGAATCTAAAAGTGGACTCACAGGAGAGGTTCAAACCTTAGAAATTTAGGGTGTCAGTCCTCTTGTACTAAAGTCGGCATTGTGCCTTTTGTATTAAATTCGGATGCTATTTCTGTGTTTCATCGTCAATAAGAGGGTCCAAGGGATACAGTAAACCCGAAGTGAAGAATCGGAATCTAAAACTGGACTCACAGGAGAGGTTCAAATCATAAAAAGTTAGAGTGTCAATCTTCTTGTACTTAAGTCGGCATTGTGCCTTTTGTATTAAATTCGGATGCAATGTCTGTGTTTCATTGTCAATAAGAAGGTCCAAGGGAAACAGTAAACCTGAAGTGAAGCATCAGAATCTAAAACTGGATTCACAGGAGAGGTTCAAATCATAGAAAGTTAGAGTGTCAGTCCTCTTGTACTTAAGTCGTCATTGTGCCTTTTGTATTAAATTCGATGCAATTTCTGTGTTTCATCGTCAATAAGAAGGTCCAAGGGATACAGTAAACCTGAATTGAAGCATCGGAATCTAAAACTGGACTCACAGGAGAGGTTCAAATCATAGAAAGTTTGAGTGTCAGTCCTCTTGTGCTTAAGTCGGCATTGTGCCTTTTGTATTGAACTCGGGTGCAATTTCTGTGTTTCATCGTCAATATGAAGGTCCAAGGGATACATTAAGATGAAGTGAAGCATCGGAATCTAAAACTGAACTCACAGGAGAGGTTTAAATCATAGAAAGTTTGAGTGTCAGTCCTCTTGTACATAAATCGTCATTGTGCCTTTTGTATTAAATTCGATTCAATTTCTGAGTTTCATCGTCAATAAGACGGTCCTAGGGATACAGTAAACCTGAAGTGAAGCATCGGAAACTAAAGCAGGACTCACAGGAGAGGTTCAAATCATAGAAAATTAGAGTGTTAGTCCTCTTGTACTTAAGTCGGCATTGTGCCCTTTGTATTAAATTCAGATGCAATATCTGTGCTTCATCGTTAATAAGAAGGTCCAAGGGATACAGTAAACTTGTAGTGAAGCATTGGAATGTAAATCTGGACTCACAGGAGAGGTTCAAAGCATAGAAAGTTAGAGTGTCAGTCCTCTTGTACTTATGTCGGCATTATGCCTTTTGTATTAAATTCGGATGCAATTTCTGTGTTTCATCGTCAGTTAGAAGGTCCAAGGTCTACAGTAAACCTAAAGTGTAGCATCGGAATCTAAAACTGGACTCACAGGAGAGGTTCAAATCATAGAAAGTTAGAGTGTCAGTCCTCTTGTACTTAAGTCGTCATTGTGCCTTTTGTATTAAATTCGATGCAATTTCTGGGTTTCATCGTCAATAAGACGGTCCAAGGGATACAGTAAACTTGAAGCGAAGCATCTGAATCTAAAACTGGACTCACAGGAGGGGTTCAAATCATAGAAAGTTAGAGTGTCAGTCCTCTTGTACTTAAGTCGTCATTGTTTCTTTTGTACTAAACTCGGCTGCAATATCTGTGTATCATCGTCAATAAGCACGTCCAAGGGATACAGTAAACCTGAAGTGAAGCATCGGAATCTAAAACTGGACTCACAGGAGAGGTTCAAATCATAGAAAGTTAGAGTGTCAGTCCTCTTGTACTTAAGTCGTCATTGTGCCTTTTGTATTAAATTCGATGCAATTTCTGTGTTTCATCGTCAATAAGAAGGTCCACGGGATACAGTAAACCTGAAGTGAAGTATCGGTAACTAAAACTGGACTCGCAGGAGAGGTTCAAATCATAGAAAGTTAGAGTGTCAGTCCTCTTGTACTTAAGTCGTCATTGTGCCTTTTGTATTAAATTCGATGCATTTTCTGGGTTTCATCGTCAATAAGACGGTCCAAGGGATACAGTAAACCTGAAGCGAAGCATCTGAATCTAAAACTGGACTCACAGGAGGGGTTCAAATCATAGAAAGTTAGAGTGTCAGTCCTCTTGTACTTAAGTCGTCATTGTTTCTTTTGTACTAAACTCGGCTGCAATATCTGTGTATCATCGTCAATAAGCACGTCCAAGGGATACAGTAAACCTGAAGTGAAGCATCGGAATCTAAAACTGGACTCACAGGAGATGTTCAAATCATAGCAATTTAGAGTGTCTGTCCTCTTGCAATTAAGTCGTCATTGTGCCATTTGTATTAAATTCGCATGAAATTTCTGCGTTTCTTAGTCAATATGAAGGTCGAAGGGATACAGTAAACATGAAGTGAAGCATCGGAATCTAAAACTGGACTCACAGGAGTGGTTCAAAACATAGAAAGTTAGGGTGTCAGTCCTCTTGTACTTAAGTCGGCATTGTGCCTTTTGTATTAAATTCGGATGCAATTTCTGTGTTTCATTGTCCTTAAGAAGGTCCAAGGGATACAGTAAACCTGAAGTGAAGCATCGTAATCTAAACTGGACTCACAGGAGAGGTTCAAATAATAGAAAATTAGAGTGTCAATCCTCTTGTACTTAAGTCGGCATTGTGCCTTTTGTATTAAATTCGGATGCAATGTCTGTGTCTCATTGTCAATAAGAAGGTCCAAGGGAAACAGTAAACCTGAAGTGAAGCATCGGAATCTAAAACTGGACTCACAGGAGAGGTTCAAATCGTAGAAAGTTAGAGTGTCAGTCCTCTTGTGCTTAAGTCGGCATTGTGCCTTTTGTATTGAATTCGGGTGCAATTTCTGTGTTTCATCGTCAATAAGAAGGTCCAAGGGATACAGTAAACCTGAAGTGAAGCATCGTAATCTAAAACTGGAATCACAGGAGAGGTTCAAATCATAAAAAGTTAGAGTGTCAATCTTCTTGTACTTAAGTCGGAATTGTGCCTTTTGTATTAAATTCGGATGCAATGACAGTGTTTCATTGTCAATAAGAAGGTCCAAGGGAAACAGTAAACCTGAAGTGAAGCATCGGAACCTAAAACTGGACTCATAGGAGAGGATCAAATTATAGAAAGTTAGAGTGTCAGTCCTCTTGTGCTTAAGTCGGCATTGTTCCTTTTGTATTGAATTCGGGTGCTATTTCTGTGTATCATCGTCAATAAGAAGGTCCAAGGGATACAGTAAACCTGAAGTGAAGCATCGGAATCTAAAACAGGACTCACAGGAGAGGTTCAAATCATAGAAAGTTAGAGTGTCAGTCCTCTTGTACTTAACTCGTCATTGTGCATTTTGTATTAAATTCGATGTAATTTCTGTGTTTCATCGTCAATAAGAAGGTCCACGGGATACAGTAAACCTGAAGTGAAGTATCGGTAACTAAAACTGGACTCGCAGGAGAGGTTCAAATCATAGAAAGTTAGAGTGTCAGTCCTCTTGTACTTAAGTCGTCATTGTGCCTTTTGTATTAAATTCGATGCATTTTCTGGGTTTCATCGTCAATAAGACGGTCCAAGGGATACAGTAAACCTGAAGCGAAGCATCTGAATCTAAAACTGGACTCACAGGAGGGGTTCAAATCATAGAAAGTTAGAGTGTCAGTCCTCTTGTACTTAAGTCGTCATTGTTTCTTTTGTACTAAACTCGGCTGCAATATCTGTGTATCATCGTCAATAAGCACGTCCAAGGGATACAGTAAACCTGAAGTGAAGCATCGGAATCTAAAACTGGACTCACAGGAGATGTTCAAATCATAGCAATTTAGAGTGTCTGTCCTCTTGCAATTAAGTCGTCATTGTGCCATTTGTATTAAATTCGCATGAAATTTCTGCGTTTCTTAGTCAATATGAAGGTCGAAGGGATACAGTAAACATGAAGTGAAGCATCGGAATCTAAAACTGGACTCACAGGAGTGGTTCAAAACATAGAAAGTTAGGGTGTCAGTCCTCTTGTACTTAAGTCGGCATTGTGCCTTTTGTATTAAATTCGGATGCAATTTCTGTGTTTCATTGTCCTTAAGAAGGTCCAAGGGATACAGTAAACCTGAAGTGAAGCATCGTAATCTAAACTGGACTCACAGGAGAGGTTCAAATAATAGAAAATTAGAGTGTCAATCCTCTTGTACTTAAGTCGGCATTGTGCCTTTTGTATTAAATTCGGATGCAATGTCTGTGTCTCATTGTCAATAAGAAGGTCCAAGGGAAACAGTAAACCTGAAGTGAAGCATCGGAATCTAAAACTGGACTCACAGGAGAGGTTCAAATCGTAGAAAGTTAGAGTGTCAGTCCTCTTGTGCTTAAGTCGGCATTGTGCCTTTTGTATTGAATTCGGGTGCAATTTCTGTGTTTCATCGTCAATAAGAAGGTCCAAGGGATACAGTAAACCTGAAGTGAAGCATCGTAATCTAAAACTGGAATCACAGGAGAGGTTCAAATCATAAAAAGTTAGAGTGTCAATCTTCTTGTACTTAAGTCGGAATTGTGCCTTTTGTATTAAATTCGGATGCAATGACAGTGTTTCATTGTCAATAAGAAGGTCCAAGGGAAACAGTAAACCTGAAGTGAAGCATCGGAACCTAAAACTGGACTCATAGGAGAGGATCAAATTATAGAAAGTTAGAGTGTCAGTCCTCTTGTGCTTAAGTCGGCATTGTTCCTTTTGTATTGAATTCGGGTGCTATTTCTGTGTATCATCGTCAATAAGAAGGTCCAAGGGATACAGTAAACCTGAAGTGAAGCATCGGAATCTAAAACAGGACTCACAGGAGAGGTTCAAATCATAGAAAGTTAGAGTGTCAGTCCTCTTGTACTTAACTCGTCATTGTGCATTTTGTATTAAATTCGATGTAATTTCTGTGTTTCATCGTCAATAAGAAGGTCCACGGGATACAGTAAACCTGAAGTGAAGTATCAGAAACTAAAACTGGACTCACAGGAGAGGTTCAAATCATATAAAGTTAGAGTGTCAGCCGCCTTGTACTTAAGTCGGCATTGTGCCAATTTTATTAAATTCGGATGCAATTTCTGGGTTTCATCGTCAATAACACGGTCCAAGGGATATAGTAAACCTGAAGTGCAGCATCGGAATCCAAAACTGGACTCACAGGAGGGGTTCAAATCATAGAAAGTTAGAGTGTCAGTCCTCTTATACTTAAGTCGTCATTGTTCCTTTTGTACTAAATTCGTATGCAAAATCTGTGTATCATCGTCAATAAGCAGGTCCAAGGGATACAGTAAACCTGAAGTGAAGCATCGGAATCTAATACTGGACTCACAGGAGATGTTCAAATCATAGAAATTTAGAGTGTCTGTCCTCTTGCACTTAAGTCGTCATTGTGCCATTTGTATTAAATTCGGATGCTATTTCTGCGTTTCTTCGTCAATATGAAGGTCCAAGGGATACATTAAGATGAAGTGAAGCATCGTAATCTAAAACAGAACTCACAGGAGTGGTTCAAACCATAGAAAGTTAGGGTGTCAGTCCTCCTGTCCTTAAGTCGGCATTGTGCCTTTTGTATTAAATTCGGATGCAATTTCTGTGTTTCATCGTCAGTTAGAAGGTCCAAGGTATACAGTAAACCTGAAGTGAAGCATCGGAATCTAAAACTGAACTCACAGGAGAGGTTCAAATCATAGAAAGTTAGAGTGTCAGTCCTCTTGTACTTATGTCGGCATTGTGCATTTTCTATTAAATTCGGATGCAATTTTTGTGTTTCATCGTCAATACGAAGGTCCAAGGGAGACAGTAAACCTGAAGTGAAGTATCGGAATCTAAAAGTGGACTCACAGGAGAGGTTCAAATAATAGAAAATTAGAGTGTCAATCCTCTTGTACTTAAATCGGCATTGTGCCTTTTGTATTAAATTCGGATGCAATGTCTGTGTCTCATTGTCATTAAGAAGGTCCAAGGGAAACAGTAAACCTGAAGTGAAGCATCGGAATCTAAAACTGGACTCACAGGAGAGGTTCAAATCGTAGAAAGTTAGAGTGTCAGTCCTCTTGTGCTTAAGTCGGCATTGTGCCTTTTGTATTGAATTCGGGTGCAATTTCTGTGTTTCATCGTCAATAAGAAGGTCCAAGGGATACAGTAAACCTGAAGTGAAGCATCGGAATGTAAAACTGGAATCACAGGAGAGGTTCAAATCATAAAAAGTTAGAGTGTCAATCTTCTTGTACTTAAGTCGGAATTGTGCCTTTTGTATTAAATTCGGATGCAATGACAGTGTTTCATTGTCAATAAGAAGGTCCAAGGGAAACAGTAAACCTGAAGTGAAGCATCGGAACCTAAAACTGGACTCACAGGAGAGGTTCAAATCATAGAAAGTTAGAGTGTCAGTCCTCTTGTGCTTAAGTCGGCATTGTTCCTTTTGTATTGAATTCGGGTGCTATTTCTGTGTATCATCTCAAATAAGAAGGTCCAAGGGATACAGTAAACCTGAAGTGAAGCATCGGAATCTAAACCAGGACTCACAGGAGAGGTTCAAATCATAGAAAGTTAGAGTGTCAGTCCGCTTGTACTTAACTCGTCATTGTGCATTTTGTATTAAATTCGATGTAATTTCTGTGTTTCATCGTCAATAAGTAGGTCCACGGGATACAGTAAACCTGAAGTATCGGAAACTAAAACTGGACTCACAGGAGAGGTTCAAATCATAGAAAGTTAGAGTGTCAACCGTCTTGTACTTAAGTCGGCATTGTGCCAATTTTATTAAATTCGGATGCAATTACTGGGTTTCATCGTCAATAACACGGTCCAAGTGATATAGTAAACCTGAAGTGCAGCATCGGAATCTAAAACTGGACTCACAGGAGAGGTTCAAATCATAAAAAGTTAGAGTGTCAATCATCTTGTACTTAAGTCGGCATTGTGCCTTTTGTATTAAATTCGGATGCAATGTCTGTGTTTCATTGTCAATAAGAAGGTCCAAGGGAAACAGTAAACCTGAAGTGAAGCATCAGAATCTAAAACTGGATTCACAGGAGAGGTTCAAATCATTGAAAGTTAGAGTGTCAGTCCTCTTGTACTTAAGTCGTCATTGTGCCTTTTGTATTAAATTCGATGCAATTTCTGTGTATCATCGTCAATAAGCAGGTCCAAGGGATACAGTAAACCTGAAGTGAAGCATCGGAATCTAAAACTGGACTGACAGGAGATGTTCAAATCATAGCAAATTAGAGTGTCTGTCCTCTTGCACTTAAGTCGTCATTGTGCCATTTGTATTAAATTCAGATGCAATTTCTGCGTTTCTTCGTCAATATGAAGGTCCACGGGATACAGTAAACCTGAAGTGAAGTATCGCAAACTAAAACTGGACTCACAGGAGAGGTTCAAATCATAGAAAGTTAGAGTGTCAGTCCTCTTGTACCTAAGTCGGCATTGGGCCCTTTGTATTAAATTCGGATGCAATTTCTGTGTTTCATCGTCAATAAGAAGGTCCAAGGGATACAGTAAACCTGAAGTGAAGCATTGGAATCTAAAACTGGACTCACAGGAGAGGTTCAAATCATAAAAAGTTAGAGTGTCAATCTTCTTGTACTTAAGTCGGCATTGTGCCTTTTGTATTAAATTCGGATGCAATGACAGTGTTTCATTATCAATAAGAAGGTCCAAGGGAAACAGTAAACCTGAAGTGAAGCATCGGAACCTAAAACTGGACTCACAGGAGAGGTTCAAATCATAGAAAGTTAGAGTGTCAGTCCTCTTGTGCTTAAGTCGGCATTGTTCCTTTTGTATTGAATTCAGGTGCTATTTCTGTGTATCATCGTCAATAAGCAGGTCCAAGGGATACAGTAAACCTGAAGTGAAGCATCGGAATCTAAAACTGGACTGACAGGAGATGTTCAAATCATAGCAAATTAGAGTGTCAGTCCTCTTGTACTTACGTCGGCATTGTGCCCTTTGTATTAAATTCGGATGCAATTTCTGTGTTTCATCGTCAATAAGAAGGTCCAAGGGATACAGTAAACCTGAAGTGAAGCATCGGAATCTAAAACTGGACTCACAGGAGAGGTTCAAATCATAAAAAGTTAGAGTGTCAATCTTCTTGTACTTATGTCGGCATTGTGCCTTTTGTATTAATTCGGATGCAATGTCTGTGTTTCATTGTCAATAAGAAGGTCCAAGGGAAACAGTAAACCTGAAGTGAAGCATCGGAATCTAAAACTGGATTCTCAGGAGAGGTTCAAATCATAGAAAGTTAGAGTGTCAGTCCTCTTGTGCTTAAGTCGGCATTGGTCCATTTGTATTAAATTCGATGCAATTTCTGGGTTTCATCGTCAATAAGACGGTCCAAGGGATACAGTAAACCTGAAGTACAGCATCGGAATCTAAAACTGGACTCACAGGAGAGGTTCAAATCATAGAATGTTAGAGCGTCAGTCCTCTTGTACGTTAGTCGGCATTGTGCCTTTTGAATTAAATTCGATGCAATTTCTGTGTTTCATCGTCAATAAGAAGGTCCAAGGGATACTGTAAACCTGAAGTGAGGCATCGGAATCTAAAACTGGAATCACAGGAGAGGTTCAAATCATAGAAAGTTAGAGTGTCAGCCCTCTTGTGCTTAAGTCGGCATTGTGCCTTTTGTATTAAATTCGATGCAATTTCTGGGTTTCATCGTCAATAAGACGGTCCAAGGGATACAGTAAACCTGAACTGAAGCATCGGAATCTAAAACTGGACTCACAGGAGGGGTTCAAATCATAGAAAGTTAGAGTGTCAGTCCACTGGTACTTAAGTCGTCATTGTTCCTTTTGTACTAAACTCGGCTGCAATATCTGTGTATCATCGTCAATAAGCAGGTCCAAGGGATACAGTAAACCTGAAGTGAAGCATCGGAATCTAAAACTGGACTGACAGGAGATGTTCAAATCATAGCAATTTAGAGTGTCTGTCCTCTTGCACTTAAGTCGTCATTGTGCCATTTGTATTAAATTCGGATGCAATTTCTGCGTTTCTTCGTCAATATGAAGGTCCCAGGGATACAGTAAACATGAAGTGAAGCATCGGAATCTAAAACTGGACTCACAGGAGTGGTTCAAACCATAGAAAGTTAGGGTGTCAGTCCTCTTGTACTTAAGTCGGCATTGTGCATTTTGTATTAAATTCGGATGCAATGTCTGTGTCTCATTGTCAATACGAAGGTCCAAGGGAAACAGTAAACCTGAAGTGAAGCATCGGAATCTAAAACTGGACTCACAGGAGATGTTCAAATCATAGAAAGTTAGAGTGTCAGTCTTCTTGTACTTAAGTCGGCATTGTGCCTTTTGTATTGAATTCGGGTGCAATTTCTGTGTTTCATCATCAATAAGAAGGTCCAGGGGATACAGTAAACCTGAAGTGAAGCATCGGAAGCTAAAGCTGGACTCACAGGAGATTTACAAATCATAGAAATTTGGAGTGTTTGTCCTCTTGTACTGAAGTCGGCATTGTGCCTTTTGTATTAAATTCGTATTCATTTTCTGTGTTTCATCGTCAATAAGAAGGTCAAAGGGATACAGTAAACCTGAAGAGCAGCATCGGAATCTAAAACTGGACTCACAGGAGAGGTTCAAATCATAGAATGTTAGAGCGTCAGTCCTCTTGTACGTTAGTCGGCATTGTGCCTTTTGAATTAAATTCGATGCAATTTCTGTGTTTCATCGTCAATAAGAAGGTCCAAGGGATACAGTAAACCTGATGTGAAGCATCGGAATCTAAAACTGGACTCACAGCAGGTTTTCAAATCATAGAAAGTTGGAGTGTCAGTCCTCTTGTACTTAAGTCGGCAACGTGCCTTTTCTATTAAATTCAGATGCAATTTCTGTGTATCATCGTCAATACGAAGGTCCAATTGAGACAGTAAACCTGAAGTGAAGTATCGGAATCTGAAAGTGGACTCACAGGAGAGGTTCAAACGTTAGAAAGTTAGGGTGTCTGTCCTCTTGTACTTAAGTCGGCATTGTGCCCTTTGTATTAAATTCGGATGCAATTTCTGTGTTTCATCGTCAATAAGAAGGTCCAAGGGATACAGTAAACCTGAAGTGAAGCATCGGAATCTGAAACTGGAATCACAGGAGAGGTTCAAATCATAAAAAGTTAGAGTGTCAATCTTCTTGTACTTAAGTCGGAATTGTGCCTTTTGTATTAAATTCGGATGCAATGACAGTGTTTCATTGTCAATAAGAAGGTCCAAGGGAAACAGTAAACCTGAAGTGAAGCATCGGAACCTAAAACTGGACTCACAGGAGAGGTTCAAATCATAGAAAGTTAGAGTGTCAGTCCTCTTGTGCTTAAGTCGGCATTGTTCCTTTTGTATTGAATTCGGGTGCTATTTCTGTGTTTCATTGTCAATAAGAAGGTCCAAGGGAAACAGTAAACCTGAAGTGAAGCATCGGAATCTAAAACTGGACTAACAGGAGATGTTCAAATCATAGAGATTTAGAGTGTCTGTCCTCTACACTTAAGTCGTCATTGTGCCATTTGTATTAAATTCGGATGCAATTTCTGCGTTTCTTCGTCAATATGAAGGTCCAAGGGATACATTAAGATGAAGTGAAGCATCGGAATCTAAAACTGAACTCACAGGAGTGGTTCAAACCATAGAAAGTTAGGGTGTCAGTCCTCTTGTACTTAAGTCGGCATTGTGCCTTTTGTATTAAATTCGGATGCAATTTCTGTGTTTCATCGTCAGTTAGAAGGTCCAAGGTATACAGTAAACCTGAAGTGAAGCATCGGAATCTAAAACTGAACTCACAGGAAAGGTTCAAATCATAGAAAGTTAGAGTGTCAGTCCTCTTGTACTTAAGTCGGCATTGTGCATTTTCTATTAAATTCGGATGCAATTTTTGTGTTTCATCGTCAATACGAAGGTCCAAGGGAGACAGTAAACCTGAAGTGAAGTATCGGAATCTAAAAGTGGACTCACAGGAGAGGTTCAAACCTTAGAAGTTTAGGGTGTCAGTCCTCTTGTACTAAAGTCGGCATTGTGCCTTTTGTATTAAATTCGGATGCTATTTCTGTGTTTCATCGTCAATAAGAAGGTCCAAGGGATACAGTAAACCCGAAGTGAAGAATCGGAATCTAAAACTGGACTCACAGGAGAGGTTCAAATCATAAAAAGTTAGAGTGTCAATCTTCTTGTACTTAAGTCGGCATTGTGCCTTTTGTATTAAATTCGGATGCAATGTCTGTGTTTCATTGTCAATAAGAAGGTCGAAGGGAAACAGTAAACCTGAAGTGAAGCATCAGAATCTAAAACTGGATTCACAGGAGAGGTTCAAATCATAGAAAGTTAGAGTGTCAGTCCCCTTGTACTAAAGTCGGCATTGTGCCTTTTGTATTAAATTCGGATGCTATTTCTGTGTTTCATCGTCAATAAGAAGGTCCAAGGGATACAGTAAACCCGAAGTGAAGAATCGGAATCTAAAACTGGACTCACAGGAGAGGTTCAAATCATAAAAAGTTAGAGTGTCAATCTTCTTGTACTTAAGTCGGCATTGTGCCTTTTGTATTAAATTCGGATGCAATGTCTGTGTTTCATTGTCAATAAGAAGGTCCAAGGGAAACAGTAAACCTGAAGTGAAGCATCAGAATCTAAAACTGGATTCACAGGAGAGGTTCAAATCATAGAAAGTTAGAGTGTCAGCCCTCTTGTACTTAAGTCGGCATTGTGCATTTTCTATTAAATTCGGATGCTATTTTTGTGTTTCATCGTCAATACGAAGGTCCAAGGGAGACAATAAACCTGAAGTGAAGTATCGGAATCTAAAAGTGGACTCACAGGAGAGGTTCAAACCTTAGAAAGTTAGGGTGTCAGTCCTCTTGTACTTAAGTCGGCATTGTGCCTTTTGTATAAAATTCGGATGCAATTTCTGTGTTTCATCGTCAATAAGAAGGTCCAAGGGATACAGTAAACCTGAATTGAAGCATCGGAATCTAAAACTGGACACACAGGAGAGGTTCAAATCATAGAAAGTTTGAGTGTCAGTCCTCTTGTGCTTAAGTCGGCATTGTGCCTTTTGTATTGAATTCGGGTGCAATTTCTGTGTTTCATCGTCAATAAGAAGGTCCAAGGGATACAGTAAACCTGAAGTGAAGCATCGGAATCTGAAACTAGACTCACAGGAGAGGTTTAAATCATAGAAAGTTTGAGTGTCAGTAATCTTGTACATAAATCGTCATTGTGCCTTTGTATTAAATTCGATTCAATTTCTGAGTTTCATCGTCAATATGACGGTCCTAGGGATACAGTAAACCTGAAGTGAAGCATCGGAAACTAAAGCAGGACTCACAGGAGAGGTTCTAATCATAGAAAATTAGAGTGTCAGTTCTCTTGTACTTAAGTCGGCATTGTGCATTTTCTATTAAATTCGGATGCAATTTACGTGTTTCATCGTCAATACGAAGGTCCAAGGGAGACAGTAAACCTGAAGTGAAGTATCGGAATCTAAAAGTGGACTCACAGGAGAGGTTCAAACGTTAGAATGTTAGGGTGTCAGTCCTCTTGTACTTAAGTCGGCATTGTGCCCTTTGTATTAAATTCGGCTGCAATTTCTGTGATTCATCGTCAATAAGAAGGTCCAAGGGATACAGTAAACCTGAAGTGAAGCAGCGGAATCTAAAACTGGACTCACAGGAGAGGTTCAAATCATAAAAAGTTAGAGTGTCAATCTTCTTGCACTTAAGTCGGCATTGTGCCTTTTATATTAAATTCGGATGCAATTTCTGTGTTTCATCGTCAGTTAGAAGGTCCAAGGTATACAGTAAACCTGAAGTGAAGCATCGGAATCTAAAACGGGACTCACAGGAGAGGTTCATATCATAGAAAGTTAGAGTGTCAGTCCTCTTGTACTTAAGTCGGCATTGTGCATTTTCTATTAAATTCGGATGCAATTTTTGTGTTTCATCGTCAATACGAAGGTCCAAGGGAGACAGTAAACCTGAAGTGAAGTATCGGAATCTAAAAGTGGACTCACAGGAGAGGTTCAAACCTTAGAAAGTTAGGGTGTCAGTCCTCTTGTACTTAAGTCGGCATTGTGCCTTTTGTATAAAATTCGGATGCAATTTCTGTGTTTCATCGTCAATAAGAAGGTCCAAGGGATACAGTAAACCTGAAGTGAAGCATCGGAATCTAAAACTGGACTCACAGGAGAGGTTCAAATCATAGAAAGTTTGAGTGTCAGTCCTCTTGTGCTTAAGTCGGCATTGTGCCTCTTGTATTGAATTCGGGTGCAATTTCTGTGTTTCATCGTCAATAAGAAGGTCCAAGGGATACAGTAAACCTGAAGTGAAGCATCGGAATCTAAAACTAGACTCACAGGAGAGGTTTAAATCATAGAAAGTTTGGTGTCAGTCCTCTTGTACATATATCGTCATTGTGCCTTTTGTATTAAATTCGATTCAATTTCTGAGTTTCATCGTCAATAAGACGGTCCTAGGGATACAGTAAACCTGAAGTGAAGCATCGGAAAGTAAAGCAGGACTCACAGGAGAGGTTCAAATCATAGAAAATTAGAGTGTTAGTCCTCTTGTACTTAAGTCGGCATTGTGCCCTTTGTATTAAATTCAGATGCAATATCTGTGCTTCATCGTTAATAAGAAGGTCCAAGGGATACAGTAAACCTGTAGGGAAGCATTGGAATGTAAATCTGGACTCACAGGAGAGGTTCAAAGCATAGAAAGTTAGAGTGTCAGTCCTCTTGTACTTAAGTCGGCATTATGCCTTTTGTATTAAATTCGGATGCAATTTCTGTGTTTCATCGTCAGTTAGAAGGTCCAAGGTCTACAGTAATCCTGAAGTGAAGCATCGGAATCTAAAACTGGACTCACAGGAGAGGTTCAAATCATAGAAAGTTAGAGTGTCAGTCCTCTTGTACTTAAGTCGGCATTGTGCATTTTCTATTAAATTCGGATGCAATTTCTGTGTATCATCGTCAATACGAAGGTCCAAGGGAGACAGTAAACATGAAGTGAAGTATTGGAATCTAAAAGTGGACTCACAGGAGAGGTTCAAACGTTAGAAAGTTAGGGTGTCAGTCCTCTTGTACTTAAGTCGGCATTGTGCCCTTTGTATTAAATTCGGCTGCAATTTCTGTGTTTCATCGTCAATAAGGAGGTCCGAGGGATACAGTAAACCTGAAGTGAAGCATCGGAAGCTAAAACTGGTCTCTCAGGAGATTTACAAATTATAGAGATTTGAAGTGTCTGTCCTCTTGTACTGAAGTCGGCATTGTGCCTTTTGTATTAAATTCGGATTCAATTTCTGTGTTTCATCGTCAATAAGAAGGTCAAAGGGATACAGTAAACCTGAGGTGAAGCATCGGAATCTAATACTGGAGAGGTTCAAATCATAGAATTTTAGAGCATCAGTCCTCTTGTACGTTAGTCGGCATTGTGCCTTTTGAATTAAATTCGATGCAATTTCTGTGTTTCATCGTCAATAAGAAGCTCCAAGGCATACAGTAAACCTGAAGTGAAGCATCGGAATCTAAAACTGGACTCACAGTTGATTTTCATATCATAGAAAATTGGAGTGTCAGTCCTCTTGTACTTAAGTCGGCAATGTGCCTTTTGTATTAAATTAGGATGCAATTTCTGTGTTTCATCATCGATAAGAAGCTCCAAGGGATACAGTAAACCTGAAGTGAGGCATCGGAATCTAAAACTGGACTCACAGGAGAGGTTTATATCATAGAAAGTTAGAGTGTCAGTCCACTTGTACTTAAGTCGGCATTGTGCCTTTTGTATTAAATTCGGATGCAATTTCTGTGTTTCATCGACAATAAGAAGGCACAAGTGATACAGTAAACCTGAAGTGAAGCATCGGAATCTAAAACTGGACTCACAGGAGAGGTTCAAATCATAGAAAGTTAGAGTGTCAGTCCTCTTGTACTTAAGTCGTCATTGTGCCTTTTGTATTAAATTCGATGCAATTTCTGTGTTTCATCGTCAATAAGAAGGTCCACGGGATACAGTAAACCTGAAGTGAAGTATCGGTAACTAAAACTGGACTCACAGGAGAGGTTCAAATCATAGAAAGTTAGAGTGTCAGTCCTCTTGTACTTAAGTCGTCATTGTGCCTTATGTATTAAATTCGATGCAATTTCTGGGTTTCATCGTCAATAAGACGGTACAATGGATACAGTAAACCTGAAGTGAAGCATCTGAATCTAAAACTGGACTCACAGGAGGGGTTCAAATCATAGAAAGTTAGAGTGTCAGTCCTCTTGTACTTAAGTCGTCATTGTTTCTTTTGTACTAAACTCGGCTGCAATATCTGTGTATCATCGTCAATAAGCAGGTCCAAGGGATACAGTAAACCTGAAGTGAAGCATCGGAATCTAAAACTGGACTCACAGGAGATGTTCAAATCATAGCAATTTAGAGTGTCTGTCCTCTTGCACTTAAGTCGTCATTGTGCCATTTGTATTAAATTCGGATGCAATTTCTGCGTTTCTTAGTCAATATGAAGGTCCAAGGGATATAGTAAACATGAAGTGAAGCATCGGAATCTAAAACTGGACTCACAGGAGTGGTTCAAACCATAGAAAATTAGGGTGTCAGTCCTGTGGTACTTAAGTCGGCATTGTGCCTTTTGTATTAAATTCGGATGCAATTTCTGTGTTTCATTGTCATTAAGAAGGTCCAAGGGATACAGTAAACCTGAAGTGAAGCATCGTAATCTAAACTGGACTCACAGGAGAGGTTCATATAATAGAAAATTAGAGTGTCAATCCTCTTGTACTTAAGTCGGCATTGTGCCTTTTGTATTAAATTCGGATGCAATGTCTGTGTCTCATTGTCAATAAGAAGGTCCAAGGGAAACAGTAAACCTGAAATGAAGCATCGGAATCTAAAACTGGACTCACAGGAGAGGTTCAAATCGTAGAAAGTTAGAGTGTCAGTCCTCTTGTGCTTAAGTCGGCATTGTGCCTTTTGTATTGAATTCGGGTGCAATTTCTGTGTTTCATCGTCAATAAGAAGGTCCAAGGGATACAGTAAACCTGAAGTGAAGCATCGGAAGCTGAAACTGGACTCACAGGAGATTTACAAATCATAGAAATTTGGAGCGTCTGTCCCCTTGTACTGAAGTCGGCATTGTGCCTTTTGTATTAAATTCGTATTCAATTTCTGTGTTTCATCGTCAATAAGACGGTCCAAGGGATACAGTAAACCTGATGTGAAGCATCGGAATCTAAAACTGGACTCACAGCAGATTTTCAAATCATAGAAAGTTGGAGTGTCAGTCCTCTTGTACTTAAGTCGGCTACGTGCCTTTTCTATTAAATTCAGATGCAATTTCTGTGTATCATCGTCAATACGAAGGTCCAAGGGAGACAGTAAACCTGAAGTGAAGTATCGGAATCTAAAAGTGGACTCACAGGAGAGGTTCAAACGTTAGAAAGTTAGGGTGTCAGTCCTCTTGTACTTAAGTCGGCATTGTGCCCTTTGTATTAAATTCGGATGCAATTTCTGTGTTTCATCGTCAATAAGAAGGTCCAAGGGATACAGTAAACCTGAAGTGAAGCATCGGAATCTGAAACTGGAATCACAGGAGAGGTTCAAATCATAAAAAGTTAGAGTGTCAATCTTCTTGTACTTAAGTCGGAATTGTGCCTTTTGTATTAAATTCGGATGCAATGACAGTGTTTCATTGTCAATAAGAAGGTCCAAGGGAAACAGTAAACCTGAAGTGAAGCATCGGAACCTAAAACTGGACTCACAGGAGAGGTTAAAATCATAGAAAGTTAGAGTGTCAGTCCTCTTGTGCTTAAGTCGGCATTGTTCCTTTTGTATTGAATTCGGGTGCTATTTCTGTGTTTCATTGTCAATAAGAAGGTCCAAGGGAAACAGTAAACCTGAAGTGAAGCATCGGAATCTAAAACTGGACTAACAGGAGATGTTCAAATCATAGAAATTTAGAGTGTCTGTCCTCTACACTTAAGTCGTCATTGTGCCATTTGTATTAAATTCGGATGCAATTTCTGCGTTTCTTCGTCAATATGAAGGTCCAAGGGATACATTAAGATGAAGTGAAGCATCGGAATCTAAAACTGAACTCACAGGAGTGGTTCAAACCATAGAAAGTTAGGGTGTCAGTCCTCATGTACTTAAGTCGGCATTGTGCCTTTTGTATTAAATTCGGATGCAATTTCTGTGTTTCATCGTCAGTTAGAAGGTCCAAGGTATACAGTAAACCTGAAGTGAAGCATCGGAATCTAAAACTGAACTCACAGGAAAGGTTCAAATCATAGAAAGTTAGAGTGTCAGTCCTCTTGTACTTAAGTCGGCATTGTGCATTTTCTATTAAATTCGGATGCAATTTTTGTGTTTCATCGTCAATACGAAGGTCCAAGGGAGACAGTAAACCTGAAGTGAAGTATCGGAATCTAAAAGTGGACTCACAGGAGAGGTTCAAACCTTAGAAATTTAGGGTGTCAGTCCTCTTGTACTAAAGTCGGCATTGTGCCTTTTGTATTAAATTCGGATGCTATTTCTGTGTTTCATCGTCAATAAGAAGGTCCAAGGGATACAGTAAACCCGAAGTGAAGAATCGGAATCTAAAACTGGACTCACAGGAGAGGTTCAAATCATAAAAAGTTAGAGTGTCAATCTTCTTGTACATAAGTCGGCATTGTGCCTTTTGTATTAAATTCGGATGCAATGTCTGTGTTTCATTGTCAATAAGAAGGTCCAAGGGAAACAGTAAACCTGAAGTGAAGCATCAGAATCTAAAACTGGATTCACAGGAGAGGTTCAAATCATAGAAAGTTAGAGTGTCAGTCCTTTTGTACTTAAGTCGTCATTGTGCCTTTTGTATTAAATTCGATGCAATTTCTGTGTTTCATCGTCAATAAGAAGGTCCACGGGATACAGAAAACCTGAAGTGAAGTATCGGAATCTAAAACTGGACTCACAGGAGATGTTCAAATCATAGAAAGTTAGAGTGTCATCCCTCTTGTACTTAAGTCGGCATTGTGCATTTTCTATTAAATTCGGATGCTATTTTTGTGTTACATCGTCAATACGAAGGTCCAAGGGAGACAGTAAACCTGAAGTGAAGTATCGGAATCTAAAAGTGGACTCACAGGAGAGGTTCAAACCTTAGAAAGTTAGGGTGTCAGTCCTCTTGTACTTAAGTCGGCATTGTGCCTTTTGTATAAAATTCGGATGCAATTTCTGTGTTTCATCGTCAATAAGAAGGTCCAAGGGATACAGTAAACCTGAATTGAAGCATCGGAATCTAAAACTGGACTCACAGGAGAGGTTCAAATCATAGAAAGTTTGAGTGTCAGTCCTCTTGTGCTTAAGTCGGCATTGTGCCTTTTGTATTGAATTCGTGTGCAATTTCTGTGTTTCATCGTCAATAAGAAGGTCCAAGGGATACAGTAAACCTGAAGTGAAGCATCGGAATCTGAAACTAGACTCACAGGAGAGGTTTAAATCATAGAAAGTTTGAGTGTCAGTCCTCTTGTACATAAATCGTCATTGTGCCTTTTGTATTAAATTCGATTCAATTTCTGAGTTTCATCGTCAATAAGACGGTCCTAGGGATACAGTAAACCTGAAGTGAAGCATCGGAAACTAAAGCAGGACTCACAGGAGAGGTTCAAATCATAGAAAATTAGAGTGTTAGTCCTCTTGTACTTAAGTCGGCATTGTGCCCTTTGTATTAAATTCAGATGCAATATCTGTGTTTCATCGTCAATAAGAAGGTCCAAGGGATACAGTAAACCCGAAGTGAAGAATCGGAATCTAAAACTGGACTCACAGGAGAGGTTCAAACCTTAGAAAGTTAGAGTGTCAGTCCTCTTGTACTTAAGTCGTCATTGTGCCTTTTGTATTAAATTCGATGCAATTTCTGGGTTTCATCGTCAATAAGACGGTCCAAGGGATACAGTAAACCTGAAGCGAAGCATCTGAATCTAAAACTGGACTCACAGGAGGGGTTCAAATCATAGAAAGTTAGAGTGTCAGTCCGCTTGTACTTAAGTCGTCATTGTTTCTTTTGTACTAAACTCGGCTGCAATATCTGTGTATCATTGTCAATAAGCACGTCCAAGGGATACAGTAAACCTGAAGTGAAGCATCGGAATCTAAAACTGGACTCACAGGAGATGTTCAAATCATAGCAATTTAGAGTGTCTGTCCTCTTGCAATTAAGTCGTCATTGTGCCATTTGTATTAAATTCGCATGAAATTTCTGCGTTTCTTAGTCAATATGAAGGTCGAAGGGATACAGTAAACATGAAGTGAAGCATCGGAATCTAAAACTGGACTCACAGGAGTGGTTCAAACCATAGAAAGTTAGGGTGTCAGTCCTCTTGTACTTAAGTCGGCATTGTGCCTTTTGTATTAAATTCGGATGCAATTTCTGTGTTTCATTGTCATTAAGAAGGTCCAAGGGATACAGTAAACCTGAAGTGAAGCATCGTAATCTAAACTGGACTCACAGGAGAGGTTCAAATAATAGAAAATTAGAGTGTCAATCCTCTTGTACTTAAGTCGGCATTGTGCCTTTTGTATTAAATTCGGATGCAATGTCTGTGTCTCATTGTCAATAAGAAGGTCCAAGGGAAACAGTAAACCTGAAGTGAAGCATCGGAATCTAAAACTGGACTCACAGGAGAGGTTCAAATCGTAGAAAGTTAGAGTGTCAGTCCTCTTGTGCTTAAGTCGGCATCGTGCCTTTTGTATTGAATTCGGGTGCAATTTCTGTGTTTCATCGTCAATAAGAAGGTCCAAGGGATACAGTAAACCTGAAGTGAAGCATCGGAATCTAAAACTGGAATCACAGGAGAGGTTCAAATCATAAAAAGTTAGAGTGTCAATCTTCTTGTACTTAAGTCGGAATTGTGCCTTTTGTATTAAATTCGGATGCAATGACAGTGTTTCATTGTCAATAAGAAGGTCCAAGGGAAACAGTAAACCTGAAGTGAAGCATCGGAACCTAAAACTGGACACATAGGAGAGGATCAAATTATAGAAAGTTAGAGTGTCAGTCCTCTTGTGCTTAAGTCGGCATTGTTCCTTTTGTATTGAATTCGGGTGCTATTTCTGTGTATCATCGTCAATAAGAAGGTCCAAGGGATACAGTAAACCTGAAGTGAAGCATCGGAATCTAAAACAGGACTCACAGGAGAGGTTCAAATCATAGAAAGTTAGAGTGTCAGTCCTCTTGTACTTAACTCGTCATTGTGCATTTTGTATTAAATTCGATGTAATTTCTGTGTTTCATCGTCAATAAGAAGGTCCACGGGATACAGTAAACCTGAAGTGAAGTATCAGAAACTAAAACTGGACTCACAGGAGAGGTTCAAATCATATAAAGTTAGAGTGTCAGCCGTCTTGTACTTAAGTCGGCATTGTGCCAATTTTATTAAATTCGGATGCAATTTCTATGTTTCATCGTCAATAACACGGTCCAAGGGATATAGTAAACCTGAAGTGCAGCATCGGAATCTAAAACTGGACTCACAGGAGGGGTTCAAATCATAGAAAGTTAGAGTGTCAGTCCTCTTATACTTAAGTCGTCATTGATCCTTTTGTACTAAATTCGTATGCAAAATCTGTGTATCATCGTCAATAAGCAGGTCCAAGGGATACAGTAAACCTGAAGTGAAGCATCGGAATCTAATACTGGACTCACAGGAGATGTTCAAATCATAGAAATTTAGAGTGTCTGTCCTCTTGCACTTAAGTCGTCATTGTGCCATTTGTATTAAATTCGGATGCTATTTCTGCATTTCTTCGTCAATATGAAGGTCCAAGGGATACATTAAGATGAAGTGAAGCATCGGAATCTAAAACAGAACTCACAGGAGTGGTTCAAACCATAGAAAGTTAGGGTGTCAGTCCTCTTGTACTTAAGTCGGCATTGTGCCTTTTGTATTAAATTCGGATGCAATTTCTGTGTTTCATCGTCAGTTAGAAGGTCCAAGGTATACAGTAAACCTGAAGTGAAGCATCGGAATCTAAAACTGAACTCACAGGAGAGGTTCAAATCATAGAAAGTTAGAGTGTCAGTCCTCTTGTACTTATGTCGGCATTGTGCATTTTCTATTAAATTCGGATGCAATTTTTGTGTTTCATCGTCAATACGAAGGTCCAAGGGAGACAGTAAACCTGAAGTGAAGTATCGGAATCTAAAAGTGGACTCACAGGAGAGGTTCAAACCTTATAAATTTAGGGTGTCAGTCCTCTTGTACTTAAGTCGGCATTGTGCCTTTTGTATTAAATTCGGATGCAATTTCTGTGTTTCATCGTCAATAAGAAGGTCCAAGGGATACAGTAAACCCGAAGTGAAGTATCGGTAACTAAAACTGGACTCACAGGAGAGGTTCAAATCATAGAAAGTTAGAGTGTCAGTCCTCTTGTACTTAAGTCGTCATTGTGCCTTTTGTATTAAATTCGATGCAATTTCTGGGTTTCATCGTCAATAAGACGGTCCAAGGGATACAGTAAACCTGAAGTGAAGCATCTGAATCTAAAACTGGACTCACAGGAGGGGTTCAAATCATAGAAAGTTAGAGTGTCAGTCCTCTTGTACTTAAGTCGTCATTGTTTCTTTTGTACTAAACTCGGCTGCAATATCTGTGTATCATCGTCAATAAGCAGGTCCAAGGGATACAGTAAACCTGAAGTGAAGCATCGGAATCTAAAACTGGACTCACAGGAGATGTTCAAATCATAGCAATTTAGAGTGTCTGTCCACTTGCACTTAAGTCGTCATTGTGCCATTTGTATTAAATTTGGATGCAATTTCTGCGTTTCTTAGTCAATATGAAGGTCGAAGGGATACAGTAAACATGAAGTGAAGCATCGGAATCTAAAACTGGACTCACAGGAGTGGTTCAAACCATAGAAAGGTAGGGTGTCAGTCCTCTTGTACTTAAGTCGGCATTGTGCCTTTTGTATTAATTTCGGATGCAATTTCTGTGTTTCATTGTCATTAAGAAGGTCCAAGGGATACAGTAAACCTGAAGTGAAGCATCGTAATCTAAACTGGACTCACAGGAGAGGTTCAAATAATAGAAAATTAGAGTGTCAATCCTCTTGTACTTAAGTCGGCATTGTGCCTTTTGTATTAAATTCGGATGCAATGTCTGTGTCTCATTGTCAATAAGAAGGTCCAAGAGAAACAGTAAACCTGAAGTGAAGCATCGGAATCTAAAACTGGACTCACAGGAGAGGTTCAAATCGTAGAAAGTTAGAGTGTCAGTCCTCTTGTGCTTAAGTCGGCATCGTGCCTTTTGTATTGAATTCGGGTGCAATTTCTGTGTTTCATCGTCAATAAGAAGGTCCAAGGGATACAGTAAACCTGAAGTGAAGCATCGGAATCTAAAACTGGAATCACAGGAGAGGTTCAAATCATAAAAAGTTAGAGTGTCAATCTTCTTGTACTTAAGTCGGAATTGTGCCTTTTGTATTAAATTCGGATGCAATGACAGTGTTTCATTGTCAATAAGAAGGTCCAAGGGAAACAGTAAACCTGAAGTGAAGCATCGGAACCTAAAACTGGACACATAGGAGAGGATCAAATTATAGAAAGTTAGAGTGTCAGTCCTCTTGTGCTTAAGTCGGCATTGTTCCTTTTGTATTGAATTCGGGTGCTATTTCTGTGTATCATCGTCAATAAGAAGGTCCAAGGGATACAGTAAACCTGAAGTGAAGCATCGGAATCTAAAACAGGACTCACAGGAGAGGTTCAAATCATAGAAAGTTAGAGTGTCAGTCCTCTTGTACTTAACTCGTCATTGTGCATTTTGTATTAAATTCGATGTAATTTCTGTGTTTCATCGTCAATAAGAAGGTCCACGGGATACAGTAAACCTGAAGTGAAGTATCAGAAACTAAAACTGGACTCACAGGAGAGGTTCAAATCATATAAAGTTAGAGTGTCAGCCGTCTTGTACTTAAGTCGGCATTGTGCCAATTTTATTAAATTCGGATGCAATTTCTATGTTTCATCGTCAATAACACGGTCCAAGGGATATAGTAAACCTGAAGTGCAGCATCGGAATCTAAAACTGGACTCACAGGAGGGGTTCAAATCATAGAAAGTTAGAGTGTCAGTCCTCTTATACTTAAGTCGTCATTGATCCTTTTGTACTAAATTCGTATGCAAAATCTGTGTATCATCGTCAATAAGCAGGTCCAAGGGATACAGTAAACCTGAAGTGAAGCATCGGAATCTAATACTGGACTCACAGGAGATGTTCAAATCATAGAAATTTAGAGTGTCTGTCCTCTTGCACTTAAGTCGTCATTGTGCCATTTGTATTAAATTCGGATGCTATTTCTGCATTTCTTCGTCAATATGAAGGTCCAAGGGATACATTAAGATGAAGTGAAGCATCGGAATCTAAAACAGAACTCACAGGAGTGGTTCAAACCATAGAAAGTTAGGGTGTCAGTCCTCTTGTACTTAAGTCGGCATTGTGCCTTTTGTATTAAATTCGGATGCAATTTCTGTGTTTCATCGTCAGTTAGAAGGTCCAAGGTATACAGTAAACCTGAAGTGAAGCATCGGAATCTAAAACTGAACTCACAGGAGAGGTTCAAATCATAGAAAGTTAGAGTGTCAGTCCTCTTGTACTTATGTCGGCATTGTGCATTTTCTATTAAATTCGGATGCAATTTTTGTGTTTCATCGTCAATACGAAGGTCCAAGGGAGACAGTAAACCTGAAGTGAAGTATCGGAATCTAAAAGTGGACTCACAGGAGAGGTTCAAACCTTATAAATTTAGGGTGTCAGTCCTCTTGTACTTAAGTCGGCATTGTGCCTTTTGTATTAAATTCGGATGCAATTTCTGTGTTTCATCGTCAATAAGAAGGTCCAAGGGATACAGTAAACCCGAAGTGAAGTATCGGTAACTAAAACTGGACTCACAGGAGAGGTTCAAATCATAGAAAGTTAGAGTGTCAGTCCTCTTGTACTTAAGTCGTCATTGTGCCTTTTGTATTAAATTCGATGCAATTTCTGGGTTTCATCGTCAATAAGACGGTCCAAGGGATACAGTAAACCTGAAGTGAAGCATCTGAATCTAAAACTGGACTCACAGGAGGGGTTCAAATCATAGAAAGTTAGAGTGTCAGTCCTCTTGTACTTAAGTCGTCATTGTTTCTTTTGTACTAAACTCGGCTGCAATATCTGTGTATCATCGTCAATAAGCAGGTCCAAGGGATACAGTAAACCTGAAGTGAAGCATCGGAATCTAAAACTGGACTCACAGGAGATGTTCAAATCATAGCAATTTAGAGTGTCTGTCCACTTGCACTTAAGTCGTCATTGTGCCATTTGTATTAAATTTGGATGCAATTTCTGCGTTTCTTAGTCAATATGAAGGTCGAAGGGATACAGTAAACATGAAGTGAAGCATCGGAATCTAAAACTGGACTCACAGGAGTGGTTCAAACCATAGAAAGGTAGGGTGTCAGTCCTCTTGTACTTAAGTCGGCATTGTGCCTTTTGTATTAATTTCGGATGCAATTTCTGTGTTTCATTGTCATTAAGAAGGTCCAAGGGATACAGTAAACCTGAAGTGAAGCATCGTAATCTAAACTGGACTCACAGGAGAGGTTCAAATAATAGAAAATTAGAGTGTCAATCCTCTTGTACTTAAGTCGGCATTGTGCCTTTTGTATTAAATTCGGATGCAATGTCTGTGTCTTATTGTCATTAAGAAGGTCCAAGGGAAATAGTAAACCTGAAGTGAAGCATCGGAGTCTAAAACTGGACTCACAGGAGAGGTTCAAATCGTAGAAAGTTAGAGTGTCAGTCCTCTTGTGCTTAAGTCGGCATTGTGCCTTTTGTATTGAATTCGGGTGCAATTTCTGTGTTTCATCGTCAATAAGAAGGTCCAAGGGATACAGTAAACCTGAAGTGAAGCATCGGAATGTAAAACTGGAATCACAGGAGAGGTTCAAATCATAAAAAGTTAGAGTGTCAATCTTCTTGTACTTAAGTCGGAATTGTGCCTTTTGTATTAAATTCGGATGCAATGACAGTGTTTCATTGTCAATAAGAAGGTCCAAGGGAAACAGTAAACCTGAAGTGAAGCATCGGAACCTAAAACTGGACTCACAGGAGAGGTTCAAATCATAGAAAGTTAGAGTGTCAGTCCTCTTGTGCTTAAGTCGGCATTGTTCCTTTTGTATTGAATTCGGGTGCTATTTCTGTGTATCATCTCAAATAAGAAGGTCCAAGGGATACAGTAAACCTGAAGTGAAGCATCGGAATCTAAAACAGGACTCACAGGAGAGGTTCAAATCATAGAAAGTTAGAGTGTCAGTCCTCTTGTACTTAACTCGTCATTGTGCATTTTGTATTAAATTCGATGTAATTTCTGTGTTTCATCGTCAATAAGAAGGTCCAAGGGATACAGTAAACCTGAAGTGAAGTATCGGAAACTAAAACTGGACTCACAGGAGAGGTTCAAACCATAGAAAGTTAGAGTGTCAGCCGTCTTGTACTTAAGTCGGCATTGTGCCAATTTTATTAAATTCGGATGCAATTACTGGGTTTCATCGTCAATAACACGGTCCAAGGGATATAGTAAACCTGAAGTGCAGCATCGGAATCTAAAACTGGACTCACAGGAGAGGTTCAAATCATAAAAAGTTAGAGTGTCAATCATCTTGTACTTAAGTCGGCATTGTGCCTTTTGTATTAAATTCGGATGCAATGTCTGTGTTTCATTGTCAATAAGAAGGTATAAGGGAAACAGTAAACCTGAAGTGAAGCATCAGAATCTAAAACTGGATTCACAGGAGAGGTTCAAATCATAGAAAGTTAGAGTGTCAGTCCTCTTGTACTTAAGTCGTCATTGTGCCTTTTGTATTAAATTCGATGCAATTTCTGTGTATCATTGTCAATAAGCAGGTCCAAGGGATACAGTAAACCTGAAGTGAAGCATCGGAATCTAAAACTGGACTGACAGGAGATGTTCAAATCATAGCAAATCAGAGTGTCTGTCCTCTTGCACTTAAGTCGTCATTGTGCCATTTGTATTAAATTCAGATGCAATTTCTGCGTTTCTTCGTCAATATGAAGGTCCACGGGATACAGTAAACCTGAAGTGAAGTATCGGAAACTAAAACTGCACTCACAGGAGAGGTTCAAATCATAGAAAGTTAGAGTGTCAGTCCTCTTGTACTTAAGTCGGCAACGTGCCTTTTCTATTGAATTCAGATGCAATTTCTGTGTATCATCGTCAATACGAAGGTCCAAGGGAGACAGTAAACCTGAAGTGAAGTATCGGAATCTAAAAGTGGACTCACAGGAGAGGTTCAAACGTTAGAAAGTTAGGGTGTCAGTCCTCTTGTACCTAAGTCGGCATTGTGCCCTTTGTATTAAATTCGGATGCAATTTCTGTGTTTCATCGTCAATAAGAAGGTCCAAGGGATACAGTAAACCTGAAGTGAAGCATCGGAATCTAAAACTGGACTCACAGGAGAGGTTCAAATCATAAAAAGTTTGAGTGTCAATCTTCTTGTACTTAAGTCGGCATTGTGCCTTTTGTATTAAATTCGGATGCAATGACAGTGTTTCATTATCAATAAGAAGGTCCAAGGGAAACAGTAAACCTGAAGTGAAGCATCGGAACCTAAAACTGGACTCACAGGAGAGGTTCAAATCATAGAAAGTTAGAGTGTCAGTCCTCTTGTGCTTAAGTCGGCATTGTTCCTTTTGTATTGAATTCAGCTGCTATTTCTGTGGATCATCGTCAATAAGCAGGTCCAAGGGATACAGTAAACCTGAAGTGAAGCATCGGAATCTAAAACTGGACTGACAGGAGATGTTCAAATCATAGCAAATTAGAGTGTCAGTCCTCTTGTACTTACGTTGGCATTGTGCCTTTTGTATTAAATTCGGAAGCAATTTCTGTGTTTCATCGTCAATAAGAAGGTCCAAGGGATACAGTAAACCTGAAGTGAAGCATCGGAATCTAAAACTGGACTCACAGGAGAGGTTCAAATCATAAAAAGTTAGAGTGTCAATCTTCTTGTACTTATGTCGGCATTGTGCCTTTTGTATTAATTCGGATGCAATGTCTGTGTTTCATTGTCAATAAGAAGGTCCAAGGGAAACAGTAAACCTGAAGTGAAGCATCGGAATCTAAAACTGGATTCTCAGGAGAGGTTCAAATCATAGAAAGTTAGAGTGTCAGTCCTCTTGTGCTTAAGTCGGCATTGGTCCATTTGTATTAAATTCGATGCAATTTCTGGGTTTCATCGTCAATAAGACGGTCCAAGGGATACAGTAAACCTGAAGTACAGCATCGGAATCTAAAACAGGACTCACAGGAGAGGTTCAAATCATAGAATGTTAGAGCGTCAGTCCTCTTGTACGTTAGTCGGCATTGTGCCTTTTGAATTAAATTCGATGCAATTTCTGTGTTTCATCGTCAATAAGACGGTCCAAGGGATACAGTAAACCTGAACTGAAGCATCGGAATCTAAAACTGGACTCACAGGAGGGGTTCAAATCATAGAAAGTTAGAGTGTCAGTCCTCTGGTACTTAAGTCGTCATTGTTCCTTTTGTACTAAACTCGGCTGCAATATCTGTGTATCATCGTCAATAAGCAGGTCCAAGGGATACAGTAAACCTGAAGTGAAACATCGGAATCTAAAACTGGACTGACAGGAGATGTTCAAATCATAGCAATTTAGAGTGTCTGTCCTCTTGCACTTAAGTCGTCATTGTGCCATTTGTATTAAATTCGGATGCAATTTCTTCGTCAATATGAAGGTCCCAGGGATACAGTAAACATGAAGTGAAGCATCGGAATCTAAAACTGGACTCACAGGAGTGGTTCAAATCATAGAAAGTTAGGGTGTCAGTCCTCTTGTACTTAAGCCGGCATTGTGCCTTTTGTATTAAATTCGGATGCAATTTCTGTGTTTCATCGTCATTAAGAAGGTCCAAGGGATACAGTAAACCTGAAGTGATGCATCGTAATCTAAAACTGGACTCACAGGAGAGGTTCAAATAATAGAAAATTAGAGTGTCAATCCTCTTGTACTTAAGTCGGCATTGTGCATTTTGTATTAAATTCGGATGCAATGTCTGTGTCTCATTGTCAATACGAAGGTCCAAGGGAAACAGTAAACCTGAAGTGAAGCATCGGAATCTAAAACTGGACTCACAGGAGATGTTCAAATCATAGAAAGTTAGAGTGTCAGTCTTCTTGTACTTAAGTCGGCATTGTGCCTTTTGTATTGAATTCGGGTGCAATTTCTGTGTTTCATCGTCAATAAGAAGGTCCAGGGGATACAGTAAACCTGAAGTGAAGCATCGGAAGCTAAAACTGGACTCACAGGAGATTTACAAATCATAGAAATTTGGAGTGTTTGTCCTCTTGTACTGAAGTCGGCATTGTGCCTTTTGTATTAAATTCGTATTCATTTTCTGTGTTTCATCGTCAATAAGAAGGTCAAAGGGATACAGTAAACCTGAAGAGCAGCATCGGAATCTAAAACTGGACTCACAGGAGAGGTTCAAATCATAGAATGTTAGAGCGTCAGTCCTCTTGTACGTTAGTCGGCATTGTGCCTTTTGAATTAAATTCGATGCAATTTCTGTGTTTCATCGTCAATAAGAAGGTCCAAGGGATACAGTAAACCTGATGTGAAGCATCGGAATCTAAAACTGGACTCACAGCAGGTTTTCAAATCATAGAAAGTTGGAGTGTCAGTCCTCTTGTACTTAAGTCGGCAACGTGCCTTTTGTATTAAATTAGGATGAAATATCTGTGTTTCATCGTCAATAATAAGCTCCAAGGGATACTGTAAACCTGAAGTGAGGCATCGGAATCTAAAACTGGACTCACAGGAGAGGTTCAAATCATAGAAAGTTAGAGTGTCAGTCCACTTGTACTTAAGTCAGCATTGTGCCTTTTGTATTAAATTCGGATGCAATTTCTGTGTTTCATCGACAATAAGAAGGTCCAAGAGATACAGTAAACCTGAAGTGAAGCATCGGAATCTAAAATAGGACTCACAGGAGAGGTTCAAATCATAGAAAATTACAGTGTCAGTCCACTTGTACTTAAGTCGGCATTGTGCCATTTGTATTAATTTTGGATGCAATTTCTGTGTTTCATCGTCAATAAGAAGGTCCAAGGGATACAGTAAACCTGAAGTGAAGCATCGGAATCTAAAACTGGACTCACAGGAGAGGTTCAAATCATAAAAAGTTAGAGTGTCAATCCTCTTGTACTTAAGTCGGCATTGTGCCCTTTGTATTAAATTCGGATGCAATGTCTGTGTTTCATTGTCAATAAGAAGGTGCAAGGGAAACAGTAAACCTGAAGTGAAGCATCGGAATCTATAACTGGACTCACAGGAGAGGTTCAAATCATTGAAAGTTAGAGTGTCAGTCCCCTTGTACTTAAGTCGGCATTGTGCCTTTTAATTTTTATTCCGATGCAATTTCTGTGTTTCATCGTCAATAAGAAGGTCCAAGCAATACGGAAAACCTGAAGTGAAGCATCGGAATCTAAAACTGGTCTCACAGGAGAGGTTCAAATCATAGAAAGTTAGAGTGTCAGTCCTCTTGTACTTATGTCTTCATTGTGGCTTTTGAACTTAATTCCGATGCAATTTCTGTGTTTCATCGTCAAAAAGAAGGTCCAAGGGATACAGTAAACTTGAAGTGAAGCGTCGGAATCTAAAATTGGACTCACAGGAGAGGTTCAAATGATAGAAAGTGAGAGTGTCAGTCTTCTTTTACTTAATTCCGCATTGTACCTTTTGAATTTAGTTCCGATGCAATGTCTATGTTTCATCGTCAATAAGAAGGTCCAAGGGATACAGTAAACCTGATGTGAAGCATCGGAATCTAAAACTGGACTCACAGGAGTGGTTCAAATCATAGAAAATGAGATTGTCAGTCCGATTGTACTTTAGTCGGCATTGTGCCATTTGTATTAAATTCGGATACAATTTCTGTGTTTCATCGTCAATAAGATGGTCCAAGGGATACAGTAAACCTGAAGTGAAGCGTCGGAATCTAAAATTGGACTCACAGGAGAGGTTCAAATAATAGAAAGTGAGAGTGTCAGTCCTCTTTTACATAATTCGGCATTGTGCCTTTTGAATTTCGTTCCGATGCAATGTCTGTGTTTCATCGTCAATAAGAAGTTCCGAGGGATACAGTAACCCTGAAGTGAAGCATCGGAATCTAAAACTGGACTCACAGGAGAGGTTCAAATCATAGAAAGTTAGAGTGTCAGTCCTCTTTTACTTAAGTTGGCATTGTTCCTTTAGTATTAAATTCCGATGCAATTTTTGTGTTTCATCGTCAACAAGAAGGTGCAAGGTATACAGTAAACCCGAAGTGAAACATGGGAATCTAAAACTGAACTCACAGGAGAGGTTCAAATCACAGAAAGTGAGAGTGTCAGTCCTCTTGTACTTAAGTCGGCATTGTGCCATTTGTATTAAATTCGGATGCAATTTCTGTGTTTCATCGTCAATATGAAGGTCCAAGGGGTACAGTAAACCTGAAGTGAAGTATCGGAATCTAAAACTGGACTCACGGGACAGGTTCAAATCATAGAAAGTGAGAGTGTCAGTGCTCTTGTACTTAAGTCGGCATTGTGCCATTTGTATTAAATTCGGCTGCAATTTCTGTGTTTCATCTTCAATAAGAAGGTCCAAGGGATACAGTAAACCTGTAGTGAAGCATCGGAATCTAAAACTGGACTCACAGGAGAGGTTCAAATCATAGAAGGTGAGAGTGTCAGTCCGTTTGTACTTAAGTTGGCATTGTGCCATTTGTATTAAATTCGGATGCAATTTCTGTGTTTCATCGTCAATAAGAAGGTTCAAGTGATACAGTAAACCTGAAGTGAAGCATCGGAATCTAAAACTGAACTCACAGGAGAGGTTCAAATCACAGAAAGTGAGAGTGTAAGTCCTCTTGTACTTAAGTCGGCATTGTGCCATTTGTATTAAATTCGGATGCAATTTTTGTGTTTCATCGTCAATAAGAAGGTGCAGGGTATACAGTAAACCTGAAGTGAAGCCTGGGAATCTAAAACTGAACTCACAGGAGAGGTTCAAATAATAGAAAGTGAGAGTGTCACTCCTCTTGTACTTAAGTCGGCAATGTGCCATTTGTATTAAATTCGGATGCAATTTCTGTGTTTCATCGTCAATTAGAAGGAGCAAGGTATACAGTAAACCTGAAGTGAAGCATCGGAATCTAAAACTGGACTCACAGGAGACGTTCAAATCATAGAAAGTGAGAGTATCAGTCCTCTGGTACTTAAGTCGGCATTGTGCCTTTTGTATTAAATTCGATGCAATTTCTGTGTTTCATCGACAATAAGAAGGTCCACGGGATACAGTAAACCTGAACTGAAGTATCGGAAACTAAAACTGGACTCACAGGAGAGGTTCAAATCATAGAAAGTTAGAGTGTCAGCCCTCTTGTACTTAAGTCGGCATTGTGCCTTTTGTATTAAATTCGATGCAATTTCTGGGATTCATCGTCAATAAGACGGTCAAAGGGATACAGTAAACCTGAAGTGAAGCATCGGAATCTAAAACTGGACTCACAGGAGGGGTTCAAATCATAGAAAGTTAGAGTGTCAGTCCTCTGGTACTTAAGTCGTCATTGTTCCTTTTGTACTTAACTCGGCTGCAATATCTGTGTATCATCGTCAATAAGCAGGTCCAAGGGATACAGTAAACCTGAAGTGAAGCATCGGAATCTAAAACTGGACTGACAGGAGATGTTCAAATCATAGCAATTTAGAGTGTCTGTCCTCTTGCACTTAAGTCGTCATTGTGCCATTTGTATTAAATTCGGATGCAATTTCTGCGTTTCTTCGTCAATATGAAGGTCCCAGGGATACAGTAAACATGAAGTGAAGCATCGGTATCTAAAACTGGACTCACAGGAGTGGTTCAAACCATAGAAAGTTAGGGTGTCAATCCTCTTGTACTTAAGTCGGCATTGTGCCCTTTGTATTAAATTCGGATGCAATTTCTGTGTTTCATCGTCATTAAGAAGGTCCAAGGGATACAGTAAACCTGAAGTGAAGCATCGTAATCTAAAACTGGACTCACAGGAGAGGTTCAAATAATAGAAAATTAGAGTGTCAATCCTCTTGTACTTAAGTCGGCTTTGTGCCTTTTGTATTAAATTCGGATGCAATGTCTGTGTCTCATTGTCAATACGAAGGTCCAAGGGAAGCAGTAAACCTGAAGTGAAGCATCGGAATCTAAAACTGGACTCACAGGAGAGGTTCAAATCATAGAAAGTTAGAGTGTCAGTCCTCTTGTGCTTAAGTCGGCATTGTGCCTTTTGTATTGAATTCGGGTGCAATTTCTGTGTTTCATCGTCAATAAGAAGGTCCAAGGGATACAGTAAACCTGAAGTGAAGCATCGGAAGCTAAAACTGGACTCACAGGAGATTTACAAATCATAGAAATTTGGAGTGTCTGTCCTCTTGTACTGAAGTCGGCATTTTGCCTTTTGTATTAAATTCGTATTCAATTTCTGTGTTTCATCGTCAATAAGAAGGTCAAAGGGATACAGTAAACTTGAAGCGCAGGATCGGAATCTAAAACTTGACTCACAGGAGAGGTTCAAATCATAGAATGTTAGAGCGTCAGTCCTCTTGTACGTTAGTCGGCATTGTGCCTTTTGAAATAAATTCGATGCAATTTCTGTGTTTCATCGTCAATAAGAAGGTCCAAGGGATACAGTAAACCTGATGTGAAGCATCGGAATCTAAAACTGGACTCACAGCAGATTTTCAAATCATAGAAAGTTGGAGTGTCAGTCATCTTGTACTTAAGTCGGCAACGTGCCTTTTGTATTAAATTCGGATGCAATTTCTGTGTTTCATCGACAATAAGAAGGTCCAAGGGATACAGTAAACCTGAAGTGAAGCATCGGAATCTAAAATAGGACTCACAGGAGAGGTTCAAATCATAGAAAATTACAGTGTCAGTCCACTTGTACTTAAGTCGGCATTGTGCCATTTGTATTAAATTTGGATGCAATTTCTGTGTTTCATCGTCAATAAGAAGGTCCAAGGGATTCAGTAAACCTGAAGTGAAGCATCGGAATCTAAAACTGGACTCACAGGAGAGGTTCAAATCATAAAAAGTTAGAGTGTCAATCCTCTTGTACTTAAGTCGGCATTGTGCCCTTTGTATTAAATTCGGATGCAATGTCTGTGTTTCATTGTCAATAAGAAGGTGCAAGGGATACAGTAAACCTGAAGTGAAGCATCGGAATCTAAAACTGGACTCACAGGAGAGGTTCAAATCATAGAAAGTTAGAGTGTCAGTCCTCCGGTACTTAAGTCGGCATTGTGCCTTTTGTATTAAATTCGGATGCAATTTGAGTGCTTCATCGTCAATAAGAAGGTGCAAGGTATACGGTACACCTAAAGTGAAGCATCGGAATCTAAAACTGGTCTCAAAGGAGAGGTTCAAATCGTAGAAAGTGAGAGTGTCAGTCCTCTTGTACATATGGCGGCATTGTGCCTTTTGTATTAAATTCGGATGCAATTTCTGTGTTTCATCGTCAATAAGGAGGTCCAAGGGATACGGTAAACCTGAAGTGAATAATCGGAATCTATAACTGGACTCACAGGAGAGGTTCAAATCATTGAAAGTTAGAGTGTCAGTCCTCTTGTACTTAAGTCGGCACTGTACCTTTTAATTTTTATTCCGATGCAATTTCTGTGTTTCATCGTCAATAAGAAGGTCCAAGGAATACGGAAAACCTGAAGTGAAGCATCGGAATCTAAAACTGGTCTCACAGGAGAGGTTCAAATCATAGAAAGTTAGAGTGTCAGTCTTCTTGTACTTATGTCGGCATTGTGGCTTTTGAAGTTAATTCCGATGCAATTTCTGTGTTTCATCGTCAAAAAGAAGGTCCAAGGGATACAGTAAACTTGAAGTGAAGCGTCGGAATCTAAAATTGGACTCACAGGAGAGGTTCAAATAATAGAAAGTGAGAGTGTCAGTCCTCTTTTACTTAATTCGGAATTGTGCCTTTTGAATTTCGTTCCGATGCAATGTCTGTGTTTCATCGTCAATAAGAAGGTCCGAGGGATACAGTAACCCTGAAGTGAAGCATCGGAATCTAAAACTGGACTCACAGGAGAGGTTCAAATGATAGAAAGTTAGAGTGTCAGTCCTCTTTTACTTAAGTTGGCATTGTTCCTTTAGTATTAAATTCCGATGCAATTTTTGTGTTTCATCGTCAATAAGAAGGTGCAAGGTATACAGTAAACCCGAAGTGAAACATGGGAATCTAAAACTGAACTCACAGGAGAGGTTCAAATCACAGAAAGTGAGAGTGTCGGTCCTCTTGTACTTAAGTCGGCATTGTGCCATTTGTATTAAATTCGGATGCAATTTTTGTGTTTCATCGTCAATAAGAAGGTGCAGGGTATACAGTAAACCTGAAGTGAAGCCTGGGAATCTAAAACTGAACTCACAGGAGAGGTTCAAATAATAGAAAGTGAGAGTGTCACTCCTCTTGTACTTAAGTCTGCAATGTGCCATTTGTATTACATTCGGATTCAATTTCTGTGTTTCATCGTCAATTAGAAGGAGCAAGGTATACAGTAAACCTGAAGTGAAGCATCGGAATCTAAAACTGGACTCACAGGAGACGTTCAAATCATAGAAAGTGAGAGTATCAGTCCTCTGGTACTTAAGTCGGCATTGTGCCTTTTGTATTAAATTCGATGCAATTTCTGGGTTTCATCGTCAATAAGTCGGTCAAAGGGATACAGTAAACCTGAAGTGAAGCATCGGAATCTAAAACTGGACTCACAGGAGGGGTTCAAATCATAGAAAGTTAGAGTGTCAGTCCTCTGGTACTTAAGTCGTCATTGTTCCTTTTGTACTTAACTCGGCTGCAATATCTGTGTATCATCGTCAATAAGCAGGTCCAAGGGATACAGTAAACCTGAAGTGAAGCATCGGAATCTAAAACTGGACTGACAGGAGATGTTCAAATCATAGCAATTTAGAGTGTCTGTCCTCTTGCACTTAAGTCGTCATTGTGCCATTTGTATTAAATTCGGATGCAATTTCTGCGTTTCTTCGTCAATATGAAGGTCCCAGGGATACAGTAAACATGAAGTGAAGCATCGGAATCTAAAACTGGACTCACAGGTGTGGTTCAAACCATAGAAAGTTAGGGTGTCAGTCCTCTTGTACTTAAGTCGGCATTGTGCCTTTTGTATTAAATTCGGATGCAAGTTCTGTGTTTCATCGTCATTAAGAAGGTCCAAGGGATACAGTAAACCTGAAGTGAAGCATCGTAATCTAAAACTGGACTCACAGGAGAGGTTCAAATAATAGAAAATTAGAGTGTCAATCCTCTTGTACTTAAGTCGGCATTGTGCCTTTTGTATTAAATTCGGATGCAATGTCTGTGTCTCATTTACAATACGAAGGTCCAAGGGAAACAGTAAACCTGAAGTGAAGCATCGGAATCTAAAACTGGACTCACAGGAGAGGATCAAATCATAGAAAGTTAGAGTGTCAGTCCTCTTGTGCTTAAGTCGGCATTGTGCCTTTTGTATTGAATTCGGGTGCAATTTCTGTGTTTCATCGTCAATAAGAAGGTCCAAGGGATACAGTAAACCTGAAGTGAAGCATCGGAAGCTAAAACTGGACTCACAGGAGATTTACAAATCATAGAAATTTGGAGTGTCTGTCCTCTTGTACTGAAGTCGGCATTGTGCCTTTTGTATTAAATTCGTATTCAATTTCTGTGTTTCATCGTCAATAAGAAGGTCAAAGGGATACAGTAAACCTGAAGTGCAGCATCGGAATCTAAAACTGGACTCACAGGAGAGGTTCAAATCATAGAATGTTAGAGCGTCAGTCCTCTTGTACGTTAGTCGGCATTGTGCCTTTTGAATTAAATTCGATGCAATTTCTGTGTTTCATCGTCAATAAGAAGGTCCAAGGGATACTATAAACCTGAAGTGAGGCATCGGAATCTAAAACTGGACTCACAGGAGAGGTTCAAATCATAGAAAGTTAGAGTGTCAGCCCTCTTGTGCTTAAGTCGGCATTGTGCCTTTTGTATTAAATTCGATGCAATTTCTGGGTTTCATCGTCAATAAGACGGTCCAAGGGATACAGTAAACCTGAAGTGAAGCATCGGAATCTAAAACTGGACTCACAGGAGGGGTTCAAATCATAGAAAGTTAGAGTGTCAGTCCTCTGGTACTTAAGTCGTCATTGTTCCTTTTGTACTAATCTCGGCTGCAATATCTGTGTATCATCGTCAATAAGCAGGTCCAAGGGATACAGTAAACCTGAAGTGAAGCATCGGAATCTAAAACTTGACTGACAGGAGATGTTCAAATCATAGCAATTTAGAGTGTCTGTCCTCTTGCACTTAAGTCGTCATTGTGCCATTTGTATTAAATTCGGATGCAATTTCTGCTTTTCTTCGTCAATATGAAGGTCCCAGGGATACAGTAAACATGAAGTGAAGCATCGGAATCTAAAACTGGACTCACAGGAGTGGTTCAAACCATAGAAAGTTAGGGTGTCAGTCCTCTTGTACTTAAGCCGGCATTGTGCCTTTTGTATTAAATTCGGATGCAATTTCTGTGTTTCACCGTCATTAAGAAGGTCCAAGGGATACAGTAAACCTGAAGTGAAGCATCGTAATCTAAAACTGGACTCACAGGAGAGGTTCAAATAATAGAAAATTAGAGTGTCAATCCTCTTGTACTTAAGTCGGCTTTGTGCCTTTTGTATTAAATTCGGATGCAATGTCTGTGTCTCATTGTCAATACGAAGGTCCAAGGGAAACAGTAAACCTGAAGTGAAGCATCGGAATCTAAAACTGGACTCACAGGAGAGGTTCAAATCATAGAAAGTTAGAGTGTCAGTCCTCTTGTGCTTAAGTCGGCATTGTGCCTTTTGTATTGAATTCGGGTGCAATTTCTGTGTTTCATCGTCAATAAGAAGGTCCAAGGGATACAGTAAACCTGAAGTGAAGCATCGGAAGCTAAAACTGGACTCACAGGAGATTTACAAATCATAGAAATTTGGAGTGTCTGTCCTCTTGTACTGAAGTCGGCATTGTGCCTTTTGTATTAAATTCGTATTCAATTTCTGTGTTTCATCGTCAATAAGAAGGTCAAAGGGATACAGTAAACCTGAAGTGCAGCATCGGAATCTAAAACTTGACTCACAGGAGAGGTTCAAATCATAGAATGTTAGAGCGTCAGTCCTCTTGTACGTTAGTCGGCATTGTGCCTTTTGAATTAAATTCGATGCAATTTCTGTGTTTCATCGTCAATAAGAAGGTCCAAGGGATACAGTATACCTGATGTGAAGCATCGGAATCTAAAACTGGACTCACAGCAGATTTTCAAATCATAGAAAGTTGGAGTGTCAGTCCTCTTGTACTTAAGTCGGCAACGTGCCTTTTGTATTAATTTAGGATGCAATTTCTGTGTTTCATCGTCAATAAGAAGCTCCAATGGATACTGTAAACCTGAAGTGAAGCATCGGAATCTAAAACTGGACTCACAGGAGAGGTTCAAATCATAAAAAGTTAGAGTGTCAATCCTCTTGTACTTAAGTCGGCATTGTGCCCTTTGTATTAAATTCGGATCAATGGCTGTGTTTCATTGTCAATAATAAGCTCCAAGGGATACTGTAAACCTGAAGTGAAGCATCGGAATCTAAAATAGGACTCACAGGAGAGGTTCAAATCATTGAAAGTTAGAGTGTCAGTCCTCTTGTACTTAAGTCGCCCTTGTGCCTTTTGTATTACATTCGGATACAATTTCTGTGTTTAAACGTCAATAAGAAGGTCCAAGGGATACAGTAAGCCTGAAGTGAAGCATCGAAATTTGAAACTGGACTCACAGGAGATGTTCAAATCATAGAAAGTTATAGTGTCAGCCCTCTTGTACTTAAGTCGGCATTGTGCATTTTGTATTAAATTCGGATGCAAACTCTGTGTTTCATCGTCAATAAGAAGGTCCAAGGGATACAGTAAACCTGAAGTGAAGCTTCGGAATCTAAAACTGGACTCACAGGAGAGGTTCAAATCATAGAAAGTTAGAGTGTCAGTCCTCTTGTACTTATGTCGGCATTGTGGCTTTTGAAGTTAATTCCGATGCAATTTCTGTGTTTCATCGTCAAAAAGAAGGTCCAAGGGATACAGTAAACTTGAAGTGAAGCGTCGGAATCTCAAATTGGACTCACAGGAGAGGTTCAAATGATAGAAAGTGAGAGTGTCAGTCCTCTTTTACTTAATTCCGCATTGTACCTTTTGAATTTAGTTCCGATGCAATGTCTGTGTTTCATCGTCAATAAGAAGGTCCAAGGGATACAGTAAACTTGATGTGAAGCATCGGAATCTAAAACTGGACTCACAGGAGAGGTTCAAATCATAGAAAATGAGAGTGTCAGTCTGCTTGTACTTTAGTCGGCATTGTGCCATTTGTATTAAATTCGGATACAATTTCTGTGTTTCATCGTCAATAAGAAGGTCCAAGGGATACAGTAAACCTGAAGTGAAGCGTCGGAATCTAAAATTGGACTCACAGGAGAGGTTCAAATAATAGAAAGTGAGAGTGACAGACCTCTTTTACTTAATTCGGCATTGTGCCTTTTGAATTTAGTTCCGATGCAATGTCTGTGTTTCATCGTCAATATGAAGGTCCAAGGGGTACAGTAAACCTGAAGTGAAGTATCGGAATCTAAAACTGGACTCACAGGACAGGTTCAAATCATAGAAAGTGAGAGTGTCAGTCCGTTTGTACTTAAGTCGGCATTGTGCCATTTGTATTAAATTCGGATGCAATTTCTGTGTTTCATCGTCAATAAGAAGGTTCAAGTGATACAGTAAACCTGAAGTGAAGCATCGGAATCTAAAACTGAACTCACAGGAGAGGTTCAAATCACAGAAAGTGAGAGTGTCAGTCCTCTTGTACTTAAGTCGGCATTGTGCCATTTGTATTAAATTCGGATGAAATTTTTGTGTTTCATCGTCAATAAGAAGGTGCAGGGTATACAGTAAACCTGAAGTGAAGCCTGTGAATCTAAAACTGAACTCACAGGAGAGGTTCAAATAATAGAAAGTGAGAGTGTCACTCCTCTTGTACTTAAGTCGGCAATGTGCCATTTGTATTAAATTCGGATGCAATTTCTGTGTTTCATCGTCAATTAGAAGGAGCAAGGTATACAGTAAACCTGAAGTGAAGCATCGGAATCTAAAACTGGACTCACAGGAGACGTTCAAATCATAGAAAGTGAGAGTATCAGTCCTCTGGTACTTAAGTCGGCATTGTGCCTTTTGTATTAAATTCGGATGCAATTTCTGTGTTTCATCGTCAATAAGAAAGTCCAAAGGTTACAGTAAACCTGAAGTGAAGCATCGGAATCCAAAACTGGACTCACAGGAGAGGTTCAAATCATAGAAAGTTAGATTGTCAGTCCTCTTGTCGTTAAGTCGGCATTGTGCCTTTTGTATTAAATTCGGATGCAATTTCACTGTTTCATGGTCAATAAGAAGGACAAAGGGATACAGTAAACCTGAAGTGAAGCATCGGAACTAAAAACTGGACTCACAGGAGAGGTTCAAATCATGGAAAGTGAGAGTATCAGTCCTCTTGTACTTAAGTCGGCATTGTGCTTTTGTATTAAATTCGGATGCAATTTCTGTGTTTCATCGTCAATAAGAAGGTCCAAGGGATACTGTAAAAATGAAGTGAAGCATCGGAATCTAAACTCGACTCAGAGTAGAGGTTCAAATCATAGAAAGTGAGAGTATCAGTCCTCTTGTACCTAAGTCGGCATTGTGCCTTTTGTATTAAATTCCGATGCAATTTTTGTGTTTCATCTTCAATAAGAAGGTTCAAGATATACAGTATACCTGAAGTGAAGCATCGGAATCTGAAGTAGGACTCCCAGGAGACGTTCAAATCATAGAAAGTGAGAGTGTCAGTCTTCTTGTACTTAAGTCGGCATTGTGCCATTTGTATTAAATACGGATGCAATTTCTGTGTTTCATCGTCAATATGAAGGTCTAAGGGATACAGTTAACCTGAAGTGAAGCATCGGAATCTAAAACTGGACTCACAGGAGAGGTTCAAATCATAGAATGTGAGAGTGTCAGTCCTCTTGTACGTAAGTCGGCATTGTGTCATTTGTATTAAATTCGGATTAAACTTCTGTGTTTCATCGTCAATAAGAAGGTCCAAGGGATACAGTAAACCTGAAGTGAAGCATCGGAATCTAAAACTGGACTCACAGAAAAGGTTCAAATCATTGAAAGTGAGAGTGTCAGTCCTCTTGTACTTAAGCCGGCATTGTGCCTTTTGTATTAAATTCGGATGCAATTTCTGTGTTTCGTCATCAATAAGATGGTCCAAGGGATACAGTAAACCTTAAGTGAAACGTCGGAATCTAAAATTGGACTCACAGGAGAGGTTCAAATGATAGAAAGTGAGAGTGTCAGTCCTCTTTTACTTAATTCGGCATTGTGCCTTTTGAATTTAGTTGCCATGCAATGTCTGTGTTTCATCGTCAATAAGAAGGTCCAAGGGATACAGTAAACCTGAAGTGAAGCATCGGAATCTAAAACTGGACTCACAGGAGAGGTTCAAATCATAGAAAGTTAGAGTGTCAGTCCTCTTTTACTTAAGTCGGCATTGTTCCTTTTGTATTAAATTCCGATGCAATTTTTGTGTTTCATCGTCAATAAGAAGGTGCAAGGTATACAGTAAACCTGATGTGAAGCATGGGAATCTAAAACTGAACTCTCAGGAGAGGTTGAAATCATAGAAAAGGAGAGTGTCAGTCCTCTTGTACTTAAGTCGTCATTGTGCCTTTTGTATTAAATTCGAATGCAAGCTCTGTGTTTTATCGTCAATAAGAAGGTCCAAGGGAGACACTAAACCTCAAATGAAGCATCGGAATCTAAAACTGAACTCACAGGAGAGGTTCAAATCATAGAAAATTTGAGTGTCAGTCCTCTTGTACTTAAGTCGGCATTGAGCCTTTTGAATTTAATTCCGATGAAATTTCTGTGTTTCATCGTCAATAAGAAGGTCCAAGGGATACAGTAAACCTGAAGTGAAGCATCGGAATCTAAAACTGGACTCACAGAAGAGGTTCAAATCATTGAAAGTTAGAGTGTCAGTCCTCTTGTACTTAAGTCGGCATTGTGCCTTTTAATTTTAATTCCGATGCAATTTCTCTGTTTCATCTTCAATAAGAAGGTGCAATGTATACAGTAAACCTTAAGTGACGCATCGGAATCTAAAACTGGTCTCACAGGAGAGGTTCAAATCATAGAAAGTGAGAGTGTCAGTCCTCTTTACTTTAGTCGCCATTGTGCCTTTTGTATTAAATTCGGATGCAATTTCTGTGTTTCATCGTCAATAAGAAGGTCCAAGGGATACAGTAAACCTGAAGTGAAGCTTCGGAATTTAAAACTGGACTCACAGGAGAGGTTCAAATCATAGAAAGTTAGAGTGTCAGTCGTCTTGTACTTAAGTCGGCATTGTGCCTTTTATACTAATTCGGATGCAAACTCTGTGGTTCATCGTCAATATGAAGGATTCAAGGGATACAGTAAACCTGAAGTGAAGCATCGGAATCTAAAACTGGACTCACAGGAGTGGTTCAAATCATAGGAATTTAGAGTGTCAGTCCTCTTTTACTTCAGTCGGCATTGTGCCTTTTGTATTAAATTCCGATGCAATTTTTTGTGTTTCATCGTCAATAAGAAGGTGCAAGATATACAGTAAACCTGAAGTGAAGCATCGGAATATGAAACTGGACTCCCAGGAGAGGTTCAAATCATAGTTAGTGAGAGTGTCAGTCCTCTTGTACTTAAGTCGGCATTGTGCCATTTTTATTAAATTCGGATGCGATTCCTGTGTTTCATCGTCAATAAGAAAATCCAAGGGATACAATAAACCTGAAGTGAAACATCGGAATCTAAAACTGGACCCACAGAAGAGGTTCAAATCATAGAAAGTTCGAGTGTCACTCCTCTTGTACTTAAGTCGGCATTGTGCCATTTGTATTCAATTCGGATGCGATTCCTGTGTTTCATCGTCAATAAGAAAATCCAAGGGATACAATAAACCTGAAGTGAAACATCGGAATCTATAACTGGACCCAGAGGAGAGGTTCAAATCATAGAAAGTTAGAGTGTCACTCCTATTGTACTTAAGTCGGCATTGTGCCATTAGTATTAAAATCGGATGCAATTTCTGTGTTTCATTGTCAATACGAAGGTCCAAGGGATACAGTAAACCTGAAGTGAAGCATCAGAATCTAAAACTGGACTCACAGGAGAGGTTCAAATCGTAGACAGTTAGAGTGTCACTCCTCTTGTACTTAAGTCGGTATTGTGTCATTTGTATTCAATTCGGATGCAATTTCTGTGTTTCATCGTCATCAAGAAGGTCCAAGGGATACAGTAAACCTGAAGTGATGCATCGGAATCTAAAACTGGACTCACAGGAGAGGTTCAAATCATAGAATGTGAGAGTGTCAGTCCTCTTGTACTTAAGTCGGCATTGTGCCATTTGTATTAAATTCGGATGCAATTTCTGTGTTTCATCGTCAATAAGAAGGTCCAAGGGATACAGTAAACCTGAAGTGAAGCATCGGAATGTAAAACTGGACTCACAGGAGAGGTTCAAACCATAGAAAGTTAGAGTGTCAGTCCTCTTGTACTTAAGTCGTCATTGTGCCATTTGTATTAAATTCGGATGCAATTTCTGTGTTTCATCGTCAATTAGAAGGTGCAAGTAATACAATAAACCTGAAGTGAAACATCGGAATCTAAAACTGGACTCACAGGAGAGGTACAAATCGTAGGCAGTTAGAGTCTCACTCCTCTTGTACTTAAGTCGGTATTGTGTCATTTGTATTCAATTCGGATGCAATTTCTGTGTTTCATCGTCAATAAGAAGGTCCATGGAATACAGTAAACCTGAAGTGAAGCATCGAAATCTAAAAGTGGACTCACAGGAGAGGTTCAAATCATTGAAAGTTTGAGTGTCAGTCCTCTTGTACTTAAGTCGGCATTGTGCCTTTTAATTTTAATTCCGATGCAATTTCTGTGTTTCATCGTCTATAAGGAGGTGCAAGGTATACGGTAAGCCTGAAGTGAAGCATCGGGGTCTAAAACTGGTCTCACAGGAGAGGTTCAAATCATAGAAAGTGAGAGTGACATTCCTCTCTACTTAAGTCGCCATTGTGCCTTTTGTATTAAATTCGGATACAATTTCTGTGTTTCATCGTCAATAAGAAGGTCCAAGAGATACAGCATGCCTGAAGTGAAGCATCGGAATTTAAAACTGGACCCACAGGAGAGGTTCAAATCATTGAAAGTTACAGTGTCAGTCCTGATGTACTTAAGTCGGCATTGTGCCTTTTGTATTAAATTCGGATGCAAACTCTGTGTTTCATCTTCAATAAGAAGGTCCAAGGGATACAGTAAATCTGAAGTGAAGCATCGGAATCTAAAACTGGACTCACAGGAGAGGTTCAAACCAGAGAAAGTTAGAGTGTCAGTCCTCTAGTACTTAAGTCGGAATTTTTCCTTTTGAAGTCAATTCCGACGCCATTTCTGTGTTTCATCGTCAATAAGAAGGTGCAAGGTATACAGTAAACCTGAGGTGAAGCATCGGAATCTAAAACTGGACTCACAGGAGAGGTTCAAATCGTTGAAAGTGGGAGTGTCAGTCCTCTTGTACTTAAGTCGGCATTGTGCCTTTTGTATTAAATTCGGATGCAATTTCTGTGTTTCATCGTCAATAAGAAGGTCAATGTATACAGTAAACCTGACGTGAAGCATCGGAATCTAAAACTGCACTCACAGGAGACGTTCAAATCATAGAAAGTGAGAGTGTCAGTCCGCTTGTACTTAAGTCGGCATTGTGCCATTTGTATTAAATTCGGATGCAATTTCTGTGTTTCATCGTCAAAAAGATGGTCCAAGGGATACAGTAAACCTGAAGTGAAACGTCGGAATCTAAAATTGGACTCACAGGAGAGGTTCAAATGATAGAAAGTGAGAGTGTCAATCCTCTTTTACTTAATTCGGCATTGTGCCTTTTGAATTTAGTTCCCATGCAATGTCTGTGTTTCATCGTCAATAAGAAGGTCCATGGGATACAGTAAACCTGAAGTGAAGCATCGAAATCTAAAAGTGGACTCACAGGAGAGGTTCAAATCATTGAAAGTTTGAGTGTCAGTCCTCTTGTACTTAAGTCGGCATTGTGCCTTTTAATTTTAATTCCGATGCAATTTCTGTGTTTCATCGTCAATAAGGAGGTGCAAGGTATACGGTAAGCCTGAAGTGAAGCATCGGGGTCTAAAACTGGTCTCACAGGAGAGGTTCAAATCATAGAAAGTGAGAGTGACATTCCTCTCTACTTAAGTCGCGATTGTGCCTTTTGTATTAAATTCGGAAACATTTTCTGTGTTTCATCGTCAATAAGAAGGTCCAAGAGATACAGCATGCCTGAAGTGAAGCATCGGAATTTAAAACTGGACCCACAGGAGAGGTTCAAATCATAGAAAGTTACAGTGTCAGTCCTGATGTACTTAAGTCGGCATTGTGCCTTTTGTATTAAATTCGGATGCAAACTCTGTGTTTCATCTTCAATAAGAAGGTCCAAGGGATACAGTAAATCTGAAGTGAAGCATCGGAATCTAAAACTGGACTCACAGGAGAGGTTCAAACCAGAGAAAGTTAGAGTGTCAGTCCTCTAGTACTTAAGTCGGAATTTTTCCTTTTGAAGTCAATTCCGACGCAATTTCTGTGTTTCATCGTCAATAAGAAGGTGCAAGGTATACAGTAAACCTGAGGTGAAGCATCGGAATCTAAAACTGGACTCACAGGAGAGGTTCAAATCGTTGAAAGTGGGAGTGTCAGTCCTCTTGTACTTAAGTCGGCATTGTGCCTTTTGTATTAAATTCGGATGCAATTTTTGTGTTTCATCGTCAATAAGAAGGTCAATGTATACAGTAAACCTGACGTGAAGCATCGGAATCTAAAACTGCACTCACAGGAGACGTTCAAATCATAGAAAGTGAGAGTGTCAGTCCGCTTGTACTTAAGTCGGCATTGTGCCATTTGTATTAAATTCGGATGCAATTTCTGTGTTTCATCGTCAAAAAGATGGTCCAAGGGATACAGTAAACCTGAAGTGAAACGTCGGAATCTAAAATTGGACTCACAGGAGAGGTTCAAATGATAGAAAGTGAGAGTGTCAATCCTCTTTTACTTAATTCGGCATTGTGCCTTTTGAATTTAGTTCCCATGCAATGTCTGTGTTTCATCGTCAATAAGAAGGTCCAAGGGATACAGTAAAACTAAAGTGAAGCATGGGATCTGAAACTGAACTCACAGGAGAGGTTCAAATCATAGAAAGTGAGAGTGTCAGTCCGCTTGTACTTAAGTCGCCTTTGTGCCTTTTGTATAAAATTCGAATGCAAGCTCTGTGTTTTATCGTCAATAAGAAGGTCCATGGGAGACAGTAAACCTCAATTGAAGCATCGGAATCTAAAACTGAACTCACAGGAGAGGTTCAAACATAGAAAGTCTGAGTGTCAGTCCTCTTGTACTTAAGTCGGCATTGAGCTTTTTGAATTTAATTCCGATGAAATTTCTGTGTTTCATCGTCAATAAGAAGGTCCAAGGGATACAGGAAACCTGAAGTGAAGCATGGGAAACTAAAACTGGACTCACAGGAGAGGTTCCAATCATAGAAAGTTAGAGTGTCAGTCCTCCTGTACTTATGTCGGCATTGTGCCTTTTGAATTTAATTCCGATGCAATTTCTGTGTTTAATCGTCAACAAAAAGGTGCAAGGTATACAGTAAACCTGAAGTGAAGCATCGGAATCTAAAACTGGACTCACCGGAGAGTTTCAAATCATAGAAAGTGAGAGTGTCAGTCCTCTTGTTCTTAAGTTGCCTTTGTGCCCTTTGTATTAATTTCGGATGCAATTTCTGTGTTTCATCGTCAATAAGAAGGTCCACGGGATACTGTAAACCTGAAGTTAAGCATCGGAATCTAAAAGTGGACTCACAGGAGAGGTTCAAATCATTGAAAGTTAGAGTGTCTGTCCTCTTGTACTTAAGTCGGCATTGTGCCTTTTAATTTTAATTCCGATGCAATTTCTGTGTTTCATCGTCAATAAGAAGGTGCAAGGTATACAGTAAACCTGAAGTGAAGCGTCGGAATCCAAAATTGGACTCACAGGAGAGGTTCAAATCATAGCAAGCGAGAGTGTCAGTCCTCTTTTACTTAAGTCGGCATTGTGCCTTTTGAATTTAGTTCCGATGCAATGTCTGTGTTTCATCGTCAATAAGAAGGTCCAAGGGATACTGTAAAACTGAAGTGAAGCGTCAGAATCTAAAATTGGACTCACATGAGAGGTTCAAATCATAGAAAGTGAGAGTGTCAGTCTTCTTTTACTTGAGTCGGCATTGTGCCTTTTGAATTTATTTCATATTCAATGTCTGTGTTTCATCGTCAATAAGAAGGTCCAAGGTATACAGTAAACCTGAAGTGAAGCATGGGAATCTAAAACTGGACTCACAGGAGACGTTCAAATCATAGAAAGTGAGAGTGTCAGTAAGCTTATACTTAAGTCGGCATTGTGCCTTTTGTGTTAAATTCCAATGCAATTTTTGTGTTTCATCGTCTATAAGAAGGTGCAAGATATACAGTAAACCTGAAGTGAAGCATCGGAATATGAAACTGGACTCCCAGGAGAGGTTCAAATCATAGTTAGTGAGAGTGTCAGTCCTCTTGTACTTAAGTCGGCATTGTGCCATTTGTATTAAATTCGGATGCGATTCCTGTGTTTCATCGTCAATAAGAAAATCCAAGGGATACAATAAACATGAAGTGAAACATCGGAATCTAAAACAGGACCCACAGGAGAGGTTCAAATCATAGAAAGTTAGAGTGTCACTCCTCTTGTACTTAAGTCGGTATTGTGCCCTTTGTATTAAATTCGGATGCAATTTCTGTGTTTCATCGTGAATAAGAAGGTCCAAGGGATACAGTAAACCTAAACGGAAGCATCGGAATCTAAAACTGAACTCACAATAGAGGTTCAAATCATAGAAAGTGAGAGTGTCAGTCTTCTTATACTCAAGTCGGCATTGTGCCATTTGTATTAAATTCGGATGCAATTTCTGTGTTTCATCGTCAATATGAAGGTCTAAGGGATACAGTTAACCTGAAGTGAAGCTTCGGAATCTAAAACTGGACTCACAGGAGAGGTTAAAATCATAGAATGTCAGAGTGTCAGTCCTCTTGTACTTAAGTCGGCATTGTGCCATTTGTATTAAATTCGGATGCATTTTCTGTGTTTCATCCTCAATAAGAAGGTCCAAGGGATACAGTAAACCTGAAGAGAAGCATCGGAATCTAAAACTGGACTCACAGAAAAGGTTCAAATCATTGAAAGTGAGAGTGTCAGTCCTCTTGTACTTAAGCCGGCATTGTGCATTTTGTATTAAATTCGGATGCAATTTCTGTGTTTCATCGTCAATAAGAAGGTCCAAGGGATACAGTAAACCTGAAGTGAAGCATCAGAATCTAAAACTGGACTCACAGGAGAGGTTCAAATCGTAGACAGTTAGAGTGTCACTCCTCTTGTACTTAAGTCGGTATTGTGTCATTTGTATTCAATTCGGATGCAATTTCTGTGTTTCATCGTCATCAAGAAGGTCCAAGGGATACAGTAAACCTGAGGTGAAGCATCGGAGTCTAAAACTAGACTCACAGGAGAGGTTCAAATCATAGAATGTGAGAGTGTCAGTCCCCTTGTACTTTAGTCGGCATTGTGCCATTTGTATTAAATTCGGATGCAATTTCTGTGTTTCATCGTCAATAAGAAGGTCCAAGGGATACAGTAAACCTGAAGTGAAGCATCGGAATCTAAAACTGGACTCACAGAAAAGGTTCAAATCATTGAAAGTGAGAGTGTCAGTCCTCTTGTACTTAAGCCGGCATTGTGCCTTTTGTATTACATACGGATGCAATTTCTGTGTTTCATCATCAATATGATGGTCCAAGGGATACAGTAAACCTGAAGTGAAACGTCGGAACCTAAAATTGGACTCAAACGGGAGGTTCAAATGATAGAAAGTGAGAGTGTCAGTCCTCTTTTACTTAATTCGGCATTGTGCCTTTTGAATTTATTTGCCATGCAAAGTCTGTGTTTCATCGTCAATAAGAAGGTCCAAGGGATACAGTAAACCTGAAGTGAAGCATCGGAATCTAAAACTGGACTCACAGGAGAGGTTCAAATTATAGAAAGTTAGAGTGTCAGTCCTCTTTTACTTAAGTCGGCATTGTTCCTTTTGTATTAAATTCCGATGCAATTTTTGTGTTTCATCGTCAATAAGAAGGTGCAAGGTATACAGTAAACCTGAAGTGAAGCATCGGAATCTAAAACTGGAGTCACAGGAGAGGTTCAAATCATAGAAAGTGAAAGTGTCAGTCCGATTGTACTTAAGTCGGCATTGTGCCTTTTGTATTAAATTCGGATGCAATTTCTGTGTTTCATCGTCAATTAGAAGGTGCAAGTTATACAGTAAACCTGAAGTGAAGCATCGAAATCTAAAACTGGACTCACAGGAGTGGTCCAAATCATTGAAAGTGAGAGTGTCAGTCCTCTTGTACTTAAGTCGGCATTGTGCCCATTGTATTAAATTCGGATGCAATTTCTGTGTTTCATCGTCAATAAGAAGGTCCAAGGGATACAGTAAACCTGAACGGAAGCATCGGAATCTAAAACTGAACTCACAGGAGAGGTTCAAATCATAGAAAGTGAGAGTGTCAGTCTTCTTATACTTAAGTCGGCATTGTGCCATTTGTATTAAATTCGGATGCGATTCCTGTGTTTCATCGTCAATAAGAAAATCCAAGGGATACAATAAACCTGAAGTGAAACATCGGAATCTAAAACTGGACCCTCAGGAGAGGTTCAAAGCATAGAAAGTTAGAGTGTCACTCCTCTTGTACTTAAGTCGGTATTGTGCCCTTTGTATTAAATTCGGATGCAATTTCTGTGTTTCATCGTCAATAACAAGGTCCAAGGGATACAGTAAACTTGAAGTGAAGCATCGGAATCAAAAACTGGACTCACAGAAAAGGTTCAACCATTGAAAGTGAGAGTGTCAGTCCTCCTGTACTTAAGTCGGCATTGTGCCTTTTAATTTTAATTCCGATGCAATTTCTGTGTTTCATCGTCAATAAGAAGGTGCAAGGTATACGGTAAGCCTGAAGTGAAGCATCGGATTCTAAAACTGGATTCACAGGAGAGGTTCAAATCATAGAAAGTTAGAGTGTCAGTCCTGATGTACTTAAGTCGGCATTGTGCCTTTTGTATTAAATTCGGATGCAAACTCTGTGTTTCATCGTCAATAAGAAGGTCCAAGGGATACAGTAAACCTGAAGTGAAGCATCGGAATCAAAAACTGGACTCACAGGAGAGGTTCAAACCAGAGAAAGTTAGGGTGTCAGTCCTCTTGTAACTAAGTCGGAATTTTTCCTTTTGAAGTTAATTCCGACGCAATTTCTGTGTTTCATCGTCAATAAGAAGGTGCAAGGTATACAGTAAACCTGAGGTGAAGCATCGGAATCTAAAACTGGACTCACAGGAGAGGTTCAAATCGTTGAAAGTGAGAGTGTCAGTCCTCTTGTACTTTAGTTGGCATTGTGCCTTTTGTATTAAATTCGGATGCAATTTCTGTGTTTCATCGTCAATAAGAAGGTCAATGTATACAGTATACCTGAAGTGAAGCATCGGAATCTTAAACTGGACTCACAGGGGACGTTCAAATCATAGAAAGTGAGAGAGTCAGTCCGCTTGTACTTAAGTCGGCGTTGTGCCATTTGTATTAAATTCGGATGCAATTTCTGTGTTTCATCGTCAAAAAGATGTTCCAAGGGATACAGTAAACCTGAAGTGAAACGTCGGAATCTAAAATTGGACTCACAGGTGAGGTTCAAATGATAGAAAGTGAGAGTGTCAATCCTCTTTTACTTAATTCGGCATTGTGCCTTTTGAATTTAGTTCCCATGCAATGTCCGTGTTTCATCGTCAATAAGAAGGTCCAAGGGATACAGTATACCTGAAGTGAAGCACTGGAATCTAAAACTGGAGTCACAGTAGAGGTTCAAATCATAGAAAGTTAAAGTGCCAGTCCTCTTTTACTTAAGTCGGCATTGTTCCGTTTGTATTAAATTCCGATGCAATTTTTGTGTTTCATCGTCAATAAGAAGGTGCAAGGTATACAGTAAACCTGAAGTGAAGCATGGGATCTGAAACTGAACTCACAGGAGAGGTTCAAATCATAGAAAGTGAGAGTGTCAGTCCTCTTGTACTTAAGTCGCCTTTGTGCCTTTTGTATTAGATTCGGATGCAATTTCTGTGTTTCATCGTCAACAAGAAGGTCCAAGGAATAAAGTAAACCTGAAGAGAAGCATCGGAATCCAAAACTGGACTCACAGGAGAGGTTCAAACCATAGAAAGTAGGAGTGTCAGTCCTCTTGTACTTAAGTCGTCATTGTGTCTTTTGTATTAAATTCGAATGCAAGCTCTGTGTTTTATCGTCAATAAGAAGGTCCAAGAGACAGTAAACCTCAATTGAAGCATCGGAATCTAAAACTGAACTCACAGGAGAGGTTCAAACATAGAAAGTTTGAGTGTCAGTCCTCTTGTACTTAAGTCGTCATTGTGTCTTTTGTATTAAATTCGAATGCAAGCTCTGTGTTTTATCGTCAATAAGAAGGTCCAAGAGACAGTAAACCTCAATTGAAGCATCGGAATCTAAAACTGAACTCACAGGAGAGGTTCAAACATAGAAAGTTTGAGTGTCAGTCCTCTTGTTCTTATGTCGGCATTGAGCCTTTAGAATTTAATTCCGATGAAATTTCTGTGTTTCATCGTCAATAAGAAGGTCCAAGGGATACAGGAAACCTGAAGTAAAGCATCGGAATCTAAAACTGGACTCACAGAAGAGGTTCAAATCATTGAAAGTTAGAGTGTCAGTCCTCTTGTACTTAAGCCGGCATTGTGCCTTTTAATTTTAATTCCGATGAAATTTCTCTGGTTCATCGTCAATAAGAAGGTGCAATGTATACAGTAAAACTGAAGTGAAGCATCGGAATGTAAAACTGGAGTCACAAGAGAGGTTCAAATCATAGAAAGTGAGAGTGTCAGTCCGATTGTACTTAAGTCGGTATTGTACCTTTTGTATTAAATTCGGATGCAATTTCTGTGTTTCATCGTCCATAAGAAGGTCCAAGGTATACAGTAAACCTGAAGTGAAGCGTCGGAATCTAAAACTGGACTCACAGGAGAGCTTCAAATCATAGAAAGTTAGAGCGTCAGTCCTCTTTTACTTGAGTCGGCATTTTGCCTTTTGTATTACATTCCGATGCAATTTCTGTGTTTCATCGTCAATAAGAAGGTGCAAGGTATACAGTAAACCTGAAGTGAGGCATGGGAATCTAAAACTGAACTCACCGGCGAGGTTCAAATCATAGAAAGTGAGAGTGTCAGTCCTCTTGTACTTAAGTCGGCATTGTGATATTTGTATTAAATTCGGATGCAATTTCTGTGTTTCATCGTCAATAAGAAGGTCCAAGGGATACAGTAAACCTGAAGTGAAGTATCGGAATCTAAAACTGGACTCACAGGAGAGTTTCAAATCATAGAAAGTGAGAGTGTCAGTCCACTTGTACTTAAGTCGGCATTGTGCCACTTGTATTAAATTCGGATGCAATTTCTGTGTTTCATCGTCAATAAGAAGGTCCAAGGGATACAGTAAATCTGTAGTGAAGCATCGGAATCTAAAACTGGACTCAGAGAAAAGGTTCCAATCATAGAAAGTTAGAGTGTCAGTCCTCTTGTACTTATGTCGGCATTGTGCATTTTGAATTTAATTCCGATGCAATTTCTGTGTTTCATCGTCAACAAAAACGTGCAAGGTATACAGTAAACCTGAAGTGAAGCATCGGAATCTAAAACTGGACTCACCAGAGACGTTCAAATCAAGGAAAGTGAGAGTATCAGTCCTCTTGTTCTTAAGTCGCCTTTGTGCCCTTTGTATTGATTTCGGATGCAATTTCTGTGTTTCATCGTCAACAAGAAGGTCCAAGGGATACAGTAAACCTGAAGTGAAGCATCGGAATCTAAAACTGGACTCACAGGAGAGGTTCAAATAATAGAGAGTTAGAGTGTCTATCCTCTTGTACTTAAGCCGGTATTGTGCCATTTGTATTCAATTCGGATGGAATTTCTGTGTTTCATCGTCAATAAGAAGGTCCACGGGATAGAGTAAACCTGAAGTTAAGCATCGGAATCTAAAAGTGGACTCACAGGTGAGGTTCAAATCATTGAAAGTTAGAGTGTCTGTCCTCTTGTACTTAAGTCGGCATTGTGCCTTTTAATTTTAATTCCGATGCAATTTCTGTGTTTCATCGTCAATAAGAAGGTGCAAGGTATACAGTAAACCTGACGTGAAGCGTCGGAATCCAAAATTTGACTCACAGGAGAGGTTCAAATCATAGAAAGTGAGAGTGTCAGTCCTCTTTTACTTAAGTCGGCATTGTGCCTTTTGAATTTAGTTCCGATGCAATGTCTGTGTTTCATCGTCAATAAGAAGGTCCAAGGGATACAGTAAACCTGAAGTGAAGCGTCGGAATCCAAAATTGGACTCACAGGAGAGGTTCAAATCATAGATAGTGAGAGTGTCAGTACTCTTTTAGTTAAGTCGGCATTGTGCCTTTTGAATTTATTTCCGATGCAATGTCTGTGTTTCATCGTCAATAAGAAGGTCCAAGGTATACAGTAAACCTGAAGTGAAGCATGGGAATCTGAAACTGAACTCACAGGAGAGGTTCAAATCATAGAAAATGAGAGTGTCAGTCCTCTTGTACTTAAGTCGCCTTTGTGCCTTTTGTATTAGATTCGGATGCAATTTCTGTGTTTCATCGTCAACCAGAAGGTCCAAGGGATACAGTAAACCTGAAGTGAAGCATCGGAATCTAAAACTGGACTCAAAGGAGAGGTTCAAATCATAGAAAGTTAGAGTGTCAGTCCTCATTTACTTCAGTCGGCATTTTGCTTTTTTTATTAAATTCCGATGCAATTTCTGTGTTTCATCGTCAATAAGATGGTGCAAGGTATACAGTAAACCTGAAGTGAAGCATGGGAATCTAAAACTGAACTCACCGGAGAGTTTCAAATTATAGAAAGTGAGAGTGTCAGTCCTCTTGTACTTAAGTTGGCATTGTGCCATTTGTATTAAATACGGATGCAATTTCTGTGTTTCATCGTCAATAAGTAGGTCCAAGGGATACAGTAAATCTGAAGTGAAGTATCGGAATCTAAAACTGGACTCACAGGAGAGGTTCAAATCATAGAAAGTGAGAGTGTCAGTCCACTTGTACTTAAGTCGGCATTGTGCCACTTGTATTAAATTCGGATGCAATTTCTGTGTTTCATCGTCAATAAGAAGGTCCAAGGGATACAGTAAATCTGTAGTGAAGTATCGGAATCTAAAACTGGACTCACAGAAGAGGTTCCAATCATAGAAAGTTAGAGTGTCAGTCCTCTTGTACTTAGGTCGGCATTGTGCCTTTTGAATTTAATTCCGATGCAATTTCTGTGTTTCATCGTCAATAAAAAGGTGCAAGGTATACAGTAAACCTGAAGTGAAGCATCGGAATCTAGAACTCTACTCACAGGAGAGGTTCAAATCATAGAAAGTGAGAGTGTCAGTCCTCTTGTTCTTAAGTCGCCTTTGTGCCCTTTGTATTAATTTCGGAAGCAATTTCTGTGTTTCATCGTCAACAACAAGGTCCTAGGGATACAGTAAAACTGAAGTGAAGCATCGGAATCTAAAACTGGACTCACAGAAGAGGTTCCAATCATAGAAAGTTAGAGTGTCACTCCTCTTGTACTTAAGTCGGTATTGTGCCATTTGTATTCAATTCGGATGGAATTTCTGTGTTTCATCGTCAATAAGAAGTTCCACGGGATACAGTAAACCTGAAGTTAAGCATCGGAATATAAAAGTGGACTCACAGCAGAGGTTCAAATCATTGAAAGTTAGAGTGTCTGTTCTCTTGTACTTAAGTCGGCATTGTGCCTTTTAATTTTAATTCCGATGCAATTTCTTGTTTCATCGTCAATAAGAAGGTGCAAGGTATACAGTAAACCTGAAGTGAAGCGTCGGAATCCAAAATTGGACTCACAGGATAGATAGAATGTTAGAGTGTCAGTCCTCTTTTACTTAAGTCGGCATTGTGCCTTTTGTATTAATTTCGAATGCAAACTCTGTGTTTCATCGTCAATAAGAAGGTCCAAAGGATACAGTAAACCTGAAGTGTAGCATCGAAATCTAAAACTGGACTCACAGGAGAGGTTCAAATCATAGAAAGTTAGAGTGTCACTCCGCTTGTACTTAAGTCGGTATTGTGCCTTTTGTATTAAAATCGGATACAATTTCTGTGTTTCATCGTCAATAAGAAGGTCCAGGGGATACAGTAAACCTTCAGTGAAGCATCGGTATCTAAAACTGGACTCACGGGATAGATAGAATGTTAGAGTGTCAACCCTCTTTTACTTAAGTCGGCATTGTGCATTTTGTATTAAATTCGGAAGCAATTTCTGCGTTTCATCGTCAATAAGAAGGTCCAAGGGATACAGTTAACCTGAAGTGAAGCATCGGAATCTAAAACTGTACTCACAGGAGAGGTTCAAATCATAGAAAGTGAGAGTGTCCGTTATCTTGTAATTAAGTCGGCATTATGCCATTTGTATTAAATTCGGATGCAATTTCTGTGTTTCATCGTCAAGAAGAAGGTCCAAGGGATACAGTAAACCTGAAGTGAAGCATCGGAATCAAAAACTGGACTCACAATAAAGGTTCAAATCATAGAAAGTGAGAGTGTCAGTCCTCTTGTACTTGAGTCGGCATTGTGCCTTTTAATTTTAATTCCGATGCAATTTCTGTGTTTCATCGTCAATAAGAAGGTGCAAGGTATACGGTAAGCCTGAAGTGAAGCATCGGATTCTAAAACTGGACTCACAGGAGAGGTTCAAATCATAGAAAGTTAGAGTGTCAGTCCTGATGTACTTAAGTCGGCATTGTGCCTTTTGTATTAAATTCGGATGCAAACTCTGTGTTTCATCGTCAATAAGAAGGTCCAAGGGATACAGTAAACCTGAAGTGAAGCATCGGAATCAAAAACTGGACTCACAGGAGAGGTTCAAACCAGAGAAAGTTAGAGTGTCAGTCCTCTTGTAATTAAGTCGGAATTTTTCCTTTTGAAGTTAATTCCGACGCAATTTCTGTGTTTCATCGTCAATAAGAAGGTGCAAGGTATACAGTAAACCTGAGGTGAAGCATCGGAATTTAAAACTGGACTCACAGGAGAGGTTCAAATCGTTGAAAGTGAGAGTGTCAGTCCTCTTGTACTTTAGTTGGCATTGTGCCTTTTGTATTAAATTCGGATGCAATTTCTGTGTTTCATCGTCAATAAGAAGGTCAATGTATACAGTAAACCTGAAGTGAAGCATCGGAATCTAAAACTGGACTCACAGGGGACGTTCAAATCATAGAAAGTGAGAGAGTCAGTCCGCTTGTACTTAAGTCGGCGTTGTGACATTTGTATTAAATTCGGATGCAATTTCTGTGTTTCATCGTCAAAAAGATGTTCCAAGGGATACAGTAAACCTGAAGTGAAACGTCGGAATCTAAAATTGGACTCACAGGAGAGGTTCAAATGATAGAAAGTGAGAGTGTCAATCCTCTTTTACTTAATTCGGCATTGTGCCTTTTGAATTTAGTTCCCATGCAATGTCCGAGTTTCATCGTCAATAAGAAGGTCCAAGGGATACAGTATACCTGAAGTGAAGCATCGGAATCGAAAACTGGAGTCACAGGAGAGGTTCAAAACATAGAAAGTTAAAGTGCCAGTCCTCTTTTACTTAAGTCGGCATTGTTCCGTTTGTATTAAATTCCGATGCAATTTTTGTGTTTCATCGTCAATAAGAAGGTGCAAGGTATACAGTAAACCTGAAGTGAAGCATGGGATCTGAAACTGAACTCACAGGAGAGGTTCAAATCATAGAAAGTGAGAGTGTCAGTCCTCTTGTACTTAAGTCGCCTTTGTGCCTTTTGTATTAGATTCGGATGCAATTTCTGTGTTTCATCGTCAACAAGAAGGTCCAAGGAATAAAGTAAACCTGAAGAGAAGCATCGGAATCTAAAACTGTTCTCACAGGAGAGGTTCAAATCAAAGAAAGTGAGAGTGTCAGTCCTCTTTACTTAAGTCGCCATTGTGCCTTTTGTATTAAATTCGGATGCAATTTCTGTGTTTTATCGTCAATAAGAAGGTTCAAGGGATACAGTAAACCTGAAGTGAAGCATCGAAATTTAAAACTGCACTCACAGGAGAGGTTCAAATCATTGAAAGTTAGAGTGTCAGTCCTCTTGTACTTAAGTCGGCATTGTGCCTTTTGTATTAAATTCGGATGCAAACTCTGTGTTTCATCGTCAATAAGAAGGTCCAAGGGATACAGTAAACCTGAAGTGAAGCATCGGAATCTAAAACTGGACTCACTGGAGTGGTTCAAATCATAGAAAGTTAGAGTGTCAGTCCTCTTGTACTTAAGTCGGCATTGTGCTTTTTGAATTTAATTCCGATGCAATTTCTGTGTTTCATCGTCAATAAGAAGGTCCATGGGATACAGTAAACCTTAAGTGAAGCATCGGTATCTAAAACTGGACTCACAGGATAGATAGAATGCTAGAGTGTCAGTCCTCTTTTACTTAAGTCGGCATTGTGCATTTTGTATTAAATGCGGAAGCAATTTCTGTGTTTCATCGTCAATAAGAAGGTCCATGGGATACAGTAAACCTGAAGTGAAGCGTCGGAATCCAAAATTGGACTCACAGGAGAGGTTCAAATCATAGAAAGTGAGAGTGTCAGTCCTCTTTTACTTAAGTCGGCATTGTGCCTTTTGAATTTAGTTCCGATGCAATGTCTGTGTTTCATCGTCAATAAGAAGGTCCAAGGGATACAGTAAACCTGAAATGAAGCATCGAAATCTAAAACTGGACTCACAGGAGAGGTTCAAATCATATAAAGTGAGAGTGTCAGTCCGCTTGTACTTAAGTCGGTATTGTGCCATTTGTATTAAATTCGGATTCAATGTCTGTGTTTCATCGTCTATAAGAAGGTCCAAGGGATACAGTTAATCTGTAGTGAAGCATCGGAATCTAAAACTGGACTCACAGGAGAGATTCAAATCATAGATAGTTAGAGTGTCAGTTCGCTTGTACTTAAGTCGCCATTGTGCCTTTTGTATTAAATTAGGATGCAATTTCTGTGTTTCATCGTCAACAAGAGGGTCCAAGGGATGCAGTAAACCTGAAGTGAAGCATCGGAATCTAAAACTGGACTCGCAGGAGAGGTTCAAATCATAGCAAGTTAGAGTGTCAGTCCTCTTTTACTTAAGTCGGCATTGTGCCTTTTGTATTAATTTCGAATGCAAACTCTGTGTTTAATCGTCAATAAGAAGGTCTAAGCGGTACAGTAAACCTGAAGTAAAGCATCGAAATCTAAAACTGGACTCACAGGAGAGGTTCAAATCATAGAAAGTTAGAGTGTCACTCCGCTTGTACTTAAGTCGGTATTGTGCCTTTTGTATTAAAATCGGATACAATTTCTGTGTTTCATCGTCAATAAGAAGGTCCAAGGGATACAGTAAACCTTAAGTGAAGCATCGGTATCTAAAACTGGACTCACAGGATAGATAGAATGTTAGAGTGTGAGTCCTCTTTTACTTAAGTCGGCATTGTGCATTTTGTATTAAATTCGGAAGCAATATCTGGGTTTCATCGTCAATAAGAAGGTCCAAGGGATACAGTTAACCTGAAGTGAAGCATCGGAATCTAAAACTGTACTCACAGGAGAGGTAAAAATCATAGAAAGTGAGAGTGTCAGTCATCTTGTAATTAAGTCGGCATTAAGCCATTTGTATTTAATTCGGATGCAATTTCTGTGTTTCATCGTCAAGAACAAGGTCTAAGGGATACAGTAAACCTGAAGTGAAGCATCGGAATCTAAAACTGGACTCACAATAAAGGTTCAAATCATAGAAAGTGAGAGTGACAGTCCTCTTGTACTTAAATCGCCATTGTGCCATTTGTATTACATTCGGATGCAATTTCTGTGTTTCATCGCTAATAAGAAGGTCCAAGGGATACAGTAAACCTGACGTGAAGCATCGGAATCTAAAACTGGACTCACAGGAGAGGTTCAAATCATAGAGACTTAGAGTGTCACTCCTCTTGTACTAAAGTCGGTATTGTGCCTTTTGTATTAAATTCGGATGCAATTTCTGTGTTTCATCGTCAATAAAAAGGTCCAAGGGATACAGTAAACCTGTAGTGAAGCATCGGAATCTAAATCTGGACTCACAGGAGAGGTTGAAATCATAGAAAGTTAGAGTGTCAGTCCTCTTGTACTTAAGTCGGCATTGTGGTTTTTGAATTTAATTCCGATGCAATTTCTGTGTTTCATCGTCAATAAGAAGGTGCAAGGTATACAGTAAACCTGAAGTGAAGCATTGGAATCTAAAACTGGACTCACAGGAGAGGTTCAAATCATAGAATGTGAGAGTGTCAGTCCACTTGTACTTAAGTCGCCATTGTGCCTTTTGTATTAAATTCGGATGCAAACTCTGTGTTTCATCGTCAATAAGAATGTCCAAGGGATACAGTTAACCTGAAGTGAAGCATCGGAATCTAAAAATTTTCTCACAGGAGAGGTTCAAATCATAAAAAGTGAGAGTGTCAGTCCTCTTTACTTAAGTCGCCATTGTGCCTTTTGTATTAAATTCGGATGCAATTTCTGTGTTTTATCGTCAATAAGAAGGTCCAAGGGATACAGTAAACCTGAAGTGAAGCATCGAAATTTAAAACTGCACTCACAGGAGAGGTTCAAATCATTGAAAGTTAGAGTGTCAGTCCTCTTGTACTTAAGTCGGTATTGTGCCTTTTGTATTAAATTCGGATGCAAACGATGTGTTTCATCGTCAATAAGACGGTCCAAGGGATACAGTAAACCTGAAAAGAAGCATCGGAATTTAAACTGGACTCATTGGAGAGGTTCAAATCATAGAAATTGAGAGTGTCAGTCCTCTTTTCCTTAAGGCGGCATTGTGCCTTTTGAATTTAGTTCCGATGCAATGTCTGTGTTTCATCGTCAATAAGAAGGTCCAAGGGATACAGTAAACCTGAAATGAAGCATCGGAATCTAAAACTGGACTCACAGGAGAGGTTCAAATCATAGAAAGTGAGAGTGTCAGTCCGCTTGTACTTAAGTCGGTATTGTGCCATTTGTATTAAATTCGGATGCAATGTCTGTGTTTCATCGTCTATAAGAAGGTCCAAGGGATACAGTAAATCTGTAGTGAAGCATCGGAATCTAAAACTGGACACACAGGAGAGATTCAAATCATAGATAGTTAGAGTGTCAGTCCTCTTGTACTTAAGTCGCCATTGTGCCTTTTGTATTAAATTAGGATGCAATTTCTGTGTTTCATCGTCAACAAGAAGGTCCAAGGGATACAGTAAACCTGAAGTGAAGCATCGGAATCTAAAACTGGACTCGCAGGAGAGGTTCAAATCATAGCAAGTTAGAGTGTCAGTCCTCTTTTACTTAAGTCGGCTTTGTGCCTTTTGTATTAATTTCGAATGAAAAAACTCTGTGTTTCATCGTCAATAGGAAGGTCCAAGGGATACAGTAAACCTGAAGTAAAGCATCGAAAACTAAAACTGGACTCACAGGAGAGGTTCAAATCATAGAGAGTTAGAGTGTCACTCCGCTTGTACTTAAGTCGGTATTGTGCATTTGTATTAAAATCGGATACAATTTCTGTGTTTCATCGTCAATAAGATGGTCCTAGGGATACAGTAAACGTTAAGTGAAGCATCGATATCTAAAACTGGACTCACAGGATAGATAGAATGTTAGAGTGTCAGTCCTCCTTTACTTAAGTCGGCATTGTGCATTTTGCATTAAATTCGGAAGCAATTTCTGTGTTTCATCGTCAATAAGAAGGTCCAAGGGATACAGTTAACCTGAAGTGAAGCATCGTAATCTAAAACTGTACTCACAGGAGAGGTTCAAATCATAGAAAGTGAGAGTGTCGGTCATCTTGTAATTAAGTCGGCATTAAGCCATTTGTATTAAATTCGGATGCAATTTCTGTGTTTCATCGTCAAGAAGAAGGTCCAAGGGATACAGTAAACCTGAAGTGAAGCATCGGAATCTAAAACTGGACTCACAATAAAGATTCAAATCATAGAAAGTGAGAGTGTCAGTCCTCTTGTACTTACGTTGGCATTGTGACATTTGAATTAAATTCGGATGCAATTTCTGTGTTTCATCGCCAATAAGAAGGTCCAAGGGATACAGTAAACCTGAAGTGAAGCATCGGAATCTAAAACTGGACTCACAGGAGAGGTTCAAATCATAGAGAGAGAGAGTGTCACTCCTCTTGTACTTAAGTCGGTATTGTGCCTTTTGTATTAAATTCGGATGCAATTTCTGTGATTCATCGTCAAGAAAAAGGTCCAAGGGATAAAGTAAACCTCTAGTGAAGCAACGGAATCTAAATCTGGACTCACAGGAGAGGTTCCAATCATAGAAAGTTAGAGTGTCAATCCTCTTGTACTTAAGTCTGCATTGTGCCTTTTGAATTTAATTCCGATGCAATTTCTGTGTTTCATCGTCAATAAGAAGGTGCAAGGTATACAGTAAACCTGAAGTGAAGCATCGGAATCTAAAACTGGACTCACCGGAGAGGTTCAAATCATAGAATGTGAGAGTGTCAGTCCACTTGTACTTAAGTCGCCATTGTGCCTTTTGTATTAAATTCGGGTGCAATTTCTGTCTTTCATCGTCAACAAGAAGGTCCAAGGGGTACAGTAAACCTGAAGTGAAGCATCGGAATCTAAAACTGTACTCGCAGGAGAGGTCAAATCATAGAAAGTTAGAGCGTCGGTCCTCTTTTACTTAAGTCGGCATTGTGCCTTTTGTATTAATTTCGAATGCAAACTCTGTGTTTCATCGTCAATAAGAAGGTCCAAGGTATACAGTTAACCTGAAGTGAAGCATCGGAATCTAAAACTGTTCTCACAGGAGAGGTTCAAATCATAGAAAGTGAGAGTGTCAGTCCTCTTTACTTAAGTCGCCATTGTGCGTTTTGTATTAATTTCGAATGCAAACTCTGTGTTTCATCGTCAATAAGAAAGTCCAAGGGATACAGTAAGCCTGAAGTAAAGCATCGAAATCTAAAACTGGACTCACAGGAGAGGTTCAAATCATAGAAAGTAAGAGTGTCACTCCGATTGTACTTAAGTCGGTATTGTGCCTTTTGTATAAATTCGGATGCAATTTCTGTCTTTCATCGTCAACAAGAAGGTCGAAGGGATACAGTAAACCTTAAGTGAAGCATCGGAATCTAAAACTGTACTCACAGGAGAGGTTCAAATCATAGAAAGTGAGAGTGTCAGTCATCTTGTAATTAAGTCGGCATTAAGCCATTTGTATTAAATTCGGATGCAATATCTGTGTTTCATCGTCAAGAAGAAGGTCCAAGGGAAACAGTAAACCTGAAGTGAAGCATCGGAATCCAAAACTGGACTCACAATAAAGGTTCAAATCATAGAATGTAAGTGTCAGTCCTCTTGTACTTAAGTCGGCATTGTGCCATTTGTATTAAATTCGGATGCAATTTCTTTGTTTCATCGCCAATAAGAAGGTCCTAGGGATACACTAAACCTAAAGTGAAGCATCGGAATCTAAAACTGGACTCACAGGAGAGGTTCAAATCATAGAGAGTTAGAGTGTCACTCCTCTTGTACTTAAGTCGGTATTGTGCCTTTTGTATAAATTCGGATGCAATTTCTGTCTTTCATCGTCAACAAGAAGGTCGAAGGGATACAGTAAACCTGAAGTGAAGCATCGGAATCTAAAACTGTACTCGCAGGAGAGGTTCAAGTCATAGAAAGTTAGAGTGTCAGTCTTATTTTACTTATGTCGGCATTGTGCCTTTTGTATTAATTTTGAATGCAAACTCTGTGTTTCATCGTCAATAAGAAGGTCCAAGGGATACAGTTAACCTGAAGTGAAGCATCGGAATCGAAGACTGTTCTCACAGGAGAGGTTCAAATCATAGAAAGTGAGAGTGTCAGTCCTCTTTACTTAAGTCGCCATTGTGCCTTTTGTATTAAATTCGGATGCAATTTCTGTGTTTTATCGTCAATAAGAAGGTCCAAGGGATACAGTAAACCTGAAGTGAAGCATCGAAATTTAAAACTGCACTCACAGGACAGGTTCAAATCATTGAAAATTACAGTGTCAGTCCTCTTGTACTTAAGTCGGCATTGTGCCATTTGTATTAAATTCAGATGCAAACTCTGTGTTTCATCGTCAATAAGAAGGTCCAAGGGATACAGTAAACTTGAAGTGAAGCATCGGAATCTAAAACTGGACTCACTGGAGAGGTTCAAATCATAGAAAGTTAGAGTGTCAGTCCACTTGTACTTAAGTCGGCATTGTGCCTTTTGAATTTAATTCCGATGCAATTTCTGTGATTCATCGTCAATAAGAAGGTCCAAGGGATACAGTAAACCTGAAGTGAAGCGTCGGAATCCAAAATTGGACTCACAGGAGAGGTTCAAATCATAGAAAGTGAGAGTGTCAGACCTCTTTTACTTAAGTAGGCATTTTGCATTTTGAATTTAGTTCCGATGCAATGTCTGTGTTTCATCGTCAATAAGAAGGTCCAAGGGATACAGTAAAATTCAAATGAAGCATCGGAATCTAAAACTGGACTCACAGGAGAGGTTCAAATCATAGAAAGTGAGTGTGTCAGTCCGCTTGTACTTAAGTCGGAATTGTGCAATTTGTATTAAATTCGGATGCAATGTCTGTGTTTCATCGTCTATAAGAAGGTCCAAGGGATACAGTAAATCTGTAGTGAAGCATCGGAATCTAAAACTGGACTCAAGGGTGAGATTCAAATCACAGATAGTTAGAGTGTCAGTCCTCTTGTACTTAAGTCGCCATTGTGCCTTTTGTATTAAATTAGGATGCAATTTCTGTGTTTCATCGTCAACAAGAAGGTCCAAGGGATACAGTAAACCTGAAGTGAAGCATCGGAATCAAAAACTGGACTCGCAGGAGAGGATCAAATCATAGCAAGTTAGAGTGTCGGTCCTGTTTTACTTAAGTCGGCATTGTGCCTTTTGTATTAATTTCGAGTGCAAACTCTGTGTTTCATCGTCAATAAGAAGGTCCAAGGGATACAGTAAACCTGAAGTAAAGCATTGAAATCTAAAACTGGACTCACAGGAGAGGTTCAAATCATAGAAAGTTAGAGTGGACTGCACTTGTACTTAAGTCGGTATTGTGCCTTTTGTATTAAAATCGGATACAATTTCTGTGTTTCATCGTCAATAAGAATATCCAAAGGGATACAGTAAACCTTAAGTGGAGCATCGGTCTAAAACTGGACTAACAGGTTGGTTCAAATCATAGAATGTTAGAGTGTCAGTCCTCTTTTACTTAAGTCAGCATTGTGCATTTTGTATTAAATTCGGAAGCAATTTCTGTGTTTCATCGTCAATAAGAAGGTCCAGGGGATACAGTTAACCTAAAGTGAAGCATCGGAATCTAAAACTGTACTCACAGGAGAGGTTCAAATCATAGATAGTGAGAGTGTCAGTCATCTTGTAATTAAGTCGGCATTAAGCCATTTGTATTAAATTCGGATGCAATTTCTGTGTTTCATCGTCAAGAAGAAGGTCCAAGGGATACAGTAAACCTAAAGTGAAGCATCGGAATCTAAAACTGGACTCACAATAAAGGTACAAATCATAGAAAGTGTGAGTGTCAGTCCTCTTGTACTTAAGTCGGAATTGTGCCATTTGTATTAAATTCGGATGCAATTTCTGTGTTTCATCGCCAATAAGAAGGTCCAAGGGATACACTAAACCTGAAGTGAAGCATCAGAATCTAAAACTGGACTCACACGAGAGGTTCAAATCATAGAGAGTTAGAGTGTCACTCCTCTTGTACTTAAGTTGGTATTGTGCCTTTTGTATAAATTCGGATGCAATTTCAGTCTTTCATCGTCAACAAGAAGGTCGAAGGGATACAGTAAACCTGAAGTGAAGCATCGGAATCTAAAACTGTACTCGCAGGAGAGGTACAAATCATAGAAAGTTAGTGTGTCAGTCCTATTTTACTTAAGTCGGCATTGTGCCTTTTGTATTAATTTCGAATGCAAACTCTGTGTTTCATCGTCAATAAGAAGGTCCAAGGGATACAGTTAACCTGAAGTGAAGCATCGGAATCTAAGACTGTTCTTACTGGAGAGGTTCAAATCATAGAAAGTGAGAGTGTCAGTCCTCTTTACTTAAGTCGCCATTGTGCCTTTTGTATTAAATTCGGATGCAATTTCTGTGTTTTATCGTCAATAAGAAGGTCCAAGGGATACAGTAAACCTGAAGTGAAGCATCGAAATTTTTAAACTGCACTCACAGGAGAGGTTCAAATCATTGAAAATTAGAGTGTCAGTCCTCTTGTACTTAAGTCGGCATTGTGCCTTTTGTATTAAATTCGGATGCAAACTCTGTGTTTCATCGTCAATAAGAAGGTCCAAGGGATACAGTAAACCTGAAGTGAAGCATCGGAATCTAAAACTGGACTGACTGGAGAGGTTAAAATCATAGAAAGTTAGAGTGTCAGTCCTCTTGTACTTAAGTCGGCATTGTGCCTTTTGAATTTAATTCCGATGCAATTTCTGTGTTTCATCGTCAATAAGAAGGTCCAAGGGATACAGTAAACCTGAAGTGAAGCGTCGGAATCCAAAATTGGACTCACAGGAGAGGTTCAAATCATAGAAAGTGAGAGTGTCAGTCCTCTTTTACTTAAGTAGGCATTGTGCATTTTGAATTTAGTTACGATGCAATGTCTGTGTTTCATCGTCAATAAGAAAGTCCAAGGGATACAGTAAAATTGAAATGAAGCATCGGAATCTAAAACTGGACTCACAGGAGAGGTTCAAATCATAGAAAGTGAGAGTGTCAGTCCGCTTGTACTTAAGTCGGTATTGTACGATTTGTATTAAATTCGGATGCAATGTCTGTGTTTCATCGTCTATAAGAAGGTCCAAGGGATACAGTAAATCTGTAGTGAAACATCGGAATCTAAAACTGGACTCACAGAAGAGATTCAAATCACAGATAGTTAGAGTGTCAGTCCTCTTGTACTTAAGTCGCCTTTTGTATTAAATTAGGATGCAATTTCTGTGTTTCATCATCACCAAGAAGGTCCAAGGGATACAGTAAACCTGAAGTGAAGCATCGGAATCAAAAACTGGACTCGCAGGAGAGGATCAAATCATAGCAAGTTAGAGTGTCGGTCCTGTTTTACTTAAGTCGGCATTGTGCCTTTTGTATTAATTTCGAATGCAAACTCTGTGTTTCATCGTCAATAAGAAGGTCCAAGGGATACAGTAAACCTGAAGTAAAGCATCGAAATCTAAAACTGGACTCACAGGAGAGGTTCAAATCATAGAAAGTTAGAGTGTCACTGCGCTTGTACTTAAGTCGGTATTGTGCCATTTGTATTAAATTCGGATGCAATTTCTGTGTTTCATCGCCAATAAGAAGGTCCAAGGGATACAGTAAATCCTGAAGTGAAGCATCGGAATCTAAAACTGCACTCACAGGAGAGGTTCAAATCATAGATACTGAGAGTGTCAGTCATCTTGTAATTAAGTCGGCATTGCGCCTTTTGAATTTAATTCCGATGCAATTTCTGTGTTTCATCATCAATAAGAGGATGCAAGGTATACAGTAAACCTGAAATGAAGCATCGAAATCTAAAACTGGACCCACAGGAGATGTTCAAATTATAGAAAGTGAGAGTGTCAGTCCTCTTGTACTTAAGTCGGCATTGTGCCTTTTGTATTAAATTCGGATGCAATTTCTGTGTTTCATCGTCAATAACAAGGGCCAAGAGATACAGTAAACCTGTAGTAAAGCATCGGAATCAAAATCTGGACTCACAGGAGAGGTTCCAATCATAGAAAGTTAGAGTGTCAGTCCTCTTGTACTTAAGTCGGCATTGTGCCTTTTGAATTTCATTCCGATGCAATGTCTGTGTTTCATCGTCAATAAGAAGGTGCAAGGTATACAGTAAACCTGAAGTGAAGCATCGGAATTTAAAACTGGACTCACAGGAGAGGTTCAAATCATAGAAAGTGAGAGTGTCAGTCCGCTTGTACTTAAGTCGGTATTGTGCAATTTGTATTAATTCGGGTGCAATGTCTGTGTTTCATCGTCTATAAGAAGGTCCAAGGGATACAGTAAATCTGTAGTGAAGCATCGGAATCTAAAACTGGACTCACAGGAGAGATTCAAATCATTGATAGTTAGAGTGTCAGTCCTCTTGAACTTAAGTCGCCATTGTGCCTTTTGTATTAAATTAGGATGCAATTTCTGTGTTTCATCGTCAACAACAAGGTCCAAGGGATACAGTAAACCTGAAGTGAAGCATCGGAATCAAAAACTGGACTCGCAGGAGAGGATCAAATCATAGCAAGTTAGAGTGTCTGTCCTGTTTTACTTAAGTCGGCATTGTGCCTTTTGTATTAATTTCGAGTGCAAACTCTGTGTTTCATCGTCAATAAGAAGGTCCAAGGGATACAGTAAACCTGAAGTAAAGCATCGAAATCTAAAACTGGACTCACAGGAGAGGTTCAAATCATAGAAAGTGTGAGTGTCAGTCCTCTTGTACTTAAGTTTGCATTGTGCCATTTGTATTAAATTCGGATGCAATTCCTGTTTTTCATCGTCAATAAGAAGTTCCAAGGGATACAGTAAACCTGAAGTGAAGCATCGAAATCGAAAACTGGACTCATAGGAGAGGTCAAATCATAGAAAGTTAGGGTGTCACTCCTCTTGTACTTGAGTCGGTATTGTGCCTTTTGTATTAAATTCTTATACAAACTCTGTGTTTCATCGTCAATAAGAAGGTCCAAGGGATGCAGTAAACCTGAAGTGAAGCATCGGAATCTAAAACTGGGCTCACAGGAGAGGTTCAAATCATAGAAAGTTAGAATGTCCGTCCTCTTGTACTTAAGTCGGCATTGTGCCTTTTGTATTAAATTCGGATGCAATTTCTGTGTTTCATCGTCAATAAGAAGGTGCAAGGTATACAGTAAACCTGAAGAATCGGAATCTAAAACTGGACTCACAGGAAAGGTTCATATCATAGAAAGTGAGAGTGTCAGTCCTCTTGTACTTAAGTCGGCATTGTGCCATTTGTATGAAATTCGGATGCAATTTCTGTGTTTCATCGTCAATAAGAAGGTCCAAGGGATACAGTAAACCTGAAGTGAAGCATCGGAATCTAAAACTGGACTCACAGGAAAGGTCAAATCATAGAAAGTTAGAGTGGCATTCCTTTTGTACTTAAGTCGGTATTGTGTATTTTTTAATAAATTCGGATGCAATTTCTGCGTTTCATCGTCTATAAAAGGTCCAAGAGATACAGTAAACATGAAGTGAAGCATCGGAATCTAAAACTGGCCTCACAGGAGAGGTTCAGATCATAGAAAGTTAGATTGTCAGTCATCTTGTACTTAAGTCGGCATTGTGCCTTTTGAATTTAATTCCGGTGCAATTTCTGTGTTTCATCGTCAATAAGAAGGTGCAAGGTATACAGTAAACCTGAAATGAAGCATCGGAATCTAAAACTGGACTCACAGGAGATGTTCAAATTATAGAAAGAGAGAGTGTCAGTCCTCTTGTACTTAAGTCGGCATTGTGCCTTTTGTATTAAATTCGGAAGCAATTTCTGTGTTTCATCGTCAATAAGAAGGTCCAAGGGATACAGTAAACCTGTAGTGAAGCATCGGAATCAAAATCTGGACTCACAGGAGAGGTTCCAATCATAGAAAGTTAGAGTGTCAGTCCTCTTGTACTTAAGGCGGCATTGTGCCTTTTAAATTTAATTCCGATGCAATGTCTGTGTTTCATCGTCAATAAGAAGGTGCAAGGTATACAGTAAACCTGAAGTGAAGCATCGGAATTTAAAACTGGACTCACAGGAGAGGTACAAAACATAGAATGTGAGAGTGTCAGTCCACTTGTACTTAAGTCGCCATTGTGCCTTTTGTATTAAATTCGGATGCAGATTGTGTCTTTCATCGTCATGAAGAAGGACCAAGCGATACAGTAAACCTGAAGTGAAGCATTGGAATCTAAAACTGGACTCACAGGAGAGGCTCAAATCATAGAAAGTTAGAGTGTCACTCCGCTTGTACTTAAGTCGGTATTGTGCATTTTGTATTAAATTCGGATGCAATTTCTGTGTTTCATCGTCAATAACAAGGTCCAAAGGATACAGTATACTTTAAGTTAAACATCGGAATCTAAAACTGGACTCACAGGATAGGTTCAAATCATAGAAAGTGAGAATGTCAGTCATCTTGTAATTAAGTCGGCATTATGCCATTTGTATTAAATTCGGATGCAATATCTGTGTTTTATCGTCAATAAGAAGGTCCAAGAGATACAGTAAACCTGAAGTGAAGCATCTGAATCTAAAACTGGACTCACAGGATAGGATCAAATCATAGAAATTGTGAGTGTCAGTCCTCTTGTGCTTAAGTCGGCATTGTGCCTTTTGTATTGAATTCGGGTGCAATTTCTGTGTTTCATCGTCAATAAGAAGGTCCAAGGGATACAGTAAACCTGAAGTGAAGCATCGGAAGCTAAAACTGGACTCACAGGAGATTTACAAATCATAGAAATTTGGAGTGTCTGTCCTCTTGTACTGAAGTCGGCATTGTGCCTTTTGTATTAAATTCGTATTCAACTTCTGTGTTTCATCGTCAATAAGAAGGTCAAAGGGATACAGTAAACCTGAAGTGCAGCATCGGAATCTAAAACTTGACTCACAGGAGAGGTTCAAATCAGAGAATGTTAGAGCGTCAGTCCTCTTGTACGTTAGTCGGCATTGTGCCTTTTGAATTAAATTCGATGCAATTTCTGTGTTTCATCGTCAATAAGAAGGTCCAAGGGATACAGTAAACCTGATGTGAAGCATCGGAATCTAAAACTGGACTCACAGTAGATTTTCAAATCATAGAAAGTTGGAGTGTCAGTCCTCTTGTACTTAAGTCGGCAACGTGTCTTTTGTATTAATTTAGGATGCAATTTCTGTGTTTCATCGTCAATAAGAAGCACCAAGGGATACTGTAAACCTGAAGTGAAGCATCGGAATCTAAAATAGGACTCACAGGAGAGGTTCAAATCATAGAAAATTACAGTGTCAGTCCACTTGTACTTAAGTCGGCATTGTGCCATTTGTATTAAATTTGGATGCAATTTCTGTGTTTCATCGTCAATAAGAAGGTCCAAGGGATACAGTAAACCTGAAGTGAAGCATCGGAATCTAAAACTGGACTCACAGGAGAGGTTCAAATCATAAAAAGTTAGAGTGTCAATCCTCTTGTACTTAAGTCGGCATTGTGCCCTTTGTATTAAATTCGGATGCAATGTCTGTGTTTCATTGTCAATAAGAAGGTGCAAGGGAAACAGTAAACCTGAAGTGAAGCATCGGAATCTAAAACTGGACTCACAGGAGAGGTTAAAATCATAGAAAGTTAGAGTGTCAGTCCTCTGGTACATAAGTCGGCATTGTGCCTTTTGTATTAAATTCGGATGCAATTTGTGTGCTTCATCGTCAATAAGAACGTGCAAGGTATACGGTACACCTAAAGCGAAGCATCGGAATCTGAAACTGGTCTCAAAGGAGAGGTTCAAATCGTAGAAAGTGAGAGTGTCAGTCCTCTTGTACATATGGCGGCATTGTGCCTTTTGTATTAAATTCGGATGCAATTTCTGTGTTTCATCGTCAATAAGAAGGTCTAAGGGATACGGTAAACCTGAAGTGAAGCATCGGAATCTATAACTGGACTCACAGGAGAGGTTCAAATCATTGAAAGTTAGAGTGTCAGTCCTCTTGTACTTAAGTCGGCATTGTGCCTTTTAATTTTTATTCCGATGCAATTTCTGTGTTTCATCGTCAATAAGAAGGTGCAAGGAATACGGAAAACCTGAAGTGAAGCATCGGAATCTAAAACTGGTCTCACAGGAGAGGTTCAAATCATAGAAAGTGAGACTGTCAGTCCTCTTTACTTAAGTCGCCCTTGTGCCTTTTGTATTACATTCGGATACAATTTCTGTGTTTTATCGTCAATAAGAAGGTCCAAGGGATACAGTAAGCCTGAAGTGAAGCATCGAAATTTGAAACTGGACTCACAGGAGATGTTCAAATCATAGAAAGTTATAGTGTCAGCCCTCTTGTACTTAAGTCGGCATTGTGCATTTTGTATTAAATTCGGATGCAAACTCTGTGTTTCATCGTCAATAAGAAGGTCCAAGGGATACAGTAAACCTGAAGTGAAGCATCGGAATCTAAAACTGGACTCACAGGAGAGGTTCAAATCATAGAAAGTTAGAGTGTCAGTCCTCTTGTACTTATGTCGGCATTGTGGCTTTTGAAGTTAATTCCGATGCAATTTCTGTGTTTCATCGTCAAAAAGAAGGTCCAAGGGATACAGTAAACTTGAAGTGAAGCGTCGGAATCTAAAATTGGACTCACAGGACAGGTTCAAATGATAGAAAGTGAGAGTGTCAGTCCTCTTTTACTTAATTCCGCATTGTACCTTTTGAATTTAGTTCCGATGCAATGTCTGTGTTTCATCGTCAATAAGAAGGTCCAAGGGATACAGTAAACCTGATGTGAAGCATCGGAATCTAAAACTGGACTCACAGGAGAGGTTCAAATCAAAGAAAATGAGAGTGTCAGTCCGCTTGTACTTTAGTCTGCATTGTGCCATTTGTATTATATTCGGATACAATTTCTGTGTTTCATCGTCAATAAGAAGGGAAAAGGGATACAGTAAACCTGAAGTGAAGCGTCGGAATCTAAAATTGGACTCACAGGAGAGGTTCAAATAATAGAAAGTGAGAGTGTCAGTCCTCTTTTACTTAATTCGGCATTGTGCCTTTTGAATTTAGTTCCGATGCAATGTCTGTGTTTCATCGTCAATAAGGAGGTCCGAGGGATACAGTAAACCTGAAGTGAAGCATCGGAATCTAAAACTGGACTCACAGGAGAGGTTCAAATCATAGAAAGTTAGAGTGTCAGTCCTCTTTTACTTAAGTTTGCATTGTTCCTTTAGTATTAAATTCCGATGCAATTTCTGTGTTTCATCGTCAATAAGAAGGTGCAAGGTATACAGTAAACCTGAAGTGAAGCATGGAAATCTAAAACTGAACTCACAGGAGAGGTTCAAATCACAGAAAGTGAGAGTGTGAGTACTCTTGTACTTAATTCGGCATTGTGCCATTTGTATTAAATTCGGATGCAATTTCTGTGTTTCATCGTCAATATGAAGGTCCAAGGGGTACAGTAAACCAGAAGTGAAGTATCGGAATCTAAAACTGGACTCACAGGACAGGTTCAAATCATAGAAAGTGAGAGTGTCAGTGCTCTTGTACTTAAGTCGGCATTGTGCCATTTGTATTAAATTAGGCTGCAATTTCTGTGTTTCATCTTCAATAAGAAGGTCCAAGAGATACAGTAAACCTGTAGTGAAGCATCGGAATCTAAAACTGAACACACAGGAGAGGTTCCAATCACAGAAAGTGAGAGTGTCAGTCCGTTTGTACTTAAGTCGGCATTGTGCCATTTGTTTTAAATTCGGATGCAATTTCTGTGTTTCATCGTCAATAAGAAGGTTCAAGTGATACAGTAAACCTGAAGTGAAGCATCGGAATCTAAAACTGAACTCACAGGAGAGGTTCAAATCACAGAAAGTGAGAGTGTCAGTCCTCTTGTACTTAAGTCGGCATTGTGCCATTTGTATTAAATTCGGATGAAATTTTTGTGTTTCATCGTCAATAAGAAGGTGCAGGGTATACAGTAAACCTGAAGTGAAGCCTGGGAATCTAAAACTGAACTCACAGGAGAGGTTCAAATAATAGAAAGTGAGAGTGTCACTCCTCTTGTACTTAAGTCGGCAATGTGCCATTTGTATTAAATTCGGATGCAATTTCTGTGTTTCATCGTCAATTAGAAGGAGCAAGGTATACAGTAAACCTGAAGTGAAGCATCGGAATCTAAAACTGGACTCACAGGAGACGTTCAAATCATAGAAATTGAGAGTATCTGTCCTCTGGTACTTAAGTCGGCATTGTGCCTTTTGTATTAAATTCGGATGCAATTTCTGTGTTTCATCGTCAATAAGAAAGTCCAAAGGTTACAGTAAACCTGAAGTGAAGCATCGGAATCCAAAACTGGAGTCACAGGAGAGGTTCAAATCATAGAAAGTTAGATTGTCAGTCCTCTTGTCCTTAAGTCGGCATTGTGCCTTTTGTATTAAATTCGGATGCAATTTCAGTGTTTCATCGTCAATAAGAAGGACAAAGGGATACAGTAAACCTGAAGTGAAGCATCGGAACTAAAAACTGGACTCACAGGAGAGGTTCAAATCATGGAAAGTGAGAGTATCAGTCCTCTTGTACTTAAGTCGGCATTGTGCTTTTGTATTAAATTCGGATGCAATTTCTGTGTTTCATCGTCAATAAGAAGGTCCAAGGGATACAGTTAAAATGAAGTGAAGCATCGGAATCTAAACTCGACTCAGAGTAGAGGTTCAAATCAAAGAAAGTGAGAGTATCAGTCCTCTTGTACCTAAGTCGACATTGCCTTTTGTATTAAATTCCGATGCAATTTTTGTGTTTCATCTTCAATAAGAAGGTGCAAGATATACAGTATACCTGAAGTGAAGCATCGGAATCTGAAGTAGGACTCCCAGGAGAGGTTCAAATCATAGAAAGTGAGAGTGTCAGTCTTCTTGTACTTAAGTCGGCATTGTGCCATTTGTATTAAATACGGATGCAATTTCTGTGTTTCATCGTCAATATGAAGGTCTAAGGGATACAGTTAACCTGAAGTGAAGCATCGGAATCTAAAACTGGACTCACAGGAGAGGTTCAAATCATAGAATGTGAGAGTGTCAGTCCTCTTGTACGTAAGTCGGCATTGTGTCATTTGTATTAAATTCGGATGCAACTTCTGTGTTTCATCGTCAATAAGAAGGTCCAAGGGATACAGTAAACCTGAAGTGAAGCATCGGAATCTAAAACTGGACTCACAGAAAAGGTTCAAATCATTGAAAGTGAGAGTGTCAGTCCTCTTGTACTTAAGCCGGCATTGTGCCTTTTGTATTAAATTCGGATGCAATTTCTGTGTTTCATCATCAATAAGATGGTCCAAGGGATACAGTAAACCTGAAGTGAAGCTTCGGAATCTAAAACTGGACTCACAGGAAAGGTTCAAACAATAGAATGTTAGAGTGTCAGTCCTCTTGTACTTAAGTCGTCATTGTGCCTTTTGTATTAAATTCGAATGCAAGCTCTGTGTTTTATCGTCAATAAGAAGGTCCAAGGGAGACAGTAAACCTCAAATGAAGCATCGGAATCTAAAACTGAACTCACAGGAGAGGTTCAAATCATAGAAAGTTAGAGTGTCAGTCCTCTTTTACTTAAGTCGGCATTGTTCCTTTTGTATTAAATTCCGATGCAATTTTTGTGTTTCATCGTCAATAAGAAGGTGCAATGTATACAGTAAACCTGATGTGAAGCATGGGAATCTAAAACTGAACTCACAGGAGAGGTTCAAATCATAGAAAAGGAGAGTGTCAGTCCTCTTGTACTTAAGTCGCCTTTGTGACTTTTGTATTAGATTCGGATGCAATTTCTGTGTTTCATCGTCAACAAGAAGGTCCAAGGGATACAGTAAACCTGAAGTGAAGCATCGGAATCTAAAACTTTACTCACAGGAAAGGTTCAAACAATAGAATGTTAGAGTGTCAGTCCTCTTGTACTTAAGTCGTCATTGTGCCTTTTGTATTAAATTCGAATGCAAGCTCTGTGTTTTATCGTCAATAAGAAGGTCCAAGGGAGACAGTAAACCTCAAATGAAGCATCGGAATCTAAAACTGAACTCACAGGAGAGGTTCAAATCATAGAAAGTTTGAGTGTCACTCCTTTTGTACTTAAGTCAGTATTGTGCCTTTTGGATTAAATTCGGATGCGATTTAAATAAGAAGGTCCAAGGGATACAGTAAACCTGAAGTGAAACATCGGAATTTAAAACTGGACTCACAGGAGAGGTTCAAATCATAGAAAGTTAGAGTGTCAGTCGTCTTGTACTTAAGTCGGCATTGTGCCTTTTATACTAATTCGGATGCAAACTCTGTGGTTCATCGTCTATATGAAGGTCCAAGGGATACAGTAAACCTGAAGTGAAGCATCGGAATCTAAAACTGGACTCACAGGAGTGGTTCAAATCATAGGAATTTAGAGTGTCAGTCCTCTTTTACTTCAGTCGGCATTGTGCCTTTTGTATTAAATTCCGATGCAATTTTTTGTGTTTCATCGTCAATAAGAAAGTGCAAGATATACAGTAAACCTGAAGTGAAGCATCGGAATATGAAACTGGACTCCCAGGAGAGGTTCAAATCATAGTTAGTGAGAGTGTCAGTCCTCTTGTACTTAAGTCGGCATTGTGCCATTTTTATTAAATTCGGATGCGATTCCTGTGTTTCATCGTCAATAAGAAAATCCAAGGGATACAATAAACCTGAAGTGAAACATCGGAATCTAAAACTGGACCCACAGGAGAGGTTCAAATCATAGAAAGTTCGAGTGTCACTCCTCTTGTACTTAAGTCGGCATTGTGCCATTTGTATTAAATTCGGATGCGATTCCTGTGTTTCATCATCAATAAGAAAATCCAAGGGATACAATAAACCTGAAGTGAAACATCGGAATCTATAACTGGACCCACAGGAGAGGTTCATATCATAGAAAGTTAGAGTGTCACTCCTATTGTACTTAAGTCGGCATTGTGCCATTTGTATTAAAATCGGATGCAATTTCTGTGTTTCATCGTCAATATGAAGGTCTAAGGGATACAGTTAACCTGAAGTGAAGCATCGGAATCTAAAACTGGACTCACAGGTGAGGTTCAAATCATAGAATGTCAGAGTGTCAGTCCTCTTGTACTTAAGTCGGCATTGTGCCATTTGCATTAAATTCGGATGCAATTTCTGTGTTTCATCGTCAATAAGAAGGTCCAAGGGATACAGTAAACCTGAAGTGAAGCATCGGAATCTAAAACTGGACTCACAGAAAAGGTTCAAATCTTTGAAAGTGAGAGTGTCAGTCCTCTTGTACTTAAGCCAGCATTGTGCATTTGTATTAAATTCGGATGCAATTTCTGTGATTCATCGTCAATAAGAAGGTCCAAGGAATACAGTAAACCTGAAGTGAAGCATCAGAATCTAAAACTGGACTCACAGGAGAGGCACAAATTGTAGGCAGTTAGAGTCTCACTCCTCTTGTACTTAAGTCGGTATTGTGTCATTTGTATTCAATTCGGATGCAATTTCTGTGTTTCATCGTCAATAAGAAGGTCCATGGGATACAGTAAACCTGAAGTGAAGCATCGAAATCTAAAAGTGGACTCACAGGAGAGGTTCAAATCATTGAAAGTTTGAGTGTCAGTCCTCTTGTACTTAAGTCGGCATTGTGCCTTTTAATTTTAATTCCGATGCAATTTCTGTGTTTCATCGTCAATAAGGAGGTGCAAGGTATACGGTAAGCCTGAAGTGAAGCATCGGAATCTAAAACTGGTCTCACAGGAGAGGTTCAAATCATAGAAAGTGAGAGTGACATTCCTCTCTACTTAAGTCACCATTGTGCCTTTTGTATTAAATTCGGATACAATTTCTGTGTTTCATCGTCAATAAGAAGGTCCAAGGGATACAGCAAGCCTGAAGTGAAGCATCGGAATTTAAAACTGGACCCACAGGAGAGGTTCAAATCATAGAAAGTTAGAGTGTCAGTCCTGATGTACTTAAGTCGGCATTGTGCCTTTTGTATTAAATTCGGATGCAAACTCTGTGTTTCATCTTCAATAAGAAGGTCCAAGGGATACAGTAAATCTGAAGTGAAGCATCGGAATCTAAAACTGGACTCACAGGAGAGGTTCAAACCAGAGAAAGTTAGAGTGTCAGTCCTCTAGTACTTAAGTCGGAATTTTTCCTTTTGAAGTCAATTCAGACGCAATTTCTGTGTTTCATCGTCAATAAGAAGGTGCAAGGTATACAGTAAACCTGAGGTGAAGCATCGGAATCTAAAACTGCACTCACAGGAGACGTTCAAATCATAGAAAGTGAGAGTGTCAGTCCGCTTGTACTTAAGTCGGCATTGTGCCATTTGTATTAAATTCGGATGTAATTTCTGTGTTTCATCGTCAAAAAGATGGTCCAAGGGATACAGTAAACCTGAAGTGAAACGTCGGAATCTAAAATTGGACTCACAGGAGAGGTTCAAATGATAGAAAGTGAGAGTGTCAATCCTGTTTTACTTAATTCGGCATTGTGCCTTTTGAATTTAGTTCCCATGCAATGTCTGTGTTTCATCGTCAATAAGAAGGTCCAAGGGATACAGTAAACCTGAAGTGAAGCATCGGAATCTAAAACTGGACTCACAGGAGAGGTTCAAATCATAGAAAGTTAAAGTGCCACTCCTCTTTTACTTAAGTCGGCATTGTTCCGTTTGTATTAAATATCGATGCAAAATTTGTGTTTCATCGTCAATAAGAAGGTGCAAGGTATACAGTAAAACTGAAGTGAAGCATGGGATCTGAAACTGAACTCACAGGAGAGGTTCAAATCATAGAAAGTGAGAGTGTCAGTCCGCTTGTACTTAAGTCGCCTTTGTGCCTTTGTATTAAATTCGAATGCAAGCTCTGTGTTTTATCGTCAATAAGAAGGTCCATGGGAGACAGTAAACCTCAATTGAAGCATCGGAATCTAAAACTGAACTCACGGGAGAGGTTCAAACATAGAAAGTTTGAGTGTCAGTCGTCTTGTACTTAAGTCGGCATTGAGCTTTTTGAATTTAATTCCGATGAAATTTCTGTGTTTCATCGTCAATAAGAAGGTCCAAGGGATACAGGAAACCTGAAGTGAAACATCGGAATCTAAAACTGGACTCACAGAAAAGGTTCAAATCATTGAAAGTTAGAGTGTCAGTCCTCTTGTACTTAAGTCGGCATTGTGCATTTTATACTAATTCGGATGCAAACTCTGTGGTTCATCGTCAAAATGAAGGTCCAAGGGATACAGTTAACCTGAAGTGAAGCATCGGAATCTAAAACTGGACTCACAGGAGTGGTTCAAATCATAGGAATTTAGAGTGTCAGTCCTCTTTTACTTCAGTCGGCATTGTGCCTTTTGTATTAAATTCCGATGCAATTTTTTGTGTTTCATCGTCAATAAGAAGGTGCAAGATATACAGTAAACCTGAAGTGAAGCATCGGAATATGAAACTGGACTCCCAGGAGAGGTTCAAATCATAGTTAGTGAGAGTGTTAGTCCTCTTGTACTTAAGTCGGCATTGTGCCATTTTTATTAAATTCGGATGCGATTCCTGTGTTTCATCGTCAATAAGAAAATCCAAGGGATACAATAAACCTGAAGTGAAACATCGGAATCTAAAACTGGACCCACAGGAGAGGTTCAAATCATAGAAAGTTCGAGTGTCACTCCTCTTGTACTTAAGTCGGCATTGTGCCATTTGTATTAAATTCGGATGCGATTCCTGTGTTTCATCGTCAATAAGAAAATCCAAGGGATACAATAAACCTGAAGTGAAACATCGGAATATATAACTGGACCCACAGGAGAGGTTCAAATCATAGAAAGTTAGAGTGTCACTCCTATTGTACTTAAGTCGGCATTGTGCCATTTGTATTAAAATCGGATGCAATTTCTGTGTTTCATCGTCAATACGAAGGTCCAAGGGATACAGTAAACCTGAAGTGAAGCATCAGAATCTAAAACTGGACTCACAGGAGAGGTTCAAATCGTAGACAGTTAGAGTGTCACTCCTCTTGTACTTAAGTCGGTATTGTGTCATTTGTATTCAATTCGGATGCAATTTCTGTGTTTCATCGTCATCAAGAAGGTCCAAGGGATACAGTAAACCTGAAGTGAAGCATCGGAATCTAAAACTGGACTCACAGGAGAGGTTCAAATCATAGAATGTGAGAGTGTCAGTCCTCTTGTACTTAAGTCGGCATTGTGCCATTTGTATTAAATTCGGATGCAATTTCTGTGTTTCATCGTCAATAAGAAGGTCCAAGGGATACAGTAAACCTGAAGTGAAGCATCGGAATGTAAAACTGGACTCACAGGAGAGGTTCAAACCATAGAAAGTTAGAGTGTCTGTCCTCTTGTACTTAAGTCGTCATTGTGCCTTTTGTATTAAATTCGGATGCAATTTCTGTGTTTCATCGTCAATAAGAAAATCCAAGGGATACAATAAACCTGAAGTGAAACATCGGAATCTAAAACTGGACCCTCAGGAGAGGTTCAAAGCATAGAAAGTTAGAGTGTCACTCCTCTTGTACTTAAGTCGGTATTGTGCCCTTTGTATTAAATTCGGATGCAATTTCTGTGTTTCATCGTCAATAAGAAGGTCCAAGTGATACAGTAAACCTGAACGGAAGCATCGGAATCTAAAACTGAACTCACAGGAGAGGTTCAAATCATAGAAAGTGAGAGTGTCAGTCATCTTATACTTAAGTCGCCATTGTGCCATTTGTATTAAATTCGGATGCAATTTCTGTGTTTCATCGTCAATATGAAGGTCTAAGGGATACAGTTAACCTGAAGTGAAGCATCGGAATCTAAAACTGGACTCACAGGTGAGGTTCAAATCATAGAATGTCAGAGTGTCAGTCCTCTTGTACTTAAGTCGGCATTGTGCCATTTGCATTAAATTCGGATGCAATTTCTGTGTTTCATCGTCAATAAGAAGGTGCAAGGGATACAGTAAACCTGAAGTGAAGCATCGGAATCTAAAACTGGACTCACAGAAAAGGTTCAAATCTTTGAAAGTGAGAGTGTCAGTCCTCTTGTACTTAAGCCAGCATTGTGCATTTGTATTAAATTCAGATGCAATTTCTGTGATTCATCGTCAATAAGAAGGTCCAAGGAATACAGTAAACCTGAAGTGAAGCATCAGAATCTAAAACTGGACTCACAGGAGAGGTACAAATCGTAGGCAGTTAGAGTCTCACTCCTCTTGTACTTAAGTCGGTATTGTGTCATTTGTATTCAATTCGGATGCAATTTCTGTGTTTCATCGTCAATATGAAGGTCCAAGGGATACAGTAAACCTGAAGTGAAGCATCGAAATCTAAAAGTGGACTCACAGGAGAGGTTCAAATCATTGAAAGTTTGAGTGTCAGTCCTCTTGTACTTAAGTCGGCATTGTGCCTTTTAATTTTAATTCCGATGCAATTTCTGTGTTTCATCGTCAATAAGGAGGTGCAAGGTATACGGTAAGCCTGAATTGAAGCATCGGAATCTAAAACTGGTCTCACAGGAGAGGTTCAAATCATAGAAAGTGAGAGTGACATTCCTCTCTACTTAAGTCGCCATTGTGCCTTTTGTATTAAATTCGGATACAATTTCTGTGTTTCATCGTCAATAAGAAGGTCCAAGGGATACAGCAAGCCTGAAGTGAAGCATCGGAATTTAAAACTGGCCTCACAGGAGTGGTCCAAATCATTGAAAGTGAGAGTGTCAGTCCTCTTGTACTTAAGTCGGTATTGTGCCCTTTGTATTAAATTCGGATGCAATTTCTGTGTTTCATCGTCAATAAGAAGGTCCAAGTGATACAGTAAACCTGAACGGAAGCATCGTAATCTAAAACTGAACTCACAGGAGAGGTTCAAATCATAGAAAGTGAGAGTGTCAGTCATCTTATACTTAAGTCGCCATTGTGCCATTTGTATTAAATTCGGATGCAATTTCTGTGTTTCATCGTCAATATGAAGGTCTAAGGGATACAGTTAACCTGAAGTGAAGCATCGGAATCTAAAACTGGACTCACAGGTGAGGTTCAAATCATAGAATGTCAGAGTGTCAGTCCTCTTGTACTTAAGTCGGCATTGTGCCATTTGCATTAAATTCGGATGCAATTTCTGTGTTTCATCGTCAATAAGAAGGTCCAAGGGATACACTAAACCTGAAGTGAAGCATCGGAATCTAAAACTGGACTCACAGGAGAGGTTCAAATCGTAGACAGTTAGAGTGTCACTCCTCTTGTACTTAAGTCGGTATTGTGTCATTTGTATTCAATTCGGATGCAATTTCTGTGTTTCATCGTCATCAAGAAGGTCCAAGGGATACAGTAAACCTGAAGTGAAGCATCGGAATCTAAAACTGGACTCACAGGAGAGGTTCAAATCATAGAATGTGAGAGTGTCAGTCCTCTTGTACTTAAGTCGGCATTGTGCCATTTGTATTAAATTCGGATGCAATTTCTGTGTTTCATCGTCAATAAGAAGGTCCAAGGGATACAGTAAACCTGAAGTGAAGCATCGGAATGTAAAACTGGACTCACAGGAGAGGTTCAAACCATAGAAAGTTAGAGTGTCTGTCCTCTTGTACTTAAGTCGTCATTGTGCCTTTTGTATTAAATTCGGATGCAATTTCTGTGTTTCATCGTCAATAAGAAAATCCAAGGGATACAATAAACCTGAAGTGAAACATCGGAATCTAAAACTGGACCCTCAGGAGAGGTTCAAAGCATAGAAAGTTAGAGTGTCACTCCTCTTGTACTTAAGTCGGTATTGTGCCCTTTGTATTAAATTCGGATGCAATTTCTGTGTTTCATCGTCAATAAGAAGGTCCAAGTGATACAGTAAACCTGAACGGAAGCATCGGAATCTAAAACTGAACTCACAGGAGAGGTTCAAATCATAGAAAGTGAGAGTGTCAGTCATCTTATACTTAAGTCGCCATTGTGCCATTTGTATTAAATTCGGATGCAATTTCTGTGTTTCATCGTCAATATGAAGGTCTAAGGGATACAGTTAACCTGAAGTGAAGCATCGGAATCTAAAACTGGACTCACAGGTGAGGTTCAAATCATAGAATGTCAGAGTGTCAGTCCTCTTGTACTTAAGTCGGCATTGTGCCATTTGCATTAAATTCGGATGCAATTTCTGTGTTTCATCGTCAATAAGAAGGTGCAAGGGATACAGTAAACCTGAAGTGAAGCATCGGAATCTAAAACTGGACTCACAGAAAAGGTTCAAATCTTTGAAAGTGAGAGTGTCAGTCCTCTTGTACTTAAGCCAGCATTGTGCATTTGTATTAAATTCAGATGCAATTTCTGTGATTCATCGTCAATAAGAAGGTCCAAGGAATACAGTAAACCTGAAGTGAAGCATCAGAATCTAAAACTGGACTCACAGGAGAGGTACAAATCGTAGGCAGTTAGAGTCTCACTCCTCTTGTACTTAAGTCGGTATTGTGTCATTTGTATTCAATTCGGATGCAATTTCTGTGTTTCATCGTCAATATGAAGGTCCAAGGGATACAGTAAACCTGAAGTGAAGCATCGAAATCTAAAAGTGGACTCACAGGAGAGGTTCAAATCATTGAAAGTTTGAGTGTCAGTCCTCTTGTACTTAAGTCGGCATTGTGCCTTTTAATTTTAATTCCGATGCAATTTCTGTGTTTCATCGTCAATAAGGAGGTGCAAGGTATACGGTAAGCCTGAAGTGAAGCATCGGAATCTAAAACTGGTCTCACAGGAGAGGTTCAAATCATAGAAAGTGAGAGTGACATTCCTCTCTACTTAAGTCGCCATTGTGCCTTTTGTATTAAATTCGGATACAATTTCTGTGTTTCATCGTCAATAAGAAGGTCCAAGGGATACAGCAAGCCTGAAGTGAAGCATCGGAATTTAAAACTGGCCTCACAGGAGTGGTCCAAATCATTGAAAGTGAGAGTGTCAGTCCTCTTGTACTTAAGTCGGTATTGTGCCCTTTGTATTAAATTCGGATGCAATTTCTGTGTTTCATCGTCAATAAGAAGGTCCAAGTGATACAGTAAACCTGAACGGAAGCATCGGAATCTAAAACTGAACTCACAGGAGAGGTTCAAATCATAGAAAGTGAGAGTGTCAGTCATCTTATACTTAAGTCGCCATTGTGCCATTTGTATTAAATTCGGATGCAATTTCTGTGTTTCATCGTCAATATGAAGGTCTAAGGGATACAGTTAACCTGAAGTGAAGCATCGGAATCTAAAACTGGACTCACAGGTGAGGTTCAAATCATAGAATGTCAGAGTGTCAGTCCTCTTGTACTTAAGTCGGCATTGTGCCATTTGCATTAAATTCGGATGCAATTTCTGTGTTTCATCGTCAATAAGAAGGTCCAAGGGATACACTAAACCTGAAGTGAAGCATCGGAATCTAAATCTGGAGTCACAGGAGAGGTTCAAATCATAGAAAGTGAGAGTGTCAGTCCGATTGTACTTAAGTCGGCATTGTGCCATTTGTATTAAATTCGGATGCAATTTCTGTGATTCATCGTCAATAAGAAGGTCCAAGGGATACAGGAAACCTGAAGTGAAGCATCGGAATCTAAAACTGGACTCACAGGAGAGATTCAACTCACAGATAGTTAGAGTGTCACTCCTCTTGAACTTAAGTCGGTATTGTGCCTTTTGTATTAAATTCGGATGCAATTTCTGTGTTTCATCGTCCATAAGAAGGTCCAAGGTATACAGTAAACCTGAAGTGAAGCATCGGAATCTAAAACTGGACTCACAGGAGAGGTTCCAATCATAGAAAGTTAGAGTGTCAGTCCTCCTGTACTTATGTCGGCATTGTGCCTTTTGAATTTAATTCCGATGCAATTTCTGTGTTTAATCGTCAACAAAAAGGAGCAAGGTATACAGTAAACCTGAAGTGAAGCATCGGAATCTAAAACTGGACTCACCGGAGAGGTTCAAATCATAGAAAGTGAGAGTGTCAGTCCTCTTGTTCTCAAGTTGCCTTTGTGCCCTTTGTATTAATTTCGGATGCAATTTCTGTGTTTCATCGTCAATAAGAAGGTCCACGGGATACTGTAAACCTGAAGTTAAGCATCGGAATCTAAAAGTGGACTCACAGGAGAGGTTCAAATCATTTAAAGTTAGAGTGTCTGTCCTCTTGTACTTAAGTCGGCATTGTGCCTTTTAATTTTAATTCCGATGCAATTTCTGTGTTTCATCGTCAATAAGAAGGTCCAAGGGATACAGTAAATCTGAAGTGAAGCATCGGAATCTAAAACTGGACTCACAGGAGAGGTTCAAACCAGAGAAAGTTAGAGTGTCAGTCCTCTAGTACTTAAGTCGGAATTTTTCCTTTTGAAGTCAATTCCGACGCAATTTCTGTGTTTCATCGTCAATAAGAAGGTGCAAGGTATACAGTAAACCTGAGGTGAAGCATCGGAATCTAAAACTGGACTCACAGGAGAGGTTCAAATCGTTGAAAGTGGGAGTGTCAGTCCTCTTGTACTTAAGTTGGCATTGTGCCTTTTGTATTAAATTCGGATGCAATTTCTGTGTTTCATCGTCAATAAGAAGGTCAAAGTATACAGTAAACCTGAAGTGAAGCATCGGAATCTAAAACTGCACTCACAGGAGACGTTCAAATCATAGAAAGTGAGAGTGTCAGTCCGCTTGTACTTAAGTCGGCATTGTGCCATTTGTATTAAATTCGGATGCAATTTCTGTGTTTCATCGTCAAAAAGATGGTCCAAGGGATACAGTAAACCTGAAGTGATACGTCGGAATCTAAAATTGGACTCACAGGAGAGGTTCAAATGATAGAAAGTGAGAGTGTCAATCCTCTTTTACTTAATTCGGCATTGTGCCTTTTGAATTTAGTTCCCATGCAATGTCTGTGTTTCATCGTCAATAAGAAGGTCCAAGGGATACAGTAAACCTGAAGTGAAGCATCGGAATCTAAAACTGGACTCACAGGAGAGGTTCAAATCATAGAAAGTTAAAGTGCCACTCCTCTTTTACTTAAGTCGGCATTGTTCCGTTTGTATTAAATATCGATGCAAAGTTTGTGTTTCATCGTCAATAAGAAGGTGCAAGGTATACAGTAAAACTGAAGTGAAGCATGGGATCGGAAACTGAACTCACAGGAGAGGTTCAAATCATAGAAAGTGAGAGTGTCAGTCCGCTTGTACTTAAGTCGCCTTTGTGCCTTTTGTATTAAATTCGAATGCAAGCTCTGTGTTTTATCGTCAATAAGAAGGTCCATGGGAGACAGTAAACCTCAATTGAAGCATCGGAATCTAAAACTGAACTCACAGGAGAGGTTCAAACATAGAAAGTTTGAGTGTCAGTCCTCTTGTACTTAAGTCGGCATTGAGCTTTTTGAATTTAATTCCGATGAAATTTCTGTGTTTCATCGTCAATAAGAAGGTCCAAGGGATACAGGAAACCTGAAGTGAAACATCAGAATCTAGAACTGGACTCACAGAAAAGGTTCAAATCATTGAAAGTTAGAGTGTCAGTCCTCTTGTACTTAAGTCGGCATTGTGCCTTTTAATTTTAATTCCGATGCAATATCTCTGTTTCATCGTCAATAAGAAGGTGCAATGTATACAGTAAACCTGAAGTGACGCATCGGAATCTAAAACTGGTGTCACAGGAGAGGTTCAAATCATAGAAAGTGAGAGTGTCAGTCCACTTTACTTAAGTCGCCATTGTGCCTTTTGTATTAAATTCGGATGCAATTTCTGTGCTTCATCGTCAATAAGAAGGTCCAAGGGATACAGTAAACCTGAAGTGCAGCATCGGAATCTAAATCTGGAGTCACAGGAGAGGTTCAAATCATAGAAAGTGAGAGTGTCAGTCCGATTGTACTTAAGTCGGCATTGTGCCATTTGTATTAAATTCGGATGCAATTTCTGTGATTCATCGTCAATAAGAAGGTCCAAGGGATACAGGAAACCTGAAGTGAAGCATCGGAATCTAAAACTGGACTCACAGGAGAGATTCAACTCACAGATAGTTAGAGTGTCACTCCTCTTGTACTTAAGTCGGTATTGTGCCTTTTGTATTAAATTCGGATGCAATTTCTGTGTTTCATCGTCCATAAGAAGGTCCAAGGTATACAGTAAACCTGAAGTGAAGCATCGGAATCTAAAACTGGACTCACAGGAGAGGTTCCAATCATAGAAAGTTAGAGTGTCAGTCCTCCTAAACTTATGTCGGCATTGTGCCTTTTGAATTTAATTCCGATGCAATTTCTGTGTTTAATCGTCAACAAAAAGGAGCAAGGTATACAGTAAACCTGAAGTGAAGCATCGGAATCTAAAACTGGACTCACCGGAGAGGTTCAAATCATAGAAAGTGAGAGTGTCAGTCCTCTTGTTCTCAAGTTGCCTTTGTGCCCTTTGTATTAATTTCGGATGCAATTTCTGTGTTTCATCGTCAATAAGAAGGTCCACAGGATACTGTAAACCTGAAGTTAAGCATCGGAATCTAAAAGTGGACTCACAGGAGAGGTTCAAATCATTTAAAGTTAGAGTGTCTGTCCTCTTGTACTTAAGTCGGCATTGTGCCTTTTAATTTTAATTCCGATGCAATTTCTGTGTTTCATCGTCAATAAGAAGGTGCAAGGTATACAGTAAACCTGAAGTGAAGCGCCGGAATCCAAAATTGGACTCACAGGAGAGGTTCAAATCATAGCAAGCGAGAGTGTCAGTCCTCTTTTACTTAAGTCGGCATTGTGCCTTTTCAATTTAGTTCCGATGCAATGTCTGTGTTTCATCGTCAATAAGAAGGTCCAAGGGATACAGTAAACCTGAAGTGAAGCGTCAGAATCTAAAATTGGACTCACAGGAGAGGTTCAAATCATAGAAAGTGAGAGTGTCAGTCTTGTTTTACTTGAGTCGGCATTGTGCCTTTTGAATTTATTTCATATTCAATGTCTGTGTTTCATCGTCAATAAGAAGGTCCAAGGTATACAGTAAACCTGAAGTGAAGCATGGGAATCTAAAACTGGACTCACAGGAGACGTTCAAATCATAGAAAGTGAGAGTGTCAGTCCGCTTGTACTTAAGTCGGCATTGTGCCTTTTGTGTTAAATTCCAATGCAATTTTTGTGTTTCATCGTCTACAAGAAGGTGCAAGATATACAGTAAACCTGAAGTGAAGCATCGGAATATGAAACTGGACTCCCAGGAGAGGTTCAAATCATAGTTAGTGAGAGTGTCAGTCCTCTTGTACTTAAGTCGGCATTGTGCCATTTGTATTAAATTCAGATGCGATTCCTGTGTTTCATCGTCAATAAGAAAATCCAAGGGATACAATAAACATGAAGTGAAACATCGGAATCTAAAACAGGACCCACAGGAGAGGTTCAAATCATAGAAAGTTAGAGTGTCACTCCTCTTGTACTTACGTCGGTATTGTGCCCTTTGTATTAAATTCGGATGCAATTTCTGTGTTTCATCGTGAATAAGAAGGTCCAAGGGATACAGTAAACCTAAACGGAAGCATCGGAATCTAAAACTGAACTCACAGGAGAGGTTCAAATCATAGAAAGTGAGAGTGTCAGTCTTCTTATACTTAAGTCGGCATTGTGCCATTTGTATTAAATTCGGATGCAATTTCTCTGTTTCATCGTCAATATGAAGGTCTAAGGGATACATTTAACCCGAAGTGAAGCTTCGGAATCTAAAACTGGACTCACAGGAGAGGTTCAAATCATAGAATGTCAGAGTGTCAGTCCTCTTGTACTTAAGTCGGCATTGTGCCATTTGTATTAAATTCGGATGCATTTTCTGTGTTTCATCCTCAATAAGAAGGTCCAAGGGATACAGTAAACCTGAAGAGAAGCATCGGAATCTAAAACTGGACTCACAGAAAAGGTTCAAATCATTGAAAGAGAGAGTGTCGGTCCACTTGTACTTAAGCCGGCATTGTGCATTTTGTATTAAATTCGGATGCAATTTCTGTGTTTCATCGTCAATAAGAAGGTCCAAGGGATACAGTAAACCTGAAGTGAAGCATCAGAATCTAAAACTGGACTCACAGGAGAGGTTCAAATCGTAGACAGTTAGAGTGTCACTCCTCTTGTACTTAAGTCGGTATTGTGTCATTTGTATTCAATTCGGATGCAATTTCTGTGTTTCATCGTCATCAAGAAGGTCCAAGGGATACAGTAAACCTGAAGTGAAGCATCGGAGTCTAAAACTGGTCTCACAGGAGAGGTTCAAATCATAGAATGTGAGAGTGTCAGTCCTCTTGTACTTTAGTCGGCATTGTGCCATTTGTATTAAATTCGGATGCAATTTCTGTGTTTCATCGTCAATAAGAAGGTCCAAGGGATACAGTAAACCTGAAGTGAAGCATCGGAATCTAAAACTGGACTCACAGAAAAGGTTCAAATCATTGAAAGTGAGAGTGTCAGTCCTCTTGTACTTAAGCCGGCATTGTGCCTTTTGTATTAAATACGGATGCAATTTCTGTGTTTCATCATTAATATGATGGTCCAAGGGATACAGTAAACCTGAAGTGAAACGTCGGAATCTAAAATTGGACTCACACGGGAGGTTCAAATGATAGAAAGTGAGAGTGTCAGTCCTCTTTTACTTAATTCGGCATTCTGCCTTTTGAATTTATTTGCCATGCAATGTCTGTGTTTCATCGTCAATAAGAAGGTCCAAGGGATACAGTAAACCTGAAGTGAAGCATCGGAATCTAAAACTGGAGTCACAGGAGAGGTTCAAATCATAGAAAGTGAAAGTGTCAGTCCGATTGTACTTAAGTCGGCATTGTGCCTTTTGTATTAAATTCGGATGCAATTTCTGTGTTTCATCGTCAATTAGAAGGTGCAAGTTATACAGTAAACCTGAAGTGAAGCATCGAAATCTAAAACTGGACTCACAGGAGTGGTCCAAATCATTGAAAGTGAGAGTGTCAGTCCTCTTGTACTTAAGTCGGCATTGTGCCCATTGTATTAAATTCGGATGCAATTTCTGTGTTTCATCGTCAATAAGAAGGTCCAAGGGATACAGTAAACCTGAAGTGAAGCATCAGAATCTAAAACTGGACTCAAAGGAGAGGTTCAAATCATAGAGCGTTAGAGTGTCACTCCTCTTGTACTTAAGTCAGTATTGTGCCTTTTGTATTAAATTCGGATTCGATTTCTGTGTTTCATCGTAAATAAGAAGGTCCAAGGGATACAGTAAACCTGAAGTGAAGCATCGGAATTTAAAACTGGACTCACAGGAGAGGTTCAAATCATAGAAAGTTAGAGTGTCAGTCGTCTTGTACTTAAGTCGGCATTGTGCCTTTTATATTAATTCGGATGCAAACTCTGTGGTTCATCGTCAATACGAAGGTCCAAGGGATACAATAAACCTGAAGTGAAGCATCGGAATCTAAAACTGGACTCACAGGAGTGGTTCAAATCATAGAAAGTTAGATTGTCAGTCCTCTTTTACTTATGTGGGCATTGTGCCTTTTGTATTAAATTCCGATGCAATTTTTGTGTTTCTTCGTCAATAAGAAGGTGCAAGATATACAGTAAACCTGAAGTGATGCATCGGAATATAAACTGGACTCCCAGGAGAGGTTCAAATCATAGTTAGTGAGTGTGTCAGTCCTCTTGTACTTAAGTCGGCATTGTGCCATTTGTATTAAATTCGGATGCGATTCCTGTGTTTCATCGTCAATAAGAAAATCCAAGGGATACAATAAACCTGAAGTGAAACATCGGAATCTAAAACTGGACCCTCAGGAGAGGTTCAAAGCATAGAAAGTTAGAGTGTCACTCCTCTTGTACTTAAGTCGGTATTGTGCCCTTTGTATTAAATTCGGATGCAATTTCTGTGTTTCATCGTCAATAAGAAGGTCCAAGGGATACAGTAAACCTGAACGGAAGCATCGGAATCTAAAACTGAACTCACAGGAGAGGTTCAAATCATAGAAAGTGAGAGTGTCAGTCTTCTTATACTTAAGTCGGCATTGTGCCATTTGTATTGAATTCGGATGCAATTTCTGTGTTTCATCGTCAATATGAAGGTCTAAGGGATACAGTTAACCTGAAGTGAAGCATCGGAATCTAAAACTGGACTCGCAGGAGAGGTTCAATTCATAGAATGTCTGAGTGTCAGTCCTCTTGTACTTAAGTCGGCATTGTGCTATTTGTATTAAATTCGGATGCAATTTCTGTGTTTCATCGTCAATAAGAAGGTCCAAGGGATACAGTAAACTTGAAGTGAAGCATCGGAATCTAAAACTGGACTCACAGAAAAGGTTCAACCATTGAAAGTGAGAGTGTCAGTCCTCGTGTACTTAAGTCGGCATTGTGCCTTTTAATTTTAATTCCGATGCAATTTCTGTGTTTCATCGTCAATAAGAAGGTGCAAGGTATATGGTAAGCCTGAAGTGAAGCATCGGAATCTAAAACTGGACTCACAGGAGAGGTTCAAATCATAGAAAGTTAGAGTGTCAGTCCTGATGTACTTAAGTCGGCATTGTGCCTTTTGTATTAAATTCGGATGCAAACTCTGTGTTTCATCGTCAATAAGAAGGTCCAAGGGATACAGTAAACCTGAAGTGAAGCATCGGAATCAAAAACTGGACTCACAGGAGAGTTTCAAACCAGAGAAAATTAGAGTGCCAGTCCTCTTGTAATTAAGTCGGAATTTTTCCTTTTGAAGTTAATTCCGACGCAATTTCTGTGTTTCATCGTCAATAAGAAGGTGCAAGGTATACAGTAAACCTGAGGTGAAGCATCGGAATCTAAAACTGGACTCACAGGAGAGGTTCAAATCGTTGAAAGTGAGAGTGTCAGTCCTCTTGTACTTTAGTTGGCATTGTGCCTTTTGTATTAAATTCGGATGCCATTTCTTTGTTTCATCGTCAATAAGAAGGTCAATGTATACAGTAAACCTGAAGTGAAGCATCGGAATCTAAAACTGGACTCACAGGGGACGTTCAAATCATAGAAAGTGAGAGAGTCAGTCCGCTTGTACTTAAGTCGGCGTTGTGCCATTTGTATTAAATTCGGATGCAATTTCTGTGTTTCATCGTCAAAAAGATGTTCCAAGGGATACAGTAAACCTGAAGTGAAACGTCGGAATCTAAAATTGGACTCACAGGAGAGGTTCAAATGATAGAAAGTGAGAGTGTCAATCCTCTTTTACTTAATTCGGCATTGTGCCTTTTGAATTTAGTTCCCATGCAATGTCCGTGTTTCATCGTCAATAAGAAGGTCCAAGGGATACAGTATACCTGAAGTGAAGCATCGGAATCTAAAACTGGAGTCAAAGGAGAGGTTCAAATCATAGAAAGTTAAAGTGCCAGTCCTCTTTTACTTAAGTCGGCATTGTTCCGTTTGTATTAAATTCCGATGCAATTTTTGTGTTTCATCGTCAATAAGAAGGTGCAAGGTATACGGTAAGCCTGAAGTGAAGCATCGGAATCTAAAACTGGACTCACAGGAGAGGTTCAAATCATAGAAAGTTAGAGTGTCAGTCCTGATGTACTTAAGTCGCCTTTGTGCCTTTTGTATTAGATTCGGATGCAATTTCTGTGTTTCATCGTCAACAAGAAGGTCCAAGGAATAAAGTAAACCTGAAGTGAAGCATCGGAATCTAAAACTGGACTCACAGGAGAGGTTCAAACCATAGAAAGTAGGAGTGTCAGTCCTCTTGTACTTAAGTCGTCATTGTGTCTTTTGTATTAAATTCGAATGCAAGCTCTGTGTTTTATCGTCAATAAGAAGGTCCAAGAGACAGTAAACCTCAATTGAAGCATCGGAATCTAAAACTGAACTCACAGGAGAGGTTCAAACATAGAAAGTTTGAGTGTCAGTTCTCTTGTTCTTAAGTCGGCATTGAGCCTTTAGAATTTAATTCCGATGAAATTTCTGTGTTTCATCGTCAATAAGAAGGTCCAAGGGATACAGGAAACCTGAAGAGAAGCATCGGAATCTAAAACTGGACTCACAGAAGAGGTTCAAATCATTGAAAGTTTGAGTGTCAGTCCTCTTGTACTTAAGCCGGCATTGTGCCTTTTAATTTTAATTCCGATGTAATTTCTCTGGTTCATCGTCAATAAGAAGGTGCAATGTATACAGTAAAACTGAAGTGAAGCATCGGAATCTAAAACTGGAGTCACAGGAGAGGTTCAAATCATAGAAAGTGAGAGTGTCAGTCCGATTGTACTTAAGTCGGTATTGTGCCTTTTGTATTAAATTCGGATGCAATTTCTGTGTTTCATCGTCCATAAGAAGGTCCAAGGTATACAGTAAACCTGAAGTGAAGCGTCGGAATCTAAAACTGGACTCACAGGAGAGCTTCAAATCATAGAAAGTTAGAGCGTCAGTCCTCTTTTACTTGAGTCGGCATTGTGCCACTTGTATTAAATTCGGATGCAATTTCTGTGTTTCATCGTCAATAAGAAGGTCCAAGGGATACAGTAAATCTGTAGTGAAGCATCGGAATCTAAAACTGGACTCAGAGAAGGGGTTCCAATCATAGAAAGTTAGAGTGTCAGTCCTCTTGTACTTATGTCGGCATTGTGCATTTTGAATTTAATTCCGATGCAATTTCTGTGTTTCATCGTCAACAAAAACGTGCAAGGTATACAGTAAACCTGAAGTGAAGCATCGGAATCTAAAACTGGACTCACCGGAGACGTTCAAATCATAGAAAGTGAGAGTATCAGTCCTCTTGTCCTTAAGTCGCCTTTGTGCCCTTTGGAAATGTTTTCGGATGCAATTTCTGTGTTTCATCGTCAACAAGAAGGTCCAAGGGATACAGTAAACCTGAAGTGAAGCATCGGAATCTAAAACTGGACTCACAGGAGAGGTTCAAATAATAGAGAGTTAGAGTGTCACTCCTCTTGTACTTAAGTCGGTATTGTGCCATTTGTATTCAATTCGGATGGAATTTCTGTGTTTCATCGTCAATAAGAAGGTCCACGGGATAGAGTAAACCTGAAGTTAAGCATCGGAATCTAAAAGTGGACTCACAGGTGAGGTTCAAATCATTGAAAGTTAGAGTGTCTGTCCTCTTGTACTTAAGTCGGCATTGTGCCTTTTGAATTTAGTTCCGATGCAATGTCTGTGTTTCATCGTCAATAAGAAGGTCCAAGGGATACAGTAAACCTGAAGTGAAGCGTCGGAATCCAAAATTGGACTCACAGGAGAGGTTCAAATCATAGAAAGTGAGAGTGTCAGTACTCTTTTAGTTAAGTCGGCATTGTGCCTTTTGAATTTATTTCCCATGCAATGTCTGTGTTTCATCGTCAATAAGAAGGTCCAAGGTATACAGTAAACCTGAAGTGAAGCATGGGAATCTGAAACTGAACTCACAGGAGAGGTTCAAATCATAGAAAGTGAGAGTGTCAGTCCTCTTGTACTTAAGTCGCCTTTGTGCCTTTTGTATTAGATTCGGATGCAATTTCTGTGTTTCATCGTCAACCAGAAGGTCCAAGGGATACAGTAAACCTGAAGTGAAGCATCGGAATCTGAAACTGAACTCACAGGAGAGGTTCAAATCATTGAAAGTAAGAGTGTCAGTCCTCTTGTTCTTAAGCCGGCATTGTGCCTTTTAATTTTAATTCCGATGCAATTTCTCCGTTTCATCGTCAATAAGAAGGAGCAATGTATACAGTAAACCTGAAGTGACGCATCGGAATCTAAAACTGGTGTCACAGGATAGGTTCAAATCATAGGAAGTGAGAGTGTCAGTCCACTTTACTTAAGTCGCCATTGTGCCATTTGTATTAAATTCGGATGCAATTTCTGTGTTTCATCGTCAATAAAAAGGTCCAAGAGATACAGTAAACCTGAAGTGAAGCATCGGAATCTAAAACTGGAGTCACAGGAGAGGTTCAAATCATAGAAAGTAAGAGTGTCAGTCCGATTGTACTTAAGTCGGTATTGTGCCTTTTTTTTTAAATTCATATGCAATATCTGTGATTCATCGTCAATAAGAAGATCCAAGGGATACACTAAACCTGAAGTGAAGCATCGGAAACTAAAACTGGACTCACAGGAGAGATTCAAGTCACAGATAGTTAGAGTGTCACTCCTCTTGTACTTAAGTCGGTATTGTGCCTTTTGTATTAAATTCGGATGCAATTTCTGTGTTTCATCGTCAATAAGAAGGTCCAAGGTATACAGTAAACCTGAAGTGAAGCATCGGAATCTAAAACTGGACTCAAAGGAGAGGTTCAAATCATAGAAAGTTAGAGTGTCAGTCCTCATTTACTTCAGTCGGCATTTTGCCTTTTTTATTAAATTCCGATGCAATTTCTGTGTTTCATCGTCAATAAGAAGGTCCAAGGGATACAGTTAACCTGAAGTGAAGCATCGGAAACTAAAACTGTACTCACAGGAGAGGTTCTAATCATAGAAAGTGAGAGTGTCAGTCATCTTGTAATTAAGTCGGCATTAAGCCATTTGTATTAAATTCGGATGCAATTTCTGTGTTTCATCGCCAATAAGATGGTCCAAGGGATACAGTAAACCTGAAGTGAAGCATCGGAATCTAAAACTGGACTCACAGGAGAGGTTCAGATCATAGAGAGTTAGAGTGTCACTCCTCTCGTACTTAATTCGGTATTGTGCCTTTTGTATTAAATTCGGATGCAATTTCTGTGTTTCATCGTCAATAAAAGGGTCCAAGGGATTCAGTAAACCTGTAGTGAAGCATCGGAATCTAAATCTGGACTCACAGGAGAGGTTCCAATCATAGAAAGTTAGAGTGTCAGTCCTCTTGTACTTAAGTCGGCATTGTGCCTTTTGAATTTAATTCCGATGCAATTTCTGTGTTTCATCGTCAATAAGAAGGTGCAAGGTACACAGTAAACCTGAAGTGAAGCATCGGAATCTAAAACTAGACTCACAGGAGAGGTTCAAATCATAGAATGTGAGAGTGTCAGTCCACTTGGACTTAAGTCGCCATTGTGCCTTTTGTATTAAATTCGGATGCAATTATTGTCTTTCATCGTCAACAAGAAGGTCCAAGGGTTACATTAAACCTGAAGTGAAGCATCGGAATCTAAAACTGTACTCGCAGGAGAGGTTCAAATCATAGAAAGTTAGAGTATCAGTCCTCTTTTACTTAAGTCGCCATTGTGCCTTTTGTATTAAATTCGGATGCAATTTCTGTGTTTTATCGTCAATAAGAAGGTCCATGGGATACAGTAAACCTGAAGTGAAGCGTCGGAATCCAAAATTGGACTCACAGGATAGATAGAATGTTAGAGTGTCAGTCCTCTTTTACTTAAGTCGGCATTGTGCATTTTGTATTAAATTCGGAAGCAATTTCTGTGTTTCATCGTCAATAAGAAGGTCCATGGGATACAGTAAACCTGAAGTGAAGCGTCGGAATCCAAAATTGGACTCACAGGAGAGGTTCAAATCATAGAAAGTGAGAGTGTCAGTCCTCTTTTACTTAAGTCGGCATTGTGCCTTTTGAATTTAGTTCCGATGCAATGTCTGTGTTTCATCGTCAATAAGAAGGTCCAAGGGATACAGTAAAGCTGAAATGAAGCATCGAAATCTAAAACTGGACTCACAGGAGAGGTTCAAATCATAGAAAGTGAGAGTGTTAGTCCGCTTGTACTTAAGTCGGTATTTTGCCATTTGTATTAAATTCGGATTCATTGTCTGTGTTTCATCGTCTATAAGAAGGTCCAAGGGATACAGTTAATCTGTAGTGAAACATCGGAATCTAAAACTGGACTCACAGGAGAGATTCAAATCATAGATAGTTAGAGTGTCAGTCCTCTTGTACTTAAGTCGCCATTGTGCCTTTTGTATTAAATTAGGATGCAATTTCTGTGTTTCATCGTCAACAAGAAGGTCCAAGGGATACAGTAAACCTGAAGTGAAGCATCGGAATCTAAAACAGGACTCGCAGGAGAGGTTCAAATCATAGCAAGTTAGAGTGTCAGTCCTCTTTTACTTAAGCCGGCATTGTGCCTTTTGTATTAATTTCGAATGCAAACTCTGTGTTTAATCGTGAATAAGAAGGTCCAAGCGATACAGTAAACCTGAAGTAAAGCATCGAAATCTAAAACGGGACTCACAGGAGAGGTTCAAATCATAGAAAGTTAGAGTGTCACTCCGCTTGTACTTAAGTCGGTATTGTGCCTTTTGTATTAAAATCGGATACAATTTCTGTGTTTCATCGTCAATAAGAAGGTCCAAGGGATACAGTAAACCTTAAGTGAAGCATCGGAATCTAAAACTGGACTCACAGGATAGATAGAATGTTAGAGTGTCAGTCCTCTTTTACTTAAGTCGGCATTGTGCATTTTGTATTAAATTCGGAAGCAATTTCCGTGTTTCATCGTCAATATGAAGGTCCAAGGGATACCGTTAACCTGAAGTGAAGCATCGGAATGTAAAACTGTACTCACAGGAGAGGTTCAAATCATAGAAAGTGAGAGTGTCAGTCATCTTGTAATTAAGTCGGCATTAAGCCATTTGTATTTAATTCGGATGCAATTTCTGTGTTTCATCGTCAATAAGAAGGTGCAAGGTACACAGTAAACCTGAAGTGAAGCATCGGAATCTCAAACTGGACTCACAGGAGAGGTTCAAATCATAGAATGTGAGAGTGTCAGTCCACTTGGACTTAAGTCGCCATTGTGCCTTTTGTATTAAATTCGGATGCAATTATTGTCTTTCATCGTCAACAAGAAGGTCCAAGGGATACAGTAAACCTGAAGTGAAGCATCGGAATCTAAAACTGTACTCGCAGGAGAGGTTCAAATCATAGAAAGTTAGAGTATCAGTCCTCTTTTACTTAAGTCGGCATTGTGCCTTTTGTATTAATTTCGAAAGCAAACTCTGTGTTTCATCGTCAATAAGAAGGTCCAAGGGATACAATAAACCTGAAGTGAAGCATCGGAATCTAAAACTGGACTCACAGGAGAGGTTCAAATCATAGAGAGTTAGAATGTCACTCCTCTCGTACTTAATTCGGTATTGTGCCTTTTGTATTAAATTCGGATGCAATTTCTGTGTTTCATCGTCAATAAAAAGGTCCAAGGGATTCAGTAAACCTGTAGTGAAGCATCGGAATCTAAATCTGGACTCACAGGAGAGGTTCCAATCATAGAAAGTTAGAGTGTCAGTCCTCTTGTACTTAAGTCGGCGTTGTGCCTTTTGAATTTAATTCCGATGCAATTTCTGGGTTTCATCATCAATAAGAAGGTGCAAGGTACACAGTAAACCTGAAGTGAAGCATCGGAATCTAAAACTGGACTCACAGGAGAGGTTCAAATCATAGAATGTGAGAGTGTCAGTCCACTTGGACTTAAGTCGCCATTGTGCCTTTTGTATTAAATTCGGATGCAATTATTGTCTTTCATCGTCAACAAGAAGGTCCAAGGGATACAGTTAACCTGAAGTGAAGCATCGGAATCTAAAACTGTACTCGCAGGAGAGGTTCAAATCATAGAAAGTTAGAGTATCAGTCCTCTTTTACTGAAGTCGGCATTGTGCCTTTTGTATTAATTTCGAATGCAAACTCTGTGTTTCATCGTCAATAAGAAGGTCCAAGGGATACAGTTAACCTGAAGTGAAGCATCGGAACCTAAAACTGTTCTCACAGGAGAGGTTCAAATCAAAGAAAGTGAGAGTGCCAGTCCTCTTTACTTAAGTCACCATTGTGCTTTTTGTATTAAATTCGGATGCAATTTCTGTGTTTTATCGTCAATTAGAAGGTTCAAGGGATACAGTAAACCTGAAGTGAAGCATCGAAATTTAAAACTGCACTCACAGGAGAGGTTCAAATCATTGAAAGTTAGAGTGTCAGTCCTCTTGTACTTAAGTCGGCATTGTGCCTTTTGTATTAAATTCGGATGCAAACTCTGTGTTTCATCGTCAATAAGAAGGTCCAAGGGATACAGTAAACCCGAAGTGAAGCATCGGAATCTAAAACTGGACTCACTGGAGTGGTTCAAATCATAGAAAGTTAGAGTGTCAGTCCTCTTGTACTTAAGTCGGCATTGTGCTTTTTGAATTTAATACCGATGCAATTTCTGTGTTTCATCGTCAATAAGAAGGTCCATGGGATACAGTAAACCTTAAGTGAAGCATCGGTATCTAAAACTGGACTCACAGGATAGATAGAATGTTAGAGTGTGAGTCCTCTTTTACTTAAGTCGGCATTGTGCATTTTGTATTAAATTCGGAAGCAATTTCTGTGTTTCATCGTCAATTAGAAGGTCCATGGGATACAGTAAACCTGAAGTGAAGCGTCGGAATCCAAAATTGGACTCACAGGAGAGGTTCAAATCATAGAAAGTGAGAGTGTCAGTCCTCTTTTACTTAAGTCGGCATTGTGCCTTTTGAATTTAGTTCCGATGCAATGTCTGTGTTTCATCGTCAACAAGAAGGTCCAAGGGATACAGTAAACCTGAAATGAAGCATCGAAATCTAAAACTGGACTCACAGGAGAGGTTCAAATCATATAAAGTGAGAGTGTCAGTCCGCTTGTACTTAAGTCGGTATTGTGCCATTTGTATTAAATTCGGATTCAATGTCTGTGTTTCATCGTCTATAAGAAGGTCCAAGGGATACAGTTAATCTGTAGTGAAGCATCGGAATCTAAAACTGGACTCACAGGAGAGATTCAAATCATAGATAGTTAGAGTGTCAGTCCTCTTGTACTTAAGTCGCCATTGTGCCTTTTGTATTAAATTAGGATGCAATTTCTGTGTTTCATCGTCAACAAGAAGGTCCAAGGGATACAGTAAACCTGAAGTGAAGCATCGGAATCTAAAACTGGACTCGCAGGAGAGGTTCAAATCATAGCAAGTTAGAGTGTCAGTCCTCTTTTACTTAAGTCGGCATTTTGCCTTTTGTATTAATTTCGAATGCAAACTCTGTGTTTAATCGTCAATAAGAAGGTCTAAGCGATACAGTAAACCTGAAGTAAAGCATCGGAATCTAAAACTGGACTCACAGGAGAGGTTCAAATCATAGAAAGTTAGAGTGTCACTCCGCATGTACTTAAGTCGGTATTGTGCATTTTGTATTAAAATCGGATACAATTTCTGTGTTTCATCGTCAATAAGAAGGTCCAAGGGATACAGTAAACCTTAAGTGAAGCATCGGTATCTAAAACTGGACTCACAGGATAGATAGAATGTTAGAGTGTCAGTCCTCTTTTACTTAAGTCGGCATCGTGCATTTTGTATTAAATTCGGAAGCAATATCTGGGTTTCATCGTCAATAAGAAGGTCCAAGGGATACAGTTAACCTGAAGTGAAGCATCGGAATCTGAAACTGTACTCACAGGAGAGGTTCAAATCATAGAAAGTGAGAGTGTCAGTCATCTTGTACTTAAGTCGGCATTAAGCCATTTGTATTTAATTCGGATGCAATTTCTGTGTTTCATCGTCAAGAAGAAGGTCTAAGGGATACAGTAAACCTGAAGTGAAGCATCGGAATCTAAAACTGGACTCACAATAAAGGTTCAAATCATAGAAAGTGAGAGTGACAGTCCTCTTGTGCTTAAATCGTCATTGTGCCATTTGTATTAAATTCGGATGCAATTTCTGTGTTTCATCGCTAATAAGAAGGTCCAAGGGATACAGTAAACCTGAAGTGAAGCATCGGAATCTAAAACTGGACTCACGGGAGAGGTTCAAATCATAGAGACTTAGAGTGTCAGTCCTCTTGTACTTAAGTCGCCATTGTGCCTTTTGTATTAAATTAGGATGCAATTTCTGTGTTTCATCGTCAACAAGAAGGTCCAAGGGATACAGTAAACCTGAAGTGAAGCATCGGAATCTAAAACAGGACTCGCAGGAGAGGTTCAAATCATAGCAAGTTAGAGTGTCAGTCCTCTTTTACTTAAGCCGGCATTGTGCCTTTTGTATTAATTTCGAATGCAAACTCTGTGTTTAATCGTGAATAAGAAGGTCCAAGCGATACAGTAAACCTGAAGTAAAGCATCGAAATCTAAAACGGGACTCACAGGAGAGGTTCAAATCATAGAAAGTTAGAGTGTCACTCCGCTTGTACTTAAGTCGGTATTGTGCCTTTTGTATTAAAATCGGATACAATTTCTGTGTTTCATCGTCAATAAGAAGGTCCAAGGGATACAGTAAACCTTAAGTGAAGCATCGGAATCTAAAACTGGACTCACAGGATAGATAGAATGTTAGAGTGTCAGTCCTCTTTTACTTAAGTCGGCATTGTGCATTTTGTATTAAATTCGGAAGCAATTTCCGTGTTTCATCGTCAATATGAAGGTCCAGGGATACCGTTAACCTGAAGTGAAGCATCGGAATGTAAAACTGTACTCACAGGAGAGGTTCAAATCATAGAAAGTGAGAGTGTCAGTCATCTTGTAATTAAGTCGGCATTAAGCCATTTGTATTTAATTCGGATGCAATTTCTGTGTTTCATCGTCAATAAGAAGGTGCAAGGTACACAGTAAACCTGAAGTGAAGCATCGGAATCTCAAACTGGACTCACAGGAGAGGTTCAAATCATAGAATGTGAGAGTGTCAGTCCACTTGGACTTAAGTCGCCATTGTGCCTTTTGTATTAAATTCGGATGCAATTATTGTCTTTCATCGTCAACAAGAAGGTCCAAGGGATACAGTAAACCTGAAGTGAAGCATCGGAATCTAAAACTGTACTCGCAGGAGAGGTTCAAATCATAGAAAGTTAGAGTATCAGTCCTCTTTTACTTAAGTCGGCATTGTGCCTTTTGTATTAATTTCGAAAGCAAACTCTGTGTTTCATCGTCAATAAGAAGGTCCAAGGGATACAATAAACCTGAAGTGAAGCATCGGAATCTAAAACTGGACTCACAGGAGAGGTTCAAATCATAGAGAGTTAGAATGTCACTCCTCTCGTACTTAATTCGGTATTGTGCCTTTTGTATTAAATTCGGATGCAATTTCTGTGTTTCATCGTCAATAAAAAGGTCCAAGGGATTCAGTAAACCTGTAGTGAAGCATCGGAATCTAAATCTGGACTCACAGGAGAGGTTCCAATCATAGAAAGTTAGAGTGTCAGTCCTCTTGTACTTAAGTCGGCATTGTGCCTTTTGTATTAAATTCGGATGCAAACTCTGTGTTTCATCGTCAATAAGAAGGTCCAAGGGATACAGTAAACCCGAAGTGAAGCATCGGAATCTAAAACTGGACTCACTGGAGTGGTTCAAATCATAGAAAGTTAGAGTGTCAGTCCTCTTGTACTTAAGTCGGCATTGTGCTTTTTGAATTTAATACCGATGCAATTTCTGTGTTTCATCGTCAATAAGAAGGTCCATGGGATACAGTAAACCTTAAGTGAAGCATCGGTATCTAAAACTGGACTCACAGGATAGATAGAATGTTAGAGTGTGAGTCCTCTTTTACTTAAGTCGGCATTGTGCATTTTGTATTAAATTCGGAAGCAATTTCTGTGTTTCATCGTCAATTAGAAGGTCCATGGGATACAGTAAACCTGAAGTGAAGCGTCGGAATCCAAAATTGGACTCACAGGAGAGGTTCAAATCATAGAAAGTGAGAGTGTCAGTCCTCTTTTACTTAAGTCGGCATTGTGCCTTTTGAATTTAGTTCCGATGCAATGTCTGTGTTTCATCGTCAACAAGAAGGTCCAAGGGATACAGTAAACCTGAAATGAAGCATCGAAATCTAAAACTGGACTCACAGGAGAGGTTCAAATCATATAAAGTGAGAGTGTCAGTCCGCTTGTACTTAAGTCGGTATTGTGCCATTTGTATTAAATTCGGATTCAATGTCTGTGTTTCATCGTCTATAAGAAGGTCCAAGGGATACAGTTAATCTGTAGTGAAGCATCGGAATCTAAAACTGGACTCACAGGAGAGATTCAAATCATAGATAGTTAGAGTGTCAGTCCTCTTGTACTTAAGTCGCCATTGTGCCTTTTGTATTAAATTAGGATGCAATTTCTGTGTTTCATCGTCAACAAGAAGGTCCAAGGGATACAGTAAACCTGAAGTGAAGCATCGGAATCTAAAACTGGACTCGCAGGAGAGGTTCAAATCATAGCAAGTTAGAGTGTCAGTCCTCTTTTACTTAAGTCGGCATTTTGCCTTTTGTATTAATTTCGAATGCAAACTCTGTGTTTAATCGTCAATAAGAAGGTCTAAGCGATACAGTAAACCTGAAGTAAAGCATCGGAATCTAAAACTGGACTCACAGGAGAGGTTCAAATCATAGAAAGTTAGAGTGTCACTCCGCATGTACTTAAGTCGGTATTGTGCATTTTGTATTAAAATCGGATACAATTTCTGTGTTTCATCGTCAATAAGAAGGTCCAAGGGATACAGTAAACCTTAAGTGAAGCATCGGTATCTAAAACTGGACTCACAGGATAGATAGAATGTTAGAGTGTCAGTCCTCTTTTACTTAAGTCGGCATCGTGCATTTTGTATTAAATTCGGAAGCAATATCTGGGTTTCATCGTCAATAAGAAGGTCCAAGGGATACAGTTAACCTGAAGTGAAGCATCGGAATCTGAAACTGTACTCACAGGAGAGGTTCAAATCATAGAAAGTGAGAGTGTCAGTCATCTTGTAATTAAGTCGGCATTAAGCCATTTGTATTTAATTCGGATGCAATTTCTGTGTTTCATCGTCAAGAAGAAGGTCTAAGGGATACAGTAAACCTGAAGTGAAGCATCGGAATCTAAAACTGGACTCACAATAAAGGTTCAAATCATAGAAAGTGAGAGTGACAGTCCTCTTGTGCTTAAATCGTCATTGTGCCATTTGTATTAAATTCGGATGCAATTTCTGTGTTTCATCGCTAATAAGAAGGTCCAAGGGATACAGTAAACCTGAAGTGAAGCATCGGAATCTAAAACTGGACTCACGGGAGAGGTTCAAATCATAGAGACTTAGAGTGTCACTCCTCTTGTACTAAAGTCGGTATTGTGCCTTTTGTATTAAATTCGGATGCAATTTCTGTGTTTCATCGTCAATAAAAAGGTCCAAGGGATACAGTAAACCTGTAGTGAAGCATCGGAATCTAAATCTGGAGTCACAGGAGAGGTTCCAATCATAGAAAGTTAGAGTGTCAGTCCTCTTGTACTTAAGTCGGCATTGTGGTTTTTGAATTTAATTCCGATGCAATTTCAGTGTTTCATCGTCAATAAGAAGGTGCAAGGTATACAGTAAACCTGAAGTGAAGCATTGGAATCTAAAACTGGACTCACAGGAGAGGTTCAAATCATAGAATGTGAGAGTGTCAGTCCACTTGTACTTAAGTCGCCATTGTGCCTTTTGTATTAAATTCGGATGCAATTATTGTCTTTCATCGCCAACAAGAAGGTCCAAGGGATACAGTTAACCTGAAGTGAAGCATCGGAATCTAAAACTGTACTCGCAGGAGAGGTTCAAATAATAGAAAGTTAGAGTGTCAGTCCTCTTTTACTTAAGTCGGCATTGTGCCTTTTGTATTAATTTCGAATGCAAACTCTGTGTTTCATCGTCAATAAGAATGTCCAAGGGATACAGTTAACCTGAAGTGAAGCATCGGAATCTAAAAATTTTCTCACAGGAGAGGTTCAAATCATAGAAAGTGAGAGTGTCAGTCCTCTTTACTTAAGTCGCCATTGTGCCTTTTGTATTAAATTCGGATGCAATTTCTGTGTTTTATCGTCAATAAGAAGGTCCAAGGGATACAGTAAACCTGAAGTGAAGCATCGAAATTTAAAACTGCACTCACAGGAGAGGTTCAAATCATTGAAAGTTAGAGTGTCAGTCCACTTGTACTTAAGTCGGCATTGTGCCTTTTGTATTAAATTCGGATGCAAACGATGTGTTTCATCGTCAATAAGAAGGTCCAAGGGATACAGTAAACCTGAAATGAAGCATCGGAATCTAAAACTGGACTCACAGGAGAGGTTCAAATCATAGAAAGTGAGAGTGTCAGTCCGCTTGTACTTAAGTCGGTATTGTGCCATTTGTATTAAATTCGGATGCAATGTCTGTGTTTCATCGTCTATAAGAAGGTCCAAGGGATACAGTAAATCTGTAGTGAAGCATCGGAATCTAAAACTGGACACACAGGAGAGATTCAAATCATAGATAGTTAGAGTGTCAGTCCTCTTGTACTTAAGTCGCCATTGTGCCTTTTGTATTAAATTAGGATGCAATTTCTTTGTTTCATCGTCAACAAGAAGATCCAAGGGATACAGTAAACCTGAAGTGAAGCATCGGAATCTAAAACTGGTCTCGCAGGAGAGGTTCAAATCATAGCAAGTTAGAGTGTCAGTCCTCTTTTACTTAAGTCGGCTTTGTGCCTTTTGTATTAATTTCGAATGAAGAAACTCTGTGTTTCATCGTCAATAGGAAGGTTCAAGGGATACAGTAAACCTGAAGTAAAGCATCGAAATCTAAAACTGGACTCACAGGAGAGGTTCAAATCATAGAGAGTTAGAGTGTCACTCCGCTTGTACTTAAGTCGGTATTGTGCATTTGTATTAAAATCAGATACAATATCTGTGTTTCATCGTCAATAAGATGGTCCTAGGGATACAGTAAACGTTAAGTGAAGCATCGATATCTAAAACTGGACTCACAGGATAGATAGAAATTTAGAGTGTCAGTCCTCTTTTACTTAAGTCGGCATTGTGCATTTTGCATTAAAATCGGAAGCAATTTCTGTGTTTCGTCGTCAATAAGAAGGTCCAAGGGATACAGTTAACCTGAAGTGAAGCATCGGAATCTAAAACTGTACTCACAGGGAGGTTCAAATCATAGAAAGTGAGAGTGTCGGTCATCTTGTAATTAATTCGGCATTAAGCCATTTGTATTAAATTCGGATGCAATTTCTGTGTTTCATCGTCAAGAAGAAGGTCCAAGGGATACAGTAAACCTGAAGTGAAGCATCGGAATCTAAAACTGGACTCACAATAAAGATTCAAATCATAGAAAGTGAGAGTGTCAGTCCTCTTGTACTTAAGTTGGCATTGTAACATTTGTATTAAATTCGGATGCAATTTCTGTGTTTCATCGCCAATAAGAAGGTCCAAGGGATACAGTAAACCTGAAGTGAAGCATCGGAATCTAAAACTGGACTCACAGGAGAGGTTCAAATCATAGAGAGAGAGAGTGTCACTCCTCTTGTACTTAAGTCGGTATTGTGCCTTTTGTATTAAATTCGGATGCAATTTCTGTGTTTCATCGTCAATAAAAAGGTCCAAGGGATACAGTAAACCTCTAGTGAAGCAACGGAATCTAAATCTGGACTCACAGGAGAGGTTCCAATCATAGAAAGTTAGAGTGTCAATCCTCTTGTACTTAAGTCTGCATTGTGCCTTTTGAATTTAATTCCGATGCAATTTCTGTGTTTCATCGTCAATAAGAAGGTGCAAGGTATACAGTAAACCTGAAGTGAAGCATCGGAATCTAAAACTGGACTCACAGGAGAGGTTCAAATCATTGAATGTGAGAGTGTCAGTCCACTTGTACTTAAGTCGCCATTGTGCCTTTTGTATTAAATTCGGGGCAATTTCTGTCTTTCATCGTCAACAAGAAGGTCCAAGGGGTACAGTAAACCTGAAGTGAAGCATCGGAATCTAAAACTGTACTCGCAGGAGAGGTTCAAATCATAGAAAGTTAGAGCGTCGGTCCTCTTTTACTTAAGTCGGCATTGTGCCTTTTGTATTAATTTCGAATGCAAACTCTGTGTTTCATCGTCAATACGAAGGTCCAAGGTATACAGTTAACCTGAAGTGAAGCATCGGAATCTAAAACTGTTCTCACAGGAGAGGTTCAAATCATAGAAAGTGAGAGTATCAGTCCTCTTTACTTAAGTCGCCATTGTGCCTTTTGTATTAATTTCGAATGCGAACTCTGTGTTTCATCGTCAATAAGAAGGTCCAAGGGATACAGTAAACCTGAAGTAAAGCATCGAAATCTAAAACTGGACTCACAGGAGAGGTTCAAATCATAGAAAGTTAGAGTGTCACTCCGATTGTACTTAAGTCGGTATTGTGCTTTTGTATTAAAATAGGATACAATTTCTGTGTTTCATCGTCAAGAAGAAGGTCCAAGGGAAACAGTAAACCTGAAGTGAAGCATCGGAATCCAAAACTGGACTCACAATAAAGGTTCAAATCATAGAAAGTAAGTGTCAGTCCTCTTGTACTTAAGTCGGCATTGTGCCATTTGTATTAAATTCGGATGCAATTTCTGTGTTTCATCGCCAATAAGAAGGTCCAAGGGATACACTAAACCTAAAGTGAAGCATCGGAATCTAAAACTGGACTCACAGGAGAGGTTCAAATCATAGAGAGTTAGAGTGTCACTCCTCTTGTACTTAAGTCGGTATTGTGCCTTTTGTATAAATTCGGATGCAATTTCTGTCTTTCATCGTCAACAAGAAGGTCGGAGGGATACAGTAAACCTGAAGTGAAGCATCGGAATCTAAAACTGTACTCGCAGGAGAGGTTCAAATCATAGAAAGTTAGAGTGTCAGTCCTATTTTACTTATGTCGGCATTGTGCCTTTTGTATTAATTTCGAATGCAAACTCTGTGTTTCATCGTCAATAAGAAGGTCCAAGGGATACAGTTAACCTGAAGTGAAGCATCGGAATCGAAGACTGTTCTCACAGGAGAGGTTCAAATCATAGAAAGTGAGAGTGTCAGTCCTCTTTACTTAAGTCGCCGTTGTGCCTTTTGTATTAAATTCGGATGCAATTTCTGTGTTTTATCGTCAATAAGAAGGTCCAAGGGATACAGTAAACCTGAAGTGAAGCATCGAAATTTAAAACTGCACTCACAGGACAGGTTCAAATCATTGAAAATTACAGTGTCAGTCCTCTTGTACTTAAGTCGGCATTGTGCCATTTGTATTAAATTCAGTTGCAAACTCTGTGTTTCATCGTCAATAAGAAGGTCCAAGGGATACAGTAAACCTGAAGTGAAGCATCGGAATCTAAAACTGGACTCACTGGAGAGGTTCAAATCATAGAAAGTTAGAGTGTCAGTCCTCTTTTACTTAAGTCGGCATTGTGCCTTTTGAATTTAATTCCGATGCAATTTCTGTGTTTCATCGTCAATAAGAAGGTCCAAGGGATACAGTAAACCTGAAGTGAAGCGTCGGAATCCAAAATTGGACTCACAGGAGAGGTTCAAATCATAGAAAGTGAGAGTGTCAGACCTCTTTTACTTAAGTAGGCATTGAGCATTTTGAATTTAGTTCCGATGCAATGTCTGTGTTTCATCGTCAATAAGAAGGTCCAAGGGATACAGTAAAATTCAAATGAAGCATTGGAATCTAAAACTGGACTCACAGGAGAGGTTCAAATCATAGAAAGTGAGAGTGTAAGTCCGCTTGTACTTAAGTCGGTATTGTGCAATTTGTATTAAATTCGGATGCAATGTCTGTGTTTCATCGTCTATAAGAAGGTCCAAGGGATACAGTAAATCTGTAGTGAAGCATCGGAAACTAAAACTGGACTCAAGGGAGAGATTCAAATCACAGATAGTTAGAGTGTCAGTCCTCTTGTACTTAAGTCGCCATTGTGCCTTTTGTATTAAATTAGGATGCAATTTCTGTGTTTCATCGTCAACAAGAAGGTCCAAGGGATACAGTAAACCTGAAGTGAAGCATCGGAATCAAAAACTGGACTCGCAGGAGAGGATCAAATCATAGCAAGTTAGAGTGTCGGTCCTGTTTTACTTAAGTCGGCATTGTGCCTTTTGTATTAATTTCGAGTGCAAACTCTGTGTTTCATCGTCAATAAGAAGGTCCAAGGGATACAGTAAACCTGTAGTAAGGCATCGAAATCTAAAACTGGACTCACAGGAGAGGTTCAAATCATAGAAAGTTAGAGTGTCACTGCACTTGTACTTAAGTCGGTATTGTGCCTTTTGTATTAAAATCGGATACAATTTCTGTGTTTCATCGTCAATAAGAATATCCAAGGGATACAGTAAACCTTAAGTGAAGCATCGGAATCTAAAACTGGACTAACAGGTTGGTTCAAATCATAGAATGTTAGAGTGTCAGTCCTCTTTTACTTAAGTCAGCATTGTGCATTTTGTATTAAATTCGGAAGCAATCTGTGTTTCATCGTCAATAAGAAGGTCCAGGGGATACAGTTAACCTAAAGTGAAGCATCGGAATCTAAAACTGTACTCACAGGAGAGGTTCAAATCACAGAAAGTGAGAGTGTCAGTCATCTTGTAATTAAGTCGGCATTAAGCCATTTGTATTAAATTCGGATGCAATTTCTGTGTTTCATCGTCAAGAAGAAGGTCCAAGGGATACAGTAAACCTAAAGTGAAGCATCGGAATCTAAAACTGGACTCACAATAAAGGTACAAATCATAGAAAGTGAGAGTGTCAGTCCTCTTGTACTTAAGTCGGAATTGTGCCATTTGTATTAAATTCGGATGCAATTTCTGTGTTTCATCGCCAATAAGAAGGTCCAAGGGATACACTAAACCTGAAGTGAAGCATCAGAATCTAAAACTGGACTCACAGGAGAGGTTCAAATCATAGAGAGTTAGAGTGTCACTCCTCTTGTACTTAAGTCGGTACTGTGCCTTTTGTATAAATTCCGATGCAATTTCAGTCTTTCATCGTCAACAAGAAGGTCGAAGGGATACAGTAAACCTGAAGTGAAGCATCGGAATCTAAAACTGTACTCGCAGGAGAGGTTCAAATCATAGAAAGTTAGTGTGTCAGTCCTATTTTACTTACGTCGGCATTGTGCCTTTTGTATTAATTTCGAATGCAAACTCTGTGTTTCATCGTCAATAAGAAGGTCCAAGGGATACAGTTAACCTGAAGTGAAGCATCGGAATCGAAGACTGTTCTTACTGGAGAGGTTCAAATCATAGAAAGTGAGAGTGTCAGTCCTCTTTACTTAAGTCGCCATTGTGCCTTTTGTATTAAATTCGGATGCAATTTCTGTGTTTTATCGTCAACAAGAAGGTCCAAGGGATACAGTTAACCTGAAGTGAAGCATCGGAATCGAAGACTGTTCTCACAGGAGAGGTTCAAATCATAGAAAGTGAGAGTGTCAGTCCTCTTTACTTAAGTCGCCATTGTGCCTTTTGTATTAAATTCGGATGCAATTTCTGTGTTTTATCGTCAATAAGAAGGTCCAAGGGATACAGTAAACCTGAAGTGAAGCATCGAAATTTAAAACTGCACTCACAGGACAGGTTCAAATCATTGAAAATTACAGTGTCAGTCCTCTTGTACTTAAGTCGGCATTGTGCCATTTGTATTAAATTCAGTTGCAAACTCTGTGTTTCATCGTCAATAAGAAGGTCCAAGGGATACAGTAAACCTGAAGTGAGCGTCGGAAGCCAAAATTGGAATCACAGGAGAGGTTCAAATCATAGAAAGTGAGAGTGTCAGTCCTCTTTTACTTAAGTAGGCATTGTGCATTTTGAATTTAGTTCCGATGCAATATCTGTGTTTCATCGTCAATAAGAAAGTCCAAGGGATACAGTAAAATTGAAATGAAGCATCGGAATCTAAAACTGGACTCACAGGAGAGGTTCAAATCATAGAAAGTGAGAGTGTCACTGCGCTTGTACTTAAGTCGGTATTGTGCCTTTTGTATTAAAATCAGATACAATTTCTGTGTTTCATCGTCAATAAGAATATCCAAGGGATACAGTAAACCTTAAGTGAAGCATCGGAATCAAAAACTGGACTCGCAGGAGAGGATCAAATCATAGCAAGTTAGAGTGTCGGTCCTGTTTTACTTAAGTCGGCATTGTGCCTTTTGTATTAATTTCGAATGCAAACTCTGTGTTTCATCGTCAATAAGAAGGTCCAAGGGATACAGTAAACCTGAAGTAAAGCATCGAAATCTAAAACTGGACTCACAGGAGAGGTTCAAATCATAGAAAGTTAGAGTGTCACTGCGCTTGTACTTAAGTCGGTATTGTGCCTTTTGTATTAAAATCAGATACAATTTCTGTGTTTCATCGTCAATAAGAATATCCAAGGGATACAGTAAACCTTAAGTGAAGCATCGGAATCTAAAACTGGACTCACAGGATAGGTTCAAATCATAGAATGTTAGAGTGTCAGTCCTCTTTTACTTAAGTCAGCATTGTGCATTTTGTATTAAATTCGGAAGCAATTTCTGTGTTTCATCGTCAATAAAAAGGTCAAAGGGATACAGTTAACCTGAAGTGAATCATCGGAATCTAAAACTGTACTCACAGGAGAGGTTCAAATCATAGAAAGTGAGAGTGTCAGTCATCTTGTAATTAAGTCGGCATTAAGCCATTTGTATTAAATTCGGATGCAATTTCTGTGTTTCATCGTCAAGAAGAAGGTCCAAGGGATACACTAAACCTAAAGTGAAGCATCGGAATCTAAAACTGGACTCACAATAAAGGTTCAAATCATAGAAAGTGAGAGTGTCAGTCCTCTTGTACTTAAGTCGGCATTGTGCCATTTGTATTAAATTCGGATGCAATTTCTGTGTTTCATCGCCAATAAGAAGGTTTAAGGGATACAGTAAATCCTGAAGTGAAGCATCGGAATCTAAAACTGGACTCAAAGGAGAGGTTCAAATCATAGAAACTGAGAGTGTCAGTCATCTTGTAATTAAGTCGGCATTGCGCCTTTTGAATTTAATTCCGATGCAATTTCTGTGTTTCATCATCAATAAGAGGATGCAAGGTATACAGTAAACCTGAAATGAAGCATCGAAATCTAAAACTGGACTCACAGGAGATGTTCAAATTATAGAAAGTGAGAGTGTCAGTCCTCTTGTACTTAAGTCGGCATTGTGCCTTTTGTATTAAATTCGGAAGCAATTTCTGTGTTTCATCGTCAATAACAAGGTCCAAGAGATACAGTAAACCTGTAGTGAAGCATCGGAATCAAAATCTGGACTCACAGGAGAGGTTCCAATCATAGAAAGTTAGAGTGTCAGTCCTCTTGTACTTAAGTCGGCATTGTGCCTTTTGAATTTAATTCCGATGCAATGTCTGTGTTTCATCGTCAATAAGAAGGTGCAAGGTATACAGTAAACCTGAAGTGAAGCATCGGAATTTAAAACTGGACTCACAGGAGAGGTTCAAATCATAGAAAGTGAGAGTGTCAGTCCGCTTGTACTTAAGTCGGTATTGTGCAATTTGTATTAAATTCGGATGCAATGTCTGTGTTTCATCGTCTATAAGAAGGTCCAAGGGATACAGTAAATCTGTAGTGAAGCATCGGAATTTAAAACTGGACTCACAGGAGAGATTCAAATCATTGATAGTTAGAGTGTCAGTCCTCTTGAACTTAAGTCGCCATTGTGCCTTTTGTATTAAATTAGGATGCAATTTCTGTGTTTCATCGTCAACAAGAAGGTCCAAGGGATACAGTAAACCTGAAGTGAAGCATCGGAATCAAAAACTGGACTCGCAGGAGAGGATCAAATCATAGCAAGTTAGAGTGTCGGTCCTGTTTTACTTAAGTCGGCATTGTGCCTTTTGTATTAATTTCGAGTGCAAACTCTGTGTTTCATCGTCAATAAGAAGGTCCAAGGGATACAGTAAACCTGAAGTAAAGCATCGAAATCTAAAACTGGACTCACAGGAGAGGTTCAAATCATAGAAAGTGTGAGTGTCAGTCCTCTTGTACTTAAGTTTGCATTGTGCCATTTGTATTAAATTCGGATGCAATTCCTGTTTTTCATCGTCAATAAGAAGTTCCAAGGGATACAGTAAACCTGAAGTGAAGCATCGAAATCGATAACTGGACTCATAGGAGAGGTCAAATCATAGAAAGTTAGGGTGTCACTCCTCTTGTACTTGAGTCGGTATTGTGCCTTTTGTATTAAATTCTTATGCAAACTCTGTGTTTCATCGTCAATAAGAAGGTCCAAGGGATGCAGTAAACCTGAAGTGAAGCATCGGAATCTAAAACTGGGCTCACAGGAGAGGTTCAAATCATAGAAAGTTAGAATGTCCGTCCTCTTGAACTTAAGTCGGCATTGTGCCTTTTGTATTAAATTCGGATGCAATGTCTGTGTTTCATCGTCTATAAGAAGGTCCAAGGGATACAGTAAATCTGTAGTGAAACATCGGAATCTAAAACTGGACTCAAAGGAGAGATTCAAATCACAGATAGTTAGAGTGTCAGTCCTCTTGTACTTAAGTCGCCATTGTGCCTTTTGTATTAAATTAGGATGCAATTTCTGTGTTTCATCGTCACCAAGAAGATCCAAGGGATACAGTAAACCTGAAGTGAAGCATCGGAATCAAAAACTGGACTCGCAGGAGAGGATCAAATCATAGCAAGTTAGAGTGTCGGTCCTGTTTCACTTAAGTCGGCATTGTGCCTTTTGTATTAATTTCGAATGCAAACTCTGTGTTTCATCGTCAATAAGAAGGTCCAAGGGATACAGTAAACCTGAAGTAAAGCATCGAAATCTAAAACTGGACTCACAGGAGAGGTTCAAATCATAGAAAGTTAGAGTGTCACTGCGCTTGTACTTAAGTCGGTATTGTGCCTTTTGTATTAAAATCAGATACAATTTCTGTGTTTCATCGTCAATAAGAATATACAAGGGATACAGTAAACCTTAAGTGAAGCATCGGAATCTAAAACTGGACTCACAGGATAGGTTCAAATCATAGAATGTTAGAGTGTCAGTCCTCTTTTACTTAAGTCAGCATTGTGCATTTTGTATTAAATTCGGAAGCAATCTCTGTGTTTCATCGTCAATAAAAAGGTCAAAGGGATACAGTTAACCTGAAGTGAATCATCGGAATCTAAAACTGTACTCACAGGAGAGGTTCAAATCATAGAAAGTGAGAGTGTCAGTCATCTTGTAATTAAGTCGGCATTAAGCCATTTGTATTAAATTCGGATGCAATTTCTGTGTTTCATCGTCAAGAAGAAGGTCCAAGGGATACAGTAAACCTAAAGTGAAGCATCGGAATCTAAAACTGGACTCACAATAAAGGTTCAAATCATAGAAAGTGAGAGTGTCAGTCCTCTTGTACTTAAGTCGGCATTGTGCCATTTGTATTAAATTCGGATGCAATTTCTGTGTTTCATCGCCAATAAGAAGGTTTAAGGGATACAGTAAATCCTGAAGTGAAGCATCGGAATCTAAAACTGGACTCACAGGAGAGGTTCAAATCATAGAAACTGAGAGTGTCAGTCATCTTGTAATTAAGTCGGCATTGCGCCTTTTGAATTTAATTCCGATGCAATTTCTGTGTTTCATCATCAATAAGAGGATGCAAGGTATACAGTAAACCTGAAATTAAGCATCGAAATCTAAAACTGGACTCACAGGAGATGTTCAAATTATAGAAAGTGAGAGTGTCAGTCCTCTTGTACTTAAGTCGGCATTGTGCCTTTTGTATTAAATTCGGATGCAATTTCTGTGTTTCATCGTCAGTAACAAGGTCCAAGAGATACAGTAAACCTGTAGTGAAGCATCGGAATCAAAATCTGGACTCACAGGAGAGGTTCCAATCATAGAAAGTTAGAGTGTCAGTCCTCTTGTACTTAAGTCGGCATTGTGCCTTTTGAATTTAATTCCGATGCAATGTCTGTGTTTCATCGTCAATAAGAAGGTGCAAGGTATACAGTAAACCTGAAGTGAAGCATCGGAATTTAAAACTGGACTCACAGGAGAGGTTCAAATCATAGAAAGTGAGAGTGTCAGTCCGCTTGTACTTAAGTCGGTATTGTGCAATTTGTATTAAATTCGGATGCAATGTCTGTGTTTCATCGTCTATAAGAAGGTCCAAGGGATACAGTAAATCTGTAGTGAAGCATCGGAATTTAAAACTGGACTCACAGGAGAGATTCAAATCATTGATAGTTAGAGTGTCAGTCCTCTTGAACTTAAGTCGCCATTGTGCCTTTTGTATTAAATTAGGATGCAATTTCTGTGTTTCATCGTCAACAAGAAGGTCCAAGGGATACAGTAAACCTGAAGTGAAGCATCGGAATCAAAAACTGGACTCGCAGGAGAGGATCAAATCATAGCAAGTTAGAGTGTCGGTCCTGTTTTACTTAAGTCGGCATTGTGCCTTTTGTATTAATTTCGAGTGCAAACTCTGTGTTTCATCGTCAATAAGAAGGTCCAAGGGATACAGTAAACCTGAAGTAAAGCATCGAAATCTAAAACTGGACTCACAGGAGAGGTTCAAATCATAGAAAGTGTGAGTGTCAGTCCTCTTGTACTTAAGTTTGCATTGTGCCATTTGTATTAAATTCGGATGCAATTCCTGTTTTTCATCGTCAATAAGAAGTTCCAAGGGATACAGTAAACCTGAAGTGAAGCATCGAAATCGATAACTGGACTCATAGGAGAGGTCAAATCATAGAAAGTTAGGGTGTCACTCCTCTTGTACTTGAGTCGGTATTGTGCCTTTTGTATTAAATTCTTATGCAAACTCTGTGTTTCATCGTCAATAAGAAGGTCCAAGGGATGCAGTAAACCTGAGGTGAAGCATCGGAATCTAAAACTGGGCTCACAGGAGAGGTTCAAATCATAGAAAGTTAGAATGTCCGTCCTCTTGAACTTAAGTCGGCATTGTGCCTATTGTATTAAATTCGGATGCAATGTCTGTGTTTCATCGTCTATAAGAAGGTCCAAGGGATACAGTAAATCTGTAGTGAAACATCGGAATCTAAAACTGGACTCAAAGGAGAGATTCAAATCACAGATAGTTAGAGTGTCAGTCCTCTTGTACTTAAGTCGCCATTGTGCCTTTTGTATTAAATTAGGATGCAATTTCTGTGTTTCATCGTCACCAAGAAGATCCAAGGGATACAGTAAACCTGAAGTGAAGCATCGGAATCAAAAACTGGACTCGCAGGAGAGGATCAAATCATAGCAAGTTAGAGTGTCGGTCCTGTTTTACTTAAGTCGGCATTGTGCCTTTTGTATTAATTTCGAATGCAAACTCTGAGTTTCATCGTCAATAAGAAGGTCCAAGGGATACAGTAAACCTGAAGTAAAGCATCGAAATCTAAAACTGGACTCACAGGAGAGGTTCAAATCATAGAAAGTTAGAGTGTCACTGCGCTTGTACTTAAGTCGGTATTGTGCCTTTTGTATTAAAATCAGATACAGTTTCTGTGTTTCATCGTCAATAAGAATATACAAGGGATACAGTAAACCTTAAGTGAAGCATCGGAATCTAAAACTGGACTCACAGGATAGGTTCAAATCATAGAATGTTAGAGTGTCAGTCCTCTTTTACTTAAGTCAGCATTGTGCATTTTGTATTAAATTCGGAAGCAATTTCTGTGTTTCATCGTCAATAAAATGGTCAAAGGGATACAGTTAACCTGAAGTGAATCATCGGAATCTAAAACTGTACTCACAGGAGAGGTTCAAATCATAGAAAGTGAGAGTGTCAGTCATCTTGTAATTAAGTCGGCATTAAGCGATTTGTATTAAATTCGGATGCAATTTCTGTGTTTCATCGTCAAGAAGAAGGTCCAAGGGATACAGTAACCCTAAAGTGAAGCATCGGAATCTAAAACTGGACTCACAATAAAGGTTCAAATCATAGAAAGTGAGAGTGTCAGTCCTCTTGTACTTAAGTCGGCATTGTGCCATTTGTATTAAATTCGGATGCAATTTCTGTGTTTCATCGCCAATAAGAAGGTTTAAGGGATACAGTAAATCCTGAAGTGAAGCATCGGAATCTAAAACTGGACTCACAGGAGAGGTTCAAATCATAGAAACTGAGAGTGTCAGTCATCTTGTAATTAAGTCGGCATTGCGCCTTTTGAATTTAATTCCGATGCAATTTCTGTGTTTCATCATCAATAAGAGGAAGCAAGGTATACAGTAAACCTGAAATGAAGCATCGAAATCTAAAACTGGACTCACAGGAGATGTTCAAATTATAGAAATTGAGAGTGTCAGTCCTCTTGTACTTAAGTCGGCATTGTGCCTTTTGTATTAAATTCGGATGCAATTTCTGTGTTTCATCGTCAATAACAAGGTCCAAGAGATACAGTAAACCTGTAGTGAAGCATTGGAATCAAAATCTGGACTCACAGGAGAGGTTCCAATCATAGAAAGTTAGAGTGTCAGTCCTCTTGTACTTAAGTCGGCATTGTGCCTTTTGAATTTAATTCCGATGCAATGTCTGTGTTTCATCGTCAATAAGAAGGTGCAAGGTATACAGTAAACCTGAAGTGAAGCATCGGAATTTAAAACTGGACTCACAGGAGAGGTTCAAATCATAGAAAGTGAGAGTGTCAGTCCGCTTGTACTTAAGTCGGTATTGTGCAATTTGTATTACATTCGGATGCAATGTCTGTGTTTCATCGTCTATAAGAAGGTCCAAGGGATACAGTAAATCTGTAGTGAAGCATCGGAATTTAAAACTGGACTCACAGGAGAGATTCAAATCATTGATAGTTAGAGTGTCAGTCCTCTTGAACTTAAGTCGCCATTGTGCCTTTTGTATTAAATTAGGATGCAATTTCTGTGTTTCATCGTCAACAAGAAGGTCCAAGGGATACAGTAAACCTGAAGTGAAGCATCGGAATCAAAAACTGGACTCGCAGGAGAGGATCAAATCATAGCAAGTTAGAGTGTCGGTCCTGTTTTACTTAAGTCGGCATTGTGCCTTTTGTATTAATTTCGAGTGCTAACTCTGTGTTTCATCGTCAATAAGAAGGTCCAAGGGATACAGTAAACCTGAAGTAAAGCATCGAAATCTAAAACTGGACTCACAGGAGAGGTTCAAATCATAGAAAGTGTGAGTGTCAGTCCTCTTGTACTTAAGTTTGCATTGTGCCATTTGTATTAAATTCGGATGCAATTCCTGTTTTTCATCGTCAATAAGAAGTTCCAAGGGATACAGTAAACCTGAAGTGAAGCATCGAAATCGATAACTGGACTCATAGGAGAGGTCAAATCATAGAAAGTTAGGGTGTCACTCCTCTTGTACTTGAGTCGGTATTGTGCCTTTTGTATTACATTCTTATGCAAACTCTGTGTTTCATCGTCAATAAGAAGGTCCAAGGGATGCAGTAAACCTGAAGTGAAGCATCGGAATCTAAAACTGGGCTCACAGGAGAGGTTCAAATCATAGAAAGTTAGAATGTCCGTCCTCTTGAACTTAAGTCGGCATTGTGCCTTTTGTATTAAATTCGGATGCAATGTCTGTGTTTCATCGTCTATAAGAAGGTCCAAGGGATACAGTAAATCTGTAGTGAAACATCGGAATCTAAAACTGGACTCAAAGGAGAGATTCAAATCACAGATAGTTAGAGTGTCAGTCCTCTTGTACTTAAGTCGCCATTGTGCCTTTTGTATTAAATTAGGATGCAATTTCTGTGTTTCATCGTCACCAAGAAGATCCAAGGGATACAGTAAACCTGAAGTGAAGCATCGGAATCAAAAACTGGACTCGCAGGAGAGGATCAAATCATAGCAAGTTAGAGTGTCGGTCCTGTTTTACTTAAGTCGGCATTGTGCCTTTTGTATTAATTTCGAATGCAAACTCTGTGTTTCATCGTCAATAAGAAGGTCCAAGGGATACAGTAAACCTGAAGTAAAGCATCGAAATCTAAAACTGGACTCACAGGAGAGGTTCAAATCATAGAAAGTTAGAGTGTCTCTGCGCTAGTACTTATGTCGGTATTGTGCCTTTTGTATTAAAATCAGATACAATATCTGTGTTTCATCGTCAATAAGAATATACAAGGGATACAGTAAAACTTAAGTGAAGCATCGGAATCTAAAACTGGACTCACAGGATAGGTTCAAATCATAGAATGTTAGAGTGTCAGTCCTCTTTTACTTAAGTCAGCATTGTGCATTTTGTATTAAATTCGGAAGCAATTTCTGTGTTTCATCGTCAATAAAAAGGTCAAAGGGATACAGTTAACCTGAAGTGAATCATCGGAATCTAAAACTGTACTCACAGGAGAGGTTCAAATCATAGAAAGTGAGAGTGTCAGTCATCTTGTAATTAAGTCGGCATTAAGCCATTTGTATTAAATTCGGATGCAATTTCTGTGTTTCATCGTCAAGAAGAAGGTCCAAGGGATACAGTAAACCTAAAGTGAAGCATCGGAATCTAAAACTGGACTCACAATAAAGGTTCAAATCATAGAAAGTGAGAGTGTCAGTCCTCTTGTACTTAAGTCGGCATTGTGCCATTTGTATTAAATTCGGATGCAATTTCTGTGTTTCATCGCCAATAAGAAGGTTTAAGGGATACAGTAAATCCTGAAGTGAAGCATCGGAATCTAAAACTGGACTCACAGGAGAGGTTCAAATCATAGAAACTGAGAGTGTCAGTCATCTTGTAATTAAGTCGGCATTGCGCCTTTTGAATTTAATTCCGATGCAATTTCTGTGTTTCATCATCAATAAGAGGATGCAAGGTATACAGTAAACCTGAAATGAAGCATCGAAATCTAAAACTGGACTCACAGGAGATGTTCAAATTATAGAAAGTGAGAGTGTCAGTCCTCTTGTACTTAAGTCGGCATTGTGCCTTTTGTATTAAATTCGGATGCAATTTCTGTGTTTCATCGTCAGTAACAAGGTCCAAGAGATACAGTAAACCTGTAGTGAAGCATCGGAATCAAAATCTGGACTCACAGGAGAGGTTCCAATCATAGAAAGTTAGAGTGTCAGTCCTCTTGTACTTAAGTCGGCATTGTGCCTTTTGAATTTAATTCCGATGCAATGTCTGTGTTTCATCGTCAATAAGAAGGTGCAAGGTATACAGTAAACCTGAAGTGAAGCATCGGAATTTAAAACTGGACTCACAGGAGAGGTTCAAATCATAGAAAGTGAGAGTGTCAGTCCGCTTGTACTTAAGTCGGTATTGTGCAATTTGTATTAAATTCGGATGCAATGTCTGTGTTTCATCGTCTATAAGAAGGTCCAAGGGATACAGTAAATCTGTAGTGAAGCATCGGAATTTAAAACTGGACTCACAGGAGAGATTCAAATCATTGATAGTTAGAGTGTCGGTCCTGTTTTACTTAAGTCGGCATTGTGCCTTTTGTATTAATTTCGAGTGCAAACTCTGTGTTTCATCGTCAATAAGAAGGTCCAAGGGATACAGTAAACCTGAAGTAAAGCATCGAAAACTAAAACTGGACTCACAGGAGAGGTTCAAATCATAGAAAGTGTGAGTGTCAGTCCTCTTGTACTTAAGTTTGCATTGTGCCATTTGTATTAAATTCGGATGCAATTCCTGTTTTTCATCGTCAATAAGAAGTTCCAAGGGATACAGTAAACCTGAAGTGAAGCATCGAAATCGATAACTGGACTCATAGGAGAGGTCAAATCATAGAAAGTTAGGGTGTCACTCCTCTTGTACTTGAGTCGGTATTGTGCCTTTTGTATTAAATTCTAATGCAAACTCTGTGTTTCATCGTCAATAAGAAGGTCCAAGGGATGCAGTAAACCTGAAGTGAAGCATCGGAATCTAAAACTGGGCTCACAGGAGAGGTTCAAATCATAGAAAGTTAGAATGTCCGTCCTCTTGAACTTAAGTCGGCATTGTGCCTTTTGTATTAAATTCGGATGCAATGTCTGTGTTTCATCGTCTATAAGAAGGTCCAAAGGATACAGTAAATCTGTAGTGAAACATCGGAATCTAAAACTGGACTCAAAGGAGAGATTCAAATCACAGATAGTTAGAGTGTCAGTCCTCTTGTACTTAAGTCGCCATTGTGCCTTTTGTATTAAATTAGGATGCAATTTCTGTGTTTCATCGTCACCAAGAAGATCCAAGGGATACAGTAAACCTGAAGTGAAGCATCGGAATCAAAAACTGGACTCGCAGGAGAGGATCAAATCATAGCAAGTTAGAGTGTCGGTCCTGTTTTACTTAAGTCGGCATTGTGCCTTTTGTATTAATTTCGAATGCAAACTCTGTGTTTCATCGTCAATAAGAAGGTCCAAGGGATACAGTAAACCTGAAGTAAAGCATCGAAATCTAAAACTGGACTCACAGGAGAGGTTCAAATCATAGAAAGTTAGAGTGTCACTGCGCTTGTACTTAAGTCGGTATTGTGCCTTTTGTATTAAAATCAGATACAATTTCTGTGTTTCATCGTCAATAAGAAGTTCCAAGGGATACAGTAAACCTGAAGTGAAGCATCGAAATCGATAACTGGACTCATAGGAGAGGTCAAATCATAGAAAGTTAGGGTGTCACTCCTCTTGTACTTGAGTCGGTATTGTGCCTTTTGTATTAAATTCTTATGCAAACTCTGTGTTTCATCGTCAATAAGAAGGTCCAAGGGATGCAGTAAACCTGAAGTGAAGCATCGGAATCTAAAACTGGGCTCACAGGAGAGGTTCAAATCATAGAAAGTGAGAGTGTCAGTCATCTTGTAATTAAGTCGGCATTAAGCCATTTGTATTAAATTCGGATGCAATATCTGTGTTTCATCGTCAAGAAGAAGGTCCAAGGGATACAGTAAACCTGAAGTGAATCATCGGAATCTAAAACTGTACTCACAGGAGAGGTTCAAATCATAGAAAGTGAGAGTGTCAGTCATCTTGTAATTAAGTCGGCATTAAGCCATTTGTATTAAATTCGGATGCAATATCTGTGTTTCATCGTCAAGAAGAAGGTCCAAGGGATACAGTAAACCTAAAGTGAAGCATCGGAATCTAAAACTGGACTCACAATAAAGGTTCAAATCATAGAAAGTGAGAGTGTCAGTCCTCTTGTACTTAAGTCGGCATTGTGCCATTTGTATTAAATTCGGATGCAATTTCTGTGTTTCATCGCCAATAAGAAGGTTTAAGGGATACAGTAAATCCTGAAGTGAAGCATCGGAATCTAAAACTGGACTCACAGGAGAGGTTCAAATCATAGAAACTGAGAGTGTCAGTCATCTTGTAATTAAGTCGGCATTGCGCCTTTTGAATTTAATTCCGATGCAATTTCTGTGTTTCATCATCAATAAGAGGATGCACGGTATACAGTAAACTTGAAATGAAGCATCGAAATCTAAAACTGGACTCACAGGAGATGTTCAAATTATAGAAAGTGAGAGTGTCAGTCCTCTTGTACTTAAGTCGGCATTGTGCCTTTTGTATTAAATTCGGATGCAATTTCTGTGTTTCATCGTCAGTAACAAGGTCCAAGAGATACAGTAAACCTGTAGTGAAGCATCGGAATCAAAATCTGGACTCACAGGAGAGGTTCCAATCATAGAAAGTTAGAGTGTCAGTCCTCTTGTACTTAAGTCGGCATTGTGCCTTTTGAATTTAATTCCGATGCAATGTCTGTGTTTCATCGTCAATAAGAAGGTGCAAGGTATACAGTAAACCTGAAGTGAAGCATCGGAATTTAAAACTGGACTCACAGGAGAGGTTCAAATCATAGAAAGTGAGAGTGTCAGTCCGCTTGTACTTAAGTCGGTATTGTGCAATTTGTATTAAATTCGGATGCAATGTCTGTGTTTCATCGTCTATAAGAAGGTCCAAGGGATACAGTAAATCTGTAGTGAAGCATCGGAATTTAAAACTGGACTCACAGGAGAGATTCAAATCATTGATAGTTAGAGTGTCAGTCCTCTTGAACTTAAGTCGCCATTGTGCCTTTTGTATTAAATTAGGATGCAATTTCTGTGTTTCATCGTCAACAAGAAGGTCCAAGGGATACAGTAAACCTGAAGTGAAGCATCGGAATCAAAAACTGGACTCGCAGGAGAGGATCAAATCATAGCAAGTTAGAGTGTCGGTCCTGTTTTACTTAAGTCGGCATTGTGCCTTTTGTATTAATTTCGAGTGCAAACTCTGTGTTTCATCGTCAATAAGAAGGTCCAAGGGATACAGTAAACCTGAAGTAAAGCATCGAAATCTAAAACTGGACTCACAGGAGAGGTTCAAATCATAGAAAGTGTGAGTGTCAGTCCTCTTGTACTTAAGTTTGCATTGTGCCATTTGTATTAAATTCGGATGCAATTCCTGTTTTTCATCGTCAATAAGAAGTTCCAAGGGATACAGTAAACCTGAAGTGAAGCATCGAAATCGATAACTGGACTCATAGGAGAGGTCAAATCATAGAAAGTTAGGGTGTCACTCCTCTTGTACTTGAGTCGGTATTGTGCCTTTTGTATTAAATTCTTATGCAAACTCTGTGTTTCATCGTCAATAAGAAGGTCCAAGGGATGCAGTAAACCTGAAGTGAAGCATCGGAATCTAAAACTGGGCTCACAGGAGAGGTTCAAATCATAGAAAGTTAGAATGTCCGTCCTCTTGAACTTAAGTCGGCATTGTGCCTTTTGTATTAAATTCGGATGCAATGTCTGTGTTTCATCGTCTATAAGAAGGTCCAAGGGATACAGTAAATCTGTAGTGAAACATCGGAATCTAAAACTGGACTCAAAGGAGAGATTCAAATCACAGATAGTTAGAGTGTCAGTCCTCTTGTACTTAAGTCGCCATTGTGCCTTTTGTATTAAATTAGGATGCAATTTCTGTGTTTCATCGTCACCAAGAAGATCCAAGGGATACAGTAAACCTGAAGTGAAGCATTGGAATCAAAAACTGGACTCGCAGGAGAGGATCAAATCATAGCAAGTTAGAGTGTCGGTCCTGTTTTACTTAAGTCGGCATTGTGCCTTTTGTATTAATTTCGAATGCAAACTCTGTGTTTCATCGTCAATAAGAAGGTCCAAGGGATACAGTAAACCTGAAGTAAAGCATCGAAATCTAAAACTGGACTCACAGGAGAGGTTCAAATCATAGAAAGTTAGAGTGTCACTGCGCTTGTACTTAAGTCGGTATTGTGCCTTTTGTATTAAAATCAGATACAATTTCTGTGTTTCATCGTCAATAAGAATATACAAGGGATACAGTAAACCTTAAGTGAAGCATCGGAATCTAAAACTGGACTCACAGGATAGGTTCAAATCATAGAATGTTAGAGTGTCAGTCCTCTTTTACTTAAGTCAGCATTGTGAATTTTGTATTAAATTCGGAAGCAATTTCTGTGTTTCATCGTCAATAAAAAGGTCAAAGGGATACAGTTAACCTGAAGTGAATCATCGGAATCTAAAACTGTACTCACAGGAGAGGTTCAAATCATAGAAAGTGAGAGTGTCAGTCATCTTGTAATTAAGTCGGCATTAAGCCATTTGTATTAAATTCGGATGCAATTTCTGTGTTTCATCGTCAAGAAGAAGGTCCAAGGGATACAGTAAACCTAAAGTGAAGCATCGGAATCTAAAACTGGACTCACAATAAAGGTTCAAATCATAGAAAGTGAGAGTGTCAGTCCTCTTGTACTTAAGTCGGCATTGTGCCATTTGTATTAAATTCGGATGCAATTTCTGTGTTTCATCGCCAATAAGAAGGTTTAAGGGATACAGTAAATCCTGAAGTGAAGCATCGGAATCTAAAACTGGACTCACAGGAGAGGTTCAAATCATAGAAACTGAGAGTGTCAGTCATCTTGTAATTAAGTCGGCATTGCGCCTTTTGAATTTAATTCCGATGCAATTTCTGTGTTTCATCATCAATAAGAGGATGCACGGTATACAGTAAACCTGAAATGAAGCATCGAAATCTAAAACTGGACTCACAGGAGATGTTCAAATTATAGAAAGTGAGAGTGTCAGTCCTCTTGTACTTAAGTCGGCATTGTGCCTTTTGTATTTAATTCGGATGCAATTTCTGTGGTTCATCGTCAGTTACAAGGTCCAAGAGATACAGTAAACCTGTAGTGAAGCATCGGAATCAAAATCTGGACTCACAGGAGAGGTTCCAATCATAGAAAGTTAGAGTGTCAGTCCTCTTGTACTTAAGTCGGCATTGTGCCTTTTGAATTTAATTCCGATGCAATGTCTGTGTTTCATCGTCAATAAGAAGGTGCAAGGTATACAGTAAACCTGAAGTGAAGCATCGGAATTTAAAACTGGACTCACAGGAGAGGTTCAAATCATAGAAAGTGAGAGTGTCAGTCCGCTTGTACTTAAGTCGGTATTGTGCAATTTGTATTAAATTCGGATGCAATGTCTGTGTTTCATCGTCTATAAGAAGGTCCAAGGGATACAGTAAATCTGTAGTGAAGCATCGGAATCTAAAACTGGACTCACAGGAGAGATTCAAATCATTGATAGTTAGAGTGTCAGTCCTCTTGAACTTAAGTCGCCATTGTGCCTTTTGTATTAAATTAGGATGCAATTTCTGTGTTTCATCGTCAACAAGAAGGTCCAAGGGATACAGTAAACCTGAAGTGAAGCATCGGAATCAAAAACTGGACTCGCAGGAGAGGATCAAATCATAGCAAGTTAGAGTGTCGGTCCTGTTTTACTTAAGTCGGCATTGTGCCTTTTGTATTAATTTCGAGTGCAAACTCTGTGTTTCATCGTCAATAAGAAGGTCCAAGGGATACAGTAAACCTGAAGTAAAGCATCGAAATCTAAAACTGGACTCACAGGAGAGGTTCAAATCATAGAAAGTGTGAGTGTCAGTCCTCTTGTACTTAAGTTTGCATTGTGCCATTTGTATTAAATTCGGATGCAATTCCTGTTTTTCATCGTCAATAAGAAGTTCCAAGGGATACAGTAAACCTGAAGTGAAGCATCGAAATCGATAACTGGACTCATAGGAGAGGTCAAATCATAGAAAGTTTGGGTGTCACTCCTCTTGTACTTGAGTCGGTATTGTGCCTTTTGTATTAAATTCTTATGCAAACTCTGTGTTTCATCGTCAATAAGAAGGTCCAAGGGATGCAGTAAACCTGAAGTGAAGCATCGGAATCTAAAACTGGGCTCACAGGAGAGGTTCAAATCATAGAAAGTTAGAATGTCCGTCCTCTTGAACTTAAGTCGGCATTGTGCCTTTTGTATTAAATTCGGATGCAATTTCTGTGTGTCATCGTCAATAAGAAGGTGCAAGGTATACAGTAAACCTGAAGAATCGGAATCTAAAACTGGACTCACAGGAAGGGTTCATATCATAGAAAGTGAGAGTGTCAGTCCACTTGTACTTAAGTCGGCATTGTGCCATTTGTATTAAATTCGGATGCATTTTCTGTGTTTCATCGTCAATAAGAAGGTCCAAGGGATACAGTAAACCTGAAGTGAAGCATCGGAATCTAAAACTGGACTCACAGGAAAGGTCAAATCATAGAAAGTTAGAGTGTCACTCCTTTTGTACTTAAGTCGGTATTGTGCATTTTTTATTAAATTCGGATGCAATTTCTGCGTTTCATCGTCAATAAGAAGGTCCAAGAGATACAGTAAACATGAAGTGAAGCATCGGAATCTAAAACTGGCCTCACAGGAGAGGTTCAGATCATAGAAAGTTAGATTGTCAGTCATCTTGTACTTAAGTCGGCATTGTGCCTTTTGAATTTAATTCCGGTGCAATTTCTGTGTTTCATCGTCAATAAGAAGGTGCAAGGTATACAGTAAACCTGAAATGAAGCATCGGAATCTAAAACTGGACTCACAGGAGATGTTCAAATTATAGAAAGTGAGAGTGTCAGTCCTCTTGTACTTAAGTCGGCATTGTGCCTTTTGTATTAAATTCAGAAGCAATTTCTGTGTTTCATCGTCAACAAGAAGGTCCAAGGGATACAGTAAACCTGTAGTGAAGCATCGGAATCAAAATCTGGACTCACAGGAGAGGTTCCAATCATAGAAAGTTAGAGTGTCAGTCCTCTTGTACTTAAGGCGGCATTGTGCTTTTTAAATTTAATTCCGATGCAATGTCTGTGTTTCATCGTCAATAAGAAGGTGCAAGGTATACAGTAAACCTGAAGTGAAGCATCGGAATTTAAAACTGGACTCACAGGAGAGGTTCAAAACATAGAATGTGAGAGTGTCAGTCCACTTGTACTTAAGTCGCCATTGTGCCTTTTGTATTAAATTCGGATGCAGATTGTGTCTTTCATCGTCATGAATAAGGACCAAGCGATACAGTAAACCTGAAGTGAAGCTTTGGAATCTAAAACTGGACTCACAGGAGAGGCTCAAATCATAGAAAGTTAGAGTGTCACTCCGCTTGTACTTAAGTCGGTATTGTGCATTTTGTATTAAATTCGGATGCAATTTCTGTGTTTTATCGTCAATAAGAAGGTCCAAGAGATACAGTAAACCTGAAGTGAAGCATCTGAATCTAAAACTGGACTCACAGGAAAGGTTCAAATCATAGAAAGTGTGAGTGTCAGTCCTCTAGTACTTGAGTCGGTATTGTGCCTTTTGTATTAAATTCTTATGCAAACTCTGTGTTTCATCGTCAATAAGAAGGTCCAAGGGATGCAGTAAACCTGAAGTGAAGCATCGGAATCTAAAACTGGGCTCACAGGAGAGGTTCAAACCATAGAAGGTTAGAATGTCAGTCCTCTTGTACTTAAGTCGGCATTGTGCCTTTTGTATTAAATTCGGATGCAATTTCTGTGTCTCATCGTCAATAAGAAGGTGCAAGGTATACAGTAAACCTGAAGAATCGGAATCTAAAACGGGACTCACAGGAGAGGTTCATATCATAAAAAGTGAGAGTGTCAGTCCTCTTGTACTTAAGTGCCATTTGTATTAAATTCGGATGCAATTTCTGTGTTTCATCGTCAATACGAAGGTCCAAGGGATACAGTAAACCTGAAGTGAAGCATCGGAATCTAAAACTGGACTCACAGGAAAGGTCAAATCATAGAAAGTTAGAGTGTCACTCCTTTTGTACTTAGGTCGGTATTGTGCATTTTTTATTAAATTCGGATGCAATTTCTGCGTTTCATCGTCAATAAGAAGGTCCAAGAGATACAGTAAACATGAAGTGAAGCAACGGAATCTAAAACTGGCCTCACAGGAGAGGTTCAAATCATAGAAAGTTAGATTGTCAGTCCTCTTGTACTTAAGTCGGCATTGTGCCTTTTGAATTTAATTCCGATGCAATGTCTGTGTTTCATCGTCAATAAGAAGGTGCAAGGTATACAGTAAACCTGAAGTGAAGCATCGGAATTTAAAACTGGACTCACAGGAGAGGTTCAAATCATAGAAAGTGAGAGTGTTAGTGCTCTTGTACTTAAGTCGGTATTGTGCAATTTGTATTAAATTCGGATGCAATTTCTGTGTTTCATCGTCAATAAGAAGGTCCAAGGGATACAGTAAACCAAAAGTGAAGCATCGGAATCTAAAACTGGACTCACCGGAGAGGTTCAAATCATAGAGAGTGAGAGTGTCAGTCCTCTTGTACTTAAGTCGCCATTGTGATTTTTGTATTAAATTCGGATGCAATTTCTGTGTTTCATCGTCAATAAGACGGTCCAAGGGATACAGTAAACCTGAAGTGAAGCATCGGAATCTAAAACTGGACTCACAGGGGAGGTTCAAATCATAGAAAGTTAGAGTGTCAGTCCTCTTGTACTTAAGTCAATAGTGCCTTTTGTATTAAATTCGGATGCAAACTCTGTGTTTTATCGTCAATAAGAAGGTGCAAGGTATACAGTAAACCTGAAGTGAAGAATCGCAATCTAAAACTGAACTCACAGGAGAGGTTCAAATCATAGAATGTGAGAGAGTCAGTGCTCTTGTACTTAAGTCGGCATTGTGCGTTTTGAATTAAATTCGGATGCATTTTCTGTGTTTCATCGTCAATAAGAAGATCCAAGGGATACAGTAAACCTGAAGTGAAGCATCGGAATCTAAAAATGGACTCACAGGAGAGGTTCAAATCATAGAAAGTGAGAGTTTCAGTCCTCTTGTACTTAAGTCGGCATTGTGCGTTTTGTATTAAATTCGGATGCAATTTTTTGTGTGTCATCGTCAATAAGAAGGTCCAAGGGTTACAGTAAACCTGAAGTGAAGCAACAGAATCTAAAACTGGACTCACCGGAGAGGTTCAGATCATAGAGAGTTAAAGTGTCACTCCACTTGTACTTAAGTCGGTATTGTGCATTTTGTATTAAATTCGGATGCAATTACGTGTTTCATCGTCAATAAGAAGGTGCAAGGGATACAGAAAACCTGAAGTGAAGCATCGGAATCTAAAAGTAGACGCACAGGAAAGGTTCAAATCAAAGAAAATTAGAGTGTCAGTCCTCTTGCACTTAAGTCCTCATTGTCCCATTTTTATTAAATTCCGATGCAAACTCTGTGCTTCCTCGTCAATAAGAAGGTCCAAGGGATACAGTAAACCTGAATTGAAGCAGCGGAATCTAAACTGAACTCACAGTAGAGGTTCAAATCATAGAAAGTGAGAGTGTGAGTCCTCTTGTACTTAAGTCGGCGTACTGCCTATTGAATTAAATTCCGATGCAACTTCTGTGTTTCGTCGTCAATAAGAGGGAGCAAGGTATACAGTAAACCTGAAATGAAGCATCGGAATCTAAAACTAGACTCACAGGAGATGTTCAAATTATAGAAAGTGAGAGTGTCAGTCCTCCTGTACTAATTTCGGCATTGTGCCTTTTGTATTAAATTCGGATGCAATTTCTGTGTTTCGTCGTCAATAAGAAGGTCGAAGTGATACAGTAATCCTTAAGTGAAACATCGGAATCTAAAACTGGACTCACAGGATAGGTTCAAATCATAGAAAGTGAGAGTGTAAGTCATCTTGTAATTAAGTCGGCATTATGCCATTTGTATTAAATTCGGATGCAATTTCTGTGTTTCATCGTCAATAAGAAGAACCAAGGGATACAGTAAACCTGAAGTGAAGCATCGGAATCTAAAACTAGACACACAGTAGAGGTTCAAATCATAGAAAGTGAGAGTGTCAGTCCTCTTGTACTTAAGTCGGCATTGTGCCGTTTGTATGAAATTCGGATGCAATTTCTGTGTTTCATCGTCAATAAGAAGGTGCAAAGTATACAGTATACCTGAAGTGAAGCATCGGAATCTAAAACGGGACTCACAGGAGAGATTCAAATCATAGAAAGTGAGAGTGTCAGTCCTCTTGTTCTTAAGTTGGCATTGTGCCTTTTGAATTTAATTCCGATGCAATTTCTGTGTTTTATTGTCAATAAGAGGGAGCAAGGTATACAGTAAACCTGAAGTGAAGCATCGGAATCTAAAACTGGACTCACAGGAGATGTTCAAATTATAGAAAGTGAGAGTGTCAGTCCTCTTTTACTTAAGTCGGCATTGTGCCTTTTGTATTAAATTCGGATGCAATTTCTGTGTTTCATCGTCAATAAGAAGGTCCAAGGGATACAGTAAACCTTAAGTGAAATATCGGAATCTAAAACTGGACTCACAGGAGAGGTTTAAATCAAAGAAAGTGAAAGGTTCAGTCATCTTGTAATTAAGTCGCCATTATGCCATTTGTATTAAATTCGGATGCAATTACTGTGTTTCATCGTCAATAAGAAGGTCCAAGAGATACAGTAAACCTGAAGTGAAGCATCAGAATGTAAAACTGGACTCACAGGAGAGGTTCAAATCATAGAAAGTGAGAGTGTCAGTCCTCTTGTTCTTAAATTGGCATTGTGCCTTTTGAATTTAATTCCGATGCAATTTCTGTGTTTCATCGTCAATAAGAGGGAGCAAGGTATACAGTAAACCTGAAGTGAAGCATCGGAATCTAAAACTGGACTCACAGGAGAGGTTCAAATCATAGAGAGTGAGAGTGTCAGTCCTCTTGTTCTTAAGTTGGCATTGTGCCTTTTGAATTTAATTCCGATGCAATTTCTGTGTTTCATCGTCAATAAGAGGGAGCAAGGTATACAGTAAACCTGAAGTGAAGCATCGGAATCTAAAACTGGACTCACAGGAGATGTTCAAATTATAGAAAGTGAGAGTGTCAGTCCTCTTGTACTTAAGTCTGCATTGTGCCTTTTGTACTGAATTCATATGCAAATTCTGTGTTTCATCGTCAATAAGAAGGTCCAAGGGATACAGTAAACCTGAAGTGAAGCATCAGAATCTAAAACTGGACTCACAAGAGAGGTTCAAACCATAGAAAGTGAGAGTGTCAGTCCTCTTGTACTTAAGTCGGCATTGTGCGTATTGTATTAAATTCGGATGCAATTTCTGTGTTTCATCGTCAATAAGAAGGTCCAAGGGATACAGTAGACCTGAAGTGAAGCATCAGAATCTAAAACTGGACTCACAGGAGAGGTTCAGATCATAGAGAGTTAGAGTGTCACTCCACTTGTACTTAAGTCGGTATTGTGCATTTTGTATTAAATTCGGATGCAATTTCTGTGTTTCATCGTCAATAAGAAGGTCCAAGGGATACAGTAAACCTGAAGTGAAGCATCGGAATCAAAACCTGGACTCACAGGAGAGGTTCAAATAATAGAAAGTTAGAGTGCCGGTCCTCTTTTACTTAAGTCAGCATTGTGCCCATTTGTATTAAATTCCGAGGCAATTTCTATGTTTCATCGTCAATAAGAAGGTGCAAGGTATACAGTAAACCTGAAGTAAAGCATCGGAATCTAAAACCGGACTCACAGGAGAGGTTCAAATCATAGAAAGTGAGAGAGTCAGTCCCCTTGTACCTAAGTCGGCATTGTGACATTTGTATTAAATTTGGATGCAATTCCTGTGGTTAATAGTCAATAACAAGGGCCAAGGGATACAGTAAACCTGAAGTGAAGCATCGGAATCTACAACTAGACTCAGATGAAACGTTCTAATCATACAAATTTACAGTGTCAGTCCTCTTGCACTTAAGTCGGCATTGTGCCTTTTGTATTGAATTCGGATGCAAACTCTGTGTTTCATCGTCAATAAGAAGGTCCAAGGGATACAGTAAACCTGAAGTGAAGCGTCGGATTCTAAACTGAACTCACAGTAGAGGTTCAAATCATAGAAAGTGAGAGTGTCAGTCCTCTTGTACTTAAGTCGGCATTGTGACTTTTGTATTAAATTCGGATGCAATTTCTGTGTTTCATCGTCAATAAGAAGGTGCAAGATATACAGTAAACCTGAAGTGAAGCATCGGTATCTAAAACTGGACTCACAGGAGAGGTTCAAATCATAGAAACATAGAGTGTCAGTCCTCTTGTACTTAAGTCGGCATTGTGCTTTTTGTATTAAATTCGGATGCAAACTCTGTGTTTCATCGTCAATAAGAAGTACCAAGGGATACAGTAAACCTGAAGTGAAGCATCGGAATCTAAAAGTAGACTCATAGGAAAGGTTCAAATCAAAGAAAATTAGAGTGTCAGTCCTGTTGCACTTAAGTCGGCATTGTCCCATTTGTATTAAGTTCGGATGCAAACTCTGTGTTTCGTCGTCAATAAGAAGGTCCAAGGGATACAGTAAACCTGAATTGAAGCAGCGGAATCTAAACTGAACTCACAGTAGAGGTTCAAATCATAGAAAGTGAGAGTGTCAGTCCTCTTGTACTTAAGTCGGCACTGTGCCTATTGTATGGAATTCATATGCAATTTCACTGTTTCATCGTCAATAAGAAGGTCCAAGGGATACAGTAAACCTGAAGTGAAGCATCAGAAACTAAAACTGGACTCACAAGAGAGGTTCAAACCATAGAAAGTGAGAGTGTCAGTCCTCTTGTTCTTAAGTTGGCATTGTGCCTTTTGAATTTAATTCCGATGCAATTTCTGTGTTTCATTGTCAATAAGAGGGAGCAAGGTATACAGTAAACCTGAAGTGAAGCATCGGAATCTGAAACTGGACTCACAGGAGATGTTCAAATTATAGAAAGTGAGAGTGTCAGTCCTCTTTTACTTAAGTCGGCATTGTGCCTTTTGTATTAAATTCGGATGCAATCTCTGTGTTTCATCGTCAATAAGAAGGTCCAAGGGATACAGTTTAACCTTAAGTGAAATATCGGAATCTAAAACTGGACTCACAGGACAGGTTCAAATCAAAGAAAGTGAAAGGTTCAGTCATCTTGTAATTAAGTCGCCATTATGCCATTTGTATTAAATTCGGATGCAATTACTGTGTTTCATCGTCAATAAGAAGGTCCAAGAGATACAGTAAACCTGAAGTGAAGCATCAGAATCTAAAACTGGACTCACAGGAGAGGTTCAAATCATAGAAAGTGAGAGTGTCAGTCCTCTTGTTCTTAATATGGCATTGTGCCTTTTGAATTTAATTCCGATGCAATTTCAGTGTTTCATCGTCAATAAGAGGGAGCAAGGTATACAGTAAACCTGAAGTGAAGCATCGGAATCTAAGACTGGACTCACAGGAGAGGTTCAAATCATAGAGAGTGAGAGTGTCAGTCCTCTTGTTCTTAAGTTGGCATTGTGCCTTTTGAATTTAATTCCGATGCAATTTCTGTGTTTCATCGTCAATAAGAGGAAGCAAGGTATACAGTAAACCTGAAGTGAAGCATCGGAATCTAAAACTGGACTCACAGGAGATGTTCAAATTATAGAAAGTGAGAGTGTCAGTCCTCTTGTACTTAAGTCTGCATTGTGCCTTTTGTACTGAATTCATATGCAAATTCTGTGTTTCATCGTCAATAAGAAGGTCCAAGGGATACAGTAAACCTGAAGTGAAGCATCAGAATCTAAAACTGGACTCACAAGAGAGGTTCAAACCATAGAAAGTGCGAGTGTCAGTCCTCTTGTACTTAAGTCGGCATTGTGCGTATTGTATTAAATTCGGATGCAATTTCTGTGTTTCATCGTCAATAAGAAGGTCCAAGGGATACAGTAAACCTGAAGTGAAGCATCAGAATCTAAAACTGGACTCACAGGAGAGGTTCAGATCATAGAGAGTTAGAGTGTCACTCCACTTGTACTTAAGTCGGTATTGTGCATTTTGTATTAAATTCGGATGCAATTTCTGTGTTTCATCGTCAATAAGAAGGTAAAAGGGATACAGTAAACCTGAAGTGAAGCATCGGAATCAAAACCTGGAATCACAGGAGAGGTTCAAATAATAGAAAGTTAGAGTGCCGGTCCTCTTTTACTTAAGTCAGCATTGTGCCCATTTGTATTAAATTCCGATGCAATTTCTATGTTTCATCGTCAATAAGAAGGTGCAAGGTATACAGTAAACCTGAAGTAAAGCATCGGAATCTAAAACCGGACTCACAGGAGAGGTTCAAATCATAGAAAGTGAGAGAGTCAGTGCCCTTGTACCTAAGTCGGCATTGTGACATTTGTATTAAATTCGGATGCAATTCCTGTGGTTAATAGTCAATAACTAGGGCCAAGGGATACAGTAAACCTGAAGTGAAGCATCGGAATCTACAACTAGACTCAGATGAAACGTTCAAATCATAGAAATTTACAGTGTCAGTCCTCTTGCACTTAAGTCGGCATTGTGCCTTTTGTATTGAATTCGGATGCAAACTCTGTGTTTCATCGTCAATAAGGAGGTCCAAGGGATACAGTAAACCTGAAGTGAAGCGTCGGATTCTAAACTGAACTCACAGTAGAGGTTCAAATCATAGAAAGTGAGAGTGTCAGTCCTCTTGTACTTAAGTCGGCATTGTGACTTTTGTATTAAATTCGGATGCAATTTCTGTGTTTCATCGTTAATAAGAAGGTGCAAGGAATACAGTAAACCTGAAGTGAAGCATCGGTATCTAAAACTGGACTCACAGGAGAGGTTCAAATCATAGAAACATAGAGTGTCAGTCCTCTTGTACTTTAGTCGGCATTGTGCTTTTTGTATTAAATTCGGATGCAAACTCTGTGTTTCATCGTCAATAAGAAGTACCAAGGGATACAGTAAACCTGAAGTGAAGCATCGGAATCTAAAAGTAGACTCACAGGAAAGGTTCAAATCAAAGAAAATTAGAGTGTCAGTCCTGTTGCACTTAAGTCGGCATTGTCCCATTTGTATTAAGTTCGGATGCCAACTCTGTGTTTCTTCGTCAATAACAAGGTCCAAGGGATACAGTAAACCTGAATTGAAGCAGCGGAATCTAAACTGAACTAACAGTAGAGGTTCAAATCATAGAAAGTGAGAGTGTCAGTCCTCTTGTACTTAAGTCGGCACTGTGCCTATTGTATGGAATTCATATGCAATTTCACTGTTTCACCGTCAATAAGAAGGTCCAAGGGATACAGTAAACCTGAAGTGAAGCATCAGAAACTAAAACTGGACTCACAAGAGAGGTTCAAACCATAGAAACTGAGAGTGTCAGTCCTCTTGTACTTAAGTCGGCATTGTGCGTTTTGTATTAAATTCGGATGCAATTTCTGTGTTTCATCGTCAATAAGAAGATCCAAAGGATACAGTAAACCTGAAGTGAAGCATCGGAATCTAAACTGGACTCACAGGAGAGGTTCAAATCATGGAAAGTTAGAGTGTCTGTTCTCTTGTACTTAAGTCGGCGTACTGCCTATTGAATTTAATTCCGATGCAACTTCTGTGTTTCATCGTCAATAAGAAGGTGCAAGGTATACAGTAAACTTGAAGTGAAGCATCGGAATCTAAAACTGGACTCACAGGAGCGGTTCAAATATTAGAAAGTTAGAGTGTCGGTCAACTTGTACTTAAGTCGGCATTGTGCCATTTGTATTAAATTCGGATGCAATTTCTGTGTTTCATCGTCAATAAGAAGGTGCTAGGTATACAGTAAACCTGAAGTGAAGCATCGGAATCTAAAACTGGACTCACAGGAGAGGTACAAAACATAGAAAGTTAAAGTGTCACTCCGCTTGTACTTAAGTCGGTATTGTGCCTTTTGTATTAAATTCGGATGCAGTTTCTGTGTTTCATCGTCAACAAGAAGGTCCAACGGATACATTAAACCTTAAGTGAAACATCGGAATCTAAAACTGGACTCACAGGATAGGTTCAAATCATAGAAAGTGAGAGTGTGAGTCATCTTGTAATTAAGTCGGCATTGTGCCTTTTGAATTTAATTCCGATGCAATTTCTGTGTTTCGTCGTTAATAAGAGGGAGCAAGGTATACAGTAAACCTGAAATGAAGCATCGGAATATAAAACTGGACTCACAGAAGATGTTCAAATTATAGAAAGTGAGAGTGTCAGTCCTCTTGTACTTAAGCCTGCATTGTGCCATTTGTATTAAATTTTCACTTTGCAATTTCTGTGTTTCATCGTCAATAAGAAGGTCCAAGGGATACAGTAAACCTGAAGTGAAGCATCGGAATCTAAAACTGGACTCACAGGTGAGGTTCAAAACATAGAATATTAGAGTGTCAGTCCTCTTTTACTTAAGACGGCATTGTGCATTTTGTATTAAATTCGGATGCAATTTCTGTGTTTCATCGTCAATAAGAAAGTCCAAGGGATACAGTAAACCTTATGTGAAGCATCGGAATCTAAAACTGGACTCACAGGAGAGGTTCAAAACATAGAATATTACAGTGTCAGTCCTCTTTTACTTAAGACAGCATTGTGCATTTTGTATTAAATTCGGATGCAATTTCTGTGTTTCATCGTCAATAGGAAGGTCCAAGGGATACAGTAAACCTGAAGTGAAGCATCGGAATCTAAAACTGGCCTCACAGGAGAGGTTCAAATCATAGAAAGTGAGAGTGTCAGTCATCTTGTAATTAAGTCGGCATTGTGCCTTTTGAATTTAATTCCGATGCAATTTCTGTGTTTCATCGTCAATAAGAGGGTGGAAGGTATACTGTAAACCTGAAGTGAAGCATCGGAATCTAAAACTGGACTAAAGGAGATGTTCAAATTATAGAATGTGAGAGTGTCAGTCCTCTTTCACTTAAGTCGGCATTGTGCCTTTTCAATTTAATTGCGATTCAATTTCTGTGTTTCATCGTCAATTAGAAGGCCCAAGGGATACAGTAAACCTGAAGTGAAGCATCGGAATCTAAAACTGGACTCACAGGAGAGGTTCAAATCATAGAAAGTGAGAGTGTCAGTCCTCTTGCACTTAAGTCGGAATTGTGATATTTGTATTAATTTCGGATGCAATTTCTGTGTTTCATCGTCAATAAGAAGGGCCAAGGGATACAGTAAACCTGAAGTGCAGCATCGGAATCTAAAAGTGGACTCACAGGAGAGGTTCAAATCATAGAAAATGAGAGTGTCAGGCCTCTTGTACTTAAGTCGGCTTTGTGCCTTTTGTATTAAATTCGGATGCAATTTCTGTGTTTCATCGTCAATAAGAAGGTGCAAGGTATACAGTAAACCTGAAGTGAAGCATCGGAATCTAAAACTGGACTCACAGGATAGTTTCAACTCATAGAATGTGAGAGTATCAGTCCTCTTGTACTTGAGTCGTCATTGTTCCTTTTGTATTAAATTCAGATGTAATTTCTGTGTTTCATCGTCAATAAGAAGGTCCAAGGGATACAGTAAACCTGAAGTGAAGCATCGGAATCTAAAAGTAGACTCAAAGGAGAGGTTCAAATCATAGATAATTAGAATGTCATTCCTCTTGCACATTAGTCGGCATTGTCCCTTTTGTATTAAATTCGGATGCAAACTCTGTGTTTCTTCGTCAATAAGAAGGTCCAAGGGATAAAGTAAACCTGAATTGAAGCAGCGGAATCAAACTGAACTCACAGTAGAGGTTCAAATCATAGAAAGTGAGAGTGTCAGTCCTCTTGTACTTAAGTCGGCATTGTGCCTTTTGTATTGAATTCGTATGCAATTTCTGTGTTTCATCGTCAATAAGAAGGTGCAAGGTATACAGTAAACCTGAAGTGAAGCATCGGAATCTAAAACTGGACTCACAAAAGAGGTTCAAATCATAGATACTGAGAGTGTCAATCCTCTTGTACTTATGTCGGCATTGTGCGTTTTATATTAAATTCGGATGCAATTTCTGTGTTTAATCGTCAATAAGAAGGTCCAAGGGATACAGTAAACCTGAAGTGAAGAATCAGAATCTAAAACTGGACTCACAGTAGAGGTTCAAATCATAGAAAGTGAGAGTGTCAGTCCTCTTCATCTTAAGTTGGCATTGTGCCTTTTGTATTAAATTCGGATGCAATTTCTGTGTTTCATCGTCAATAAGAAGGTCCAAGGAATGCAGTAAACCTGAAGTGAAGCATCAGAATCTAAAACTGGACTCACAGGAGAGGTTCAAATCATAGAGAGTTAGAGTGTCACTCCTCTTGTACTTAAGTCGGTATTGTGCCTTTTGTATTAAATTCGGATGCAATTTCTGTGTTTCATCGTCAATAAAAAGGTCCAAGGGATACAGTAAACCTGAAGTGAAGCATCGGAATCTAAAACTGAACTCACAGGAGAGGTTCAAATCATAGAAAGTTAGAGTGTCAGTCCTCTTGTACTTAAGTCGGCGTGGTGCCTATTGAATTTAATTCCGATGCAATTTCTGTGTTTCATCGTCAATAAGAAGGTCCAAGGGATACAGTAATCCTGAAGTGAAGCATCAAAATCTAAAACTGGACTCACAGGAGAGCTTCAATTCATAGAAAGCGAGAGTGTCAGTCCTCCTGTACCTAAGTCGGCATTGTGCCATTTGTATTAAATTCATATGCAATTCCAGTGTTTGATAGTCAATAACAAGGTCCAAGGGATACAGTAAACCTGAAGTGAAGCATCGGAATCTAAAACTAGACTCACAGGAGAGGTTCAAATCATAGAAATTTACAGTGTCAGTCCTCTTGCACTTAAGTTGCCATTGTGCCTTTTGTATTAAAGTCGGATGGAAACTCTGTGTTTCATCGTCAATAAGAATGTGTAAGGTATACAGTAAACCTGAAGTGAAGCATCGGAATCTAAAACTGGACTCACAGGAGAGGTTCAAATCATAGACACTTAGAGTGTCAGTCCTCTTGTACTTAAGTCGGCATTGTGCCTTTTGTATTAAATTCGGATGCAAACTCTGTGTTTCATCGTCAATAAGAAGAACCAAGGGATACAGTAAACCTGAAGTGAAGCATCGGAATCTTAAACTAGACTCACAGTAGAGGTTCAAAACATAGAAAGTGAGAGTGTCAGTCCTCTTGTACTTAAGTCGGCATTGTGCCGTTTGTATTAAATTCGGATGCAATTTCTGTGTTTCATCGTCAATAAGAAGGTCCAAGGGATACAGTAAACCTGAAGTGAAGCATCGGAATCTAAAACTGGACTCACAGTAGAGGTTCAAATCATAGAAAGTGAGAGTGTCAGTCCTCTTCATCTTAAGTTGGCATTGTGCCTTTTGTATTAAATTCGGATGCAATTTCTGTGTTTCATCGTCAATAAGAAGGTCCAAGGAATGCAGTAAACCTGAAGTGAAGCATCAGAATCTAAAACTGGACTCACAGGAGAGGTTCAAATCATAGAGAGTTAGAGTGTCACTCCTCTTGTACTTAAGTCGGTATTGTGCCTTTTGTATTAAATTCGGATGCAATTTCTGTGTTTCATCGTCAATAAAAAGGTCCAAGGGATATAGTAAACCTGAAGTGAAGCATCGGAATCTAAAACTGAACTCACAGGAGAGGTTCAAACAATTGAAAGTTAGAGTGTCAGTCCTCTTGTACTTAAGTTGGCGTGGTGCCTTTTGAATTTAATTCCGATGCAACTTCTGTGTTTCATCGTCAATAAGAAGGTCCAAGGTATACAGTAAACCTGAAGTGAAGTATCGGAATCTAAAACTGGACTCACAGGAGAGGTTCAAATCATAGAAAGTGAGAGTGTCAGTCCTCTTGTACTTAAGTCGCCATTGTGCCTTTTGTATTAAATTCGGATGCAATTTCTGAGTTTCATCGTCAATAAGAATGTCCAAGGGATACAGTAAATCTGAAGTGAAGCATCGGAATCTAAAAGTGGACTCACAGGAGAGGTTCAAATCATAGAAATTTAGAGTGGTAGTCCTCTTGTACTTAAGTCGGCATTGTGCCTTTAGTAATAAATTCGGATGCAAACTCTGTGTTTCATCGTCAATAAGAAGGTCCAAAGGATAAAGCAAACCTGAAGTGAAGCATCGGAATCGAAAACTGGACTCACAGGAGAGGTTCAAATCATAGAAAGTTTGAGTGTCAGTCCTCTTGTACTTAAGTCGGCATTGTGCCTTTTGAATTTATTCCGATACAATTTCTGTGTTTCATCGTCAATAAGAAGGTCCAAGGGATACAGCAAACCTGAAGTGAAGCATCGGAATCTAAAACTGGACTCGCAGGAGAGTTTCAAATCATAGAAAGTGAGAGTGTCGGTCCTCTTGTACTTAAGTCGGCATTGTGCCACTTGTATTAAATTCGGATGCAATTTCTGTGTTTCATCCTCAATATGAAGGTCCAAGCGATACAGTAAACCTGAAGTGAAGCGTCGGATTCTGAAATTGGACTCACAGGAGAGGTTCAAATCATATAAAGTTAGAGTGTCCCTCCTCTTGTACTTAAGTCGTTATTGTACCATTTGTATTAAATACGGATGCAATTTCTGTGTTTTTTCGTCAATTAGAAGGTCCAAGGGATACAGTAAACCTGAAGTGAAGCATCCGAATCTAATACTGACCTCACAGGAGATGTTCGAATCATAGAAAGTGAGAGTGTCACTCCTCTTGTACTTAAGTCGAAATTGTGCCATTTGTATTAAATTCGGATGCAATTTCTGTGTTTCATCGTCAATAAGAAGGTCCAAGGGATACAGTAAACCTGAAGTGAAGCATTGGAATCTAAAACTGGACTCACAGGAGAGGTTCAAATCATAGAAAGTGAGAGTGTCAGTCCTCTTGTAGTTAAGTCGGCATTGTGCCATTTGTATTAAATTCGGATGCAATTTCTGTGTTTCATCTTCAATAAGAATGTCCAAGGGATACAGTAAAGCTGAAGTGAAGCATCGGAATCTAAAACTAGTCTCACAGGAGAGGTTCAAATCATAGAAAGTTAGAGTGTCAGTCCTCTTGCACTTAAGTCGGCATTGTGCCTTTTGTATTAAATTCGGATGCAAACCCTGTGTTTCATCGTCAATAAGAAGGTCCAAGGGATACAGTAAACCTGAAGTGAAGCATCGGAATCTAAAACTGGACTCACAGGAGAGGTTCAAATCATAGAAAGTTAGAGTGTCATTCCTCTTGTACTTAAGTCGGCGTGTTGCCTTTTGAATTTAATTCCCATGCAACTTCTGTGTTTCATCGTCAATATGAAGGTGCAAGGTATACAGTTAACCTGAAGTGAAGCATCGGAAACTAAAACTGGACTCACAGGAGAGGTTCAAATCATAGAAAGTGAGAGTGTCAGTCCTTTTGTACTTAAGTCGCCATTGTGTCTTTTGTATTAAATTCAAATGCAATTTCTTTGTTTCATCGTAAATAAGAAGGTCCAAGGGATACTGTAAACCTGAAGTAAAGCATCGGAATCTAAAACTGGACTCGCAGGAGAGGTTCAAATCATAGAAAGTTAGAGTGTCACTGCTCTTGTACTTAAGTCGTTATTGTGCCACTTGTATTAAATACGGATGCAATTTCTGTGTTTTTTCGTCAATAAGAAGGTCCAAGGGATACAGTTAACCTGAAGTGAAGCATCCAAATCTAAAACTGACCTCACAGGAGAGGTTCGAATCATAGAAAGTAAGAGTGTCAGTCCTCTTGTACTTAAGTCGGCATTGTGCCATTTTTATTAAATTCGGAAGCAATTTCGGTGCTTCATCGTCAATAAGAAGGTCCGAGGGATACAGTAAACCTGAAGTGAAGCATCGGAATCTAAAACTGGACTCACAGGAGAGGTTCAAATCATAGAAAGTGAGAGTGTCAGTCCTCTTGTACTTAAGTCGGCATTGTGCAATTTGCATTAAATTCGGATGCAATTTCTGTGTTTCATCTTCAATAAGAAGGTCCAAGGGATACAGTAAACCTGAAGTGATGCATCGGAATCTAAAACTAGACTCACAAGAGACGTTCAAATCATAGAAAGCTAGAGTGTCAGTCCTCTTGCACGTAAGTCGGCATTGTGCCTTTTGTAATAAATTCGGATGCAAACTCTGTGTTTCATCGTCAATAAGAAGGTCCAACGGATACAGTAAACCTGAAGTGAAGCATCGGAATCTAAAACTGGACTCACAGGAGAGGTTCAGAACATAGGAAGTTAGAGTGTCAGTCCTCTTGTACTTAAGTCGGCGTGGTGCCTATTGAATTTAATTCCGATGCAACTTCTGTGTCTCATCGTCAATAAGAAGGTGCAAGGTATACAGTAAACCTGAAGTGAAGCATCGGAATCTAAAACTGGGCTCACAGGAGAGGTTCAAATCATAGAAAGTGAAAGTGTCAGCCCACTTGTACTTTAGCCGCCATTGTGCCGTTTGTATTAAATTCGGATGCAATTTCTGTGTTTCATCGTCAATAAGAAGGTCCAAGGGATACAGTAAACCTGAAGTATAGCATCGGAATCTAAAACTGGACTCACAGGACAGGTTCAAATTATAGAAAGTTTGAGTTTCAATCCTCTTGTACTTAAGTCGGCATTGTGCCTTTTGAATTTAATTCCGATGCAATTTCTGTGTTTCATCGTCAATAAGATGGTCCAAGGGATACAGTAAACATTAAGCGAAGCATCGGAATCTAAAACTGGACTCACAGGAGAGGTTCAAATCATAGAGAGTGAGAGTGTCAGTCCTCTTTCAATTAAGTCGGCATGTGCCTTTTGAATTTAATTCCGATGCAATTTCTGTGTTTCATCGTCAATAAGAAGGTCCAAGGGATACAGTAAACCTGAAGTGAAGTATCGGAATCTAAAACTGTACACACAGGAGAGGTTCAAGTCATAGAAATTGAGAGTGTCGGTCCTCTTGTACTTAAGTCGGCGTTGTGCCATTTGTATTAAATTCGGATGCAATTTCTGTGTTTCATCGTCCATAACAAGGTCCAAGGGACACAGTAAACCTGAAGTGAAGCATCGGAATCTAAAACTGGCCTCACAGGAGAGATTCAAATCATAGATATAGTGTCACTCCTCTTGTACTTAAGTCGGTATTGTGCCTTTTGTATTAAATTCGGATGCAATTTCTGTGTTTCATCGTCAATAAGAAGGTCCAAGGGATACAGTAAACCTGAAGTGAAGCATCGGAATCTAAAACTGGACTCACAGGAGAGGTTCAAATCATTGAAAGTTAGAATGTCAGTCCTCTTTTACTTATGTCGGCATTGTGCCATTTGTATTAAATTCGGATGCAATTTCTATGTTTCATCGTCAATAAGAAGGTCCAAGGGATACAGTAAACCTGAAGTGAAGCATCAGAATCTAAAACTGGACTCACGAGAAAGGTTCAAATCATAGAAAGTTAGAGTGTCAGTCCTCTTGTACATAAGTCGGCATTGTGATTTTTGAATTTAATTCCGATGCAATTTCTGTGTTTCATCGTCAATAAGAAGGTCCAAGGGATACAGTAAACCTGAATAGAAGCATCGGAATCTAAAACAGGACTGACAGGAGAGGTTCAAATCATAGAAAGTGAGAGTGTCAGTCCTCTTGCACTTAAGTCGGCATTGTGCCTTTTGTATTAAATTCGGATGCAAACCCTGTGTTTCATCGTCAATAAGAAGGTCCAAGGGATACAGTAAACCTGAAGTGAAGCATCGGAATCTAAAACTGGACTCACAGGAGAGGTTCAAATCATAGAAAGTTAGAGTGTCATTCCTCTTAAGTCGGCGTGTTGCCTTTTGAATTTAATTCCGATGCAATTTCTGTGTTTCACCGTCAATACGAAGGTCCAAGGGATACAGTAAACCTGAAGTGAAGTATCGGAATCTAAAACTCTACACACAGGAGAGGTTCAAATCATAGAAATTGAGAGTGTCGGTCCTCTTGTACTTAAGTCGGCGTTGTGCCATTTGTATTAAGTTCGGATGCAATTTCTGTGTTTCATCGTCAATAAGAATGTCCAAGGGACACAGTAAACCTGAAGTGAAGCATCGGAATCTAAAACTGGACTCACAGGAGAGATTCAAATGATAGATATAGTGTCACTCCTCTTGTACTTAAGTCGGTATTGTGCCTTTTGTATTAAATTCGGATGCAATTTCTGTGTTTCAACGTCAATAAGAATGTCCAAGGGACACAGTAAACCTGAAGTGAAGTATCGGAATCTAAAACTGTACACACAGGAGAGGTTCAAATCATAGAAATTGAGAGTGTCAGTCCTCTTGCACTTAAGTCGGCATTGTGCCTTTTGTATTAAATTCGGATGCAAACCCTGTGTTTCATCGTCAATAAGAAGGTCCAAGGGATACAGTAAACCTGAAGTGAAGCATCGGAATCTAAAACTGGACTCACGGGAGAGGTTCAAATCATAGAAAGTCAGAGTGTCAGTCCACTTTTACTTAAGCAGCATTGTGCGTTTTGAATTTAATTGCGATGCAATTTCCGTGTCTCATCGTCAATAAGAAGGTCCAAGGGATATAGTTAACCTGAAGTGAAGCATCGGAATCTAAAACTGGACTGACAGGAGAGGTTCAAATCATAGAAAGTGAGAGTGTCTGTCCTCTTGTACTTAAGTCGGCATTGTGCCATTTGTATTAAATTCGGATGCAATTTCTGTGTTTCATCTTCAATAAGAAGGTCCAAGGGATACAGTAAACCTGAAGTGAAGCATCGGAATCTAAAACTGGACTCACAGAAGAGGTTCAAATCATAGAAAGTTAGAGTATCAGCCCTCTTGTACTTAAGTCGGCATTGTGACTTTTGTATTAAAATCGGATGCAATTTCTGTGATTCTTCGTCAATAAGAAGGTCCAAGGGATACAGTAAACCTGAAGTGAAGCATCAGAAGTAAAACTGGACTCAAAGGAGAGGTTCAAATCATAGAAAGTGAGAGTGTCAGTCCTCTTGCACTTAAGTCAGCATTGTGCCTTTTGTATTAAATTCCGATGCAATTTCTGTGTTTCATCGTCGATAAGAAGGTCCAAGGGATACAGTAAACCTGAAGTGAAGCATCGGAATCTAAAAGTGGACTCACAGGAGAGGTTCAAATCATAGAAAGTTAGAGTGTCAGTCCTCTTGTACTTAAGTCGGCGTGGTGCATTTTGAATTTAATTCCCATGCAACTTCTGTGTTTCAGCGTCAATAAGAAGGTGCACGGTATACAGTAAACCTGAAGTGAGGCATCGGAATCTAAAACTGGACTCACAGGAGAGGTTCAAATCATCGAAAGTGAGAGTGTCAGTCCTCTTGTACTTAAGTCGCCATTGTGCCTTTTGTATTAAATTCGGATGCAATTTCTGTGTTTCATCGTAAATAAGAAGGTCCAAGGGATACAGTAAACCTGATGTAGAGCATCGGAATCTAAAACTGGACTCACAGGAGAGGTTCAAATCATAGAAAGTTAGAGTGTCACTCCTCTTGTACTTAAGTCGGTATTGTGCCTTTTGGATTAAATTCGGATGCAATTACAGTGTTTCATCGTCAATAAAAAGGTCCAAGGCATACAGTAAACCTGAAGTGAAGCATCGGAATCTAAAACTGGACTCACAGGAGAGGTTCAAATCATAGTGAGTGAGAGTGTCAGTCCTCTTGCACTTAAGTCGCCATTGTGATTTTTGTATTAAATTCGGATGCAATTTCTGTGTTTCATCGTCAATAAGACGGTCCGAGGGATACAGTAAACCTGAAGTGAAGCATCGGAATCTAAAAATGGACTCACAGGAGAGGTTCAAAACATAGAAAGTTAGAGTGTCAGTCCTCTTGTACTTAAGTCGGTGTGGTGCCTTTTGAATTTAATTCCGATGCAACCTCTGTGTTTCAACGTCAATAAGATGGTCCAAGGGATACAGTAAACCTTAAGCGAAGCATCGGAATCTAAAACTGGGCTCACAGGAGAGGTTCAAACCATAGAGGGTGAGAGTGTCAGTCCTCTTTTACTTAAGTCGGCATTGTGCCTTTTGAATTTAATTCCGATGCCATTTCTGTGTTTCATCGTCAATAAGAAGGTCCAAGGGATACAGTAAACCTGAAGTGAAGTATCAGAATCTAAAACTGTACTCACAGGAGAGGTTCAAATCATAGAAAGTTAGTGGTAGTCCTCTTGTACTTAAGTCGGCATTGTGCCTTTTGTATTAAATTCGGATGCAAACTCTGTGTTTCATCGTCAATAAGAACGTCCATGGGATACAGTAAACCTGAAGTGAAGCATCGGAATCTATAACTGGACTCACAGGAGAGGTTCAAATCATAGAAAGTGAGAGTGTCAGTCCTTTTGTACTTAAGTCGCCATTGTGCCTTTTGTATTACATTCGGATGCAATTTCTGTGTTTCATCGTAAATAAGAAGGTCCAAGCGATACTGTAAACCTGAAGTAAAGAATCGGAATCTAAAACTGGACTCACATTAGAGGTTCAAATCATAGAAAGTTGAGTGTCACTCCTCTTGTACTTAAGTCGGTATTGTGCGTTTTGGATTAAATAAAGATGCAATTTCTGTGTTTCATCGTCATTAAAAAGGTCCAAGGGATACAGTAAACCTGAAGTGAAGAATCGGAATCCAAAACTGGACTCACAAGAGAGGTTCAAGTCATGGAAAGTTAGAGTGTCAGTCCTCTTGTACTTATGTCGGCGAGGTGCCTTTTGAATTTAATTCCGATGCAACTTCTGTGTTTCATCGTCAATAAGAAGGTGCAAGTGATACAGTAAACCAGAAGTGAAGCATCGGAATCTGAAACTGGACTCACAGGAGAGGTTCAAATCATAGAAATTGAGAGTCTCAGTCCTCTTGTACTTAAGTCGCCATTGTGCCATTTGTATTAAATTCGGATGCAATTTCTGTGTTTCATCGTCAATAAGAAGGTCCAAGGGATACAGTAAACCTGAAGTGAAGCATCGGAATCTAATACTGGACTCACAGGAGAGGTTCAAATCATAGAAACTTAGAGTGTCACTCCTCCTGTATTTAAGTCGCTATTGTGCCACTTGTATTAAATACGGATGCAATTTCTATGTTTTTTCGTCAATAAGAAGGCCCAAGGAATACAATTAACCTGAAGTGAAGGATCCGAATCTTAAACTGACCTCACAGGAGAGGTTCGAATCATAGAAAGTAAGAGTGTCAGTCCTCTTGTACTTAAGTCGGCATTGTGCCATTTGTATTAAATTCGGACGCAATTTCGGTGTTTCATCGTCAATAAGAAGGTCCAAGTGATACAGTAAACCTGAAGTGAAGCATCGGAATCTAATACTGGACTCACAGGAGAGGTTCAAATCCTAGAAAGTGAGAGTGTCAGTCCTCTTGTACTTAAGTCGGCATTGTGCCATTTGTATTAAATTTGGATGCAATTTCTGTGTTTCATCTTCAATAAGATGGTCCAAGGGATACAGTAAACCTGAAATGAAGCATCGGAATCTAAAACTAGACTCACAGGAGAGGCTCAAATCATAGAAAGTTAGAGTGTCAGTCCTCTTGCACGTAAGTCGGCATTGTGCCTTTTGTATTATATTCCGATGCAAACTCTGTGTTTCATCGTCAATAAGAAGGTCCAAGGGATACAGTAAACCAGAAGTGAAGCATCGGAATCTAAAACTGGACTCACAGGAGAGGTTCAGAACATAGAAATTTAGAGTGTCAGTCCTCTTGTACTTAAGTCGGCGTGGTGCCTTTTGAATTTAATTCCGATGCAACTTCTGTGTCTCGTCGTCAATAAGAAGGTGCAAGGTATTCAGTAAACCTGAAGTGAAGCACCGGAATCTAAAACTGGGCACACAGGAGAGGTTCAAATCATAGAAAGTGAAAGTGTCAGTCCAGTTGTACTTTAGTCGCCATTGTGCCGTTTGTATTAAATTCGGATGCAATTTCTGTGTTTCATCGTCAATAAGAAGGTCCAAGGGATACAGTAAACCTGAAGTATAGCATCGGAATCTAAAACTGGACTCACAGGAGAGGTTCAAATCATAGAAAGTTTGAGTTTCAGTCCTCTTGTACTTAAGTCGGCATTGTGCCTTTTGACTTTAATTCCGATGCAATTTCTGTGTTTCATCGTCAATAAGATGGTCCAAGGGATACAGTAAACATTAAGCGAAGCATCGGAATCTAAAACTGGACTCACAGGAGAGGTTCAAATCATTGAGAGTGAGAGTGTCAGTCCTCTTTTACTTAAGTCGGCATTGTGCCTTTTGAATTTAATTCCGATGCAATTTCTGTGTTTCATCGTCAATAAGAAGGTCCAAGGGATACAGTAAAATTGAAGTGAAGTATCGGAATCTAAAACTGTACACACAGGAGAGGTTCAAATCATAGAAATTGAGAGTGTCGGTCCTCTTGTACTTAAGTCGGCGTTGTGCCATCTGTATTAAATTCGGATGCAATTTCTGTGTTTCATCGTCAATAAGAAGGTCCAAGGGACACAGTAAACCTGAAGTGGAGCATCGGAATCTAAAACTGGACTCACAGGAGAGATTCAAATCATAGATATAGTGTCACTCCTCTTGTACTTAAGTCGGTATTGTGCCTTTTGTATTAAATTCGGATGCAATTTCTGTGTTTCATCGTCAATAAGAAGGTCCAAGGGATACAGTAAACCTGAAGTGAAGCATCGGAATCTAAAACTGGACTCACAGGAGAGGTTCAAATCATAGAAAGTTAGAGTGTCAGTCCTCTTTTACTTAAGTCATCATTGTGCCTTTTGTATTAACTTCCGATGCAATTTCTATGTTTCATCGTCAAAAAGAAGGTGCAAGATATACAGTAAACCTGAAGTGATGCATCGGAATCTAAAACCGGACTCACAGGAGAGGTTCAAATCAAAGAAATTGAGAGTGTCAGTCCTCTTGTACTTAAGTCGGCATTGTGCCATTTGTATTAAATTCGGATGCAATTTCTGTGTTTCATCGTCAATAAGAAGGTCCAAGGGATACAGTAAACCTGAAGTGAAGCATCGGAATCTAAAAATGGACTCACAGGAGAGGTTCAAATCATAGAAAGTGAGAGTGTCAGTCCTCTTGTACTTAAGTCGGCATTGTGCCATTTGTATTAAATTCGGATGCACATTCTGTGTTTCATCTTCAATAAGAAGGTCCAAGGGATACAGTAAACCTGAAGTGAAGCATCGGAATCTAAAACTGGACACGCAGGAGAGGTTCCAATCATAGAAAGTGAGAGTGTCAGTCCTTTTGTACTTAAGTCGCCATTGCGCCTTTTGTATTAAATTCGGATGCCATTTCTGTGATTCATCGTAAATAAGAAGGTTCAAGCGATACTGTAAACCTGAAGTAAAGCATCGGAATCTAAAACTGGACTCACAGGAGAGGTTCAAATCATAGAAAGTTGAGTTTCACTCCTCTCGTACTTAAGTCGGAATGGTGCCTTTTGGAATAAATTCGGATGCAATTTCTGTGTTTCATCGTCAATAAACAGGTCCAAGGGATACAGTAAACCTGAAGTGAAGAATCGGATCCAAAACTGGACTCACAGGAGAGGTTCAAGTCATAGAAAGTTAGAGTTTCAGTCCTCTTGTACTTATGTCGGCGAGGTGCCTTTTGAATTTAATTCCGATGCAACTTCTGTTCTTCATCGTCAATAAGAAGGTGCAAGGTATACAGTAAACCTGAAGTGAAGCATCGGAATCTGAAACTGGACTCACAGGAGAGGTTCAAATCATAGAAATTGAGAGTCTCAGTCCTCTTGTACTTAAGTCGCCATTGTGCCATTTGTATTAAATTCGGATGCAATTTCTGTGTTTCATCGTCAATAAGAAGGTCCAAGGGATACAGTAAACCTGAAGTGAAACATCGGAATCTAAAACTGGACTCACAGGAGAGGTTCAAATCATAGAAAGTTAGAGTGTCACTCCTCTTGTACTTAAGTCGCTATTGTGCCACTTGTATTAAATACGGATGCAATTTCTGTGTTTTTTCGTCAATTAGAAGGTCCAAGGAATACAATTAACCTGAAGTGAAGCATCCGAATCTGAAACTGACCTCACAGGAGAGGTTCGAATCATAGAAAGTAAGAGTGTCAGTCCTCTTGTACTTAAGTCGGCATTGTGCCATTTGTATTAAATTCGGATGCAATTTCCGTGTTCCATCGTCAATAAGAAGGTCCAAGTGATACAGTAAACCTGAAGTGAAGCATCGGAATCTAAAACTGGACTCACAGGAGAGGTTCAAATCATAGAAAGTGAGAGTGTCAGTCCTCTTATACTTAAGTCGGCATTGTGCCATTTGTATTAAATTCGGATGCAATTTCTGTGTTTCATTTTCAATAAGATGGTCCAAGGGATATGGTAAACCTGAAGTGAAGCATCGGAATCTAAAACTAGACTCACAGGAGAGGCTCAAATCATAGAAAGTTACAGTGTCAGTCCTCTTGCACGTAAGTCGGCATTGTGCCTTTTGTATTAAATTCGGATGCAAACTCTGTGTTTCATCGTCAATAAGAAGGCCCAAGGGATACAGTAAACCTGAAGTGAACCATCGGAATCTAAAACTGGAGTCACAGGAGAGGTTCAGAACATAGAAATTTAGAGTGTCAGTCCTCTTGTACTTAAGTCGGCGTGGTGCCTTTTGAATTTATTTCCGATGCAACTTCTGTGGCTCATCGTCAATAAGAAGGTGCAAGGTATACAATAAACCTGAAGTATAGCATCGGAATCTAAAACTGGACTCACAGGAGAGGTTCAAATCATAGAAAGTTTGAGTTTCAGTCCTCTTGTACTTAAGTCGGCATTGTGCCTTTTGACTTTAATTCCGATGCAATTTCTGTGTTTCATCGTCAATAAGATGGTCCAAGGGATACAGTAAACATTAAGCGAAGCATCGGAATCTAAAACTGGACTCACAGGAGAGGTTCAAATCATTAAGAGTGAGAGTGTCAGTCCTCTTTTACTTAAGTCGGCATTGTGCCTTTTGAATTTAATTCCGATGCAATTTCTGTGTTTCATCGTCAATAAGAAGGTCCAAGGGATACAGTAAAATTGAAGTGAAGTATCGGAATCTAAAACTGTACACACAGGAGAGGTTCAAATCATAGAAATTGAGAGTGTCGGTCCTCTTGTACTTAAGTCGGCGTTGTGCCATCTGTATTAAATTCGGATGCAATTTCTGTGTTTCATCGTCAATAAGAAGGTCCAAGGGACACAGTAAACCTGAAGTGGAGCATCGGAATCTAAAACTGGACTCACAGGAGAGATTCAAATCATAGATATAGTGTCACTCCTCTTGTACTTAAGTCGGTATTGTGCCTTTTGTATTAAATTCGGATGCAATTTCTGTGTTTCATCGTCAATAAGAAGGTCCAAGGGATACAGTAAACCTGAAGTGAAGCATCGGAATCTAAAACTGGACTCACAGGAGAGGTTCAAATCATAGAAAGTTAGAGTGTCAGTCCTCTTTTACTTAAGTCATCATTGTGCCTTTTGTATTAACTTCCGATGCAATTTCTATGTTTCATCGTCAAAAAGAAGGTGCAAGATATACAGTAAACCTGAAGTGAAGCATCGGAATCTAAAACCGGACTCACAGGAGAGGTTCAAATCAAAGAAATTGAGAGTGTCAGTCCTCTTGTACTTAAGTCGGCATTGTGCCATTTGTATTAAATTCGGATGCAATTTCTGTGTTTCATCGTCAATAAGAAGGTCCAAGGGATACAGTAAACCTGAAGTGAAGCATCGGAATCTAAAAATGGACTCACAGGAGAGGTTCAAATCATAGAAAGTGAGAGTGTCAGTCCTCTTGTACTTAAGTCGGCATTGTGCCATTTGTATTAAATTCGGATGCACATTCTGTGTTTCATCTTCAATAAGAAGGTCCAAGGGATACAGTAAACCTGAAGTGAAGCATCGGAATCTAAAACTGGACTCGCAGGAGAGGTTCCAATCATAGAAAGTGAGAGTGTCAGTCCTTTTGTACTTAAGTCGCCATTGCGCCTTTTGTATTAAATTCGGATGCCATTTCTGTGATTCATCGTAAATAAGAAGGTTCAAGCGATACTGTAAACCTGAAGTAAAGCATCGGAATCTAAAACTGGACTCACAGGAGAGGTTCAAATCATAGAAAGTTGAGTGTCACTCCTCTCGTACTTAAGTCGGAGTGGTGCCTTTTGGATTAAATTCGGATGCAATTTCTGTGTTTCATCGTCAATAAACAGGTCCAAGGGATACAGTAAACCTGAAGTGAAGAATCGGAATCCAAAACTGGACTCACAGGAGAGGTTCAAGTCATAGAAAGTTAGAGTTTCAGTCCTCTTGTACTTATGTCGGCGAGGTGCCTTTTGAATTTAATTCCGATGCAACTTCTGTTCTTCATCGTCAATAAGAAGGTGCAAGGTATACAGTAAACCTGAAGTGAAGCATCGGAATCTGAAACTGGACTCACAGGAGAGGTTCAAATCATAGAAATTGAGAGTCTCAGTCCTCTTGTACTTAAGTCGCCATTGTGCCATTTGTATTAAATTCGGATGCAATTTCTGTGTTTCATCGTCAATAAGAAGGTCCAAGGGATACAGTAAACCTGAAGTGAAACATCGGAATCTAAAACTGGACTCACAGGAGAGGTTCAAATCATAGAAAGTTAGAGTGTCACTCCTCTTGTACTTAAGTCGCTATTGTGCCACTTGTATTAAATACGGATGCAATTTCTGTGTTTTTTCGTCAATTAGAAGGTCCAAGGAATACAATTAACCTGAAGTGAAGCATCCGAATCTGAAACTGACCTCACAGGAGAGGTTCGAATCATAGAAAGTAAGAGTGTCAGTCCTCTTGTACTTAAGTCGGCATTGTGCCATTTGTATTAAATTCGGATGCAATTTCCGTGTTCCATCGTCAATAAGAAGGTCCAAGTGATACAGTAAACCTGAAGTGAAGCATCGGAATCTAAAACTGGACTCACAGGAGAGGTTCAAATCATAGAAAGTGAGAGTGTCAGTCCTCTTATACTTAAGTCGGCATTGTGCCATTTGTATTAAATTCGGATGCAATTTCTGTGTTTCATTTTCAATAAGATGGTCCAAGGTATATAGTAAACCTGAAGTGAAGCATCGGAATCTAAAACTAGACTCACAGGAGAGGCTCAAATCATAGAAAGTTACAGTGTCAGTCCTCTTGCACGTAAGTCGGCATTGTGCCTTTTGTATTAAATTCGGATGCAAACTCTGTGTTTCATCGTCAATAAGAAGGCCCAAGGGATACAGTAAACCTGAAGTGAACCATCGGAATCTAAAACTGGAGTCACAGGAGAGGTTCAGAACATAGAAATTTAGAGTGTCAGTCCTCTTGTACTTAAGTCGGCGTGGTGCCTTTTGAAATTAATTCCGATGCAACTTCTGTGGCTCATCGTCAATAAGAAGGTGCAAGGTATACAATAAACCTGAAGTGAAGCACCGGAATCTAAAACTGGGCTCACAGGAGAGGTTCAAATCATAGAAAGTGAAAGTGTCAGTCCACTTGTACTTTAGTCACCATTGTGCCGTTTGTATTAAATTCGGATGCAATTTCTGTGTTTCATCGTCAATAAGAAGGTCCAAGGGATACAGTAAACCTGAAGTATAGCATCGGAATCTAAAACTGGACTCACAGGAGAGGTTCAAATCATAGAAAGTTTGAGTTTCAGTCCTCTTGTACTTAAGTCGGCATTGCGACTTTTGAATTTAATTCCGATGCAATTTCAGTGTTTCATCGTCAATAAGATGGTCCAAGGGATACAGTAAACATTAAGCGAAGCATCGGAATCTAAAACTGGACTCACAGGAGAGGTTCAAATCATACAGAGTGAGAGTGTCAGTCCTCTTTTACTTAAGTCGGCATTGTGCCTTTTGAATTTAATTCCGATGCAATTTCTGTGTTTCATCGTCAATAAGAAGGTCCAAGGGATACAGTAAAATTGAAGTGAAGTATCGGAATCTAAAACTGTACACACAGGAGAGGTTCACATCATAGAAATTGAGAGTGTCGGTCCTCTTGTACTTAAGTCGGCGTTGTGCCATCTGTATTAAATTCGGATGCAATTTCTGTGTTTCATCGTCAATAAGAAGGTCCAAGGGACACAGTAAACCTGAAGTGAAGCATCGGAATCTAAAACTGGACTCACAGGAGAGATTCAAATCATAGTTATAGTGTCACTCCTCTTGTACTTAAGTCGGTATTGTGCCTTTTGTATTAAATTCGGATGCAATTTCTGTGTTTCATCGTCAATAAGAAGGTCCAAGGGATACACTAAACCTGAGGTGAAGCATCGGAATCTAAAACTGGACTCACAGGAGAGGTTCAAATCATAGAAAGTTAGAGTGTCAGTCCTCTTTTACTTAAGTCATCATTGTGCCTTTTGTATTAACTTCCGATGCAATTTCTATGTTTCATCGTCAATAAGAAGGAGCAAGATATACAGTAAACCTGAAGTGAAGCATCGGAATCTAAAACCGGACTCACAGGAGAGGTTCAAATCATACAAATTGAGAGTGTCAGTCCTCTTGTACTTAAGTTGGCATTGTGCCATTTGTATTAAAATCGGATGCAATTTCTGTGTTTCATCGTCAATAAGAAGGTCCAAGGGATACAGTAAACCTGAAGTGAAGTATCAGAATCTAAAAATGGACTCACAGGAGAGGTTCAAATCATAGAAAGTGAGAGTGTCAGTCCTCTTGTACTTAAGTCGGCATTGTGCCATTTGGATTAAATTCGGATGCACATTCTGTGTTTCATCTTCAATAAGAAGATCCAAGGGATACAGTAAACCTGAAGTGAAGCATCGGAATCTAAAACTGGACTCGCAGGAGAGGTTCCAATCATAGAAAGTGAGAGTGTCAGTCCTCTTGTACTTAAGTCGGTATTGTGCTTTTGTATTAAATTCGTATGCTATTTCTGTGTTTCCTCGTCAATAAGAAGGTCCAAGGGATACAGTAAACCTGAAGTGAAGCATCGGAATCTAAAACTGGACTCACAGGAGAGGTTCAAATCATAGAAAGTTAGAGTATCAGTCCTCTTGTACTTAAGTCGGTATTGTGCCTTTTGTATTAAATTCGTATGCTATTTCTGTGTTTCCTCGTCAATAAGAAGGTCCAAGGGATACCCTAAACCTGAAGTGAAGCATCAGAAGTTAAAACTGGACTCACAGGTGAGGTTAAAATCATAGAAAGTGAGAGTGTCAGTCCTCTTTTACTTAAGTCGGCATTGTGCGTTTTGAATTTAATTCCGATGCAATTTCTGTGTTTCATTGTCAATAAGAAGGTCCAAGGGATACAGTAAACCTGAAGTGAAGCATCGGAATCTAAAACTGGACTAACAGGAGAGGTTCAAATCATAGAAAGTGAGAGTGTCAGTCCTCTTGTACTTAAGTCGGCATTGTGCCATTTGTAATAAATTCAAGTGCAATTTCTGTTTTTCATCGTCAGTAAGAAGGACCAAGGTATACAGTAAACCTGAAGTGAAGCATCAAAATCGAAAACTGGACTCACAGGAAAGGTTCAAATCATAGAAAGTGAGAGTGTCTGTCCTCTTGTACTTAAGTCGGCATTGTGGCATTTGTATAAAATTCGGATGCAATTTCTGTGTTTCATCGTCAATAAGAAGGTCCAAGGGATACATTAAACCTGATGTGAAGAATCGGAATTTAAAACTGGACTCACAGGAGAGATTTAAATCATAGAAAGTGAGAGTGTCAGTCCTCGTGTACTTAAGTCGGCATTGTGCCTTTTGAATTTAATTCCGATGCAATTTCTGTGTTTCATCGTCAATAAGAAGGTCCAAGGTATACAGCAAACCTGAAGTGAAGCATCGGAATCTAAAACTGGACTCGCAGGAGAGGTTCAAATCATAGAAAGTGAGAGTGTCGGTCCTCTTGTACTTAAGTCGGCATTGTGCCATTTTTATTAAATTCGGATGCAATTCCTAAGATTCAAAGTCAATAAGAAGGTCCAAGAGATACAGTAAACCTGAAGTGAAACATCGTAATCTAAAACTGGACTCACAGGAGACGTTCAAATCATAGAAAGTTAGAGCGTCACTCCTCTTGTACTTAGGTCGGTATTGTGCCATTCGTATTAAATTCGGATGCAATTTCAGTGTTTCATCGTCAATAAGAAGTTCCAAGGGATACAGTAAACCTGAAGTGAAGCATCGGAATCTAAAACTGGACCCACAGGGGAGGTTCAAATCATAGAAAGTTAGAATGTCAGTCCTCTCTTATTTATGTCGGCATTGTGCCATTTGTATTAAATTCGGATGCAAAGTCTGTGTTTCATCGTCAATAAGAAGGTCCAAGGGATACAGTAAACATGAAGTGAAGCATCGGAATGTAAAACTGGACTCACAGGAGAGGTTCAAATCATAGAAAGTTAGAGTGTCAGTCCTCTTGTACTTAAGTCGGCATTGTGCATTTTGAACTTAATTCCGATGCAATTTCTGTGTTTCATCGTCAATAAGAAGGTGCAAGGTATACAGTAAACCTGAAGTGAAGCATCGGAATCTGAATTTGGACTCACAGGAGAGGTTCAAATCATAGAAAGTGAGAGTGTCCGTCCTCTTGTACGTAAGTCGCCATTGTGCGTTTGTATTAAATTCGGATGCAATATCTGTGTTTCATCGTCAATAAGAAGGTCCAAGGGATACAGTAGACCTGAAGTGAAGCATCGGAATGTAAAACTGGACTCACAGGAGAGGTTCAAATCATAGAAAGTTAGAGTGTCAGTCCTCTTGTACTTAAGTCGGCATTGTGCATTTTGAACTTAATTCCGATGCAATTTCTGTGTTTCATCGTCAATAAGAAGGTGCAAGGTATACAGTAAACCTGAAGTGAAGCATCGGAATCTGAACTTGGACTCACAGGAGAGGTTCAAATCATAGAAATTGGGAGTGTCAGTCCTCTTGTACTTAAGTCGCCATTGTGCCTTTTGTATTAAATTCGGATGCAATTTCTGTGTATCATCGTCAATATGAAGGTCCAAGGGATACAGTAAACCTGAAGTAGAGCATCGGAATCTAAAACTGGACTCACAGGAGAGGTTCAAATCATAGAATGTTGGAGTGTCACTCCTCTTGTACTTAAGTCGGTATTGTGCCTTTTGGATTAAATTCGGATGCATTTTCTGTGTTTCATCGTCAATAAAAAGGTCCAAGGCATACATTAAACCAAAAGTGAAGCATCGGAATCTAAAATTGGACTCACAGGAGAGGTTCAAATCATAGAGAGTAAGAGTGTCAGTCCTCTTGCACCTAAGTCGCCATTGTGATTTTTTTATTAAATTCGGATGCAATTTCTGTGTTCCGTCGTCAATAAGACGGTCCAAGGGATACAGTAAACCTTAAGCAAAGCATCAGAATCTAAAACTGGACTGACAGGATAGGTTCATATCATAGAAAGTGAGAGTGTCAGTCCTCTTGTACTTAAGTCGGCATTGTGCCTTTTGAATTTATTTCCGATGCAATTTCTGTGTTTCATCGTCAATAAGAAGGTCCAAGGGATACAGTAAACCTTAAGCGAAGCATCGGAATCTAAAACTGGACTCACAGGAGAGGTTCTAAACATAGAGAGTGAGACTGTCAGTCCTCTTTTACTTAAGTCGGCATTGTGCCTTTTGAATTTAATTCCGATGCAATTTCTGTGTTTCATCGTCAATAAGAAGGTCCAAGGGATACAGTAAACCTGAAGTGAAGTATCGGAATCTAAAACTGTACTCACAGGAAAGGTTCAAATCATAGAAAGTTAGAGTGGTAGTCCTCTTGTACTTAAGTCGGCATTGTTCCTTTTGTATTAAATTCGGATGCAAACTCTGTGTTTCATCGTCAATAAGAAGGTCCAAGGGATACAGTAAACCTGAAGTGAAGCATCGGAATCGAAAACTGGACCCACAGGAGAGGTTCAAATCATAGAAAGTTTGAGTGTCAGTCCTCTTGTACTTAAGTCGGCATTGTGCCTTTTGAATTTAATTCCGATGCAATTTCTGTGTTTCATCGTCAATAAGAAGGTCCAAGGGATACAGCAAACCTGAAGTGAAGCATCGGAATCTAAAACTGGACTCGCAGGAGATGTTCAAATCATAGAAAGTGAGAGAGTCGGTCCTCTTGTAATTAAGTCGGCATTCGGCCATTTCTATTAAATTCGGATGCAATTTCTGTGTTTCATCGTCAATAAGATGGTGCAAGGTATACAGTAAACCTGAAGTGAAGCATCGGAATCTAAAACTGGACTCACAGGAGAGGTTCAAATCATAGAAAGTGAGAGTGTCAGTCCTCTTGTACTTAAGTCGCCATTGTGCCTTTTGTATTAAATTCGGATGCAATTTCTGTGTTTCATCGTCAATACGAAGGTCCAAGGGATACAGTAAGCCTGAAGTAAAGCATCGGAATCTAAAACTGGACTCACAGGAGAGGTTAAAATCATAGAAAGTTAGAGTGTCACTCCTCTTGTACTTAAGTCGGTATTGTGCCTTTAGGATTAAATTCGGATGCATTTTCTGTGTTTCATCGTCAATAAAATGGTCCACGGCATATAGTAAACCTGAAGTGAAGAATCGGAATCTAAAACTGGACTCACAGGAGAGGTTCAAATCAAAGAGAGTGAGAGTGTCAGTCCTCTTGCACTTAAGTCGCCATTGCGATTTTTGTATTAAATTCGGATGCAATTTCTGTGTTTCATCGTCAATAAGACGGTCCAAGGGCTACAGTAAACCTGAAGTGAAGCATCGGAATCTAAAAATGGACTCACAAGAGAGGTTCAAAACATAGAAAGTTAGAGTGTCAGTCCTCTAGTACTTAAGTCGGCGTGGTGCCTTTTGAATTTAATTCCGATGCAACTTCTGTGTTTCATCGTCAATAAGAAGGTGCAAGGTATACAGTAAACATGAAGTGAAACACCGGAATCTAAAACTGGGCTCACAGGAGAGTTTCAAATCATAGAAAGTTTGAGTGTCAGTCCTGTTGTACTTTAGTCGCCATTGTGCCGTTTGTATTAAATTCGGATGCAATTTCTGTGTTTCATCGTCAATAAGAAGGTCCAAGGGATACAGTAAACCTGAAGTGAAGCATCGGAATCTAAAACTGGAATCACAGGAGAGGTTCAAATCATAGAAAGTTTGAGTGTCAGTCCTCTTGTACTTAAGTCGGCATTGTGCCTTTTGAATTTAATTCCGATGCAATTTCTGTGTATCTTCGTCAATAAGATGGTCCAAGGTATACAGTAAACCTTAAGCGAAGCATCGGAATCTAAAACTGGACTCACAGGAGAGGTTCAAATCATAGAGAGTGAGAGTGTCAGTCCTCTTTTACTTAAGTCGGCATTGTGCCTTTTGAATTTAATTCCGATGCAATTTCTGTGTTTCATCGTCAATAAGAAGATCCAAGGGATACAGCAAACCTGAAGTGAAGCATCGGAATCTAAAACTGGACTCGCAGGAGATAGTCAAATCATAGAAAGTGAGAGTGTCGGTCCTCTTGTACTTAAGTCGGGATTGGGCCATTTGTATTACATTCGGATGCAATTTCTGTGTTTCATCGACAATAAGAAGGTCCAAGGGATACAGTAAACCTGAAGTATAGCATCGGAATCTAAAACTGGACTCACAGGACAGGTTCAAATCATAGAAAGTTAGAGTGTCAGTCCTCTTGCACGTAAGTCGGCATTGTGCCTTTTGTATTAAATTCGGATGCAAACTCTGTGTTTCATCGTCAGTATGAAGGTCCAAGGGATACAGTAAACCTGAAGTGAACCATCGGAATCTAAAACTTGACTCACAGGAGAGGTTCAAAGCATAGAAAATTAGAGTGTCAGTCCTCTTGTACTTAAGTCGGCGTGGTGCCTTTTGAATTTAATTCCGATGCAACTTCTGTGTTTCATCGTCAATAAGAAGGTGCGAGGTATACTGTAAACCTGAAGTGAAGCACCGGAATCTAATACTGGGCTCACAGGAGAGTTTCAAATCAAAGAAAGTGAGAATGTCAGTCCTCTTGTACTTTAGTCGCCATTGTGCCGTTTGTATTAAATTCGGATGCAATTTCTCTGTTTCATCGTCAATAAGAAGGTCCAAGGGATACTGTAACCCTGAAGTATAGCATCGGAATCTAAAACTGGACTAACAGGACATGTTCAAATCATGGAAAGTTAGCGTGTCAGTCCTCTTGTACTTAAGTCGGAATTGAGCCTTTTGTATTAAATTCGGATGCAAACTCTGTGTTTCATCGTCAATAAGAAGGTGAAAGGGATACAGTAAACCTGAAGTGAAGCATCGGAATCTAAAACTGGAATCACAGGAGAGGTTCAAATCATAGAAAGTTTGAGTGTCAGTCCTCTTGTACTTAAGTCGGCATTGTGCCTTTTGAATTTAATTTCGATGCAATTTCTGTGTATTATCGTCAATAAGATGGTCCAAGGGATACAGTAAACCTGAAGTGAAGCATCGGAATCTAAAACTGGACCCACAGGAGAGATTCAAATCATAGATATAGTGTCACTCCTCTTGTACTTAAGTCGGTATTGTGCCTTTTGTATTAGATTCGGATGCAAACCCTGTGTTTCATCGTCAATAAGAAGGACCAAGGGATACAGTAAACCTGAAGTGAAGCATCGGAATCTAAAACTGGACTCACAGGAGACGTTCAAAATATAGAAAGTTAGAGTGTCAGTCCTCTTGTACTTAAGTCGCCATTGTGCCTTTTGTATTAAACTCGGATGCAAACTCTGTGTTTCATCGTCAATAAGAAGGTCCAAGGGATACAGTAAACCTGAAGTGAAGCATCGGAATCTAAAACTGGAATCACAGGAAAGGTTCAAATCATAGAAAGTTTGTGTGTCAGTCCTCTTTTACTTAAGTCGGCATTGTGCCTTTTGAATTTAATTCCGATGCAATTTCTGTGTTTCATCGTCAATAAGATGGTCCAAGGGATAAGGTAACCCTTAAGTGAAGCATCGGAACTAAAACTGGACTCACAGGAGAGGTTCAAATCATAGAGAGTGAGAGTGTCAGTCCACTTTTACTTAAGTCGGCATTGTGCCTTTTGAATTTAATTCTGATGCAATTTCTGTGTTTCATCGTCAATAAGAAGGTCCAAGGGATACATAAACCTGAAGTGAAGTATCGGAATCTAAAACTGTACTCACAGGAGAGGTTCAAATCATAGAAAGTGAGAGTGTCGGTTCTCTTGTACTTAAGTCGGCATTGTGCCGTCTGTATTAAATTCGGATGCAATTTCTGTGTTTCATCGTAAATAAGAAGGTCCAAGGGATACAGTAAACCTGAAGTGAAGCATCGGAATCTAAAACTGGACTCACAGGAGAGATTCAAATCATAGGTATAGTGTCACTCCTCTTGTACTTAGGTCGGTATTGTGCCTTTTGTATTAAATTCGGATGCAATTTCTGTGCTTCATAATCAATTAGAAGGTCCAAGGGATACATTAAACCTGAAGTGAGGCATCGGAATCTAAAACTGGACTCACAGGAGAGGTTCAAATCATAGAAAGTTAGAGTGTCAGTCCTCTTTTACTTAAGTCATCATTGTGCCTTTTGTATTAAATTCCGATGCAATTTCTATGTCGCATCGTCAACAAGAAGGTGCAAGGTATACAGTAAACCTGAAGTGAAGCATCGGAATCTAAAACCGGACTCACAGGAGAGGTTTAAATCATAGAATGTGAGAGTGTCAGTCCTCTTGAACTTAAGTCATCATTGTGCCTTTTGTATTAAATTCCGATGCAATTTCTATGTCTCATCGTCAATCAGAAGGTCCAAGGGATACAGTAAACCTGAAGTGAAGCATCAGAATCTAAAACTGGACTCACAGGGTAGGTTCAAATCATAGAGAGTTAGAGTGTCTCTCCTCTTGTACTTAAGTAGGTATTGTGCCTTTTGTATTACATTCGGATGCTATTTCTGTGTTTCCTCGTCAATAAGATGGTCCAAGGGATACAGTAAACCTGAAGTGAAGCATCGGAATCTAAAACTGGACTCACTGGAGAGGTTCAAATCATAGAAAGTTAGAGTGTTAGTGCTCCTGTACTTATGTCGGGTTTGTGCCCTTTGTATTAAATTCGAATGCAAATTCTGTATTTCATCGTCAATAAGAAGGTCCAAGGGATACAGTAAACCTGAAGAGAAGCATCGGAATCTAAAACTGGACTCACAGGAGAGGTCCAAAACATAGAAAGTTAGAGTGCCGGTCCTCTTTTACTTAAGTCAGCATTGTGCCTTTTGTATTAAATTCCGATGCAATTTCTATGTTTCATCGTCAATAAGAGGGTGCAAGGTATACAGTAAACCTGAAGTGAAGCATCGGAATCTAAAACCGGACTCACAGGAGAGGTTCAAATCATAGAAAGTGAGAGTCTCAGTCCTCTTGTACTTAAGTCGGCATTGTGCCATTTGTATTAAATTCGGATGCAATTCCTGTGATTCAAAGTCAATAAGAAGGTCCAAGGGATACAGTAAACCTGAAGTGAAACATATGAATCTAAAACTGCACTCACAGGAGAGGTTGAAATCATACAAAGGTAGAGTGTCACTCCTCTTGTACTTAAGTCGGTATTGTGCCTTTAGTATTAAATTCGGATGCCATTTCTGTGTTTCATCGTCAATAAGAAGGTCCAAGGGATACAGTAAACCTGTAGTTAAGCATCGGAATCAAAACTGGACTCACAGGAGAAGATCAAATCATACAAAGTGAGAGTGTCAGTCCACTTTTACTTAAGCAGCATTGTGCGTTTTGAATTTAATTCCGATGCAATTTCTGTGTTTCATCGTCAATAAGAAGGTCCAAGGGATATAGTTAACCTGAAGTGAAGCATCGGAATCTAAAACTGGACTGACAGGAGAGGTTCAAATCATAGAAAGTGAGAGTGTCTGTCCTCTTGTACTTAAGTCGGCATTGTGCCATTTGTATTAAATTCGGGTGCAATTTCTGTGTTTCATCGTCAATAAGAAGGTCCAAGGGATACAGTAAACCTGAAATATAGCATCGGAATCTAAAACTGGACTCACAGGAGAGGTTCAAATCATAGAAAGTTAGAGTGTCAATCCTCTTGTACTTAAGTCGGAATTGTGCCTTTTGTATTAAACTCGGATGCAAACTCTGTGTTTCATCGTCAATAGGAAGGTCCAAGGGATACAGTAAACCTGAAGTGAAGCATCGGAATCTAAAACTGGAAACACAGGAAAGGTTCAAATCATAGAAAGTTTGAGTGTCAGTCCTCTTGTACTTAAGTCAGCATTGTGCCTTTTTAATTTAATTCCGATGCAGTTTCTGTGTTTCATCGTCAATAAGATGGTCCAAGGGATACAGTAAACCTTAAGTGAAGCATCGGAACTAAAACTGGACTCACAGGAGAGGTTCAAATCATAGAGAGTGAGAGTGTCAGTCCACTTTTACTTAAGTCGGCAATGTGCCTTTTGAATTTAATTCTGATGTAATTTCTGTGTTTCATCGACAATAAGAAGGTCCAACGGATACAGTGAACCTGAAGTGAAGTATCGGAATCTAAAACTGTACTCACAGGAGGGGTTCAAATCATAGAAAGTGAGAGTGTCGGTCCTCTTGTACTTAAGTCGGCATTGTGCCATCTGTATTAAATTCGGATGCAATTTCTGTGTTTCATCGTAAATAAGAAGGTCCAAGGGATACAGTAAACCTGAAGTGAAGCATCGGAATCTAAAACTGGACTCACAGGAGAGATTCAAATCATAGATATAGTGACACTCCTCTTGTACTTAAGTCGGTATTGTGACTTTTGTATTAAATTCGGATGCAATTTCTGTGCTTCATAATGAATAAGAAGGTCCAAGGGATACATTAAACCTGAAGTGAGGCATCGGAATCTAAAACTGGACTCACAGGAGAGGTTCAAAACATAGAAAGTTAGAGTGTCAGTCCTCTTTTACTTAAGTCATCATTGTGCCTTTTGTATTAAATTCCGATGCAATTTCTATGTCGCATCGGCAATAAGAAGGTCCAAGGGATACAGTAAACCTGAAGTGAAGCAGCAGAATCTAAAACTGGACTCACAGGGTAGGTTCAAATCATAGAGAGTTAGGGTGTCTCTCCTCTTGTACTTAAGTCGGTATTGTGTATTTTGTATTACATTCGGATGTTATTTCTGTGTTCCTCGTCAATAAGATGGTCCAAGGGATACAGTAAACCTGAAGTGAAGTATCGGAATCTTTAACTGGACTCACAGGAGAGGTTCAAATCATAGAAAGTTAGAGTGTCAGTCCTCTTGTACTTATATCGGCATTGTGCCCTTCGTATTAAATTCGAATGCAAATTCTGTGTTTCATCGTCAATAAGAAGGTCCAAAGGATACAGTAAACCTGAAGTGAAGCATCGGAATCTAAAAGTGGACTCACAGGAGAGGTTCAAATCATAGATGGTTAGAGTGTCTCTCCTCTTGTACATAAGTCGGTATTGTGCCTTTTGTATTAGATTCAGATGCAATTTCTGTGTTTCATCGTCAGTTAGAAGGTCCAAGGGATACAGTAAACCTGAAGAGAAGCATCGGAATCTAAAACTGGACTCACAGGAGAGGTTCAAATCATAGATGGTTAGAGTGCCGGTCCTCTTTTACTTAAGTCAGCATTGTGCCTTTTGTATTAAATTCCGATGCAATTTCTATGTTTCATCGTCAATAAGAGGGTGCAAGGTATACAGTAAACCTGAAGTGAAGCACCGGAATCTAAAACCGGACTCACAGGAGAGGTTCAAATCATAGAAAGTGAGAGTCTCAGTCCTCTTGTACTTAAGTCGGCATTGTGCCATTTGTATTAAATTCGGATGCAATTGCTGTGATTCAAAGTCAATAAGAAGGTCCAAGGGATACAGTAAACCTGAAGTGAAACATCCGAATCTAAAACTGGACTCACAGGAGAGGTTGAAATCATAGAAAGTTAGAGTGTCACTCCTCTTGTACTTAAGTCGGTATTGTGCCTTTAGTATTAAATTCGGATGCCATTTCTGTGTTTCATCGTCAATCAGAATGTCCAAGGGATACAGTAAACCTGATGTGAAGCATCGGAATCTAAAACTGGACTCACAGGAGAGGTTCAAATCATAGAAGTTTAGAGTGTCAGTCCTCTTTTACTTATGTCGGCATTGTGCCATTTGTATTAAATTCGGATGCAATTTCTATGTTTCATCGTCAATAAGAAGGTCCAAGGGATACAGTAAACATGAAGTGAAGCATCGGAATCTAAAACTGGACTCACAGGAGGGGTTCAAATCATAGAAAGTTAGAGTGTCAGTCCTCTTGTACTTAAGTCGGCATTGTGCATTTTGAACTTAATTCCGATGCAATCTCTGTGTTTCATCGTCAATAAGAAGGTGCAAGGTATACAGTAAACCTGAAGTGAAGCATCGGAATCTGAAACTGGACTCACAGGAGAGGTTCAAATCATAGAAAGTGAGAGTGTCAGTCCTCTTGTACTTATGTCGCCATTGTGCCTTTGTATTAAATTATGATGCAATATCTGTGTTTCATCGTCAATAAGAAGGTCCAAGGGAAACAGTAATCCTGAAGTGAAGCATCGGAATCTAAAACTGGACTCACGGGAGAGGTTCAAATCATAGAAAGTTAGAGTGTCATTCCGCTTGTACTTAAGTCGGCATTGTGATTTTTTAATTTAATTCCGATGCAATTTCTGTGTTTCATCGTCAATAAGAAGGTCGAAGGGATACAGTAAACCTGAAGTGAAGCATCGTAATCTAAAACTGGACTCACAGGAGGGGTTCAAATCATAGAAAGTTAGAGTGTCAGTCCTCTTGTACTTAAGTCGGCATTGTGCATTTTGAACTTAATTCCGATGCAATCACTGTGTTTCATCGTCAATAAGAAGGTGCAAAGTATACAGTAAACCTGAAGTGAAGCATCGGAATCTGAAACTGGACTCACAGGAGAGGTTCAAATCATAGAAAGTGAGAGTGTCAGTCCTCTTGTACTTAAGTCGGCATTGTGCCATCTGTATTAAATTCGGATGCAATTTCTGTGTTTCATCGTAAATAAGAAGGTCCAAGGGATACAGTAAACCTGAAGTGAAGCATCGGAATCTAAAACTGGACTCACAGGAGAGATTCAAATCATAGATATAGTGTCACTCCTCTTGTACTTCAGTCGGTATTGTGACTTTTGTATTAAATTCGGATGCAATTTCTGTGCTTCATAATGAATAAGAAGTTCCAAGGGATACATTAAACCTGAAGTGAGGCATCGGAATCTAAAACTGGACTCACAGGAGAGGTTCAAATCATAGAAAGTTAGAGTGTCAGTCCTCTTTTACTTAAGTCATCATTGTGCCTTTTGTATTAAATTCCGATGCAATTTCTATGTCGCATCGTCAATAAGAAGGTCCAAGGGATACAGTAAACCTGAAGTGAAGCAGCAGAATCTAAAACTGGACTCACAGGGTAGGTTCAAATCATAGAGAGTTAGAGTGTCTCTCCTCTTGTACTTAAGTCGGTATTGTGTATTTTGTATTACATTCGGATGCTATTTCTGTGTTTCCTCGTCAATAAGATGGTCCAAGGGATACAGTAAACCTGAAGTGAAGTATCGGAATCTAAAACTGGACTCACAGGAGAGGTTCAAATCATAGAAAGTTAGAGTGTCAGTCCTCTTGTACTTATATCGGCATTGTGTCCTTCGTATTAAATTCGAATGCAAATTCTGTGTTTCATCGTCAATAAGAAGGTCCAAAGGATACAGTAAACCTTAAGTGAAGCATCGGAATCTAAAACTGGACTCTTAGGGAGGTTCAAATCATAGAAAGTTAGAATGTCAGTCCTCATACTTAAGTCGGCATTGTGCCTTTTGAATTTAAATCCCGATGCTTTTTCTGTGTTTCATTGTCAATAAGAAGGTCCAAGGGATACAGTAAACCTGAAGTGAAGCATCGGAATCTAAAAGTGGACTCACAGGAGAGGTTCAAATCATAGATAGTTAGAGTGTCTCTCCTCTTGTACATAAGTCGGTATTGTGCCTTTTGAATTAGATTCAGATGCAATTTCTGTGTTTCATCGTCAGTTAGAAGGTCCAAGGGATACAGTAAACCTGAAGTGAAGCATCGGAATCTAAAAGTGGACTCACAGGAGAGGTTCAAATCATAGATAGTTAGAGTGTCTCTCCTCTTGTACATTAGTCGGTATTGTGCCTTTTGTATTAGATTCAGATGCAATTTCTGTGTTTCATCGTCAGTTAGAAGGTCCAAGGGATACAGTAAACCTGAAGAGAAGCATCGGAATCTAAAACTGGACTCACAGGAGAGGTCCGAAACATAGAAAGTTAGAGTGCCGGTCCTCTTTTACTTAAGTCAGCATTGTGCCTTTTGTATTAAATTCCGATGCAATTTCTATGTTTCATCGTCAATAAGAGGGTGCAAGGTATACAGTAAACCTGAAGTGAAGCACCGGAATCTAAAACCGGACTCACAGGAGAGGTTCAAATCATAGAAAGTGAGAGTCTCAGTCCTCTTGTACTTAAGTCGGCATTGTGCCATTTGTATTAAATTCGGATGCAATTGCTGTGATTCAAAGTCAATAAGAAGGTCCAAGGGATACAGTAAACCTGAAGTGAAACATATGAATCTAAAACTGGACTCACAGGAGAGGTTGAAATCATAGAAAGTTAGAGTGTCACTCCTCTTGTACTTAAGTCGGTATTGTGCCTTTAGTATTAAATTCGGATGCCATTTCTGTGTTTCATCGTCAATCAGAATGTCCAAGGGATACAGTAAACCTGAAGTGAAGCATCGGAATCTAAAACTGGACTCACAGGAGAAGTTCAAATCATAGAAGTTTAGAGTGTCAGTCCTCTTTTACTTATGTCGGCATTGTGCCATTTGTATTAAATTCGGATGCAATTTCTATGTTTCATCGTCAATAAGAAGGTCCAAGGGATACAGTAAACATGAAGTGAAGCATCGGAATTTAAAACTGGACTCACAGGAGGGGTTCAAATCATAGAAAGTTAGAGTGTCAGTCCTCTTGTACTTAAGTCGGCATTGTGCATTTTGAACTTAATTCCGATGCAATCGCTGTGTTTCATCGTCAATAAGAAGGTGCAAGGTATACTGTAAACCTGAAGTGAAGCATCAGAATCTGAAACTGGACTCACAGGAGAGGTTCAAATCATAGAAAGTGAGAGTGTCAGTCCTCTTGTACTTATGTCGCCATTGTGCCTTTGTATTAAATTCGGATGCAATATCTGTGTTTCATCGTCAATAAGAAGGTCCAAGGGATACAGTAAACCTGAAGTGAAGCATCGGAATCTAAAACTGGACTCACGGGAGAGGTTCAAATCATAGAAAGTTAGAGTGTCATTCCGCTTGTACTTAAGTCGGCATTGTGATTTTTTAATTTAATTCCGATGCAATTTCTGTGTTTCATCGTCAATAAGAAGGTCCAAGGGATACAGTAAACCTGAAGTTAAGCATCGGAATCTAAAACTGGACTCACAGGAGAAGTTCAAATCATAGAAAGTGAGAGTGTCAGTCCACTTTTACTTAAGCAGCATTGTGCGTTTTGAATTTAATTCCGATGCTATTTCTGTGTTTCATCGTCAATAAGAAGGTCCAAGGGATATAGTTAACCTGAAGTGAAGCATCGGAATCTAAAACTGGACTAACAAGAGAGGTTCAAATCATAGAAAGTGAGAGTGTCTGTCCTCTTGTACTTAAGTCGGCATTGTGCCATTTGTATTAAATTCGGGTGCAATTTCTGTGTTTCATCGTCAATAAGAAGGTCCAAGGGATACAGTAAACCTGAAGTGAAGCATCGGAACATAAAACTGGACTCACAGGAAAGGTTCAAATCATAGAAAGTGAGAGTGTCAGACCTCTTGTACTTAAGTCTGCATTGTGGCATTTTTATTAAATTCGGATGCAATTTCTGTGTTTCATCGTCAATAAGAAGGTCCAAGGGATACAGTAAACCTGACGTGAAGCATCGTAATCTAAAACTGGACTCACAGGAGAGATTTAAATCATAGAAAGTGAGAGTGTCAGTCCTCTTTTACTTAAGTCGGCAATGTGCATTTTGAATTTAATTCCGATGCAATTTCTGTGTTTCATCGTCAATAAGAAGGTCCAAGGGATACAGCAAACCTGAAGTGAAGCATCGGAATCTAAAACTGGACTCGCAGGAGATGTTCAAATCAGAGGAAGTGAGAGTGTCAGTCCTCTTGTACTTAAGGCGGCATTGTGACATTTGTATTAAATTCGGATGCAATTTCTGTGTTTGATCGTCAATAAGAAGGTCCAAGGGATACAGTAAACCTGAAGTGAAGCATCGGAATCTAAAACTGGACTCACAGGAGATATCTAAATCATAGAAAGTGAGAGTGTCTGTCCTCTTTTACTTAAGTCGGCATTGTGCCTTTTGAATTTAATTCCGAGGCCATTTCTGTGTTTCATCGTCAATAAGAAGGTCCAAGGGATACAGCAAACCTGAAGTGAAGCATCGGAATCTGAAACTGGACTCGCAGGAGAGGTTCAAATCAGAGAAAGTGAGAGTGTCGGTCCTCTTGTACTTAAGTCGCCATTGTGCCATTTGTATTAAGTTCGGATGCAATTTCTGTGTTTCATCGTCAATAAGAAGGTCCAAGGGATACAGTGAACCTGAAGTGAAGCATCAGAATCTAAAACTGGACTCACAGGAGAGGTTCAAATCATAGAAAGTTAGAGTGTCAGTCCTCTCGTACTTAAGTCGGCATTGTGCCTTTTGTATTAAATTCTGATGCAAACTCTGTGTTTCATCGTCAATAAGAAGGTCGAAGGGATACAGTAAACCTGAAGTGAAGCATCGGAATCTAAAACTGGACTCACAGGAGGGGTTCAAATCATAGAAAGTTAGAGGGTCAGTCCTCTTGTACTTAAGTCGGCATTGTGCATTTTGAACTTAATTCCGATGCAATCACTGTGTTTCATCGTCAATAAGAAGGTGCAAAGTATACAGTAAACCTGAAGTGAAGCATCGGAATCTGAAACTGGACTCACAGGAGAGGTTCAAATCATAGAAAGTGAGAGTGTCAGTCCTCTTGTACTTATGTCGCCATTGTGCCTTTGTATTAAATTCGGATGCAATATCTGTGTTTCATCGTCAACAAGAAGGTCCAAGGAATACAGTAAACCTGAAGTGAAGCATCGGAATCAAAAACTGGACTCACGGGAGAGGTTCAAATCATAGAAAGTTAGAGTGTCATTCCGCTTGTACTTAAGTCGGCATTGTGATTTTTGAATTTAATTCCGATGCAATTTCTGTGTTTCATCGTCAAGAAGAAGGTCGAAGGGATACAGTAAACCTGAAGTTAAGCATCGGAATCTAAAACTGGACTCACAGGAGAAGTTCAAATCATAGAAAGTGAGAGTGTCAGTCCACTTTTACTTATGCATCATTGTGCGTTTTGAATTTTATTCCGATGCTATTTCTGTGTTTCATCGTCAATAAGAAGGTCCAAGGGATATAGTTAACCTGAAGTGAAGCATCGGAATCTAAAACTGGACTGACAGGAGAGGATCAAATCATAGAAAGTGAGAGTGTCTGTCCTCTTGTACTTAAGTCGGCATTGTGCCATTTGTATTAAATTCGAGTGCAATTTCTGTGTTTCATCGTCAATAAGAAGGTCCAAGGGATACAGTAAACCTGAAGTGAAGCATCGGAACCTAAAACTGGACTCACAGGGAAGGTTCAAATCATAGAAAGTGAGACTGTCGGTCCTCTATTACTTAAGTCTGCATTGTGGCATTTGTATTAAATTCGGATGCAATTTCTGTATTTCATCGTCAATAAGAAGGTCCAAGGGATACAGTAAACCTGACGTGAACCATCGTAATCTAAAACTGGACTCACAGGAGAGATTTAAATCATAGAAAGTGAGAGTGTCAGTCCTCTTTTACTTAAGTCGGCATTGTGCATTTTGAATTTAATTCCGATGCAATTTCTGTGTTTCATCGTCAATAAGAAGGTCCAAGGAATACAGCAAACCTGAAGTGAAGCATCGGAATCTAAAACTGGACTCGCAGGAAATGTTCAAATCGGAGAAAGTGAGAGTGTCAGTCCTCTTGTACTTAAGGCGGCATTGTGCCATTTGTATTAAATTCGGATGCAATTTCTGTGTTTGATCGTCAATAAAAAGGTCCAAGGGATACAGTAAACCTGAAGTGAAGCATCGGAATCTAAAACTGGACTCACAGGAGATATCTAAATCATAGAAAGTGAAAGTGTCTGTCCTCTTTTACTTAAGTCGGCATTGTGCCTTTTGAATTTAATTCCGAGGCAATTTCTGTGTTTCATCGTCAATAAGAAGGTCCAAGGGATACAGCAAACCTGAAGTGAAGCATCGGAATCTAAAACTGGACTCGCAGGAGAGGTTCAAATCAGAGAAAGTGAGAGTGTCGGTCCTCTTGTACTTAAGTCGCCATTGTGCCATTTGTATTAAGTTCGGATGCAATTTCTGTGTTTCATCGTCAATAAGAAGGTCCAAGGGATACAGTGAACCTGAAGTGAAGCATCAGAATCTAAAACTGGACTCACAGGAGAGGTTCAAATCATAGAAAGATAGAGTGTCAGTCCTCTCGTACTTAAGTCGGCATTGTGCCTTTTGTATTAAATTCTGATGCAAACTCTGTGTTTCATCGTCAATAAGAAGGTCGAAGGGATACAGTAAACCTGAAGTGAAGCATCGGAATCTAAAACTGGACTCACAGGAGGGGTTCAAATCATAGAAAGTTGGAGTGTCAGTCCTCTTGTACTTAAGTCGGCATTGTGCATTTTGAACTTAATTCCGATGCAATCACTGTGTTTCATCGTCAATAAGAAGGTGCAAAGTATACAGTAAACCTGAAGTGAAGCATCGGAATCTGAAACTGGACTCACAGGAGAGGTTCAAATCATAGAAAGTGAGAATGTCAGTCCTCTTGTACTCATGTCGCCATTGTGCCTTTGTATTAAATTCGGATGCAATATCTGTGTTTCATCGTCAATAAGAAGGTCCAAGGAATACAGTAAACCTGAAGTGAAGCATCGGAATCTAAAACTGGACTCACGGGAGAGGTTCAAATCATAGAAAGTTAGAGTGTCATTCCGCTTGTACTTAAGTCGGCATTGTGATTTTTGAATTTAATTCCGATGCAATTTCTGTGTTTCATCGTCAATAAGAAGGTCCAAGGGATACAGTAAACCTGAAGTTAAGCATCGGAATCTAAAACTGGACTCACTGGAGAAGTTCAAATCATAGAAAGTGAGAGTGTCAGTCCACTTTTACTTATGCATCATTGTGCGTTTTGAATTTAATTCCGATGCTATTTCTGTGTTTCATCGTCAATAAGAAGGTCCAAGGGATATAGTTAACCTGAAGTGAAGCATCGGAATCTAAAACTGGACTGACAGGAGAGGTTCAAATCATAGAAAGTGAGAGTGTCTGTCCTCTTGTACTTAAGTCGGCATTGTGCCATTTGTATTAAATTCGAGTGCAATTTCTGTGTTTCATCGTCAATAAGAAGGTCCAAGGGATACAGTAAACCTGAAGTGAAGCATCGGAACATAAAACTGGACTCACAGGAAAGGTTCAAATCATAGAAAGTGAGACTGTCGGTCCTCTTGTACTTAAGTCTGCATTGTGGCATTTGTTTTAAATTCGGATGCAATTTTTGTGTTTCATCGTCAATAAGAAGGTCCAAGGGATACAGTAAACCTGACGTGAAGCATCGTAATCTAAAACTGGACTCACAGGAGAGATTTAAATCGTAGAAAGTGAGAGTGTCAGTCCTCTTTTACTTAAGTCGGCATTGTGCATTTTGAATTTAATTCCGATGCAATTTCTGTATTTCATCGTCAATAAGAAGGTCCAAGGAATACAGCAAACCTGAAGTGAAGCATCGGAATCTAAAACTGGACTCGCAGGAGATGTTCAAATCAGAGAAAGTGAGAGTGTCAGTCCTCTTGTACTTAAGGCGGCATTGTGCCATTTGTATTAAATTCGGATGCAATTTCTGTGTTTGATCGTCAATAAAAAGGTCCAAGGGATACAGTAAACCTGAAGTGAAGCATCGGAATCTAAAACTGGACTCACAGGAGATATCTAAATCATAGAAAGTGAGAGTGTCAGTCCTCTTTTACTTAAGTCGGCATTGTGCATTTTGAATTTAATTCCGATGCAATTTCTGTGTTTCATCGTCAATAAGAAGGTCCAAGGAATACAGCAAACCTGAAGTGAAGCATCGGAATCTAAAACTGGACTCGCAGGAGATGTTCAAATCAGAGAAAGTGAGACTGTCGGTCCTCTTGTACTTATGTCGCCATTGTGCCTTTGTATTAAATTCGGATGCAATATCTGTGTTTCATCGTCAATCGGAAGGTGCAAGGTATACAGTAAACCTGAAATATAGCATCGGAATCTAAAATTGGACTCACAGGAGAAGTTCAAATCATAGAACGTTAGAGTGTCAGTCCTCTTGTACTTAAGTCGGAATTGTGCCTTTTGTATTAAACTCGGATGCAAACTCTGTGTTTCATCGTCAATAAGAAGGTCCAAGGGATACAGTAAACCTGAACTGAAGCATCGGAATCTAAAACTGGAATCACAGGAAAGGTTCAAATCATAGAAAGTTTGAGTGTCAGTCCTCTTGTAATTAAGTCAGCATTGTGCCTTTTGAATTTAATTCCGATGCAATTTCTGGGTTTCATCGTCAATAAGATGGTCCAAGGGATACAGTAAACCTTAAGTGAAGCATCGGAACTAAAACTGGACTCACAGGAGAGGTTCAAATCATAGAGAGTGAGAGTGTCAGTCCACATTTACTTAAGTCGGCATTGTGCTTTTGAATTTAATTCTGATGTAATTTCTGTGTTTCATCGTCAATAAGAAGGTCCAAGGGATACAGTGAACCTGAAGTGAAGTATCGGAATCTGAAACTGTACTCACAGGAGGGGTTCAAATCATAGAAAGTGAGAGTGTCGGTCCTCTTGTACTTAAGTCGGCATTGTGCCATCTGTATTAAATACGGATGCAATTTCTGTGTTTCATCGTAAATAAGAAGGTCCAAGGGATACAGTAAACCTGAAGTGAAGCATCGGAATCTAAAACTGGACTCACAGGAGAGATTCAAATCATAGATATAGTGTCACTCCTCTTGTACTTAAGTCGGTATTGTGCCTTTTGTATTAAATTCGGATGCAATTTCTGTGCTTCATAATGAATAAGAAGGTCCAAGGGATACATTAAACCTGAAGTGAGGCATCGGAATCTAAAACTGGACTCATAGGAGAGGTTCAAATCATAGAAAGTTAGAGTGTCAGTCCTCTTTTACTTAAGTGATCATTGTGCCTTTTGTATTAAATTCCGATGCAATTTCTATGTCGCATCGTCAATAAGAAGGTCCAAGGGATACAGTAAATCTGAAGTGAAGCAGCAGAATCTAAAACTGGACTCACAGGGTAGGTTCAAATCATAGAGAGTTAGAGTGTCTCTCCTCTTGTACTTAAGTCGGTATTGTGTATTTTGTATTACATTCGGATGCTATTTCTGTGTTTCCTCGTCAATAAGATGGTCCAAGGGATACAGTAAACCTGAAGTAAAGTATCGGAATCTTTAACTGGACTGACAGGAGAGGTTCAAATCATAGAAATTTAGAGTGTCAGTCCTCTTGTACTTATATCGGCATTGTGCCCTTCGTATTAAATTCGAATGCAAATTCTGTGTTTCATCGTCAATAAGAAGGTCCAAAGGTTACAGTAAACCTTAAGTGAAGCATCGGAATCTAAAACTGGACTCTCAGGAGGGGTTCAAATCATAGAAAGTTAGAGTGTCAGTCCTCTTGTACTTAAGTCGGCATTGTGCATTGTGAACTTAATTCCGATGCAATCTCTGTGTTTCATCGTCAATAAGAAGGTGCAAGGTATACAGTAAACCTGAAGTGAAGCATCGGAATCTGAAACTGGACTCACAGGAGAGGTTCAAATCATAGAAAATGAGAGTGTCAGTCCTCTTGTACTTATGTCGCCATTGTGCCTTTGTATTAAATTCGGATGCAATATCTGTGTTTCATCGTCAATAAGAAGGTCCAAAAGATACAGTAAACCTGAAGTGAAGCATCGGAATCTAAAACTGGACTCACGGGAGAGGTTCAAATCATAGAAAGTTAGAGTGTCATTCCGCTTGTACTTAAGTCGGCATTGTGATTTTTTAATTTAATTCCGATGCAATTTCTGTGTTTCATCGTCAATAAGAAGGTCCAAGGGATACAGTAAACCTGAAGTTAAGCATCGGAATCTAAAACTGAACTTACAGGAGAAGTTCAAATCATAGAAAGTGAGAGTGTCAGTCCACTATTACTTAAGCAGCATTGTGCGTTTTGAATTTAATTCCGATGCTATTTCTGTGTTTCATCGTCAATAAGAAGGTCCAAGGGATATAGTTAACCTGAAGTGAAGCATCGGAATCTAAAACTGGACTAAGAGGAGAGGTTCAAATCATAGAAAGTGAGAGTGTCTGTCGTCTTGTACTTAAGTCGGCATTATGCCATTTGTATTAAATTCGGGTGCAATTTCTGTGTTTCATCGTCAATAAGAAGGTCCAAGGGATACAGTAAACCTGAAGTGAAGCATCGGAACATAAAACTGGACTCACAGGAAAGGTTCTAATCATAGCAAGTGAGAGTGTCAGTCCTCTTGTACTTAAGTCTGCATTGTGGCATTTTTATTAAATTCGGATGCAATTTCTGTGTTTCATCGTCAATAAGAAGGTCCAAGGGATACAGTAAACCTGACGTGAAGCATCGTAATCTAAAACTGGACTCACAGGAGAGATTTAAATCATCGAAAGTGAGAGTGTCAGTCCTCTTTTACTTAAGTCGGCATTGTGCATTTTGAATTTAATTCCGATGGAATTTCAGTGTTTCATCGTCAATAAGAAGGTCCAAGGGATACAGCAAACCTGAAGTGAAGCATCGGAATCTAAAACTGGACTCGCAGGAAATGTTCAAATCAGAGGAAGTGAGAGTGTCAGTCCTCTTGTACTTAAGGCGGCATTGTGACATTTGTATTAAATTCGGATGCAATTTGTGTGTTTGATCGTCAATAAGAAGGTCCAAGGGATACAGTAAACCTGAAGTGAAGCATCGGAATCTAAAACTGGACTCACAGGAGATATCTAAATCATAGAAAGTGAGAATGTCTGTCCTCTTTTACTTAAGTCGGCATTGTGCCTTTTGAATTTAATTCCGAGGCCATTTCTGTGTTTCATCGTCAATAAGAAGGTCCAAGGGATACAGCAAACCTGAAGTGAAGCATCGGAATCTGAAACTGGACTCGCAGGAGAGGTTCAAATCAGAGAAAGTGAGAGTGTCGGTCCTCTTGTACTTAAGTCGCCATTGTGCCATTTGTATTAAGTTCGGATGCAATTTCTGTGTTTCATCGTCAATAAGAAGGTCCAAGGGATACAGTGAACCTGAAGTGAAGCATCAGAATCTAAAACTGGACTCACAGGAGATGTTCAAATCATAGAAAGTTAGAGTGTCAGTCCTCTCGTACTTAAGTCGGCATTGTGCCTTTTGTATTAAATTCTGATGCAAACTCTGTGTTTCATCGTCAATAAGAAGGTCGAAGGGATACAGTAAACCTGAAGTGAAGCATCGGAATCTAAAACTGGACTCACAGGAGGGGTTCAAATCATAGAAAGTTGGAGTGTCAGTCCTCTTGTACTTAAGTCGGCATTGTGCATTTTGAACTTATATCCGATGCAATCACTGTGTTTCATCGTCAATAAGAAGGTGCAAAGTATACAGTAAACCTGAAGTGAAGCATCGGAATCTGAAACTGGACTGACAGGAGAGGTTCAAATCATAGAAAGTGAGAGTGTCAGTCCTCTTGTACTTATGTCGCCATTGTGCCTTTGTATTAAATTCGGATGCAATATCTGTGTTTCATCGTCAATAAGAAGGTCCAAGGAATACAGTAAACCTGAAGTGAAGCATCGGAATCTAAAACTGGACACACAAGAGAGGTTCAAATCATAGAAAGTTAGAGTGTCATTCCGCTTGTACTTAAGTCGGCATTGTGATTTTTGAATTTAATTCCGATGCAATTTCTGTGTTTCATCGTCAATAAGAAGGTCCAAGGGATACAGTACCTGAAGTTAAGCATCGGAATCTAAAACTGGACTCACAGCAGAGGTTCAAATCATAGAAAGTGAGAGTGTCAGTCCACTTTTACTTATGCATCATTGTGTGTTTTGAATTTAATTCCGATGCTATTTCTGTGTTTCATCGTCAATAAGAAGGTCCAAGGGATATAGTTAACCTGAAGTGAAGCATCGGAATCTAAACCTGGACTGACAGGAGAGGTTCAAATCATAGAAAGTGAGAGTGTCTGTCCTCTTGTACTTAAGTCGGCATTGTGCCATTTGTATTAAATTCGAGTGCAATTTCTGTGTTTCATCGTCAATAAGAAGGTCCAAGGGATACAGTAAACCTGAAGTGAAGCATCGGAACCTAAAACTGAACTCACAGGAAAGGTTCAAATCATAGAGAGTGAGACTGTCGGTCCTCTTGTACTTAAGTCTGCATTGTGGCATTTGTATTAAATTCGGATGCAATTTCTGTGTTTCATCGTCAATAAGAAGGTCCAAGGGAGACAGTAAACCTGACATGAAGCATCGTAATCTAAAACTGGACTCACAGGAGAGATTTAAATCATAGAAAGTGAGAGTGTCAGTCCTCTTTTACTTAAGTCGGCATTGTGCATTTTGAATTTAATTCCGATGCAATTTCTGTGTTTCATCGTCAATAAGAAGGTCCAAGGAATACAGCAAACCTGAAGTGAAGCATCGGAATCTAAAACTGGACTCGCAGGAGATGTTCAAATCAGAGAAAGTGAGAGTGTCAGTCCTCTTGTACTAAAGGCGGCATTGTGCCATTTGTATTAAATTCGGATGCAATTTCTGTGTTTGTTCGTCAATAAAAAGGTCCAAGGGATACAGTAAACCTGAAGTGAAGCATCGGAATCTAAAACTGGACTCACAGGAGATATCTAAATCATAGAAAGTGAGAGTGTCTGTCCTCTTTTACTTAAGTCGGCATTGTGCCTTTTGAATTTAATTCCGAGGCAATTTCTGTGTTTCATCGTCAATAAGAAGGTCCAAGGGATACAGCAAACCTGAAGTGAAGCATCGGAATCTAAAACTGGACTCGCAGGAGAGGTTCAAATCAGAGAAAGTGAGAGTGTCGGTCCTCTTGTACTTAAGTCGCCATTGTGCCATTTGTATTAAGTTCGGATGCAATTTCTGTGTTTCATCGTCAATAAGAAGGTCCAAGGGTACAGTGAACCTGAAGTGAAGCATCAGAATCTAAAACTGGACTCACAGGAGAGGTTCAAATCATAGAAAGTTAGAGTGTCAGTCCTCTTGTACTTAAGTCGGCATTGTGCATTTTGTATTAAGTTCTGATGCACACTCTGTGTTTCATCGTCAATAAGAAGGTCGAAGGGATACAGTAAACCTGAAGTGAAGCATCGGAATCTAAAACTGGACTCGCAGGAGAGGTTCAAATCATAGGAAGTTAGAGTGTCAGTCCTCTTGTACTTAAGTCGGCGTGGTGCCTTTTGAATTTAATTCCGATGCAACTTCTGTGTTTCATCGTCAATAAGAAGGTGAAAGGTATACAGTAAACCAGAAGTGAAGCATAGGAATCTAAAACTGGACTCACAGGAGAGGTTCAAATCATAGAAAGTGAGAGTGTCAGTCCTCTTGTACTTTCGTCGGCATTGTGCCGTTTGTATGAAATTCGGATGCAATTTCTGTGTTTCATCGTCAATAAGAAGGTCCAAGGGATACAGTAAACCTGAAATATAGCATCGGAATCTAAAACTGGACTCACAGGAGAGTTTCAAATCATAGAATGTTAGAGTGTCAGTCCTCTTTTACTTAAGTCGGCATTGTGCCATTTGTATTAAATTCGGATGCACTTTCTGTATTTCATCTTCAATAAGAAGGTCCAAGGGATACAGTAAACCTTAAGTGAAGCATCGGAATCTAAAACTGGACTCTTAGGAGAGGTCAAATCATAGAAAGTTAGAATGTCAGTCCTCTTGTACTTAAGTCGGCATTGTGCTTTTTGAATTTAATTCCCGATGCTTTTTCTGTGTTTCATTGTCAATAAGAAGGTCCAAGGGATACAGTACACCTGAAGTGAAGCATCGAAATCTAAAAATGGATTCACAGGAAAGGTTCAAATCATAGAAAGTGAGAGTGTCAGTCCTCTTGTACTCAAGTCTGCATTGTGGCATTTGTATTAAATTCGGATGCAATTTCTGTGTTTCATCGTCAATAAGAAGGTCCAAGGGATACAGTAAACCTGACGTGAAGCATCGTAATCTAAAACTGGACTCACAGGAGAGATTTAAATCATAGAAAGTGAGAGTGTCAGTCCGCTTTTACTTAAGTCGGCATTGTGCATTTTGAATTTAATTCCGATGCAATTTCTGTGTTTCATCGTCAACAAGAAGGTCCAAGGGATACAGCAAACCTGAAGTGAAGCATCGGAAACTAAAACTGGACTCGCAGGAGATGTTCAAATCAGAGGAAGTGAGAGTGTCAGTCCTGTTGTACTTAAGTCGGCATTGTGCCATTTGTATTAAATTCGGATGCAATTTCTGTGTTTGATCGTCAATAAGAAGGTCCAATGGATACAGTAAACCTGAAGTGAAGCATCGGAATCTAAAACTGGACTCACAGAAGATATCTAAATCATAGAAAGTGAGAGTGTCTGTCCTCTTTTACTTAAGTCGGCATTGTGCCTTTTGAATTTTACTCCGATGCAATTTCTGTGTTTCATCGTCAATAAGAAGGTCCAAGGGATACAGTGAACCTGAAGTGAAGCATCGGAATCTAAAACTGGACTCACAGGAGAGCTTCAAATCATAGAAAGTTAGAGTGTCAGTCCTCTTGTACTTTAGTCGGCATTGTGCCTTTTGTATTAATTTCTGATGCAAACTCTGTGCTTCATCGTCAATAAGAAGGTCGAAGGGATACAGTAAACCTGAAGTGAAGCATCGGAATCTAAAACTCAACTCACAGGAGGGGTTCACATCATAGAAAGTTAGAGTGTCAGTCCTCTTGTACTTAAGTCGGCATTGTGATTTTTTAATTTAATTCCGATGCAATTTCTGTGTTTCATCGTCAATAAGATGGTCCAAGGGATACAGTAAACCTGAAGTTAAGCATCGGAATCTAAAACTGGACTCACAGGAGAAGTTCAAATCATAGAAAGTGAGAGAGTCAGTCCACCTTTACTTAAGCAGCATTGTGCGTTTTGAATTTAATTCCGATGCTATTTCTGTGTTTCATCGTCAATAAGAAGGTCCAAGGGATACAGCAAACCTGAAGTGAAGCATCGGAATCTAAAACTGGACTCGCAGGAGAGGTTCAAATCAGAGAAAGTGAGAGTGTCGGTCCTCTTGTACTTAAGTCGCCATTGTGCCATTTGTATTAAGTTCGGATGCAATTTCTGTGTTTCATCGTCAATAAGAAGGTCCAAGGGTACAGTGAACCTGAAGTGAAGCATCGGAATCTAAAACTGGACTCACAGGAGAGCTTCAAATCATAGAAAGTTAGAGTGTCAGTCCTCTTGTACTTAAGTCGGCATTGTGCCTTTTGTATTAAATTCTGATGCAAACTCTGTGCTTCATCGTCAATAAGAAGGTCCAAGGAATACAGAAAACCTGAAGTGAAGCATCGGAATCTAAAACTGGACTCGCAGGAGATGTTCAAATCAGAGAAAGTGAGAGTGTCAGTCCTCTTGTACTAAAGGCGGCATTGTGCCATTTGTATTTAATTCGGATGCAATTTCTGTGTTTGATCGTCAATAAAAAGGTCCAAGGGATACAGTAAACCTGAAGTGAAGCATCGGAATCTAAAACTGGACTCACAGGAGATATCTAAATCATAGAAAATGAGAGTGTCTGTCCTCTTTTACTTAAGTCGGCATTGTGCCTTTTGAATTTAATTCCGAGGCAATTTCTGTGTTTCATCGTCAATAAGAAGGTCCAAGGGATACAGCAAACCTGAAGTGAAGCATCGGAATCTAAAACTGGACTCGCAGGAGAGGTTCAAATCAGAGAAAGTGAGAGTGTCGGTCCTCTTGTACTTAAGTCGCCATTGTGCCATTTGTATTAAGTTCGGGTGCAATTTCTGTGTTTCATCGTCAATAAGAAGGTCCAAGGGTACAGTGAACCTGAAGTGAAGCATCGGAATCTAAGACTGGACTCACAGGAGAGGTTCAAATCATAGAAAGTTAGAGTGTCAGTCCTCTTGTACTTAAGTCGGCATTGTGCATTTTGTATTAAGTTCTGTTGCAATTTCTGTGTTTCATCGTCAATAAGAAGGTCGAAGGGATACAGTAAACCTGAAGTGAAGCATCGGAATCTAAAACTGGACTCGCAGGAGAGGTTCAAATCATAGGAAGTTAGAGTGTCAGTCCTCTTGTACTTAAGTCGGCGTGGTGCCTTTTGAATTTAATTCCGATGCAACTCCTGTGTTTCATCGTCAATAAGAAGGTGAAAGGTATACAGTAAACCTGAAGTGAAGCATAGGAATCTAAAACTGGACTCACAGGAGACGTTCAAATCATAGAAAGTTAGAGTCTCAGTCCTCTTGTACTTATGTCGGCTTTGTGACCTTTGTATTAAATTCGAATGCAAATTCTGTGTTTCATCGTCAATAAGAAGTTCCAAGGGATACAGTAAACCTTAAGTGAAGCATCGGAATCTAAAACTGGACTCTTAGGAGAGGTCAAATCATAGAAAGTTAGAATGTCAGTCCTCTTGTACTTAAGTCGGGATTGTGCTTTTTGAATTTAATTCCCGATGCTTTTTCTGTGTTTCATTGTCAATAAGAAGGTCCTAGGGATACAGTAAACCTGAAGTGAAGCATCGGAATCTAAAAATGGATTCACAGGAAAGGTTCAAATCATAGAAAGTGAGAGTGTCAGTCCTCTTGTACTCAAGTCTGCATTGTGGCATTTGTATTAAATTCGGATGCAATTTCTGTGTTTCATCGTCAATAAGAAGGTCCAAGGGATACAGTAAACCTGACGTGAAGCATCGTAATCTAAAACTGGACTCACAGGAGAGATTTAAATCATAGAAAGAGAGAGTGTCAGTCCGCTTTTACTTAAGTCGGCATTGTGCATTTTGAATTTAATTCCGATGCAATTTCTGTGTTTCATCGTCAACAAGAAGGTCCAAGGGATACAGCAAACCTGAAGTGAAGCATCGGAAACTAAAACTGGACTCGCAGGAGATGTTCAAATCAGAGGAAGTGAGAGTGTCAGTCCTGTTGTACTTAAGTCGGCATTGTGCCATTTGTATTAAATTCGGATGCAATTTCTGTGTTTGATCGTCAATAAGAAGGTCCAATGGATACAGTAAACCTCAAGTGAAGCATCGGAATCTAAAACTGGACTCACAGGAGATAACTAAATCATAGAAAGTGAGAGTGTCTGTCCTCTTTTTCTTAAGTCGGCATTGTGCCTTTTGAATTTTACTCCGATGCAATTTCTGTGTTTCATCGTCAATAAGAAGGTCCGAGGGATACAGCAAACCTGAAGTGAAGCATCGGAATCTGAAACTGGACTCGCAGGAGAGGTTCAAATCAGAGAAAGTGAGAGTGTCGGTTCTCTTGTACTTAAGTCGCCATTGTGCCATTTGTATTAAGTTCGAATGCAATTTCTGTGTTTCATCGTCAATAAGAAGGTCCAAAGGATACAGTGAACCTGAAGTGAAGCATCGGAATCTAAAACTGGACTCACAGGAGAGCTTCAAATCATAGAAAGTTAGAGTGTCAGTCCTCTTGTACTTAAGTCGGCATTGTGCCTTTTGTATTAAATTCTGATGCAAACTCTGTGCTTCATCGTCAATAAGAAGGTCGAAGGGATACAGTAAACCTGAAGTGAAGCATCGGAATCTAAAACTCAACTCACAGGAGGGGTTCACATCATAGAAAGTTAGAGTGTCAGTCCTCTTGTACTTAAGTCGGCATTGTGCATTTTGAACTTAATTCCGATGCAATCTCTGTGTTTCATCGTCAATAAGAAGGTGCAAGGTATACAGTAAACCTGAAGTGAAGCATCGGAATCTGAAACTGGACTCACAGGATAGGTTCAAATCATAGAATTTGAGAGTGTCAGTCCTCTTGTACTTATGTCGTCATTGTGCCTTTGTATTAAATTCGGATGCAATATCTGTGTTTCATCGTCAATAAGAAGGTCCAAGGGATACAGTAAACCTGAAGTGAAGCATCGGAATCTAAAACTGGACTCACGGGAGAGGTTCAAATCATAGAAAGTTAGAGTGTCATTCCGCTTGTACTTAAGTCGGCATTGTGATTTTTTAATTTAATTCCGATGCAATTTCTGTGTTTCATCGTCAATAAGATGGTCCAAGGGATACAGTAAACCTGAAGTTAAGCATCGGAATCTAAAACTGGACTCACAGGAGAAGTTCAAATCATAGAAAGTGAGAGTGTCAGTCCACTTTTACTTAAGCAGCATTTTGCGTTTTGAATTTAATTCCGATGCTATTTCTGTGTTTCATCGTCAATAAGAAGGTCCAAGGGATACAGCAAACCTGAAGTGAAGCATCGGAATCTAAAACTGGACTCGCAGGAGAGGTTCAAATCAGAGAAAGTGAGAGTGTCGGTCCTCTTGTACTTAAGTCGCCATTGTGCCATTTGTATTAAGTTCGGATGCAATTTCTGTGTTTCATCGTCAATAAGAAGGTCCAAGGGTACAGTGAACCTGAAGTGAAGCATCGGAATCTAAAACTGGACTCACAGGAGAGGTTCAAATCATAGAAAGTTAGAGTGTCAGTCCTGTTGTACTTAAGTCGGCATTGTGCATTTTGTATTAAGTTCTGATGCAAACTCTGTGTTTCATCGTCAATAAGAAGGTCGAAGGGATACAGTAAACCTGAAGTGAAGCATCGGAATCTAAAACTGGACTCACAGGAGATATCTAAATCATAGAAAGTGAGAGTGTCTGTCCTCTTTTACTTAAGTCGGCATTGTGCCTTTTGAATTTTACTCCGACGCAATTTCTGTGTTTCATCGTCAATAAGAAGGTCCAAGGGATACAGCAAACCTGAAGTGAAGCATCGGAATCTGAAACTGGACTCGCAGGAGAGGTTCAAATCAGAGAAAGTGAGAGTGTCGGTTCTATTGTACTTAAGTCGCCATTGTGCCATTTGTATTAAGTTCGAATGCAATATCTGTGTTTCATCGTCAATAAGAAGGTCCAAGGGATACAGTGAACCTGAAGTGAAGCATCGGAATCTAAAACTGGACTCACAGGAGAGCTTCAAATCATAGAAAGTTAGAGTGTCAGTCCTCTTGTACTTAAGTCGGCATTGTGCCTTTTGTATTAAATTCTGATGCAAACTCTGTGCTTCATCGACAATAAGAAGGTACAAGGAATACAGCAAACCTGAAGTGAAGCATCGGAATCTAAAACTGGACTCGCAGGAGATGTTCAAATCAGAGAAAGTGAGAGTGTCAGTCCTCTTGTTCTACAGGCGGCATTGTGCCATTTGTATTAAATTCGGATGCAATTTCTGTGTTTGATCGTCAATAAAAAGGTCCAAGGGATACAGTAAACCTGAAGTGAAGCATCGGAATCTAAAACTGGACTCACAGGAGAGGTTCAAATCATAGAAAGTTAGAGTGTCAGTCCTCTTGTACTTAAGTCGGCATTGTGCATTTTGTATTAAGTTCTGATGCAAACTCTGTGTTTCATCGTCAATAAGAAGGTCGAAGGGATACAGTAAACCTGAAGTGAAGCATCGGAATCTAAAACTGGACTCGCAGGAGAGGTTCAAATCATAGGAAGTTAGAGTGTCAGTCCTCTTGTACTTAAGTCGGCGTGGTGCCTTATGAATTTAATTCCGATGCAACTTCTGTGTTTCATCGTCAATAAGAAGGTGAAAGGTATACAGTAAACCTGAAGTGAAGCATAGGAATCTAAAACTGGACTCACAGCAGACGTTCAAATCATAGAAAGTGAGAGTGTCAGTCCTCTTGTACTTTCGTCGGCATTGTGCCGTTTGTATGAAATTCGGATGCAATTTCTGTGTTTCATCGTCAATAAGAAGGTCCAAGGGATACAGTAAACCTGAAATATAGCATCGGAATCTAAAACTGGACTCACAGGAGAGGTTCAAATCATAGAATGTTAGAGTGTCAGTCCTCTTGTACTTAAGTCGGAATTGTGCCTTTTGTATTAAACTCGGATGCAAACTCTGTGTTTCATCGTCAATAAGAAGGTCCAAGGGATACAGTAAACCTGAAGTGAAGCATCGGAAACTAAAACTGGAATCACAGGAAAGGTTCAAATCATAGAAAGTTTGTGTGTCAGTCCTCTTTTACTTAAGTCGGCATTGTGCCATTTGTATTAAATTCGGATGCACTTTCTGTGTTTCATCTTCAATAAGAAGGTCCAAGGGATACAGTAAACAAGAAGTGTTGCATCGGAATCTAAAACTGGACTCACAGGAGAGGTTCCAATCATAGAAAGTGAGAGTGTCAGTCCTCTTGTACTTAAGTCGGCATTGTGACTTTTGTATAAAAATCGGATGCAATTTCTGTGATTCTTCGTCAATAAGAAGGTCCAAGGGATACAGTAAACCTGAAGAGAAGCATCAGAATCAAAAACTGGACTCACAGGGTAGGTTCAAATCATAGAGAGTTAGAGTGTCTCTCCTCTTGTACTTAAGTCGGTATTGTGCTTTTTGAATTACATTCGGATGCTATTTCTGTGTTTCCTCGTCAATAAGATGGTCCAAGGGATACAGTAAACCTGAAGTGAAGCATCTGAATCTAAAACTGGACTCACAGGAGAGGTTCAAATCATAGAAAGTTAGAGTCTCAGTCCTCTTGTACTTATGTCGGCTTTGTGAACTTTGTATTAAATTCGAATGCAAGTTCTGTGTTTCATCGTCAATAAGAAGTTCCAAGGGATACAGTAAACCTTAAGTGAAGCATCGGAATCTAAAACTGGACTCTTAGGAGAGGTCAAATCATAGAAAGTTAGAATGTCAGTCCTCTTGTACTTAAGTCGGCATTGTGCTTTTTGAATTTAATTCCCGATGCTTTTTCTGTGTTTCATTGTCAATAAGAAGGTCCAAGGGATACAGTAAACCTGAAGTGAAGCATCGGAATCTAAAAATGGATTCACAGGAAAGGTTCAAATCATAGAAAGTGAGAGTGTCAGTCCTCTTGTACTCAAGTCTGCATTGTGGCATTTGTATTAAATTCGGATGCAATTTCTGTGTTTCATCGTCAATAAGAAGGTCCAAGGGATACAGCAAACCTGAAGTGAAGCATCGGAATCTAAAACTGGACTCGCAGGAGATGTTCAAATCAGAGAAAGTGAGAGTGTCAGTCCTCTTGTACTAAAGGCGTCATTGTGCCATTTGTATTAAATTCGGATGCAATTTCTGTGTTTGATCGTCAATAAAAAGGTCCAAGGGATACAGTAAACCTGAAGTGAAGCATCGGAATCTAAAACTGGACTCACAGGAGATATCTAAATCATAGAAAGTGAGAGTGTCTGTCCTCTTTTACTTAAGTCGGCATTGTGCCTTTTGAATTTAATTCCGAGGCAATTTCTGTGTTTCATCGTCAATAAGAAGGTCCAAGGGATACAGCAAACCTGAAGTGAAGCATCGGAATCTAAAACTGGACTCGCAGGAGAGGTTCAAATCAGAGAAAGTGAGAGTGTCGGTCCTCTTGTACTTAAGTCGCCATTGTGCCATTTGTATTAAGTTCGGATGCAATTTCTGTGTTTCATCGTCAATAAGAAGGTCCAAGGGTACAGTGAACCTGAAGTGAAGCATCGGAATCTAAAACTGGACTCACAGGAGAGGTTCAAATCATAGAAAGTTAGAGTGTCAGTCCTCTTGTACTTAAGTCGGCATTGTGCATTTTGTATTAAGTTCTGATGCAAACTCTGTGTTTCATCGTCAATAAGAAGGTCGAAGGGATACAGTAAACCTGAAGTGAAGCATCGGAATCTAAAACTGGACTCGCAGGAGAGGTTCAAATCATAGGAAGTTAGAGTGTCAGTCCTCTTGTACTTAAGTCGGCGTGGTGCCTTTTGAATTTAATTCCGATGCAACTTCTGTGTTCCATCGTCAATAAGAAGGTGAATGGTATACAGTAAACCTGAAGTGAAGCATAGGAATCTAAAACTGGACTCACAGGAGACGTTCAAATCATAGAAAGTGAGAGTGTCAGTCCTCTTGTACTTTCGTCGGCATTGTGCCGTTTGTATGAAATTCGGATGCAATTTCTGTGTTTCATCGTCAATAAGAAGGTCCAAGGGATACAGTAAACCTGAAATATAGCATCGGAATCTAAAACTGGACTCACAGGAGAGGTTCAAATCATAGAATGTTAGAGTGTCAGTCCTCTTGTACTTAAGTCGGAATTGTGCCTTTTGTATTAAACTCGGATGCAAACTCTGTGTTTCATCGTCAATAAGAAGGTCCAAGGGATACAGTAAACCTGAAGTGAAGCATCGGAAACTAAAACTGGAATCACAGGAAAGGTTCAAATCATAGAAAGTTTGTGTGTCAGTCCTCTTTTACTTAAGTCGGCATTGTGCCATTTGTATTAAATTCGGATGCACTTTCTGTGTTTCATCTTCAATAAGAAGGTCCAAGGGATACAGTAAACAAGAAGTGTTGCATCGGAATCGAAAACTGGACTCACAGGAGAGGTTCCAATCATAGAAAGTGAGAGTGTCAGTCCTCTTGTACTTAAGTCGGCATTGTGACTTTTGTATTAAAATCGGATGCAATTTCTGTGATTCTTCGTCAATAAGAAGGTCCAAGGGATACAGTAAACCTGAAGTGAAGCATCAGAATCAAAAACTGGACTCACAGGGTAGGTTCAAATCATAGAGCGTTAGAGTGTCTCTCCTCTTGTACTTAAGTCGGTATTGTGCCTTTTGAATTACATTCGGATGCTATTTCTGTGTTTCCTCGTCAATAAGATGGTCCAAGGGATACAGTAAACCTGAAGTGAAGCATCTGAATCTAAAACTGGACTCACAGGAGAGGTTCAAATCATAGAAAGTTAGAGTCTCAGTCCTCTTGTACTTATGTCGGCTTTGTGACCTTTGTATTAAATTCGAATGCAAATTCTGTGTTTCATCGTCAATAAGAAGTTCCAAGGGATACAGTAAACCTTAAGTGAAGCATCGGAATCTAAAACTGGACTCTTAGGAGAGGTCAAATCATAGAAAGTTAGAATGTCAGTCCTCTTGTACTTAAGTCGGAATTGTGCTTTTTGAATTTAATTCCCGATGCTTTTTCTGTGTTTCATTGTCAATAAGAAGGTCCAAGGGATACAGTAAACCTGAAGTGAAGCATCGGAATCTAAAAATGGATTCACAGGAAAGGTTCAAATCATAGAAAGTGAGAGTGTCAGTCCTCTTGTACTCAAGTCTGCATTGTGGCATTTGTATTAAATTCGGATACAATTTCTGTGTTTCATCGTCAATAAGAAGGTCCAAGGGATACAGTAAACCTGACGTGAAGCATCGTAATCTAAAACTGGACTCACAGGAGAGATTTAAATCATTGAAAGTGAGAGTGTCAGTCCGCTTTTACTTAAGTCGGCATTGTGCATTTTGAATTTAATTCCGATGCAATTTCTGTGTTTCATCGTCAACAAGAAGGTCCAAGGGATACAGCAAACCTGAAGTGAAGCTTCGGAAACTAAAACTGGACTCGCAGGAGATGTTCAAATCAGAGGAAGTGAGAGTGTCAGTCCTGTTGTACTTAAGTCGGCATTGTGCCATTTGTATTAAATTCGGATGCAATTTCTGTGTTTGGTCGTCAATAAGAAGGTCCAATGGATACAGTAAACCTGAAGTGAAGCATCGGAATCTAAAACTGGACTCACAGGAGATATCTAAATCATAGAAAGTGAGAGTGTCTGTCCTCTTTTACTTAAGTCGGCATTGTGCCTTTTGAATTTTACTCCGATGCAATTTCTGTGTTTCATCGTCAATAAGAAGGTCCAAGGGATACAGCAAACCTGAAGTGAAGCATCGGAATCTGAAACTGGACTCGCAGGAGAGGTTCAAATCAGAGAAAGTGAGAGTGTCGGTTCTCTTGTACTTAAGTCGCCATTGTGCCTTTTGTATTAAATTCTGATGCAAACTCTGTGCTTCATCGTCAATAAGAAGGTCGAAGGGATACAGTAAAACTGAAGTGAAGCATCGGAATCTAAAACTCAACTCACAGGAGGGGTTCACATCATAGAAAGTTAGAGTGTCAGTCCTCTTGTACTTAAGTCGGCATTGTGCATTTTGAACTTAATTCCAATGCAATCTCTGTGTTTCATCGTCAATAAGATGGTGCAAGGTATACAGTAAACCTGAAGTGAAGCATCGGAATCTGAAACTGGACTCACAGGATAGGTTCAAATCATAGAATTTGAGAGTGTCAGTCCTCTTGTACTTATGTCGTCATTGTGCCTTTGTATTAAATTCGGATGCAATATCTGTGTTTCATCATTAATAAGAAGGTCCAAGGGATACAGTAAACCTGAAGTGAAGCATCGGAATCTAAAACTGGACTCACGGGAGAGGTTCAAATCATAGAAAGTTAGAGTGTCATTCCGCTTGTACTTAAGTCGGCATTGTGATTTTTTAATTTAATTCCGATGCAATTTCTTTGTTTGATCGTCAATAAGATGGTCCAAGGGATACAGTAAACCTGAAGTTAAGCATCGGAATCTAAAACTGGACTCACAGGAGAAGTTCAAATCATAGAAAGTGAGAGTGTCAGTCCACTTTTACTTAAGCAGCATTGTGCGTTTTGAATTTAATTCCGATGCTATTTCTGTGTTTCATCGTCAATAAGAAGGTCCAAGGGATACAGCAAACCTGAAGTGAAGCATCGGAATCTAAAACTGGACTCGCAGGAGATGTTCAAATCAGAGGAAGTGAGAGTGTCAGTCCTCTTGTACTTAAGGCGGCATTGTGACATTTGTATTAAATTCGGATGCAAATTCTGTGTTTGATCGTCAATAAGAAGGTCCAAGGGACACAGTAAAGCTGAAGTGAAGCATCGGAACCTAAAACTGGACTCATAGGAAAGGTTCAAATCATAGAAAGTGAGAGTGTCAGTCCTCTTGTACTTAAGTCTGCATTGTGGCATTTGTATTAAATTCGGATGCAATTTCTGTGTTTCATCGTCAACAAGAAGGTCCAAGGGATACAGTAAATCTGACGTGAAGCATCGTAATCTAAAACTGGACTCACAGGAGAGATTTGTATCATAGAAAGTGAGAGTGTCAGTCCTCTTTTACTTAAGTCGGCATTGTGCATTTTGAATTTAGTTCCGATGCAATTTCTGTGTTTCATCGTCAATAAGATGGTCCAAGGGATACAGCAAACCTGAAGTGAAGCATCGAAATCTGAAACTGGACTCACAGGAGATATCTAAATCATAAAAAGTGAGAGTGTCTGTCCTATTTTACTTAAGTCGGCATTGTGCCTTTTGAATTTAATTCCTACGCAATTTCTGTGTTTCATCGTTAATAAGAAGGTCCCAGGGATACAGCAAACTTGAAGTGAAGCATCGGAATCTAAAACTGGACTCGCAGGCGAGGTTGAAATCAGAGAAAGTGAGAGTGTCGGTCCTCTTGTACTTAAGTCGCCATTGTGCCATTTGTATTAAGTTCGGATGCAATTTCTGTGTTTCATCGTCAATAAGAAGGTCCAAGGGATACAGTGAACCTGAAGTGAAGCATCGGAATCTAAAACTGGACTCACAGGAGAGGTTCAAATCATAGAAAGTTAGAGTGTCAGTACTCTTGTACTTTAGTCGGAATTGTGCCTTTTGTATTAAACTCGGATGCAAACTCTGTGTTTCATCGTGAATAAGAAGGTCCAAGGGATACAGTAAACCTGAGGTGAAGCATCGGAATCTAAAACTGGATTCACAGGAAAGGTTCAAATCATAGAAAGTTTGAGTGTCAGTCCTCTTGTACTTAAGTCGGCATTGTGCATTTTGAATTTAATTCCGATGCAATTTCTGTGTTTCATCGTCAATAAGATGGTACAAGGGATACAGTAAACCTTAAGTGGAGCATCGGAACTAAAGCTGGACTCAGAGGAGAGGTTTAAATCATAGAGAGTGAGAGTGTCAGTCCACTTTTACTTAAGTCGGCATTGTGCATTTTGAATTTAATTCTAATGCAATTTCTGTGTTTCATCGTCAATAAGAAGGTCCAAGGGATACAGTAAACCTGAAGTGAGGCATCGGAATCTAAAACTGGACTCACAGGAGAGGTTCAAATCATAGAAAGTTAGAGTGTCAGTCCTCTTTTACTTAAGTCATCATTGTGCCTTTTGTATTAAATTCCGATGCAATTTCTATGTCTCATCGTCAATAAGAAGGTGCAAGGTATACAGTAAACCAGAAGTGAAGCATCGGAATTTAAAACCGGACTCACAGGAGAGGGTCAAATCATAGAGAGTTAGAGTGTCAGTCCACTTGTACTTAAGTCGGCATTGTGTAATTTGTATTAAATTCGGATGCACTTTCTGTGTTTCATCTTCAATAAGAAGGTCCAAGGGATACAGTAAACCGGAAGTGATGCATCGGAATCTAAAACTGGACTCACAGGAGAGGTTACAATCATAGAAAGTGTGAGTGTCAGTCCTCTTGTACTTAAGTCGGCATTGTGACTTTTGTATTAAAATCGGATGCAATTTCTGTGTTTCATCGTCAATAAGAAGGTCCAAGGCATACAGTAAACCTGAAGTAAAGCATCGGAATCTAAAACCGGACTCACAGGAGAGGTTGAAATCATAGAAGGTGAGAGTCTCAGTCCTCTTGTACTTAAGTCGTCATTGTGCCATTTATATTAAATTCGGATGCAATTCCTGTGATTCAAAGTCAATAAGATGGTCCAAGGGATACAGTAAACCTGAAGTGAAACATCCGAATCTAAAACTGGTCGAACAGGAGAGGTTGAAATCATAGAAAGTTAGAGTGTCACTCCTCTTGTACTTAAGTCGGTATTGTGCCTTTAGTATTAAATTCGGATGCCATTTCTGTGTTTCATCGTCAATAAGAAGGTCCAAGGGATACAGTAAACCTGAAGTGAAGCATCGGAATCTAAAATTGGACTCACAGGAGAGGTTCAAATTATAGAAATTTAGAGTGTCAGTCCTCTTTTACCTATGTCGGCATTGTGCCATTTGTATTAAATTCGGATGCAATTTCTATGTTTCATCGTCAATAAGAAGGTCCAAGGGATACAGTAAACATGAAGTGAAGCATCGGAATCTAAAACTGGACTCACAGGAGGGGTTCAAATCATAGAAAGTTAGAGTGTCAGTCCTCTTGTACTTTAGTCGGCATTGTGCATTTTGAACTTAATTCCGATGCAATCTCTGTGTTTCATCGTCAATAAGAAGGTGCAAGGTATACAGTAAACCTGAAGTGAAGCTTCGGAGTCTGAAACTGGACTCACAGGAGAGGTTCAAATCGTAGAAAGTGAGAGTGTCAGTCCTCTTGTACTTATGTCGCCATTGTGCCTTTGTATTAAATTCGGATGCAATATCTGTGTTTCATCGTCAATAAGAAGGTCCAAGGGATACAGTAAACCTGAAGTGAAGCATCGGAATCTAAAACTGGACTCACGGGAGAGGTTCAAATCATAGAAAGTCAGAGTGTCAGTCCACTTTTACTTAAGCAGCATTGTGCGTTTTAAATTTAATTCCGATGCAATTTCCGTGTTTCATCGTCAATAAGAAGGTCCAAGGGATACAGTAAACCTGAAGTGAAACATCGGCACCTAAAACTGGACTCACAGGAAAGGTTCAACTCATAGAAAGTGACAGTGTCAATCCTCTTGTACTTAAGTCTGCATTGTGGCATTTGTATTAAATTCGGATGCAATTTCTGTGTTTCATCGTCAATAAGAAGGTCTAAGGGATACAGTTAACCTGACGTGAAGCATCGTAATCTAAAACTGGACTCACAGGAGAGATTTAAGTCATAGAAAGTGAGAGTGTCAGTCCTCTTGTACTTAAGTCGGCATTGTGCCTTTTGTATAAAATTCGGATGCGTACTCTGTGTTTCATCTTCAATAAGAAGGTCCAAGGGATACAGTAAACCTGAAGTGAAGCATCGGAATCTAAAACTGGACTCACAGGAGAGGATCAAATCATAGAGTGTTACAGTGTCAGTCCTCTTGTACTTAAGTCGGCATAGTGATTTTTGAATTTAATTCAGATGCAATTTCTGTGTTTCATCGTCAATAAGAAGGTCCAAGGGATACAGTAAACCTGAAGTGAAGCATCGGAATCTAAAAATGGACTGACAGGAGAGGTTCAAATCATAGAAAGTGAGAGTGTCAGTCCACTTGTACTTAAGTCGGCATTGTGCCATTTGTATTAAATTCGGATGCACGTTCTGTGTTTCATCTTCAATAAGAAGGTCCAAGGGATACAGTAAACCGGAAGTGAAGCATCGGAATCTAAAACTGGACTCACAGGAGAGGTTCCAATCATAGAAAGTGTGAGTGTCAGTCCTCTTGTACTTAAGTCGGCATTGTGACTTTTGTATTAAAATCGGATGCATTTTCTGTGATTCTTCGTCAATAAGGAGGTCCAAGGGATACAGTAAACCTGAAGTGAAGCATCATAATCTAAAACTGGACTCACAGGGTAGGTTCAAATCATAGAGAGTTAGAGTGTCTCTCCTCTTTTACTTAAGTCGGTATTGTGCCTTTTGTATTACATTTGGATGCTATTTCTGTGTTTCCTCGTCAATAAGATGGACCAAGGGATACAGTAAACCTCAAGTGAAGCATCGGAATCTAAAACTGGACTCACAGGAGAGGTTCAATTCATAGATAGTTAGAGTGTCACTCCTCTTGTACATAAGTCGGTATTGTGCCTTTTGTATTAAATTCGGATGCAATTTCTGTGTTTCATTGTCAGTTAGAAGGTCCAAGGGATACAGTAAACCTGAAGAGAAGCATCGGAATCTAAAACTGGACTCACAGGAGAGGTTCAAAACATAAAAAGTTAGAGTGCCGGTCCTCTTTTACTTAAGTCAGCATTGTGCCTTTTGTATTAAATTCCGATGCAATAGCTATGTTTCATCGTCAATAAGAAGGTGCAAGGTATACAGTAAACCTGAAGTGAAGCATCGGAATCTAAAACCGGACTCACAGGAGAGGTTGAAATCATAGAAGGTGAGAGTCTCAGTCCTCTTGTACTTAAGTCGGCATTGTGCCATTTGTATTAAATTCGGATGCAATTCCAGTGATTCAAAGTCAATAAGAAGGTCCAAGGGATACAGTAAACCTGAAGTGAAACATCCGAATCTAAAACTGGACTCACAGGAGAGTTTGAAATCATAGAAAGTTAGAGTGTCAGTCCTCTTGTACTTAAGTCGCCATTGTGCCTTTTGTATTAAATTCGGATGCAGTATCTGTGTTTCATCTTCAATAAGAAGGTTCAAAGGATACAGTAAACCTGAAGTGAAGCATCGGAATCTAAAACTGGACTCACAGGAGAGGTTCAAATCATAGAAAGTTAGAGTGTCAGTCCTCTTGTACTTAAGTCGGCATTGTGCCTTTTGTATATAATTCAGATGCATACTCTGCGTTTCATATTCAATAAGAAGGTCCAAGGGATACAGTAAACCTGAAGAGAAGCATCGGAATCTAAAACTGGACTCACAGGAGAGGATCAAATCATAGAATGTTACAGTGTCAGTCCTCTTGTACTTAACTCGGCATAGTGATTTTTGAATTTAATTCAGATGCAATTTCTGTGTTTCATCGTCAATAAGAAGGTCCAAGGGCTACAGTAAACCTGAAGTTAAGCATCGGAATCTAAAACTGGACTCACAGGAGAGGTTCAAATCATAGAAAGTTAGAGTGTCAGACCTCTTTTACTTAAGTCGGCATTGTGCGTTTTGAATTTAATTCCGATGAAATTTCTGTGTTTCATCGTCAATAAGAAGGTCCAAGGGATACAGTAAACCTGAAGTGAAGCATCGGAATCTAAAACTGCACTCACAGGAGAGGTTCAAATCATAGACAGTGAGAGTATCAGTCCTCTTTTACTTAAGTCGGCATTGTGCCTTTTGTATTAAATTCGGATGCAATTTCTGTGTTTCATCGTCAATAAGAAGGTCCAAGGCATACAGTAAACCTGAAGTGAAGCGTCGGAATCTAAAACTGGACTCACAGGAGAGGTTCAAATCATGGAAAGTTAGAGTGTCAGTCCAATTGTACTTTAGTCGGCATTGTGCCTTTTGAATTAAATTCGGATGCAGTATCTGTGTTTCATCGTCAATAAGAAGGTCCAAGGGATACAGTGAACCTGACGTGAAGCATCGGAATCTGAAACTGGACTCACAGGAAAGGTTCAAATCATAGAAAGTGAGAGTGTCAGTCCTCTTGTACTTAAGTCGCCATTGTGCCTTTTGAATTAAATTCGGATGCATACTCTGTGTTTCATATTCAATAAGAAGGTCCAAGGGATACAGTAAACCTGAGGTGAAGCATCGGAATCTAAATCTGGACTCACAGGAGAGGATCAAATCATAGAATGTTACAGTGTCAGTCCTCTTGTACTTAACTCGGCATAGTGATTTTTGAATTTAATTCAGATGCAATTCTGTGTTTCATCGTCAATAAGAAGGTCCAAGGGTTACAGTAAACCTGAAGTTAAGCATCGGAACTTAAAACTGGACTCACAGTAGAGGTTCAAATCATAGAATGTTACAGTGTCAGTCCTCTTGTACTTAAGTCGGCATAGTGATTTTTGCATTTAATTCAGATGCTATTTCTGTGTTTCATCGTCAATAAGAAGGTCCAAGGGATACAGTAAACCTGAAGTTAAGCATCGGAATCTAAAACTGGACTCACAGGAGTGTTTCAAATCATAGAAATTTAGAGTGTCAGACCTCTTTTACTTAAGTCGGCATTGTGCGTTTTGAATTTAATTCCGATGCAATTTCAGTGTTTCATCGTCAATAAGAAGGTCCAAGGGATACAGTAAACCCGAAGTGAAGCATCGGTATCTAAAACTGCACTCACAGGAGAGGTTCTTATCATAGAAAGTGAGAGTGTCAGTCCTCTTGTACGTACGTCGGCTTTGTGCCATTTGTATTAAATTCGGGTGCAATTTCTGTGTTTCATCATCAATAAGAAGGTCCAAGGGATACAGTAAACATGAAGTGAAGCATCGGAATCTAAAACTGGACTCACATTAAAGGTTCAAATCACAGAAAGTGAAAATGTCAGTCCTCTTGTACTTAAGTCGGCATAGTGATTTTTGAATTTAATTCAGATGCAATTTATGTGTTTCATCGTCAATAAGAAGGTCCAAGGGAAAGAGTAAACCTGAAGTGATGCATCGGAATCTAAAACTGGACTCACAGGAGAGGTTCAAATCACAGACAGTGAGAGTATCAGTCCTCTTTTACTTAAGTCGGCATTGTGCCTTTTGAATTAATTTCCGATGCAATTTCTGTGTTTCATCGTCAATAAGAAGGTGCAAGGTATACAGTAAACCTGAAGTGAAGCATCGGAATCTGAAACTGGACTCACAGAGAGGTTCAAATCATAGAAAGTGAGAGTCTCAGTTCTCTTGTACTTAGGTCACCATTGTGGCTTTTGTATTAAATTCGGATGCAATTTCTGTGTTTCATCTTCAATAAGAAGGTCCAAGGGATACAGTAAACCTGAAGTGAAGCATCGGGATCTGAAACTGGACTCACAGGGAAGGTTCAAATCATAGAAGGTGAGAGTGTCAGTCCTCTTGTACTTAAGTCGCCATTGTGCCTTTTGTATTAAATTCGGATGCAGTATCTGTGTTTCATCGTCAATAAGAAAGTCCAAGGGATACAGTAAACCTGAAGTGAAGCATCGGAATCTAAAACTGGACTCATAGGAGAGGTTCAAATCATAGAAAGTTAGAGTGTCAGTCCTCTTGTACTTAAGTCGGCATTGTCTCTTTTGTATTAAATTCGGATGCATACTCTGTGTTTCATCTTCAATAAGAAGGTCCAAGGGATACAGTAAACCTGAAGTGAAGCATCGGAATCTAAAACTGGACTCACAGGAGAGGATCAAATCATAAAATGTTACAGTGTCAGTCCTCTTGTACTTAAGTCGGCATAGTGATTTTTGAATTTAATTCAGATGCAATTTATGTGTTTCATCGTCAATATGAAGGTCCAAGGGATACAGTAAACCTGAAGTTAAGCATCGGAATCTAAAACTGGACTCACAGGAGAGGTTCAATTCATAGAAAGTTAGAGTGTCAGACCTCTTTTACTTAAGTCGGCATTGTGCGTTTTGAATTTAATTCCGATGCAATTTCTGTGTTTCATCGTCAATAAGAAGGTCCAAGGGATACAGTAAACCTGAAGTGAAGCATCGGAATCTAAAACTGCACTCACAGGAGAGGTTCAAATCATAGAAAGTGAGAGTGTCAGTCCTCTTGTACTTAAGTCGGCTTTGTGCCATTTGTATTAAATTCGGGTGCAATTTCTGTGTTTCATCATCAATAAGAAGGTCCAAGGGATACAGTAAACATGAAGTGAAGCATCGGAATCTAAAACTGGACTCACATTAAAGGTTCAAATCACAGAAAGTGAAAGTGTCAGTCCTCTGGTACTTAAGTCGGAATTGTGGCATTTGTATTAAATTCGGATGCAATTTCTGTGTTTCATCGTCAATAAGAAGGTCCAAGGGAAAGAGTAAACCTGAAGTGATGCATCGGAATCTAAAACTGGACTCACAGGAGAGGTTCAAATCATAGACAGTGAGAGTATCAGTCCTCTTTTACTTAAGTCGGCATTGTGCCTTTTGAATTAATTTCCGATGCAATTTCTGTGTTTCATCGTCAATAAGAAGGTGCAAGGTATACAGTAAACCTGAAGTGAAGCATCGGAATCTGAAACTGGACTCACAGGAGAGGTTCAAATCATAGAAAGTGAGAGTGTCAGTTCTCTTGTACTTAAGTCACCATTGTGGCTTTTGTATTAAATTCGGATGCAATTTCTGTGTTTCATCTTCAATAAGAAGGTCCAAGGGATACAGCAAATCTGAAGTGAAGCATCGGAATCTAAAACTGGACTCACAGGAGAGGTTCCAATCATAGAAAGTGAGAGTGTCAGTCCTCTTGTACTTAAGTCGGCTTTGTGCTTTTTGTATTAAATTCGGATTCAATTTCTGTGATTCTTCGATAATAAGAAGGTTTAAGGGATACAGTAAACCTGAAGTGAAGCATCAGAATCTAAAACTGGACTCACAGGAGAGGTTAAAATATTAGAGAGTTAGAGTGTCACTCCTCTTGTACCAAGTTGGTATTGTGCCATTTGTAATTAATTCGGATGCAATTTCTGTGTTTCATCGTCAATAAGAAGGTCCAAGGTATATAGTAAACCTGAGGTGAAGCATCGGAATCTAAAACTGGACTCACAGGAGAGGTTCGAATCATAGAAAGTTAGAGTGTCAGTTCTCTTGTACTTAAGTCGGCATTGTGCCTTTTGAAACTAATTCCGATGCAATTATCTGTGTTTCATCGTCAATAAGAAGGTACAAGGTATACAGTAAACCTGAAGTTAAGCATCGGAATCTGAAACTGGACTCACAGGAATGGTTCAAATCATAGAAGGTGAGAGTGTCAGTCCTCTTGTACTTAAGTCGGCATTGTGCCTTTTGTATTAAATTCGGATGCATACTCTGTGTTTCATCTTCAATAAGAAGGTCGATGGGATACAGTAAACCTGAAGTGAAGCATCGGAATCTAAAACTGGACTCACAGGAGAGGATCAAATCATAGAATGTTACAGTGTCAGTCCTCTTGTACTTAAGTCGGCATAGTGATTTTTGAATTTAATTCAGATGCAATTACTGTGTTTCATCGTCAATAAGAAGGTCCAAGGGATACAGTAAACCTGAAGTTAAGCATCAAATCTAAAACTGGACTCACAGGAGAGGTTCAAATCATAGAAAGTTAGTGTGTTAGACCTCTTTTACTTAAGTCGGCATTGTGCGTTTTGAATTTAATTCCGATGCAATTTCTGTGTTTCATCGTCAATAAGATGGTCCAAGGGATACAGTAAACCCGAAGTGAAGCATCGGAATCTAAAACTGCACTCACAGGAGAGGTTCAAATCATAGAAAGTGAGAGTGTCAGTCCTCTTGCACTTAAGTCGGCTTTGTGCCATTTGTATGAAATTCGGGTGCAATTTCTGTGTTTCATCATCAATAAGAAGGTCCAAGGGATACAGTAAACCTGAAGTGAAGCACCGGAATCTAAAACTGTACTCACATTAAAGGTTCAAATCACAGAAAGTGAAAGTGTCAGTCCTCTGGTACTTAAGTCGGAATTGTGGCATTTGTATTACATTCGGATGCAATTTCTGTGATTCTTCGTTAATAAGAAGGTTTAAGGGATACAGTAAACCTGAAGTGAAACATCCGAATCTAAAACTGGACTCACAGGAGAGGTTGAAATCATAGAAAGTTAGAGTGTCAGTCCTCTTGTACTTAAGTCGCCATTGTGCCTTTTGTATTAAATTCGGATGCAGTATCTGTGTTTCATCTTCAATAAGAAGGTCCAAAGGATACAGTAAACCTGAAGTGAAGCATCGGAATCTAAAACTGGACTCACAGGAGAGGTTCAAATCATAGAAAGTTAGAGTGTCAGTCCTCTTGTACTTAAGTCGGCATTGTGCCTTTTGTATTAAATTCAGATGCATACTCTGTGTTTCATATTCAATAAGAAGGTCCAAGGGATACAGTAAACCTGAAGTGAAGCATCGGAATCTAAAACTGGACTCACAGGAGAGGATCAAATCATAGAATGTTACAGTGTCAGTCCTCTTGTACTTAACTCGGCATAGTGATTTTTGAATTTAATTCAGATGCAATTTCTGTGTTTCATCGTCAATAAGAAGGTCCAAGGGCTACAGTAAACCTGAAGTTAAGCATCGGAATCTAAAACTGGACTCACAGGAGAGGTTCAAATCATAGAAAGTTAGAGTGTCAGACCTCTTTTTCTTAAGTCGGCATTGTGCGTTTTGAATTTAATTCCGATGAAATTTCTGTGTTTCATCGTCAATAAGAAGGTCCAAGGGATACAGTAAACCTGAAGTGAAGCATCGGAATCTAAAACTGCACTCACAGGAGAGGTTCAAATCATAGACAGAGTATCAGTCCTCTTTTACTTAAGTCGGCATTGTGCCTTTTTTATTAATTTCGGATGCAATTTCTGTGTTTCATCGTCAATAAGAAGGTCCAAGGCATACAGTAAACCTGAAGTGAAGCGTCGGAATCTAAAACTGGACTCACAGGAGAGGTTCAAATCATAGAAAGTTAGAGTGTCAGTCCAATTGTACTTTAGTCGGCATTGTGCCTTTTGAATTAAATTGGGATGCAGTATCTGTGTTTCATCGTCAATAAGAAGGTCCAAGGGATACAGTAAACCTGACGTGAAGAATCGGAATCTGAAACTGGACTCACAGGAAAGGTTCAAATCATAGAAAGTGAGAGGGTCAGTCCTCTTGTACTTAAGTCGCCATTGTGCCTTTTGAATTAAATTCGGATGCATACTCTGTGTTTCATATTCAATAAGAAGGTCCAAGGGATACAGTAAACCTGAGGTGAAGCATCGGAATCTAAATCTGGACTCACAGGAGAGGATCAAATCATAGAATGTTACAGTGTCAGTCCTCTTGTACTTAACTCGGCATAGTGATTTTTGAATTTAATTCAGATGCAATTCTGTGTTTCATCGTCAATAAGAAGGTCCAAGGGTTACAGTAAAACTGAAGTTAAGCATCGGAACCTAAAACTGGACTCACAGGAGAGGTTCAAATCATAGAAAGTTAGAGTGTCAGACCTTTTTTACTTAAGTTGGCATTGTACGTTTTGAATTTAATTCCGATGCAATTTCTGTGTCTCATCTTCAATAACACGGTCCAAGGGATACAGTAAACCTGAAGTGAAGCATCGGAACCTAAAACTGCACTCACAGGAGAGGTTCAAATCATAGAAAGTGAGAGTGTCAGTCCTCTTGCACTTAAGTCGGCTTTGTGCCATTTGTATGAAATTCGGGTGCAATTTCTGTGTTTCATCATCAATAAGAAGGTCCAAGGGATACAGTAAACCTGAAGTGAAGCATCGGAATCTAAAACTGTACTCACATTAAAGGTTAAAATCACAGAAAGTGAAAGTGTCAGTCCTCTTGTACTTAAGTCGGAATTGTGACATTTGTATTACATTCGGATGCAATTTCTGTGATTCTTCGTTAATAAGAAGGTTTATGGGATACAGTAAACCTGAAGTGAAGCATCAGAATCTAAAACTGGACTCACAGGAGAGGTTAAAATAATAGAGAGTTAGAGTGTCACACCTCTTGTACCAAGTTGGTATTGTGCCATTTGTAACTAATTCGGATGCAATTTCTGTGTTTCATCGTCAATAAGGAGGTCCAAGGTATACAGTAAACCTGAAGTGAAGCATCGGAATCTGAAACTGGACTCACAGGAAAGGTTCAAATCATTGATGGTGAGAGTGTCAGTCCTCTTGTACTTAAGCCGCCATTGTGCCTTTTGTATTAAATTCGGATGCCGTATCTGTGTTTCATCGTCAATAATAAAGTCCAAGGGATACAGTAAACCTGAAGTGAACCATCGGAATCTAAAACTGGACTCACAGGAGAGGTTCAAATCATAGAAAGTTAGAGTGTCAGTCCTCTTGTACTTAAGTCGGCATTGTGCCTTTTGTATTAAATTCGGATGCATACTCTGTGTTTCATCTTCAATAAGAAGGTCCAAAGGATACAGTAAACCTGAAGTGATGCATCGGAATCTAAAACTGGACTCACAGGAGAGGATCAAATCATAGAATGTTACAGTGTCAGTCCTCTTGTACTTAAGTCGGCATAGTGATTTTTGCATTTAATTCAGATGCAATTTCTGTGTTTCATCGTCAATAAGAAGGTCCAAGGGATACAGTAAACCTGAAGTTAAGCTTCGGAATCTAAAACTGGACTCACAGGAGTGTTTCAAATCATAGAAAGTTAGAGTGTCAGACCTCTTTTACTTAAGTCGGCATTGTGCGTTTTGAATTTAATTCCGATGCAATTTCGGTGTTTCATCGTCAATAAGAAGGTCCAAGGGATACAGTAAACCCGAAGTGAAGCATCGGTATCTAAAACTGCACTCACAGGAGAGGTTCTTATCATAGAAAGTGAGAGTGTCAGTCCTCTTGTACGTACGTCGGCTTTGTGCCATTTGTATTAAATTCGGGTGCAATTTCTGTGTTTCATCATCAATAAGAAGGTCCAAGGGATACAGTAAACATGAAGTGAAGCATCGGAATCTAAAACTGGACTCACATTAAAGGTTCAAATCACAGAAAGTGAAAATGTCAGTCCTCTTGTACTTAAGTCGGAATTGTGGCATTTGTATTAAATTCGGATGCAATTTCTGTGTTTCATCGGCAATAAGAAGGTCCAAGGGAAAGAGTAAACCTGAAGTGAAGCATCGGAATCTAAAACTGGACTCACAGGAGAGGTTCAAATCATAGACAGTGAGAGTATCAGTCCTCTTTTACTTAAGTCGGCATTGTGCCTTTTGAATTTAATTCCGATGCAATTTCTGTGTTTCATCGTCAATAAGAATGTGCAAGGTATACAGTAAACCTGAAGTGAAGCATCGGAATCTGAAACTGGACTCACAGAGAGGTTCAAATCATAGAAAGTGAGAGTCTCAGTTCTCTTGTACTTAAGTCACCATTGTGGCTTTTGTATTAAATTCGGATGCAATTTCTGTGTTTCATCTTCAATAAGAAGGTCCAAGGGATACAGTAAACCTGAAGTGAAGCATCGGGATCTGAAACTGGACTCACAGGGAAGGTTCAAATCATAGAAGGTGAGAGTGTCAGTCCTCTTGTACTTAAGTCGCCATTGTGCCTTTTGTATTAAATTCGGATGCAGTATCTGTGTTTCATCGTCAATAAGAAAGTCCAAGGGATACAGTAAACCTGAAGTGAAGCATCGGAATCTAAAACTGGACTCACAGGAGAGGTTCAAATCATAGAAAGTTAGAGTGTCAGTCCTCTTGTACTTAAGTCGGCATTGTCTCTTTTGTATTAAATTCGGATGCATACTCTGTGTTTCAACTTCAATCAGAAGGTCCAAGGGATACAGTAAACCTGAAGTGAAGCATCGGAATCTAAAACTAGACTCACAGGAGAGGATCAAATCATAAAATGTTACAGTGTCAGTCCTCTTGTACTTAAGTCGGCATAGTGATTTTTGAATTATTTCAGATGCAATTTATGTGTTTCATCGTCAATATGAAGGTCCAAGGGATACAGTAAATCTGAAGTTAAGCATCGGAATCTAAAACTGGACTCACAGGAGAGGTTCAATTCATAGAAAGTTAGAGTGTCAGACCTCTTTTACTTAAGTCGGCATTGTGCGTTTTGAATTTAATTCCGATGCAATTTCTGTGTTTCATCGTCAATAAGAAGGTCCAAGGGATACAGTAAACCTGAAGTGAAGCATCGGAATCTAAAACTGCACTCACAGGAGAGGTTCAAATCATAGAAAGTGAGAGTGTCAGTCCTCTTGTACTTAAGTCGGCTTTGTGCCATTTGTATTAAATTCGGGTGCAATTTCTGTGTTTCATCATCAATAAGAAGGTCCAAGGGATACAGTAAACATGAAGTGAAGCATCGGAATCTAATACTGGACTCACATTAAAGGTTCAAATCACAGAAAGTTAAAGTGTCAGTCCTCTTGTACTTAAGTCGGAATTGTGGCATTTGTATTAAATTCGGATGCAATTTCTGTGTTTCATCGTCAATAAGAAGGTCCAAGGGAAAGAGTAAACCTGAAGTGAAGCATCGGAATCTAAAACTGGACTCACAGGAGAGGTTCAAATCATAGACAGTGAGAGTATCAGTCCTCTTTTACTTAAGTCGGCATTGTGCCTTTTGAATTAAATTCCGATGCAATTTCTGTGTTTCATCGTCAATAAGAAGGTGCAAGGTATACAGTAAACCTGAAGTGAAGCATCGGAATCTGAAACTGGACTCAGGGGAGAGGTTCAAATCATAGAAAGTGAGAGTGTCAGTTCTCTTGTACTTAAGTCACCATTGTGGCTTTTGTATTAAATTCGGATGCAATTTCTGTGTTTCATCTTCAATAAGAAGGTCCAAGGGATACAGCAAATCTGAAGTGAAGCATCGGAATCTAAAACTGGACTCACAGGAGAGGTTCCAATCATAGAAAGTGAGAGTGTCAGTCCTCTTGTACTTAAGTCGGCTTTGTGCTTTTTGTATTAAATTCGGATTCAATTTCTGTTATTCTTCGATAATAAGAAGGTTTAAGGGATACAGTAAACCTGAAGTGAAGCATGAGAATCTAAAACTGGACTCACAGGAGAGGTTAAAATATTAGAGAGTTAGAGTGTCACTCCTCTTGTACCAAGTTGGTATTGTGCCATTTGTAATTAATTCGGATGCAATTTCTGTGTTTCATCGTCAATAAGAAGGTCCAAGGTATATAGTAAACCTGAGGTGAAGCATCGGAATCTAAAACTGGACTCACAGGAGAGGTTCGAATCATAGAAAGTTAGAGTGTCAGTTCTCTTGTACTTAAGTCGGCATTGTGCATTTTGAAATTAATTCCGATGCAATTTCTGTGTTTCATCGTCAATAAGAAGGTACAAGGTATACAGTAAACCTGAAGTGAAGCATCGGAATCTGAAACTGGACTCACAGGAATGGTTCAAATCACAGAAGGTGAGAGTGTCAGTCCTCTTGTACTTAAGTCGCCATTGTGCCTTTTGTATTAAATTCGGATGCAGTATCTGTGTTTCATCGTCAATAAGAAGGTCCAAGGGATACAGTAACCCTGAAGTGAAGCATCGGAATCTAAAACTGGACTCACAGGAGAGGTTCAAATCATAGAAAGTTAGAGTGTCAGTCCTCTTGTACTTAAGTCGGCATTGTGCCTTTTGTATTAAATTCGGATGCATACTCTGTGTTTCATCTTCAATAAGAAGGTCGAAGGGATACAGTAAACCTGAAGTGAAGCATCGGAATCTAAAACTGGACTCACAGGAGAGGATCAAATCATAGAATGTTACAGTGTCAGTCCTCTTGTACTTAAGTCGGCATAGTGATTTTTGAATTTAATTCAGATGCAATTACTGTGTTTCATCGTCAATAAGAAGGTCCAAGGGATACAGTAAACCTGAAGTTAAGCATCAAATCTAAAACTGGACTCACAGGAGAGGTTCAAATCATAGAAAGTTAGTGTGTTAGACCTCTTTTACTTAAGTCGGCATAGTGCGTTTTGAATTTAATTCCGATGCAATTTCTGTGTTTCATCGTCAATAAGATGGTCCAAGGGATACAGTAAACCCGAAGTGAAGCATCGGAATCTAAAACTGCACTCACAGGAGAGGTTCAAATCATAGAAAGTGAGATTGTCAGTCCTCTTGCACTTAAGTCGGCTTTGTGCCATTTGTATGAAATTCGGGTGCAATTTCTGTGTTTCATCATCAATAAGAAGGTCCAAGGGATACAGTAAACCTGAAGTGAAGCACGGAATCTAAAACTGTACTCACATTAAAGGTTCAAATCACAGAAAGTGAAAGTGTCAGTCCTCTTGTACTTAAGTCGGAATTGTGGCATTTGTATTACATTCGGATGCAATTTCTGTGATTCTTCGTTAATAAGAAGGTTTAAGGGATACAGTAAACCTGAAGTGAAGCATCAGAATCTAAAACTGGACTCACAGGAGAGGTTAAAATAATAGAGAGTTAGAGTGTCACTCCTCTTGTACCAAGTTGGTATTGTGCCATTTGTAATTAATTCGGATGCAACTTCTGTGTTTCATCGTCAATAAGAAGGTCCAAGGTATACAGTAAACCTGAAGTGAAGCATCGGAATCTGAAACTGGACTCACAGGAAAGGTTCAAATCATAGAAAGTGAGAGTGTCAGTCCTCTTGTATGTAAGTCGGCTTTGTGCCATTTGTATTAAATTCGGGTGCAATTTCTGTGTTTCATCATCAATAAGAAGGTCCAAGGGATACAATAAACCTGAAGTGAAGCATCGGAATCTAAAACTGGACTCACATTAAAGGTTCAAGTCACAGAAAGTGAAAGTGTCAGTCCTCTTGTACTTAAGTCGGAATTGTGGCATTTGTATTAAATTCGGATGCAATTTCTGTGTTTCATCTTCAATAAGATGGTCCAAGGGATACAGTAAACCTGAAGTGAAGCATCGGGATCTGTAACTGGACTCACAGGAAAGGTTCAAATCATAGAAGGTGAGAGTGTCAGTCCTCTTGTACTTAAGTCACCATTGTGCCTTTTGTATTAAATTCGGATGCAGTATCTGTGTTTCATCGTCAATAAGAAGGTCCAAGGGATACAGTAAACCTGAAGTGAAGCATCGGAATCTAAAACTGGACTCACAGGAGAGGTTCAAATCATAGAAAGTTAGAGTGTCAGTCCTCTTGTACTTAAGTCGGCATTGTGCCTTTTGTATTAAATTCGGATGCATACTCTGTGTTTCATCTTCAATAAGAAGGTCCAAGGGATACAGTAAACCTGAAGTGAAGCATCGGAATCTATAACTGGACTCACAGGAGAGGATCAAATCATAGAATGTTACAGTGTCAGTCCTCTTGTACTTAAGTCGGCATAGTGATTCTTGAATTTAATTCAGATGCAATTTCTGTGTTTCATCGTCAATAAGAAGGTCCAAGGGATACAGTAAACCTGAAGTTAAGCATCGGAATCTAAAACTGGACTCACAGGAGAGGTTCAAATCATAGAAAGTTAGAGTGTCAGACCTCTTTTACTTAAGTCGGCATTGTGCGTTTTGAATTTAATTCCGATGCAATTTCTGTGTTTCATCGTCAATAAGATGGTCCAAGGGATTCAGTAAACCCGAAGTGAAGCATCGGAATCTAAAACTGCACTCACAGGAGAGGTTCAAATCATAGAAAGTGAGAGTGTGAGTCCTCTTGCACTTAAGTCGGCTTTGTGCCATTTGTATGAAATTCGGGTGCAATTTCTGTGTTTCATCATCAATAAGAAGGTCCAAGGGATACAGTAAACCTGAAGTGAAGCATCGGAATCTAAAACTGTACTCACATTAAAGGTTCAAATCACAGAAAGTGAAAGTGTCAGTCCTCTTGTACTTAAGTCGGAATTGTGGCATTTGTATTACATTCGGATGCAATTTCTGTGATTCTTCGTTAATAAGAAGGTTTAAGGGATACAGTAAACCTGAAGTGAAGCATCAGAATCTAAAACTGGACTCACAGGAGAGGTTAAAATAATAGAGAGTTAGAGTGTCACTCCTCTTGTACCAAGTTGGTATTGTGCCATTTGTAATTAATTCGGATGCAATTTCTGTGTTTCATCGTCAATAAGAAGGTCCAAGGTATACAGTAAACCTGAAGTGAAGCATCGGAATCTGAAACTGGACTCACAGGAAAGGTTCAAATCATAGAAGGTGAGAGTGTCAGTCCTCTTGTACTTAAGTCGCCATTGTGCCTTTTGTATTAAATTCGGATGTAGTATCTGTGTTTCATCGTCAATAAGATGGTCCAAGGGATACAGTAAACCTGAAGTGAAGCATCGGAATCTAAAACTGGACTCACAGGAGAGGATCAAATCATAGAATGTTACAGTGTCAGTCCTCTTGTACTTAAGTCGGCTTAGTGATTTTTGCATTTAATTCAGATGCAATTACTGTGTTCCATCGTCAATAAAAAGGTCCAAGGGATACAGTAAACCTGAAGTTAAGCATCGGAATCTAAAACTGGACTCACAGGAGAGGTTCAAATCATAGAAAGTTAGAGTGTCAGACCACTTTTACTTAAGTCGGCATTGTGCGTTTTGAATTTAATTCCGATGCAATTTCTGTGTTTCATCGTCAATAAGAAGGTCCAAGGGATACAGTAAACCCGAAGTGAAGCATCGGTATCTAAAACTGCACTCACAGGAGAGGTGCAAATCATAGAAAGTGAGAGAGTCAGTCCTCTTGTACGTAAGTCGGCTTTGTGCCATTTGTATTAAATTCGGGTTCAATTTCTGTGTTTCATCGTCAATAAGAAGGTCCAAGGGATACAGTAAACATGAAGTGAAGCATCGGAATCTAAAACTGGACTCACATTAAAGGTTCAAATCACAGAAAGAGAAAGTGTCAGTTCTCTTGTACTTAAGTCGGAATTGTGGCATTTGTATTAAATTCGGATGCAATTTCTGTGTTTCATCGGTAATAAGAAGGTCCAAGGGAAAGAGTTAACCTGAAGTGAAGCATCGGAATCTAAAACTGGACTCACAGGAGAGGTTCAAATCATAGACAGTGAGAGTATCAGTCCTCTTTTACTTAAGTCGGCATTGTGCCTTTTGAATTTAATTCCGATGCAATTTCTGTGTTTCATCGTCACTAAGAAGGTGCAAGGTATACAGTAAACCTGAAGTGAAGCATCGGAATCTGAAACTGGACTCACAGAGAGGTTCAAATCATAGAAAGTGAGAGTGTCAGTTCTCTTGTACTTAAGTCACCATTGTGGCTTTTGTATTAAATTCGGATGCAATTTCTGTGTTTCATCTTCAATAAGAAGGTCCAAGGGATACAGTAAACCTGAAGTGAAGCATCGGGATCTGAAACTGGACTCACAGGAAAGGTTCAAATCATAGAAGGTGAGAGTGTCAGTCCTCTTGTACTTAAGTCGCCATTGTGCCTTTTGTATTAACTGTGTTTCATCGTCAATAAGAAGGTCCAAGGGATACAGTAAACCTGAAGTGAAGCATCGGAATCTAAAACTGGACTAACAGGAGAGGTTCAAATCATAGAAAGGTTAGGAGTGTCAGTCCTCTTGTACTTAAGTCGGCATTGTGCCTTTTGTATTAAATTCGGATGCATACTCTGTGTTTCATCTTCAATAAGAAGGTCCAAGAGATACAGTAAACCTGAAGTGAAGCATCGGAATCTAAAACTGGACTCACAGGAGAGGATCGAATCATAGAATGTTACAGTGTCAGTCCTCTTGTACTTAACTCGGCATAGTGATTTTTGAATTTAATTCAGATGCAATTTCTGTGTTTCATCGTCAATAAGAAGGTCCAAGGGATACAGTAAACATGAAGTGAAGCATCGGAATCTAAAACTGGACTCACATTAAAGGTTCAAATCACAGAAAGTGAAAGTGTCAGTGCTCTTGTACTTAAGTCGGAATTGTGGCATTTGTATTAAATTCGGATGCAATTTCTGTGTTTCATCGTCAATAAGAAGGCCCAAGGGAAAGAGTAAACCTGAAGTGAAGCATCGGAATCTAAAACTGGACTCACAGGAGAGGTTCAAATCATAGACAGTGAGAGTATCAATCCTCTTTTACTTAAGTCGGCATTGTGCCTTTTGAATAAAATTCCGATGCAATTTCTGTGTTTCATCGTCAATAAGAAGGTGCAAGGTATACAGTAAACCTGAAGTGAAGCATCGGAATCTGAAACTGGACTCACAGGAGAGGTTCAAATCATAGAAAGTGAGAGTGTCAGTTCTCTTGTACTTAAGTCACCATTGTGGCTTTTGTATTAAATTCGGATGCAATTTCGTGTGTTTCATCTTCAATAAGAAGGTCCAAGGGATACAGTAAACATGAAGTGAAGCATCGGAATCTAAAACTGGACTCTCATTACAGGTTCAAATCACAGAAAGTGAAAGTGTCAGTCCTCTTGTACTTAAGTCGGAATTGTGGCATTTGTATTAAATTCGGATGCTATTTCTGTGTTTCATCGTCAATAAGAAGGTCGCAAGGGAAAGAGTAAACCTGAAGTGAAGCATCGGAATCTAAAACTGGACTCACAGGAGAGGTTCAAATCATAGACAGTGAGAGTATCAGTCCTCTTTTACTTAAGTCGGCATTGTGCCTTTTGAATTAAATTCCGATGCAATATCTGTGTTTCATCGTCAATAGGAAGGTGCAAGGTATACAGTAAACCTGAAGATGAAGCATCGGAATCTGAAACTGGACTCACAGGAGAGGTTCAAATCATAGAAAGTGTGAGTGTCTGTTCTCTTGTACTTAAGTCACCATTGTGGCTTTTGTATTAAATTCGGATGCAATTTCTGTGTTTCATCTTCAATAAGAAGGTCCAAGGGATACAGCAAACCTGAAGTGTAGCATCGGAATCTAAAAACTGGACTCACAGGAGAGGTTCCAATCATAGAAAGTGAGAGTGTCAGTCCTCTTGTACTTAAGTCGGCTTTGTGCCTTTTGTATTAACTTCGGGATTCAATTTCTGTGATTCTCTCGATAATAAGAAGGTTTTAGGGATACAGTAAACCTGAAGTGAAGCATCAGAATCTAAAACTGGACTCACAGGAGAGGTTAAAATATTAGAGAGTTAGAGTGTCACTCCTCTTGTACCAAGTTGGTATTGTGCCATTTGTAATTAATTCGGATGCAATTTCTGTGTTTCATCGTCAATAAGAAGGTCCAAGGTATACAGTAAACCTGAAGTGAAGCATCGGAATCTAAAACTGGACTCACAGGAGTGGTTCGAATCATAGAAAGTTAGGAGTGTCAGTTCTCTTGTACTTAAGTCGGCATTGTGCCTTTTGAAATTAATTCCGATGCAGTTTCTGTGTTCATCGTCAATAAGAAGGTACAAGGTATACAGTAAACCTGAAGTGAAGCATCGGAATCTAAAACTGGACTCACAGGAGAGGTTCAAATCATGAGGAAGTTAGAGTGTCAGTCCTCTTGGACTTAAGTCGGCATTTTTGCCATTTGTATTAAATTCGGATGCATACTCTGTGTTTCATCTTCAATAAGGAGGTCCAAGGGATACAGTAAACCTGAAGTGAAGCATCGCAATCTAAAACTGGACTCACAGGAGAGGATCAAATCATAGAATGTTACAGTGTCAGTCCTCTTGTACTTAAGTCGGCGCATAGTGATTTTTTGCATTTAATTCAGAGATGCAATTTCTGTGTTTCGTCGTAAACTAGAAGGTCCAAGGGATACAGTAAACCTGAAGTTAAGCATCGGAATCTAAAACAGGACTCACAGGAGAGGTTCAAATCATAGAAAGTTAGAGTGTCAGACCTCTTTTACTTAAGTCGGCATTGTGCGATTTGAATTTATTTCCGATGCAATTTCTGTGTTTCATCGTCAATAAGAAGGTCCAAGGGATACAGTAAACCCGAAGTGAAGCATCGGAATCTCAAACTGCACTCACAGGAGAGGTTCAAATCATAGAAAGTGAGAGTGTCAGTCCTCTTGTACTTAAGTCGGCTTTTGTGCCATTTGTATTAAATCGGGTGCAATTTCTGTGTTTCATCATCAATAAGAAGGTCCAAGGGATACAGTAAACATGAAGTGAAGCATCGGAATCTAAAACTGGACTCACACTAAAGGTTCAAATCACAGAAAGTGAAGTGTGCAGTCCTCTTGTACTTAAGTCGGAATTGTCGCATTTGTATTAAATTCGGATGCAATTTCTGTGTTTCATCGTCAATAAGAAGGTCCAAGGGAATGAGTAAAACTGAAGTGAAGCATCGGAATCTAAAACTGGACTCACAGGAGAGGTTCAAATCATAGACAGTGAGAGTATCAGTCCTCTTTTACTTAAGTCGGCATTGTGCCTTTTGAATTTAATTCCGATGCAATTTCTCGTGTTTCATCGTCAATAAGAAGGTGCAAGGTATACAGTAAACCTGAAGTGAAGCATCGGAATCTGAAACTGGACTCACAGGAAAGGTTCAAATCATAGAAAGTGAGAGTGTCAGTTATCTTGTACTTAAGTCGCCATTGTGGCTTTTGTATTAGAAATACGGATGCAATTACTGTGTTTCATCTTCAATAAGAAGGTCCAAGGATACAGCAAACCTGAAGTGAAGCATCGGAATCTAAAACTGGACTCACAGGAGAGGTTCCAATCATAGAAAGTGAGAGTGTCAGTCCTCCTGTACTTAAGTCGGCATTGTGCCTTTTGAAATTAATTCCGATGCAATTTCTGTGTCTCATCGTCAATAAGAAGGTACAAGGTATACAGTAAACCTGAAGTGAAGCATCGGAATCTGAAACTGGACTCACAGGAGAGGTTCAAATCATAGAAAGTTAGAGTGTCAGTCCTCTTGTACTTAAGTCGGCATTGTGCCTTTTGTATTAAATTCGGATGCATACTCTGTGTTTCATCTTCAATAAGAAGGTCCAAGGGATACAGTAAACCTGAAGTGAAGCATCGGAATCTAAAATTGGACTCACAGGAGAGGATCAAATCATAGAATATCACAGTGTCAGTCCTCTTGTACATTAAGTCGGCATAGTGATTTTTGAATTTAATTCAGATGCAATTTCTGTGTTTCATCGTCAATAAGAAGGTCCAAGGATACAGTAAACTGAAGTTAAGCATCGGAATCTAAAACTGGACTCACAGGAGAGGTTCAAATCATAGAAAGTTAGAGTGTCAGACCTCTTTTACTTAAGTCGGCATTGTGCGTTTTGAATTTAATTCCGATGCAATTCTCTGTGTTTCATCGTCAATAAGAAGGTGCAAGGGATACAGTAAACCCGAAGTGAAGCATCGGAATCAAAAAACTGCACTCACAGGAGAGGTTCAAATCATAGAAAGTGAGAGTGTCAGTCCTCTTGTACTTAAGTCGGCTTTGTGCCATTTGTATTAAATTCGGGTGCAACTTCTGTGTTTCATCATCAATAAGAAGGTCCAAGGGATACAAGTAAACATTAAGTGAAGCATCGGAATCTAAAACTGGACTCACATTAAAGGGTTCTCAAATCACAGAAAGTGAAAGTGTCAGTCCTCTTGTACTTAAGTCGGAATTGTGGCATTTGTATTAAATTCGGATGCAATTTCTGTGTTTTCATCGTCAATAAGAAGGTCCAAGGGAAAGAGTAAACCTGAAGTGATGCATCGGAATCTAAAACTGGACTCACAGGAGAGGTTCAAATCATAGACAGTGAGAGTATCAGTCCTCTTTTACTTAAGTCGGCATTGTGCCTTTTGAATTTAATTCCGATGCAATTTCTGTGTTTCATCGTCAATAAGAAGGTGCAAGGGTATACAGTAAACCTGAAGTGAAGAATCGGAAACTAAAACTGTAATCACAGGAGAGGTTCAAATCATAGAAAGTTAGAGTGTCAGTCCAATTGTACTTAAGTCGGCATTGTGCCTTTTGTATTAAATTCGGATGCAAACTCTGTGTTTCATCGTCAGTAAGAAGGTCCAAGGGATACAGTAAACCTGAAGTGAAGCATCGGAATCTGAAACTGGACTCACAAGAGAGGTTCAAATCATAGAAAGTTAGAGAGTCAGTCCACTTGTACATAAGTTGGCATTGTGATTTTTGAATTTAATTCCGACTCAATTTCTGTGTTTCTCGTCAATAAGAAGGTCCAAGGGACACAGTAAACCTGAAGTGAAGCATCGGAATCTAAAACTAGACTCATAGGAGACGTTCGAATCATAGAAAGTGAGAGTGTCAGTCCTGTTTTACTTAAGTCGGCATTGTGCCTTTTGAATATAATTCCGATGCAATTTGTGTGTTTCATCGTCAATAAGAAGGTCCATGGGATACAGTAAACCTTAAGTGAAGCATCAAAATCTAAAACTGGACTCTACGGAGAGGTTCAAATCATAGAAAGTGAGAGTGTCAGTCCTCTTGTACTTAAGTCGGCATTGTGACATTTGTATTAAATTCAGCTGCAATTTCTGTGTTTCATCGTCAATAAGAAGGTCTAAGGGATACAGTGAACCTAAAGTGAAGCAACGGAATCTAAAACTGGACTCACAGAAGAGTTTCAAATCATAGAAAGTTAGAATGTCACTCCTCTTGTGCTTAAGTCGGCATTGTGCCTTTTGTATTAAATTCGGATTCAATTTCTGTGTTTCATCGTCAATAAGAAGGTGCAAGGTATACAGTAAACCTGAAGTGAAGCATCGGAAACTAAAACTGGACTCACAGGAGAGGTTCAAATCATAGAGAGTGAGAGTGTCAGTACTATTGTACTTGAGTCGGCATTGTAGCATTTGTATTAAATTCGGATGCAATTTCTGTGTTTCATCTTCAATAAGAAGGTCCAAGGGATACAGCAAACCTGAAGTGAAGCATCGGAATCTGAAACTGGACTCACAGGAGTGGTTCCAATCATAGAAAGTGAGAGTGTCAGTCCTCTTGTACTTAAGTCAGCTTTGTGCCTTTTGTACTAAATTCGGATTCAATTTCTGTGATTCTTCGTTAATAAGAAGGTTTAAGGGATACAGTAAACCTGAAGTGAAGCATCAGAATCTAAAACTGGACTCACAGGAGAGGTTCAAATCATAGAGAGTTAGAGTGTCACTCCTCTTGCACCAAGTTGGTATTGTGCCATTTGTATTAAATTCGGATGCAAGTTCTGTGTTTCATCGTCAATAAGAAGTTCCAAGGAATACACTAAACCTGAAGTGATCCATCGGAATCTAAAACTGTACTCACACTAGAGGTTCAAATCATAGAAAGTTAGAGTGTCAGTCCTCTTGTCCTTAAGTCGGCATTGTGCCTTTTGAAATTAATTCCGATGCAATTTCTGTGTTTCATCGTCAATAAGAAGGTACAAGGGATACAGTAAACCTGAAGTTAAGCATCGGAATCTAAAACTGGACTCACAGGAGAGGTTCAAATCATAGAAAGTTAGAGTGTCAGACCTCTTTTACTTAAGTCGGCATTGTGCGTTTTGAATTTAATTCCGATGCAATTTCTGTGTTTCATCGTCAATAAGAAGGTCCAAGGGATACAGGAAACCCGAAGTGAAGCATCGGAATCTAAAACTGCACTCACAGGAGAGGTTCAAATCATAGAAAGTGAGAGTGTCAGTCCTCTTGTACTTAAGTCGGCTTTGTGCCATTTGTATTAAATTCGGGTGCAATTTCTGTGTTTCATCATCAATAAGAAGGTCCAAGGGATACAGTAAACATTAAGTGAAGCATCGGAATCTAAAACTGGACTCACATTAAAGGTTCAAATCACAGAAAGTGAAAGTGTCAGTCCTCTTGTACTTAAGTCGGAATTGTGCCTTTTGAATTTAATTCCGATGCAATTTCTGTGTTTCATCGTCAATAAGAAGGTGCAAGGTATACAGTAAACCTGAAGTGAAGAATCGGAATCTGAAACTGGACTCGCAGGAGAGGTTCAAATCAAAGAAAGTGAGAGTGTCAGTCATCTTGTACTTAAGTCACCATTGTGCGTTTGTATTAAATTCGGATGCAATTTCTGTGTATCATCGTCAATAAGAAGGTCCAAGGGATACAGTAAACCTGAAGTGAAGCGTCGGAAACTAAAACTGTAATCACAGGAGAGGTTCAAATCATAGAAAGTTAGAGTGTCAGTCCAATTGTACTTAAGTCGACATTGTGCCTTTTGTATTAATTTCGGATGCAAACTCTGTGTTTCATCGTCAGTAAGAAGGTCCAAGGGATACGGTAAACCTGAAGTGAAGCATCGGAATCTAAACCTGGACTCACAGGAAAGGTTCAAATCATAGAAAGTGAGAGTATCAGTCCTCATATACTTAAGTCGGCATTGCGGCATTTGTATTAAATTCAGATGCAATTTCTGTGTTTCATCGTCAATAAGAAGGTCTAAGGGATACAGTGAACCTAAAGTGAAGCATCGGAATCTAAAACTGGACTCACAGGAGATGTTCAAATCATAGAAAGTGAGAGTGTCAGTCCTCTTGTACTTAACTCACCATTGTGCCTTTTGTATTAAATTCGGATGCAATTTCTGTGTTTCATCGTCAATAAGAAGGTCCAAGGGATACAGTAAAACTGAAGTGAAGCGTTGGAACATAAACTGGACTCACAGGAGATGTTCAATTCATAGAAAGTTAGAGTGTCAGTCCTCTTGTTCTTAAGTCGCCATTGTGCCTTTTGTATTAAATTCGGATGCAATATCTGTGTTTCATCGTCTATAAGAAGGTCCAAGGGATACAGTAAACCTGAAGTGAAGCATCGGAATCTAAAACTGGACTCACAATAGAGGTTCAAATCATAGAAAGTTAGAGTGTCAGTCCTCTTGTACTTAAGTCGGCATTGTGCCTTTTGTATTAAATTCGGATGCATACTCTGTGTTTCATCTTCAATAAGAAGGTCTAAGGGATACAGTAAACCTGAAGTGAAGCATCGGAATCTAAAACTGGACTCACAGGAGAAGATCAAATCATAGAATATTTCAGTGTCAGTCCTCTTGTACTTAAGATGGCATAGTGATTTTTTAATTTAATTCAGATGCAATTTCTGTGTTTCATCGTCAATAAGAAGGTCCAAGGGAAAGAGTAAACCTGAAGTGAAGCATCGGAATCTAAAACTGCACTCACAGGAGAGGTTCAAATCATAGAAAGTGAGAGTGTCAGTCCTCTTGTACTTAAGTCGGCTTTGTGCCATTTGTATTAAATTTGGGTGCAATTTCTGTGTTTCATCATCAATAAGAAAGTCCAAGGGATACAGTGAACCCGAAGTGAAGCATCGGAATCTAAAACTGGACTCACATTAAAGGTTCAAATCACAGAAAGTGAAAGTGTCAGTCCTCTTGTAGTTAAGTCGGCATTGTGGCATTTGTATTAAATTCGGATTCAATTTCTGTGTTTCATCGTTAATAAGAAGGTCCAAGGGAAAGAGTAAACCTGAAGTGAAGCATCGGAATCTAAAACTGTACTCACACTAAAGGTTCAAATCACAGAAAGTGAAAGTGTCAGTCCTCTTGTACTTAAGTCGGAATTGTCGCATTTGTATTAAATTCGGATGCAATTTCTGTGTTTCATCGTCAAAAAGAGGGTCCAAGGGAATGAGGAAAACTGAAGTGAAGCATCGGAATCTAAAACTGGACTCACAGGAGAGGTTCAAATCATAGACAGTGAGAGTATCAGTCCTCTTTTACTTAAGTCGGCATTGTGCCTTTTGAATTTAATTCCGATGCAATTTCTGTGTTTCATCGCCAATAAGAAGGTGCAAGGTATACAGTAAACCTGAAGTGAAGCATCGGAATCTGAAACTGGACTCACAGGAAAGGTTCAAATCATAGAAAGTGAGAGTGTCAGTTATCTTGTACTTAAGTCGCCATTGTGGCTTTTGTATTAAATACGGATGCAATTACTGTGTTTCATCTTCAATAAGAAGGTCCAAAGGATACAGCAAACCTGAAGTGAAGCATCGGAATCTAAAACTGGACTCACAGGAGAGGTTCCAATCATAGAAAGTGAGAGTGTCACTCCTCCTGTACTTAAGTCGGCATTGTGCCTTTTGAAATTAATTCCGATGCAATATCTGTGTCTCATCGTCAATAAGAAGGTACAAGGTATACAGTAAACCTGAAGTGAAGCATCGGAATCTGAAACTGGACTCACAGGAGAGGTTCAAATCATAGAAAGTTAGAGTGTCAGTCCTCTTGTACTTAAGTCGGCATTGTGCCTTTTGTATTAAATTCGGATGCATACTCTGTGTTTCATCTTCAATAAGAAGGTCCAAGGGATACAGTAAACCTGAAGTGAAGCATCGGAATCTAAAATTGGACTCACAGGAGAGGATCAAATCATAGAATATCACAGTGTCAGTCCTCTTGTACTTAAGTCGGCATAGTGATTTTTGAATTTAATTCAGATGCAATTTCTGTGTTTCATCGTCAATAAGAAGGTCCAAGGGATACAGTAAACCTGAAGTTAAGCATCGGAATCTAAAACTGGACTCACAGGAGAGGTTCAAATCATAGAAAGTTAGAGTGTCAGACCTCTTTTACTTAAGTCGGCATTGTGCGTTTTGAATTTAATTCCGATGCAATTTCTGTGTTTCATCGTCAATAAGAAGGTGCAAGGGATACAGTAAACCCGAAGTGAAGCATCGGAATCTAAAACTGCACTCACAGGAGAGGTTCAAATCATAGAAAGTGAGAGTGTCAGTCCTCTTGTACTTAAGTCGGCTTTGTGCCATTTGTATTAAATTCGGGTGCAATTTCTGTGTTTCATCATCAATAAGAAGGTCCAAGGGATACAGTAAACATTAAGTGAAGCATCGGAATCTAAAACTGGACTCACATTAAGGGTTCAAATCACAGAAAGTGAAAGTGTCAGTCCTCTTGTACTTAAGTCGGAATTGTGGCATTTGTATTAAATTCGGATGCAATTTCTGTGTTTCATCGTCAATAAGAAGGTCCAAGGGAAAGAGTAAACCTGAAGTGATGCATCGGAATCTAAAACTGGACTCACAGGAGAGGTTCAAATCATAGACAGTGAGAGTATCAGTCCTCTTTTACTTAAGTCGGCATTGTGCCTTTTGAATTTAATTCCGATGCAATTTCTGTGTTTCATCGTCAATAAGAAGGTGCAAGGTATACAGTAAACCTGAAGTGAAGAATCGGAAACTAAAACTGTAATCACAGGAGAGGTTCAAATCAAAGAAAGTTAGAGTGTCAGTCCAATTGTACTTAAGTCGGCATTGTGCCTTTTGTATTAAATTCGGATGCAAACTCTGTGTTTCATCGTCAGTAAGAAGGTCCAAGGGATACAGTAAACCTGAAGTGAAGCATCGGAATCTTAAACTGGACTCACAAGAGAGGTTCAAATCATAGAAAGTTAGAGAGTCAGTCCACTTGTACATAAGTTGGCATTGTGATTTTTGAATTTAATTCCGATTCAATTTCTGTGTTTCTCGTCAATAAGAAGGTCCAAGGGACACAGTAAACCTGAAGTGAAGCATCGGAATCTAAAACTAGACTCATAGGAGACGTTCGAATCATAGAAAGTGAGAGTGTCAGTCCTGTTTTACTTAAGTCGGCATTGTGCCTTTTGAATATAATTCCGATGCAATTTGTGTGTTTCATCGTCAATAAGAAGGTCCATGGGATACAGTAAACCTTAAGTGAAGCATCAAAATCTAAAACTGGACTCTACGGAGAGGTTCAAATCATAGAAAGTGAGAGTGTCAGTCCTCTTGTACTTAAGTCGGCATTGTGACATATGTATTAAATTCAGCTGCAATTTCTGTGTTTCATCGTCAATAAGAAGGTCTAAGGGATACAGTGAACCTAAAGTGAAGCAACGGAATCTAAAACTGGACTCACAGAAGAGTTTCAAATCATAGAAAGTTAGAATGTCACTCCTCTTGTACTTAAGTCGGCATTGTGCCTTTTGTATTAAATTCGGATTCAATTTCTGTGTTTCATCGTCAATAAGAAGGTGCAAGGTATACAGTAAACCTGAAGTGAAGCATCGGAAACTAAAACTGGACTCACAGGAGAGGTTCAAATCATAGAAAGTGAGAGTGTCAGTACTATTGTACTTGAGTCGGCATTGTAGCATTTGTATTAAATTCGGATGCAGTATCTGTGATTCATCGTCAATAAGAAGGTCCAAGGGATACAGTAAACCTGAAGTGAAGCATCGGAATCTAAAACTGGACTCACAGGAGAGGTTCAAATCATAGAAAGTTAGAGTGTCAGTCCTCTAGTACTTAAGTCGGCATTGTGCCTTTTGTATTATATTCGGATGCATACTCTGTGTTTCATCTTCAATAAGAAGGTCCAAGGGATACAGTAAACCTGAAGTGAAGCATCAGAATCTAAAACTGGACTCACAGGAGAGGATCAAATCATAGAATGTTACAGTGTCAGTCCCCTTGTACTTAAGTCGGCATAGTGATTTTTGAATTTAATTCAGATGCAATTTCTGTGTTTCATCGTCAATAAGAAGGTCCAAGGGATACAGTAAACCTGAAGTTAAGCATCGGAATCTAAAACTGGACTCACAGGAGAGGTTCAAATCATAGAAAGTTAGAGTGTCAGACCTCTTTTACTTAAGTCGGCATTGTGCGTTTTGAATTTAATTCCGATGCAATTTCTGTGTTTCATCGTCAATAAGAAGGTCCAAGGGATACAGGAAACCCGAAGTGAAGCATCGGAATCTAAAACTGCACTCACAGGAGAGGTTCATATCATAGAAAGTGAGAGTGTCAGTCCTCTTGTACTTAAGTCGGCTTTGTGCCATTTGTATTACATTCGAGTGCAATTTCTGTGTTTCATCAACAATAAGAAGGTCCAAGGGATACAGTAAACATTAAGTGAAGCATCGGAATCTAAAACTGGACTCACATTAAAGGTTCAAATCACAGAAAGTGAAAGTGTCAGTCCTCTTGTACTTAAGTCGGAATTGTGGCATTTGTATTAAATTCGGATGCAATTTCTGTGTTTCATCGTCAATAAGAAGGTCCAAGGGAAAGAGTAAACCTGAAGTGATGCATCGGAATCTAAAACTGGACTCACAGGAGAGGTTCAAATCATAGACAGTGAGAGTATCAGTCCTCTTTTACTTAAGTCGGCATTGTGCCTTTTGAATTTAATTCCGATGCAATTTCTGTGTTTCATCGTCAATAAGAAGGTGCAAGGTATACAGTAAACCTGAAGTGAAGAATCGGAATCTGAAACTGGACTCACAGGAGAGGTTCAAATCAAAGAAAGTGAGAGTGTCAGTCATCTTGTACTTAAGTCACCATTGTGCGTTTGTATTAAATTCGGATGCAATTTCTGTGTATCATCGTCAATAAGAAGGTCCAAGGGATACAGTAAACCTGAAGTGAAGCGTCGGAAACTAAAACTGTAATCACAGGAGAGGTTCAAATCATAGAAAGTTAGAGTGTCAGTCCAATTGTACTTAAGTCGACATTGTGCCTTTTGTATTAATTTCGGATGCAAACTCTGTGTTTCATCGTCAGTAAGAAGGTCCAAGGGATACAATAAACCTGAAGTGAAGCATCGGAATCTTAAACTGGACTCACAAGAGAGGTTCAAATCATAGAAAGTTAGAGAGTCAGTCCTCTTGTAAATAAGTTGGCATTGTGATTTTTGAATTTAATTCCGATTCAATTTCTGTGTTTCTCGTCAATAAGAAGGTCCAAGGGACACAGTAAACCTGAAGTGAAGCATCGGAATCTAAAACTAGACTCATAGGAGACGTTCGAATCATAGAAAGTGAGAGTGTCAGTCCTGTTTTACTTAAGTCGGCATTGTGCCTTTTGAATATAATTCCGATGCAATTTGTGGGTTTCATCGTCAATAAGAAGGTCCATGAGATACAGTAAACCTTAAGTGAAGCATCAAAATCTAAAACTGGACTCTCAGGAGAGGTTCAAATCATAGAAAGTGAGAGTGTCACTCCTCTTGTACTTAAGTCGGCATTGTGACATTTGTATTAATTTCGGGTGCAATTTCAGTGTTTTATCGTCAATAAGAAGGTCCAAGGGATACAGTAAACCTGAAGTGAAGCATCGGAATCTAAACCTGGACTCACAGGAAAGGTTCAAATCATAGAAAGTGAGAGTATCAGTCCTCATATACTTAAGTCGGCATTGCGGCATTTGTATTAAATTCAGATGCAATTTCTGTGTTTCATCGTCAATAAGAAGGTCTAAGGGATACAGTGAACCTAAAGTGAAGCAACGGAATCTAAAACTGGACTCACAGGAGAGTTTCAAATCATAGAAAGTTAGAATGTCACTCCTCTTGTACTTAAGTCGGCATTGTGCCTTTTGTATTAAATTCGGATTCAATTTCTGTGTTTCATCGTCAATAAGAAGGTGCAAGGTATACAGTAAACCTGAAGTGAAGCATCGGAAACTAAAACTGGACTCACAGGAGAGGTTCAAATCATAGAAAGTGAGAGTGTCAGTACTATTGTACTTGAGTCGGCATTGTAGCATTTGTATTAAATTCGGATGCAATTTCTGTGTTTCATCTTCAATAAGAAGGTCCAAGGGATACAGCAAACCTGAAGTGAAGCATCGGAATCTGAAACTGGACTCACAGGAGTGGTTCCAATCATAGAAAGTGAGAGTGTCAGTCCTCTTGTACTTAAGTCAGCTTTGTGCCTTTTGTACTAAATTCGGATTCAATTTCTGTGATTCTTCGTTAATAAGAAGGTTTAAGGGATACAGTAAACCTGAAGTGAAGCATCAGAATCTAAAACTGGACTCACAGGAGAGGTTCAAATCATAGAGAGTTAGAGTGGCACTCCTCTTGTACCAAGTTGGTATTGTGCCATTTGTATTAAATTCGGATGCAAGTTATGTGTTTCATCGTCAATAAGAAGTTCCAAGGTATACACTAAACCTGAAGTGAAGCATCGGAATCTAAAACTGTACTCACAGGGGAGGTTCAAATCATAGAAAGTTAGAGTGTCAGTCCTCTTGTCCTTAAGTCGGCATTATGCCTTTTGAAATTAATTCCGATGCAATTTCTGTGTTTCATCGTCAATAATAAGGTACAAGGTATACAGTAAACCTGAAGTGAAGCATCGGAATCTGAAACTGGACTCACAGGAAAGGTTCAAATCATAGAAAGTGAGAGTGTCAGTCCTCTTGTACTTAAGTCGCCATTCTGCCTTTTGTATTAAATTCGGATGCAGTATCTGTGTTTCATCGTCAATAAGAAGGTCTAAGGGATACAGTAAACCTGAAGTGAAGCATCGGAATCTAAAACTGGACTCACAGGAGAGGATCAAATCATAGAATGTTTCAGTGTCAGTCCTCTTGTACTTAAGATGGAATAGTGATTTTTTAATTTAATTCAGATGCAATTTCTGTGTCTCATCGTCAATAAGAAGGTGCAAGGTACACAGTAAACCTGAAGTGAAGCATCGCAATCTGTAACTGGACTCACAGGAGATGTTCAAATCATAGAAAGTGAGAGTGTCAGTCCTCTTGTACTTAACTCACCATTGTGCCTTTTGTATTAAATTCGGATGCAATTTCTGTGTTTCATCGTCAATAAGAAGGTCCAAGGGATACAGTAAAACTGAAGTGAAGCGTTGGAACATAAACTGGACTCACAGGAGATGTTCAATTCATAGAAAGTTAGAGTGTCAGTCCTCTTGTTCTTAAGTCGCCATTGTGCCTTTTGTATTAAATTCGGATGCATTATCTGTGTTTCATCGTCTATAAGAAGGTCCAAGGGATACAGTAAACCTGAAGTGAAGCATCGGAATCTAAAACTGGACTCACAATAGAGGTTCAAATCATAGAAAGTTAGAGTGTCAGTCCTCTTGTACTTAAGTCGGCATTGTGCCTTTTGTATTAAATTCGGATGCATACTCTGTGTTTCATCTTCAATAAGAAGGTCTAAGGGATACAGTAAACCTGAAGTGAAGCATCGGAATCTAAAACTGGACTCACAGGAGAAGATCAAATCATAGAATGTTTCAGTGTCAGTCCTCTTGTACTTAAGATGGCATAGTGATTTTTTAATTTAATTCAGATGCAATTTCTGTGTTTCATCGTCAATAAGAAGGTCCAAGGGAAAGAGTAAACCTGAAGTGAAGCATCGGAATCTAAAACTGCACTCACAGGAGAGGTTCAAATCATAGACAGTGAGAGTATCAGTCCTCTTTTACTTAAGTCGGCATTGTGCCTTTTGAATTTAATTCCGTTGCAATTTCTGTCTCTCATTGTCAATAAGTATGTGCAAGGTATACAGTTAACCTGAAGTGAAGCATCGCAATCTGAAACTGGACTCACTGGAGAGGTTCAAATCATAGAAAGTGAGAGTGTCAGTCCTCTTGTAATTAAGTCACCATTGTGCCTTTTGTATTAAATTCGGATGCAATTTCTGTGTTTCATCGTCAATAAGAAGGTCCAAGGGATACAGTAAAACTGAAGTGAAGCGTTGGAATCTAATACTGGACTCCCAGGAGAGGTTCAAATAATAGAAAGTTAGAGTGTCAGTCCAATTGTACTTAAGTCGGCATTGTGCCTTTTGTATTAAATTCGGATGCAAACTCTGTGTTTCATCGTCAATAAGAAGGTCCAAGGGATACAGTAAAACTGAAGTGAAGCGTTGGAATCTAAAACTGGACTCATGGGAGAGGTTCAAATCATAGAAAGTTAGAGTGTCAGTCCTCTTGTTCTTAAGTCGCCATTGTGCCTTTTGTATTAAATTCGGATGCAGTATCTGTGTTTCATCGTCAATAAGAAGGTCCAAGGGATACAGTAAACCTGAAGTGAAGCATCGGAATCTAAAACTGGACTCACAGGAGAGGTTCAAATTATTGAAATTTAGAGTGTCAGTCCTCTTTTACTTATGTCGGCATTGTGCCATTTGTATTAAATTCGGATGCAATTTCTATGTTTCATCGTCAATAAGAAGGTCCAAGGGATACAGTAAACATGAAGTGAAGCATCGGAATCTAAAACTGGACTCACAGGAGGGGTTCAAATCATAGAAAGTTAGAGTGTCAGTCCTCTTGTACTTAAGTCGGCATTGTGCATTTTGAACTTAATTCCGATGCAATCTCTGTGTTTCATCGTCAATAAGAAGGTTCAAGGTATACAGTAAACCTGAAGTGAAGCTTCGGAGTCTGAAACTGGACTCACAGGAGAGGTTCAAATCGTAGAAAGTGAGAATGTCAGTCCCCTTGTACTTATGTCGCCATTGTGCCTTTGTATTAAATTCGGATGCAATATCTGTGTTTCATCGTCAATAAGAAGGTCCAAGGGATACAGTAAACCTGAAGTGAAGCATCGGAATCTAAAACTGGACTCATGGGAGAGGTTCAAATCATAGAAAGTCAGAGTGTCAGTCCACTTTTACTTAAGCAGCATTGTGCGTTTTAAATTTAATTCCGATGCAATTTCCGTGTTTCATCGTCAATAAGAAGGTCCAAGAGATATAGTTAACCCGAAGTGAAGCATCGGAATCTAAAACTGGACTGACAGGAGAGGTTCAAATCATAGAAAGTGAGAGTGTCTGTCCTCTTGTACTTAAGTCGGTATTGTGCCATTTGTATTAAATTCGGGTGCAATTTCTGGTTTTCATCGTCAATAAGAAGGTCCAAGGGATACAGTAAACCTGAAGTGAAACATCGGAACCTAAAACTGGACTCACAGGAAAGGTTCAACTCATAGAAAGTGACAGTGTCAGTCCTATTGTACTTAAGTCTGCATTGTGGCATTGTATTAAATTCGGATGCAATTTCTGTGTTTCATCGTCAATAAGAAGGTCTAAGGGATACAGTAGACCTGACGTGAAGCATCGTAATCTAAAACTAGACTCACAGGAGAGATTTAAGTCATAGAAAGTGAGAGTGTCAGTCCTCTTGTACTTAAGTCGGCATTGTGCCTTTTGTATAAAATTCGGATGCGTACTCTGTGTTTCATCTTCAATAAGAAGGTCCAAGGGATACAGTAAACCTGAAGTTAAGCATCGGAACCTATAACTGGACTCACAGGAGAGGTTCAAATCATTGAAAGTTAGAGTGTCAGTCCTCTTTTACTTAAGTCGGCATTGTGCCATTTGTATTAAATTCGGATGCACGTTCTGTGTTTCATCTTGAATAAGAAGGTCCAAGGGATACAGTAAACCGGAAGTGAAACATCGGAATCTAAAACTGGACTCACAGGAGGGGTTTCAATCATAGAAAGTGTGAGTGTCAGTCCTCTTGTACTTAAGTCGGCATTGTGACTTTTGTATTAAAATCGGATGCAATTTCTGTGATTCTTCGTCAATAAGAATGTCCAAGGGATACAGTAAACCTGAAGTGAAGCATCAGAATCTAAAACTGGACTCACAGGGTAATTTCAAATCATAGAGAGTTAGAGTGTCTCTCCTCTTTTACCTAAATCGGTATTGTGCCTTTTGTATTACATTTGGATGCTATTTCTGTGTTTCCTCGTCAATAAGATGGTCCAAGGGATACAGTAAACCTGAAGTGAAGCATCGGAATCTAAAACTAGACTCACAGGAGACGGTCAATTCATAGATAGTTAGAGTGTCACTCCTCTTGTACATAAGCCGGTATTGTGCCTTTTGTATTAAATTCGGATGCAATTTCTGTGTTTCATTGTCAGTTAGAAGGTCCAAGGGATACAGTAAACCTGAAGAGAAGCATCGGAATCTAAAACTGGACTCACAGGAGAGGTTCAAAACATAAAAAGTTAGAGTGCCTTTCCTCTTTTACTTAAGTCAGTATTGTGCCTTTTGTATTAAATTCCGATGCAATAGCTATGTTTCATCCTCAATAAGAAGGTGCAAGGTATACAGTAAACCTGAAGTGAAGCATCGGAATCTAAAACCGGACTCACAGGAGAGGTTGAAATCATAGAAGGTGAGAGTCTCAGTCCTCTTGTACTTAAGTCGGCATTGTGCCATTTGTATTAAATTCGGATGCAATTCCAGTGATTCAAAGTCAATAAGAAGGTCCAAGGGATACAGTAAACGTGAAGTGAAACATCCGAAACTAAAACTGGACTCACAGGAGAGATTTAAGTCATAGAAAGTGAGAGTGTCAGTCCTCTTGTACTTAAGTCGGCATTGTGCCTTTTGTATAAAATTCGGATACATACTCTGTGTTTCATCTTCAATAAGAAGGTCCAAGGGATACAGTAAACCTGAAGTGAAGCATCGGAATCTAAAACTGGACTCACAGGAGAGGATCAAATCATAGAATGTTACAGTGTCAGTCCTCTTGTAATTAAGTCGGCATAGTGATTTTTGAATTTAATTCAGATGCAATTTCTGTGATTCATCGTCAATAAGAAGGTCCAAGGGATACAGTAAACCTGAAGTTAAGCATCGGAATCTATAACTGGACTCACAGGAGAGGTTCAAATCATAGAAAGTTAGAGTGTCAGACCTCTTTTACTTAAGTCGGCATTGTGCGTTTTGAATTTAATTCCGATGCAATTTCTGTGTTTCATCGTCAATAAGAAGGTCCAAGGGATACAGTAAACCTGAAGTGAAGCATCGGAATCTAAAACTGCACTCACCGGAGAGGTTCAAATCATAGAAAGTGATAGTGTCTGTCCTCTTGTACTTAAGTCGGCTATGTGCCATTTGTATTAAATTCGGGTGCAATTTCTGTGTTTCATCATCAATAAGAAGGTCCAAGGGACACAATAAACCTGAAGTGAAGCATCGGAATTTAAAACTGGACTCACATTAAAGGTTCAAATCACAGAAAGTGAAAGTGTAAGTCCTCTTGTACTTAAGTCGGAATTGTGGCATTTGTATTAAATTCGGATGCAATTTCTATGTTTCATCTTCAATAAGACGGTCCAAGGCATACAGTAAACTTGAAGTGAAGCATCGGAATCTAAAACTGGACTCACAGGAGAGGATCAAATCATAGAATGTTAGAGTGTCAGTGCTCTTGTACTTAAGTCGGCATTGTGATTTTTGAATTTAATTCAGATTAAATTTCTGTGTTTCATCGTTAATAAGAAGGTCCAAGGGATACAGTAAACCTGATGTTAAGCATCGGAATCTAAAACTGGACTCACAGGAGAGGTTCAAATCATAGAAAGTTAGAGTGTCAGTCCTCTTTTACTTAAGTCGGCATTGTGCGTTTTGAATTTATTCCGATGCAATTTCTGTGTTTCATCGTCAATAAGAAGGTCCAAGGGATACAGTAAACCTGAAGTGAAGCATCGGAATTTAAAACTGGACTCACAGGAGAAGTTCAAATCATAGAAAGTGAGAGTGTCAGTCCTCTTGTACTTAAGTCGTCATTGTGCCCTTTGTATTAAATTCGGGTGCAATTTCTTTGTTTCATCATCAATAAGAAGGTCCAAGGGATACAGTAAACCTGAAGTGAAGCATCGGAATCAAAAACTGGACTCACAGGAGAGATTCAAATCATAGAAAGTTAGAGTGTCACTCCTCTTGTACTTGAGTCGGTATTGTGCCTTTTGTTTTAAATTCGGGTGCAATTTCTGTGTTTCATCGCCAATAAGAAGGTCCAAGGGTTACAGTGAACCTAAAGTGAAGCATCGGAATCTGAAACTGGACTCACAGGAGAGGTTCAAATCATAGAAAGTGAGAGTGTCAGTCCTCTTGTACTTAAGTCACCATTGTGCCTTTTGTATTAAATTCGGATGCAATTTCTGTGTTTCATCGTCAATAAGAAGGTCCAAGGCATACAGTAAACCTGAAGTGAAGCGTCGGAATCAAAAACTGGACTCACAGGAGAGATTCAAATCATAGAAAGTTAGAGTGTCACTCCTCTTGTACTTGAGTCGGTATTGTGCCTTTTGTTTTAAATTCGGGTGCAATTTCTGTGTTTCATCGCCAATAAGAAGGTCCAAGGGTTACAGTGAACCTAAAGTGAAGCATTGGAATGTAAAACTGGACTCACAGGAGAGTTTCAAATCATAGAAAGTTAGAATGTCAGTCCTCCTGTACTTAAGTCGGCATTGTGCCTTGTGTATTAAATTCGGATTCAATTTCTGTGTTTCATCATCAATAAGAAGGTGCAAGGTATACAGTAAACCTGAAGTGAAGCATCGGAAACTAAAACTGGACTCACAGGAGTGGTTAAAATCATAGACAGTGAGAGTGTCAGTACTCTTGTACTTGAGTCGGCATTGTAGCATTTGTATTAAAAGCCCGCATCTCGTGGTCGTGCGGTAGCGTCCTCGCTTCCCACGCCCGGGTTCCCGGGTTCGATTCCTGGCGAGACCAGGGATTTTCTCTGCCTCGTGATGGCTGTGTGTTGTGTGTTGTCCTTAGGTTAGTTAGGTTTAAGTAGTTCTAAGTTCTAGGGGACTTATGACCACAGCAGTTGAGTCCCATAGTGCCCAGAGCCATTTGAACCATTTGTATTAAAATCGGATGCAATTTCTGTGATTCATCGTCAATAAGAAGGTCCAAGCGATACAGTGAACCTTAAGTAAAGCATCGGAATCTAAAACTGGACTCACAGGAGAGGTTCAAATCATAGGAAGTGAGATTGTCAGTCCTCTTGTACTTAAGTCGGCTTGTGCCATTTGTATTAAAGTCGGATGCAATTTCTGTGTTTCATCATCAATAAGAAGGTCCAAGGGATACAGCAAACCTGAAGTGAAGCATCGGAAACTAAAACTGGACTCACAGGAGAGGTTCCAATCATAGAAAGTGAGAGTGTCAGTCCTCTTGTACTTAAGTCGGGTTTGTGCCTTTTGTATTAAATTCAGATTCAATTTCAGTGATTCTTCGTTAATAAGAAGGTTTAAGGGATACAGTAAACCTGAAGTGAAGCATCAGAATCTAAAACTGGACTCACAGGAGAGGTTAAAATTATAGAGAGTTAGAGTGTCATCCCTTTGTACCAAGTCGGTATTGTGCCATTTGTATTAAATTCGGATGCAATTTCTGTGTTTCATCGTCAATAAGAAGGTCCAAGGGATACAGTAAACCTGAAGTGAAGCATCGGAATCTAAAACTGGACTCACAGGAGAGGTTCAAATCATAGAAAGTTAGAGTGTCTGTCCTCTTGTAATTAAGTCGGCATTGTGCCTTTTGAAATTAATTCCGATGCAATTTCTGTGTTTCATCGTCAATAAGAAGGTACACGGTATACAGTAAACCTGAAGTGAAGCATATGAATCTGAAACTGGACTCACAGGAAAGGTTCAAATCATAGAAAGTGAGAGTGTCAGTCCTCTTGTACTTAAGTCGCCATTGTGCCTTTTGTATTAAATTCGGATGCAGTATCTGTGTTTCATCATCAATAAGAAGGTCCAAAGGATACAGTAAACCTGAAGTGAAGCATCGGAATCTAAAACTGGACTCACAGGAGAGGTTCAAATCATAGAAAGTTAGAGTGTCAGTCCTCTTGCACTTAAGTCGGCATTGTGCCTTTTGTATTAAATTCGGATGCATACTCTGTGTTTCATATTCAATAAGAAGGTCCAAGGGATACAGTAAACCTGAAGTGAAGCATCGGAATCTAAAACTGGACTCACAGGATAGGATCAAATCATAGAATGTTACAGTGTCAGTCCTCTAGTACTTAACTCGGCATAGTGATTTTTGAATTTAATTCAGATGCAATTTCTGTGTTTCATCGTCAATAAGAAGGTCCAAGGGTTGCAGTAAACCTGAAGTTAAGCATCGGAATCTAAAACTGGACTCACAGGAGAGGTTCAAATCATAGAAAGTTAGTGTCAGACCTCTTTTACTTAAGTCGGCATTGTGCGTTTTGTATTTAATTCCGATGGAATTTCTGTGTTTCATCGTCAATAAGAAGGTCCAAGGGATACAGTAAACCTGAAGTGAAGCATCGGAATCTAAAACTGCACTCACAGGAGAGGTTCAAATCATAGACAGTGAGAGTATCAGTCCTCTTTTACTTAAGTCGGCATTGTGCCTTTTGAATTTAATTCCGATGCAATTTCTGTGTTTCATCGTCAATAAGAAGGTACACGGTATACAGTAAACCTGAAGTGAAGCATATGAATCTGAAACTGGACTCACAGGAAAGGTTCAAATCATAGAAAGTGAGAGTGTCAGTCCTCTTGTACTTAAGTCGCCATTGTGCCTTTTGTATTAAATTCGGATGCAGTATCTGTGTTTCATCATCAATAAGAAGGTCCAAAGGATACAGTAAACCTGAAGTGAAGCATCGGAATCTAAAACTGGACTCACAGGAGAGGTTCAAATCATAGAAAGTGAGAGTGTCAGTCCTCTTGTACTTAAGTCTCCATTTTGCCTTTTGTATTAAATTCGGATGCAATTTCTGTGTTTCATCGTCAATAAGAAGGTCCAAGGGTTACAGTAAACCTGAAGTTAAGCATCGGAACCTAAAACTGGACTCACAGGAGAGGTTCAAATCATAGAAAGTTAGAGTGTCAGACCTCTTTTACTTAAGTTGGCATTGTGCGTTTTCAATTTAATTCCGATGCAATTTCTGTGTCTCATCTTCAATAAGACGGTCCAAGGGATACAGTAAACCTGAAGTGAAGCATCGGAACCTAAAACTGCACTCACAGGAGAGGTTCAAATCATAGAAAGTGAGAGTGTCAGTCCTCTTGCACTTAAGTCGGCTTTGTGCCATTTGTATGAAATTCGGGTGCAATTTCTGTGTTTCATCATCAATAAGAAGGTCCAAGGGATACAGTAAACCTGAAGTGAAGCATCGGAATCTAAAACTGTACTCACATTAAAGGTTCAAATCACAGAAAGTGAAAGTGTCAGTCCTCTTGTACTTAAGTCGGAATTGTGACATTTGTATTACATTCGGATGCAATTTCTGTGATTCTTCGTTAATAAGAAGGTTTAAGGGATACAGTAAACCTGAAGTGAAGCATCAGAATCTAAAACTGGACTCACAGGAGAGGTTAAAATAATAGAGAGTTAGAGTGTCACTTATCTTGTACCAAGTTGGTATTGTGCCATTTGTAACTAATTCGGATGCAATTTCTGTGTTTCATCGTCAATAAGGAGGTCCAAGGTATACAGTAAACCTGAAGTGAAGCATCGGAATCTGAAACTGGACTCACAGGAAAGGTTCAAATCATTGAAGGTGAGAGTGTCAGTCCTCTTGTACTTAAGCCGCCATTGTGCCTTTTGTATTAAATTCGGATGCAGTATCTGTGTTTCATCGTCAATAATAAAGTCCAAGGGATACAGTAAACCTGAAGTGAAGCATCGGAATCTGAAACTGGACTCACAGGAGAGGTTCAAATCATAGAAAGTTAGAGTGTCAGTCCTCTTGTACTTAAGTCGGCATTGTGCCTTTTGTATTAAATTCGGATGCATACTCTGTGTTTCATCTTCAATAAGAAGGTCCAAGGGATACAGTAAACCTGAAGTGAAGCATCGGAATCTAAAACTGGACTCACAGGAGAGGATCAAATCTTAGAATTTTACAGTGTCAGTCCTCTTGTACTTAAGTCGGCATAGTGATTTTTGCATTTAATTCAGATGCAATTTCTGTGTTTCATCGTCAATAAGAAGGTCCTAGGGATACAGTAAACCTGAAGTTAAGCATCGGAATCTAAAACTGGACTCACAGGAGAGTTTCAAATCATAGATAGTTAGAGTGTCAGACCTCTTTTACTTAAGTCGGCATTGTGCGTTTTGAATTTAATTCCGATGCAATTTCTGTGTTTCATCGTCAATAAGAAGGTCCAAGGGATACAGTAAACCCGAAGTGAAGCATCGGTATCTAAAACTGCACTCACAGGAGAGGTTCTTATCATAGAAAGTGAGAGTGTCAGTCCTCTTGTACGTACGTCGGCTTTGTGCCATTTGTATTAAATTCGGGTGCAATTTCTGTGTTTCATCATCAATAAGAAGGTCCAAGGGATACAGTAAACATGAAGTGAAGCATCGGAATCTAAACCTGGACTCACATTAAAGGTTCAAATCACAGAAAGTGAAAATGTCAGTCCTCTTGTACTTAAGTCGGAATTGTGGCATTTGTATTAAATTCGGATGCAATTTCTGTGTTTCATCGGCAATAAGAAGGTCCAAGGGAAAGAGTAAACCTGAAGTGAAGCATCGGAATCTAAAACTGGGCTCACAGGAGAGGTTCAAATCATAGACAGTGAGAGTATCAGTCCTCTTTTACTTATGTCGGCATTGTGCCTTTTGAATTTAATTCCGATGCAATTTCTGTGTTTCATCGTCAATAAGAATGTGCAAGGTATACAGTATACCTGAAGTGAAGCATCGGAATCTGAAACTGGACTCACAGAGAGGTTCAAATCATAGAAAGTGAGAGTCTCAGTTCTCTTGTACTTAAGTCGGCATTGTCTCTTTTGGATTAAATTCGGATGCATACTCTGTGTTTCATCTTCAATAAGAAGGTCCAAGGGATACAGTAAACCTGAAGTGAAGCATCGGAATCTAAAACTGGACTCACAGGAGAGGATCAAATCATAAAATGTTACAGTGTCAGTCCTCTTGTACTTAAGTCGGCATAGTGATTTTTGAATTTAATTCAGATGCAATTTCTGTGTTTCATCGTCAATAAGAAGGTCCAAGGGATACAGTAAACCTGAAGTTAAGCATCGGAATCTAAAACTGGACTCACAGGAATGGTTCAAATCATAGAAAGTGAGAGTGTCAGTCCTCTTGTACTTAAGTCGCCATTGTGCCTTTTGTATTAAATTCGGATGCAGTATCTGTGTTTCATCGTCAATAAGAAGGTCCAAGGGATACAGTAAACCTGAAGTGAAGCATCGGAATCTAAAACTTACCTCACAGGAGAGGTTCAAATCATAGAAAGTTAGAGTGTCAGTCCTCTTGTACTTAAGTCGGCATTGTGCCTTTTGTATTAAATTCGGATGCATACTCTGTGTTTCATCTTCGATAAGAAGGTCGAGGGGATACAGTAAACCTGAAGTGAAGCATCGGAATCTAAAACTGGACTCACAGGAGAGGATCAAATCATAGAATGTTACAGTGTCAGTCCTCTTGTACTTAAGTCGGCATAGTGATTTTTGAATTTAATTCAGATGCAATTACTGTGTTTCATCGTCAATAAGAAGGTCGAAGGGATACAGTAAACCTGAAGTTAAGCATCAAATCTAAAACTGGACTCACAGGAGAGGTTCAAATCATAGAAAGTTAGTGTGTTAGACCTCTTTTACTTAAGTCGGCATTGTGCGTTTTGAATTTAATTCCGATGCAATTTCTGTGTTTCATCGTCAATAAGATGGTCCAAGGGATACAGTTAACCCGAAGTGAAGCATCGGAATCTAAAACTGCACTCACAGGAGAGGTTCAAATCATAGAAAGTGAGAATGTCAGTCCTCTTGCACTTAAGTCGGCTTTGTGACATTTGTATGAAATTCGGGTGCAATTTCTGTGTTTCATCATCAATAAGAAGGTCCAAGGGATACAGTAAACCTGAAGTGAAGCACCGGAATCTAAAACTGTACTCACATTAAAGGTTCAAATCACAGAAAGTGAAAGTGTCAGTCCTCTTGTACTTAAGTCGGAATTGTGGCATTTGTATTACATTCGGATGCAATTTCTGTGATTCTTCGTTAATAAGAAGGTTTAAGGGATACAGTAAACCTGAAGTGAAGCATCAGAATCTAAAACTGGACTCACAGGAGAGGTTAAAATAATAGAGAGTTAGAGTGTCACTCCTCTTGTACCAAGTTGGTATTGTGCCATTTGTAATTAATTCGGATGCAATTTCTGTGTTTCATCGTCTATAAGAAGGTCCAAGGTATACAGTAAACCTGAAGTGAAGCATCGGAATCTGAAACTGGACTCACAGGAAAGGTTCAAATCATAGAAAGTGAGAGTGTCAGTCCTCTTGTATGTAAGTCGGCTATGTGCCATTTGTATTAAATTCGGGTGCAATTTCTGTGTTTCATCATCAATAAGAAGGTCCAAGGGATACAGTAAACATGAAGTGAAGCATCGGAATCTAAAACTGGACTCACATTAAAGGTTCAAATCACAGAAAGTGAAAGTGTCAGTCCTCTTGTACTTAAGTCGGAATTGTGGCATTTGTATTCAATTCGGATGCAATTTCTGTGTTTCATCTTCAATAAGAAGGTCCAAGGGATACAGTAAACCTGAAGTGAAGCATCGGGATCTGAAACTGGACTCACAGGAAAGGTTCAAATCATAGAAGGTGAGAGTGTCAGTCCTCTTGTACTTAAGTCGCCATTGTGCCTTTTGTATTAAATTCGGATGCAGTATCTGTGATTCATCGTTAATAAGAAGGTCCAAGGGATACAGTAAACCTGAAGTGAAGCATCGGAATCTAAAACTGGACTCACAGGAGAGGTTCAAATCATAGAAAGTTAGAGTGTCAGTCCTCTTGTACTTAAGTCGGCATTGTGCCTTTTGTATTAAATTCGGATGCATACTCTGTGTTTCATCTTCAATAAGAAGGTCCAAGGGATACAGTAAACCTGAAGTGAAGCATCGGAATCTAAAACTGGACTCACAGGAGAGGATCAAATCATAGAATGTTACAGTGTCAGTCCTCTTGTACTTAAGTCGGCATAGTGATTTTTGCATTTAATTCAGATGCTATTTCTGTGTTTCATCGTCAATAAGAAGGTCCAAGGGATACAGTAAACCTGAAGTTAAGCATCGGAATCTAAAACTGGACTCACAGGAGAGGTTCAAATCATAGAAAGTTAGAGTGTCAGACCACTTTTACTTAAGTCGGCATTGTGCGTTTTGAATTTAATTCCGATGCAATTTCTGTGTTTCATCGACAATAAGAAGGTCCAAGGGATACAGTAAACATGAAGTGAAGCATCGGAATCTAAAACTGGACTCACATTAAAGGTTCAAATCACAGAAAGTGAAAGTGTCAGTCCTCTTGTACTTAAGTCGGAATTGTGGCATTTGTATTTTATTCGGATGCAATTTCTGTGTTTCATCGTCAATAAGAAGGTCCAAGGGATACAGTAAACCTGAAGTTAAGCATCGGAATCTAAAACTGGACTCACAGGAGAGGTTCAAATCATAGACAGTGAGAGTATCAATCCTCTTTTACTTAAGTCGGCATTGTGCCTTTTGAATTAAATTCCGATGCAATTTCTGTGTTTCATCGTCAATAAGAAGGTGCAAGGTATACAGTAAACCTGAAGTGAAGCATCGGAATCTGGAACTGGACTCACAGGAGAGGTTCAAGTCATAGAAAGTGAGAGTGTCAGTTCTCTTGTACTTAAGTCACCATTGTGGCTTTTGTATTAAATTCGGATGCAATTTCTGTGTTTCATCTTCAATAAGAAGGTCCAAGGGATACAGTAAACATGAAGTGAAGCATCGGAATCTAAAACTGGACTCACATTAAAGGTTCAAATCACAGAAAGTGAAAGTGTCAGTCCTCTTGTACTTAAGTCGGAATTGTGGCATTTGTATTAAATTCGGATGCAATTTCTGTGTTTCATCGTCAATAAGAAGGTCCAAGGGAAAGAGTAAACCTGAAGTTAAGCATCGGAATCTAAAACTGGACTCACAGGAGAGGTTCAAATCATAGAAAGTTAGAGTGTCAGACCTCTTTTACTTAAGTCGGCATTGTGCGTTTTGAATTTAATTCCGATGCAATTTCTGTGTTTCATCGTCAATAAGAAGGTCCAAGGGATACAGTAAACCCGAAGTGAATAATCGGGATCTAAAACTGCACTCACAGGGGACGTTCAAATCATAGAAAGTGAGAGTGTCAGTCCTCTTGTACTTAAGTCGGCTTTGTGCCATTTGTATTAAATTCGGGTGCCATTTCTGTGTTTCATCATCAATAAGAAGGTCCAAGGGATACAGTAAACATGAAGTGAAGCATCGGAATCTAAAACTGGACTCACATTAAAGGTTCAAATCACAGAAAGTGAAAGTGTCAGTCCTCTTGTACTTAAGTCGGAATTGTGGCATTTGTATTAAATTCGGATGCAATTTCTGTGTTTCATCGGCAATAAGAAGGTCCAAGGGAAAGAGTAAACCTGAAGTGAAGCATCGGAATCTAAAACTGGACTCACAGGAGTGGTTCAAATCATAGACAGTGAGAGTATCAGTCCTCTTTTACTTAAGTCGGCATTGTGCCTTTTGAATTTAATTCCGATGCAATTTCTGTGTTTCATCGTCAATAAGAAGGTGCAAGGTATACAGTAAACCTGAAGTGAAGCATCGGAATCTAAAACTGGACTCACAGGAGAGGTTCAAATCATAGAAAGTGAGAGTGTCAGTTCTCTTGTACTTAAGTCACCATTACGGCTTTTGTATTAAATTCGGATGCAATTTCTGTGTTTCATCTTCAATAAGAAGGTCCAAGGGATACAGTAAACCTGAAGTGAAGCATCGGGATCTGAAACTGGACTCACAGGAAAGGTTCAAATCATAGAAGGTGAGAGTGTCAGTCCTCTTGTACTTAAGTCGCCATTGTGCCTTTTGTATTAAATACGGATGCAATTACTGTGTTTCATCTTCAATAAGAAGGTCCAAGAGATACAGCAAACCTGAAGTGAAACATCGGAATCTAAAACTGGACTCACAGGAGAGGTTCCAATCATAGAAAGTGAGAGTGTCAGTCCTCTTGTACTTACGTCGGCTTTGTGCCTTTTGTATTAAATTCGGATTCAATTTCTGTGATTCTTCGATAATAAGAAGGATTAAGGGATACAGTAAACCTGAAGTGAAGCATCAGAATCTAAAACTGGACTCACAGGAAAGGTTAAAATAATAGAGAGATAGAGTGTCACTCCTCTTGTACCAAGTTGGTATTGTGCCATTTGTAATTAATTCGGATCCAATTTCTGTGTTTCATCGTCAATAAGAAGGTCCAAGGTATACAGTAAACCTGAAGTGAAGCATCGGAATCTAAAACTGGACTCACAGGAGAGGTTCAAATCATAGAAAGTTAGAGTGTCAGTTCTCTTGTACTTAAGTCGGCATTGTGCCTTTTGAAATTAATTCCGATGCAATTTCTGTGTTTCATCGTCAATAAGAAGGTACAAGGTATACAGTAAACCTGAAGTGAAGCATCGGAATCTGAAACTGGACTCACAGGAGAGGTTCAAATCATAGAAAGTTAGAGTGTCAGTCCTCTTGTACTTAAGTCGGCATTGTGCCTTTTGTATTAAATTCGGATGCATACTCTGTGTTTCATCTTCAATAAGAAGGTCCAAGGGATACAGTAAACCTGAAGTGAAGCATCGGAATCTAAAATTGGACTCACAGGAGAGGATCAAATCATAGAATGTCACAGTGTCAGTCCTCTTGTACTTAAGTCGGCATAGTGATTTTTGAATTTAATTCAGATGCAATTTCTGTGTTTCATCGTCTATAAGAAGGTCCAAGGGATACAGTAAACCTGAAGTTAAGCATCGGAATCTAAAACTGGACTCACAGGAGAGGTTCAAATCATAGAAAGTTAGAGTGTCAGACCTCTTTTACTTAAGTCGGCATTGTGCGTTTTGAATTTAATTCCGATGCAATTTCTGTGTTTCATCGTCAATAAGAAGGTGCAAGGGATACAGTAAACCCGAAGTGAAGCATCGGAATCTAAAACTGCACTCACAGGAGAGGTTCAAATCATAGAAAGTGAGAGTGTCAGTCCTCTTGTACTTAAGTCGGCTTTGTGCCATTTGTATTAAATTCGGGTGCAATTTCTGTGTTTCATCATCAATAAGAAGGTCCAAGGGATACAGTAAACATTAAGTGAGGCATCGGAATCTAAAACTGGACTCACATTAAAGGTTCAAATCACAGAAAGTGAAAGTGTCAGTTCTCTTGTACTTAAGTCGGAATTGTGGCATTTGTATTAAATTCGGATGCAATTTCTGTGTTTCATCGTCAATAAGAAGGTGCAAGGGAAAGAGTAAACCTGAAGTGATGCATCGGAATCTAAAACTGGACTCACAGGAGAGGTTCAAATCATAGACTGTGAGAGTATCAGTCCTCTTTTACTTAAGTCGGCATTGTGCCTTTTTAATTTAATTCCGATGCAATTTCTGTGTTTCATCGTCAATAAGAAGGTGCAAGGTATACAGTAAACCTGAAGTGAAGCATCGGAATCTGAAACTGGACTCACAGGAGTGGTTCAAATCAAAGAAAGTGAGAGAGTCAGTCCTCTTGTACTTAAGTCACCATTGTGCCTTTTGTAATAAATTCGGATGCAATTTCTGTGTATCTTCGTCAATAAGAAGGTCCAAGGGATACAGTAAACCAGAAGTGAAGCGTCGGAAACTAAAACTGTAATCACAGGAGAGGTTCAAATCATAGAAAGTTAGAGTGTCAGTCCAATTGTACTTAAGTCGGCATTGTGCCTTTTGTATTAAATTCGGATGCAAACTCTGTGTTTCATCGTCAGTAAGAAGGTCCAAGGCATACAGTAAACCTGAAGTGAAGCATCGGAATCTTAAACTGGACTCACAAGAGAGGTTCAAATCATAGAAAGTTAGAGAGTCAGTCCTCTTGTACATAAGTTGGCATTGTGATTTTTGAATTTAATTCCGATTCAATTTCTGTGTTTCTCGTCAATAAGAAGGTCCAAGGGACACAGTAAACCTGAAGTGAAGCATCGGAATCTAAAACTAGACTCATAGGAGACGTTCGAATCATAGAAAGTGAGAGTGTCAGTCCTGTTTTACTTAAGTCGGCATTGTGCCTTTTGAATATAATTCCGATGCAATTTGTGTGTTTCATCGTCAATAAGAAGGTCCATGGGATACAGTAAACCTTAAGTGAAGCATCAAAATCTAAAACTGGACTCTACGGAGAGGTTCAAATCATAGAAAGTGAGAGTGTCAGTCCTCTTGTACTTAAGTCTGCATTGTGACATTTGTATTAAATTCAGATGCAATTTCTTTGTTTCATCGTCAATAAGAAGGTCTAAGGGATACAGTGAACCTAAAGTGAAGCAACGGAATCTAAAACTGGACTCACAGGAGAGTTTCAAAACATAGAAAGTTAGAATGTCACTCCTCTTGTACTTAAGTCGGCATTGTGCCTTTTGTATTAAATTCGGATTCAATTTCTGTGTTTCATCCTCAATAAGAAGGTGCAAGGTATACAGTAAACCTGAAGTGAAGCATCGGAAACTAAAACTGGACTCACAGGAGAGGTTCAAATCATAGAAAGTGAGAGTGTCAGTACTATTGTACTTGAGTCGGCATTGTAGCATTTGTATTAAATTCGGATGCAATTTCTGTGTTTCATCTTCAATAAGAAGGTCCAAGGAATACAGCAAACCTGAAGTGAAGCATCGGAATCTGAAACTGGACTCACAGGAGTGGTTCCAATCATAGAAAGTGAGACTGTCAGTCTTCTTGTACTTAAGTCAGCTTTGTGCCTTTTGTACTAAATTCGGATTCAATTTCTGTGATTCTTCGTTAATAAGAAGGTTTAAGGGATACAGTAAACCTGAAGTGAAGCATCAGAATCTAAAACTGGACTCACAGGAGAGGTTCAAATCATAGAGAGTTAGAGTGTCACTCCTCTTGTACCAAGTTGGTATTGTGCCATTTGTATTAAATTCGGATGCAAGTTCTGTGTTTCATCGTCAATAAGAAGTTCCAAGGGATACACTAAACCTGAAGTGATCCATCGGAATATAAAACTGTACTCACAGGAGAGGTTCAAATCATAGAAAGTTAGAGTGTCAGTCCTCTTGTCCTTAAGTCGGCATTGTGGCTTTTGAAATTAATTCCGATGCAATTTCTGTGTTTCATCGTCAATAAGAAGGTACAAGGTATACAGTAAACCTGAAGTGAAGCATCGGAATCTGAAACTGGACTCACAGGAAAGGTTCAAATCATAGAAAGTGAGAGTGTCAGTCCTCTTGTACTTAAGTCGCCATTGTGCCTTTTGAATTAAATTCGGATGCAGTATCTGTGATTCATCGTCAATAAGAAGGTCCAAGGGATAAAGTAAACCTGAAGTGAAGCATCGGAATCTAAAACTGGACTCACAGGAGAAGATCAAATCATAGAATGTTACAGTGTCAGTCCTCTTGTACTTAAGATGGCATAGTGACTTTTGAATTTAATTCAGATGCAATTTCTGTGTTTCATCGTCAATAAGAAGGTCCAAGGGAAAGAGTAAACCTGAAATGAAGCATCGGAATCTAAAACTGCACTCACAGGAGAGGTTCAAATCATAGAAGGTGAGAGTGTCAGTCCTCTTGTACTTAAGTGGCCATTGTGCCTTTTGTATTAAATTCGGATGCAGTATCTGTGTTTCATCGTCAATAAGAAGGTCCAAGGGATACAGTAAACCTGAAGTGAAGCATCGGAATCTAAAACTGGACTCACAGGAGAAGTTCAAATCATAGAAAGTTAGAGTGTCAGTCCTCTAGTACTTAAGTCGGCATTGTGCCTTTTGTATTAAATTCGGATGCATACTCTGTGTTTCATCTTCAATAAGAAAGTCCAAGGGATACAGTAAACCTGAAGTGAAGCATCGGAATCTAAAACTGGACTCACAGGAGAGGATCAAATCATAGAATGTTACAGTGTCAGTCCTCTTGTACTTAAGTCGGCATAGTGATTTTTGAATTTAATTCAGATGCAATTTCTGTGTTTCATCGTCAATAAGAAGGTCCAAGGGATACAATAATTCTGAAGTTAAGCATCGGAATCTAAAACTGGACTCACAGGAGAGGTTCAAATCATAGAAAGTTAGAGTGTCAGACCTCTTTTACTTAAGTCGGCATTGTGCGTTTTGAATTTAATTCCGATGCAATTTCTGTGTTTCATCGTCAATAAGAAGGTCCAAGGGATACAGTAAACCCGAAGTGAAGCATCGGAATCTAAAACTGCACTCACAGGAGAGGTTCAAATCATAGAAAGTGAGAGTGTCAGTCCTCTTGTACTTAAGTCGGCTTTGTGCCATTTGTATTAAATTCGGGTGCAATTTCTGTGTTTCATCATCAATCAGAAGGTCCAAGGGATACAGTAAACATTAAGTGAAGCATCGGAATCTAAAACTGGACTCACATTAAAGGTTCAAATCACAGAAAGTGAAAGTGTCAGTCCTCTTGTACTTAAGTCGGAATTGTGGCATTTGTATTAAATTCGGATGCAATTTCTGTGTTTCATCGTCAATAAGAAGGTCCAAGGAAAAGAGTAAACCTGAAGTGATGCATCGGAATCTAAAACTGGACTCACAGGAGAGGTTCAAATCATAGACAGTGAGAGTATCAGTCCTCTTTTACTTAAGTCGGCATTGTGCCTTTTGAATTTAATTCCGATGCAATTTCTGTGTTTCATCGTCAATAAGAAGGTGCAAGGTATACAGTAAACCTGAAGTGAAGAATCGGAATCTGAAACTGGACTCACAGGAGAGGTTCAAATCAAAGAAAGTGAGAGTGTCAGTCTTCTTGTACTTAAGTCACCATTGTGCCTTTTGTATTAAATTCTGATGCAATTTCTGTGTATCATCGTCAATAAGAAGGTCCAAGGGATACAGTAAACCTGAAGTGAAGCGTCGGAAACTAAAACTGTAATCACAGGAGAGGTTCAAATCATAGAAAGTTAGAGTGTCAGTCCAATTGTACTTTAGTCTGCATTGTGCCTTTTGTATTAAATTCGGATGCAAACTCTGTGTTTCATCGTCAGTAAGAAGGTCCAAGGGATACAGTAAACCTGAAGTGAAGCATCGGAATCTTAAACTGGACTCACAAGAGAGGTTCAAATCATAGAAAGTTAGAGAGTCAGTCCTCTTGTAAATAAGTTGGCATTGTGAATTTTGAATTTAATTCCGATTTAATTTCTGTGTTTCTCGTTAATAAGAAGGTCCAAGGGACACAGTAAACCTGAAGTGAAGCATCGGAATCTAAAACTAGACTCATAGGAGACGTTCGAATCATAGAAAGTGAGAGTGTCAGTCCTGTTTTACTTAAGTCGGCATTGTGCCTTTTGAATATAATTCCGATGCAATTTGTGTGTTTCATCCTCAATAAGAAGGTCCATGGGATACAGTAAACCTTAAGTGAAGCATCAAAATCTAAAACTGGACTCTCAGGAGAGGTTCAAATCATAGAAAGTGAGAGTGTCAGTCCTCTTGTACTTAAGTCGGCATTGTGACATTTGTATTAATTTCGGGTGCAATTTCAGTGTTTTATCGTCAATAAGAAGGTCCAAGGGATACAGTAAACCTGAAGTGAAGCATCGGAATCTAAACCTGGACTCACAGGAAAGGTTCAAATCATAGAAAGTGAGAGTATCTGTCCTCATGTACTTAAGTCGGAATTGTGGCATTTGTATTAAATTCAGATGCAATTTCTGTGTTTCATCGTCAATAAGAAGGTCTAAGGGATACAGTGAACCTAAAGTGAAGCAACGGAATCTAAAACTCGACTCACAGGAGAGTTTCAAATCATAGAAAGTTAGAATGTCACTCCTCTTGTACTTAAGTCGGCATTGTGCCTTTTGTATTAAATTCGGATTCAATTTCTGTGTTTCATCGTCAATAAGAAGGTGCAAGGTATACAGTAAACCTGAAGTGAAGCATCGGAAACTAAAACTGGACTCACAGGAGAGGTTCAAATCATAGAAAGTGAGAGTGTCAGTACTATTGTACTTGAGTCGGCATTGTGGCATTTGTATTAAATTCGGATGCAATTTCTGTGTTTCATCTTCAATAAGAAGGTCCAACGGATACAGCAAACCTGAAGTGAAGCATCGGAATCTGAAACTGGACTCACAGGAGTGGTTACAATCATAGAAAGTGAGAGTGTCAGTCCTCTTGTACTTAAGTCAGCTTTGTGCCTTTTGTACTAAATTCGGATTCAATTTCTGTGATTCTTCTTAATAAGAAGGTTTAAGGGATACTGTAAACCTGAAGTGAAGCATCAGAATCTAAAAATGGACTCACAGGAGAGGTTCAAATCATAGAGAGTTAGAGTGGCACTCCTCTTGTACCAAGTTGGTATTGTGCCATTTGTATTAAATTTGGATGCAAGTTCTGTGTTTCATCGTCAATAAGAAGTTCCAAGGGATACACTAAACCGGAAGTGAAGCATCGGAATCTAAAACTGTACTCACAGGAGAGGTTCAAATCATAGACAGTTAGAGTGTCAGTCCTCTTGTCCTTAAGTCGGCATTGTGCCTTTTGAAATTAATTCCGATGCAATTTCTGTGTTTCATCGTCAATAAGAAGGTACAAGGTATACAGTAAACCTGAAGTGAAGCATCGGAATCAGAAACTGGACTCACAGGAAAGGTTCAAATCATAGAAAGTGAGAGTGTCAGTCCTCTTGTACTTAAGTCGCCATTGTGCCTTTTGTATTAAATTCGGATGCAGTATCTGTGTTTCAGCGTCAATAAGAAGGTCTAAGGGATACAGTAAACCTGAAGTGAAGAATCGGAATCTAAAACTGGACTCACAGGAGAGGATCAAATCATAGAATGTTTCAGTGTCAGTCCTCTTGTACTTAAGATGGCATAGTGATTTTTTAATTTAATTCAGATGCAATTTCTGTGTTTCATCGTCAATAAGAAGGTGCAAGGTATACAGTAAACCTGAAGTGAAGCTTCGCAATCTGAAACTGGACTCACAGGAGATGTTCAAATCATAGAAAGTGAGAGTGTCAGTCCTCTTGTACTTAACTCACCATTGTGCCTTTTGTATTAAATTCGGATGCAATTTCTGTGTTTCATCGTCAATAAGAAGGTCCAAGGGATACAGTAAAACTGAAGTGAAGCGTTGGAACATAAACTGGACTCACAGGAGATGTTCAATTCATAGAAAGTTAGAGTGTCAGTCCTCTTGTTCTTAAGTCGCCATTGTGCCTTTTGTATTAAATTCGGATGCAGTATCTGTGTTTCATCGTCTATAAGAAGGTCCAAGGGATACAGTAAACCTGAAGTGAAGCATCGGAATCTAAAACTGGACTCACAATAGAGGTTCAAATCATAGAAAGTTAGAGTGTCAGTCCTCTTGTACTTAAGTCGGCATTGTGCCTTTTGTATTAAATTCGGATGCATACTCTGTGTTTCATCTTCAATAAGAAGGTCTAAGGGATACAGTAAACCTAAAGTGAAGCATTGGAATCTAAAACTGGACTCACAGGAGAAGATCAAATCATAGAGTGTTTCAGTGTCAGTCCTCTTGTACTTAAGATGGCATAGTGATTTTTTAATTTAATTCAGATGCAATTTCTGTGTTTCATCGTCAATAAGAAGGTCCAAGGGAAAGAGTAAACCTGAAGTGAAGCATCAGAATCTAAAACTGCACTCACAGGAAAGGTTCAAATCATAGAAATTGAGAGTGTCAGTCCTCTTGTACTTAAGTCGGCTTTGTGCCATTTGTATTAAATTTGGGTGCAATTTCTGTGTTTCATCATCAATAAGAAAGTCCAAGGGATACAGTAAACCTGAAGTGAAGCATCGGGATCTAAAACTGGACTCACATTAAAGGTTCAAATCACAGAAAGTGAAAGTGTCAGTCCTCTTGTAGTTAAGTCGGCATTGTGGCATTTGTATTAAATTCGGATGCAATTTCTGTGTTTCATCGTTAATAAGAAGGTCCAAGGGAAAGAGTAAACCTGAAGTGAAGCATCGGAATCTAAAACTGGACTCACAGGAGAGGTTCAAATCATAGACAGTGAGAGTATCAGTCCTCTTTTACTTAAGTCGGCATTGTGCCTTTTGAATTTAATTCCGATGCAATTTCTGTCTTTCATCGTCAATAAGTATGTGCAAGGTATACAGTTAACCTGAAGTGAAGCATCGCAATCTGAAACTGGACTCACTGGAGAGGTTCAAATCATAGAAAGTGAGAGTGTCAGTCCTCTTGTAATTAAGTCACCATTGTGCCTTTTGTATTAAATTCGGATGCAATTTCTGTGTTTCATCGTCAATAAGAAGGTCCATGGGATACAGTAAACCTGAAGTGAAGCATCGGAATCTAAAACTGGGTTCACAGGAGAGGTTCAAATCATAGAAAGTGAGAGCGCAAGTCCTCTTGTACTTAAGTCGGCATTGTGGCATTTGTATTAACTTCGTGTGCAATTTCAGTGTTTTATCGTCAATAAGAAGTTCCAAGGGATACAGTAAACCTGAAGTGAAGCATCGGAATCTAAACCTGGACTCACAGGAAAGGTTCAAATCATAGAAAGTGTGAGAATCAGTCCTCTTGTACTTAAGTCGGCATTGTGGCATTTGTATTAAATCCTGATGCAATTTCTGTGTTTCATCGTCAACAAGAAGGTCTAAGGGATACAGTAAACCTGAAGTGAAGCATCGGAATCTAAAACTGGACTCACATTAATGGTTCAAATCACAGAAATTGAAAGTGTCAGTCCTCTTGTACTTAAGTCGGCATTGTGGCATTTGTATTAAATTCGGATGCAATTTCTGTGTTTCATCGTTAATAAGAAGGTCCGAGGGAAAGAGTAAACCTGAAGTGAAGCATCGGAATCTAAAACTGGACTCACAGGAGAGGTTCAAATCATAGACAGTGAGAGTATCAGTCCTCTTTTACTTAAGTCGGCATTGTGCCTTTTGAATTTAATTCCGATGCAATTTCTGTCTTTCATCGTCAATAAGAAGGTGCAAGGTATACAGTAAACCTGAAGTGAAGCATCGCAATCTGAAACTGGACTCACAGGAGAGGTTCAAATCATAGAAAGTGAGAGTGTCAGTCCTCTTGTACTTAAGTCACCATTGTGCCTTTTGTATTAAATTCGGATGCAATTTCTGTGTTTCATCGTCAATAAGAAGGTCCAAGGGATACAGTAAAACTGAAGAGAAGCGTTGGAATCTAAAACTGGACTCACAGGAGAGGTTCAATTCATAGAAAGTTAGAGTGTCAGTCCTCTTGTTCTTAAGTCGCCATTGTGCCTTTTGTATTAAATTCGGATGCAGTATCTGTGTTTCATCGTCAATAAGAAGGTCCAAGGGATACAGTAAACCTGAAGTGAAGCATCGGAATCTAAAACTGGACTCACAATAGAGGTTCAAATCATAGAAAGTGAGAGTGTCAGTCCTCTTGTACTTAAGTCGGCATTGTGCCTTTTGTATTAAATTCCGATGCATACTCTGTGTTTCATCTTCAATAAGAAGGTCCAAGGGATTCAGTAAACCTGAAGTGAAGCATCGGAATCTAAAACTGGACTCACAATAGAGGTTCAAATCATAGAAAGTTAGAGTGTCAGTCCTCTTGTACTTAAGTCGGCATTGTGCCATTTGTATTAAATTCTGATGCAATTTCTGTGTTTCATCGTCAATAAGAAGGTCTAAGGGATACAGTAAACCTGAAGTGAAGCATCGGAATCTAAAACTGGACTCGCAGGAGAGGTTCAAATCATAGAAAGTTAGAGTGTCACTCCTCTTGTACTTGAGTTGGTATTGTGCCTGTTGTATTAAATTCGGTTGCAATTTTTGTGTTTCATCGTCAATACGAAGCTATAAGGGATACAGTAATCCTTAAGTGAAGCATCGGAATCTAAATCTGGACTCACAGGAGAGGTGCTAATCATAGAAAGTTAGAATGTCAGTCCTCTTGTACTTTAGTCGTCATTGTGCTTTTTGTATTAAATTCGGATGCAATTTCTGTGTTTCATGGTCAATAAGAAGGTCCAAGGGATACAGTAAACCTGAAGTGACGCATCGGAATCTAAAACTGCACTCACAGGAGAGGTTCAAATCATAGAAAGTGAGAGTGTCAGACCGCTTGTACTTAAGTCGGCTTTGTGCCATTTGTATTAAATTCGGGTGCAATTTCTGTGTTTCATCATCAATAAGAAAGTCCAAGGGATACAGTAAACCTGAAGTGAAGCATCAGAATCTAAAACTGGACTCACATTAAAAGTTCAAATCACAGAAAGTGAAAGTGTCAGTCCTCTTGTACTTAAGTCGGCATTGTGGCATTTGTATTAAATTCGGATGCAATTTCTGTGTTTCATCGTCAATAAGAAGGTCCAAGGGAAAGAGTAAACCTGAAGTGAAGCATCGGAATCTAAAACTGGATTCACAGGGAGGTTCAAATCATGGACAGTGAGAGTATCAGTTATCTTTTACTTAAGTCGGCGATGTGCCTTTTGAATTTAATTCCGATGCAATTTCTGTGTTTCATCGTCAATAAGAAGGTGCAAGGTATACAGTAAACCTGAAGTGAAGCATCGCAATCTGAAACTGGACTCACAGGAGAGGTTCAAATCATAGAAAGTGAGAGTGTCAGTTCTCTTGTACTTACGTCACCATTGTGCCTTTTGTATTAAATTCGGATGCAATTTCTGTGTTTCAACGTCAATAGGAAAGTCCAAGGGATACAGTAAAACTGAGGTGAAGCGTTGGAATCTAAAACTGGACTCACAGGAGAGGTTCAATTCATAGAAAGTTAGAGTGTCAGTCCAATTGTACTTAAGTCGGTTTGTGCCTTTTGTATTAAATTCGGATGCAAACTCTGTGTTTCATCGTCAATAAGAAGGTCCAAGGGATACAGTAAACCTCAAGTGAAGCATCGGAATCTTAAACTGGATTCAAAGGAGAGGTTCAAATCATAGAAAGTTAGAGTGTCAGTCCTCTTGTACTTAAGTCGGCATTGTGATTTTTGAATTTAATTCCGATGCAATTTCTGTGTTTCTCGTAAATAAGAAGGTCCAAGGGATACAGCAAACCTGAAGTGAAGCATCGGAATCTAAAACTGGACTCACAGGAGAGGTTCAATTCATAGAAAGTTAGAGTGTCAGTCCAATTGTACTTAAGTCGGCATTGTGCCTTTTGTATTAAATTCGGATGCAAACTCTGTGTTTCATCGTCAATAAGAAGGTCCAAGGGATACAGTAAACCTCAAGTGAAGCATCGGAATCTTAAACTGGACTCAAAGGAGAGGTTCAAATCATAGAAAGTTAGAGTGTCAGTCCTCTTGTACTTAAGTCGGCATTGTGATTTTTGAATTTAATTCCGATGCAATTTCTGTGTTTCTCGTAAATAAGAAGGTCCAAGGGATACAGTAAACCTAAAGTGAAGCATCGGAATCTGAAACTGGACTCACAGGAGAGGTTCAAATCATAGAAAGAGAGAGTGTCAGTCCTCTTGTACTTAAGTCGCCATTGTGCCTCTTGTATTAAATTCGGATGCAATTTCTGTGTTTCAACGTCAATAAGAAGGTCCAAGGGATACAGTAAACCTGAAGTGAAGCATCGGAATCCAAAACTGGACTTACAGGAGAGGTTCAAATCATAGAAAGTGAGAGTCCTCTTGTACTTAAGTCGCCATTGTGCCTCTTGTATTAAATTCGGATGCAATTTCTGTGTTTCAACGTCAATAAGAAGGTCCAAGGGATACAGTAAACCTGAAGTGAAGCATCGGAATCTAAAACTGGACTCACAGGAGAGGTTCAAATCATAGAAAGTGAGAGTGTCAGTCCTCTTGTACTTAAGTCGCCATTGTGATTTTTGTATTAAATTCGGAAGCAATTTCTGTGTTTCATCGTCAATAAGAAGGTCCAAGGGATACAGTAAACCTGAAGTGAAACATCGGAATCTAAAACTGGTCTCACAGGAGAGGTTCAAATCATAGAAAGTGAGAGTGTCAGTCCTCTTGTACTTAAGTCGGCATTGTGCCTTTTGAATTTAATTGCGATGCAATTCCTGTGTGTCATCGCCAATAAGAAGGTACAGGGTATACAGTAAACCTGAAGTGAAGCATCGGAATCTAAAACTGGACTCACAGGAGAGGTTCAAATCAAAGAAAGTTAGAGTGTCAGACCTCTTGTACTTAAGTCGGCATTGTGCCTTTTGTATTAAATTCGGATGCAAATTCTGTGTTTCATCGTCAATAAGTAGGTCCAAGGGATACAGTAAACATGAAGTGAAGCATCGGAATCTAAAACTGGACTCACTGGAGAGATTCAAATCATAGAAAGTTAAAGTGTCACTCCTCTTGTACATAAGTCGGTATTGTGCATTTTGTATTAAATTCGGATGCAATTTCTGTGTTTCATCGTCAATAAGATGGTCCAAGGGATACAGTAAACCTTAAGTGAAGCATCGGAATCTAAAACTGGACTCACTGGACAGGTTCAAATCATAGAAAGTTATAATGTCAGTCCTCTTTTACTTAGGTCGGCATTGTGCCTTTTGTATTAAATTCGGATGCAATTTCTGTGTTTCATCGTCAATAAGTAGGTCCAAGGGATACAGTAAACATGAAGTGAAGCATGGGAATCTAAAACTGGATTCACTGGAGAGATTCAAATCATAGAAAGTTAAAGTGTCACTCCTCTTGTACATAAGTCGGTATTGTGCATTTTGTATTAAATTCGGATGCAATTTCTGTGTTTCATCGTCAATAAGAAAGTCCAAGGGATACAGTAAACCTTAAGTGAAGCATCGGAATCTAAAACTGGACTCACTGGACAGGTTCAAATCATAGAAAGTTATAGTGTCAGTCCTCTTTTACTTAGGTCGGCATTGTGCATTTTGTATTAAATTCCGATGCAATTTCTGTGTTTCATCGTCAATCAGATGGTGCAAGGTATACAGTAAACCTGAAGTGAAGCATCGGGATCTAAAACTGGACTCACAGGAGAGGTTCAAATCATAGAAAGTGAGAGTGTCAGTCCTCTTGTACTTAAGTCGGCATTGTGCCTTTTTAATTTAATTCCGATGCAATTTCTGTGTTTCATCGTCAATAAGAAGGTCTAACTGATACTGAAAACCTGAAGTCAAGCATCGGAATCTAAAACTGGACTCACAGGAGAGGTTCAAATCATAAAAAGTGAGAGTGTCAGTCCTCTTTTACTTAAGTCGGCATTGTGAGATTCGAATTTAATTCCGATGCAATTTCAGTGTTTCATCGTCAATAAGAAGGTCCAAGGGATACAGTAAACGTGAAGTGAAGCATCGGAATCTAAAACTGGACTCACAGGAGACGTTCAAATCATAGAAAGTGAACGTGTCAGTCCTCTTGTACTTAAGTCGGCATTGTGCCATTTGTACTAAGTTCAGGTGCAATGTCACTGTTTCATCGCCAATAAGAAGGTCCAAGGGATACAGTACACCTCTAGTGAAGCATCGCACGCTAAAACTGGACTCACAGGAAATGTTCAAATCATAGAAAGTGAGAGTGTCAGTCCTCTTGTACTTAAGTCGGCATTGTGGCATTTGTATTAAATTCGGATGCAATTTCTGTGTTTCATCGTCAATAACAAGGTCGAAGGGATACAGTAAACCTGAAGTGAAGCATCGGAATCTAAAACTGGACTCACAGGAGAGGTTCAAATCATAGAAAGTTAGAGTGTCACTCCTCTTGTACTTGAGTCGGTATTGTGCATTTTGTATTGAATTCGGGTGCATACTCTGTGTTTCATCTTCAATAAGAAGGTCCAAGGGATACAGTAACCTGAAGTGAGCATCGGAATCTAGAACTGGACTCACAAGAGAGGTTCAAATCATAGAAAGATAGAATGTCAGTCCACCTGTACTTTAGTCGGCCTTGTGCCTTTTGTATTAAATTCGGATGCAATTTCTGTGTTTCATCGTCATTAAGTAGATCGAAGGGATACAGTAAACATGAAGTGAAGCATCGGAATCTAAAACTGGACTCACTGGAGAGATTCAAATCATAGAAAGTTAAAGTGTCACTCCTCTTGTACATAAGTCGGTATTGTGCATTTTGTATTAAATTCGGATGCAATTTCTGTGTTTCATCGTCAATAAGAAGGTCCAAGGGATACAGTAAACCTTAAGTGAAGCATCGGAATCTAAAAGTGGACTCACTGGACAGGTTCAGATCATAGAAAGTTTTAGTGTCAGTCCTCTTTTACTTAGGTCGGCATTGTGCCTTTTGTATTAAATTCCGATGCAATTTCTGTGTTTCATCGTCAATCAGATGGTGCAAGGTATACAGTAAACCTGAAGTGAAGCATCGGGATCTAAAACTGGACTCACAGGAGAGGTTCAAATCATAGAAAGTTAGAGTGTCACTCCTCTTGTATGTAAGTCAGTATTGTGCCATTTGTATTACATTCGGATGTAATTTCTGTGTTTCATCGTCAATAAGAAGGTCCAAGGGATACAGTAAACCTTAAGTGAAGCATCGGAATCTGAAACTGGACTCAAAGGAGAGGTTCAAATCATAGAAAGAGAGAGTGTCAGTTCTCTTGTACTTAAGTCGCCATTGTGCCTCATGTATTAAATTCGGATGCAATTTCTGTGTTTCAACGTCAATAAGAAGGTACAAGGGATACAGTAAACCTGAAGTGAAGCATCGGAATCTAAAACTGGACTCACAGGAGACGTTAAAATCATAGAAAGTGAGAGTGTCAGTCCTCTTGTATTTAGGTCGCCATTGTGATTTTTCTATTAAACTCGGAAGCAATTTCTGTGTTTCATCGTCAATAAGAAGGTCCAAGGGATACAGTAAACCTGAAGTGAAGCATCGGATTCTTAAACTGGACTCACAGGAGAGGTTCAAATCATAGAAAGTTAAAGTGACAGTCCTCTTGTACTTAAGTCGGCATTGTACTTTTTGTATTAAATTCGGATGCAAACTCTGTGTTTCATCGTCAATAAGAAGGTCCAAGGGATACAGTAAACCTGAAGAGAAGCATCGGAATCTAAAACTGGACTCACAGGAGAGGTTCAAATCATAGAAAGTGAGAGTGTCAGTCCTCTTGTACTTAAGTCGGCATTGTGCCTTTTGAATTTAATTGCGATGCAATTCCTGTGTTTCATCGCCAATAAGAATGTGCAGGGTATACAGTAAACCTGAAGTGAAGCATCGGAATCTAAACTGGACTCACAGGAGAGGTTCAAATCATAGAAAGTTAGAGTGCCAGTCCCCTTGTACTTAAGTCGGCATTGTGCCTTTTGTATTAAATTCGGATGCAAACTCTGTGTTTCATCGTCAATAAGAAGGTCCAAGGGATACAGTAAACCTGAAGTGAAGCATCGGAATCTTAAACTGGATCACAGGAGAGGTTCAATTCATAGAAAATTATAGTGTCAGTACTCTTGTACTTACGTCGGCATTGTGTTTCTTTAATTTAATTCCGATGCAATTTCTGTGTTTCATCGTCAATAAGAAGGTCTAAGGGATACAGTAAACCTGAAGTGAAGCATCGGAATCTAAAACTGGACTCACAGGAGACGTTCAAATCATAGAAAGTGAAAGTGTCAGTCCTCTTGTACTTAAGTCGGCATTGTGCCATTTGTATTAAATTCAGGTGCAATGTCACTGTTTCATCGTCAATAAGAAAGTCCAAGGGATACAGTACACCTGAAGTGAAGCATCGCAAGCTAAAACTGGACTCACAGGAAATGTTCAAATCATAGAAAGTGAGAGTGTCAGTCCTCTTGTACTTAAGTCGGCATTGTGGCATTTGTATTAAATTCGGATGCAATTTCTGTGTTTCATCGTCAATAACAAGGTCGAAGTGATACAGTAAACCTGAAGTGAAGCATCGGAATCTAAAACTGGACTCACAGGAGAGGTTCAAATCATAGAAAGTTAGAGTGTCACTCCTCTTGTACTTGAGTCGGTATTGTGCATTTTGTATTAAATTCGGGTGCAATTTCTGTGTTTCATCTTCAATAAGAAGGTCCAAGGAATACAGTAACCTGAAGTGAGCATCGGAATCTAGAACTGGACTCACAAGAGAGGTTCAAATCATAGAAATATAGAATGTCAGTCCACCTGTACTTTAGTCGGCCTTGTGCCTTTTGTATTAAATTCGGATGCAATTTCTGTGTTTCATCGTCATTAAGTAGGTCCAAGGGATACAGTAAACATGAAGTGAAGCATCGGAATCTAAAACTGGACTCACTGGAGAGATTCAAATCATAGAAAGATAAAGTGTCACTCCTCTTGTACATAAGTCGGTATTGTGCATTTTGTATTAAATTCGGATGCAATTTCTGTGTTTCATTGTCAATAAGAAGGTCCAAGGGATACAGTAAACCTTAAGTGAAGCATCGGAATCTAAAACTGGACTCACTGGACAGGTTCAAATCATAGAAAGTTATAGTGTCAGTCCTCTTTTACTTAGGTCGGCATTGTGCCTTTTGTATTAAATTCCGATGCAATTTCTGTGTTTCATCGTCAATCAGATGGTGCAAGGTATACAGTAAACCTGAAGTGAAGCATCGGGATCTAAAACTGGACTCACAGGAGAGGTTCAAATCATAGAAAGTGAGAGTGTCACTCCTCTTGTACTTAAGTCGGCTTTGTGCCATTTGTATTAAATTTGGATAAAATTTCTGTGTTTCATCGTCAATCAGATGGTCAAAGGTATACAGTAAACCTGAAGTGAAGCATCGAAATCTAAAACTGGACTTACAGGAGAGGTTCAAATCATAGAAAGTTAGAGTGTCACTCCTCTTGTATGTAAGTCAGTATTGTGCCATTTGTATTACATTCGGATGTAATTTCTGTGTTTCATCGTCAATAAGAAGGTCCAAGGGATACAGTAAACCTGAAGTGAAGCATCGGAATCTAAAACTGGACTCACAGGAGACGTTAAAATCATAGAAAGTGAAAGTGTCAGTCCTCTTGTACTTAAGTCGGCATTGTGCCATTTGTATTAAATTCAGGTGCAATGTCACTGTTTCATCGTCAATAAGAAGGTCCAAGGGATACAGTACACCTGAAGTGAAGCATCGCAAGCTAAAACTGGACTCACAGGATATGTTCAAATCATAGAAAGTTAGAGTGTCACTCCTCTTGTACTTGAGACGGTATTGTGCATTTTGTATTAAATTCGGGTGCAATTTCTGTGTTTCATCTTCAATAAGAAGGTCCAAGGGATACAGTAACCTGAAGTGGGCATCGGAATCTAGAACTGGACTCACAAGAGAGGTTCAAATCATAGAAAGATAGAATGTCAGTCCACCTGTACTTTAGTCGGCCTTGTGCCTTTTGTATTAAATTCGGATGCAATTTCTGTGTTTCATCGTCAATAAGTAGGTCCAAGGGATACAGTAAACATGAAGTGAAGCATGGGAATCTAAAACTGGATTCACTGGAGGGATTCAAATCATAGAAAGTTAAAGTGTCACTCCTCTTGTACATAAGTCGGTATTGTGCATTTTGTATTAAATTCGGATGCAATTTCTGTGTTTCATCGTCAATAAGAAAGGCCAAGGGATACAGTAAACCTTAAGTGAAGCATCGGAATCTAAAACTGGACTCACTGGACAGGTTCAAATCATAGAAAGTTATAGTGTCAGTCCTCTTTTACTTAGGTCGGCATTGTGCATTTTGTATTAAATTCCGATGCAATTTCTGTGTTTCATCGTCAATCAGATGGTGCAAGGTATACAGTAAACCTGAAGTGAAGCATCGGGATCTAAAACTGGACTCACAGGAGAGGTTCAAATCATAGAAAGTGAGAGTGTCAGTCCTCTTGTACTTAAGTCGGCATTGTGCCTTTTTAATTTAATTCCGATGCAATTTCTGTGTTTCATCGTCAATAAGAAGGTCTAACTGATACTGAAAACCTGAAGTGAAGCATCGGAATCTAAAACTGGACTCACAGGGGAGGTTCAAATCATAAAAAGTGAGAGTGTCAGTCCTCTTTTACTTAAGTCGGCATTGTGAGATTCGAATTTAATTCCGATGCAATTTCAGTGTTTCATCGTCAATAAGAAGGTCCAAGGGATACAGTAAACGTGAAGTGAAGCATCGGAATCTGAAACTGGACTCACAGGAGACGTTCAAATCATAGAAAGTGAAAGTGTCAGTCCTCTTGTACTTAAGTCGGCATTGTGCCATTTGTACTAAGTTCAGGTGCAATGTCACTGTTTCATCGCCAATAAGAAGGTCCAAGGGATACAGTACACCTCTAGTGAAGCATCGCACGCTAAAAGTGGACTCACAGGAAATGTTCAAATCATAGAAAGTGAGAGTGTCAGTCCTCTTGTACTTAAGTCGGCATTGTGGCATTTGTATTAAATTCGGATGCAATTTCTGTGTTTCATCGTCAATAACAAGGTCGAAGGGATACAGTAAACCTGAAGTGAAGCATCGGAATCTAAAACTGGACTCACAGGAGAGGTTCAAATCATAGAAAGTTAGAGTGTCACTCCTCTTGTACTTGAGTCGGTATTGTGCATTTTGTATTAAATTCGGGTGCATACTCTGTGTTTCATCTTCAATAAGAAGGTCCAAGGGATACAGTAACCTGAAGTGAGCATCGGAATCTAGAACTGGACTCACAAGAGAGGTTCAAATCATAGAAAGATAGAATGTCAGTCCACCTGTACTTTAGTCGGCCTTGTGCCTTTTGTATTAAATTCGGATGCAATTTCTGTGTTTCATCGTCATTAAGTAGATCCAAGGGATACAGTAAACATGAAGTGAAGCATCGGAATCTAAAACTGGACTCACTGGAGAGATTCAAATCATAGAAAGTTAAAGTGTCACTCCTCTTGTACATAAGTCGGTATTGTGCATTTTGTATTAAATTCGGATGCAATTTCTGTGTTTCATCGTCAATAAGAAGGTCCAAGGGATACAGTAAACCTTAAGTGAAGCATCGGAATCTAAAACTGGACTCACTGGACAGGTTCAAAACATAGAAAGTTTTAGTGTCAGTCCTCTTTTACTTAGGTCGGCATTGTGCCTTTTGTATTAAATTCCGATGCAATTTCTGTGTTTCATCGTCAATCAGATGGTGCAAGGTATACAGTAAACCTGAAGTGAAGCATCGGGATCTAAAACTGGACTCACAGGAGAGGTTCAAATCATAGAAAGTTAGAGTGTCACTCCTCTTGTATGTAAGTCAGTATTGTGCCATTTGTATTACATTCGGATGTAATTTCTGTGTTTCATCGTCAATAAGAAGGTCCAAGGGATACATTAAACCTGAAGTGAAGCATCGGAATCTAAAACTGGACTCACAGGACAGGTTCAAAACATAGAAAGTTTTAGTGTCAGTCCTCTTTTACTTAAGTCGGCATTGTGCCTTTTGTATTAAATTCCGATGGAAATTCTGTGTTTCATCGTCAATCAGATGGTGCAAGGTATACAGTAAACCTGAAGTGAAGCATCGGGATCTAAAACTGGACTCACAGGAGAGGTTCAAATCATAGAAAGTGAGAGTGTCACTCCTCTTGTACTTAAGTCGGCTTTGTGCCATTTGTATTAAATTTGGATAAAATTTCTGTGTTTCATCGTCAATCAGATGGTCAAAGGTATACAGTAAACCTGAAGTGAAGCATCGAAATCTAAAACTGGACTTACAGGAGAGGTTCAAATCATAGAAAGTTAGAGTGTCACTCCTCTTGTATGTAAGTCAGTATTGTGCCATTTGTATTACATTCGGATGTAATTTCTGTGTTTCATCGTCAATAAGAAGGTCCAAGGGATACAGTAAACCTGAAGTGAAGCATCGGAATCTAAAACTGGACTCACAGGAGACGTTAAAATCATAGAAAGTGAAAGTGTCAGTCCTCTTGTACTTAAGTCGGCATTGTGCCATTTGTATTAAATTCAGGTGCAATGTCACTGTTTCATCGTCAATAAGAAGGTCCAAGGGATACAGTACACCTGAAGTGAAGCATCGCAAGCTAAAACTGGACTCACAGGATATGTTCAAATCATAGAAAGTTAGAGTGTCACTCCTCTTGTACTTGAGACGGTATTGTGCATTTTGTATTAAATTCGGGTGCAATTTCTGTGTTTCATCTTCAATAAGAAGGTCCAAGGGATACAGTAACCTGAAGTGGGCATCGGAATCTAGAACTGGACTCACAAGAGAGGTTCAAATCATAGAAAGATAGAATGTCAGTCCACCTGTACTTTAGTCGGCCTTGTGCCTTTTGTATTAAATTCGGATGCAATTTCTGTGTTTCATCGTCAATAAGTAGGTCCAAGGGATACAGTAAACATGAAGTGAAGCATGGGAATCTAAAACTGGATTCACTGGAGGGATTCAAATCATAGAAAGTTAAAGTGTCACTCCTCTTGTACATAAGTCGGTATTGTGCATTTTGTATTAAATTCGGATGCAATTTCTGTGTTTCATCGTCAATAAGAAAGGCCAAGGGATACAGTAAACCTTAAGTGAAGCATCGGAATCTAAAACTGGACTCACTGGACAGGTTCAAATCATAGAAAGTTATAGTGTCAGTCCTCTTTTACTTAGGTCGGCATTGTGCATTTTGTATTAAATTCCGATGCAATTTCTGTGTTTCATCGTCAATCAGATGGTGCAAGGTATACAGTAAACCTGAAGTGAAGCATCGGGATCTAAAACTGGACTCACAGGAGAGGTTCAAATCATAGAAAGTGAGAGTGTCAGTCCTCTTGTACTTAAGTCGGCATTGTGCCTTTTTAATTTAATTCCGATGCAATTTCTGTGTTTCATCGTCAATAAGAAGGTCTAACTGATACTGAAAACCTGAAGTGAAGCATCGGAATCTAAAACTGGACTCACAGGGGAGGTTCAAATCATAAAAAGTGAGAGTGTCAGTCCTCTTTTACTTAAGTCGGCATTGTGAGATTCGAATTTAATTCCGATGCAATTTCAGTGTTTCATCGTCAATAAGAAGGTCCAAGGGATACAGTAAACGTGAAGTGAAGCATCGGAATCTGAAACTGGACTCACAGGAGACGTTCAAATCATAGAAAGTGAAAGTGTCAGTCCTCTTGTACTTAAGTCGGCATTGTGCCATTTGTACTAAGTTCAGGTGCAATGTCACTGTTTCATCGCCAATAAGAAGGTCCAAGGGATACAGTACACCTCTAGTGAAGCATCGCACGCTAAAAGTGGACTCACAGGAAATGTTCAAATCATAGAAAGTGAGAGTGTCAGTCCTCTTGTACTTAAGTCGGCATTGTGGCATTTGTATTAAATTCGGATGCAATTTCTGTGTTTCATCGTCAATAACAAGGTCGAAGGGATACAGTAAACCTGAAGTGAAGCATCGGAATCTAAAACTGGACTCACAGGAGAGGTTCAAATCATAGAAAGTTAGAGTGTCACTCCTCTTGTACTTGAGTCGGTATTGTGCATTTTGTATTAAATTCGGGTGCATACTCTGTGTTTCATCTTCAATAAGAAGGTCCAAGGGATACAGTAACCTGAAGTGAGCATCGGAATCTAGAACTGGACTCACAAGAGAGGTTCAAATCATAGAAAGATAGAATGTCAGTCCACCTGTACTTTAGTCGGCCTTGTGCCTTTTGTATTAAATTCGGATGCAATTTCTGTGTTTCATCGTCATTAAGTAGATCCAAGGGATACAGTAAACATGAAGTGAAGCATCGGAATCTAAAACTGGACTCACTGGAGAGATTCAAATCATAGAAAGTTAAAGTGTCACTCCTCTTGTACATAAGTCGGTATTGTGCATTTTGTATTAAATTCGGATGCAATTTCTGTGTTTCATCGTCAATAAGAAGGTCCAAGGGATACAGTAAACCTTAAGTGAAGCATCGGAATCTAAAACTGGACTCACTGGACAGGTTCAAAACATAGAAAGTTTTAGTGTCAGTCCTCTTTTACTTAGGTCGGCATTGTGCCTTTTGTATTAAATTCCGATGCAATTTCTGTGTTTCATCGTCAATCAGATGGTGCAAGGTATACAGTAAACCTGAAGTGAAGCTTCGGGATCTAAAACTGGACTCACAGGAGAGGTTCAAATCATAGAAAGTTAGAGTGTCACTCCTCTTGTATGTAAGTCAGTATTGTGCCATTTGTATTACATTCGGATGTAATTTCTGTGTTTCATCGTCAATAAGAAGGTCCAAGGGATACATTAAACCTGAAGTGAAGCATCGGAATCTAAAACTGGACTCACAGGAGACGTTCAAATCATAGAAAGTGAAAGTGTCAGTCCTCTTGTACTTAAGTCGGCATTGTGCCATTTGTATTAAATTCAGGTGCAATGTCACTGTTTCATCGTCAATAAGAAGGTCCAAGGGATACAGTACACCTGAAGTGAAGCATCGCAAGCTAAAACTGGACTCACAGGAAATGTTCAAATCATAGAAAGTGAGAGTGTCAGTCCTCTTGTACTTAAGTCGGCATTGTGGCATTTGTATTAAATTCGGATGCAATTTCTGTGTTTCATCGTCAATAACAAGGTCCAAGGGATACAGTAAACCTGAAGTGAAGCATCGGAATCTAAAACTGGACTCACAGGAGAGGTTAAAATCATAGAAAGTTAGAGTGTCACTCCTCTTGTACTTGAGTCGCTATTGTGCCTTTTGTATTAAATTTGGGTGCAATTTCTGTGTTTCATCTTCAATAAGAAGGTCCAAGTGATACAGTACCCGGAAGTGAGCATCGGAATCTAGAACTGGACTCACAAGAGAGGTTCAAATCATAGAAAGGTAGAATGTCAGTCCACCTGTACTTTAGTCGGCCTTGTGCCTTTTGTATTAAATTCGGATGCAATTTCTGTGTTTCATCGTCAATAAGTAGGTCCAAGGGTTACAGTAAACATGAAGTGAAGCATCGGAATCTAAAACTGGACTCACTGGAGAGATTCAAATCATAGAAAGTTAAAGTGTCACTCCTCTTGTACATAAGTCGGTATTGTGCCTTTTGTATTAAATTCGGATGCAATTTCTGTGTTTCATCGTCAATAAGAAGGTCCAAGGGATACAGTAAACCTTAAGTGAAGCATCGGAATCTGAAACTGGACTCACAGGAGAGGTTCAAATCATAGAAAGAGAGAGTGTCAGTTCTCTTGTACTTAAGTCGCCATTGTGCCTCTTGTATTAAATTCGGATGCAATTTCTGTGTTTCAACGTCAATAAGAAGGTACAAGGGATACAGTAAACCTGAAGTGAAGCATCGGAATCTAAAACTGGACTCACAGGAGACGTTAAAATCATAGAAAGTGAGAGTGTCAGTCCTCTTGTATTTAGGTCGCCATTGTGATTTTTCTATTAAACTCGGAAGCAATTTCTGTGTTTCATCGTCAATAAGAAGGTCCAAGGGATACAGTAAACCTGAAGTGAAGCATCGGATTCTTAAACTGGACTCACAGGAGAGGTTCAAATCATAGAAAGTTAAAGTGACAGTCCTCTTGTACTTAAGTCGGCATTGTACTTTTTGTATTAAATTCGGATGCAAACTCTGTGTTTCATCGTCAATAAGAAGGTCCAAGGGATACAGTAAACCTGAAGAGAAGCATCGGAATCTAAAACTGGACTCACAGGAGAGGTTCAAATCATAGAAAGTGAGAGTGTCAGTCCTCTTGTACTTAAGTCGGCATTGTGCCTTTTGAATTTAATTGCGATGCAATTCCTGTGTTTCATCGCCAATAAGAATGTGCAGGGTATACAGTAAACCTGAAGTGAAGCATCGGAATCTAAACTGGACTCACAGGAGAGGTTCAAATCATAGAAAGTTAGAGTGCCAGTCCCCTTGTACTTAAGTCGGCATTGTGCCTTTTGTATTAAATTCGGATGCAAACTCTGTGTTTCATCGTCAATAAGAAGGTCCAAGGGATACAGTAAACCTGAAGTGAAGCATCGGAATCTTAAACTGGATCACAGGAGAGGTTCAATTCATAGAAAATTATAGTGTCAGTACTCTTGTACTTACGTCGGCATTGTGTTTCTTTAATTTAATTCCGATGCAATTTCTGTGTTTCATCGTCAATAAGAAGGTCTAAGGGATACAGTAAACCTGAAGTGAAGCATCGGAATCTAAAACTGGACTCACAGGAGACGTTCAAATCATAGAAAGTGAAAGTGTCAGTCCTCTTGTACTTAAGTCGGCATTGTCCATTTGTATTAAATTCAGGTGCAATGTCACTGTTTCATCGTCGATAAGAAGGTCCAAGGGATACAGTACACCTGAAGTGAAGCATCGCAAGCTAAAACTGGACTCACAGGAAATGTTCAAATCATAGAAAGTGAGAGTGTCAGTCCTCTTGTACTTAAGTCGGCATTGTGGCATTTGTATTAAATTCGGATGCAATTTCTGTGTTTCATCGTCAATAAGAAGGTCCAAGGGATACAGTAAACCTGAAGTGAAACTTCGGAATCTAAAACTGGACTCACTGGAGAGATTCAAATCATAGAAAGTTAAAGTGTCACTCCTCTTGTACATAAGTCGGTATTGTGCCTTTTGTATTAAATTCGGATGCAATTTCTGTGTTTCATCGTCAATAAGAAGGTCCAAGGGATACAGTAAACCTTAAGTGAAGCATCGGAATCTGAAACTGGACTCACAGGAGAGGTTCAAATCATAGAAAGAGAGAGTGTCAGTTCTCTTGTACTTAAGTCGCCATTGTGCCTCTTGTATTAAATTCGGATGCAATTTCTGTGTTTCAACGTCAATAAGAAGGTACAAGGGATACAGTAAACCTGAAGTGAAGCATCGGAATCTCAAACTGGACTCACAGGAGACGTTAAAATCATAGAAAGTGAGAGTGTCAGTCCTCTTGTATTTAGGTCGCCATTGTGATTTTTCTATTAAACTCGGAAGCAATTTCTGTGTTTCATCGTCAATAAGAAGGTCCAAGGGATACATTAAACCTGAAGTGAAGCATCGGAATCTAAAACTGGACTCACAGGAGACGTTCAAATCATAGAAAGTGAAAGTGTCAGTCCTCTTGTACTTAAGTCGGCATTGTGCCATTTGTATTAAATTCAGGTGCAATGTCACTGTTTCATCGTCAATAAGAAGGTCCAAGGGATACAGTACACCTGAAGTGAAGCATCGCAAGCTAAAACTGGACTCACAGGAAATGTTCAAATCATAGAAAGTGAGAGTGTCAGTCCTCTTGTACTTAAGTCGGCATTGTGGCATTTGTATTAAATTCGGATGCAATTTCTGTGTTTCATCGTCAATAACAAGGTCCAAGGGATACAGTAAACCTGAAGTGAAGCATCGGAATCTAAAACTGGACTCACAGGAGAGGTTAAAATCATAGAAAGTTAGAGTGTCCCTCCTCTTGTACTTGAGTCGCTATTGTGCCTTTTGTATTAAATTTGGGTGCAATTTCTGTGTTTCATCTTCAATAAGAAGGTCCAAGTGATACAGTACCCGGAAGTGAGCATCGGAATCTAGAACTGGACTCACAAGAGAGGTTCAAATCATAGAAAGGTAGAATGTCAGTCCACCTGTACTTTAGTCGGCCTTGTGCCTTTTGTATTAAATTCGGATGCAATTTCTGTGTTTCATCGTCAATAAGTAGGTCCAAGGGTTACAGTAAACATGAAGTGAAGCATCGGAATCTAAAACTGGACTCACTGGAGAGATTCAAATCATAGAAAGTTAAAGTGTCACTCCTCTTGTACATAAGTCGGTATTGTGCCTTTTGTATTAAATTCGGATGCAATTTCTGTGTTTCATCGTCAATAAGAAGGTCCAAGGGATACAGTAAACCTTAAGTGAAGCATCGGAATCTGAAACTGGACTCACAGGAGAGGTTCAAATCATAGAAAGAGAGAGTGTCAGTTCTCTTGTACTTAAGTCGCCATTGTGCCTCTTGTATTAAATTCGGATGCAATTTCTGTGTTTCAACGTCAATAAGAAGGTACAAGGGATACAGTAAACCTGAAGTGAAGCATCGGAATCTAAAACTGGACTCACAGGAGACGTTAAAATCATAGAAAGTGAGAGTGTCAGTCCTCTTGTATTTAGGTCGCCATTGTGATTTTTCTATTAAACTCGGAAGCAATTTCTGTGTTTCATCGTCAATAAGAAGGTCCAAGGGATACAGTAAACCTGAAGTGAAGCATCGGATTCTTAAACTGGACTCACAGGAGAGGTTCAAATCATAGAAAGTTAAAGTGACAGTCCTCTTGTACTTAAGTCGGCATTGTACTTTTTGTATTAAATTCGGATGCAAACTCTGTGTTTCATCGTCAATAAGAAGGTCCAAGGGATACAGTAAACCTGAAGAGAAGCATCGGAATCTAAAACTGGACTCACAGGAGAGGTTCAAATCATAGAAAGTGAGAGTGTCAGTCCTCTTGTACTTAAGTCGGCATTGTGCCTTTTGAATTTAATTGCGATGCAATTCCTGTGTTTCATCGCCAATAAGAATGTGCAGGGTATACAGTAAACCTGAAGTGAAGCATCGGAATCTAAACTGGACTCACAGGAGAGGTTCAAATCATAGAAAGTTAGAGTGCCAGTCCCCTTGTACTTAAGTCGGCATTGTGCCTTTTGTATTAAATTCGGATGCAAACTCTGTGTTTCATCGTCAATAAGAAGGTCCAAGGGATACAGTAAACCTGAAGTGAAGCATCGGAATCTTAAACTGGATCACAGGAGAGGTTCAATTCATAGAAAATTATAGTGTCAGTACTCTTGTACTTACGTCGGCATTGTGTTTCTTTAATTTAATTCCGATGCAATTTCTGTGTTTCATCGTCAATAAGAAGGTCTAAGGGATACAGTAAACCTGAAGTGAAGCATCGGAATCTAAAACTGGACTCACAGGAGACGTTCAAATCATAGAAAGTGAAAGTGTCAGTCCTCTTGTACTTAAGTCGGCATTGTCCATTTGTATTAAATTCAGGTGCAATGTCACTGTTTCATCGTCGATAAGAAGGTCCAAGGGATACAGTACACCTGAAGTGAAGCATCGCAAGCTAAAACTGGACTCACAGGAAATGTTCAAATCATAGAAAGTGAGAGTGTCAGTCCTCTTGTACTTAAGTCGGCATTGTGGCATTTGTATTAAATTCGGATGCAATATCTGTGTTTCATCGTCAATAAGAAGGTCCAAGGGATACAGTAAACCTGAAGTGAAACTTCGGAATCTAAAACTGGACTCACTGGAGAGATTCAAATCATAGAAAGTTAAAGTGTCACTCCTCTTGTACATAAGTCGGTATTGTGCCTTTTGTATTAAATTCGGATGCAATTTCTGTGTTTCATCGTCAATAAGAAGGTCCAAGGGATACAGTAAACCTTAAGTGAAGCATCGGAATCTGAAACTGGACTCACAGGAGAGGTTCAAATCATAGAAAGAGAGAGTGTCAGTTCTCTTGTACTTAAGTCGCCATTGTGCCTCTTGTATTAAATTCGGATGCAATTTCTGTGTTTCAACGTCAATAAGAAGGTACAAGGGATACAGTAAACCTGAAGTGAAGCATCGGAATCTAAAACTGGACTCACAGGAGACGTTAAAATCATAGAAAGTGAGAGTGTCAGTCCTCTTGTATTTAGGTCGCCATTGTGATTTTTCTATTAAACTCGGAAGCAATTTCTGTGTTTCATCGTCAATAAGAAGGTCCAAGGGATACATTAAACCTGAAGTGAAGCATCGGAATCTAAAACTGGACTTACAGGAGACGTTCAAATCATAGAAAGTGAAAGTGTCAGTCCTCTTGTACTTAAGTCGGCATTGTGCCATTTGTATTAAATTCAGGTGCAATGTCACTGTTTCATCGTCAATAAGAAGGTCCAAGGGATACAGTACACCTGAAGTGAAGCATCGCAAGCTAAAACTGGACTCACAGGAAATGTTCAAATCATAGAAAGTGAGAGTGTCAGTCCTCTTGTACTTAAGTCGGCATTGTGGCATTTGTATTAAATTCGGATGCAATTTCTGTGTTTCATCGTCGATAACAAGGTCCAAGGGATACAGTAAACCTGAAGTGAAGCATCGGAATCTAAAACTGGACTCACAGGAGAGGTTAAAATCATAGAAAGTTAGAGTGTCACTCCTCTTGTACTTGAGTCGCTATTGTGCCTTTTGTATTAAATTTGGGTGCAATTTCTGTGTTTCATCTTCAATAAGAAGGTCCAAGTGATACAGTACCCGGAAGTGAGCATCGGAATCTAGAACTGGACTCACAAGAGAGGTTCAAATCATAGAAAGGTAGAATGTCAGTCCACCTGTACTTTAGTCGGCCTTGTGCCTTTTGTATTAAATTCGGATGCAATTTCTGTGTTTCATCGTCAATAAGTAGGTCCAAGGGTTACAGTAAACATGAAGTGAAGCATCGGAATCTAAAACTGGACTCACTGGAGAGATTCAAATCATAGAAAGTTAAAGTGTCACTCCTCTTGTTCATAAGTCGGTATTGTGCCTTTTGTATTAAATTCGGATGCAATTTCTGTGTTTCATCGTCAATAAGAAGGTCCAAGGGATACAGTAAACCTTAAGTGAAGCATCGGAATCTGAAACTGGACTCACAGGAGAGGTTCAAATCATAGAAAGAGAGAGTGTCAGTTCTCTTGTACTTAAGTCGCCATTGTGCCTCTTGTATTAAATTCGGATGCAATTTCTGTGTTTCAACGTCAATAAGAAGGTACAAGGGATACAGTAAACCTGAAGTGAAGCATCGGAATCTAAAACTGGACTCACAGGAGACGTTAAAATCATAGAAAGTGAGAGTGTCAGTCCTCTTGTATTTAGGTCGCCATTGTGATTTTTCTATTAAACTCGGAAGCAATTTCTGTGTTTCATCGTCAATAAGAAGGTCCAAGGGATACAGTAAACCTGAAGTGAAGCATCGGATTCTTAAACTGGACTCACAGGAGAGGTTCAAATCATAGAAAGTTAAAGTGACAGTCCTCTTGTACTTAAGTCGGCATTGTACTTTTTGTATTAAATTCGGATGCAAACTCTGTGTTTCATCGTCAATAAGAAGGTCCAAGGGATACAGTAAACCTGAAGAGAAGCATCGGAATCTAAAACTGGACTCACAGGAGAGGTTCAAATCATAGAAAGTGAGAGTGTCAGTCCTCTTGTACTTAAGTCGGCATTGTGCCTTTTGAATTTAATTGCGATGCAATTCCTGTGTTTCATCGCCAATAAGAATGTGCAGGGTATACAGTAAACCTGAAGTGAAGCATCGGAATCTAAACTGGACTCACAGGAGAGGTTCAAATCATAGAAAGTTAGAGTGCCAGTCCCCTTGTACTTAAGTCGGCATTGTGCCTTTTGTATGAAATTCGGATGCAAACTCTGTGTTTCATCGTCAATAAGAAGGTCCAAGGGATACAGTAAACCTGAAGTGAAGCATCGGAATCTTAAACTGGATCACAGGAGAGGTTCAATTCATAGAAAATTATAGTGTCAGTACTCTTGTACTTACGTCGGCATTGTGTTTCTTTAATTTAATTCCGATGCAATTTCTTGTTTCATCGTCAATAAGAAGGTCTAAGGGATACAGTAAACCTGAAGTGAAGCATCGGAATCTAAAACTGGACTCACAGGAGACGTTCAAATCATAGAAAGTGAAAGTGTCAGTCCTCTTGTACTTAAGTCGGCATTGTCCATTTGTATTAAATTCAGGTGCAATGTCACTGTTTCATCGTCGATAAGAAGGTCCAAGGGATACAGTACACCTGAAGTGAAGCATCGCAAGCTAAAACTGGACTCACAGGAAATGTTCAAATCATAGAAAGTAAGAGTGTCAGTCCTCTTGTACTTAAGTCGGCATTGTGGCATTTGTATTAAATTCGGATGCAATTTCTGTGTTTCATCGTCAATAAGAAGGTCCAAGGGATACAGTTAACCTGAAGTGAAACTTCGGAATCTAAAACTGGACTCACAGGAGAGGTTCAAATCATAGAATGTGAGAGTGTCAGTCCTCTTGTACTTAAGTCGGCATTGTGCCTTTTGAATTTAATTCCGATGCAATTTCTGTGTTTCATCGTCAATAAGATGGTGCAAGGTATACAGTAAACCTGAAGTGAAGCATCAGAATCTGAAACTGGACTCACAGGAGAGGTTCAAATCATTGAAAGTAAGAGTGTCAGTCCTCTTGTACTTAAGTCGCCATAGTGCCTTTTGTATTAAATTCGGATCCAATTTCTGTGTTTCATCGTCAATAAGAAGGTCCATGGGATACAGTAAACCTGAAGTGAAGCATCGCAAGCTAAAACTGGACTCACAGGAAATGTTCAAAATATAGAAAGTGAGAGTGTCCGTCCTCTTGTACTTAAGTCGGCATTGTGGCATTTATATTAAATTCGGATGCAATTTCTGTGTTTCATCGTCAATAAGAAGGTCCAAGGGATACAGTAAACCTGAAGTGAATCATCGGAATCTAAAACTGGACTCACAGGAGACGTTCAAATCATAGAAAGTGACAGTGTCAGTCCTCTTTTACTTAAGTCGCCATTGTGGCATTTGTATTAAATTCGGATGCAATTTCTGTGTTTCATCGTCAATAAGAAGGCCAAGGGATATAGTAAACCTGAAGTGAAGCATCGGAATCTAAAACTGGACTCACGGGAGAGGTTCAAATCATAGAAAGTTAGAGTGTCAGTCCTCTTGTACTGAAGTCGGCATTGTGCCTTTTGTATTAAATTAGGATGCAATTTCTGTGTTTCATCGTCAATAAGAAGGTCCGAGGGATACAGTAAACCTGAAGTGATGCGTCGGAATCTAAAACTAGACTCACAGGAGAGGTTCAAATCATACAAAGTTAGAGTGTTTGTCCTCTTTTACTTAAGTCGGCATTGTGCCTTTTGTATTAAATTCCGATGCAATTTCTATGTTTAATCGTTAACAAGAAGGTACAAGGTATACAGTAAACCTGGAGTGAAGCATCGTAATTTAAAACCGGACTCACAGGAGAGGTTCAAATCATGGAAAGAGAGAGTGTCAGTCCTCTTGTACTTAAGTCGGCATTGTGCCATATGTAATAAATTCGGATGCAATTCCTGTGTTTCATAGTCAATAAGAAGGTCCAAGGGATACAGTAAACCTGAAGTGAAACATCGGAATCTAAAACTGGACTCACAGGAGAGATTCAAATCATAGAAAGTTAGAGTGTCACTCCTCTTGCACTTAAGTCGGTATTCTGCCATTTGTATTACATTCGGATGCAATTTCTGTGTTTCATCGTCAATAAGTAAGACCAAGGGATAAAGTAAACCTGAAGTGAAGCATCTGAATCTAAAACTGGACTCACAGGAGAGGTTCAAATCATAGAAAGTTAGAATGTCAGTCCTCTTGTACTTAAGATGGCATTGTGCCTATTGTATTAAATTCGGATGCAATATCTGTGTTTCATCGTCAATAAGAAGGTGCAAGGTATACAGTAAACCTAAAGTGAAGCATCGGAATCTAAAACTGGACTCACAGGAGAGGTTCAAATCATAGAAAGTGAGAGTGTCAGTCCTCTTGTACTAAAGTTGGCATTGTGGCATTTGTATTAAATTTGGATGCAATTTCTGTGTTTCATCGTCAACAAGAAGTTCCAAGGGATACAGTAAACCTTATGTGATGGAGCGGAATCTAACACTGGACTCACAGAAGAGTTTCAAATCATAGAAAGTGAGAGTGTCAGTCCTCTTGTACTTAAGTCGCCATTGTGATTTTTGTATTAAATTCGGATGCAATTTCTGTGTTTCACCGTCAATAAGAAGGTCCAAGGGATACAGTAAACCTGTAGTGAAGCATCGGAATCTAAAACTGGACTCACAGGAGAGGTTCAAACCATAGAATGTTAGAGTGTCAGTCCTCTTGTACTTAAGTCGGCATTAAACCTTTTGTATTGAATTCGGATGCAAACACTGTGTTTCATAGTCAATAAGAAGGTCCAAGAGATACAGTAAACCTGAAGTGAAGCTACGGAATCTAAAACTGGACTCACAGGAGAGGTTCTAATCATAGAAAGTGAGAGTGTCAGTCCTCTTGTACTTAAGTCGGCATTGTGCCTTTTGAATTTAATTTCGATGCAATTTCTGTGTTTCATCGTCAATAAGAAGGTGCAAGGTATACAGTAAACCTGAAGTGAAGCATCGGAATCTGAAACTGGACTCACCGGAAAGGTTCAAATCACTGAAAGTGAGAGTGTCAGTCCTCTTGTACTTAAGTCGCCATTGTGCCTTTTGTATTAAATTCGGATCCAATTTCTGTGTTTCATCGTCAATAAGAAGGACCAAGGGATACAGTAAACCTGAAGTGAAGCATCGGAATCTAAAACTGGACTCACAGGAGGGGTTCAAATCATAGAAAGTTAGAGTGTCATTACTCTTGTACTTAAGTCGGCATTGTGCCTTTTGTATTAAATTCGGATGCAAAATCTGTGTTTCATCGTCAATAAGAAGGTCCAAGTGATACAGTAAACCTGAAGTGAAGCATCGGAATATAAAACTGGTCTCACAGGAGAGGTTCAAATCATAGATAGTGAGAGTGTCAGTCCTCTTGTACTTAAGTCGGTATTGTGCCATTTGTATTAAATTCGGGTGCAATTTCTTTGTTTCAACGTCAATAAGAATGTCCAAGGGATACAGTAAACCTGAAGTGAAGCATCAGACTCTAAAACTGGACTCACAGGAAAGGTTCAAATCATAGAAAGTGACAGTGTCAGTCCTCTTGTACTTAAGTCGGCATTGTGGCATTTGTATTAAATTCGGATGCAACATCTGTGTTTCATCGTCAATAAGAAGGTCCAAGGGATATAGTAAACCTGAAGTGAAGCATCGGAATCTAAAACTGGACTAACGGGAGAGGTTCAAATCATAGAAAGTTAGAGTGTCAGTCCTCTTGTACTTAAGTCGGCATTGTGCTATTTGTATTAAATTCGGATGCAATTTATGTGTTTCATCGTCAATAAGTAAGTCCAAGGGATAAAGTAAACCTGAAGTGAAGCATCTGAATCTAAAACTGGACTCACAGGAGAGGTTCAAATCATAGAGAGTTAGAATGTCAGTCCTCTTGTACTTAAGTCGGCATTGTGCCTATTGTATTAAATTCGGATGCAATATCTGTGTTTCATCGTCAATAAGAAGGTGCAAGGTATACAGTAAACCTAAAGTGAAGCATCGGAATCTAAAACTGGACTCACAGGAGAGGTTCAAATCATAGAAAGTGAGAGTGTCAGTCCTCTCGTACTAAAGTCGGCATTGTGGCATTTGTATTAAATTCGGATGCAATTTCTGTGTTTCATCGTCAATAAGAAGGTCCAAGGGATACAGTAAACCTTATGTGATGCATCGGAATCTAACACTGGACTCACAGAAGAGTTTCAAATCATAGAAAGTGAGAGTGTCCGTCCTCTTGTACTTAAGTCGCCATTGTGATTTTTGTATTAAATTCAGATGCAATTTCTGTGTTTCATCGTCAATAAGAAGGTCCAAGGGATACAGTAAACCTGTAGTGAAGCATCGGAATCTAAAACTGGACTCACAGGAGAGGCTCAAATCATAGAAATTTAGAGTGTCAGTCCTCTTGTACTTAAGTCGGCATTAAAACTTTTGTATTAAATTCGGATGCAAACACTGTGTTTCATAGTCAATAAGAAGGTCCAAGGGATACAGTAAACCTGAAGTGAAGCTTCGGAATCTAAAAGTGGACTCACAGGAGAGGTTCTAATCATAGAAAGTGAGAGTGTCAGTCCTCTTGTACTTAAGTCGGCATTGTGCCTTTTGAATTTAATTTCGATGCAATTTCTGTGTTTCATCGTCAATAAGAAGGTGCAAGGTATACAGTAAAACTGAAGTGAAGCATCGGAATCTGAAACTGGACTCACCGGAAAGGTTCAAATCACTGAAAGTGAGAGTGTCAGTCCTCTTGTACTTAAGTCGCCATTGTGCCTTTTGTATAAAATTCGGATCCAATTTCTGTGTTTTATCGTCAATAAGAAGGACCAAGGGATACAGTAAACCTGAAGTGAAGCATCGGAATCTAAAACTGGACTCACAGGAGGGGTTCAAATCATAGATAGTTAGAGTGTCATTACTCTTGTACTTAAGTCGGCATTGTGCCTTTTGTATTAAATTCGGATGCAAAATCTGTGTTTCATCGTCAATAAGAAGGTCCAAGTGATACAGTAAAACTGAAGTGAAGCATCGGAATATAAAACTGGTCTCACAGGAGAGGTTCAAATCATAGATAGTGAGAGTGTCAGTCCTCCTGTACATAAGTCGGTATTGTGCCATTTGTATTAAATTCGGGTGCAATTTCTTTGATTCATCGTCAATAAGAATGTCCAAGGGATACAGTAAACCTGAAGTGAAGCATCAGACTCTAAAACTGGACTCACAGGAAAGGTTCAAATCATAGAAAGTGACAGTGTCAGTCCTCTTGTACTTAAGTCGGCATTGTGGCATTTGTATTAAATTCGGATGCAACATCTGTGTTTCATCGTCAATAAGAAGGTCCAAGGGATATAGTAAACCTGAAGTGAAGCATCGGAATCTAAAACTGGACTCACCCGAGAGGTTCAAATCATAGAAAGTTAGAATGTCAGTCCTCTTGTACTTAAGTTGGCATTGTGCTATTTGTATTAAATTCGGATGCAATTTCTGTGTTTCATCGTCAATAAGTAAGTCCAAGGGATAAAGCAAACCTGAAGTGAAGCATCTGAATCTAAAACTGGACTCACAGGAGAGGTTCAAATCACAGAAAGTTAGAATGTCAGTCCTCTTGTACTTAAGTCGGCATTGTGCCTATTGTATTAAATTCGGATGCTATATCTGTGTTTCATCGTCAATAAGAAGGTGCAAGGTATACAGTAAACCTAAAGTGAAGCATCGGAATCTAAAACTGGACTCACAGGAGAGGTTCAAATCATAGAAAGTGAGAGTGTCAGTCCTCTCGTACTAAAGTCGGCATTGTGGCATTTGTATTAAATTCGGATGCAATTTCTGTGTTTCATCGTCAATAAGAAGGTCCAAGGGATACAGTAAACCTTATGTGATGCATCGGAATCTAACACTGGACTCACAGAAGAGTTTCAAATCATAGAGAGTGAGAGTGTCAGTCCTCTTGTACTTAAGTCGCCATTGTGAATTTTGTATTAAATTCGGATGCAATTTCTGTGTTTCATCGTCAATAAGAAGGTCCAAGGGATACAGTAAACCTGTAGTGAAGCATCGGAATCTAAAACTGGACTCACAGGAGAGGTTCAAATCATAGAAACTTAGAGTGTCAGTCCTCTTGTACTTAAGTCGGCATTAAACCTTTTGTATTAAATTCGGATGCAAACACTGTGTTTCATAGTCAATAAGAAGGTCCAAGGGATACAGTAAACCTGAAGTGAAGCTTCGGAATCTAAAACTGGACTCACAGGAGAGGTTCTAATCATAGAAAGTGAGAGTGTCAGCCCTCTTGTACTTAAGTCGGCATTGTGCCTTTTGAATTTCATTTCGATGCAATTTCTGTGTTTCATCGTCAATAAGAAGGTGCAAGGTATACAGTAAAACTGAAGTGAAGCATCGGAATATGAAACTGGACTCACCGGAAAGGTTCAAATCACTGAAAGTGAGAGTGTCAGTCCTCTTGTATTTAAGTCGCCATTGTGCCTTTTGTATTAAATTCGGATCCAATTTCTGTGTTTTATCGTCAATAAGAAGGACCAAGGGATACAGTAAACCTGAAGTGAAGCATCGGAATCAAAAACTGGACTCACAGGAGGGGTTCAAATCATAGAAAATTAGAGTGTCATTACTCTTGTATTTAAGTCGGCATTTTGCCTTTTGTATTAAATTCGGATGCAAAATCTGTGTTTCATCGTCAATAAGAAGGTCCAAGTGATACAGTAAACCTGAAGTGAAGCATCGGAATATAAAACTGGTCTCACAGGAGAGGTTCAAATCATAGAGAGTGAGAGTGTCAGTCCTCTTGTACTTAAGTCGGCATTGTGCCTTTTGAGTTTAATTCCGATGCAATTTCTGTGTTTCATCGTCAATAACAAGGTGCAAGGTATACAGTAAACCTGAAGTGAAGCATCGGAATCTGAAACTGGACTCACAGGAGAGGTTCAAATCATAGAAAGTGAGAGTGTCAGTCCTCTTGTACTTAAGTCGGTATTGTGCCATTTGTATTAAATTCGGGTGCAATTTCTGTGTTTCATCGTCAATAAGAATGTCCAAGGGATACAGTAAACCTGAAGTGAAGCATCAGACTCTAAAACTGGACTCACAGGAAAGGTTCAAATCATAGAAAGTGACAGTGTCAGTCCTCTTGTACTTAAGTCGGCATTGTGGCATTTGTATTAAATTCGGATGCAACATCTGTGTTTCATCGTCAATAAGAAGGTCCAAGGGATATAGTAAACCTGAAGTGAAGCATCGGAATCTAAAACTGGACTCACGGGAGAGGTTCAAATCATAGAAAGTTAGAGTGTCAGTCCTCTTGTACTTAAGTCGGCATTGTGCTATTTGTATTAAATTCGGATGCAATTCCCGTGTTTCATAGTCAACAAGAAGGTCCAAGTGATACAGTAAACCTGAAGTAAAACATCGGGATCTAAAACTGGACTCACAGGAGAGATTCAAATCATAGAAAGTTAGAGTGTCACACCTCTTGTACTTAAGTCGGTATTGTGCCTTTTGTATTAAATTCCGATGGAATTTCTGTGTATTATCGTCAATAAGAAGGTCGAAGGTATACAGTAAACCTGAAGTGAAGCATCGGAATCTAAAACTGGACTTGCAGGAGAGGTTCAAATCATAGAAAGTTAGAGTGTCAGTCCTCTTTTACGTAAGTCGGCATTGTGCCTTTTGTATTAAATTCGGATGAAATTTCTGTGTTTCATCGTCAATAAGAAGGTCCAAGGGATACAGTAAACCTGAAGTGAAGCATCAGAATCTAAAACTGGACTCACAGGAGAGGTTCAAATCATAGTAAGAGGGAGTGTCAGTCCTCTTGTACTTTAGTCGCCATTGTGCCTTTTGTATTAAATTCGGATGCAATTTCTGTGTTTCATCGTAATTAAGAAGGTCCAAGGGATACAGAAAACCTGAAGTGAAGCATCGGATTCTTAAACTGGACCCAAAGGAGAGGTTCAAATCATAGAAAGTTAGTGTGTCAGTCCTCTTGTACTTAAGTCGGCATTGTACCTTTTGTATTAAATTCGGATGCAAACTCTGTGTTTCATCGTCAATAAGAAGGTCCAAGGGATACAGTAAACCTAAAGTGAAGCATCGGAATCTAAAACTGGACTCACAGGAGAGATTCAAATCATAGAATGTTAAAGTGTCACTCCTCTTGTTCATAAGTCGGTATTGTGCCTTTTGTATTAAATTCGGATGCAATTTCTGTGTTTCATCGTCGATAAGTAGGTCCCAGGGATACAGTAAACCTTAAGTGAAGCATAGGAATCTAAAACTGGACTCACTGGAGAGGTTCAAATCATAGAAAGTTAGAGTATCAGTCCTCTTTTACTTAGGTCGGCACTGTGCCTTTTGTATTAAATTCCGATGCAATTTCTGTGTTTCATCGTCAATCAGATGGTCCAAGGTATACAGTAAAACTGAAGTGAAGCATCGGAATCTAAAACTGGACTCACAGGAGAGATTCAAATCATAGAAAGTTAGAGTGTCACTCCTCTTGTACTTAAGTCGGTATTTTGCCATTTGTATTAAATTCGGATGCAATTTCTGTGTTTCACCGTCAATAAGAAGGTCCAAGGGATACAGTAAACCTGTAGTGAAGCATCGGAATCTAAAACTGGACTCACAGGAGAGGTTCAAACCATAGAATGTTAGAGTGTCAGTCCTCTTGTACTTAAGTCGGCATTAAACCTTTTGTATTGAATTCGGATGCAAACACTGTGTTTCATAGTCAATAAGAAGGTCCAAGAGATACAGTAAACCTGAAGTGAAGCTACGGAATCTAAAACTGGACTCACAGGAGAGGTTCTAATCATAGAAAGTGAGAGTGTCAGTCCTCTTGTACTTAAGTCGGCATTGTGCCTTTTGAATTTAATTTCGATGCAATTTCTGTGTTTCATCGTCAATAAGAAGGTGCAAGGTATACAGTAAACCTGAAGTGAAGCATCGGAATCTGAAACTGGACTCACCGGAAAGGTTCAAATCACTGAAAGTGAGAGTGTCAGTCCTCTTGTACTTAAGTCGCCATTGTGCCTTTTGTATTAAATTCGGATCCAATTTCTGTGTTTCATCGTCAATAAGAAGGACCAAGGGATACAGTAAACCTGAAGTGAAGCATCGGAATCTAAAACTGGACTCACAGGAGGGGTTCAAATCATAGAAAGTTAGAGTGTCATTACTCTTGTACTTAAGTCGGCATTGTGCCTTTTGTATTAAATTCGGATGCAAAATCTGTGTTTCATCGTCAATAAGAAGGTCCAAGTGATACAGTAAACCTGAAGTGAAGCATCGGAATATAAAACTGGTCTCACAGGAGAGGTTCAAATCATAGATAGTGAGAGTGTCAGTCCTCTTGTACTTAAGTCGGTATTGTGCCATTTGTATTAAATTCGGGTGCAATTTCTTTGTTTCAACGTCAATAAGAATGTCCAAGGGATACAGTAAACCTGAAGTGAAGCATCAGACTCTAAAACTGGACTCACAGGAAAGGTTCAAATCATAGAAAGTGACAGTGTCAGTCCTCTTGTACTTAAGTCGGCATTGTGGCATTTGTATTAAATTCGGATGCAACATCTGTGTTTCATCGTCAATAAGAAGGTCCAAGGGATATAGTAAACCTGAAGTGAAGCATCGGAATCTAAAACTGGACTAACGGGAGAGGTTCAAATCATAGAAAGTTAGAGTGTCAGTCCTCTTGTACTTAAGTCGGCATTGTGCTATTTGTATTAAATTCGGATGCAATTTATGTGTTTCATCGTCAATAAGTAAGTCCAAGGGATAAAGTAAACCTGAAGTGAAGCATCTGAATCTAAAACTGGACTCACAGGAGAGGTTCAAATCATAGAGAGTTAGAATGTCAGTCCTCTTGTACTTAAGTCGGCATTGTGCCTATTGTATTAAATTCGGATGCAATATCTGTGTTTCATCGTCAATAAGAAGGTGCAAGGTATACAGTAAACCTAAAGTGAAGCATCGGAATCTAAAACTGGACTCACAGGAGAGGTTCAAATCATAGAAAGTGAGAGTGTCAGTCCTCTCGTACTAAAGTCGGCATTGTGGCATTTGTATTAAATTCGGATGCAATTTCTGTGTTTCATCGTCAATAAGAAGGTCCAAGGGATACAGTAAACCTTATGTGATGCATCGGAATCTAACACTGGACTCACAGAAGAGTTTCAAATCATAGAAAGTGAGAGTGTCCGTCCTCTTGTACTTAAGTCGCCATTGTGATTTTTGTATTAAATTCAGATGCAATTTCTGTGTTTCATCGTCAATAAGAAGGTCCAAGGGATACAGTAAACCTGTAGTGAAGCATCGGAATCTAAAAATGGACTCACAGGAGAGGCTCAAATCATAGAAATTTAGAGTGTCAGTCCTCTTGTACTTAAGTCGGCATTAAAACTTTTGTATTAAATTCGGATGCAAACACTGTGTTTCATAGTCAATAAGAAGGTCCAAGGGATACAGTAAACCTGAAGTGAAGCTTCGGAATCTAAAAGTGGACTCACAGGAGAGGTTCTAATCATAGAAAGTGAGAGTGTCAGTCCTCTTGTACTTAAGTCGGCATTGTGCCTTTTGAATTTAATTTCGATGCAATTTCTGTGTTTCATCGTCAATAAGAAGGTGCAAGGTATACAGTAAAACTGAAGTGAAGCATCGGAATCTGAAACTGGACTCACCGGAAAGGTTCAAATCACTGAAAGTGAGAGTGTCAGTCCTCTTGTACTTAAGTCGCCATTGTGCCTTTTGTATTAAATTCGGATCCAATTTCTGTGTTTTATCGTCAATAAGAAGGACCAAGGGATACAGTAAACCTGAAGTGAAGCATCGGAATCTAAAACTGGACTCACAGGAGGGGTTCAAATCATAGATAGTTAGAGTGTCATTACTCTTGTACTTAAGTCGGCATTGTGCCTTTTGTATTAAATTCGGATGCAAAATCTGTGTTTCATCGTCAATAAGAAGGTCCAAGTGATACAGTAAAACTGAAGTGAAGCATCGGAATATAAAACTGGTCTCACAGGAGAGGTTCAAATCATAGATAGTGAGAGTGTCAGTCCTCCTGTACATAAGTCGGTATTGTGCCATTTGTATTAAATTCGGGTGCAATTTCTTTGATTCATCGTCAATAAGAATGTCCAAGGGATACAGTAAACCTGAAGTGAAGCATCAGACTCTAAAACTGGACTCACAGGAAAGGTTCAAATCATAGAAAGTGACAGTGTCAGTCCTCTTGTACTTAAGTCGGCATTGTGGCATTTGTATTAAATTCGGATGCAACATCTGTGTTTCATCGTCAATAAGAAGGTCCAAGGGATATAGTAAACCTGAAGTGAAGCATCGGAATCTAAAACTGGACTCACCCGAGAGGTTCAAATCATAGAAAGTTAGAATGTCAGTCCTCTTGTACTTAAGTTGGCATTGTGCTATTTGTATTAAATTCGGATGCAATTTCTGTGTTTCATCGTCAATAAGTAAGTCCAAGGGATAAAGCAAACCTGAAGTGAAGCATCTGAATCTAAAACTGGACTCACAGGAGAGGTTCAAATCACAGAAAGTTAGAATGTCAGTCCTCTTGTACTTAAGTCGGCATTGTGCCTATTGTATTAAATTCGGATGCTATATCTGTGTTTCATCGTCAATAAGAAGGTGCAAGGTATACAGTAAACCTAAAGTGAAGCATCGGAATCTAAAACTGGACTCACAGGAGAGGTTCAAATCATAGAAAGTGAGAGTGTCAGTCCTCTCGTACTAAAGTCGGCATTGTGGCATTTGTATTAAATTCGGATGCAATTTCTGTGTTTCATCGTCAATAAGAAGGTCCAAGGGATACAGTAAACCTTATGTGATGCATCGGAATCTAACACTGGACTCACAGAAGAGTTTCAAATCATAGAGAGTGAGAGTGTCAGTCCTCTTGTACTTAAGTCGCCATTGTGAATTTTGTATTAAATTCGGATGCAATTTCTGTGTTTCATCGTCAATAAGAAGGTCCAAGGGATACAGTAAACCTGTAGTGAAGCATCGGAATCTAAAACTGGACTCACAGGAGAGGTTCAAATCATAGAAACTTAGAGTGTCAGTCCTCTTGTACTTAAGTCGGCATTAAACCTTTTGTATTAAATTCGGATGCAAACACTGTGTTTCATAGTCAATAAGAAGGTCCAAGGGATACAGTAAACCTGAAGTGAAGCTTCGGAATCTAAAACTGGACTCACAGGAGAGGTTCTAATCATAGAAAGTGAGAGTGTCAGCCCTCTTGTACTTAAGTCGGCATTGTGCCTTTTGAATTTCATTTCGATGCAATTTCTGTGTTTCATCGTCAATAAGAAGGTGCAAGGTATACAGTAAAACTGAAGTGAAGCATCGGAATATGAAACTGGACTCACCGGAAAGGTTCAAATCACTGAAAGTGAGAGTGTCAGTCCTCTTGTATTTAAGTCGCCATTGTGCCTTTTGTATTAAATTCGGATCCAATTTCTGTGTTTTATCGTCAATAAGAAGGACCAAGGGATACAGTAAACCTGAAGTGAAGCATCGGAATCAAAAACTGGACTCACAGGAGGGGTTCAAATCATAGAAAATTAGAGTGTCATTACTCTTGTATTTAAGTCGGCATTTTGCCTTTTGTATTAAATTCGGATGCAAAATCTGTGTTTCATCGTCAATAAGAAGGTCCAAGTGATACAGTAAACCTGAAGTGAAGCATCGGAATATAAAACTGGTCTCACAGGAGAGGTTCAAATCATAGAGAGTGAGAGTGTCAGTCCTCTTGTACTTAAGTCGGCATTGTGCCTTTTGAGTTTAATTCCGATGCAATTTCTGTGTTTCATCGTCAATAACAAGGTGCAAGGTATACAGTAAACCTGAAGTGAAGCATCGGAATCTGAAACTGGACTCACAGGAGAGGTTCAAATCATAGAAAGTGAGAGTGTCAGTCCTCTTGTACTTAAGTCGGTATTGTGCCATTTGTATTAAATTCGGGTGCAATTTCTGTGTTTCATCGTCAATAAGAATGTCCAAGGGATACAGTAAACCTGAAGTGAAGCATCAGACTCTAAAACTGGACTCACAGGAATGGTTCAAATCATAGAAAGTGACAGTGTCAGTCCTCTTGTACTTAAGTCGGCATTGTGGCATTTGTATTAAATTCGGATGCAACATCTGTGTTTCATCGTCAATAAGAAGGTCCAAGGGATATAGTAAACCTGAAATGAAGCATCGGAATCTAAAACTGGACTCACGGGAGAGGTTCAAATCATAGAAAGTTAGAGTGTCAGTCCTCTTGTACTTAAGTCGGCATTGTGCTATTTGTATTAAATTCGGATGCAATTCCCGTGTTTCATAGTCAACAAGAAGGTCCAAGTGATACAGTAAACCTGAAGTAAAACATCGGGATCTAAAACTGGACTCACAGGAGAGATTCAAATCATAGAAAGTTAGAGTGTCACACCTCTTGTACTTAAGTCGGTATTGTGCCTTTTGTATTAAATTCCGATGGAATTTCTGTGTATTATCGTCAATAAGAAGGTCGAAGGTATACAGTAAACCTGAAGTGAAGCATCGGAATCTAAAACTGGACTTGCAGGAGAGGTTCAAATCATAGAAAGTTAGAGTGTCAGTCCTCTTTTACGTAAGTCGGCATTGTGCCTTTTGTATTAAATTCGGATGAAATTTCTGTGTTTCATCGTCAATAAGAAGGTCCAAGGGATACAGTAAACCTGAAGTGAAGCATCAGAATCTAAAACTGGACTCACAGGAGAGGTTCAAATCATAGTAAGAGGGAGTGTCAGTCCTCTTGTACTTTAGTCGCCATTGTGCCTTTTGTATTAAATTCGGATGCAATTTCTGTGTTTCATCGTAATTAAGAAGGTCCAAGGGATACAGAAAACCTGAAGTGAAGCATCGGATTCTTAAACTGGACCCAAAGGAGAGGTTCAAATCATAGAAAGTTAGTGTGTCAGTCCTCTTGTACTTAAGTCGGCATTGTACCTTTTGTATTAAATTCGGATGCAAACTCTGTGTTTCATCGTCAATAAGAAGGTCCAAGGGATACAGTAAACCTAAAGTGAAGCATCGGAATCTAAAACTGGACTCACAGGAGAGATTCAAATCATAGAATGTTAAAGTGTCACTCCTCTTGTTCATAAGTCGGTATTGTGCCTTTTGTATTAAATTCGGATGCAATTTCTGTGTTTCATCGTCGATAAGTAGGTCCCAGGGATACAGTAAACCTTAAGTGAAGCATAGGAATCTAAAACTGGACTCACTGGAGAGGTTCAAATCATAGAAAGTTAGAGTATCAGTCCTCTTTTACTTAGGTCGGCACTGTGCCTTTTGTATTAAATTCCGATGCAATTTCTGTGTTTCATCGTCAATCAGATGGTCCAAGGTATACAGTAAAACTGAAGTGAAGCATCGGAATCTAAAACTGGACTCACAGGAGAGATTCAAATCATAGAAAGTTAGAGTGTCACTCCTCTTGTACTTAAGTCGGTATTTTGCCATTTGTATTACATTCGGATGCAATTTCTGTGTTTCATCGTCAATAAGAAAGTCCAAGGGATACAGTAAACATGAAGTGAAGCATCGGAATCTAAAACTGGACTCACAGGAGAGGTTCAAATCATAGAAAGTTAGAATGTCAGTCCTCTTGTACTTAAGTCGGCATTGTGCCTTTTGTATTAAATTCGGATGCAATATCTGTGTTTCATCGTCAATAAGAAGGTGCAAGGTATACAGTAAACCTAAAGTGAAGCATCGGAATCTAAAACTGGACTCACAGGAGAGGTTCAAATCATAGAAAGTGAGAGTGTCAGTCCTCTTGTACTTAAGTCGGCATTGTGGCATTTGTATTAAATTCGGATGCAATTTCTGTGTTTCATCGTCAATAAGAAGGTCCAAGGGATACAGTAAACCTGAAGTGATGCATCGGAATCTAACACTGGACTCACAGAAGAGTTTCCAATCATAGAAAGTGAGAGTGTCAGTGTTCTTGTACTTAAGTCGCCATTGTGATTTTTGTAAAAATTCGCATGCAATTTCTGTGTTTCATCGTCAATAAGAAGGACCAAGGGATACAGGAAACCTCAAGTGAAGCATCGGAATCTAAAACTGGACTCACGGGAGAGGTTCAAATCATAGAAAGTTAGAGTGTCAGTCCTCTTGTACTTAAGTCGGCATTCTGCTATTTGTATTAAATTCGGATGCAATTCCTGTGTTTCATAGTCAATAAGAAGGTCCAAGGGATACAGTAAACCTGAAGTGAAACAACGGGATCTAAAACTGGACTCACAGGAGAGATTCAAATCAAAGAGAGTTAGAGTGTCACTCCTCTTGTACTTAAGTCGGTATTGTGCCTTTTGTATTAAATTCGGATGCAATTTCTGTGTTTTATCGTCAATATGAAGGTCCAAGGTATACAGTAAACCAGAAGTGAAGCATCGGATTCTTAAACTGGACTCACAGGAGTGGTTCAAATCATTGAAAGAGAGAGTGTCAGTCCTCTTCTACTTAAGTCGGCATTGTGCCATTTGAATTTAATTCCGATGCAATTTCTGTGTTTCATCGTCAATACGAAGGTGCAGGGAATACAGTAAACCTGAAGTGAAGCATCGGAATCTAAAACTGGACTCACAGGAGAGGTTCAAATTATAGAATGTTAGAGTGTCAGTCCTCTTGTACTTAAGTCGGCATTGTGCCTTTTGTATAAAATTCGGATGCAAACTCTGTGTTTCATCGTCAATAAGAAGGTCCAAGGGATACAGTAAAACCTGAAGTGAAGCATCGGAATCTAAAACTGGACTCACAGGAGAGGTCCAAGTCATAGAAAGTTATAGTGTCAGTCCTCTTGTACTTAAGTCGGCATTTTGATTTTTGAATTTAATTCCGATGCAATTTCTGTGTTTCATTGTCAATAAGTAGGTCTAAGTGATACAGTAAACCTGAAGTTAAGCATCGGAATCTAAAACTGGACTCACAGGAGAGGTTCAAATCATAAAAAGTGAGAGTGTCAGTCCCCTTTTACTTAAGTCGGCATTGTGAGTTTCGATAATAATTCCGATGCAATTTCTGTGTTTCATCGTCAATAAGAAGGTCCAAGGGATACAGTAAACCTGAAGTGAAGCATCGGAATCTAAAACTGGACTCACAGGAGAGGTTCTAATCATAGAGAGTGAGAGTGTCAGTCCTCTTGTACTTAAGTCGGCATTGTGCCTTTTGAATTTAATTCCGATGCAATTTCTGTGTTTCATCGTCAATAACAAGGTGCAAGGTATACAGTAAACCTGAAGTGAAGCATCGGAATCTGAAACTGGACTCACAGGAGAGGTTCAAATCATAGAAAGTGAGATTGTCAGTCCTCTTGTACTTAAGTCGGCATTGTGCCATTTGTATTAAATTTGGATAAAATTTCTGTGTTTCACCGTCAATCAGATGGTCAAAGGTAAACAGTAAACCTGAAGTGAAGCATCGGAATCTAAAACTGGACTTACAGGAGAGGTTCAAATCATAGAAAGTTAAAGTGTCACTCCTCTTGTATTTAAGTCAGTATTGTGCCGTTTGTATTACATTCGGATGCAATTTCTATGTTTCATCGTCAATAAGAAAGTCCAAGGGATACAGTAAACCTGAAGTGAAGCATCGGAATCTAAAACTGGACTCACAGGAGAGGTTCAAATCATTGAAAGTTAGAATGTCAGTCCTCTTGTACTTAAGTCGCCATTGTGATTTTTGTATTAAATTCGGATGCAATTTCTGTGTTTCATCGTCAATAAGAAGGTCCAAGGGATACAGTAAACCTGTAGTGAAGCATCGGAATCTAAAACTGGACTCACAGGAGAGATTCAAATCATAGAATGTTAGAGTGTCAGTCCTCTTGTACTCAAGTCGGCTTTGAACCTTTTGTATTAAATTCGGATGCAAACACTGTGTTTCATCGTCAATAAGAAGGTCCAAGGGATACAGTAAACCTGAAGTGAAGCATCGGATTCTTAAACTGGACTCACAGGAGAGGTTCAAATCATAGAAAGTGAGAGTGTCAGTCCTCTTGTACTTCAGTCGGCATTGTGCCTTTTGAATTGAATTCCGATGCAGTTTCTGTGTTTCATCGTCAATAAGAAGGTGCAAGGTATACAGTAAACCTGACGTTAAGCATCGGAACCTGAAACTGGACTCACAGGAGAGGTTCAAATCATTGAAAGTGAGAGTGTCAGTCCTCTTGTACTTAAGTCGCCATTGTGCCCTTTGTATTAAATTCGGATCCAATTTCTATGTTTCATCGTCAATAAGAAGGTCCAAGGGATACAGTAAACCTGAAGTGAAGCATCGGAATCTAAAACTGGACTCACAGGAAAGGTTCAAATCATAGAAAGTGACAGTGTCTGTCCTCTTGTACTTAAGTCGGCATTGTGGCATTTGTATTAAGTTCGGATGCAATTTCTGTGTTTCATCGTCAATAAGAAGGTCCAAGGGATACAGTAAACCTGAAGTGAAGCATCGGAATCTAAAACTGGACTCATGAGAGAGGTTCAAATCATAGACTGTTGGAGTGTCAGTCCTCTTTTACTTAAGTCGGCATTGTGCCTTTTGTATTAAATTCGGATGAAATTTCTGTGTTTCATCGTCAATAAGAAGGTCCAAGGGATACAGTAAACAGGAAGTGAAGCATCAGAATCTAAAACTGGACTCACAGGAGAGGTTCAAATCATAGAAAGAGAGTGTGTCACTCCTCTTGTACTTAAGTTGCCATTGTGCCATTTGTATTAAATTTGGATAAAATTTCTGTGTTTCGTCGTCAATCAGATGGTCAAAGGTAAACAGTAAACCTGAAGTGAAGCATCGGAATCTAAAACTAGACTTTCAGGAGAGGTTCAAATCATAGAAGGATAGAGTGTCACTCCTCTTGTACTTAAGTCAGTATTGTGCCATTTGTATTACATTCGGATGCGATTTCTATGTTTCATCGTCAATAACAAAGTCCAAGGGATACAGTAAACCTGAAGTGAAGCATCGGAATCTAAAACTGGACTCACAGGGAAGGTTCAAATCATAGAAAGTTGGAGTGTCAGTCCTCTTGTACTTAAGTCGGCATTGTGCCTTTTGTATTAAATTCGGATGCAAACTCTGTGTTTCATCGTCAATAAGAAGGTCCAAGGGATACAGGAAAACCGGAAGTGAAGCATCGGAATCTAAAACTGGACTCACAGGAGAGGTCCAAGTCATAGAATGTTATAGTGTCAGTCCTCTTGTACTTAAGTCGGCATTGTGATTTTTGAATTTAATTCCGATGCAATTTCTGTGTTTCATTGTCAATAAGTAGGTCTAAGTGATACAGTAAACCTGAAGTTAAGCATCGGAATCTAAAACTGGACTCACAGGAGTGGTTCAAATCATAGAAAGTGAGAGTGTCAGTCCCCTTTTACTTAAGTCGCATTGTGAGTTTCGAATTTCATTCCTATGCAATTTCTGTGTTTCTTCGTCAATAAGAAGGTCCAAGGGATACAGTAAACCTGAAGTGAGGCATCGGAATCTAAAACTGGGCTCACAGGAGAGGTTCAAATCATAGAAAGTGCGAGTGTCAGTCCTCTTTTACTTAAGTCGGCATTGTGAGTTTCGAATATAATTCCGATGCTATTTCTGTGTTTCATCGTCAATAAGAAGGTCCAAGGGATACAAAGACCTGTAGTGAAGCATCGGAATCTAAAACTGGACTCACAGGAGAGATTCAAATCATAGAATGTTAGAGTGTCAGTCCTCTTGCACTCAAGTCGGCATTGAACCTTTTGTATTAAATTCGGATGCAAACACTGTGTTTCATCGTCAATAAGAAGGTCCAAGGGATACAGTAAACCTGAAGTGAAGCTTCGGAATCTAAAACTGGACTCACAGGAGAGTTTCAAATCATAGAAAGTGAGAGTGTCAGTCCTCTTGTACTTCAGTCGGCATTGTGCCTTTTGAATTTAATTCCGATGCAATTTCTGTGTTTCATCGTCAATAAGAAGGTGCAAGGTATACAGTAAACCTGAAGCTAAGCATCGGAACCTGAAACTGGACTCACAGGAGAGGTTCAAATCATTGAAAGTGAGAGTGTCAGTACTCTTGTACTTAAGTCGCCATTGTGCCTTTTGTATTAAATTCGGATCAAATTTCTGTGTTTCATCGTCAATAAGAAGGTCCAAGGGATACAGTAAACCTGAAGTGAAGCATCGGAATCTAAAACTGGACTCATGAGAGAGGTTCAAATCATAGAATGTTGGAGTGTCAGTCCTCTTTTACTTAAGTCGGCATTGTGCCTTTTGTATTAAATTCGGATGAAATTTCTGTGTTTCATCGTCAATAAGAAGGTCCAAGGGATACAGTAAACAGGAAGTGAAGCATCAGAATCTAAAACTGGACTCACAGGAGAGGTTCAAATCATAGAAAGAGAGTGTGTCACTCCTCTTGCACTTAAGTCGCCATTGTGATTTTGTATTAAATTCGGATGCAATTTCTGTGTTTCATCGTGAATAAGAAGGTCCAAGGGATACAGTAAACCTGAAGTGAAGCATCGGATTCTTAAACTGGACTCACAGGAGAGGTTCAAATCATAGAAAGTTAGTGTGTCAGTCCTCTTGTACTTAAGTCGGCATTGTACCTTTTGCATTTAATTCGGATGCAAACTCTGTGTTTCATCGTCAGTAAGAAGGTCCAAGGGACACAGCAAACCTGAAGTGAAGCATCGGAATCTGAAACTGGACTCACAGGAGAGGTTCAAATCATAGAAAGTGAGAGTGTCAGTCCTCTTGTACTTAAGTCGGCATTGTGCCTTTTGAATTTAATTCCGATGCAATTTCTGTGTTTCATCGTCAATAAGAAGGTGCAAGGTATACAGTAAACCTGAAGTGAAGCATCGGAATCTAAAACTGGACTCACAGGAGAGGTTCAAATAATAGAAAGTGAGAGTGTCAGTCCTCTTGTACTTAAGTCGGCATTGTGCCTTTTGAATTAAATTCCGTTGCAATTTCTGTGTTTCATCGTCAATAAGTAGGTCCAAGGGATACAGTAAACATGAAGTGAAGCATCGGAATCCAAAACTGGACTCACAGGAGAGATTCAAATCATAGAATGTTGAGGTGTCACTCCTCTTGAACATAAGTCGGTATTGTGCCTTTTGTATTAAATTCGGATGCAATTTCTGTGTTTCATCGTCAATAAGATGGTCCAAGGGATACAGTAAACCTTCAGTGAAGCATCGGAATCTAAAACTGGACTCACTGGAGAGGTTCAAATCATAGAACGTTAGAGTGTCAGTCCTCTTTTACTTAGGTCGATATTGTGCCTTTTGTATTAAATTCCGATGCAATTTCTGTGTTTCATCGTCAATCCGAAGGTACAAGGTATACAGTAAACCTGTAGTGAAGCATCGGAATCTAAAACTGGACTCACAGGAGAGGTTCAAATCATAGAAAGTGAGAGTGTCAGTCCACTTGAACTTAAGTCAGCATTGTGCCATTTGTATTAAATTTGGATAAAATTTCTGTGTTTCATCGTTAATCAGATGGTCAAAGGTATACAGTAAACCTGAAGTGAAGCATCAGAATCTAAAACTGGACTCACATGAGAGAATCAAATCATAGAAAGTAAGAGTGTCACTCCTCTTGTACTTATGTCGGTATTGTGCCATGTGTATTACATTCGGATGCAATTACTGTGTTTCATCGTCAATAAGAAAGTCCAAGGAATACAGTAAACCTGAAGTGAAGAATCGGAATCTAAAACTGGACTCACAGGAGAGGTTCAAATCATAGAAAGTTAGAATGTCAGTCCTCTTGTACTTAAGTCGGCATTGTGCCTTTTGTAATAAATTCGGATGCAATATCTGTGTTTCATCGTCATTAAGAAGGTGCAAGGTATACAGTAAACCTAAAGTGAAACTTCGGTATCTAAAACTGGACTCACAGGAGAGGTTCAAATAATAGAAAGTGAGAGTGTCAGTCCTCTTGTACTTAAGTCGGCATTGTGCCTTTTGAATTTAATTCCGATGCAATTTCTGTGTTTCATCGTCATAAAGAAGGTGCAAGGATTACAGTAAACCTGAAGTGAAGCATTGGAATCTGAAACTGGACTCACAGGAAAGGTTCAAATCATTGAAAGTGAGAGTGTCAGTCCTCTTGTACTTAAGTCGCAATTGTGCCTTTTGTATTAAATTCGGATCCAATTTCTGTGTTTCATCGTCAATAAGAAGGACCAAGGGATACAGTAAACCTGAAGTGAAGCATTGGAATCTAAAACTGGACTCACAGGAGGGGTTCAAATCATAGGAAGTTAGAGTGTCATTACTCTTGTACTTAAGTCGGCATTGTGCCTTTTGTATTAAATTCGGATGCAAACTCTGTGTTTCATCGTCAATAAGAAGGTCCAAGTGATTCAGTAAACCTGAACTGAAGCATCGGAATCTAAAACTGGTCTCACAGGAGAGGTTCAAATCATAGATAGTGAGAGTGTCAGTCCTCTTGTACTTAAGTCCTAATTGTGCCATTTGTATTAAATTCGGGTGCAATTTCTGTGTTTCATCTTCAATAAGAAGGTCAAAGGGATACAGTAAACCTGAAGTGAAGCATCAGAATCTAAAACTGGACTCACAGGAAGGGTTCAAATCATAGAAATTGAGAGTGTCAGTCCTCTTGTACTTAAGTTGGCATTGTGCCTTTTGAATTTAATTCCGATGCAATTTCTGTGTTTCATCGTCAATTAGAAGGTGCAGGGTATACAGTAAACCTGAAGTGAAGTATTGGAATCTAAAACTGGACTCACAGGAGAGGTTCATATCATAGAAAGTTGAAGTGTCAGTCCTCTTGTACTTAAGTCGGCATTGTGCCTTTTGTATCAAATTCGGATGCAAACTCTGTGTATCATCGTCAATAAGAAGGTCCTAGGGATACTGTAAACCTGAAGTGAAGCATCGGAATCTAAAACTGGACTCACAGGAGAGGTTAAAATCATAGAAAGTTAGAGTGTCAGTCCTCTTGTACTTAAGTCGGCATTGTGATTTTTGAATTTAATTCCGATGCAATTTCTGTGTTTCATTGTCAATAAGTAGGTCTAAGTGATACAGTAAACCTGAAGTTAAGCATCGGAATCCAAAACTGGACTCACAGGAGAGGTTCAAATCATAGAAAGTGAGAGTGTCAGTCCTCTTTTACTTAAGTCCTCATTGTGAGTTTCGAATTTAATTCCGACGCAATTTCTGTGTTTCATCGTCAATAAGAAGGTCCAAGGTATACAGTAAACCTGAAGTTAAGCATCGTAACCTGAAACTGGACTCACAGGAGAGGTTCAAATCATTGAAAGTGAGAGTGTCAGTACTCTTGTACTTAAGTCGCCATTGTGCCTTTTGTATTAAATTCGGATCAAATTTCTGTGTTTCATCGTCAATAAGAAGGTCCAAGGGATACAGTAAACCTGAAGTGAAGCATCGGAATCTAAAACTGGACTCTTGAGAGAGGTTCAAATCATAGAAAGTTGGAGTGTCAGTCCTCTTTTACTTAAGTCGGCATTGTGCCTTTTGTATTAAATTCGGATGAAATTTCTGTGTTTCATCGTCAATAAGAAGGTCCAAGGGATACAGTAAACAGGAAGTGAAGCATCAGAATCTAAAACTGGACTCACAGGAGAGGTTCAAATCATAGAAAGAGAGTGTGTCACTCCTCTTGCACTTAAGTCGCCATTGTGATTTTGTATTAAATTCGGATGCAATTTCTGTGTTTCATCGTGAATAAGAAGGTCCAAGGGATACAGTAAACCTGAAGTGAAGCATCGGATTCTTAAACTGGACTCACAGGAGAGGTTCAAATCATAGAAAGTTAGTGTGTCAGTCCTCTTGTACTTAAGTCGGCATTGTACCTTTTGTATTTAATTTGGATGCAAACTCTGTGTTTCATCGTCAGTAAGAAGGTCCAAGGGACACAGCAAACCTGAAGTGAAGCATCGGAATCTAAAACTGGACTCACAGGAGAGGTTCAAATCATAGAAAGTGAGAGTGTCAGTCCTCTTGTACTTAAGTCGGCATTGTGCCTTTTGAATTTAATTCCGATGCAATTTCTGTGTTTCATCGTCAATAAGAAGGTGCAAGGTATACAGTAAACCTGAAGTGAAGCATCGGAATCTAAAACTGGACTCACAGGAGAGGTTCAAATAATAGAAAGTGAGAGTGTCAGTCCTCTTGTACTTAAGTCGGCATTGTGCCTTTTGAATTAAATTCCGTTGCAATTTCTGTGCTTCATCGTCAATAAGTAGGTCCAAGGGATACAGTAAACATGATGTGAAGCATCGGAATCCAAAACTGGACTCACAGGAGAGATTCAAATCATAGAATGTTGAGGTGTCACTCCTCTTGAACATAAGTCGGTATTGTGCCTTTTGTATTAAATTCGGATGCAATTTCTGTGTTTCATCGTCAATAAGAAGGTCCAAGGGATACAGTAAACCTTCAGTGAAGCATCGGAATCTAAAACTGGACTCACTGGAGAGGTTCAAATCATAGAACGTTAGAGTGTCAGTCCTCTTTTACTTAGGTCGATATTGTGCCTTTTGTATTAAATTCCGATGCAATTTCTGTGTTTCATCGTCAATCCGAAGGTACAAGGTATACAGTAAACCTGTAGTGAAGCATCGGAATCTAAAACTGGACTCACAGGAGAGGTTCAAATCATAGAAAGTGAGAGTGTCAGTCCACTTGTACTTAAGTCAGCATTGTGCCATTTGTATTAAATTTGGATAAAATTTCTGTGTTTCATCGTTAATCAGATGGTCAAAGGTATACAGTAAACCTGAAGTGAAGCATCAGAATCTAAAACTGGACTCACATGAGAGAATCAAATCATAGAAAGTAAGAGTGTCACTCCTCTAGTACTTATGTCGGTATTGTGCCATGTGTATTACATTTGGATGCAATTTCTGTGTTTCATCGTCAATAAGAAAGTCCAAGGAATACAGTAAACCTGAAGTGAAGAATCGGAATCTAAAACTGGACTCACAGGAGAGGTTCAAATCATAGAAAGTTAGAATGTCAGTCCTCTTGTACTTAAGTCGGCATTGTGCCTTTTGTAATAAATTCGGATGCAATATCTGTGTTTCATCGTCATTAAGAAGGTGCAAGGTATACAGTAAACCTAAAGTGAAACTTCGGTATCTAAAACTGGACTCACAGGAGAGGTTCAAATAATAGAAAGTGAGAGTGTCAGTCCTCTTGTACTTAAGTCGGCATTGTGCCTTTTGAATTTAATTCCGATGCAATTTCTGTGTTTCATCGTCATAAAGAAGGTGCAAGGTATACAGTAAACCTGAAGTGAAGCATTGGAATCTGAAACTGGACTCACAGGAAAGGTTCAAATCATTGAAAGTGAGAGTGTCAGTCCTCTTGTACTTAAGTCGCAATTGTGCCTTTTGTATTAAATTCGGATCCAATTTCTGTGTTTCATCGTCAATAAGAAGGACCAAGGGATACAGTAAACCTGAAGTGAAGCATTGGAATCTAAAACTGGACTCACGGGAGGGGTTCAAATCATAGGAAGTTAGAGTGTCATTACTCTTGTACTTAAGTCGGCATTGTGCCTTTTGTATTAAATTCGGATGCAAACTCTGTGTTTCATCGTCAATAAGATGGTCCAAGTGATTCAGTAAACCTGAACTGAAGCATCGGAATCTAAAACTGGTCTCACAGGAGAGGTTCAAATCATAGATAGTGAGAGTGTCAGTCCTCTTGTACTTAAGTCCTTATTGTGCCATTTGTATTAAATTCGGGTGCAATTTCTGTGTTTCATCTTCAATAAGAAGGTCAAAGGGATACAGTAAACCTGAAGTGAAGCATCAGAATCTAAAACTGGACCCACAGGAAGGGTTCAAATCATAGAAATTGAGAGTGTCAGTCCTCTTGTACTTAAGTTGGCATTGTGCCTTTTGAATTTAATTCCGATGCAATTTCTGTGTTTCATCGTCAATTAGAAGGTGCAGGGTATACAGTAAACCTGAAGTGAAGTATTGGAATCTAAAACTGGACTCACAGGAGAGGTTCAAATCATAGAAAGTCAGAGTGTCAGTCCTCTTGTACTTAAGTCGGCATTGTGCCTTTTGTATCAAATTCGGATGCAAACTCTGTGTATCATCGTCAATAAGAAGGTCCTAGGGATACAGTAAACCTGAAGTGAAGCATCGGAATCTAAAACTGGACTCACAGGAGAGGTTAAAATCATAGAAAGTTAGAGTGTCAGTCCTCTTGTACTTAAGTCGGCATTGTGATTTTTGAATTTAATTCCGATGCAATTTCTGTGTTTCATTGTCAATAAGTAGGTCTAAGTGATACAGTAAACCTGAAGTTAAGCATCGGAATCCAAAACTGGACTCACAGGAGAGGTTCAAATCATAGAAAGTGAGAGTGTCAGTCCTCTTTTACTTAAGTCCTCATTGTGAGTTTCGAATTTAATTCCGATGCAATTTCTGTGTTTCATCGTCAATAAGAAGGTCCAAGGGATACAGTAAACCTGAAGTGAAGCATCGGAATCTAAAACTGGACTCACAGAAGAGGTTGAAATCATAGAAAGTGCGAGTGTCAGTCCTCTTTTACTTAAGTCGGCATTGTGAGTTTCGAATTTAGATCCGATGCAACTTCTGTGTTTCATCGTCAATAAGAAGGTCCAAGGGGTACAGTAAACCTGAAGTGAAGCATCGGAATCTAAATCTGGACTCACAGGAGAGGTTTAAAACATAGAAAGTGAGAGTGTCAGTCCTCTTGTACTTAAGTAGGCATTGTGCCTTTTGAATTAATTCCGATGCAATTTCTGTGTTTCATCGTCAATAACAAGGTGCAAGGTATACAGTTAACATGAAGTGAAGCATCGGAATCTGAAACTGGACTCACAGGAGAGGTTCAAATCATTGAAAGTGAGGGTGTCAGTCCTCTTGTACTTAAGTCGCCATTGTGCCTTTTGTATTAAATTCGGATCCAATTTCTGTGTCTCATCGTCAATAAGAAGGTCCAAGGGATACAGTAAACCTGAAGTGAAGCATCGGAATCTAAAACTGGACTCACAGGAAGGGTTCAAATCATAGAAAGTTAGAGTGTCATTACTCTTGTACTTAAGTCGGCATTGTGCCTTTTGTATTAAATTCGGATGCAAACTCTGTGTTTCATCGTCAATAAGAAGGTCCAAGGGATACAGTAAACCTGAACTGGAGCATCGGAATCTAAAACTGGACTTACAGGAGAGGTTCAAATCATAGATAGTGAGAGTGTCAGTCCCCTTGTACTTAAGTCGGCATTGTGCCATGTGTATTAAATTCGGGTGCAATTTCTGTGTCTCATCGTCAATAAGAAGGTCCAAGGGATACAGTAAACCTGAAGTGAAGGATCGGATTCTTAAACTGGACTCACAGGAGAGGTTCAAATCATAGAAAGTTAGTGTGTCAGTCCTCCTGTACTTAAGTCGGCAGTGTACCTTTTATATTAAATTCGGATGCAAACTCTGTGTTTCATCGTCAATAAGAAGGTCCAAGGGATACAGTAAACCTGAAGTGGAGCATCAGAATCTAAAACTGGACTCACAGTAGAGGTTCAAATCATAGAAAGTAAGAGTGTCAATCCTCTTGTACTTAAGTCGCCATTGTGTCTTTTGTATTAAATTCGGATCCAATTTCTGTGTCTCATCGTCAATAAGAAGGTCCAAGGGATACAGTAAATCTGAAGTGAAGCATCGGAATCCAAAACTGGACTCACAGGAGGGGTTCAAATCATAGAAAGTTAGAGTGTCATTACTCTTGTACTTAAGTCGGCATTGTGCCTTTTGTATTAAATTCCGATGGAAATTCTGTGTTTCATCGTCAATAAGAAGGTCCAAGGGATACAGTAAACCTTAAGTGGAGCATCGGAATCTAAAACTGGACTCACAGGAGATGTTCAAATCATAGATAGTCAGAGTGTCAGTCCTCTTGCACTTAAGACGGCATTGTGCCATTTGTATTAAATTCGGGTGCAATTTCTGTGTTTCATCGTCAATAAGAAGTTCCAAGGGATACAGTAAACCTGAAGTGAAGCATCGGATTCTAAAACTGGACTCACAGGAGAGGTTCAAATCATAGAAAGTTAGTGTGTCAGTCCTCTTGTACTTAAGTCGGCATTGTACCTTTTGTATTAAATTCCGATGCAAACTCCGTGTTTCATCGTCAATAAGAAGATCCAAGGGATACAGTAAACATGAGGTGAAGCATCGGAATCTAAAACTGGACTCACTGCAGAGATTCAAATCATAGAAAGTTAAAGTGTCACTCCTCTTGTACATAAGTCGGTATTGTGCCTTTTGTATTAAATTCGGATGCAATTTCTGAGTTTCATCGTCAATAATAAGGTCCAAGGGATACAGTAAACCTTAAGTGAAGCATCGGAATCTAAAACTGGACTCACTGGACAGGTTCATATCATAGAAAGTTAGAGTGTCAGTCCTCTTTTACTTAGGTCGGCATTGTGCCTTTTGCATTAAATTCCGATGCAATTTCTGTGTTCCATCGTCAATCAGAAGGTGCAAGGTATACAGTAAACCTGAAGTGAAGCATCGGAACCTAAAACTGGACTCACAGGAGAGGTTCAAATCATTGAAAGTGAGAGTGTCAGTCCTTTTGTACTTAAGTCGGCATTGTGCCTTTTGAATTTAATTCCGATGCAATTTCTTTGTTTCATCGTCAATAAGAAGGTGCAAGGTATACAGTAAACCTGAAGTGAAGCATCGGAATCTGAAACTGGACTCATAGGAAAGGTTCAAATCATTGAAAGAGAGAGTGTCAGTCCTCTTGTACTTAAGTCGCCATTTTGCCTTTTGTATTAAATTCGGATACAATTTCTGTGTTTAATCGTCAATAAGGGATACAGTAAACCTGAAGTGAAGCATCGGAATCGAAACTGGACGCACAGGAGGGGTTCAAATCATAGAAAGTGAGAGTGTCAGTCCTCTTGTACTTAAGTCGGCATTGTGCCATTTGTATTAAATTTGGATAACATTTCTGTGTTTCATCGTCAATCAGATGGTCAAAGGTAAACAGTAAACCTGAAGTGAAGCATCGGAATCTAAAACTGGACTTACAGGAAAGGTTCAAATCATAGAAAGTTAGAGTGTCACCCTTCTTGTACTTAAGTCAGTATTGTGCCATTTGTATTACATTCGGATGCAATTTCTATGTTTCATCGTCAATAAGAAGGTGCAAGGTATACAGTAAACCTGGACTCACAGGAGGGGTTCAAATCATAGAAAGTGAGAGTGTCAGTCCTCTTGTACTTAAGTCGGCATTGTGCCATTTGTATTAAATTTGGATAACATTTCTGTGTTTCATCGTCAATCAGATGGTCAAAGGTAAACAGTAAACCTGAAGTGAAGCATCGGAATCTAAAACTGGACTTACAGGAAAGGTTCAAATCATAGAAAGTTAGAGTGTCACCCTTCTTGTACTTAAGTCAGTATTGTGCCATTTGTATTACATTCGGATGCAATTTCTATGTTTCATCGTCAATAAGAAGGTGCAAGGTATACAGTAAACCTGAAGTTAAGCATCGGAACCTGAACCTGGACTCACAGGAGAGGTTCAAATCATTGAAAGTGAGAGTGTCAGTCCTGTTGTACTTAAGTCGCCATTGTGCCTTTTGTATTAAGTTCGGATCAAGTTTCTGTGTTTCATCGTCAATAAGAAGGTCCAATGGGATACAGTAAACCTGAAGTGAAGCATCGGAATCTAAAACTGGACTCATGAGAGAGGTTCAAATCATAGAAAGTTGGAGTGTCAGTCCTCTTTTACTTAAGTCGGCATTGTGCCTTTTGTATTAAATTCGGATGAAATATCTGTGTTTCATCGTCAATAAGAAGGTCCAAGGGATACAGTAAACAGGAAGTGAAGCATCAGTATCTAAAACTGGACTCACAGGAGAGGTTCAAATCATAGAAAGAGAGTGTGTCACTCCTCTTGTACTTAAGTCGCCATTGTGACTTTTGTATTAAATTCGGATGCAATTTCTGTGTTTCATCGTCAATAAGAAGGTCCAAGGGATACAGTAAACCTGAAGTGAAGCATCGGATTCTTAAACTGGACTCACAGGAGAGGTTCAAATCATAGAAAGTTAGTGTGTCAGTCCTCTTGTACTTAAGTCGGCATTGTACCTTTTGTATTTAATTCGGATTTAAACTTTGTGTTTCATCGTCAGTAAGAAGGTCCAAGGGACACAGCAAACCTGAAGTGAAGCATCGGAATCTAAAACTGGACTCACAGGAGAGGTTCAAATCATAGAAAGTGAGAGTGTCAGTCCTCTTGTACTTAAGTCGGCAATGTGCCTTTTGAATTTAATTCCGATGCAATTTCTGTGTTTCATCGTCAATAAGAAGGTGCAAGGTATACAGTAAACCTGAAGTGAAGCATCGGAATCTAAAACTGGACTCACAGGAGAGGGTCAAATAATAGAAAGTGAGAGTGTCAGTCCTCTTGTACTTAAGTCGGCATTGTGCCTTTTGAATTAAATTCCATTGCAATTTCTGTGTTTCATCGTCAATAAGTAGGTCCAAGGGATACAGTAAACATGAAGTGAAGCATCGGAATCTAAAACTGGACTCACAGGAGAGATTCAAATCATAGAATGTTAAGGTGTCACTCCTCTTGTACATAAGTCGGTATTGTGCCTTTTGTATTAAATACGGATGCAATTTCTGTGTTTCATCGTCAATAAGAAGGTCCAAGGGATACAGTAAACCTTCAGTGAAGCATCGGAATCTAAAACTGGACTCACTGGAGAGGTTCAAATCATAGAAAGTTAGAGTGTCAGTCCTCTTTTACTTAGGTCGGCATTGTGCCTTTTGTATTAAATTCGGATGAAATTTCTGTGTTTCATCGTCAATAAGAAGTTCCAAGGGATACAGTAAACAGGAAGTGAAGCATCAGAATCTAAATCTGGAATCACAGGAGAGGTTCAAATCATAGAAAGAGAGTGTGTCACTCCTCTTGTACTTATGTCGGTATTGTGCCATGTGTATTACATTCGGATGCAATTTCTGTGTTTCATCGTCAATTAGAAAGTCCAAGGGATACAGTAAACCTGTAGTGAAGCATCGGAATCTAAAACTGGACTCACAGGAGAGGTTCAAATCATAGAAAGTTAGAATGTCAGTCCTCTTGTACTTAAGTCGGCATTGTGCCTTTTGTATTAAATTCGGATGCAATATCTGTGTTTCATCGTCAATAAGAAGGTGCAAGGTATACTGTAAACCTAAAGTGAAACATCGGAATCTAAAAGTGGACTCACAGGAGAGGTTCAAATCATAGAAAGTGAGAGTGTCAGTCCTCTTGTACTTAAGTCGGCATTGTGCCTTTTGAATTTAATTCCGATGCAATTTCTGTGTTTCATCGTCAATAAGAAAGACCAAGGGATACAGTAAACCTGAAGTGAAGCATCGGAATCTAAAACTGGACTCACAGGAGGGGTTCAAATCATAGAAAGTTTGAGTGTCATTACTCTTGTACTTAAGTCGGCATTGTGCCTTTTGTATTAAATTCGGATGCAAACTCTGTGTTTCATCGTCAATAAGAAGGTCCAAGTGATACAGTAAACCTGAAGTGAAGCATCGGAATCTAAAACTGGTCTCACAGGTGAGGTTCAAATCATAGGTAGTGATAGTGTCAGTCCTCTTGTACTTAAGTTGGTATTGTGCCATTTGTATTAAATTCGGGTGCAATTTCTGTGTTTCATCGTCAATAAGAAGGTCCAAGGGATACAGTAAACCTAAAGTGAAGCATCAGAATCTAAAACTGGACTCACAGGAAAGGTTCAAATCATTTAAAGTGAGAGTGTCCGTCCTCTTGTACATAAGATGGCATTGTGCCTTTTGAATTTAATTCCGATGCAATTTCTGTGTTTCATCGTCAATTAGAAGGTGCAGGGTAAACAGTAAACCTGAAGTGAAGCATTGGAATCTAAAACTGGACTCACAGGAGAGGTTCAAATCATAGAAAGTTAGAGTGTCAGTCCTCTTGTACTTAAGTCGGTATTGTGCCTTTTGTATTAAATTCGGATGCAAACTCTGTGTTTCATCGTCAATAAGAAGGTCCAAAGGATACAGTAAACCTGAAGTGAAGCATCGGAATCTAAAACTGGACTCACAGGAGAGGTTCAAATCATAGAAAGTTAGAGTGTCAGTCCTCTTGTACTTAAGTCGGCATTGTGATTTTTGAATTTAATTCCGATGCAATTTCTGTGTTTCATTGTCAATAAGTAGGTCTAAGTGATACAGTAAACCTGAAGTGAAGCATCGGAATCTAAAACTGGACTCATGAGACAGGTTCAAATCATAGAAAGTTGGAGTGTCAGTCCTCTTTTACTTAAGTCGGCATTGTGCCTTTTGTATTAAATTCGGATGAAATTTCTGTGTTTCATCGTCAATAAGAAGGTCCAAGGGATACAGTAAACAGGAAGTGAAGCATCAGAATCTAAAACTGGACTCACAGGAGAGGTTCAAATCATAGAAAGAGAGTGTGTCACTCCTCTTGTACTTAAGTCGCCATTGTGACTTTTGTATTAAATTCGGATGCAATTTCTGTGTTTCATCGTCAATAAGAAGGTCCAAGGGATACAGTAAACCTGAAGTGAAGCATCGGATTCTTAAACTGGACTCACAGGAGAGGTTCAAATAATAGAAAGTTAGTGTGTCAGTCCTCTTGTACTTAAGTCGGCATTGTACCTTTTGTATTTAATTCGGATTGAAACTTTGTGTTTCATCGTCAGTAAGAAGGTCCAAGGGACACAGCAAACCTGAAGTGAAGCATCGGAATCTAAAACTGGACTCACAGGAGAGGTTCAAATCATAGAAAGTTAGAGTGTCAGTCCTCTTGTACTTAAGTCGGCATTGTGCCTTTTGTATTAAATTCGGATGCAAACTCTGTGTTTCATCGTCAATAAGAAGGTGCAAGATATACAGTAAACCTGAAGTGAAGCATCGGAATCTAAAACTGGACTCACAGGAGAGGGTCAAATAATAGAAAGTGAGAGTGTCAGTCCTCTTGTACTTAAGTCGGCATTGTGCCTTTTGAATTAAATTCCATTGCAATTTCTGTGTTTCATCGTCAATAAGTAGGTCCAAGGGATACAGTAATCATGAAGTGAAGCATCGGGATCTAAAACTGGACTCACAGGAGAGATTCAATTCATAGAATGTTAAGGTGTCACTCCTCTTGTACATAAGTCGGTATTGTGCCTTTTGTATTAAATTCGGATGCAATTTCTGTGTTTCATCGTCAATAAGAAGGTCCAAGGGATACAGTAAACCTTCAGTGAAGCATCGGATTCTAAAACTGGACTCACTGGAGAGGTTCAAATCATAGAAAGTTAGAGTGTCAGTCCTCTTTTACTTAGGTCGGCATTGTGCCTTTTGTATTAAATTCGGATGAAATTTCTGTGTTTCATCGTCAATATGAAGTTCCAAGGGATACAGTAAACAGGAAGTGAAGCATCAGAATCTAAAACTGGAATCACAGGAGAGGTTCAAATCATAGAAAGAGAGTGTGTCACTCCTCTTGTACTTATGTCGGTATTGTGCCATGTGTATTACATTCGGATGCAATTTCTGTGTTTCATCGTCAATAAGAAAGTCCAAGGGATACAGTAAACCTGTAGTGAAGCATCGGAATCTAAAACTGGACTCACAGGAGAGGTTCAAATCATAGAAAGTTAGAATGTCAGTCCTCTTGTACTTAAGTCGGCATTGTGCCTTTTGTATTAAATTCGGATGCAATATCTGTGTTTCATCGTCAATAAGAAGGTGCAAGGTATACAGTAAACCTAAAGTGAAACATCGGAATCTAAAACTGGACTCACAGGAGAGGTTCAAATCATAGAAAGTGAGAGTGTCAGTCCTCTTGTACTTAAGTCGGCATTGTGCCCTTTGAACTTAATTCCGATGCAATTTCTGTGTTTCATCGTCAATAAGAAGCAGCAAGGTATACAGTAAACCTGAAGTGAAGCATTGGAATCTGACACTGGACTCACAGGAAAGGTTCAAATCATTGAAAGTGAGAGTGTCAGTCCTCTTGTACTTAAGTCGCAATTGTGCCTTTTGTATTAAATTCAGATCCAATTTCTGTGTTTCATCGTCAATAAGAAAGGTCAAGGGATACAGTAAACCTGAAGTGAAGCATCGGAATCTAAAACTGGACTCACAGGAGGGGTTCAAATCATAGAAAGTTTGAGTGTCATTACTCTTGTACTTAAGTCGGCATTGTGCCTTTTGTATTAAATTCGGATGCAAACTCTGTGTTTCATCGTCAATAAGAAGGTCCAAGTGATACAGTAAACCTGAAGTGAAGCATCGGAATCTAAAACTGGTCTCACAGGTGAGGTTCAAATCATAGGTAGTGAGAGTGTCAGTCCTCTTGTACTTAAGTTGGTATTGTGCCATTTGTATTAAATTCGGGTGCAATTTCTGTGTTTCATCGTCAATAAGAAGGTCCAAGGGATACAGTAAACCTGAAGTGAAGCATCAGAATCTAAAACTGGACTCACAGGAAAGGTTCAAATCATTTAAAGTGAGAGTGTCAGTCCTCTTGTACTTAAGATGGCATTGTGCCTTTTGAATTTAATTCCGATGCAATTTCTGTGTTTCATCGTCAATAAGAAGGTCCAAGGGATACAGTAAACCCGAAGTAAAGCATCGGAATCTAAAACTGGACTCACAGGAGAGGTTCAAATCATAGAAAGTGCGAGTGTCAGTCCTCTTTTACTTAAGACGGCATTGTGAGTTTCGAATTTAAATCCGATGCAACTTCTGTGTTTCATCGTCAATAAGAAGGTCCAAGGGATACAGTAAACCTGAAGTGAAGCATCGGAATCTAAAACTGGACTCACAGGAGAGGTTCAAAACATAGAAAGTGAGAGTGTCAGTCCTCTTTTACTTCAGTAGGCATTGTGCCTTTTGAATTAATTCCGATGCAATTTCTGTGTTTCATCGTCAATAACAAGGTGCAAGGTATACAGTAAACCTGAAGTGAAGCATCGGAATCTGAAACTGGACTCACAGGAGAGGTTCAAATCATTGAAAGTGAGAGTGTCAGTCCTGTTGTACTTAAGTCGCCATTGTGTCTTTTGTATTAAATACGGATCCAATTTCTGTGTCTCATCGTCAATAAGAAGGTCCAAGGGATACAGTAAACCCGAAGTGAAGCATCAGATTCTTAAACTGGACTCACAGGAGAGGTTCAAATCATAGAAAGTTAGTGTGTCAGTCCTCTTTTACTTAGGTCGGCATTGTGCCTTTTGTATTAAATACCGATGCAATTTCTGTGTTTCATCGTCAATCAGAAGGTGCAAGGTATACAGTAAACCTGAAGTGAAGCATCGGAATCTATAACTGGACTCACAGGAGAGGTTCAAATCATAGAAAGTGAGAGTGTCAGTCCTTTTGTACTTAAGACGATAATGTGCCTTTTGAATTTAATTCCGATGCAATTTCTGTGTTTCATCGACAATAAGAAGGTGCAAGGTATACAGTAAACCTGAAGTGAAGCATCGGAATCTGAAACTGGACTCATAGGAAAGGTTCAAATCATTGAAAGTGAGAGTGTCAGTCTTCTTGTACTTAAGTCGCCATTTTGCCTTTTGTATTAAATTCGGATCCAATTTCAGTGTTTCATCGTCAATAAGAAGAACCAAGGGATACAGTAAACCTCAAGTGAAGCATCGGAATCGAAACTGGACTCACAGGAGGGGTTCAAATCATAGAAAGTTAGAGTGTCATTACTCTTGTACTATAGTCGGCATTGTGCCTTTTGTATTAAATTCGGAGGCAAACTCTGTGTTCCATCGTCAATAGGAAGGTCCAAGTGATACAGTAAACCTGAAGTGAAGCATCGGAATCTAAAACTGGTCTCACAGGAGAGGTTCAAATCACAGATAGTGAGAGTGTCAGTCCTCTTGTACATAAGTCGGTATTGTGCCATTTGTGTTAAATTCGGGTGCAATATCTGTGTTTCATCGTCAATAAGAAGATCCAAGGGATACAGTGAACCTGAAGTGAAGCATCAGAATCTAAAACTGGACTCACAGGAAAGGTTCAAATCATAGAAAGTGAGAGTGTCAGTCCTCTTGTACTTAAGTAGGCATTGTGCCTTTGAATTTAATTCCGATGCAGTTTCTGTGTTTCATCGTCAATAAGAAGGTGCAGGGTATACAGTAAACCTGAAGTGAAGCATCGGAATCTAAAACTGGACTCACAGGAGAGGTTCAAATCATAGAAAGTTAGAGTGTCAGTCCTCTTGTACTTAAGTCGGCATTGTGCCTTTTGTATTAAATTCGGATGCAAACTCGGTGTTTCATCGTCAATAAGAAGGTCCAAGGGATACAGTAATCCTGAAGTCAAGCATCGGAATCTAAAACTGGACTCACAGGAGAGGTTCAAATCATAGAAAGTTAGAGTGTCAGTCCTCTTGTACTGAAGTCGGCATTTTGATTTTTGAATTTAATTCCGATGCAATTTCTGTATTTCATTGTCAATAAGTAGGTCCAAGTGATACAGTAAACCTGAAGTTAATCATCGGAATCTAAAACTGGACTCACAGGAGAGGTTCAAATCATAGAAAGTGAGAGTGTCAGTCCTCTTGTACTTAAGTCGGCATTGTGCCTTTTGAATTTAATTCCGATGCAATTTCTGTGTTTCATCGTCAATAAGAAAGTCCAAGGGATACAGTAAACCTGAAGTGAACCATCGGAATCTAAAACTGGACTCACAGGAAAGGTTCAAATCATAGAAAGTGACAGTGTCAGTCCTCTTGTACTTAAGTCGGCATTGTGGCATTTGTATTTAATTCGGATGCAATTTCTGTGTTTCATCGTCAATAAGAAGGTCTAAGGGATAAAGTAAACCTGAAGTGAAGCATCGGAATCTAAAACTAGACTCACTGGAGAGGTTCAAATCATAGAAATTTAGAGTGTTTGTCCTCTTTCACTTAAGTCGGCATTGTGCCTTTTGTATTAAATTCCGATGCAATTTCTATGTTTCATCGTCAATAAGAAGGTGCAAGGTATACAGTAAACCTGGAGTGAAGCATCGGAATTTAAAACCGGACTCACAGGAGAGGTTCAAATCATAGAAAGAGAGAGTGTCAGTCCTCTACTACTTAAGTCGGCATTGTGCCATATGTATTAAATTTGGATGCAATTCCTGTGTTTCATAGTCAATAAGAAGGTCCAAGGGATACAGTAAACATGAAGTGAAACATCGGATTCTAAAACTGGACTCACAGGAGAGATTCAAATCATAGAAAGTATGAGTGTCACTCCTCTTGTACTTAAGTCGGCATTGTGCCTTTTGTATTAAATTCCGATGCAAACTCTGTGTTTCATCGTCAATAAGAAGGTCCAAGGGATACAGTAAACCTTAAGTGGAGCATCGTAATCTAAAACTGGACTCACAGGAGATGTTAAAATCATAGATAGTCAGAGTGTCAGTCCTCTTATACTTAAATCGGCATTGTGCCATTTGTATTAAATTCGGGTGCAATTTCTGTGTTTCATCGTCAATAAGAAGGTCCAATGAATACAGTAAACCCGAAGTGAAGCATCAGATTCTTAAACTGGACTCACAGGAGAGGTTCAAATCATAGAAAGTTAGTGTGTCAGTCCTCTTTTACTTAGGTCGGCATTGTGCCTTTTGTATTAAATACCGATGCAATTTCTGTGTTTAATCGTCAATCAGAAGGTGCAAGGTATACAGTAAACCTGAAGTGAAGCATCGGAATCTATAACTGGACTCACAGGAGAGGTTCAAATCATAGAAAGTGAGAGTGTCAGTCCTTTTGTACTTAAGTCGGCAATGTGCCTTTTGAATTTAATTCCGATGCAATTTCTGTGTTTCATCGTCAATAAGAAGGTGCAAGGTATACAGTAAACCTGAAGTGAAGCATCGGAATCTGAAACTGGACTCATAGGAAAGGTTCAAATCATTGAAAGTGAGAGTGTCAGTCTTCTTGTACTTAAGTCGCCATTTTGCCTTTTGTATTAAATTCGGATCCAATTTCAGTGTTTCATCGTCAATAAGAAGAACCAAGGGATACAGTAAACCTGAAGTGAAGCATCGGAATCGAAACTGGACTCACAGGAGGGGTTCAAATCATAGAAAGTTAGAGTGTCATTAATCTTGTACTTAAGTCGGCATTGTGCCTTTTGTATTAAATTCGGAGGCTAACTCTGTGTTTCATCGTCAATAGGAAGGTCCAAGTGATACAGTAAACCTGAAGTGAAGCATCGGAATCTAAAACTGGTCTCACAGGAGAGGTTCAAATCACAGATAGTGAGAGTGTCCGTCCTCTTGTACATAAGTCGGTATTGTGCCATTTGTGTTAAATTCGGGTGCAATATCTGTGTTTCATCGTCAATAAGAAGATCCAAGGGATACAGTGAACCTGAAGTGAAGCATCAGAATCTAAAACTGGACTCACAGGAAAGGTTCAAATCATAGAAAGTGAGAGTGTCAGTCCTCTTGTACTTAAGTAGGCATTGTGCCTTTGAATTTAATTCCGATGCAGTTTCTGTGTTTCATCGTCAATAAGAAGGTGCAGGGTATACAGTAAACCTGAAGTGAAGCATCGGAATCTAAAACTGGACTCACAGGAGAGGTTCAAATCATAGAAAGTTAGAGTGTCAGTCCTCTTGTACTTAAGTCGGCATTGTGCCTTTTGTATTAAATTCGGATGCAAACTCGGTGTTTCATCGTCAATAAGAAGGTCCAAGGGATACAGTAATCCTGAAGTCAAGCATCGGAATCTAAAACTGGACTCACAGGAGAGGTTCAAATCATAGAAAGTTAGAGTGTCAGTCCTCTTGTACTGAAGTCGGCATTTTGATTTTTGAATTTAATTCCGATGCAATTTCTGTATTTCATTGTCAATAAGTAGGTCCAAGTGATACAGTAAACCTGAAGTTAATCATCGGAATCTAAAACTGGACTCACAGGAGAGGTTCAAATCATAGAAAGTGAGAGTGTCAGTCCTCTTGTACTTAAGTCGGCATTGTGCATTTTGAATTTAATTCCGATGCAATTTCTGTGTTACATCGTCAATAAGAAAGTCCAAGGGATACTGTAAATCTGAAGTGAAGCATCGGAATCTGAAACTGGACTCACAGGAGAGGTTCAAATCATTGAAAGTGAGAGTGTCATTCCTCTTGTACTTAAGTCGCCATTGTGCCTTTTGTATTAAATTCGGATCCAATTTCTGTGTTTCATCGTCAATAAGAAAGTCCAAGGGATACAGTAAACCTGAAGTGAACCATCGGAATCTAAAACTGGACTCACAGGCAAGGTTCAAATCATAGAAAGTGACAGTGTCAGTCCTCTTGTTCTTAAGTCGGCATTGTGGTATTTGTATTTAATTCGGATGCAATTTCTGTGTTTCATCGTCAATAAGAAGGTCTAAGGGATAAAGTAAACCTGAAGTGAAGCATCGGAATCTAAAACTAGACTCACTGGAGAGGTTCAAATCATAGAAATTTAGAGTGTTTGTCCTCTTTCACTTAAGTCGGCATTGTGCCTTTTGTATTAAATTCCGATGCAATTTCTATGTTTCATCGTCAATAAGAAGGTGCAAGGTATACAGTAAACCTGGAGTAAAGAATCGGAATTTAAAACCGGACTCACAGGAGAGGTTCAAATCATAGAAAGAGAGAGTGTCAGTCCTCTACTACTTAAGTCGGCATTGTGCCATATGTATTAAATTTGGATGTAATTCCTGTGTTTCATAGTCAATAAGAAGGTCCAAGGGATACAGTAAACATAAAGTGAAACATCGGTTTCTAAAACTGGACTCACAGGAGAGATTCAAATCATAGAAAGTATGAGTGTCACTTCTCTTGTACTTAAGTCGGTATTGTGTCTTTTGTATTAAAATCGGATGCAATTTCTGTGTTTTATCGTCAATAAGAATGTCCAAGGTATACAGTAAACCTGAAGTGAAGCATCGGAATCTAAACCTGGACTTGCAGGGGAGGTTCAAATCATAGAAAGTTAGAGTGTCAGTCCTCGTGTACTTAAGTCGGCATAGTGCCTTTTCAATTTAATTCCGATGCAATTTCTGTGTTTTATCTTCAATAAGGAGGTGCAAGGTATACAGTAAACCTGAAGTGAAGAATCAGAATCTAAAACTGGACTCACAGGAGAGGTTCAAATCATAGAAAGAGAGTGTGTGAGTCCTCTTGTACTGAAGTCGCCATTGTGTCTTTTGTATTAAATTCGGATGCAATTTCTGTGTTTCATCGTCAATAAGAAGGTCCAAGGGATACAGTAAACCTGAAGTGAATCATCGGATTCTTAAACTATACTCATAGGAGAGGTTCAATCATAGAAAGTTAGTGTGTCAGTCCTCTTGTACTTAAGTCGGCATTGTACCTTTTGTATTTAATTCGGATGCAAACTCTGTGTTTCATTGTCAGTAAGAAGGTCCAAGGGATACAGCAAACCTGAAGTGAAGCATCGGAATCTAAAACTGGACTCACAGGAGAGGTTCAAATCATAGAAAGTGAGAGTGGCAGTCCTCTTGTACTTAAGTCGGCATTGTGCCTTTTGAATTAAATTCCGATGCAATTTCTGTGTTTCATCGTCAATAAGAAGGTGCAAGGTATACAGCAAACGTTAAATGAAGCATCGGAATCTAAAACTGGACTCACAGGAGAGGTTCAAATAATAGAATGTGATAGTGTCAGTCCTCTTCTACTTAGGTCGGCATTGTGCCTTTTGAATTAAATTCCGTTGCAATTTCTGTGTTTCATCATCAATAAGTAGGTCCAAGGGATGCAGTAAACATGAAGTGTAGCATCGGAATCTAAAAGTTGACACACAGGAGAGATTCATATCATAGAATGTTAAAGTGTCACTCCTCTTGTACATAAGTCGGTATTGTGACTTTTGTATTAAATTCGGATGCAATTTCAGTGTTTCATCGTCAATAAGAAGGTCCAAGGGATACAGTAAACCTTAAGTGACGCATCGGAATCTAAAACTGGACTCACTGGAGAGGTTCAATTCATAGAAAGTTAGAGTGTCAGTCCTCTTTTACTTAGGTCGGCATTGTGCCTTTTGTTAAATTCCGATGCAATTTCTGTGTTTCATCGTCAATCAGAAGGTGCAAGGTATACAGTAAACCTGAAGTGAAGCATCGGAATCTAAAACTGGTCTCACCGGAGAGGTTCAAATCATAGAAAGTGAGAGTGTCAGTCCTCTTGTACTTAAGTCGGCATTGTGCCATTTGTATTAAATTTGGATAAAATTTCTGTGTTTCATCGTCAATCAGATGGTCAAAGGTATACAGTAAACCTGAAGTGAAGCATCGGAATCTAAAACTGGACTCACAGGAGAGATTCAAATCATAGAAAGTTAGAGTGTCACTCCTCTTGTACTTAAGTCGGTATTGTGCCATTTGTATTACATTCGGATGCAATTTCTGTGTTTCATCGTCAATAAGAAAGTCCAAGGGATACAGTAAACCTGAAGTGAAGCATCGCAATCTAAAATTGGACTCACAGGAGACGTTCAAATCATAGAAAGTGAGAGTGTCAATCGTCTTGTACTTAAGTAGCCATTGTGATTTTTGTAATAAATTCGGAGGCAAACTCTGTGTTTCATCGTCAATAGGAAGGTCCAAGTGATACAGTAAACCTGAAGTGAAGGATCGGAATCTAAAACTGGTCTCACAGGAGAGGTTCAAATCATAGATAGTGAGAGTGTCAGTCCTCTTGTACTTAAGTCGGTATTGTGCCATTTGTGTTAAATTCGGGTGCAATATCTGTGTTTCATCGTCAATAAGAAGGTCCAAGGGATACAGTAAACCTGAAGTGAAGCATCAGAATCTAAAACTGGACTCACAGGAAAGGTTCAAATCATAGAAGGTGAGAGTGTCAGTCCTCTTGTACTTAAGTAGGCATTGTGCCTTTGAATTTAATTCCGATGGAATTTCTGTGTTTCATCGTCAATAAGAAGGTGCAGGGTATACAGTAAACCTGAAGTGAAGCGTCGGAATCTAAAACTGGACTCACAGGACAGGTTCAAATCATAGAAAGTTAGAGTGTCAGTTCTCTTGTACTTAAGTCGGCATTGTGACTTTTGAATTTAATTCCGATGCAATTTCTGTATTTCATTGTCAATAAGTAGGTCCAAGTGATACAGTAAACCTGAAGTTAATCATCGGAATCTAAAACTGGACTCACAGGAGAGGTTCAAATCATAGAAAGTGAGAGTGTCAGTCCTCTTGTACTTAAGTCGGCATTGTGCCTTTTGAATTTAATTCCGATGCAATTTCTGTGTTACATCGTCAATAAGAAGGTGCAAGGTATACAGTAAACCTGAAGTGAAGCATCGGAAACTGAAACTGGACTCACAGGAGAGGTTCAAATCATTGAAAGTGAGAGTGTCAGTCCTCTTGTACTTAAGTCGCCATTGTGCCTTTTGTATTAAATTAGGATGCAATTTCTGTGTTTCATCGTCAACAAGAAGGTCCAAGGGATAAAGTAAACCTGAAGTGAAGCATCGGAATCTAAAACTAGACTCACTGGAGAGGTTCAAATCAAAGAAATTCAGAGTGTTTGTCCTCTTTCACTTAAGTCGGCATTGTGCCTTTTGTATTAAATTCCGATGCAATTTCTATGTTTCATCGTCAATAAGAAGGTGCAAGGTATACAGTAAACCTGGAGTGAAGCATCGGAATTTAAAACCGGACTCACAGGAGAGGTTCAAATCATAGAAAGAGAGAGTGTCAGTCCTCTCCTACTTAAGTCGGCATTGTGCCATTTGTATTAAATTCGGATGCAATTCCTGTGTTTCATAGTCAATAAGAAGGTCCAAGGGATACAGTAAACATGAAGTGAAACATCGGAATCTAAAACTGGACTCACAGGAGAGATTCAAATCATAGAAAGAATGAGTGTCACTCCTCTTGTACTTAAGTCGGTATTGTGTCTTTTGTATTAAATTCGGATGCAATTTCTGTGATTTATCGTCAATAAGAATGTCCAAGGTATACAGTAAACCTGAAGTGAAGCATCGGAATCTAAACCTGGACTTGCAGGAGAGGTTCAAATCATAGAAAGTTAGAGTGTCAGTCCTCGTGTACTTAAGTCGGCATTGTGCCTTTTCAATTTAATTCCGATGCAATTTCTGTGTTTCGTTTTCAATAAGGAGGTGCAAGGTATACAGTAAACCTGAAGTGAAGAATCAGAATCTAAAACTGGACTCACAGGAGAGGTTCAAATCATAGAAAGAGAGTGTGTGAGTCCTCTTGTACTGAAGTCGCCATTGTGCCTTTTGTATTAAATTCGGATGCAATTTCTGTGTTTCATCGTCAATAAGAAGGTCCAAGGGATACAGTAAACCTGAAGTGAAGCATCTGATTCTTAAACTGGACTCACAGGAGAGGTTCAATCATAGAAAGTTAGTGTGTCAGTCCTCTTGTACTTAAGTCGGCATTGTACCTTTTGTATTTAATTCGGATGCAAACTCTGTGTTTCATTGTCAGTAAGAAGGTCCAAGGGATACAGCAAACCTGAAGTGACGCATCGGATTCTAAAACTGGACTCACAGGAGAGGTTCAAATCATAGAAAGTTAGAGTGTCACTCCTCTTGTACTTAAGTCGGTATTGTGCCATTTGTATTACATTCGGATGCAATTTCTGTGTTTCATCGTCAATAAGTAGGTCCAAGGGATACAGTAAACATGAAGTGTAGCATCGGAATCTAAAACTTGACACACAGGAGAGATTCAAATCATAGAAAGTTAAAGTGTCACTCCTCTTGTACATAAGTCGGTATTGTGCCTTTTGTATTAAATTCGGATGCAATTTCAGTGTTTCATCGTCAATAAGAAGGTCCAAGGGCTACAGTAAACCTTAAGTGACGCATCGGAATCTAAAACTGGACTCACTGGAGAGGTTCAAATCATAGAAAGTTACAGTGTCAGTCCTCTTTTACTTAGGTCGGCATTGTGCCTTTTGTATTAAATTCCGATGCAATTTCTGTGTTTCATCGTCAATCAGAAGGTGCAAGGTATACAGTAAACCTGAAGTGAAGCATCGGAATCTAAAACTGGTCTCACCGGAGAGGTTCAAATCATAGAAAGTGAGAGTGTCAGTCCTCTTGTACTTAAGTCGGCATTGTGCCATTTGTATTAAATTTGGATAAAATTACTGTGTTTCATCGTCAATCAGATGGTCAAAGGTATACAGTAAACCTGAAGTGAAGCATCGGAATCTAAAACTGGACTCACAGGAGAGATTCAAATCATAGAAAGTTAGAGTGTCACTCCTCTTGTACTTAAGTCGGTATTGTGCCATTTGTATTACATTCGGATGCAATTTCTGTGTTTCATCGTCTATAAGAAAGTCCAAGGGATACAGTAAACCTGAAGTGAAGCATCGCAATCTAAAATTGGACTCACAGGAGACGTTCAAATCATAGAAAGTGAGAGTGTCAATCGTCTTGTACTTAAGTCGCCATTGTGATTTTTGTAATAAATTCGGAAGCAATTTCTGTGTTTCATCGTCAATAAGAAGGTCCAAGGGATACAGTAAACCTGAAGTGAAGCATGTGATTCTTAAACTGGACTCACAGGAGAGGTTCCAATCATAGAAAGTTAGTGAGTCAGTCCTCTTGTACTTAAGTCGGCATTGTACCTTTTGTATTAAATTCGGATGCAAACTCTGTGTTTCATCGTCAATAAGAAGGTCCAAGGGATACAGTAAACCTGAAGTGAAGCATCGGAATCTAAAACTGGACTCACAGGACAGGTTCAAATCATAGAAAGTGAGAGTGTCAGTCCTCTTGTACTTAAGTCGGCATTGTGCCTTTTGAATTTAATTCCGATGCAATTTCTGTGTTTCATCGTCAATAACAAGGTGCAAGGTATACAGTAAACCTGAAGTGAAGCATCGGAATCTGAAACTGGACTCACAGGAGAGGTTCAAATCATTGAAAGTGTTAGTGTCAGTCCTGTTGTACTTAAGTCGCCATTGTGTCTTTTGTATTAAATTCGGATCCAATTTCTGTGTCTCATCGTCAATAAGAAGGTCCAAGGGATACAGTAAACCTGAAGTGAAGCATCGGAATCTAAAACTGGACTCACAGGAGGGGTTCAAATCATAGAAAGCTAGAGTGTCATTACTCTTGTACTTAAGTCGGCATTGTGCCTTTTGTATTAAATTCCGAGCAAACTCTGTGTTTCATCGTCAATAAGAAGGTCCAAGGGATACAGTAAACCTTAAGTGGAGCATCGTAATCTAAAACTGGACTCACAGGAGATGTTAAAATCATAGATAGTCAGAGTGTCAGTCCTCTTGTACTTAAGTCGGCATTGAGCCATTTGTATTAAATTCGGGTGCAATTTCTGTGTTTCATCGTCAATAAGAAGGTCCAAGGGATACAGTAAACCTGAAGTGAAGCATCAGATTCTTAAACTGGACTCACAGGAGAGGTTCAAATCATAGAAAGTTAGTGTGTCAGTCCTCTTGTACTTAAGTCGGCATTGTACCTTTTGTATTAAATTCCGATGCAAACTCTGTGTTTCACCGTCAATAAGAAGATCCAAGGGATACAGTAAACATGAAGTGAAGCATCGGAATCTGAAACTGTACTCACTGGAGAGATTCAAATCATAGAAATTTAAAGTGTCACTCCTCTTGTACATAAGTCGGTATTGTGCCTTTTGTATTAAATTCGGGTGCAATTTCTGAGTTTCATCGTCAATAAGAAGGTCCAAGGGATACAGTAAACCTTAAGTGAAGCATCGGAATCTAAAACTGGACTCACTGGACAGGTTCAAATCATAGAAAGTTAGAGTGTCAGTCCTCTTTTACTTAGGTCGGCATTGTGCCTTTTGTATTAAATACCGATGCAATTTCTGTGTTTCATCGTCAATCGGAAGGTGAAAGGTATACAGTAAACCTGAAGTGAAGCATCGGAATCTAAAACTGGACTCACAGGAAAGGTTCAAATCATAGAAAGTGAGAGTGTCAGTCCTTTTGTACTTAAGTCGGCATTGTGCCTTTTGAATTTAATTCCGATGCATTCTCTGTGTTTCATCGTCAATAAGAAGGTGCAAGGTATACAGTAAACCTGAAGTGAAGCATCGGAATCTGAAACTGGACTCATAGGAAAGGTTCAAATCATTGAAAGTGAGAGTGTCAGTCTTCTTGTACTTAAGTCGCCATTTTGCCTTTTGTATTAAATTCGGATCCAATTTCTGTGTTTCATCGTCAATAAGAAGAACCAAGGGATACAGTAAACCTGAAGTGAAGCATAGGAATCGAAACTGGACTCACAGGAGGGGTTCAAATCATTGAAAGTTAGAGTGTCATTACTCTTGTACTTAAGTCGGCATTGTGCCTTTTGTATTAAATTCGGAGGCCAACTCTCTGTTTCATCGTCAATAGGAAGGTCCAAGTGATACAGTAAACCTGAAGTGAAGCATCGGAATCTAAAACTGGTCTCACAGGAGAGGTTCAAATCATAGATAGTGAGAGTGTCAGTCCTCTTGTACTTAAGTCGGTATTGTGCCATTTTTGTTAAATTCGGGTGCAATATATGTGTTTCATCGTCAATAAGAAGGTCCAAGGGATACAGTAAACCTGAAGTGAAGAATCAGAATCTAAAACTGGACTCACAGGAAAGGTTCAAATCATGGAAAGTGAGAGTGTCAGTCCTCTTGTACTTAAGTAGGCATTGTGCCTTTGAATTTAATTCCGATGCAATTTCTGTGTTTCATCGTCAATAAGAAGGTGCAGGGTATACAGTAAACCTGAAGTGAAGCATCGGAATCTAAAACTGGACTCACAGGAGAGGTTCAAATCATAGAAAGTTAGAGTGTCAGTCCTCTTGTACTTAAGTCGGCATTGTGCCTTTTGTATTAAATTCGGATGCAAACTCGGTGTTTCATCGTCAACAAGAAGGTCCAAGGGATACAGTAATCCTGAAGTCAAGCATCGGAATCTAAAACTGGACTCACAGGAGAGGTTCAAATCATAGAAAGTTAGAGTGTCAGACCTCTTGTACTTATGTCGGCATTGTGATTTTTGAATTTAATTCCGATGCAATTTCTGTATTTCATTGTCAATAAGTAGGTCTAAGTGATACAGTAAACCTGAAGTTAATCATCGGAATCTAAAACTGGACTCACAGGAGAGGTTCAAATCATAGAAAGTGAGAGTGTCAGTCCTCTTGTACTTAAGTCGGCATTGTGCCTTTTGAATTTAATTCCGATGCAATTTCTGTGTTACATCGTCAATAAGAAGGTGCAAGGTATACAGTAAACCTGAAGTGAAGCATCGGAATCTGAAACTGGACTCACAGGAGAGGTTCAAATCATTGAAAGTGAGAGTGTCGGTCCTCTTGTACTTAAGTCGCCATTGTGCCTTTTGTATTAAATTCGGATCCAATTTTTGTGTTTCATCGTCAATAAGAAAGTCCAAGGGATACAGTAAACCTGAAGTGAACCATCGGAATCTAATACTGGACTCACAGGAAAGGTTCAAATCATAGAAAGTGACAGTGTCAGTCCTCTTGTACTTAAGTCGGCATTGTGGCATTTGTATTTAATTCGGATGCAATTTCTGTGTTTCATCGTCAATAAGAAGGTCCAAGGGATATAGTAAACCTGAAGTGAAGCATCGGAATCTAAAACTGGACTCACGGGAGGGGTTAAAATCATAGAAAATTAGAGTGTCAGGCCTCTTGTACTTAAGTCGCCATTGTGCCTTTTGTATTAAATTAGGATGCAATTTCTGTGTTTCATCGTCAATAAGAAGGTCCAAGGGATAAAGTAAACCTGAAGTGAAGCATCGGAATCTAAAACTAGACTCAATGGAGAGGTTCAAATCATAGAAATTTAGAGTGTTTGTCCTCTTTCACTTAAGTCGGCATTGTGCCTTTTGTATTAAATTCCGATGCAATTTCTATGTTTCATCGTCAATAAGAAGGTGCAAGGTATACAGTAAACCTGGAGTGAAGCATCGGAATTTAAAACCGGACTCCAGGAGAGGTTCAAATCATAGAAAGAGAGAGTGTCAGTCCTCTACTACTTAAGTCGGCATTGTGCCATTTGTATTAAATTCGGATGCAATTCCTGTGTTTCATAGTCAATGAGAAGGTCCAAGGGATACAGTAAACATGAAGTGAAACATCGGAATCTAAAACTGGACTCACAGGAGAGATTCCAATCATAGAAAGTATGAGTGTCACTCCTATTGTACTTAGGTCGGTATTGTGTCTTTTGTATTAAATTCGGATGCAATTTCTGGGTTTTATCGTCAATAAGAAGGTCCAAGGGATACAGTAAACATGAAGTATAGCATCGGAATCTAAAACTGGACTCACAGGAGAGGTTCAAATAATAGAATGTGATAGTGTCAGTCCTCTTCTACTTAGGTCGGCATTGTGCCTTTTGAATTAAATTCCGTTGCAATTTCTTTGTTTCATCGTCAATAAGTAGGTCCAAGGGATACAGTAAACATGAAGTATAGCATCGGTATCTAAAACTTGACACACAGGAGAGATTCATATCATAGAATGTTAAAGTGTCACTCCTCTTGTACATAAGTCGGTATTGTGCCTTTTGTATTAAATTCGGATGCAATTTCAGTGTTTCATCGTCAATAAGAAGGTCCAAGGGATACAGTAAACCTTAAGTGACGCATCGGAATCTAAAACTGTACTCACTGGAGAGGTTCAAATCATAGAAAGTTAGAGTGTCAGTCCTCTTTTACTTAGGTCGGCATTGTGCCTTTTGTATTAAATTCCGATGCAATTTCTGTGTTTCATCGTCAATCAGAAGGTGCAAGGTATACAGTAAACCTGAAGTGATGCATCGGAATCTAAAACTGAACTCACCGGAGAGGCTCAAATCATAGAAAGTAAGAGTGTCAGTCCTCTTGTACTTAAGTCGGCATTGTGCCATTTGTATTAAATTTGGATAAAATTTCTGTGTTTCATCGTCAATCAGATGGTCAAAGGTATACAGTAAACCTGAAGTGAAGCATCGGAATCTAAAACTGGACTCACAGGAGAGATTCAAATCATAGAAAGTTAGAGTGTCACTCCTCTTGTACTTAAGTCGGTATTGTGCCATTTGTATTACATTCGGATGCAATTTCTGTGTTTCATCGTCAATACGAAAGTCCAAGGGATACAGTAAACCTGAAGTGAAGCATCGCAATCTAAATTTGGACTCACAGGAGACGTTCAAATCATAGAAAGTGAGAGTGTCAGTCCTCTTGTACTTAAGTCGTCATTGTGATTTTTCTATTAAATTCGGATGCAATTACTGTGTTTCATCGTCAATAAGAAGGTCCAAGGGATACAGTAAACCTGTAGTGAAGCATCGGAATCTAAAACTGGACTCACAGGAGAGGTTCAAATCATAGAAAGTTAGAGTGTCAGTCCTCATGTACTTAAGTCGGCATGTAACCTTTTGTATTAAATTCAGATGCAAACACTGTGTTTCATCGTCAATAAGAAGGTCCAAGGGATACGGTAAACCTGAAGTGAAGCTTCGGAATCTAAAACTGGACTCACAGGAGAGGTTCTAATCATAGAAAGTGAGAGTGTCAATCCTCTTGTACTTAAGTCGGCATTGTGCCTTTTGAATTTAATTCCGATGCAATTTCTGTGTTTCATCGTCAATAAGAAGGTGCAAGGTATACAGTAAACCTGAAGTGAAGCATCGGAATCTGAAACTGGACTCACAGGAAAGGTTCAAATCATTGAAAGTGAGAGTGTCAGTCCTCTTGTACTTAATTCGCCATTGTGCCTTTTGTATTAAATTCGGATCCAATTTCTGTGTTTCTTCGTCAATAAGAAGGACCAAGGGATACAGTAAACGTGAAGTGAAGCATCGGAATCTAAAACTAGACTCACAGGAGAGGTTCAAATCATAGAAAGTTAGAGTGTTTGTCCTCTTTTACTTAAGTCGGCATTGTGCTTTTTTTATTAAATTCCGATGCAATTTCTATGTTTCATCGTCAATAAGAAGGTGCAAGGTATACAGTAAACTTGGAGTGAAGCATCGGAATTTAAAACCGGACTCACAGGAGAGGTTCAAATCATAGAAAGAGAGAGTGTCAGTCCTCTTGTACTTAAGTCGACATTGTGCCTTTTGAATTTAATTCCGATGCAATTTCTGTGTTTCATCGTCAATACGTAGGTCCAAGGGATACAGTAAACATGAAGTGAAGCATCGGAATCTAAAACTTGACTCACAGGAGAGATTCAAATCATAGAATGTTAAAGTGTCACTCCTCTTGTACATAAGTCGGTATTGTGCCTTTTGTATTAAATTCGGATACAATTTCTGTGTTTCATCATCAATAAGAAGGTCAAGGGATACAGTAAACCTGAAGTGAAGCATCGTAATCTAAAACTGGACTCACTGGAGAGGTTCAAATCATAGAAAGATAGAGTGTCAGTCCTCTTTTACTTAGGTCGGCATTGTGCCTTTTGTATTAAATTCCGATGCAATTTCTGTGTTTCATCGTCAATCAGAAGGTGCAAGGTATACAGTAAACCTGAAGTGTGCATCGGAATCTAAAACTGGACTCACAGGAGAGGTTCAAATCATAGAAAGTGAGAGTGTCAGTCCTCTTGTACTTAAGTCGGCATTGTGCCATTTGTATTAAATTTGGATAAAATTTCTGTGTTTCATCGTCAATCAGATGTTCAAAGGTATACAGTAAACCTGAAGTGAAGCATCGGAATCTAAACTGGACTCACAGGAGAGATTCAAATCGTAGAAAGTTAGAGTGTCACTCCTCTTGTACTTGAGTCGGTATTGTGCCATTTGTATTACATTCGGATGCAATTTCTGTGTTTCATCGTCAATAAGAAAGTCCAAGGGATACAGTAAACCTGAAGTGAAGCATCGCAATCTAAAACTGGACTCACAGGAGAGGTTCAAATCATAGAGAGTGAGAGTGTCAGTCCTCTTGTACTTAAGTCGCCATTGTGATTTTTGTATTAAATTCCGATGTAATTTCTATGTTTCATCGTCAATAAGAAGGTGCAAGGTATACAGTAAACCTGGAGTGAAGCATCAGAATTTAAAACCGGACTCACAGGAGACGTTCAAATCATAGAAAGAGAGAGTGTCAGTCCTCTTGGACTTAAGTCGGCATTTTGCCATTTGAATTAAATTCAGATGCAATTCCTGTGTTTCATAGTCAATAAGAAGGTCCAAGGGATACAGTAAACCTGTAGTGAAACATCGGAATCTAAAACTGGACTCACAGGAGAGATTCATATCATAGAAAGGTAGAGTGTCACTCCTCTTGTACTTAAGTCGGTATTGTGCCTTTTGTATTAAATTCGGATGCAATTTCTGTGTTTTATCGTCAATAAGAAGGTCCAAAGCATACAGTAAACCTGAAGTGAAGCATCGGAATCTAAAACTGGACTCACAGGAGAGGTTCAAATCATAGAAAGAGAGTGTATCAGTCCTCTTGTACTTATGTCGCCATTGTGCATTTTGTATTAAATTCGGATGCAATTTCTGTGTTTCATCGTCAATAAGAAGGTCCAAGGGATACAGTAAACCTGAAGTGAAGCATCGGATTCTTAAACTGGACTCACGGGAGAGGTTCAAATCATAGAAAGTTAGTGTGTCAGTACTCTTGTACTTAAGTCGGCATTGTACCTTTTGTATTTAATTCGGATGCAAACTCTATGTTTCATCGTCAGTATGAAGGTCCAAGGGATACAGCAAACCTGAAGTGAAGCATCGGAATCTAAAAGTGGACTCACAGGAGAGGTTCAAATCATAGAAAGTGAGAGTGTCAGTCCTATTGTACTTAAGTCGGCATTGTGCCTTTTGAATTTAATTCCGATGCAATTTCTGTGTTTCATCGTCAATAAGAAGGTGCAAGGTATACAGTAAACCTGAAGTGAAGCATCGGATTCTTAAACTGGACTCACAGGAGAGGTTCAAATCATAGAAAGTTAGTGTGTCAGTCCTCTTCTACTTAAGTCGGCATTGTGCCTTTTGAATTTAATTCCGATGCAATTTCTGTGTTTCATCGTCAATAAGATGGTGCAAGGTATACAGTAAACCTGAAGTGAAGCATCGGAATTTGAAACTGGACTCACAGGAAAGGTTCAAATAGTTGAAAGTGGGAGTGTCAGTCCTCTTGTACTTAAGTCGCCTTTGTGTCTTTTGTATTAAATTCGGATCCAATTTCTGTGTTTCACCGTCAATAAGAGGGACCAAGGGATACAGTAAACCTGAAGTGAAGCATCGGAATCTAAAACTAGACTCACAGGAGAGGTTCAAATCATAGAAAGTGAGAGTGTCAGTCCTCTTGTACTTAAGTCGGCATTGTGCCTTTTGAATTTAATTCCGATGAAATTTCTGTGCTTCATCGTCAATAAGATGGTGCATGGTATCCAGTAAACCTGAAGAGAAACATCGGAATTTGAAACTGGACTCATAGGAAAGGTTCAAATCATTGAAAGTGAGAGTGTCAGTCCTCTTGTACTTAAGTCGCCTTTGTGTCTTTTGTATTAAATTCGGATCCAATTTCTGTGTTTCACCGTCAATAAGAAGGACCAAGGGATGCAGTAAACCTGAAGTGAAGCATCGGAATCTAAAACTGGACTCACAGGAGAGGTTCAAATCATAGAAAGTTAGAGTGTTTGTCCTCTTTTACTTAAGTCGGCATTGTGCCATTTGTATTAAATTCCGATGCAATTTCTATGTTTTATCGTCAATAAGAAGGTCCAAGGTATACAGTAAACCTGAAGTGAGGCATCGGAATCTAAAACTGGACTTGCAGGAGAGGTTCAAATCATAGAAAGTTAGAGTGTCAGTCCTCTTTTAGTTAAGTCGGCATTGTGCCTTTTGTATTAAATTCGGATGAAATTTCTGTGTTTCATCGTCAATAAGAAGGTCCAAGGGATACAGTAAACCTGAAGTGAAGCATCAGAATCTAAAACTGGACTCACAGGAGAGGTTCAAATCATAGAAAGAGAGTGTGTCAGTCCTCTTGTACTTAAGTCGCCATTGTGCCTATTGTATTAAATTCGGATGTAATTTCTGTGTTTCATCGTCAATAAGAAGGTCCAAGGGATACAGTAAACCTTAAGTGAAGCATCGGATTCTTAAACTGGACTCACAGCAGAGGTTCAAATCATAGATAGTTAGTGTGTCAGTCCTCTTGTACTTAAGTCGGCATTGAACCTTTTGTATTAAATTCGGATGCAAACACTGTGTTTCATCATCAATAAGAAGGTCCAAGGTATACAGTAAACCTGAAGTGAAGCTTCGGAATCTAAAACTGGACTCACAGGAGAGGTTCTAATCATAGAAAGTGAGAGTGTCAGTCCTCTTGGACTTAAGTCGGCATTGTGCCTTTTGAATTTAATTCCGATGAAATTTCTGTGTTTCATCGTCAATAACAAGGTGCAAGGTATACAGTAAACCTGAAGTGAAGCATCGGAATTTGAAACTGGACTCACAGGAAAGGTTCAAATCATTGAATGTGAGAGTTTCAGTCCTCTTGTACTTAAGTCGCCATTGAGTCTTTTGTATTAAATTCGGATCCAATTTCTGTGTTTCACCGTCAATATGAAGGTCCAAGGGATACAGTAAACCTGAAGTGAAGCATCGGAATCTAAAACTAGGCTCACAGGAGAGGTTCAAATCATAGAAAGTTAGAGTGTTTGTCCTCTTTTACTTAAGTCGGCATTGTGCCTTTTGTATTAAATTCCGATGCAATTTCTATGTTTTATCGTCAATAAGAAGGTGCAAGGTATACAGTAAACCTGGAGTGAAGCATCGGATTTTAAATCCGGACTCACAGGAGAGGTTCAAATCATAGAAAGAGAGAGTGTCAGTCCTCTTGTACTTAAGTCGGCATTGTGCCATTTGAATTTAATTCAGATGCAAATCCTGTGTTTCATAGTCAATAAGAAGGTCCAAGGGATACAGTAAACCTGAAGTGAAACATCGGAATCTAAAACTGGACTCACAGGAGAGATTCAAATCATAGAAAGTTAGAGTGTCACTCCTGTTGTACTTATGTCGGTATTGTGCCTTTTGAATTAATTTCGGATGCAATTTCTGTGTTTTATCGTCGATAAGAAGGTCCAAGGTATACAGTAAACCTGAAGTGAAGCATCGGAATCTAAAACTGGACTTGCAGGAGAGGATCAAATCATAGAAAGTTAGAGTGTCAGTCCTGTTTTAGTTAAGTCGGCATTGTGCCTTTTGTATTAAATTCGGATGAAATTTCTGTGTTTCATCGTCAATAAGATGGTCCAAGGGATACAGTAAACCTGAAGTGAAGCATCAGAATCTAAAACTGGACTTACAGGAGAGGTTCAAATCATTGAAAGAGAGTGTGTCAGTCCTCTTGTACTTAAGTCGCCATTGTGCCTTTTGTATTAAATTCGTATTTAATTTCTGTGTTTCATCGTCAATAAGAAGGTCCAAGGGATACAGTAAACCTGAAGTGAAGCATCGGATTCTTTAACTGGACTCACAGCAGAGGTTCAAATCATAGAAAGTTTGTGTGTCAGTCCTCTTGTACTTAAGTCGGCATTGTACCTTTTGTATTTAATTTGGATGCAAACTCTGTGTTTCATCGTCAGTATGAAGGTCTAGGGATACAGCAAACCTGAAGTGAAGTATCGGAATCTGAAACTGGACTCACAGGAGAGGTTAAAATCATAGAAAGTGAGAGTGTCAGTCCTCTTGTACTTAAGTCGGCATTGTGCCTTTTGAATTTATTTCCGATGCAATTTCTGTGTTTCATCGTCAATAAGAAGGTGCAAGGTATACAGTAAACCTGAAGTGAAGCATCGGAATCTAAAACTGGACTCACAGGAGAGGTTCAAATAATAGAAAGTGAGAGTGTCAGTCCTCTTCTACATAGGTCGGCATTGTTCCATTTGAATTAAATTCTGTTGCAATTTCTGTGTTTCATCGTCAATAAGTAGGTCCAAGGGATACAGTAAACATGAAGTGAAGCATCGGAATCTAAAACTGGACTCACAGGAGAGATTCAAATCATAGAATGTTAAAGTGTCACTCCTCTTGTACATAAGTCGGTATTGTGCCTTTTGTATTAAATTCGGATGCAATTTCTGTGTTTCATCGTCAATAAGAAGGTCCAAGGGATACAGTAAACCTTAAGTGAAGCTTCGGAATCTAAAACTGGACTCACTGGAGAGGTTCAAATCATAGAAAGTTATAGTGTCAGTCCTCTTTTACTTAGGTCGGCATTGTGCCTTTTGTATTAAATTCCGATGCAATTTCTGTGTTTCATCGTCAATCAGAAGGTGCAAGGTATACAGTAAACCTGAAGTGAAGCATCTGAATCTAAAACTGGACTCACAGGAGAGGTTCAAATCATAGAAAGTGAGAGTGTCAGTCCTCTTGTACTTAAGTCGGCATTGTTCCATTTGTATTAAATTTGGATAAAATTTCTGTGTTTCATCGTCAATCAGATGGTCAAAGGTATACAGTAAACCTGAAGTGAAGCATCGGAATCTAAAACTGGACTCACAGGTGAGATTCAAATCATAGAAAGGTAGAGTGTCACTCCTCTTGTACTTAAGTCGGTATTGTGCCTTTTGAATTAAATTCGGATGCAATTTCTGTGTTTTATCGTCAATAAGAAGGTCCAAGGTATACAGTAAACCTGAAGTGAAGCATCGGAATCTAAAACTGGACTTGCAGGAGAGGTTCAAATCATAGAAAGTTAGAGTGTCAGTCCTCTTTTAGTTAAGTCGGCATTGTGCCTTTTGTATTAAATTCGGATGAAATTTCTGTGTTTCATCGTCAATAAGAAGGGCCAAGGGATACAGTAAACCTGAAGTGAAGCATCAGAATCTAAAACTGGACTCACAGGAGAGGTTCAAATCATAGAAAGAGAGTGTGTCAGTCCTCTTGTACTTAAGTCGCCATTGTGCCTTTTGTATTAAATTCGGATGTAATTTCTGTGTTTCATCGTCAATATGAAGGTCCAAGGGATACAGTAAACCTGAAGTGAAGCATCGGATTCTTAAACTGGACTCACAGCAGAGGTTCAAATCATAGAAAGTTAGTGTGTCAGTCCTCTTGTACTTAAGTCGCCATTGTGATTATTCTATTAAATTCGGATGCAATTTCTGTGTTTCATCGTCATTAAGAAGGTCCAAGGGATACAGTAAACCTGTAGTGAAGCATCGGAATCTAAAACTGGACTCACAGGAGAGGTTCAAATCATAGAAAGTGAGAGTGTCAGTCCTCTTGTACTTAAGTCGGCATTGTGCCTTTTGAATTTAATTCCGATGCAATTTCCGTGTTTCATCGTCAATAAGAGGGAGCAAGGTATGCAGTAAACCTGAAGTGAAGCATCGGAATCTGAAACTGGACTCGTAGGAAAGGTTGAAATCATTGAAAGTGAGAGTGTCTGTCCTCTTGTACTTAAGTCGCCATTGTGCCTTTTGTATTAAATTCGGATCCAATTTCTGTGTTTCATCGTCAATAAGAAGGACCAAGGGATACAGTAAACCTGAAGTGAAGCATCGGAATCTAAAACTGGACTCACAGGAGAAATTCAAATCATAGAAAGTTAGGGTGTCATTACTCTTGTACTTAAGTCGGCATTGTGACTTTTGTATTAAATTCGGATGCAAACTCTGTGTTTCATCGTCAATAAGAAGGTCCAAGGGATACAGGTAACCTGAAGTGAAGCATCAGAATCTAAAACTGGACTCACAGGAAAGGTTCAAATCATAGAAAGTGACAGTGTCAGTTATCTTGTACTTAAGTCGGCATTGTGCCATTTGTTTTAAATTCGGATAAATATTCTGTGTTTCATCGGCAATAAGAAGGTCCAAGGGATACAGTAAGCCTGAAGTGAACCTTCGGAATCTAAAACTGGACTCACAGGAGAGGTTCAAATCATAGAAAGTTATAGTGTCAGTCCTCTTGTACTTAAGTCGGCATTGTGATTTTTGAATTTAATTCCGATGCAATTTCTGTGTTTCATTGTCAATAAGTAGGTCTAAGTGATACAGTAAACTTGAAGTTAAGCATCGGAATCTAAAACTGGACTCACAGGAGAGGTTCAAATCATAGGAAGTGAGAGTGTCAGTCCTCTTGTACTTAAGTCGGCATTGTGCCATTTGTATTAAATTTGGATAAAATTTCTGTGTTTCATCGTCAATCAGATGGTCAAAGGTATACAGTAAACCTGAAGTGAAGCATCGGAATCTAAAACTGGACTCACAGGAGAGATTCAAATCATAGAAAGTTAGAGTGTCACTGCTCTTGTACTTAAGTCGGTATTGTGCCATTTGTATTACATTCGGATGCAATTTCTGTGTTTCATCGTCAATAAGGAGGTCCAAGGGATACAGTAAACCTGAAGTGAAGCATCAGAATCTAAAACTGGACTCACAGGAGATTTTCAAATCATAGAAAGTGAGAGTGTCACTCCTCTTGTACTTAAGTCGCCATTGTGCCTTTTGTATTAAATTCGGATGTAATTTCTTTGTTTCATCGTCAATAAGAAGGTTCAAATGATACAGTAAACCTGAAGTGAAGCATCGGATTTTTAAATTGGACTCACAGAAGAGGTTCAAATCATTGAAAGTTAGTGTGTCAGTCCTCTGTTACTTAAGTCGGCATTGTACCTTTTGTATTTAATTCGGATGCAAACTCTTTGTTTCATCGTCAGTGTGAAGGTCCAAGGGATACAGCAAACCTGAAGTGAAGCATCGGAATCTGAAACTGGACTCACAGGAGAGGTTAAAATAATAGAAAGTGAGAGTGTCAGTCCTCTTGTACTTAAGTCGGCATTGTGCCTTTTGAATTTAATTCCGATGCAATTTCTGTGTTTCATCGTCAATAAGAAGGTGCAAGGTATACAGTAAACCTGAAGTGAAGCATCGGAATCTAAAACTGGACTCACAGGAGAGGTTCAAATAATAGAAAGTGAGAGTGTCAGTCCTCTTCTACTTAGGTCGGCATTGTGCCTTTTGAATTAAATTCCGTTGCAATTTCTGTGTTTCATCGTCAATAAGTAGGTCCAAGGGATACAGTAAACATGAAGTGAAGCATCGGAATCTAAAACTGGACTCACAGGAGAGATTCAAATCATAGAATGTTAAAGTGTCACTCCTCTTGTCCATAAGTCGGTATTGTGCCTTTTGTATTAAATTCGGATGCAATTTCTGTGTTTCATCGTCAATAAGAAGGTCCAAGGGATACAGTAAACCTTAAGTGAAGCATCGGAATCTAAAACTGGACTCACTGGAGAGGTTCAAATCATAGAAAGTTACTTAGGTCGGCATTGTGCCTTTTGTATTAAATTCCGATGCAATTTCTGTGTTTCATCGTCAATCAGAAGGTGCAAGGTGTACAGTAAACCTGAAGTGAAGCATCGGAATCTAAAACTGGACTCACAGGAGAGGTTCAAATCATAGAAGGTGAGAGTGTCAGTCCTCTTGTACTTAAGTCGGCATTGTGCCATTTGTATTAAATTTGGATAAATTTTCTGTGTTTCATCGTCAATCAGATGGTCAAAGGTATACAGCAAACCTGAAGTGAAGCATCGGAATCTAAAACTGGACTCACAGGTGAGATTCAAATCATAGAAAGTTAGAGTGTCACTCCTCTTGTACTGAAGTCGGTATTGTGCCATTTGTATTACATTCGGATGCAATTTCTGTGTTTCATCGTCAATAAGAAAGTCCAAGGGATACAGTAAACCTGAAGTGAAGCATCAGAATCTAAAACTGGACTCACAGGAGAGGTTCAAATCATAGAAAGTTAGAATGTCAGTCCTCCTGTACTTAAGTCGGTATTGTGCCTTTTGTATTAAATTCGGATGCAATATCTGTGTTTCATCGTCAATAAGAAGGTGCAAGGTATACAGTAAACCTAAAGTGAAGCATCGGATTCTAAAAGTGGACTCACAGGAGAGGTTCAAATCATAGAAAGTGAGAGTGTCAGTCCTCTTGTACTCGTCGGCATTGTGGCATTTGTATTAAATTCGGATGCAATTTCTGTGTTTCATCGTCAATAAGAAGGTCCGAGGGATACAGTATAACTGTAGTGAAGCATCGGAATCTAAAACTGGACTCACAGACGAGGTTCAAATCATAGAAAGTTAGAGTGTCAGTCCTCTTTTACTTAAGTCGGCATTGTGCCTTTTGTATTAAATTCCGATGCAATTTCTATGTTTTATCGTCAATAAGAAGGTGGAAGGTATACAGTAAACCTGGAGTGAAGCATCGGATTTTAAATCCGGACTCACAGGAGAGGTTCAAATCATAGAAAGAGAGAGTGTCAGTCCTCTTGTACTTAAGTCGCCATTGAGTCTTTTGTATTAAATTCGGATCCAATTTCTGTGTTTCACCGTCAATAAGAAGGTCCAAGGGATACAGTAAACCTGAAGTGAAGCATCGGAATCTAAAACTAGGCTCACAGGAGAGGTTCAAATCATAGAAAGTTAGAGTGTTTGTCCTCTTTTACTTAAGTCGGCATTGTGCCTTTTGTATTAAATTCCGATGCAATTTCTATGTTTTATCGTCAATAAGAAGGTGCAAGGTATACAGTAAACCTGAAGTGAAGCATCGGAATCTAAAACTGGACTTGCAGGAGAGGATCAAATCATAGAAAGTTAGAGTGTCAGTCCTCTTTTAGTTAAGTTGGCATTGTGCCTTTTGTATTAAATTCGGATGAAATTTCTGTGTTTCATCGTCAATAAGATGGTCCAAGGGATACAGTAAACCTGAAGTGAAGCATCAGAATCTAAAACTGGACTTACAGGAGAGGTTCAAATCATAGAAAGAGAGTGTGTCAGTCCTCTTGTACTTAAGTCGCCATTGTGCCTTTTGTATTAAATTCGTATTTAATTTCTGTGTTTCATCGTCAATAAGAAGGTCCAAGGGATACAGTAAACCTGAAGTGAAGCATCGGATTCTTTAACTGGACTCACAGCAGAGGTTCAAATCATAGAAAGTTTGTGTGTCAGTCCTCTTGTACTTAAGTCGGCATTGTACCTTTTGTATTTAATTTGGATGCAAACTCTGTGTTTCATCGTCAGTATGAAGGTCTAGGGATACAGCAAACCTGAAGTGAAGCATCGGAATCTGAAACTGGACTCACAGGAGAGGTTAAAATCATAGAAAGTGAGAGTGTCAGTCCTCTTGTACTTAAGTCGGCATTGTGCCTTTTGAATTTATTTCCGATGCAATTTCTGTGTTTCATCGTCAATAAGAAGTTGCAAGGTATACAGTAAACCTGAAGTGAAGCATCGGAATCTAAAACTGGACTCACAGGAGAGGTTCAAATAATAGAAAGTGAGAGTGTCAGTCCTCTTCTACTTAGGTCGGTATTGTTCCTTTTGAATTAAATTCTGTTGCAATTTCTGTGTTTCATCGTCAATAAGTAGGTCCAAGGGATACAGTAAACATGAAGAGAAGCATCGGAATCTAAAACTGGACTCACAGGAGAGATTCAAATCATAGAATGTTAAAGTGTCACTCCTCTTGTACATAAGTCGGTATTGTGCCTTTTGTATTAAATTCGGATGCAATTTCTGTGTTTCATCGTCAATAAGAAGGTCCAAGGGATACAGTAAACCTTAAGTGAAGCTTCGGAATCTAAAACTGGACTCACTGGAGAGGTTCAAATCATAGAAAGTTAGAGTGTCAGTCCTCTTTTACTTAGGTCGGCATTGTGCCTTTTGTATTAAATTCCGATGCAATTTCTGTGTTTCATCGTCAATCAGAAGGTGCAAGGTATACAGTAAACCTGAAGTGAAGCATCTGAATCTAAAACTGGACTCACAGGAGAGGTTCAAATCATAGAAAGTGAGAGTGTCAGTCCTCTTGTACTTAAGTCGGCATTGTTCCATTTGTATTAAATTTGGATAAAATTTCTGTGTTTCATCGTCAATCAGATGGTCAAAGGTATACAGTAAACCTGAAGCGAAGCATCGGAATCTAAAACTGGACTCACAGGTGAGATTCAAATCATAGAAAGGTAGAGTGTCACTCCTCTTGTACTTAAGTCGGTATTGTGCCTTTTGAATTAAATTTGGATGCAATTTCTGTGTTTTATCGTCAATAAGAAGGTCCAAGGTATACAGTAAACCTGAAGTGAAGCATCGGAATCTAAAACTGGACTTGCAGGAGAGGTTCAAATCATAGAAAGTTAGAGTGTCAGTCCTCTTTTAGTTAAGTCGGCATTGTGCCTTTTGTATTAAATTCGGATGAAATTTCTGTGTTTCATCGTCAATAAGAAGGTCCAAGGGATACAGTAAACCTGAAGTGAAGCATCAGAATCTAAAACTGGACTCACAGGAGAGGTTCAAATCATAGAAAGAGAGTGTGTCAGTCCTCTTGTACTTAAGTCGCCATTGTGCCTTTTGTATTAAATTCGGATGTAATTTCTGTGTTTCATCGTCAATAAGAAGGTCCAAGGGATACAGTAAACCTGAAGTGAAGCATCGGATTCTTAAACTGGACTCACAGCAGAGGTTCAAATCATAGAAAGTTAGTGTGTCAGTCCTCTTGTACTTAAGTCGGCATTGTGCCTTTTGAACTTAATTCCGATGCAATTTCTGTGTTTCATCATCAATAAGAAGGTGCAAGGTATACAGTAAACCTGAAGTGAAGCATCGGAATCTAAAACTGGGCTCACAGGAGAGGTTCAAATAATAGAAAGTGAGAGTGTCAGTCCTCTTCTACTTAGGTCGGCATTGTGCCTTTTGAATTAAATTCCGTTGCAATTTCTGTGTTTCATCGTCAATAAGTAGGTCCAAGGGATACAGTAAACATGAAGTGAAGCATCGGAATCTAAAACTGGACTCACAGGAGAGATTCAAATCATAGAATGTTAAAGTGTCACTCCTCTTGTACATAAGTCGGTATTGTGCCTTTTGTATTAAATTCGGGTGCAATTTCTGTGTTTCATCGTCAATAAGAAGGTCCAAGGGATACAGTAAACCTTAAGTGAAGCATCGGAATCTAAAACTGGACTCACTGGAGAGGTTCAAATCATAGAAAGTTAGAGTGTCAGTCCTCTTTTACTTAGGTCGGCATTGTGCCTTTTGTATTAAGTTCCGATGCAATTTCTGGGTTTCATTGTCAATCAGAAGGTGCAAGGTATACAGTAAACCTGAAGTGAAGCATCGGAATCTAAAACTGGACTCACAGGAGAGGTTCAAATCATAGAAAGTGAGAGTGTCAGTCCTCTTGTACTTGTCGGCATTGTGGCATTTGTATTAAATTTGGATGCAATTTCTGTGTTTCATCGTCAATAAGAAGGTCCAAGAGATACAGTAAACCTGAAGTGATGCATCGGAATCTAACACTGGACTCACAGAAGAGCTTCAAATCATAGAAAGTAAGAGTGTCAGTCCTCTTGTACTTAAGTCGCCATTGTGATTATTGTATTAAATTCGGATGCAATTTCTGTGATTCATCGTCATTAAGAAGGTCCAAGGGATACAGTAAACCTGTAGTGAAGCATCGGAATCTAAAACTGGACTCACAGAAGAGGTTCAAATCATAGAAAGTTAGAGTGTCAGTCCTCTTGTACTTAAGTCGGCATTGAACCTTTTGTATTAAATTCGGATGCAAACACTGTGTTTCATCGTCAATAAGAAGGTCCAAGGGATACAGTAAACCTGAAGTGAAACTTCGGAATCTAAAACTGGACTCACAGGAGAGGTTCAAATCATAGAAAGTGAGAGTGTCAGTCCTCTTGTACTTAAGTCGGCATTGTGCCTTTTGAATTTAATTCCGATGCAATTTCTGTGTTTCATCGTCAATAAGAGGGAGCAAGGTATGCAGTAAACCTGAAGTGAAGCATCGGAATCTGAAACTGGACTCGTAGGAAAGGTTGAAATCATTGAAAGTGAGAGTGTCTGTCCTCTTGTACTTAAGTCGCCATTGTGCCTTTTGTATTAAATTCGGAATCAATTTCTGTGTTTCATCGTCAATAAGAAGGACCAAGGGATACAGTAAACCTGAAGTGAAGCATCGGAATCTAAAACTGGACTCACAGGAGAAATTCAAATCATAGAAAGTTAGAGTGTCATTACTCTTGTACTTAAGTCGGCATTGTGACTTTTGTATTAAATTCGGATGCAAACTCTGTGTTTCATCGTCAATAAGAAGGTCCAAGGGATACAGGTAACCTGAAGTGAAGCATCAGAATCTAAAACTGGACTCACAGGAAAGGTTCAAATCATAGAAAGTGACAGTGTCAGTTATCTTGTACTTAAGTCGGCATTGTGCCATTTGTTTTAAATTCGGATAAATTTTCTGTGTTTCATCGGCAATAAGAAGGTCCAAGGGATACAGTAAGCCTGAAGTGAACCTTCGGAATCTAAAACTGGACTCACAGGAGAGGTTCAAATCATAGAAAGTTATAGTGTCAGTCCTCTTGTACTTAAGTCGGCATTGTGATTTTTGAATTTAATTCCGATGCAATTTCTTTGTTTCATTGTCAATAAGTAGGTCTAAGTGATACAGTAAACTTGAAGTTAAGTATCGGAATCTAAAACTGGACTCACAGGAGAGGTTCAAATCATAGGAAGTGAGAGTGTCAGTCCTCTTGTACTTAAGTCGGCATTGTGCCATTTGTATTAAATTTGGATAAAATTTCTGTGTTTCATCGTCAATCAGATGGTCAAAGGTATACAGTAAACCTGAAGTGAAGCATCGGAATCTAAAACTGGACTCACACGAGAGATTCAAATCATAGAAAGTTAGAGTGTCACTGCTCTTGTACTTAAGTCGGTATTGTGCCATTTGTATTACATTCGGATGCAATTTCTGTGTTACATCGTCAATAAGGAGGTCCAAGGGATACAGTAAACCTGAAGTGAAGCATCAGAATCTAAAACTGGACTCACAGGAGAGGTTCAAATCATAGAAAGTGAGAGTGTCACTCCTCTTGTACTTAAGTCGCCATTGTGCCTTTTGTATTAAATTCGGATGTAATTTCTTTGTTTCATCGTCAATAAGAAGGTTCAAATGATACAGTAAACCTGAAGTGAAGCATCGGATTTTTAAATTGGACTCACAGAAGAGGTTCAAATCATAGAAAGTTAGTGTGTCAGTCCTCTGTTACTTAAGTCGGCATTGTACCTTTTGTATTTAATTCGGATGCAAACTCTTTGTTTCATCGTCAGTATGAAGGTCCAAGGGATACAGCAAACCTGAAGTGAAGCATCGGAATCTGAAACTGGACTCACAGGAGAGGTTAAAATAATAGAAAGTGAGAGTGTCAGTCCTCTTGTACTTAAGTCGGCATTGTGATTTTTGAATTTAATTCCGATGCAATTTCTGTGTTTCATCGTCAATAAGAAGGTGCAAGGTATACAGTAAACCTGAAGTGAAGCATCGGAATCTAAAACTGGACTCACAGGAGAGGTTCAAATAATAGAAAGTGAGAGTGTCAGTCCTCTTCTACTTAGGTCGGCATTGTGCCTTTTGAATTAAATTCCGTTGCAATTTCTGTGTTTCATCGTCAATAAGTAGGTCCAAGGGATACAGTAAACATGAAGTGAAGCATCGGAATCTAAAACTGGACTCACAGGAGAGATTCAAATCATAGAATGTTAAAGTGTCACTCCTCTTGTCCATAAGTCGGTATTGTGCCTTTTGTATTAAATTCGGATGCAATTTCTGTGTTTCATCGTCAATAAGAAGGTCCAAGGGATACAGTAAACCTTAAGTGAAGCATCGGAATCTAAAACTGGACTCACTGGAGAGGTTCAAATCATAGAAAGTTACTTAGGTCGGCATTGTGCCTTTTGTATTAAATTCCGATGCAATTTCTGTGTTTCATCGTCAATCAGAAGGTGCAAGGTGTACAGTAAACCTGAAGTGAAGCATCGGAATCTAAAACTGGACTCACAGGAGAGGTTCAAATCATAGAAGGTGAGAGTGTCAGTCCTCTTGTACTTAAGTCGGCATTATGCCATTTGTATTAAATTTGGATAAAATTTCTGTGTTTCATCGTCAATCAGATGGTCAAAGGTATACAGCAAACCTGAAGTGAAGCATCGGAATCTAAAACTGGACTCACAGGTGAGATTCAAATCATAGAAAGTTAGAGTGTCACACCTCTTGTACTTAAGTCGTTATTGTGCCATTTGTATTACATTCGGATGCAATTTCTGTGTTTCATCGTCAATAAGAAAGTCCAAGGGATACAGTAAACCTGAAGTGAAGCATCAGAATCTAAAACTGGACTCACAGGAGAGGTTCAAATCATAGAAAGTTAGAATGTCAGTCCTCCTGTACTTAAGTCGGTATTGTGCCTTTTGTATTAAATTCGGATGCAATATCTGTGTTTCATCGTCAATAAGAAGGTGCAAGGTATACAGTAAACCTAAAGTGAAGCATCGGATTCTAAAAGTGGACTCACAGGAGAGTTTCAAATCATAGAAAGTGAGAGTGTCAGTCCTCTTGTACTCGTCGGCATTGTGGCATTTGTATTAAATTCGGATGCAATTTCTGTGTTTCATCGTCAATAAGAAGGTCCGAGGGATACAGTAAACCTGTAGTGAAGCATCGGAATCTAAAACTGGACTCACAGAAGAGGTTCAAATCATAGAAAGTTAGAGTGTCAGTCCTCTTCTACTTAAGTCGGCATTGAACCTTTTGTATTAAATTCGGATGCAAACACTGTGTTTCATCGTCAATAAGAAGGTCCAAGGGATACAGTAAACCTGAAGTGAAGCTTCGGAATCTAAAACTGGACTCACAGGAGAGGTTCTAATCATAGAAAGTGAGAGTGTCAGTCCTCTTGTACTTAAGTCGGCATTGTGCCTTTTGAATTTAATTCCGATGCAATTTCTGTGTTTCATCGTCAATAAGAAGGAGCAAGGTATGCAGTTAACCTGAAGTGAAGCATCGGAATCTGAAACTGGACTCGTAGGAAAGGTTCAAATCATTGAAAGTGAGAGTGTCAGTCCTCTTGTACTTAAGTCGGCATTGTGCCTTTTGTATTATATTCGGATGCAATATCTGTGTTTCATCGTCAATAAGAAGGTGCAAGGTATACAGTAAACCTAAAGTGAAGCATCGGATTCTAAAAGTGGACTCACAGGAGAGGTTCAAATCATAGAAAGTGAGAGTGTCAGTCCTCTTGTACTCGTCGGCATTGTGGCATTTGTATTAAATTCGGATGCAATTTCTGTGTTTCATCGTCAAAAAGAAGGTCCGAGGGATACAGTAAACCTGTAGTGAAGCATCGGAATCTAAAACTGGACTCACAGAAGAGGTTCAAATCATAGAAAGTTAGAGTGTCAGTCCTCTTCTCATTAAGTCGGCATTGAACATTTTGTATTAAATTCGGATGCAAACACTGTGTTTCATCGTCAATAAGAAGGTCAAAGGTATACAGTAAACCTGAAGTGAAGCATCGGAATCTAAAACTGGACTCAGAGGTGAGATTCAAATCAAAGAATGTTAGAGTGTCACTCCTCTTTTACTTAAGTCGGTATTGTGCCATTTGTATTACATTCGGATGCAATTTCTGTGTTTCATCGTCAATAAGAAAGTCCAAGGGATACAGTAAACCTGAAGTGAAGCATCAGAATCTAAAACTGGACTCACAGGAGAGGTTCAAATCATAGAAAGTTAGAATGTCAGTCCTCCTGTACTTAAGTCGGCATTGTGCCTTTTGTATTATATTCGGATGCAATATCTGTGTTTCATCGTCAATAAGAAGGTGCAAGATATACAGTAAACCTAAAGTGAAGCATCGGAATCTAAAAGTGGACTCACAGGAGAGGTTCAAATCATAGAAAGTGAGAGTGTCAGTCCTTTTGTACTTGTCGGCATTGTGGCATTTGTATTAAATTTGGAAGCATTTTCTGTGTTCATCGTCAATAAGAAGGTCCAAGGGATACAGTAAACCTGAAGTGATGCATCGGAATCTAACACTGGACTCACAGAAGAGATTCAAATCATAGAAAGTAAGAGTGTCAGTCCTCTTGTACTTAAGTCGCCATTGTGAATGTTGTATTAAATTCGGATGCAATTTCTGTGTTTCATCGTCATTAAGAAGGTCCAAGGGATACAGTAAACCTGTAGTGAAGCATCGGAATCTAAAACTGGACTCACAGAAGAGGTTCAAATCATAGAGAGTTAGAGTGACAGTCCTCTTGTACTTAAGTCGGCATTGAACCTTTTGTATTAAATTGGGATGCAAACACTGTGTTTCATCGTCAATAAGAAGGTCCAAGGGATACAGTAAACCTGAGGTGAAGCTTCGGAATCTAAAACTGGACTCACAGGAGAGGTTCAAATCATAGAAAGTGAGAGTGTCAGTCCTCTTGTACTTAAGTCGGCATTGTGCCTTTTGAATTTAATTCCGATGCAATTTCTGTGTTTCATCGTCAATAAGAGGGAGCAAGGTATGCAGTAAACCTGAAGTGAAGCATCGGAATCTGAAACTGGACTCGTAGGAAAGGTTGAAAACATTGAAAGTGAGAGTGTCTGTCCTCTTGTACTTAAGTCGCCATTGTGCCTTTTGTATTAAATTCGGATCCAATTTCTGTGTTTCATCGTCAATAAGAAGGACCAAGGGATACAGTAAACCTGAAGTGAAGCATCGGAATCTAAAACTGGACTCACAGGAGGAATTCAAATCATAGAAAGTTAGAGTGTCATTACTCTTGTACTTAAGTCGGCATTGTGACTTTTGTATCAAATTCGGATGCAAACTCTGTGTTTCATCGTCAATAAGAAGGTCCAAGGGATACAGGTAACCTGAAGTGAAGCATCAGAATCTAAAACTGGACTCACAGGAAAGGTTCAAATCATAGAAAGTGACAGTGTCAGTTCTCTTGTACTTAAGTCGGCATTGTGCCATTTGTATTAAATTGGGCTAAAATTTCTGTGTTTCATTGGCAATAAGAAGGTCCAAGGGATATAGAAAAAATGAAGTGAAGCATCGGAATCTAAAACTGGACTCACGGGAGACGTTGAAATCATTGAAAGTTAGAGAGTCAGTCCTCTTGTACTTAAGTCGGCATTGTGCTATTTGTATTAAATTCGGATTCAATTCCTGTGTTTCACAGCCAATAAGAACGTCCAAGGGATACAGTAAAACTGAAGTGATACATCGGAATCTAAAACTGGACTCACAGGAGAGATTCAAATCATAGAAAGTTAGAGTGTCACTCCTCTTGTACTTAAGTCGGTATTGTGCCTTTTGTATTAAATTCGGATGCAATTTCTGTGTTTTATCTTCAATAAGAAGGTCCAAGGTATACAGTAAACCTGAAGTGAAGCATCGGATTCTTAAACTGGACTCACAGGAGAGGTTCAAATCATAGAAAGTTAGTGTGTCAGTCCTCTTGTACTTAAGTCGGCATTGTACCTTCTGTATTAAATTCGGATGCAAACTCTGTGTTTCATCGTCAATAAGAAGGTCCAAGGGATACAGTAAACCTAAAGTGAAGCATCGGAATCTAAAACTGGACTCACAGGAGTGGTTCAAATCATAGAAAGTGAGAGTGTCAGTATTCTTGTACTTAAGTCGGCATTGTGCCTTTTGAATTTAATTCCGATGCAATTACTGTGTTTCATCGTCAATAAGAAGGTGCAGGGTATACAGTAAACCTGAAGTGAAGCATCGGAATCTAAAACTGGACTCACAGGAGAGGTTCAAATCATAGAAAGTTAGAGTGTCAGTCCTCTTGTACTTAAGTCGGCACTATGCCTTTTGTATAAAATTCGGATGCTAACTCTGTGTTTCATCGTCAATAAGAAGGTCCAAGGGATACAGTAAGCCTGAAGTGAACCTTCGGAATCTAAAACTGGACTCACAGGAGAGGTTCTAATCATAGAAAGTTATAGTGTCAGTCCTCTTGTACTTAAGTCGGCATTGTGATTTTTGAATTTAATTCCGATGCAATTTCTGTGTTTCATTGTCAATAAGTAGGTCTAAGTGATACAGTAAACTTGAAGTTAAGCATCGGAATCTAAAACTGGACTCACAGGAGAGGTTCAAATTATAGGAAGTGAGAGTGTCAGTCCTCTTGTACTTAAGTCGGCATTGTGCCATTTGTATTAAATTTGGATAAAATTTCTGTGTTTCATCGTCAATCAGATGGTCAAAGGTATACAGTAAACCTGAAGTGAAGCATCGGAATCTAAAACTGGACTCACAGGAGAGATTCAAATCATAGAAAGTTAGAGTGTCACTGCTCTTGTACTTAAGTCGGTATTGTGCCATTTGTATTACATTCGGATGCAATTTCTGTGTTACATCGTCAATAAGGAGGTCCAAGGGATACAGTAAACCTGAAGTGAAGCATCAGAATCTAAAACTGGACTCACAGGAGAGGTTCAAATCATAGAAAGTGAGAGTGTCACTCCTCTTGTACTTAAGTCGCCATTGTGCCTTTTGTATTAAATTCGGATGTAATTTCTGTGTTTCATCGTCAATAAGAAGGTTCAAATGATACAGTAAACCTGAAGTGAAGCATCGGATTTTTAAACTGGACTCACAGAAGAGGTTCAAATCATTGAAAGTTAGTGTGTCAGTCCTCTTGTACTTAAGTCGGCATTATACCTTTTGTATTTAATTCGGATGCAAACTCTTTGTTTCATCGTCAGTATGAAGGTCCAAGGGATACAGCAAACCTGAAGTGAAGCATCGGAATCTGAAACTGGACTCACAGGAGAGGTTAAAATAATAGAAAGTGAGAGTGTCAGTCCTCTTGTACTTAAGTCGGCATTGTTCCTTTTGAATTTAATTCCGATGCAATTTCTGTGTTTCATCGTCAATAAGAAGGTGCAAGGTATACAGTAAACCTGAAGTGAAGCATCGGAATCTAAAACTGGACTCACAGGAGAGGTTCAAATAATACAAAGTGAGAGTGTCAGTCCTCTTCTACTTAGGTCGGCATTGTGCCTTTTGAATTAAATTCCGTTGCAATTTCTGTGTTTCATCGTCAATAAGTAGGTCCAAGGGATACAGTAAACATGAAGTGAAGCATCGGAATCTAAAACTGGACTCACAGGAGAGATTCAAATCATAGAATGTTAAAGTGTCACTCCTCTTGTCCATAAGTCGGTATTGTGCCTTTTGTATTAAATTCGGATGCAATTTCTCTGTTTCATCGTCAATAAGAAGGTCCAAGGGATACAGTAAACCTTAAGTGAAGCATCGGAATCTAAAACTGGACTCACTGGAGAGGTTCAAATCATAGAAAGTTAGAGTGTCAGTCCTCTTTTACTTAGGTCGGCATTGTGCCTTTTGTATTAAATTCCGATGCAATTTCTGTGTTTCATCGTCAATCAGAAGGTGCAAGGTGTATAGTAAACCTGAAGTGAAGCATCGGAATCTAAAACTGGACTCACAGGAGAGGTTCAAATCATAGAAGTTGAGAGTGTCAGTCCTCTTGTACTTAAGTCGGCATTGTGCCATTTGTATTAAATTTGGATAAAATTTCTGTGTTTCATCGTCAATCAGATGGTCAAAGGTATACAGTAAACCTGAAGTGAAGCATCGGAATCTAAAACTGGACTCACAGGTGAGATTCAAATCATAGAAAGTTAGTGTGTCACTCCTCTTGTACTTAAGTCGGTATTGTGCCATTTGTATTACATTCGGATGAAATTTCTGTGTTTCATCGTCAATAAGAAAGTCCAAGGGATACAGTAAACCTGAAGTGAAGCATGAGAATCTAAAACTGGACTCACAGGAGAGGTTAAAATCATAGAAAGTTAGAATGGCAGTCCTCCTGTACTTAAGTCGGCATTGTGCCTTTTGTATTGAATTCGGATGCAATATCTGTGTTTCATCGTCAATAAGAAGGTGCAAGGTATACAGTAAACCTAAAGTGAAGCATCGGAATCTAAAAGTGGACTCACAGGAGAGGTTCAAATCATAGAAAGTGAGAGTGTCAGTCCTCTTGTACTTGTCGATATTGTGGCATTTGTATTAAATTCGGATGCAATTTCTGTGTTTCATCGTCAATAAGAAGGTCCAAATGATACAGTAAACCTGAAGTGATGCATCGGAATCTAACACTGGACTCACAGAAGAGCTTCAAATCATAGAAAGTGAGAGTGCCAGTCCTCTTGTACTTAAGTCGCCATTGTGATTATTGTATTAAATTCGGATGCAATTTCTGTGTTTCATCGTCAATAAGAATGTCCAAGGGATACAGTAAACCTGAAGTGAAGCTTCGGAATCTAAAACTGGACTCACACGAGAGGTTCAAATCATAGAAAGTGAGAGTGTCAGTCCTCTTGTACTTAAGTCGGCATTGTGCCTTTTGAATTTAATTCCGATGCAATTACTGTGTTTCATCGTCAATAAGAAGGAGCAAGGTATGCAGTTAACCTGAAGTGAAGCATCGGAATCTGAAACTGGACTCGTAGGAAAGGTTCAAATCATTGAAAGTGAGAGTGTCAGTCCTCTTGTACTTAAGTCGCCATTGTGCCTTTTGTATTTAATTCGGATCCAATTTCTGGGTTTCATCGTCAATAAGAAGGACCAAGGGATACAGTAAACGTGAAGTGAAGCATCGGAATCTAAAACTGGACTCACAGGAGGGGTTCAAATCATAGAAAGTTAGAGTGTCATTACTCTTGTACTTAAGTCGGCATTGGGACTTTTGTATTAAATTCGGATGCAAACTCTGTGTTTCATCGTCAATAAGAAGGTCCAAGTGATACAGTAAACCTGAAGTGAAGCATCGAAATCTAAAACTGGTCTCACAGGAGAGGTTCAAATCATAGATAGTGAGAGTGTCAGTCCTCTTGTACTTAAGTCGGTATTGTGCCATTTGTATTAATTTCGGGTGCGATTTCTGTGATTCATCGTCAATAAGAAGGTCCAAGGGATACAGTAAACCTGAAATGAAGCATCAGAATCTAAAACTGAACTCACAGGAAAGGTTCAAATCATAGAAAGTGACAGTGTCAGTTCTCTTGTACTTAAGTCGGCATTGTGGCATTTGTATTAAATTCGGATGCAATTTCTGTGTTTCATGGTCAATAAGAAAGTCCAAGGGATATAGAAAACCTGGAGTGAAGCATCAGAATCTAAAACTGGACTCACGGGAGAGGTTCAAATCATAGAAAGTTAGAGAGTCAGTCCTCTTGTACTTAAGTCGGCATTGTGCAATTTGTATTAAATTCGGATTCAATTCCTGTGTTTCTTAGTCAATAAGAAGGTCCAAGGGATACAGTAAACCTGAAGTGAAACATCGGAATCTAAAACTGGACTCACAGGAGAGATTCAAATCATAGAAAGTTAGAGTGTCACTCCTCTTGTACTTAAGTCGGTATTGTGCCTTTTGTATTAAATTCGGATGCAATCTCTGTGTTTTATCTTCAATAAGAAGGTCCAAGGTATACAGTAAACCTGAAGTGAAGCATCGGAATCTAAAACTGGACTTGCAGGAGAGGTTCAAATCATAGAAAGTTAGAGTGTCAGTCCTCTTTTACTTAGTCGGCATTGTGCCTTTTGTATTAAATTCGGATGAAATTTCTGTGTTTCATCGTCAATAAGAAGGTCCAAGGGATACAGTAAACCTGAAGTGAAGCATCAGAATCTAAAACTGGACTCACAGGAGAGGTTCAAATCATAGAAAGAGAGAGTGTCAGTCCTCTTGTACTTAAGTCGCCATTGTGCCTTTTGTATTAAATTCGGATGCAATTTCTGTGTTTCATCGTCATTAAGAAGGTCCAAGGGATACAGTGAACCTGAAGTGAAGCATCGGATTCTTAAACTGGACTCACAGGAGAGGTTCAAATCATAGAAAGTTAGTGTGGCAGTCCTCTTGTACTTAAGTCGGCATTGTATCTTTTGTATTAAATTCGGATGCAAACTCTGTGATTCATCGTCAATAAGAAGGTCCAAGGGATACAGTAAACCTAAAGTGAAGCATCGGAATCTAAAACGGGACTCACAGGAGTGGTTCAAGTCATAGAAAGTGAGAGTGTCAGTCCTCTTGTACTTAAGTCGGCATTGTGCCTTTTGAATTTAATTCCGATGCAATTTCTGTGTTTCATCGTCAATAAGAAGGTGCAGGGTATACAGTAAACCTGAAGTGAAGCATCGGAATCTAAAACTGGACTCACAGGAGAGGTTCAAATCATAGAAAGTTAGAGCGACAGTCCTCTTGTACTTAAGTCGGCATTGTTCCTTTTGTATTAAATTCGGATGCAAACTCTGTGTTTAATCGTCAATAAAAAGGTCCAAGGTATACAGTAAGCCTGAAGTGAACCTTCGGAATCTAAAACTGGACACAAAGGAGTGGTTCAAATCATAGAAAGTTATAGTGTCAGTCCTCTTGTACTTAAGTCGGCATTGTGATTTTTGAATTTAATTCCGATGCAATTTCTGTGTTTCATTGTCAATAAGTAGGTCTAAGTGATACAGTAAAACTGCAGTTAAGCATCGGAATCTAAAACTGGACTCACAGAAGAGGTTCAAATCATAGAAAGTTAGAGTGTCATTCCTCTTGTACTTAAGTCGGCATTGAACGTTTTGTATTAAATTCGGATGCAAACACTGTGTATCATCGTCAATAAGAAGGTCCAAGGGATACAGTAAACCTGAAGTGAAGCATCAGAATCTAAAACTGGACTCAAAGGAAAGGTTCAAATCATAGAAAGTGACAGTGTCAGTTCTATTGTACTTAAGTCGGCATTGTGGCATTTGTATTGAATTCGGATGCAATTTCTGTGTTTCATCGTCAATAAAAAGGTCCAAGGGATATAGAAAACCTGAAGTGAAGCATCGGAATCTAAAACTGGACTCACAGGAGAGGTTCAAATCATAGAAAGTTAGAGTGTCAGTCCTCTTGTACTTAAGTCGGCATTGTGCTATTTGTATTAAATTCGGATTCAATTCCTGTGTTTCATAGTCAATAATAAGGTCCAAGGGATACAGTAAACCTGAAGTGAAACATCGGAATTTAAAACTGGACTCACAGGAGAGATTCAAATCATAGCAAGTTAGAGTGTCACTCCTCTTGTACTTAAGTCGGTATTGTGCCTTTTGTATTAAATTCGGATGCAATTTCTGTGTTTATATTCAATAAGAAGGTCCAAGGTATACAGTAAACCTGAAGTGAGGCATCGGAATCTAAAACTGGACTTGCAGGAGAGGTTCAAATCATAGAAAGTTAGAGTGTCAGTCCTCTTTTACTTAGTCGGCATTGTGCCTTTTGTATTAAATTCGGATGAAATTTCTGTGTTTCATCGTCAATAAGAAGGTCCAAGGGATACAGTAAACCTGAAGTGAAGCATCAGAATCTAAATCTGGACTCACAGGAGAGGTTCAAATCATTGAAAGAGAGAGTGTCAGTCCTCTTGTACTTAAGTCGCCATTGTGCCTTTTGTATTAAATTCGGATCCAATTTCTGTGTTTCATCGTCGTTAAGAAGGTCCAAGGGATACAGTGAACCTGAAGTGAAGCATCGGATTCTTAAACTGGACTCACAGGAGAGGTTCAAATCATAGAAAGTTAGTGTGTCAGTCCTCTTGTACTTAAGTCGGCATTGTGCCTTTTGTATTAAATTCGGATGGAAACTCTGTGTTTCATCGTCAATAAGAAGGTCCAAGGGATACAGTAAGCCTGAAGTGAACCTTCGGAATCTAAAACTGGACTCACAGGAGAGGTTCAAATCATAGAAAGTTATAATGTCAGTCCTCTTGTACTTAAGTCGGCATTGTGATTTTTGAATTTAATTCCGATGCAATTTCTGTGTTTCATTGTCAATAAGTAGGTCTAAGTGATACAGTAAACCTGAAGTTAAGCATCGGAATCAAAAACTGGACTCACAGGAGAGGTTCAAATCATAGAAAGTGAGAGTGTCAGTCCTCTTTTACTTAAGTCGGCATTGTGAGTTTCGAATTTAATTCCGATGCAATTTCTGTGTTTCATCGTCAATTAGAAGTTCCAAGGGATACACTAAGCCTGAAGTGAAGCATTGGAATCTAAAACTGGACTCACCGGAGAGGTTCAAATCATAGAAAGCGCGAGTGTCAGTCCTCTTTTACTTAAGTCGGAATTGTGCCTTTTGAATTTAATTTCGATGCTATTTCTGTGTTTCATCGTCAATAACAAGGTGCACGGTATACAGTAAACCTGAAGTAAAGCATCGGAATCTGAAACTGGACTCACAGGAGAGGTTCAAATCATTGAAAGTGAGAGTGTCAGTCCTCTTGTACGTAAGTCGCCATTGTGCCTTTTGTATTAAATTCGGATCCAATTTCTGTGTCTCATCGTCAATAAGAAGGTCCAAGGGATACAGAAAACCTGAAGTGAAGCATCGGATTCTTAAACAGGACTCACAGGAGAGGTTCAAATCATAGAAAGTTAGTGTGTCATTACTCTTGTACTTAAGTCGGCATTGTGCCTTTTGTATTAAATTCGGATGCAAACTCTGTGTTTCATCGTCAATAAGAAGGTCCAAGGGATACAGTAAACCTGAAGTGGAGCATCGGAATCTAAAACTGGACTCACAGGAGAGGTTCAAATCATAGAAAGTGAGAGTATCAGTCCTCTTGTACTTAAGTCGCCATTGTGCCTTTTATATTAAATTCGGATCCAATTTCTGTGTCTCATCGTCAATAAGAAGGTCCAAGGGATACAGTAAACCTGAAGTGGAGCATCGGAATCTAAAACTGCACTCACAGGAGAGGTTCAAATCATAGATAGTGAGAGTGTCAGTCCTCTTGTACTTAAGTCGGCATTGTGCTATTTGTATTAAATTCGGATTCAATTCCTGTGTTTCATAGTCAAGAAGAAGGTCCAAGGGATACAGTAAACCTGATGTGAAACATCGGAATCTAAAACTGGAGTCACAGGAGAGATTCAAATCATAGAAAGTTAGAGTGTCACTCCTCTTGTACTTAAGTCGGTATTGTGCCTTTTGTATTAAATTCGGATGCAATTTCTGTGTTTTATCTTCAATAAGAATGTCCAAGGTATACAGTAAACCTGAAGTGAAGCATCGGAATCTAAAACTGGAGTTGCAGGAGAGGTTCAAATCATAGAAAGTTAGAGTGTCAGTCCTCTTTTACTTAGTCGGCATTGTGCCTTTTGTATTAAATTCGGATGACATTTCTGTGTTTCTTCGTCAATAAGAAGGTCCAAGGGATAAAGGAAACCTGAAGTGAAGCATCAGAATATAAAACTGGACTCACAGGAGAGGTTCAAATCATAGAAAGTTCGAGTGTCAGTCCTCTTGTACTTAAGTCGGCATTGTGCCATTTGTATTCAATTAGGAATGCAAACTCTGTGTTTCATCGTCAATAAGAAGGTCCAAGGGATACAGTAAGCCTGAAGTGAACCTTCGGAATCTAAAACTGGACTCACAGGAGAGGTTCAAAGCATAGGAAGTTATAGTGTCAGTCCTCTTGTACTTAAGTCGGCATTGTGATTTTTGAATTTAATTCCGATGCAATTTCTGTAATTCATTGTCAATAAGTAGGTCTAAGTGATACAGTAAACCTGAAGTTAAGCATCGGAATCTAATACTGGACTCACAGGAGAGGTTCAAATCATAGAAAGTGAGAGTGTCAGTCCTCTTTTACTTAAGTCGGCATTGTGAGTTTCGAATTAAATTGCGATGCAATTTCTGTGTTTCATCGTCTATAAGAAGGTCCAAGAGATACAGTAAACCTGAAGTGAAGCATCGGAATCTAAAACTGGACTCACAGGAGTGGTTCAAATCATAGAAAGTGAGAGTGTCAGTCCTCTTGTACTTAAGTCGGCATTGTGCCTTTTTGAATTTAACTCCGATGCAATTTCTGTGTTTCATCGTCAATAACAAGGTTAAAGGTATACAGTAAACCTGAAGTGAAGCATCGGAATCTGAAACTGGACTCACAGGAGCGGTTCAAATCATTGAAAGTGAGAATTTCAGTCCTCTTGTACTTAAGTCACCATTGTGCCTTTTGTATTAAATTCGGATCCAATTTCTGTGTCTCATCGTCAATAAGAAGGTCCAAGGGATACAGTAAACCTGAAGTGAAGCATCGGAATCTAAAACTGGACTCACAGGAGGGGTGCAAATCATAGAAAGTTAGAGTGTCATTACTCTTGTACTTTAGTCGCCATTGTCCCCTTTTGTATTAAATTCGGATGCAAACTCTGTGTTTCATCGTCAATAAGAAGGTCCAAGGGATACAGTAAACCTGAAGTGGAGCATCGGAATCTAAAACTGGACTCACAGGAGAGGTTCAAATCATAGAAAGTGAGAGTATCAGTCCACTTGTACATAAGTCGCCATTGTGATTTTTGTATTAAATTCGGAAGCAATATCTGTGTTTCATCGTCAATAAGAAGGTCCAAGGGACACAGTAAACCTGAAGTGAAGCATCGGATTCTTAAACTGGACTCACAGGAGAGGTTCAAATCATAGAAAGTTAGTGTGTCAGTCCTCTCGTACTTAAGTCGGCATTGTACATTTAGTAATAAATTCTGATGCAAACTCTGTGTTTCATCGTCAATAAGAAGGTCCAAGGGATACAGTAAACCTGAAGTGATGGATCGGAATCTAAAACTGGACTCACAGAAGAGGTTCAAATCATTGAAAGTTAGAGTGTCAGTCCTCTTGTACTTAAGTCGGCATTGTGCCTTTTGAATTTAATTTCGATGCAATTTCTGTGTTTCATCGTCAATAACAAGGTGCAAGGTATACAGTAAACCTGAAGTAAAGCATCTGAATCTGAAACTGGACTCACAGGAGAGGTTCAAATCATTGAAAGTGAGAGTGTCAGTCCTCTTGTACTTAAGTTGCCATTGTGCCTTTTGTATTAAATTCGGATCCAATTTCTGTGTCTCATCGTCAATAAGAAGGTCCAAGGGATACATTAAACCTGAAGTGAAGCATCGGATTCTTAAACTGGACTCACAGGAGAGGTTCAAATCATAGAAAGTTAGTGTGTCATTACTCTTGTACTTTAGTCGCCATTGTCCCCTTTTGTATTAAATTCGGATGCAAACTCTGTGTTTCATCGTCAATAAGAAGGTCCAAGGGATACAGTAAACCTGAAGTGGAGCATCGGAATCTAAAACTGGACTCACAGGAGAGGTTCAAATCATAGAAAGTGAGAGTATCAGTCCACTTGTACATAAGTCGCCATTGTGAATTTTGTATTAAATTCGGAAGCAATATCTGTGTTTCATCGTCAATAAGAAGGTCCAAGAGACACAGTAAACCTGAAGTGAAGCATCGGATTCTTAAACTGGACTCACAGGAGAGGTTCAAATCATAGAAAGTTAGTGTGTCAGTCCTCTCGTACTTCAGTCGGCATTGTACCTTTTGTAATAAATTCTGATGCAAACTCTGTGTTTCATCGTCAATAAGAAGGTCCAAGGGATACAGTAAACCTGAAGTGAAGCATCGGAATCTAAAACTGGACTCACAGAAGAGGTTCAAATCATTGAAAGTTAGAGTGTCAGTCCTCTTGTACTTAAGTCGGCATTGTGCATTTTGAATTTAATTTCGATGCAATTTCTGTGTTTCATCGTCAATAACAAGGTGCGAGGTATACAGTAAACCTGAAGTAAAGCATCTGAATCTGAAACTGGACTCACAGGAGAGGTTCAAATCATTGAAAGTGAGAGTGTCAGTCCTCTTGTACTTAAGTTGCCATTGTGCCTTTTGTATTAAATTCGGATCCAATTTCTGTGTCTCATCGTCAATAAGAAGGTCCAAGGGATACAGTAAACCTGAAGTGAAGCATCGGAATCTAAAACTGGACTCACAGGAGGGGTTCAACTCATAGAAAGTTAGATTGTCATTACTATTGTACTTAAGTCGGCATTGTGCCTTTTGTATTAAATTCGGATGCAAACTCTGTGTTTCATCGTCAATAAGAAGGTCCAAGGGATACAGTAAACCTGAAGTGGAGCATCGGAATCTAAAACTGCACTCACAGTAGAGGTTCAAATCATAGATAGTGAGAGTGTCAGTCCTCTTGTACTTAAGTCGGCATTGTGCCATTTGTATTAAATTCGGGTGCAATTTCTGTGTTTCATCGTCAATAACAAGGTCCAAGGGATACAGTAAACCTGAAGTGAAGCATCGAATTCTTAATCTGGACTCACAGGAGAGGTTCAAATCGTAGAAAGTTAGTGTGTCAGTCCTCTTGTACTTAAGTCGGCATTGTACCTTTTGTATTAAATTCGGATGCAAACTCTGTGTTTCATCGTCAATAAGAAGGTCCAAGGGATACAGTAAACCTGAAGTGAAGCATCGGAATCTAAAACTGGACTCACAGGAGAGGTTCAAATCATAGAAAGTGAGAGTATCAGTCCTCTTGTACTTAAGTCGCCATTGTGCCTTTTATATTAAATTCGGATCCAATTTCTGTGTCTCATCGTCAATAAGAAGGTCCAAGGGATACAGTAAACCTGAAGTGGAGCATCGGAATCTAAAACTGCACTCACAGGAGAGGTTCAAATCATAGATAGTGAGAGTGTCAGTCCTCTTGTACTTAAGTCGGCATTGTGCTATTTGTATTAAATTCGGATTCAATTCCTGTGTTTCATAGTCAATAAGAAGGTCCAAGGGATACAGTAAACCTGAAGTGAAACATCGGAATCTAAAACTGGAGTCACAGGAGAGATTCAAATCATAGAAAGTTAGAGTGTCACTCCTCTTGTACTTAAGTCGGTATTGTGCCTTTTGTATTAAATTCGGATGCAATTTCTGTGTTTTATCTTCAATAAGAATGTCCAAGGTATACAATAAACCTGAAGTGTAGCATCGGAATCTAAAACTGGACTTGCAGGAGAGGTTCAAATCATAGAAAGTTAGAGTGTCAGTCCTCTTTTACTTAGTGGGCATTGTGCCTTTTGTATTAAATTCGGATGAAATTTCTGTGTTTCTTCGTAAATAAGAAGGTCCAAGGGATACAGTAAACCTGAAGTGAGCATCAGAATATAAAACTGGACTCACAGGAGAGGTTCAAATCATAGAAAGTTCGAGTGTCAGTCCTCTTGTACTTAAGTCGGCATTGTGCTTTTTGTATTCAATTGCGAATGCAAACTCTGTGTTTCATCGTCAATAAGAAGGTCCAAGGGATACAGTAAGCCTGAAGTGAACCTTCGGAATCTAAAACTGGACTCACAGGAGAGGTTCAAAGCATAGGAAGTTATAGTGTCAGTCCTCTTGTACTTAAGTCGGCATTGTGATTTTTGAATTTAATTCCGATGCAATATCTGTGTTTCATTGTCAATAAGTAGGTCTAAGTGATACAGTAAACCTGAAGTTAAGCATCGGAATCTAAAACTGGACTCACAGGAGAAATTCAAATCATAGAAAGTGAGAGTGTCAGTCCTCTTTTACTTAAGTCGGCATTGTGAGTTTCGAATTACATTCCGATGCAATTTCTGTGTTTCATCGTCTACAAGAAGGTCCAAGAGATACAGTAAACCTGAAGTGAAGCATCGGAATCTAAAACTGGACTCACAGGAGTGGTTCAAATCATAGAAAGTGAGAGTGTCAGTCCTCTTGTACTTAAGTCGGCATTGTGCCTTTTGAATTTAATTCCGATGCAATTTCTGTGTTTCATCGTCAATAACAAGGTACAAGGTATACAGTAAACCTGAAGTGAAGCATCGGAATCTGAAACTGGACTCACAGGAGAGGTTCAAATCATTGAAAGTGAGAATTTCAGTCCTCTTGTACTTAAGTCACCATTGTGCCATTTGTATTAAATTCGGATCCAATTTCTGTGTCTCATCGTCAATAAGAAGGTCCAAGGGATACAGTAAACCTGACGTGAAGCATCGGAATCTAAAACTGGACTCACAGGAGGGGTTCAAATCATAGAAAGTTAGAGTGTCATTACTCTTGTACTTTAGTCGCCATTGTCCCCTTTTGTATTAAATTCGGATGCAAACTCTGTGTTTCATCGTCAATAAGAAGGTCCAAGGGATACAGTAAACCTGAAGTGGAGCATCGGAATCTAAAACTGGACTCACAGGAGAGGTTCAAATCATAGAAAGTGAGAGTATCAGTCCACTTGTACATAAGTCGCCATTGTGATTTTTGTATTAAATTCGGAAGCAATATCTGTGTTTCATCGTCAATAAGAAGGTCCAAGGGACACAGTAAACCTGAAGTGAAGCATCGGATTCTTAAACTGGACTCACAGGAGAGGTTCAAATCATAGAAAGTTTGTGTGTCAGTCCTCTCGTACTTAAGTCGGCATTGTACCTTTTGTAATAAATTCTGATGCAAACTCTGTGTTTCGTCGTCAATAAGAAGGTCCAAGGGATACAGTAAACCTGTAGTGATGCATCGGAATCTAAAACTGGACTCACAGAAGAGGTTCAAATCATTGAAAGTTAGAGTGTCAGTCCTCTTGTACTTAAGTCGGCATTGTGCCTTTTGAATTTAATTTCGATGCAATTTCTGTGTTTCATCGTCAATAACAAGGTGCAAGGTATACAGTAAACCTGAAGTAAAGCATCTGAATCTGAAACTGGACTCACAGGAGAGGTTCAAATCATTGAAAGTGAGAGTGTCAGTCCTCTTGTACTTAAGTTGCCATTGTGCCTTTTGTATTAAATTCGGATCCAATTTCTGTGTCACATCGTCAATAAGAAGGTCCGAGGGATACAGTAAACCTGAAGTGAAGCATCGGATTCTTAAACTGGACTCACAGGAGAGGTTCAAATCATAGAAAGTTAGTGTGTCATTACTCTTGTACTTTAGTCGCCATTGTCCCCTTTTGTATTAAATTCGGATGCATACTCCGTGTTTCATCGTCAATAAGAAGGTCCAAGGGATACAGTAAACCTGAAGTGGAGCATCGGAATCTAAAACTAGACTCACAGGAGAGGTTCAAATCATAGTAAGTGAGAGTATCAGTCCACTTGTACATAAGTCGACATTGTGATTTTTGTATTAAATTCGGAAGCAATATCTGTGTTTCATCGTCAATAAGAAGGTCCAAGGGACACAGTAAACCTGAAGTGAAGCATCGGATTCTTAAACTGGACTCACAGGAGAGGTTCAAATCATAGAAAGTTAGTGTGTCACTCCTCTCGTACTTAAGTCGGCATTGTACCTTTTGTAATAAATTCTGATGCAAACTCTGTGTTTCTTCGTCAATATGAAGGTCCAAGGGATACAGTAAACCTGAAGTGAAGCATCGGAATCTAAAACTGGACTCACAGAAGAGGTTCAAATCATTGAAAGTTAGAGTGTCAGTCCTCTTGTACTTAAGTCGGCATTGTGCATTTTGAATTTAATTTCGATGCAATTTCTGTGTTTCATCGTCAATAACAAGGTGCAAGGTATACAGTAAACCTGAAGTAAAGCATGTGAATCTGAAACTGGACTCACAGGAGAGGTTCAAATCATTGAAAGTGAGAGTGTCAGTCCTCTTGTACTTAAGTTGCCATTGTGCCTTTTGTATTAAATTCGGATCCAAATTCTGTGTCTCATCGTCAATAAGAAGGTCCAAGGGATACAGTAAACCTGAAGTGAAGCATCGGATTCTTAAACTGGACTCACAGGAGAGGTTCAAATCATAGAAAGTTAGTGTGTCATTACTCTTGTACTTAAGACGGCATTGTGCCTTTTGTATTAAATTCGGATGCAAACTCTGTGTTTCATCGTCAATAAGAACGTCCAAGGGATACAGTAAACCAGAAGTGGAGCATCGGATTCTAAAACTTGACTCACAGGAGAGGTTCAAATCATAGAAAGTGAGAGTATCAGTCCTCTTGTACTTAAGTCGCCATTGTGACTTTTGTATTATATTTGGATCCAATTTCTGTGTCTCATCGTCAATAAGAAGGTCCAAGGGATACAGTAAACCTGAAGTGAAGCATCGGGATCTAAAACTGGACTCACAGGAGGGGTTCAAATCATAGAAAGTTTGAGTGTCATTACTCTTGTACTTAAGTCGGCATTGTGCCTTTTGTATTAAATTCGGATGCAAACTCTGTGTTTCATCGTCAATAAGAAGGTCCAAGGGATACAGTAAACCTGAAGTGGAGCATCGGAATCTAAAACTGCACTCACAGTAGAGGTTCAAATCAAAGATAGTGAGAGTGTCAGTCCTCTTGTACTTAAGTCGGCATTGTGCCATTTGTATTAAATTCGGGTGCAATTTCTGTGTTTCATCGTCAATAACAAGGTCCAAGGGATACAGTAAACCTGAAGTGAAGCATCGAATTCTTAATCTGGACTCACAGGAGAGGTTCAAATCATAGAAAGTTAGTGTGTCAGTCCTCTTGTACTTAAGTCGGCATTGTACCTTTTGTATTAAATTCGGATGCAAGCTCTGTGTTTCTTCGGCAATAAGAAGGTCCAAGGGATACAGTAAACCTGAAGTGAAGCATCGGAATCTAAAACTGGACTCACAGGAGAGGTTCAAATCATACAAAGTGAAAGTGTCAGTCCTCTTTTACTTAAGTCGGCATTGTGCCATTTGTATTAAATTCGGATGCAATTTCTGTGTTTCATCGTCAATAAGAAGGTCCAAGGGATATAGAAAACCTGAAGTGAAGCATCGGAATCTAATACTGGACTCACGGGAGAGGTTCAAATCATAGAAAGTTAGAGTGTCAGTCCTCTTGTACTTTAGTCGGCATTGTGCTATTTGTATTAAATTCGGATTCAATTCCTGTGTTTCATAGTCATTAAGAAGGTCCAAGGGATACAGTAAACCTGAAGTGAAGCATCGGAATCTAAAACTGGACTTGCAGGAGAGGTTCAAATCATAGAAAGTTAGAGTGTCAGTCCTCTTTTACTTAGTCTGCATTGTGCCTTTTGTATTAAATTCGGATGAAATTTCTGTGTTTCATCGTCAATATGAAGGTCCAAGGGATACAGTAAACCTGAAGTGAAGCATCAGAATCTAAAACTGTACTCACAGGAGAGGTTCAAATCATAGAAAGAGAGAGTGTCAGTCCTCTTGTACTTAAGTCGCCATTGTGCCTTTTTTATTAAATTCGAATGCAATTTCTGTGTTTCATGGTCATTAAGAAGGTCCAAGGGATATAGTGAACCTGAAGTGAAGCATCGGATTCTTAAACTGGACTCACAGGAGAGGTTCAAATCATAGAAAGTTAGTGTGTCAGTCATCTTGTACTTAAGTCGGCATTGTACCTTTTGTATTAAATTCGGATGCAAACTCTGTGTTTCATCGTCAATAAGAAGGTCCAAGGGATTCAGTAAACCTAAAGTGAAGCATCGGAATCTTAAACTGGATTCACAGGAGTGGTTCAAATCATAGAAAGTGAGAGTGTCAGTCCTCTTGTACTTAAGTCTGCATTGTGCCTTTTGAATTTAATTCCGATGCAATTTCTGTGTTTCATCGTCAATAAGAAGGTGCAGGGTATACAGTAAACCTGAAGTGAAGCATCGGAATCTAAAACTGGACTCACAGGAGAGGTTCAAATCATAGAATGTTAGAGTGTCAGTCTTCTTGTACTTAAGACGGCATTGTGCCTTTTGTATTAAATTCGGATGGAAACTCTGTGTTTCATCGTCAATAAGAAGGTCCAAGGGATACAGTAAGCCTGAAGTGAACCTTCGGAATCTAAAACTGGACTCACAGGAGAGGTTCAAATCATAGAAAGTTATAATGTCAGTCCTCTTGTACTTAAGTCGGCATTGTCATTTTTGAATTTAATTGCGATGCAATTTCTGTGTTTCATTGTCAATAAGTAGGTCTAAGTGATACAGTAAACCCGAAGTTAAGCATCGGAATCTAAAACTGGACTCACAGGAGAGGTTCAAATCATAGAAAGTGAGAGTGTCAGTCCTCTTTTACTTAAGTCGGCATTGTGAGTTTCGAATTTAATTCCGATCCAATTTCTGTGTTTCATCGTCAATAAGAAGGTCCAAGGGATACACTAAGCCTGAAGTGAAGCATCGGAATCAAAAACTGGACTCACCGGAGAGGTTCAAATCATAGAAAGCGCGAGTGTCAGTCCTCTTTTACTTAAGTCGGCAATGTGAGTTTCGAATTTAATTCCGATGCAATTTCTGTGTTTCATCGTCAATAAGAAGGTCCAAGGGATACAGCAAACCTGAAGTGAAGCATCGGAATCTAAAACTGGACTCACAGGACAGGTTCAAATCATAGAAAGTGAGAGTGTCAGTCCTCTTGTACTTAAGTCGGAATTGTGCCTTTTGAATTTAATTTCGATGCAATTTCTGTGTTTCATCGTCAATAACATGGTGCACGGTATACAGTAAACCTGAAGTAACGCATCGGAATCTGAAACTGGACTCACAGGTGAGGTTCAAATCATTGAAAGTGAGAGTGTCAGTCCTCTTGTACTTAAGTCGCCATTGTGAATTTTGTATTATATGCGGATCCAATTTCTGTGTCTCTTCGTCAATAAGAAGGTCCAAGGGATACAGAAAACCTGAAGTGAAGCATCGGATTCTTAAACTGGACTCACAGGAGAGGTTCAAATCATAGAAAGTTAGTGTGTCATTACTCTTGTACTTAAGTCGGCATTGTGCCTTTTGTATTAAATTCGGATGCAAACTCTGTGTTTCATCGTCATTAAGAAGGTCCAAGGGATACAGTAAACCTGAAGTGGAGCATCGGAATCTAAAAGTGGAGTCACAGGAGGGGTTCAAATCATAGAAAGTGAGAGTATCAGTCCTCTTGTACTTAAGTCGCCATTGTGCCTTTAGTATTAAATTCGGATCCAATTTCTGTGTCTCATCGTCAATAAGAAGGTCCAAGGGATACAGTAAACCTGAAGTGGAACATCGGAATCTAAAACTGCACTCACAGGAGAGGTTCAAATCATAGATAGTGAGAGTGTCAGTCCTCTTGTACTTAAGTCGGCATTGTGCTATTTGTATTAAATTCGGATTCAATTCCTGTGTTTCATAGTCAATAAGAAGGTCCAAGGGATACAGTAAACCTGAAGTGAAGCATCGGAATCTAAAACTGGACTTGCAGGAGAGGTTCAAACCATAGAAAGTTAGAGTGTCAGTCCTCTTTTACTTAGTCGGCATTGTGCCTTTTGTATTAAATTCGGATGAAATTTCTGTGTTTCTTCGTCAATAAGAAGGTCCAAGGGATACAGTAAACCTGAAGTGAAGCATCAGAATATAAAACTGGACACACAGGAGAGGTTCAAATCATAGAAAGTTCGAGTGTCAGTCCTCTTGTACTTAAGTCGGCATTGTGCCTTTTGTATTCAATTAGGAATGCAAACTCTGTGTTTCATCGTCAATAAGAAGGTCCAAGGGATACAGTAAGCCTGAAGTGAACCTTCGGAATCTAAAACTGGACTCACAGGAGAGGTTCAAAGCATAGGAAGTTATAGTGTCAGTCCTCTTGTACTTAAGTCGGCATTGTGATTTTTGAATTTAATTCCGATGCAATTTCTGTGTTTCATTGTCAATAAGTAGGTCTAAGTGATACAGTAAAACTGAAGTTAAGCATCGGAATCTAAAACTGGACTCACAGGAGAGGTTCAAATCATACAAAGTGAAAGTGTCAGTCCTCTTTTACTTAAGTCGGCATTGTGAGTTTCGAATTTAATTCCGATGCAATTTCTGTGTTTCATCGTCAATAAGAAGGTCCAAGAGATACAGTAAACCTGAAGTGAAGCATCGGATTCTTAAACTGGACTCACAGGAGAGGTTCAAATCATAGAAAGTTAGTGTGTCAGTCCTCTCGTACTTAAGTCGGCATTGTACCTTTTGTAATAAATTCTGATGCAAACTCTGTGTTTCATCGTCAATAAGAAGGTCCAAGGGATACAGTAAACCTGAAGTGAAGCATCGGAATCTAAAACTGGACTCACAGAAGAGGTTCAAATCATTGAAAGTTAGAGTGTCAGTCCTCTTGTACTTATTCGGCATTGTGCCTTTTGAATTTAATTTCGATGCAATTTCTGAGTTTCATCGTCAATAACAAGGTGCAAGGTATACAGTAAACCTGAAGTAAAGCATCAGAATCTGAAACTGGACTCACAGGAGAGGTTCAAATCATTGAAAGTGAGAGTGTCAGTCCTCTTGTACTTAAGTCGCCATTGTGCCTTTTGTATTAAATTCGGAGTCAATTTCTGTGTCTCATCGTCAATAAGAAGGTCCAAGGGATACAGTAAACCTGAAGTGAAGCATCGGATTCTTAAACTGGACTCACAGGAGAGGTTCAAATCATATAAAGTTAGTGTGTCATTACTCTTGTACTTAAGACCGCATTGTGCCTTTTGTATTAAATTCGGATGCAAACTCTGTGTTTCATCGTCAATAAGAAGGTCCAAGGGATACAGTAAACCAGAAGTGGAGCATCGGATTCTAAAACTTGACTCACAGGAGAGGTTCAAATCATAGAAAGTGAGAGTATCAGTCCTCTTGTACTTAAGTCGCCATTGTGACTTTTGTATTAAATTTGGATCCAATATCTGTGTCTCATCGTCAATAAGAAGGTCTAAGGGATACAGTAAACCTGAAGTGAAGCATCGGAATCTAAAACTGGACTCACAGGAGGGGTTCAAATCATAGAAAGTTAGAGTGTCATTACTCTAGTACTTAAGTCGGCATTGTGCATTTTGTATTAAATTCGGATGCAAACTCTGTGTTTCATCGTCAATAAGAAGGTCCAAGGGATACAGTAAACCTGAAATGGAGCATCGGAATCTAAAACTGCACTCACAGTTGAGGTTCAAATCATAGATAGTGAGAGTGTCAGTCCTCTTGTACTTAAGTCGGCATTGTGCCATTTGTATTAAATTCGGGTGCAATTTCTGTGTTTCATCGTCAATAAGAAGGTCCAAGGGATACAGTAAACCTGAACTGAAACATCGAATTCTTAATCTGGACTCACAGGAGAGGTTCAAGTCATAGAAAGTTAGTGTGTCAGTCCTCTTGTACTTAAGTCGGCATTGTACCTTTTGTATTAAATTCGGATGCAAACTCTGTGTTTCATCGTCAATAAGAAGGTCCAAGAGATACAGTAAACCTGAAGTGAAGCATCGGAATCTAAAACTGGACTCACAGGAGAGGTTCAAATCATACAAAGTGAAAGTGTCAGTCCTCTTGTACTTAAGTCGGCATTGTGCCATTTGTATTAAATTCGGATGCAATTTCTGTGTTTCATCGTCAATAAGAAGGTCCAAGGGATATAGAAAACCTGAAGTGAAGCATCGGAATCTAAAACTGGACTCACGGGAGAGGTTCAAATCATAGAAAGTTAGAGTGTCAGTCCTCTTTTACTTAGTCGGCATTGTGCCTTTTGTATTAAATTCGGATGAAATTTCTGTGTTTCATCGTCAATAAGAAGGTCCAAGGGATACAGTAAACCTGAAGTGAAGCATCAGAAGCTAAAACTGGACTCACAGGAGAGGTTCAAATCATAGAAAGAGAGAGTGTCAGTCCTCTTGTACTTAAGTCGCCATTGTGGCTTTTGTATTACATTCGGATGCAATTTCTGTGTTTCATCGTCATTAAGAAGGTCCAAGGGATATAGTGAACCTGAAGTGAAGCATCCGATTCTTAAACAGGACTCACAGGAGAGGTTCAAATCATAGAAAGTTAGTGTGTCAGTCATCTTGTACTTAAGTCGGCATTGTACCTTTTGTATTAAATTCGGATGCAAACTCTGTGTTTCATCGTCAATAAGAAGGTCCAAGGGATACAGTAAACCTAAAGTGAAGCATCGGAATCTTAAACTGGATTCACAGGAGTGGTTCAAATCATAGAAAGTGAGAGTGTCAGTCCTCTTGTACTTATGTCGGCATTGTGCCTTTTGAATTTAATTCCGATGCAATTTCTGTGTTTCATCGTCAATAAGAACGTGCAGGGTATACAGTAAACCTGAAGTGAAGCATCGGAATCTAAAACTGGACTACAGGAGAGGTTCAAATCATAGAAAGTTAGAGTGTCAGTCCTCTTGTACTTAAGACGGCATTGTGCCTTTTGTATTAAATTCGGATGGAAACTCTGTGTTTCATCGTCAATAAGAAGGTCCAAGGGATACAGTAAGCCTGAAGTGAACCTTGGGAATCTAAAACTGGACTCACAGGAGAGGTTCAAATCATAGAAAGTTATAATGTCAGTCCTCTTGTACTTAAGTCGGCATTGTCATTTTTGAATTTAATTGCGATGCAATTTCTGTGTTTCATTGTCAATAAGTAGGTCTAAGTGATACAGTAAACCCGAAGTTAAGCATCGTAATCTAAAACTGGACTCACAGGAGAGGTTCAAATCATAGAAAGTGAGAGTGTCAGTCCTCTTTTACTTAAGTCGGCATTGTGAGTTTCGAATTTAATTCCGATCCAATTTCTGTGTTTCATCGTCAATAAGAAGGTCCAAGAGATACACTAAGCCTGAAGTGAAGCATCGGAATCTAAAACAGGACTCACCGGAGAGGTTCAAATCGTAGAAAGCGAGAGTGTCAGTCCTCTTTTACTTAAGTCGGCATTGTGAGTTTCGAATTTAATTCCGATGCAATTTCTGTGTTTCATCGTCAATAAGAAGGTCCAAGGGATACAGCAAACCTGAAGTGAAGCATCGGAATCTAAAACTGGACTCACAGGACAGGTTCAAATCATAGAAAGTGAGAGTGTCAGTCCTCTTGTACTTAAGTCGGAATTGTGCCTTTTGAATTTAATTTCGATGCAATTTCTGTGTTTCATCGTCAATAACAAGGTGCACGGTATACAGTAAACCTGAAGTAAAGCATCGGAATCTGAAACTGGACTCACAGGAGAGGTTCAAATCATTGAAAGTGAGAGTGTCAGTCCTCTTGTACTTAAGTCGCCATTGTGCCTTTTGTATTAAATTCGGATCCAATTTCTGTGTCTCATCGTCAATAAGAAGGTCCAAGGGATACAGAAAACCTGAAGTGAAGCATCGGATTCTTAAACTGGACTCACAGGAGAGGTTCAAATCATAGAAAGTTAGTGTGTCATTACTCTTGTACTTAAGTCGGCATTGTGCCTTTTGTATTAAATTCGGATGCAAACTCTGTGTTTCATCGTCAATAAGAAGGTCCAAGGGATACAGTAAACCTGAAGTCGGGCATTGGAATCTAAAAGTGGACTCACAGGAGAGGTTCAAATCATAGAAAGTGAGAGTATCAGTCCTCTTGTACTTAAGTCGCCATTGTGCCTTTTGTATTAAATTCGGATCCAATTTCTGTGTCTCATCGTCAATAAGAAGGTCCAAGGGATACAGTAAACCTGAAGTGGAGCATCGGAATCTAAAACTGCACTCACAGGAGAGGTTCAAATCATAGATAGTGAGAGTGTCAGTCCTCTTGTACTTAAGTCGGCATTGTGCTATTTGTATTAAATTCGGATTCAATTCCTGTGTTTCATAGTCAATAAGAAGGTCCAAGGGATACAGTAAACCTGAAGTGAAACATCGGAATCTAAAACTGGACTCACAGGAGAGATTCAAATCATAGAAAGTTAGAGTGTCACTCCTCATGTACTTAAGTCGGTATTGTGCCTTTTGTATTAAATTCGGATGCAATTTCTGTGTTTTATCTTCGATAAGAATGTCCAAGGTATACAGTAAACCTGAAGTGAAGCATCGGAATCTAAAACTGGACTTGCAGGAGAGGTTCAAATCATAGAAAGTTAGAGTGTCAGTCCTCTTTTACTTAGTCGGCATTGTGCCTTTTGTATTAAATTCGGATGAAATTTCTGTGTTTCTTCGTCAATAAGAAGGTCCAAGGGATACAGTAAAACTGAAGTGAAGCATCAGAATCTAAAACTGGACTCACAGGAGAGGTTCAAATCATAGGAAGAGAGAGTGTCAGTCATCTTGTACTTAAGTCGCCATTGTGCCTTTTGTATTAAATTCGGATGCAATTTCTGTGTTTCATCGTCATTAGGAAGGTCCAAGGGATACAGTAAACCTGAAGTGAAGCATCGAATTCTTAATCTGGACTCACAGGAGAGGTTCAAATCATAGAAAGTTAGTGTGTCAGTCCTCTTGTACTTAAGTCGGCATTGTACCTTTTGTATTAAATTCGGATGCAAACTCTGTGTTTCATCGTCAATAAGAAGGTCCAAGGGATACAGTAAACCTGTAGTCAAGCATCGGAATCTAAAACTGGACTCACAGGAGAGGTTCAAATCATACAAAGTGAAAGTGTCAGTCCTCTTGTACTTAAGACGGCATTGTGCTATTTGTATTAAATTCGGATTCAATTCCTGTGTTTCATAGTCAATAAGAAGGTCCAAGGGATACAGTAAACCTGAAGTGAAACATCGGAATCTAAAACTGGACTCACAGGAGAGATTCAAATCATAGAAAGTTAGAGTGTATCTCCTCTTGTACTTAAGTCGGTATTGTGCCTTTTGTATTAAATTCGGATGCAATTTCTGTGTTTTATCTACAATAAGAAGGTCCAAGGTATACAGTAAACCTGAAGTGAAGCATCGGAATCTAAAACTGGACTTGCAGGAAAGGTTCAAATCATAGAAAGTTAGAGTGTCAGTCCTCTTTTACTTAGTCGGCATTGTGCCTTTTGTATTAAATTCGGATGAAATTTCTGTGTTTCATCGTCAATAAGAAGGTCCAAGGGATACAGTAAACCTGAAGTGAAGCATCAGCATCTAAAACTGGACTCACAGGAGAGGTTCAAATCATAGAAAGAGAGAGTGTCAGTCCTCTTGTACTTAAGTCGCCATTGTGCCTTTTGTATTAAATTCGGATGCAATTTCTGTGTTTCATCGTCATTAAGAAGGTCCAAGGGATACAGTGAACCTGAAGTGAAGCATCGGATTCTTAAACTGGACCCACAGGAGAGGTTCAAAACATAGAAAGTTAGTGTGTCAGTCCTCTTGTACTTAAGTCGGCATTGCAACTTTTGTATTAAATTCAGATGCAAACTCTGTATTTCATTGTCAATAAGAAGGTCCAAGGGATACAGTAAACCTAAAGTGAAGCATCGGAATCTTAAACTGGACTCACAGGAGTGGTTCAAATCATAGAAAGTGAGAGTGTCAGTCCTCTTGTACTTATCGGCATTGTGCCTTTTGAATTTAATTCCGATGCAATTTCTGTGTTTCATCGTCAATAAGAAGGTGCAGGGTATACAGTAAACCTGAAGTGAAGCATCGGAATCTAAAACTGGACTCACAGGAGAGGTTCAAATCATAGAAAGTAAGAGTGTCAGTCCTCTTGCACTTAAGACGGCATTGTGCCTTTTGTATTAAATTCGGATGGAAACTCTGTGTTTCATCGTCAATAAGAAGGTCCAAGGGTACAGTAAGCCTGAAGTGAACCTTCGGAATCTAAAACTGGACTCACAGGACTGGTTCAAATCATAGAAAGTTATAATGTCAGTCCTCTTGTACTTAAGTCGGCATTGTCATTTTTGAATTTAATTGCGATGCTATTTCTGTGTTTCATTGTCAATAAGTAGGTCTAAGTGATACAGTAAACCTGAAGTTAAGCATCGGAATCTAAAACTGGACTCACAGGAGAGGTTCAAATCATAGAAAGTGAGAGTGTCAGTCCTCTTTTACTTAAGTCGGCATTGTGAGTTTCGAATTTAATTCCGATGCAATTTCTGTGTTTCATCGTCAATAAGAAGGTCCAAGGGATACACTAAGCCTGAAGTGAAGCATTGGAATCTAAAACTGGACTCACCGGAGAGGTTCAAATCATAGAAAGCGCGAGTGTCAGTCCTCTTTTACTTAAGTCGCCATTGTGAGCTTCGAATTTAATTCCGATGCAATTTCTGTGTTTCATCGTCAATAAGAAGGTCCAAGGGATACAGCAAACCTGAAGTGAAGCATCGGAATCTAAAACTGGACTCACAGGACAGGTTCAAATCATTGTAAGTGAGAGTGTCAGTCCTCTTGTACTTTAGTCGCCATTGTGCCCTTTGTATTAAATTCGGATCCAATTTCTATGTCTCATCGTCAATAAGAAGGTCCAAGGGATACAGAAAACCTGAAGTGAAGCATCGGATTCTTAAACTGGACTCACAGGAGAGGTTCAAATCATAGAAAGTTAGTGTGTCATTACTCTTGTACTTAAGTCGACATTGTGCCTTTTGTATTAAATTCGGATGCAAACTCTGTGTTTCATCGTCAATAAGAAGGTCCAAGAGATACAGTAAACCTGATGTGGAGCATCGGAATCTAAAACAGGACTCACGGGAGAGGTTCAAATCATAGAAAGTGAGAGTATCAGTCCTCTTGTACTTAAGTCGCCATTGTGCCTTTTGTATTACATTCGGATCCAATTTCTGTGTCTCATCGTCAATAAGAAGGTCCAAGGGATACAGTAAACCTGAAGTGGAGCATCGGAATCTAAAACTGCACTCACAGGAGAGGTTCAAATCATAGATAGTGAGAGTGTCAGTCCTCTTGTACTTAAGTCGGCATTGTGCTATTTGTATTAAATTCGGATTCAATTCCTGTGTTTCATAGTCAATAAGAAGGTCCAAGGGATACAGTAAACCTGAAGTGAAACATCGGAATCTAAAACTGGACTCACAGGAGAGATTCAAATCATAGAAAGTTAGAGTGTCACTCCTCTTGTACTTAAGTCGGTATTGTGCCTTTTGTATTAAATTCGGATGCAATTTCTGTGTTTTATCTTCAATAAGAATGTCCAAGGTATACAGTAAACCTGCGGTGAAGCATCGGAATCTAAAACTGGACTTGCAGGAGAGGTTCAAATCATAGAAAGTTAGAGTGTCAGTCCTCTTTTACTTAGTCGGCATTGTGCCTTTTGTATTAAATTCGGATGAAATTTCTGTGTTTCTTCGTCAATAAGAAGGTCCAAGGGATACAGTAAACCTGAAGTGAAGTATCAGAATCTAAAACTGGACTCACAGGAGTGGTTCAAATCATAGAAAGAGAGAGTGTCAGTCCTCTTGTACTTAAGTCGCCATTGTGCCTTTTGTATTAAATTCGGATGCAATTTCTGTGTTTCATCGTCATTAAGAAGGTCCAAGGGATACAGTGAACCTGAAGTGAAGCATCGGATTCTTAAATTGGACTCACAGGAGAGGTTCAAATCATAGAAAGTTAGTGTGCCAGTCCTCTTGTACTTAAGTCGGCATTGTACCTTTTGTATTAAATTCGGATGCAAACTCTGTGTATCATCGTCAATAAGAAGGTCCAAGGGATACAGTAAACCTAAAGTGAAGCATCGGAATCTAAAACTGGACTCACAGGAGTGTTTCAAATCATAGAAAGTGAGAGTGTCAGTCCTCTTGTACTTAAGTCGGCTTTGTGCCTTTCGAATTTAATTCCGATGCAATTTCTGTGTTTCATCGTCAATAAGAAGGTGCAGGGTTATACAGTAAACCTGAAGTGAAGCTTCGGAATCTAAAACTGGACTCACAGGAGAGGTTCAAATCATAGAAAGTTAGAGTGTCAGTCCTCTTGTACTTAAGTCGGCATTGTGCCTTTTGTATTCAATTAGGAATGCGAACTCTGTGTTTCATCGTCAATAAGAAGGTCCAAGGGATACAGTAAGCCTGAAGTGAACCTGCGGAATCTAAAACTGGACTCACAGGAGAGGTTCAAAGCATAGAAAATTATAGTGTCAGTCCTCTTGTACTTAAGTCGGCATTGTGATTTTTGAATTTAATTCCGATGCAATTTCTGTGTTTCATTGTCAATAAGTAGGTATAAGTGATACAGTAAACCTGAAGTTAAGCATCGGAATCTAAAACTGGACTCACAGGAGAGGTTCAAATCATAGAAAGTGAGAGTGTCAGTCCTCTTTTACTTAAGTCGGCATTGTGAGTTTCGAATTTAATTCCGATGCAATTTCTGTGTTTCTTCGTCAATAAGAAGGTCCAAGGGATACAGTAAACCTGAAGTGAAGCATCGGAATCTAAAACTGGACTAACAGGAGTGGTTCAAATCATAGAAAGTGAGAGTGTTAGTCCTCTTGTACTTAAGTTGGCATTGTGCCTTTTGAATTTAATTCCGATGCAATTTGTGTGTTTCATCGTCAATAACAAGGTGCAAGGTATACAGTAAACCTGAAGTGAAGCATCGGAATCTAAAACTGGACTCACAGGCGGGATTCAAATCATAGAAAGTTAGAGTGTCATTACTCTTGTATTTAAGTCGCCATTTTCCCTTTTGTATTAAATTCGGATGCAAACTCTGTGTTTCATCGTCAATAAGAAGGTCCAAGGGATACAGTAAACCTGAAGTGGAGCATCGGAATCTAAAACTGGACTCACAGGAGAGGTTCAAATCATAGAAAGTGAGAGTATCAGTCCTCTTGTACTTAAGTCGCCATTGTGATTTTTGTATTAAATTCGGAAGCAATATCTGTGTTTCATCGTCAATAAGAAGGTCCAAGGGACACGGTAAACCTGAAGTGAAGCATCGGATTCTTAAACTGGACTCACAGGAGAGGTTCAAATCATAGAAAGTTAGTGTGTCAGTCCTCTCGTACTTAAGTCGGCATTGTACCTTTTGTAATAAATTCTGATGCAAACTCTGTGTTTCATCGTCAATAAGAAGGTCCAAGGGATACAGTCAACCTGAAGTGAAGCGTCGGAATCTAAAACTGGACTCACAGAAGTGGTTCAATTCATTGAAAGTTAGAGTGTCAGTCCTCTTGTACTTAAGTCGGCATTGTGCCTTTTGAATTTAATTTCGATGCAATTTCTGTGTTTCATCGTCAATAACAAGGTGCAAGGTATACAGTAAACCAGAAGTAAAGCATCGGAATCTGAAACTGGACTCACAGGAGAGGTTCAAATCATTGAAAGTGAGAGTGTCAGTCCTCTTGTACTTAAGTCGCCATTGTGCCTTTTGTATTAAATTCGGATCCAATTTCTGTGTCTCATCGTCAATAAGAAGGTCCAAGGGATACAGTAAACCTGAAGTGAAGCATCGGATTCTTAAACTGGACTCACAGCAGAGGTTCAAATCATAGAAAGTTAGTGTGTCATTACTCTTGTACTTAAGACGGCATTGTGCCTTTTGTATTAAATTCGGATGCAAACTCTGTGTTTCATCGTCAATAAGAAGGTCCAAGGGATACAGGAAACCAGAAGTGGAGCATCGGAATCTAAAACTGGACTCACAGGAGGGGTTCAAATCATAGAAAAATCGAGTGTCATTACTCTTGTACTTAAGTCGGCATTGTGCCTTTTGTATTAAATTTGGATGCAAACTCTGTGTTTCATCGTCAATAAGATTTTCCAAGGGATACAGTAAACCTGAAGTGGAGCATCGGAATCTAAAACTGCACTCACAGTAGAGGTTCAAATCATAGATAGTGAGAGTGTCAGTCCTCTTGTACTTAAGTCGGCATTGTGCCATTTGTATTAAATTCGGGTGCAATTTCTGTGTTTCATCGTCAATAAGAAGGTCCAAGGGATACAGTAAACCTGAAGTGAAGCATCGAATTCTTAATCTGGACTCACAGGAGAGGTTCAAATCATAGAAAGTTAGTGTGTCAGTCCTCTTGTACTTAAGTCGGCATTGTACCTTTTGTATTAAATTCGGATGCAAACTCTGTGTTTCATCGTCAATAAGAAGGTCCAAGGGATACAGTAAACCTGAAGTGAAGCATCGGAATCTAAACCTGGACTCACAGGAGAGGTTCAAATCATACAAAGTGAAAGTGTCAGTCCTCTTGTACTTAAGTCGGCATTGTGCCATTTGTATTAAATTCAGGTGCAATGTCAGTGTTTCAACGTCAATAAGAAGGTCCAAGGGATACAGTAAACCTGAAGTGAAGCGTCGGAATCTAAAACTGGACTCACAGGAAATGTTCAAATCATAGAAAGTTAGGGTGTCAGTCCTCTTGTACTTAAGTCAGCTTTGTGGCATTTGTATTAAATTCGGATGCAATTTCTGCGTTTCATTGTCAATAAGAAGGTCCAATGGGTACAGTAAACCTGAAGTGAAGCATCGGAATCTAAAGCTGGACTCACAGGAGAGGTTCAATTCATAGAAAGTTAGAGTGTCACTCCTCTTGTACTTGAGTCGGTATTGTGCCTTTTGTATTAAATTCGGGTGCAATTTCTGTGTTTCATCGTCAATAAGAAGGTCCAAGGGATACAGTAACCTGAAGCGAGCATCGGAGTCTAGAACTGGACTCACAGGAGAGGTTCAAATCATAGATAGTTAGAATGTCAGTCCTCCTTTACTTTAGTCGGCATTGTGCCTTTTGTATTAAATTCGGATGCAATTTCTGTGTTTCATCGTCAATAAGAAGGTGCAAGGTATACAGTAAACCTGAAGTGAAGCATCGGAATCTAAAACTGGACTCACAGGAGAGGTTCAAATCATAGACAGTGAGAGTGTCAGTGCTCTTGTAATTAAGTCGGCATTGTGGCATTTGTATTAAATTCGGGTGCAATTTCTGTGTTTCATCGTCAATAAGAAGGTCCAAGGGATGCAGTAAACCTGAAGTGAAGCATCGGAATCTAAAACTGGACTCACAGGAGAGGTTCAAATCATAGAAAGTGAGAGTGTCGGTCTTCTTGTTCTTAAGTCGGCATTGTACCTTTTGTATTAAATTCGGTTGCAAACTCTGTGTTTCATCGTCAGTAAGAAGGTCCAATGTATACAGTAAACCTGAAGTGAAGCATCGGAATCTAAAACTGGACTCACAGGAGAGGTTCAAATAATAGAAAGTGAGAGTGTCAGTCCTCTTCTACTTAGGTCGGCATTGTGCCTTTTGAATTAAATTCCGATGCAATTTCTGTGTTTCATCGACAATAAGTAGGTCCAAGGGATACAGTAAACATGGAGTGAAGCATCGGAGTCTAAAACTGGACTCACAGGAATGATTCATATCATAGAATGTTAAAGTGTCACTCCGCTTGTACTTAAGTCGGTATTGTGCCTTTTGTATTAAATGCGGATGCAATTTCTGTGTTTCATCGTCAATAAGAGGGTCCAAGGGATACAGTAAACCTTTAGTGAAGCATCTGAATCGAAAACTGGACTCACTGGAGAGGTTCAAATCATAGTAAGTTAGAGTGTCAGTCCTCTTTTACTTAGGTCGGGATTGTGCATTTAGTATTAAATTCCGATGCAATTTCTGTGTTTCATCGTCAATCAGAAGGTGCAAGGTATACAGTAAACCTGAAGTGAAGCATCGTAATCTAAAACTGGACTCACAGGAGAGGTTCAAATCATAGAAAGTTAGAATGTCAGTCTTCTTGTACTTAAGTCGGCATTGTGCCTTTTGTATTAAATTCGGATCCAATTTCTGTGTTTCATCGTCAATAAGAAGGTCCATCGGATACAGTAAACCTGAAGTGAAGCATCGGAATCTGAAACTGGACTCACAGGAGGGGTTCAAATCATAGAAAGTTAGAGTGTCAGTCCTCTTGTACTTAAGTAGGCATTGTGCCTTTTGTATTAAATTCGGATGCAAACTCTGTGTTTCATCGTCAATAAGAAGGTCCAAGGGATACAGTAAACCTGAAGTGAAGCATCGGAATCTAAAACTGGACTCACAGAAGAGGTTCAAATCATTGAAAGTTAGAGTGTCAGTCCTCTTGTACTTAAGTCGGCATTGTGCCTTTTGAATTTAATTTCGATGGAATTTCTGTGTTTCATCGTCAATAACAAGGTGCAAGGTATACAGTAAACCTGAAGTAAAGCATCGGAATCTGAAACTGGACTCACAGGAGAGGTTCAAATCATTGTCAGTGAGAGTGTCAGTCCTCTTGTACTTAAGTCGCCATTGTGCCTTTTGTATTAAATTCGGATCCAATTTCTGTGTCTCATCGTCAATAAGAAGGTCCAAGGGATACAGTAAACCTGAAGTGAAGCATCGGATTCTTAAACTGGACTCACAGGAGAGGTTCAAATCATAGAAAGTTAATGTGTCATTACTCTTGTACTTAAGACGGCATTGTGCCTTTTGTATTAAATTCGGATGCAAACTCTGTGTTTCATCGTCAATAAGAAGGTCCAAAGGATACAGTAAACCAGAAGTGGAGCATCGGATTCTAAAACTTGACTCACAGGAGAGGTTCAAATCATAGAAAGTGAGAGTATCAGTCCTCTTGTACTTAAGTCGCCATTGTGACTTTTGTATTAAATTTGGATCCAATTTCTGTGTCTCATCGTCAATAAGAAGGTCAAAGGGGTACAGTAAACGTGAAGTGAAGCATCGGAATCTAAAACTGGACTCACAGGAGGGGTTCAAATCATAGAAAGTTAGAGTGTCATTACTCTTGTACTTAAGTCGGCATTGTGCCTTTTGTATTAAATTCGGATGCAAACTCTGTGTTTCATCGTCAATAAGAAGGTCCAAGGGATACAGTAAACCTGAAGTGGAGCATCGGAATCTAAAACTGCACTCACAGTAGAGGTTCAAATCATAGATAGTGAGAGTGTCAGTCCTCTTGTACTTAAGTCGGCATTGTGCCATTTGTATTAAATTCGGGTGCAATTACTGTGTTTCATCGTCAATAAGAAGGTCCAAGGGATACAGTAAACCTGAAGTGAAGCATCGAATTCTTAATCTGGACTCACAGGAGAGGTTCAAATCATAGAAACTTAGTGTGTCAGTCCTCTTGTACTTAAGTCGGCATTGTACCTTTTGTATTAAATTCGGATGCAAACTCTGTATTTCATCGTCAATAAGAAGGTCCAAGGGATACAGTAAACCTGAAGTGAAGCGTCGGAATCTAAAACTGGACTCCCAGGATATGTTCAAATCATAGACAGTGAGAGTGTCAGTGCTCTTGTAATTAAGTCGGCATTGTGGCATTTGTATTAAATTCGGTTGCAAACTCTGTGTTTCATCGTCAGTAAGAAGGTCCAAGGGATACAGCAAACCTGAATTGAAGCATCCGAATCTAAAACTGAACTCACAGGAGTGGTTCAAATCATAGAAAGTGAGAGTGTCAGTCCAGTTGTACTTAAGCCGGCATTGAGCATTTTGAATTTATTTCCGATGCAATTTCTGTATTTCATCGACAATAAGAGGGTGCAAGGTATACAGTAAACCTGAAGTGAAGCATCGGAATCTAAAACTGGACTCACAGGAGAGGTTCAAATAATAGAAAGTGAAAGTGTCAGTCATCTTCTACTTAGGTCGGCATTATGCCTTTTGAATTAAATTCCGATGCAATTTCTGTGTTTCATCGACAATAAGTAGGTCCAAGGGATACAGTAAACATGAAGTGAACCATCGGAATCTAAATCTGGACTCACAGGAGAGATTCATATCATAGAAAGTTAAAGTGTCACTCCTCTTGTACTTAAGTCGGTATTGTGCCTTTTGTATTAAATTCGGATGCAATTTCTGTGTTTCATCGTCAATCAGAAGGTGCAAGGTATACAGTAAACCTGAAGTGAAGCATCGGAATCTAAAACTGGACTCACAGGAGAGGTTCAAAGCATAGAAAGATAGAATGTCAGTCTTCTTGTACTTAAGTCGGCATTGTGCCTTTTGTATTAAATTCGGATCCAATATCTGTGTTTCATCGTCAATAAGATCGTCCATCGGATACAGAAAACCTGAAGTGAAGCATCGGAATCTAAAACTGGACTCACAGAAGGGGTTCAAATCATTGAAAGTTAGAGTGTCAGTCCTCTTGTACTTAAGTCGGCATTGTGCCTTTTGTATTAAATTCGGATGCAAACTCTGTGTTTCATCGTCAATAAGAAGGTCCAAGGGATACAGTAAACCTGAAGTGAAGCATCGGAATCTAATACTGGACTCACAGGAGAGGTTCAAATCATAGAAAGTGAGAGTGTCAGTCCTCTTGTACTTTAGTCGGCATTGTGCAATTTGTATTAAATTCGGGTGCGAAATCTGTGTTTCATCGTCAATAAGAAGGTCCAAGGGATACAGTAAACCAGAAGTGAAGCATCGGGATCTAAAACTGGACTCACAGTAAAGGTTCATCATAGAAAGTGACAATGTCAGTCCTCTTGTACTTAAGTCGGCATTGTGGCATTTGTATAAAATTCGGATGCAATTTCAGTGTTTCATCGTCAATACGAAGGTCCAAGGGATTTAGTAAACCTGAAGTGAAGCATCGGAATCTAAAACTGCACTCACAGGAGAGGTTCAAATCATAGAAAGTTAGAGTGTCACTCGTCTTGTACTTAAGTCGGTATTGTGCTATTTGTATTACATTCGGATGCAATTTCTGTGTTTCATCGTCATTAAGAAAGTCCAAGGGATACAGTAAACCTGAATTGACGCATCGGAATCTGAAACTGGACTCAGAGGAGCGGTTCAAATCATAGAAAGTGAGAGTGTCAGTCCTCTATACTTAAGTCGCCATTGTACCTTTTGTATTAAATTCGGATGCAAATTCAATGTTCATCGTCAATAAGAAGGTGCAAGGTATACAGTAAACCTGGAGTGAAGCATCGGAATTTAAAACCGGACTATCAGGAGAGGTTCAAATCATAGAAAGAGAGAGTGTCAGTCCTCTTGTACTTAAGTCGGCATTGTGCCGTTTGTATTAATCTCGGATGCAATTCCTGTGTTTCATAGTCAATAAGAAGGTCCAAGGGATAAGTAAACCTGAAGTTAAACATCGGAATCTAAAACTGGACTCACAGGAGAGGTTCAAATCATAGAAAGTTAGAGTGTCGCTCCTCTTGCACTTAAGTCGGTATTGTGCTTTCGTATTAAATTCGGACGCAATTTATGTGTTTTATTGTCAATAAGAAGGTCTAAGGGATACAGTAAACCTGAAGTGAAGCATCGGAATCTAAAACCGGACTCACAGGAGTGGTTCAAATCATAGAAAGTGAGAATGTCAGTCCTCTTGTACTTAAGTCGGCATTGTGCCTTTTGAATTTAATTCCGATGCAATTTCTGTGTTTCATCGTTAATAAGAAGGTGCAAGGTATACAGTAAACCTGATATGACGCATCGGAATCTTAAACTGGACTCAGAGGAGAGGTTAAATCATAGAAAGTGAGAGTGTCAGTCCTCTTCTACTTAGGTCGGCGTTGTGCTTTTTGAATTAAATTCCGATGCAATTTCTGTGTTTCTTCGACAATAAGTATGTCCAAGGGATACAGTAAACATGAAGTGAAGCATCGGAATCTAAAAGTGGACTCACAGGAGAGATTCAAATCATAGAATGTTAAAGTGTCACTCCCCTTTTACTTAAGTCGGTTTTGTGCCTTTTGTATTAAATTGGGATGCAATTTCTGTCTTTCATCGTCAATAACAAGGTCCAAGAGATACAGTAAACCTTAAGTGAAGCACCGGAATCTAAAACTGGACTCACTGGAGAGGTTCAAATCATAGAAAGTTAGAGTGTCAGTCCTCTTTTACTTAGGTCGGCATTGTGCCTTTTGTATTAATTTCCGATGCAATTTCTGTGTTTCATCATCAATCAGAAGGTGCAAGGTATACAGTAAACCAGAAGTGAAGCATCAGAATCTAAAAGTCGACTCACAGGAGAGGTTCAAATCATAGAGAGTGAGAGTGTTTGTCCTCATGTACTTAAGTCGGCATTGTGCCATTTGTATTAAATTCTGATAAAATTTCTGTGTTTCATCGTCAATAAGATGGTCAACGGTATACAGTAAACCTGAAGTGAAGCATCGGAATCTAAAACTGGACACACAGGAGAGGATCAAATCATAGAAAGTTAGAGTGTCAGTCCTCTTGTACTTAAGTCGGCATTGTGATTTTTGAATTGAATTCCGATGCAATTTCTGTGTTTCATCGTCAATAAGAAGGTCTAAGTGATACAGCAAACCTGAAGTTAAGCATCGGAATCTAAAACTGGACTCACAGGAGAGGTTCAAATCATAGAAAGTGAGAGTGTCAGTCCCCTTTTACTTAAGTCGGCATTGTGAGTTTCGAATTTAATTCCGACGCAATTTCTGTGCTTCATCGTCAATAAGAAGGTCCAAGGGATACAGTGAACCTGAAGTGAAGCATCGGAATCTAAAACTGCACTCACAGGAGAGGTTCAAATCATAGAAAGTGAAAGTGTCACTCCTCTTGTACATGAGTCGGTATTGTGCATTTGTATTGAATTCGGGTGCAATTTCTGTGTTTCATCGTCAATAAGAAGGTCCAAGGGATACATTAACCTGAAGCGAGCATCGGAATCTAGAACTGGTGTCACAGGAGAGGTTCAAATCATAGATAGTTAGAATGTCAGTCCTCATGTACTTTAGTCGGCTTTGTGCCTTTTGTATTAAATTCGGATGCAATTTATGTGTTTCATCGTCAATAAGAAGGTGCAAGGTATACAGTAAACCTGAAGTGAAGCATCGGAACCTAAAACTGGACTCACAGGAGAGGTTCAAATCATAGACAGTGAGAGTGTCAGTCCTCTTGTAATTAAGTCGGCATTGTGGCATTTGTATTAAATTCGGGTGCAATTTCTGTGTTTCATCGTCAATAAGAAGGGCCAAGGGATACAGTAAACCTGAAGTGAAGCATCAGAATCTAAAACTGGACTCACAGGAGAGGTTCAAATCATAGAAAGTGAGAATGTCGGTCCTCTTGTACTTAAGTCGGCATTGTACCTTTTGTATTAAATTCGGTTGCAAACTCTGTGTTTCATCGTCAGTAAGAAGGTCCAAGGGATACAGCAAACCTGAAGTGAAGCATCCGAATCTAAAACTGGACTCACAGGAGTGGTTCAAATCATAGAAAGTGAGAGTGTCAGTCCTGTTGTACTTATGCCGGCATTGAGCATTTTGAATTCATTTCCGATGCAATTTCTGTGTTTCATCGTCAATAAGAAGGTGCAAGGTATACAGTAAACCTAAAGTGAAGCATCGGAATCTAAAACTGGACCCACAGGAGAGGTTCATAGCATAGAAAGTGAGAGTGTCAGTCCTCTTGTACTTAAGTCGGCATTGTGCCTTTTGAATTTAATTCCGATGCAATTTCTGTGTTTCATCGTCAATAAGAAGTTGCAAGGTATACAGTAAACCTGAAGTGGAGCATCGGAATCTGAAACTGGACACACAGGAGAGGTTCAAATCATAGAAAGTTAGAGTGTCAGTCCTCTTGTACTTAAGTCGGCATTGTGATTTTTGAATTGAATTCCGATGCAATTTCTGTGTTTCATCGTCAATAAGAAGGTCCAAGGGATACAGTAAACCTGAAGTGAAGCATCGGAATCTAAAACTGGACTCACAGGAGAGGTTCAAATCATAGATAGTTAGGGTGTCACTCTTCTTGTACATGAGTGGGTATTGTGCCTTTTATATTAAATTCGGGTGCAATTTCTGTGTTTCATCGTCAATAAGAGGGTCCAAGGGATACATTAACCTGAAGCGAGCATCGGAATCTAGAACTGGTCTCACAGGAGAGTTTCAGATCATAGATTGTTAGAATGTCAGTCCTCATGTACTTTAGTCGGCATTGTGCTTTTGTATTAAATTCGGATGCAATTTCTGTGTTTCATCGTCAATAAGAAGGTGCAAGGTATACAGTAAACCTGAAGTGAAGCATCGGAATCTAAAACTGGACTCACAGGAGAGGTTCAAATCATAGACAGTGAGAGTGTCAGTCCTCTTGTAATTAAGTCGGCATTGTGGCATTTGTATTAAATTCGGGTGCAATTTCTGTGTTTCATCGTCAATAAGAAGGTCCAAGGGATACAGTAAACCTGAAGTGAAGCATCGGAATCTAAAACTGGACTCACAGGAGAGGTTGAAGTCATAGAAAGTGAGAGTGTCGGTCATCTTGTACTTAAGTCGGCATTGTACCTTTTGTATTAAATTCGGTTGCAAACTCTGTGTTTCATCGTCAGTAAGAAGGTCCAAGGGATACAGCAACCCTGAAGTGAAGCATCCGAATCTAAAACTGGACTCACAGGAGTGGATCAAATCATAGAAAGTGAGAGTGTCAGTCCTGTTGTACTTAAGAAGGCATTGAGCATTTTGAATTTATTTCCGATGCAATATCTGTGTTTCATCGACAATAAGAAGGTGTAAGGTACACAGTAAACCTGAAGTGAAGCATCGGAATCTAAAACTGGACTCACAGGAGAGGTTCAAATAATAGAAAGTGAGAGTGTCAGTCCTCTTCTACTTAGGTCGGTATTGTGGCTTTTGAATTAAATTCCGATGCAATTTCTGTGTTTCATCGACAATAAGTAGGTCCAAGGGATACAGTAAACATGAAGTGAAGCATCGGAATCTAAAACTGGTCTCACAGGAGAGATTCATATCATAGAAAGTTAAAGTGTCACTCCTCTTGTACTTAAGTCGGTATTGTGCCTTTTGTATTAAATTCTGATGCAATTTCTGTGTTTCATCGTCAATAAGAAGGTCCAAGGGATACAGTAAACGTTCAGTGAAGCATCGGAATCGAAAACTGGACTCACTGGAGAGGTTCAAATCATAGGAAGTTAGAGTGTCAGTCCTCTTTTACTTAGGTCGGCATTGTGCTTTTTGTATTGAATTCCGATGCAATTTCTGTGTTTCATCGTCAATCAGAAGGTGCAAGGTATACAGTAAACCTGAAGTGAAACATCGGAATCTAAAACTGGGCTCACAGGAGAGGTTCAAATCATAGAAAGTTAGAATGTCAGTCCTCTTGTACTTAAGTCGGCATTGTGCCTTTTGTATTAAATTCGGATCCAATTTCTGTGTTTCATCGTCAATAAGAAGGTCCATCGGATACAGTAAACCTGAAGTGAAGCATCGGAATCTAAAACTGGACTCACAGGAGTGGTTCAAATCATAGAAAGTTAGAGTGTCAGTCCTCTTGTACTTAAGTCGGCATTGTGCCTTTTGTATTAAATTCGGATGCAAACTCTGTGTTTCATCGTCAATAAGAAGGTCCAAGGGATACAGTAAACCTGAAGTGAAGCATCGGAATCTAAAACTGGACTCACAGGAGAGGTTCTAATCATAGAAAGTGAGAGTGTCAGTCCTCTTGTCCTGAAGTCGGCATTGTGCCATTTGTATTAAGTTCGGGTGCGATTTCTGTGTTTCATCGTCAATAAGAAGGTCCAAGGGATACAGTAAACCAGAAGTGAAGCATCGGATTCTAAAACTGGACTCACAGGAAAGGTTCAAATCATAGAAAGTGACTGTGTCAGTCCTCTTGTAGTTAAGTCGGCATTGTGGCATTTGTATTACATTCGGATGCAATTTCTGTGTTTCATCGTCAATAAGAAGGTCCAAGGCATATAGTAAACCTGAAGTGAAGCATCGGAGCCTAAAACTGGACTCACAGGAGAGGTTCAAATCATAGAAAGTTAGAGTGTCACTCCTCTTGTACTTAAGTCGGTATTGTGCCATTTGTATTACATTCGGATGCAATTTCTGTGTTTCATCGCCAATAAGAAAGTCCAAGGGATACAGTAAACCTGAATTGACGCATCGGAATCTGAAACTGGACTCAGAGGAGAGGATCAAATCATAGAAAGTGAGAGTGTCAGTCCTCTTGTACTTAAGTCGGCATTGTACCTTTTGTATTAAAGTCGGATGCAAATTCTATGTTCATCGTCAATAAGAAGGTGCAAGGTATACAGTAAACCTGGAGTGAAGCATCGGAATTTAAAACCGGACTATCAGGAGAGGTTCAAATCATAGAAAGAGAGAGTGTCAGTCCTCTTGTACTTAAGTCGGCATTGTGCCATTTGTATTAAACTCGGATGCAATTCCTGTGTTTCATAGTCAATAAGAAGGTCCAAGGGATAAGTAAACCTGAAGTTAAACATCGGAATCTAAAACTGGACTCACAGGAGAGGTTCAAATCATAGAAAGTGAGAATGTCAGTCCTCTTGTACTTAAGTCGGCATTGTGCCTTTTGAATTTAATTCCGATGCAATTTCTGTGTTTCATCGTCAATAAGAAGTGCAAGGTATACAGTAAACCTGATATGACGCATCGGAATCTGAAACTGGACTCAGAGGAGAGGTTAAAATCATAGAAAGTGAGAGTGTCAGTCCTCTTCTACTTAGGTCGGCGTTGTGCTTTTTGAATTAAATTCCGATGCAATTTCTGTGTTTCTTCGTCAATAAGTGTGTCCAAGGGATACAGTAAACATGAAGTTAAGCATCGGAATCAAAAGTGGACTCACAGGAGAGATTCAAATCATAGAATGTTAAAGTGTCACTCCCCTTGTACTTCAGTCGGTATTGTGCCTTTTGTATTAAATTCGGATGCAATTTCTGTCTTTCATCGTCAATAAGAAGGTCCAAGGGATACAGTAAACCTTAAGTGAAGCATCGGAATCTAAATCTCCACTCACTGGAGAGGTTCAAATCATAGAAAGTTAGGGTGTCAGTCCTCTTTTACTTAGGTCGGCATTGTGCCTTTTGTATTAAATTCCGATGCAATTTCTGTGTTTCATCGTCAATCAGAAGGTGCAAGGTATACAGTAAACCTGAAGTGAAGCATCAGATTCTAAAAGTGGACTCACAGGAGAGGTTCAAATCATAGAGAGTGAGAGTGTTAGTCCTCTTGTACTTAAGTCGGCATTGTGCCATTTGTATTAAATTCGGATAAAATTTCTGTGTTTCATCGTCAATAAGATGGTCAAAGGTATACAGTAAACCTGAAGTGAAGCATCGGTATCTAAAACTGGACTCACAGGAGAGGTTCAAATCATAGAAAGTTAGAGTGCCACTCCTCTTGTACTTAAGTCGGTATTGTACCATTTGTATTACATTCGGATGCAATTTCTGTGTTTCATCGTTAATAAGAAAGTCCAAGGGATACTGTAAACCTGAATTGAAGCATCGGAATCTAAAACTGGACTCACAGGAGAGGTTCAAACCATAGAAAATTAGAATGTCAGTCCTCTTGTACTTAAGTCGGCATTGTGCCTTTTGTATTAAATTAGGATGCAATTTCTGTGTTTCATCGTCAATAAGAGGGTGCAAGGTATACAGTAACCCTAAAGTAAAGCATCGGAAACGAAAACTGGACTCACAGGAGAGGTTCCAATGATAGAAAGTGAGAGTGTCAGCCTTCTTGTACTTAAGTCGGCATTGTACCTTTTGTATTAAATTCGGATTCAAACACTGTGTTTCATCGTCAATAAGAAGGTCCAAGGGATACAGTAAACCTGAAGTGAGGCATCGGAATCTAAAACTGGACTCACAGGAGGGGTTCAAATCATAGACAGTGAGAGTGTCAGTCCTCTTGTAATTAAGTTGGCATTGTGGCATTTGTATTAAATTCGGGTGCAATTTCTGTGTTTCATCGTCAATACGAAGGTCCAAGGGATACAGTAAACCTGAAGTGAAGCATCGGAATCAAAAACTGGACTCACAGGAGAGGTTCAAATAATAGAAAGTGAGAGTGTCAGTCCTCTTCTACTTAGGTCGGCATTGTGCCTTTTGAATTAAATTCCGATGCAATTTCTGTGTTTCGTCGACAATAAGTAGGTCCAAGGGATACAGTAAACATGAAGTGAAGCATCGGAATCTAAAACTGGACTCACAGGAGAGATTTATAACATAGAAAGTTAAAGTGTACTCCTCTTGTACTTAAGTCGGTATTGTGCCTTTTGTATTAAATTCTGATGCAATTTCTGTGTTTCATCGTCAATAAGAAGGTCCAAGGGATACAGTAAACCTTAAGTGAAGCATCGGAATCTAAAACTGGACTCACTGGAGAGGTTCAAATCATAGAAAGTTTGAGTGTCACTCCTCTTGTACTTAAGTCGGTATTGTGCCATTTGTATTGCATTCGGATGCAAATTCTGTGTTTCATCATCAATAAGAAAGTCCAAGGGATACAGTAAACCTGAAGTGACGCATCGGAATCTGAAACTGGACTCAGAGGAGAGGTTCAAATCATAGAAAGTGAGAGTGTCAGTGCTCTTGTACTTAAGTCGGCATTGTACCTTTTTTATTAAATTCGGATGCAAATTCTATGTTCATCGTCAACAAGAAGGTGCAAGGTATACAGTAAACCTGGAGTGAAGCATCGGAATTTAAAACCGGACTATCAGGAGAGGTTCAAATCATAGAAAGAGTGAGTGTCAGTGCTCTTGTACTTAAGTCGGCATTGTGCCATTGGTATTAAACTCGGATGCAATTCCTGTGTTTCATACTCAATAAGAAGGTCCAAGGGATAAGTAAACCTGAAGTGAAACATCAGAATCTAAAACTGGACTCACAGGAGAGGTTCAAATCATAGAAAGTGAGAGTGTCAGTCCTCTTGTACTTAAGTCGGCATTGTACCTTCTGTATTAAATTCGGATGCAAACTCTGTGTTTCATCGTCAATAAAAAGGTCCAAGGTATACAGTAAACCTGAAGTGACGCATCGGAATCTGAAACTGGACTCAGAGGAGAGGTTCAAATCATAGAAAGTGAGAGTGTCAGTCCTCTTCTACTTAGGTCGGCATTGTGCCTATGAATTAAACTCCGATGCAATTTCTGTCTTTCATCGTCTATAAGAAGGTCCCAGGGATACAGTAAACCTTAAGTGAAGCATTAGAATCTAAAACTGGACTCACTGGAGAGGTTCAAATCACAGAAAGTTAGAGTGTCAGTCCTCTTTTACTTAGGTCGGCATTGTGCCTTTTGTATTAAATTCCGATGCAATTTCTGTGTTTCATCGTCAATCAGAAGGTGCAAGGTATACAGTAACCCTGAAGTGAAGCATCAGAATCTAAAACTGTACTCACAGGAGAGGTTCAAATCATAGAGAGTGAGAGTGGCAGTCCTCTTGTACTTAAGTCGGCATTGTGCCATTTGTATTAAATTCGGATAAAATTTCTGTGTTTCATCGTCAATAAGATGGTCAAAGGTATACAGTAAACCTGAAGTGAAGCATCGGAATCTAAAACTGGACTCACAGGAGAGGTTCAAATCATAGAAAGTTAGAATGTCAGTCCACTTCTACTTAAGTCGGCATTGTGCCTTTTGTATTAAATTCGGATGTAATTTCTGTGTTTCATCGTCAATAAGAAGGTGCAAGGTATACAGTAAACCTAAAGTGAAGCATCGGAATCTAAAACTGGACTCACAGGAGAGGTTCAAATCATAGAAAGTTAGAGTGTCAGCCTTCTTGTACTTAAGTCGGCATTGAACCTTTTGTATTAAATTCGGATGCAAACACTGTGTTTCATCGTCAATAAGAAGGTCCAAGGGATACAGTAAACCTGAAGTGAAGCTTCGGAATCTAAAACTGGTCTCACAGGAGAGGTTCCAATCATAGAAAGTGAGAGTGTCAGTCCTCTTGTACATAAGTCTGCATTGTGCATTTTGAATTTAATTACGATGCAATTTCTGTGTTTCATCGTCAATAAGAAGTTGCAAGGTATACAGTAAACCTGAAGTGAAGCATCGGAATCTGAAACTGGACTCACAGGAGAGGTCCAAATCATTGAAAGTGAGAGTGTCAGTCCTCTTGTACTTAAGTCGGCATTGAGCCTTTTGTATTAAATTCGGATGCAAACTCTGTGTTTCATCGTCAACAAGAAGGTCCAAGGGATACAGTAAACCTGAAGTGAAGCATCAGAATCTAAAACTGTACTCACAGGAGAGGTTCAAATCATAGAGAGTGAGAGTGGCAGTCCTCTTGTACTTAAGTCGGCATTGTGCCATTTGTATTAAATTCGGATAAAATTTCTGTGTATCATCGTCAATAAGATGGTCAAAGGTATACAGTAAACCTGAAGTGAAGCATCGGAATCGAAAACTGGACTCACAGGAGAGGTTCAAATCATAGAAAGTTAGAGTGTCACTCCTCTTGTACTTAAGTCGGTTTTGTGCCATTTGTATTACATTCGGATGCAATTTCTGGGTTTCATCGTCAATAAGAAAGTCCACGGGATACAGTAAACCTGAAGTGAAGCATCGGAATCTAAAACTGGACTCACAGGAGAGGTTCAAATCATAGAAAGTTAGAATGTCAGTCCTCTTGTACTTAAGTCGGCATTGTGCCTTTTGTATTAAATTCGTATGCAATTTCTGTGTTTCATCGTCAATAAGAAGGTGCAAGGTATACAGTAAACCTAAAGTGAAGCATCGGAATCTAAAACTGGACTCACAGGAGAGGTTCAAATCATTGAAAGTTAGAGTGTCAGCCTTCTTGTACTTAAGTCGTCATTGAACCTTTTGTATTGAATTCGGATGCAAACACTGTGTTTCATCGTCAATAAGAAGGTCCAAGGGATACAGTAAACCTGAAGTGAAGCTTCGGAATCTAAAACTGGTCTCACAGGAGAGGTTCCAATCATAGAAAGTGAGAGTGTCAGTCCTCTTGTACATAAGTCTGCATTGTGCCTTTTGAATTTAATTACGATGCAATTTCTGTGTTTCATCGTCAATAAGAAGTTGCAAGGTATACAGTAAACCTGAAGTGAAGCATCGGAATCTGAAACTGGACTCACAGGAGAGGTTCAAATCATTGAAAGTGAGAGTGTCAGTCCTCTTGTACTTAAGTCGGCATTGAGACTTTTGTATTAAATTCGGATCCAAACTCTGTGTTTCATCGTCAACAAGAAGGTCCAAGGGATACAGTAAACCTGAAGTGAAGCATCGGAATCTAAAACTGGTCTCACAGGAGAGGTTCAAATCATAGAAAGTGATGGTGTCAGTCCTCTTGTACTTAAGTCGGCATTGTGCCATTTGTATTAAATTCGGGTGCAATTTCTGTGTTTCATCATCAATAAGAAGGTCCAAGAGATACAGTGAACCTGAAGTGAAGCATCGGAATCTAAAACTGGACACACAGGAAAGGTTCAAATCATAGAAAGTGACAGTGTCAGTCCTCTTGTAGTTAAGTCGGCATTGTGGCAATTGTATTAAATTCGGATGCAATTTCTGTGTTTCATCGTCAATAAGAAGGTCCAAGGGATATAGTAAACCTGAAGTGAAGCATTGGAATCTAAAATTGGACTCACAGGAGAGGTTCAAATCATGGAAAGTTAGAGTGTCACTCCTCTTGTACTTAAGTCGGTATTGTGGGATTTGCATTAAATTCGGATGCAATTTCAGTGTTTCATCGTCAATAAGAAGGTCCAAGGGATACAGTAAACCTTAAGTGAAGCATCGGAATCTAAAACTGGACTCACTGGAGAGGTTCAAATCATAGAAAGTTAGAGTGTCAGTCCTCTTTTACTTAGGTCGGCATTGTGCATTTTGTATTAAATTCCGATGCAATTTCTGTGTTTCATCGTCAATCAGAAGGTGCAAGGTATACAGTAAACCTGAAGTGAAGCATCGGAATCTAAAACTGGACTCACAGGAGAGGTTCAAATCATAGAAAGTCAGAATGTCAGTCCTCTTGTACTTAAGTCCGCATTGTGCCTTTTGTATTAAATTCGGATGCAAACTCTGTGTTTTATCGTCAATAAGAAGGTCCAAGGGATACAATAAACCTGAAGTGAAGCTTCGGAATCTAAAACAGGACTCACAGGTGAGGTTCATATCATAGAAAGTGAGAGTGTCAGTCCTCTTGTACTTAAGTCGGCATTGTGGCATTTGCATTAAATTCGGATGCATTTTCAGTGTTTCATCGTCAATAACAAGGTGCAAGGTATACAGTAATCCTAAAGTGAAGCATCGGAATCTAAAACTGGACTCAAAGGAGAGGTTCAAACCATAGAAAGTTAGTGTGTCAGCCTTCTTGTACTTAAGTCGGCATTGTACCTTTTGTATTAAATTCGGATGCAAACACTGTGTTTCATCGTCAATAAGAAGGTCCAAGGGATACAGTAAACCTGAAGTGAAGCTTCGGAATCGAAAACTGGTCTCACAGGAGAGGTTCCAATCATAGAAAGTGAGAGTGTCGCTCATCTTGTACTTAAGTCGGTATTGTGCCTTTTGTATTAAATTCGGAAGCAATTTATGTGTTTTATCGTCAATAAGAAGGTCCAAGGGATACAGTAAACCTGAAGTGAAGCATCGGAATCTAAAACCGGACTCACAGGAGAGGCTCAAATCATAGAAAGTTAGAGTGTCAGTCCTCTTGTACTTAAGTCGGCATTGTACCTTCTGTATTAAATTGGGATGCAAACTCTGTGTTTCATCGTCAATAAAAAGGTCCAAGGTATACAGTAAACATGAAGTGACGCATTGGAATCTGAAACTGGACTCAGAGGAGAGGTTCAAATCATAGAAAGTGAGAGTGTCAGTCCTCTTCTACTTAGGTGGGCATTGTGCCTTTTGAATTAAATTCCGATGCAAATTCTGTGTTTCTTCGTCAATAAGTAGGTCCAAGGGATACAGTAAACATGAAGTGAAGCATCGGAATCTAAAAGTGGACTCACAGGAGAGATTCAAATCATAGAATGTTAAAGTGTCAATCCCCTTGTACTTAAGTCGGTATTGTGCCTTTTGTATTAAATTCGCATGCAATTTCTGTCTTTCATCGTCTATAAGAAGGTCCCAGGGATACAGTAAACCTTAAGTGAAGCATCGGAATCTAAAACTGGACTCACTGGAGAGGTTCAAATCATTGAAAGTTAGAGTGTCAGTCCTCTTTTACTTAGGTCGGCATTGTGCCTTTTGTATTAAAATCCGATGCAATTTCTGTGTTTCATCGTCACTCAGAAGGTGCAAGGTATACAGTAAACCTGAACTGAAGCATCAGAATCTAAAACTGTACTCACAGGAGAGGTTCAAATCATAGAGAGTGAGAGTGTCAGTCCTTTTGTACTTAAGTCGGCATTGTGCCATTTGTATTAAATTCGGATAAAAATTTCTGTGTTTCATCGTCAATAAGATGGTCAAAGGTATACAGTAAACCTGAAGTGAAGCATCGGAATCTAAAACTGGACTCACAGGAGAGGTTCAAATCATAGAAAGTGAGAGTGTCAGTCCTCTTGTACTTAAGTCGGCATTGTGCCATTTGTATTACATTCGAATGCAATTTCTGGGTTTCATCGTCAATAAGAAAGTCCAAGGGATACAGTAAACCTGAAGTGAAGCATCGGAATCTAAAACTGGACTCACAGGAGAGGTTCAAATCATAGAATGTTAGAATGTCAGTCCTCTTGTACTTAAGTCGGCATTGTGCCTTTTGTATTAAATTCGGATGCAATTTCTGTGTTTCATCGTCAATAAGAAGGTGCAAGGTATACAGTAAACCTAAAGTGAAGCATCGGAATCTAAAACTGGACTCACAGGAGAGGTTCAAACCATAGAAAGTTAGAGTGTCAGCCTTCTTGTACTTAAGTCGGCATTGTACCTTTTGAATTAAATTCGGATGCAAACACTGTGTTTCATCGTCAATAAGAAGGCCCAAGGGATACAGTAAACCTGAAGTGAAGCTTCGGAATCTAAGACTGGTCTCACAGGAGAGGTTCAAATCATAGAAAGTTAGAGTGTCAGTCCTCTTGTACATAAGTCGGCATTGTGCCTTTTGAATTTAATTCCGATGCAATTTCTGTGTTTCATCGTCAATAAGAAGTTGCAAGGTATACAGTAAACCTGAAGTGAAGCATCGGAATCTGAAACTGGACTCACAGGAGAGGTTCAAATCATTGAAAGTGAGAGTGTCAGTCCTCTTGTACTTAAGTCGGCATTGAGCCTTTTGTATTAAATTCGGATGCAAACTCTGTGTTTCATCGTCAACAAGAAGGTCGAAGGGATATAGTAAACCTGAAGTGAAGCATCGGAATCTAAAACTGGACTCACAGGAGAGGTTCAAATCATAGAAAGTGAGAGTGTCAGTCCTCTTGTACTTAAGTCGGCATTGTGCCATTTGTATTAAATTCGGGTGCAATTTCGGTGTTTCATCATCAATAACAAGGTCCAAGGGATACAGTAAACCTGAAGTGAAGCATCGGAATCTAAAACTGGACTTACAGGAAAGGTTCAAATCATAGAAAGTGACAGTGTCAGTCCTGTTGTAGTTAAGTCGGCATTGTGGCAATTGTATTAAATTCGGATGCAATTTCTGTGTTTCATCGTCAATAAGAAGGTCCAAGGGATATAGTAAACCTGAAGTGAAGCATTGGAATCTAAAATCGGACTCACAGGAGAGGTTCAAATCATGGAAAGTTAGAGTGTCACTCCTCTTGTACTTAAGTCGGTATTGTGCCTTTTTTATTAAATTCGGATGCAAATTCTATGTTCATCGTCAACAAGAAGGTGGAAGGTATACAGTAAACCTGGAGTGAAGCATCGGAATTTAAAACCGGACTATCAGGAGAGGTTCAAATCATAGAAAGTTAGAGTGTCGCTCCTCTTGTACCTAAGTCGGTATTGTGCCTTTTGTATTAAATTCGGACGCAATTTATGTGTTTTATCGTCAATAAGAAGGTCCAAGGGATACAGTAAACCTGAAGTGAAGCATCGGAATCTAAAACCGGACTCACAGGAGAGGTTCAAATCATAGAAAGTTAGAGTGTCAGTCCTCTTGTACTTAAGTCGGCATTGTACCTTCTGTATTAAATTCGTATGCAAACTCTGTGTTTCATCGTCAATAAAAAGGTCCAAGGTATACAGTAAACCTGAATTGACGCATCGGAATCTAAAACTGGACTCACAGGAGGTGTACAAATCATAGAAAGTTAAAGTGACAGTCCTCTTGTACTTTAGTCGGCATTGTGCCTTTTGTATTAAATTCGGATGCAAACTCTGTGTTTCATCGTCAATAAAAAGGTCCAAGGTATACAGTAATCCTGAAGTGACGCATTGGAATCTGAAACTGCACTCAGAGGAGAGGTTCAAATCATAGAAAGTGAGAGTGTCAGTCCTCTTCTACTTAGGTCGGCATTGTGCCTTTTGAATTAAATTCCGATGCAAATTCTGTGTTTCTTCGTCAATAAGTAGGTCCAAGGGATACAGTAAACATGAAGTGAAGCATCGGAATCTAAAAGTGGACTCACAGGAGAGATTCAAATCATAGAATGTTAAAGTGTCACTCCCCTTGTACTTAAGTCGGTATTGTGCCTTTTGTATTAAATTCGGATGCAATTTCTGTCTTTCATCGTCTATAAGAAGATCCCAGGGATACAGTAAACCTTAAGTGAAGCATCGGAATCTAAAACTTGACTCACTGGAGAGGTTCAAATCATAGAAAGTTAGAGTGTCAGTCCTCTTTTACTTAGGTCGGCATTGTGCCTTTTGTATTAAATTCCGATGCAATTTCAGTGTTTCATCGTCAATCAGAAGGTGCAAGGTATACAGTAAACCTGAAGTGAAGGATCAGAATCTAAAACTGTACTCACAGGAGAGGTTCAAATCATAGAGAGTGAGAGTGTCAGTCATCTTGTACTTAAGTCGGCATTGTGCCATTTGTATTAAATTCGGATAAAATTTCTGTGTTTCATCGTCAATAAGATGGTCAAAGGTATACAGTAAACCTGAAGTGAAGCATCGGAATCTAAAACTGGACCCACAGGAGAGGTTCAAATCATAGAAAGTTAGAGTGTCACTCCTCTTGTACTTAAGTCGGCATTGTGCCATTTGTATTAAATTCGGGTGCAACTTCTGTGTTTCATCATCAATAAGAAGGTCCAAGGGATACAGTAAACCTGAAGTGAAGCATCGGAATCTAAAACTGGACTCAAAGAAAACTTTCAAATCATAGAAAGTGACAGTGTCAGTCCTGTTGTAGTTAAGTCGGCATTGTGGCAATTGTATTAAATTCGGATGCAATTTCTGTGTTACATCGTCAATAAGAAGGTCCAAGGGATATAGTAAACCTGAAGTGAAGCATTGGAATCTAAAATTGGACTCACAGGAGAGGTTCAAATCATGGAAAGTTAGAGTGTCACTCCTCTTGTACTTAAGTCGGTATTGTGCCACTTGTATTACATTCGGATGTAATTTCTGTGTTTCATCGTCAATAAGAAAGTGCAAGGGATACAGTAAACCTGAAGAGAAGCATCGGAATCTAAACTGGACTCACAGGAGAAGTTCAAATCATAGAAAGTTAGAGTGTCAGTCCTCTTGTATTTAAGTCGACATTGTACCTTCTGTATTAAATTCGGATGCCAACTCTGTGTTTCATTGTCAATAAAAAGTTCCAAGGTATACAGTAAACCTGAAGTGACGCATCGGAATCTGAAACTGGACTCAGAGGAGAGGTTCAAATCATAGAAAGTGAGAGTGTCAGTCCTCTTCTACTTAGGTCGGCATTGTGCCTTTTGAATTAAATTCCGATGCAAATTCTGTGTTTCTTCGTCAACAAGTAGGTCCAAGGGATACTGTAAACATGAAGTGAAGCATCGGAATCTAAAAGTGGACCCACAGGAGAGATTCAAATCATAGAATGTTAAAGTGTCACTCCCCTTGTACATAAGTCGGTATTGTTCCTTTTGTATTAAATTCGGATGCAATTTCTGTCTTTCATTGTCTATAAGAAGGTCCCAGGGATACAGTAAACCTTAAGTGAAGCATCGGAATCTAAAACTGGACTCACTGGAGAGGTTCAAATCATAGAAAGTTAGAGTGTCAGTCGTCTTTTACTTAGGTCGGCATTGTGCCTTTTGTATTAAATTCCGATGCAATTTCTGTCTTTCATCGTCAATCAGAAGGTGCAAGGTATACAGTAAACCTGAAGTGAAGCATCAGAATCTAAAACTGTACTCACAGGAGAGGTTCAAATCATAGAGAGTGAGAGTGTCAGTCCTCTTGTACTTAAGTCGGCATTGTGCCATTTGTATTAAATTCGGATAAAATTTCTGTGTTTCATCGTCAATAAGATGGTCAAAGGTATACAGTAAACCTGAAGAGAAGCATCGGAATCTGAAACTGGACTCACAGGAGAGGTTCAAATCATGGAATGTTAGAGTGTCACTCCTCTTGTACTTAAGTCGGTATTGTGCCATTTGTATTACATTCGGATGCAATTTCTGGGTTTCATCGTCAATAAGAAAGTCCAAGGGTTACAGTAAACCTGAAGTGAAGCATCGGAATCTAAAACTGGTCTCACAGGAGAGGTTCAAATCATAGAAAGTGAGAGTGTCAGTCCTCTTGTACATAAGTCGGCATTGTGCCTTTTGAATTTAATTCCGATGCAATTTCTGTGTTTCATCGTCAATAAGAAGTTGCAAGGTATACAGTAAACCTGAAGTAAAGCATCGGAATCTGAAACTGGACTCACAGGAGAGGTTCAAATCATTGAAAGTGAGAGTGTCAGTCCTCTTGTACTTAAGTCGGCATTGAGCCTTTTGTATTAAATTCGGATGCAAACTCTGTGTTTCATCGTCAACAAGAAGGTCCAAGGGATACAGTAAACCTGAAGTGAAGCATCGGAATCTAAAACTGGACTCACAGGAGAGGTTCAAATCATAGAAAGTGAGAGTGTCAGTCCTCTTGTACTTAAGTCGGCATTGTGCCATTTGTATTAAATTCGGGTGCAATTTCTGTGTTTCATCATCAATAAGAAGGTCCAAGGGATACAGTAAACCTGAAGTGAAGCATCGGAATCTAAAACTGGACTCACAGGAAAGGTTCAAATCATAGAAAGTGACAGTGTCAGTCCTGTTGTAGTTAAGTCGGCATTGTGGCAATTGTATTAAATTCGGATGCAATTTCTGTGTTACATCGTCAATAAGAAGGTCCAAGGGATATAGTAAACCTGAAGTGAAGCATTGGAATCTAAAATTGGACTCACAGGAGAGGTTCAAATCATGGAAAGTTAGAGTGTCACTCCTCTTGTACTTAAGTCGGTATTGTGCCACTTGTATTACATTCGGATGTAATTTCTGTGTTTCATCGTCAATAAGAAAGTGCAAGGGATACAGTAAACCTGAAGTGAAGCATCGGAATCTAAACCTGGACTCACAGGAGAGGTTCAAATCATACAAAGTTAGAGTGTCAGTCCTCTTGTACTTAAGTCGGCATTGTACCTTCTGTATTAAATTCGGATGCAAACTCTGTGTTTCATTGTCAATAAAAAGTTCCAAGGTATACAGTAAACCTGAAGTGACGCATCGGAATCTGAAACTGGACTCAGAGGAGAGGTTCAAATCATAGAAAGTGAGAGTGTCAGTCCTCTGCTACTTAGGTCGGCATTGTGCCTTTTGAATTAAATTCCGATGCAAATTCTGTGTTTCTTCGTCAATAAGTAGGTCCAAGGGATACTGTAAACATGAAGTGAAGCATCGGAATCTAAAAGTGGACTCACAGGAGAGATTCAAATCATAGAATGTTAAAGTGTCACTCCCCTTGTACATAAGTCGGTATTGTGCCTTTTGTATTAAATTCGGATGCAATTTCTGTCTTTCATTGTCTATAAGAAGGTCCCAGGGATACAGTAAACCTTAAGTGAAGCATCGGAATCTAAAAGTGGACTCACTGGAGAGGTTCAAATCATAGAAAGTTAGAGTGTCAGTCCTCTTTTACTTAGGTCGGCATTGTGCCTTTTGTATTAAATTCCGATGCAATTTATGTCTTTCATCGTCAATCAGAAGGTGCAAGGTATACAGTAAACCTGAAGTGAAGCATCAGAATCTAAAACTGTACTCACAGGAGAGGTTCAAATCATAGAGAGTGAGAGTGTCAGTCCTCTTGTACTTAAGTCGGCATTGTGCCATTTGTATTAAATTCGGATAAAATTTCTGTGTTTCATCGTCAATAAGATGGTCAAAGGTATACAGTAAACCTGAAGAGAAGCATCGGAATCTAAAACTGGACTCACAGGAGAGGTTCAAATCGTAGAAAGTTAGAGTGTCACTCCTCTTGTACTTAAGTCGGTATTGTGCCATTTGTATTACATTCGGATGCAATTTCTGGGTTTCATCGTCAATACGAAAGTCCAAGGGTTACAGTAAACCTGAAGTGAAGCATCGGAATCTAAAACTGGACTCACAGGAGAGGTTCAAATCATAGAAAGTTAGAATGTCAGTCCTCTTGTACTTAAGTCGGCATTGTGCCTTTTGTATTAAATTCGGATGCAGTTTCTGTGTTTCATCGTCAATAAGAAGGTGCAAGGTATACAGTAAACCTAAAGTAAAGCATCGGAATCTAAAACTGGACTCACAGGAGAGGTTCAAACCATAGAAAGTTAGAGTGTCAGCCTTCTTGTACTTCAGTCGGCATTGTACCTTTTGTATTAAATTCGGATGCAAACACTGTGTTTCATCGTCAATAAGAAGGTCCAAGGGATACAGTAAACCTGAAGTGAAGCTTCGGAATCTAAAACTGGTCTCACAGGAGAGGTTCAAATCATAGAAAGTGAGAGTGTCAGTCCTCTTGTACATAAGTCGGCATTGTGCCTTTTGAATTTAATTCCGATGCAATTTCTGTGTTTCATCCTCAATAAGAAGTTGCAATGTATACAGTAAACCTGAAGTGAAGCATCGGAATCTGAAACTGGACTCACAGGAGAGGTTCAAATCATTGAAAGTGAGAGTGTCAGTCCTCTTGTACTTAAGTCGGCATTGAGCCTTTTGTATTAAATTCGGATGCAAACACTGTGTTTCATCGTCAACAAGAAGGTCCAAGGGATACAGTAAACCTGAAGTGAAGCATCGGAATCTAAAACTGGACTCACAGGAGAGGTTCAAATCATAGAAAGTGGGAGTGTCAGTCCTCTTGTACTTAAGTCGGCATTGTGCCATTTGTATTAAATTCGGGTGCAATTTCTGTGTTTCATCATCAATAAGAAGGTCCAAGGGATACAGTAAACCTGAAGTGAAGCATCGGAATCTAAAACTGGACTCACAGGAAAGGTTCAAATCATAGAAAGTGACAGTGTCAGTCCTGTTGTAGTTAAGTCGGCATTGTGGCAATTGTATTAAATTCGGATGCAATTTCTGTGTTTCATCGTCAATAAGAAGGTCCAAGGGATATAGTAAACATGAAGTGAAGCATTGGAATCTAAAATCGGACTCACAGGAGAGGTTGAAATCATGGAAAGTTCGAGTGTCACTCCTCTTGTACTTAAGTCGGTATTGTGCCACTTGTATTACATTCGGATGCAATTTCTGGGTTTCATCGTCAATAAGAAAGTGCAAGGGATACAGTAAACCTGAAGTGAAGCATCGGAATCTAAAACTGGACTCACAGGAGAGGTTCAAATCATAGAGAGTGAGAGTATCGGTCCTCTTGTACTTAAGTCGACATTGTGCCATTTGTATTAAATTCGGATGCAATTTCTGTGTTTCATCGTCAATAAGAAGGTCCAAGGGATACAGTAAACCTGAAGTGAAGCATCGGAATCTAAAACTGGACTCTCAGGAGAGGTTCAAATCATAGAAAGTTAGAGTGTTTGTCCTCTTTTACTTAAGTCGGCATTGTGCTTTTTGTATTAAATTCCGATGCAATTTCTATGTTCATCGTCAATAAGAAGGTGCAAGGTATACAGTAAACCTGGAGTGAAGCATCGGAATTTAAAACCGGTCTCACAGGACAGGTTCAAATCATAGAAAGAAAGAGTGTCATTCCTCTTGTACTTAAGTCGGCATTGTGCCATTTGTTTTAAATTCGGATGCAATTCCTGTGTCTCATAGTCAATAAGAATGTCCAAGGGATACAGTAAACCTGAAGTGAAACATCGGAATCTAAAACTGGAGTCACAGGAGAGGTTCAAATCATAGAAAGTTAGAGTGTCACTCCTCTAGTACTTAAGTCGGTATTGTGCCTTTTGTATTAAAGTCAGATGCAATTTCTGTGTTTTATCGTCAATAAGAAGGTCCAAGGTATACAGTAAACCTAAAGTGAAGCATCGGAATCTAAAACCGGACTCACACGAGAGGTTCAAATCATAGAAAGTTAGAGCGTCAGTCCTCTTGTACTTAAGTCGGCATTGTACGTTTTGTATTAAATTCCGATGCAAACTCTGTATTTCATCGTCAATAAAAAGGTCCAAGGGATACAGTAAACCTGAAGTGAAGCAGCGGAATCTAAAACTTGTCTCACAGGAGAGGTTCAAATCATAGAAAGTGACAGTGTCAGTCCTCTTGTACTTAAGGCGGCATTGTGCCTTTTGAATTTAATTCCGATGCAATTTCTGTGTTTCATCGTCAATAAGAAGGTGCAAGGTATACAGTAAACCTGAAGTGATGCATCGGAATCTGAAACTGCACTCACAGGAGAGGTTCAAATCATAGAAAGTGAGAGTGTCAGTCCTCTTGTACTTAAGTCGCCATTGTGCCTTTTGTATTTAATTTGGATGCAATTTCTGTGTTTCAACGTCAAGATGAAGGTCCAAGGGATACAGTAAACCTGAAGGGAAGCATCGGAATCTAAAACTGGACTCACAGGAGAGGTTCAAATCATAGAAAGTGAGAGTGTCAGTCCTCTTGTACTTTAGTCGGCATTGTGTCATTTGTATTAAATTCGGGTGCAATTTCTGTGTTTCATAGTCAATAAGAAGGTCCAAGGGATACAGTAAACCTGAAGTGAAGCATCGGAATCTGAAACTGGACTCACAGGAAAGGTTCAAATCATAGAAAGTGAGAGTGTCACTCCTCTTGTACTTGAGTCGGTATTGTGCTTTTGTATTAAATTGGGGAGCAATTTCTGTCTTTCATCGTCAATAAGAATGTCCAAGGGATACAATAAACCTGAAGTGAAGCACCGGAATCTAAAACTGGATTCACAGAAGAGGTTCAAATCATAGAAAGTTAGAATATCAGTCCTCTTGTACTTAAGTCAGCATTGTGCCTTTTGTATTAAATTCGGATGCAATTTCTGTGTTTCATCGTCAATAAGAAGGAGCAAGGTATTCAGTAAACCTGAAGTGAAGCATCGGAATCTGAAACTGGACTCACAGGAGAGGTTCAAATCATAGAGAGAGAGTGTGTCAGTCCTCTTGTACTTAAGTCGGCATTGTGCCATTTCTATTAAATTCGGATAAAATTTCTGTGTTTCATCGTCAATAAGAAGGTCCAAGGGATAGAGTAAACCTGAAGTGAAGCATCGGAATCTAAAACTGGACTCACAGGAGAGGTTCAAATCATAGAAAGTTAGAGTGTTTGTCCTCTTTTACTTAAGTCGGCATTCTGTTTTTGTTTTGAATTCTGATGCAATTTCTATGTTCATCGTCAATAAGAAGGTGCAAGGTATACAGTAAACCTGGAGTGAAGCATCGGAATTTAAAACCGGTCTCACAGAAGAGGTTCAAATCATAGAAAGAAAGAGTGTCAGTCCTCTTGCACTTAAGTCGGCATTGTGCCATTTGTTTTAAATTCGGATGCAATTCCTGTGTTTCATTGTCAATAAGATGGTCCAAGGGATACAGTAAACCTGAAGTGAAACATCGGAATCTAAAACTGGACTCACAGGATAGGTTCAAATCATAGAAAGTTAGAGTGTCACTCCTCCAGTACTTAAGTCGGTATTGTGCCTTTTGTATTAAATTCAGATGCAATTTCTGTGTTTTATCGTCAATAAGATGTTCCAAGGTATACAGTAAACCTAAAGTGAAGCATCGGCATCTAAAACCGGACTCACATGAGAGGTTCAAATCATAGAAAGTTAAAGTGTCAGTCCTCTTGAACTTAAGTCGGCATTGTACATTTTGTATTAAATTCGGATGCAATTTCTGTGTTTCATCGTCAATAGGAAGGTCCAAGGGATACAGTAAACCTTAAGTGAAGCTTCTTATTCTAAAACTGGACTCACAGGAGAGGTTCAAATCATAGAAAGTTAGAGTGTCGCTCCTCTTGTACTTAAGTCGGCATTGTACCTTTTGCATTAAATTCGGATGCAAACTCTGTGTTTCATCGTCAATAAAAAGGTCCAAGGGATACACTAAACATGAAGTGAAGCATCGGAATCTAACAGTGGACTCACAGGAGAGATTCAAATCATAGAATGTTAAATGTATCACTCCCCTTGTACTTAAGTCGGTATTGTGTCTTTTGTATTAAATTCGGATGCAATTTCTGTCTTTCATCGTCAATAAGAAGGTCCCAGGGATACAGTAAACCTTAAGTGAGGCATCGGAATCTAAAACTGGACTCACTGGAGAGGTTCAAATCATAGAAAGTTAGAGTGTCAGTCCTCTTTTACTTAGGTCGGCATTGTGCCTTTTGTATTAAATTCCGATGCAATTTCTGTGTTTCAACGTCAATCAGAAGGTGCAAGGTATACAGTAAACCTGAAGTGAAGCATCAGAATCTGAAACTGGACTCACAGGAGAGGTTCAAATCATAGAGAGAGAGTGTGTCAGTCCTCTTGTACTTAAGTCGGCATTGTGCCATTTCTATTAAATTCGGATAAAATTTCTGTGTTTCATCGTCAATAAGATGGGCAAAGGTATACAGTAAACCTGAAGTGAAGCATCGGAATCTAAAACTGGACTCACAGGAGAGGTTCAAATAATAGAAATTTAGAGTGTCACTCCTCTGGTACTTAAGTCGGTATTGTGCCATTTGTATTACATTCAGATGCAATTTCTGGGTTTCCTCGTCAATAAGAAAGTCCAAGGGATACAGAAAACCTGAAGTGAAGCATCGGAATCTAAAACTGGACTCACAGGAGAGGTTCAATCATAGAAAGTGAGAGTGTCAGCCTTCTTGTACTTAAGTCGGCATTGTACCTTTTGTATTAAATTCGGATGCAAACACTGTGTTTCATCGTCAATAAGAAGGTCCAAGGGATACAGTAAACCTGAAGTGAAGCATCGGAATCTAAAACTGGACACACAGGAGAGGTTCAAATCATAGAAAGTGAGAGTGTCAGTCCTCTTGTACTTAAATCGGCATTGTGCCTTTTGAATTTAATTCCGATGCAATTTCTGTGTTTCATCGTCAATAAGAAGTTGCAAGGTATACAGTAAACCTGAAGTGAAGCATCGGAATCTGAAACTGGACTCACAGGAGAGGTTCAAATCATTGAAAGTGAGAGAGTGAGTCCTCTTGTACTTAAGTCGCCATTGTGCCTTTTGGATTAAATTTTGATCCAATTTCTGTGTTTCGTCGTCAATAAGAAGGTTCAAGGGATACAGTAAACCTGAAGTGAAGCATCGGAATCTAAAACTGGACTCACTGGAGAGGTTCAAATCATAGAAAGTGAGAGTGTCAGTCCTCTTGTACTTAAGTCGGCATTGTGCCATTTGTATTAAATTCGAGTGCAATTTCTGTGTTTCATCATCAATAAGAAGTTCCAAGGGATACAGTAAACCTGAAGTGAAGCATCGGAATCTAAAACTGGACTCACAGGAAAGGTTCAAATCATAGAAAGTGACAGTGTCAGTCCTCTTGTAGTTAAGTCGGCATTGTGGCAATTGTATTAAATTCGGATGCAATATCTGTGTTTCATCGTCAATAAGACGGTCCAAGGGATATAGTAAACCTCAAGTGAAGCATCGGAATCTAAAATTGGACTCACAGGAGACGTTCAAATCATAGAAAGTTAGAGTGTCACACCTCTTGTACTTAAGTCGGTATTGTGCCATTTGTATTACATTCGGATGCAATTTCTGTATTTCATCGTCAATAAGAAAGTCCAAGGGATACAGTAAACCTGAAGTGAAGCATCGGAATCTAAAACTGGACTCACAGGAGAGGTTTAAATCATAGATAGTGAGATTATCGGTCCTCTTGTACTGAAGTCGATATTGTGCCATTTGTATTAAATTCGGATGCAATTTCTGTGTTTCATCGTCAATAAGAAGGTCCAAGGGATAGAGTAAACCTGAAGTGAAGCATCGGAATCTAAAACTGGACTCACAGGAGAGGTTCAAATCATAGAAAGTTAGAGTGTTTGTCCTCTTTTACTTAAGTCGGCATTCTGTTTTTGTTTTGAATTCTGATGCAATTTCTATGTTCATCGTCAATAAGAAGGTGCAAGGTATACAGTAAACCTGGAGTGAAGCATCGGAATTTAAAACCGGTCTCACAGAAGAGGTTCAAATCATAGAAAGAAAGAGTGTCAGTCCTCTTGCACTTAAGTCGGCATTGTGCCATTTGTTTTAAATTCGGATGCAATTCCTGTGTTTCATTGTCAATAAGATGGTCCAAGGGATACAGTAAACCTGAAGTGAAACATCGGAATCTAAAACTGGACTCACAGGATAGGTTCAAATCATAGAAAGTTAGAGTGTCACTCCTCTAGTACTTAAGTCGGTATTGTGCCTTTTGTATTAAATTCAGATGCAATTTCTCTGTTTTATCGTCAATAAGATGTTCCAAGGTATACAGTAAACCTAAAGTGAAGCATCGGCATCTAAAACCGGACTCACATGAGAGGTTCAAATCATAGAAAGTTAAAGTGTCAGTCCTCTTGAACTTAAGTCGGCATTGTACATTTTGTATTAAATTCGGATGCAATTTCTGTGTTTCATCGTCAATAGGAAGGTCCAAGGGATACAGTAAACCTTAAGTGAAGCTTCTTATTCTAAAACTGGACTCACAGGAGAGGTTCAAATCATAGAAAGTGAGAGTGTCAGTCCTCTTGTACTTAAGGCGGCATTGTGACTATTGAATTTAATTCCGATGCAATTTCTTTGCTCCATCGTCAATAAGAAGGTGCAAGGTATACAGTAAACCTGAAGTGATGCATCGGAATCTAAAACTGGACTCACTGGAGAGGTTCAAATCATAGAAAGTGAGAGTGTCAGTCCTCTTGTACTTAAGTCGCCATTGTGCCATTTGTATTAAATTCGGATGCAATTACTGTGTTTCATCGTCAAGAAGAAGGTCCAAGGGATACAGTAAACCTGAAGTGAAGCATCGGAATCAAAAACTGGACTCACAGGAGAGGTTCAAATCATAGAAAGTGAGAGTGTCAGTGCTCTTGTACTTAAGTCGGCATTGTACCTTTTTTATTAAATTCGGATGCAAATTCTATGTTCATCGTCAACAAGAAGGTGCAAGGTATACAGTAAACCTGGAGTGAAGCATCGGAATTTAAAACCGGACTATCAGGAGAGGTTCAAATCATAGAAAGTGTGAGTGTCAGTGCTCTTAAACTTAAGTCGGCATTGTGCCACTAGTATTAAAGTCGGATGCAATTCCTGTGTTTCATAGTCAATAAGAAGGTCCAAGGGATAAGTAAACCTGAAGTGAAACATCAGAATCTAAAACTGGACTCACAGGAGAGGTTCAAATCATAGAAAGTTAGAGTGTCGCTCTTCTTGTACTTAAGTCGGTATTGTGCCTTTTGTATTAAATTCGGACGCAATTTATGTGTTTTATCGTCAATAATAAGGTCCAAGGGATACAGTAAACCTGAAGTGAAGCATCGGAATCTAAAACCGGACTCACAGGAGATGTTCAAATCATAGAAAGTTAGAGTGTCAGTCCTCTTGTACTTAAGTCGGCATTGTACCTTCTGTATTAAATTCGGATTCAAACTCTGTGTTTCTTCGTCAATAAAAAGGTCCAAGGTATACAGTAAACCTGAAGTGACGCATCGGAATCTGAAACTGGACTCAGAGGAGAGGTTCAAATCATAGAAAGTGAGAGTGTCAGTCCTCTTCTACTTAGGTCGGCATTGTGCCTTTTGAATTAAATTCCGATGCAAATTCTATGTTTATTCGTCAATAAGTAGGTCCAAGGGATACAGTAAACATGAAGTGAAGCATCGGGATCTAAAAGTGGACTCACAGGAGAGATTCAAATCATAGAATGATAAAGTGTCACTCCCCTTGTACTTAAGTCGGTATTGTGCCTTTTGTATTAAATTCGGATGCAATTTCTGTCTTTCATCGTCTATAAGAAGGTCCCAGGGATACAGTAAACCTTAAGTAAAGCATCGGAATCTAAAAATGGACTCACTGGAGAGGTTCAAATCATAGAAAGTTAGAGTGTCAGTCCTTTATGTACTTAAGTCGGCATTGTGCCATTTGTATTAAATTCGGATAAAATTTCTGTGTTTCATCGTCAATAAGATGGTTAAAGGTATACAGTAAACCTGAAGTGAAGCATCGGAATCTAAAACTGGACTCACAGGAGAGGTTCAAATCATAGAAAGTTAGAGTGTCACTCCTCTTGTACTTAAGTCGGTATTGTGCCATTTGTATTACATTCGGATGCAATTTCTGGGTTTCATCGTCAATAAGAAAGTCCAAGGGATACAGTAAACCTGAAGTGAAGCATCGGAATCTAAAACTGGACTCACAGGAGAGGTTCAAATCATAGAAAGTTAGAATGTCAGTCCTCTTCTACTTAAGTCGGCATTCTGCCTTTTGTATTAAATTCGGATGCAATTTCTGTGTTTCATCGCCAATAAGATGGTGCAAGGTATACAGTAAACATAAAGTGAAGCATCGGAATCTAAAACTGGACTCACAGGAGAGGTTCACATCATAGAAAGTTAGAGTGTCAGCCTTCTTGTACTTAAATCGGCATTGTACCTTTTGTATTAAATTCGGATGCAAACACTGTGTTTCATCGTCAATAAGAAGGTCCAAGGGATACAGTAAACCTGAAGTGAAGCTTCGGAATCTAAAACTGGTCTCACAGGAGAGGTTCAAATCATAGAATGTGAGAGTGTCAGTCCTCTTGTACTTAAGGCGGCATTGTGCCTTTTGAATTTAATTCCGATGCAATTTCTGTGTTTCATCGTCAATAAGAAGGTGCAAGGCATACAGTAAACCTGAAGTGAAGCATCGGAATCTAAAACTGGACTCACAGGAAAGGTTCTAATCATAGAAAGTGAGAGTGTCACTCCTCTTGTACTTGAGTCGGTATTGTGCTTTTGTATTAAATTGGGGAGCAATTTCTGTGTTTCATCGTCAATAAGAATGTCCAAGGGATACAATAAACCTGAAGTGAAGCATCGGAATCTAAAACTGGATTCACAGGATAGGTTCAAATCATAGAAAGTTAGAATGTCAGTCCTCTTGTACTTAAGTCAGCATTGTGCCCTTTGTATTAAATTCGGATGCAATTTCTGTGTTTCATCGTCAATACGAAGGAGCAAGGTATTCAGTAAACCTGAAGTGAAGCATCGGAATCTAAAACTGGACTCACAGGAGAGGTTCAAATCATAGAAAATGAGAGTGTCAGTCCTCTTGTACTTAAGTCGGCATTGTGGCATTTGTATTTAATTAGGATGAAATATCTTTGTTTCATCGTCAATAAGAAAGTCCAAGGGATAGAGTAAACCTGAAGTGAAGCATCGGAATCTAAATCTGGACTCACAGGAGAGGTTCAAATCATAGAAAGTGAGACTGTCAGTACTCTTGTACTTTAGTCGCCATTGTGACTTTTGTATTAAATTCGGATGCAATTTCTGTGTTTCATCGTCAATAAGAAGGTCCAAGGGATACAGTAAACCTGAAGTGAAATATCGGAATCTAAAACTGGACTCACAGGAATGGTTCAAATCATAGAATGTGAGAGTGTCCGTCCTCTTGTACTTATGTCGGCATTGTGGCATTTGTATTAAACTCGGATGCAATTCCTGTGTTTCACAGTCAATAAGAAGGTCCAAGGGATAAGTAAACCTGAAGTGAAACATCAGAATCTAAAACTGGACTCACAGGAGAGGTTCAAATCATAGAAAGTTAGAGTGTCGCTCCTCTTGTAGTTAAGTCGGTATTGTGCCTTTTGTATTAAATTCGGACGCAATTTATGTGTTTTATCGTCAATAAGTAGGTCCAAGGGATACAGTAAACCTGAAGTAACGCATCGGAATCTAAAACCGGACTCAAAGGAGAGGTTCAAATCATAGAAAGTTAGAGTGTCAGTTCTCTTGCACTTAAGTCGGCATTGTACCTTTTGCATTAAATTCGGATGCAAACTCTGTGTTTCATCGTCAATAATAAGGTCCAAGGGGTTCAGTAATCATGAAGTGAAGCATCGGAATCTAAAAGTGGACTCACAGGAGAGATTCAAATCATAGAATGTTAAATGTATTACTCCCCTTGTACTTAAGTCGGTATTGTGACTTTTGTATTAAATTCGGATGCAATTTCTGTCTTTCATCGTCAATAAGAAGGTCCCAGGGATACAGTAAACCTTAAGTGAAGCATCGGAATCTAAAACTGGACTCACTGCAGAGGTTCAAATCATAGACAGTTAGAGTGTCAGTCCTCTTTTACTTAGGTCGGCATTGTGCCTTTTTTATTAAATTCCGATGCAATTTCTGTGTTTCAACGTCAATCAGAAGGTGCAAGGTATACAGTAAACCTGAAGTGAAGCATCAGAATCTAAAACTGGACTCACAGGAGAGGTTCAAGTCATAGAGAGTGAGAGTGTCAGTCCTCTTGTACTTAAGTCGGCATTTTGCCATTTGTATTAAATTCGGATAAAATTTCTGTGTTTCATCGTCAATAAGATGGTCAAAGGTATACAGTAAACCTGTAGTGAAGCATCGGAATCTAAAACTGAACTCACAGGAGAGGTTCAAATCATAGAAAGGTACAGTGTCACTCCTCTGGTACTTAAGTCGGTATTGTGTCATTTGTATTACATTCGGATGCAATTTCTGGGTTTCCTCGTCAATAAGAAAGTCCAAGGGATACAGTAAACCTGAAGTGAAGATTCGGAATCTAAAACTGGACTCACAGGAGAGGTTCAAATCATAGAAAGTGAGAGTGTCAGCCTTCTTGTACTTAAGTCGGCATTGCACCTTTTGTATTAAATTCGGATGCAAACACTGTGTTTCATCGTCAATAAGAAGGTCCAAGGGATACAGTAACCCTGAAGTGAAGCATCGGAATCTAAAACTGGACTCACAGGAGAGGTTCAAATCATAGAAAGTGAGAGTGTCAGTCCTCTTGTACTTAAGTCGGCATTGTGTCATTTGTATTAAATTCGAGTGCAATTTCTGTGTTTCATCATCAATAAGAAGAACCAAGGGATACAGTAAACCTGAAGTGAAGCATCGGAATCTAAAACTGGACTCACAGGAAAGGTTCAAATCATAGAAAGTAAGAGTGTCAGTCCTCTTGTACTTAAGGCGGCATTGTGCCTTTTGAATTTAATTCCGATGCAATTTCTGTGTTCCATCGTCAATAAGAAGGTGCAAGGTATACAGTAAACCTGATGTGATGCATCGGAATCTGAAAATGGACTCACAGAAGAGGTTCAAATCACAGAAAGTGAGAGTGTCAGTCCTCTTGTACTTAAGTCGACATTGTGCCTTTTGTATTAAATTCGGATGCAATTTCTGTGTTTCATCGTCAAGAAGAAGGTCCAAGGGATACAGTAAACCTGAAGTGAAGCATCGGAATCTAAAACTGGACACACAGGAGAGGTTCAAATCATAGAAATTGAGAGTGTCACTCCTCTTGTACTTGAGTCGGTATTGTGCTTTTGTATTAAATTGGATGAGCAATTTCTGTGTTTCATCGTCAATAAGAATGTCCAAGGGATACAGTGAACCTGTAGTGAAGCATCGGTAGCTAAAACTGGATTCACAGGAGAGGTTCAAATCATAGAAAGTGAGAATGTCAGTCCTCTTGTACTTAAGTCGGCATTGTGCCCTTTGTATTAAATTCGGATGCAATTTCTGTGTTTCATCGTCAATAAGAAGGAGCACGGTATTCAGTAAACCTGAAGTGAAGCATCGGAATCTAAAACGGGACTCACAGGAGAGGTTCAAATCATAGAAAATGAGAGTGTCAGTCCTCTTGTACTTAAGTCGGCATTGTGGCATTTGTATTTAATTAGGATGAAATATCTGTGTTTCATCGTCAATAAGAAGGTCCAAGGGATACAGTAAACCTGAAGTGAAGCATCGGAATCTAAAACTGGACTCACAGGAGAGGTTCAAATCATAGAAAGTGAGAGTGTCAGTACTCTTGTACTTTAGTCGCCATTGTGATTTTTATATTAAATTCGGAAGCAATTTCTGTGTTTCATCGTCAATAAGAAGGTCCAAGGGGTACAGTAAACCTGAAGTGAAGCATCGGAATCTAAAAGTGGACTCTTAGGAGAGGTTCTAATCATAGAAAGTGAGAGTGTCCGTCCTCTTGTACTTATGTCGGCATTGTGGCATTTGTATTAAATTCGGTTGCAATTTCAGTGTTTCATCGTCAATAAGAAGGTCCAAGCGATACAAAAAACCTGAAGTGAAGCATCGGAATCTAAAACTGGACTCGCAGGAGAGGTTCAAATCATAGAATGTTAGAGTGTCAGTCCTCTTTTACTTAAGTCGGCATTGTGCCTTTTGTATTAATTTCGAGTGCAATTTCTGTCTTTCATCATCAATAAGAAAGTCCAAGGGATACAGTAAACCTGAAGTGAAGCATCGGAATCTAAAACTGGACTCACAGGAAAGGTTCAAATCATAGAAAGTGACAGTGTCAGTCCTCTTGTAGTTAAGTCGGCATTGTGGCAATTGTATTAAATTCGGATGCAATATCTGTGTTTCATCGTCAATAAGAAGGTCCAAGGGATATAGTAAACCTGAAGTGAATCATCGGAATCTAAAATTGGACTCACAGGAGAGGTTCAAATCATAGAAAGTTCGAGTGGCACTCCTCTTGTACTTAAGTCGGTATTGTGCCATTTGTATTACATTTGGATGCAATTTCTGTATTTCATCGTCAATAAGAAAGTCCAAGGGATACAGTAAACCTGAAGTGAAGCATCGGAATCTAAAACTGGACTCACAGGAGAGGTTTAAATCATAGAGAGTGAGAGTATCGGCCCTCTTGTACTTAAGTCGATATTGTGCCATTTGTATTAAATTCGGATGCAATTTCTGTGTTTCATCGTCAATAAGATGGTCCAAGGGATAGAGTAAACCTGAAGTGAAGCATCGGTATCTAAAACTGGACTCACAGGAGAGGTTCAAATCATAGAAAGTTAGAGTGTCAGTCCTCTTTTACTTAAGTCGGCATTCTGTTTTTGTATTAAATTCTGATGCAATTTCTATGTTCATCGTCAATAAGAAGGTGCAAGGTATACAGTAAACCTGGAGTGAAGCATCGGAATTTAAAACCGGTCTCACAGGAGAGGTTCAAATCATAGAAAGAAAGAGTGTCAGTCCTCTTGCACTTAAGTCGGCATTGTGCCATTTGTTTTAAATTCGGATGCAATTCCTGTGTTTCATTGTCAATAAGAAGGTCCAAGGGATACAGTAAACCTGAAGTGAAACATCGGAATCTAAAACCGGACTCACAGGAGAGGTTCAAATCATAGAAAGTTAGAGTGTCACTCCTCTAGTACTTAAGACGTATTGTGCCTTTTATATTAAATTCAGATGCAATTTCTGTGTTTTATCGTCAATAAGATGTTCCAAGGTATACAGTAAACCTAAAGTGAAACATTGGCATCTAAAACCGGACTCACAGGAGAGGTTCAAATCATAGAAAGTTAAAGTGTCAGTCCTCTTGAACGTAAGTCGGCATTGTACCTTTTGTATTAAATTCGGATGCAATTTCTGTGTTTCATCGTCAATAAGAAGGTCCAAGGGATCCAGTAAACCTTAAGTGAAGCTTCGGAATCTAAAACTGGACTCACAGGAGAGGTTCAAATCATAGAAAGTGAGAGTGTCAGTACTCTTGTACTTAAGGCAGCATTGTGCCTTTTGAATTTAATTCCGATGCAATTTATGTGTTCCATCGTCAATAAGAAGGTGCAAGGTATACAGTAAACCTGATGTGATGCATCGGAATCTGAAACTGGACTCACAGGAGAGGTTCAAACCATAGAAAGTGAGAGTGTCAGTCCTCTTGTACTTAAGTCGCCATTGTGCCTTTTGTATTAAATTCGGATGCAATTTCTGTGTTTCATCGTCAAGAAGAATGTCCAAGGGATACAGTAAACCTGAAGTGAAGCATCGGAATCTAAAACTGGACTCACAGGAGAGGTTCAAATCATAGAAAGTGAGAGTGTCAGTCCTCTTGTACTTAAGTCGGCATTGTGTCATTTGTATTAAATTCGGGTGCAATTTCTGTGTTTCATCGTCAATAAGAAGGTCCAAGGGATACAGTAAACCTGAAGTGAAGCATCGGAATCTAAAACTGGACTCACAGGAAAGGTTCAAAGCATAGAAATTGAGAGTGTCACTCCTCTTGTACTTGAGTCGGTATTGTGCTTTTGTATTAAATTGGATGAGCAATTTCTGTGTATCATCGTCAATAAGAATGTCCAAGGGATACAGTAAACCTGTAGTGAAGCATCGGTATCTAAAACTGGATTCACAGGAGAGGTTCAAATCATAGAAAGTTAGAATGTCATGCCTCTTGTACTTATGTCGGCATTGTGCCCTTTGTATTAAATTCGGATGCAATTTCTGTGTTTCATCGTCAATAAGAAGGAGCAAGGTATTCAGTAAACCTGAAGTGAAGCATCGGAATCTAAAACGGGACTCACAGGAGAGGTTCAAATCATAGAAAATGATAGTGTCAGTCCTCTTGTACTTAAGTCGGCATTGTGGCATTTGTATTTAATTAGGATGAAATATCTATGTTTCATCGTCAATAAGAAGGTCCAAGGGATACAGTAAACCTGAAGTGAAGCATCGGAATCTAAAACTGGACTCACAGGAGAGGTTCAAATCATAGAAAGTGAGAGTGTCAGTACTCTTGTACTTTAGTCGCCATTGTGATTTTTATATTAAATTCGGAAGCAATTTCTGTGTTTCATCGTCAATAAGAAGGTCCAAGGGGTACAGTAAACCTGAAGTGAAGCATCGGAATCTAAAACTGGACTCTTAGGAGAGGTTCTAATCATAGAAAGTGAGAGTGTCCGTCCTCTTGTACTTATGTCGGCATTGTGGCATTTGTATTAAATTCGGTTGCAATTTCTGTGTTTCATCGTCAATAAGAAGGTCCAAGGGATACAATAAACCTGAAGTGAAGCATCGGAATCTAAAACTGGACTCACAGGAGAGGTTCTAATCATAGAAAGTGAGAGTGTCCGTCCTCTTGTACTTATGTTGGCGTTGTGGCATTTGTATTAAATTCGGTTGCAATTTCTGTGTTTCATCGTCAATAAGAAGGTCCAAGGGATACAATAAACCTGAAGTGAAGCATCGGAATCTAAAACTGGATTCACAGGAGAGGTTCAAATCATAGAAAGTTAGAGTGTCACTCCTCTTGTACTTGAGTCGGTATAGTGCTTTTGTATTAAATTGGGCAGCAATTTCTGTGTTACATCGTCAATAAGAATGTCCAAGGGATACAGTAAACCTGAAGTGAAGCATCGGAATCTAAAACTGGATTCACAGGAGAGGTTCAATTCATAGAAATTTAGAATGTCAGTCCCCTTGTACTTAAGTAGGAATTGTGCCATTTGTATTAAATTCGGATGCAATTTCTGTGTCTCAACGTCAATAAGAAGGAGCAAGGGATAAAGTAAAACTGAAGTGAAGCTTCGGAATCTAAAACTGGACTCACAGGATAGGTTCACATCATAGAAACAGAGAGTGTCAGTCCTCTTGTACTTAAGTCGGCATTGTGTCTTTTGAATTTATTTCCGATGCAATTTCTGTGTTTCATCGTCAATAAGAAGGTGGAAGGTATACAGTAAACCTGAAGTGAAGCATCGGAATCTAAAACTGGACTCACAGGAGAGGTTCAAATCATAGAAAGTGAGCGTGTCAGTCCTCTTGTACTTAAGTCGGCATTGTGGCATTTGTATTAAATTCGGATGAAATTTCTGTGTTTCATCGTCAATAAGAAGGTCCAAGGGATACAGTGAAACTGAAGTGAAGCTTCGGAATCTAAAACTGGACTCACAGGAGAGGTTCAAATCATTGAAAGTTAGAGTGTCACTCCTCTTGTACTTGAGTCGGTATTGTGCCTTTTGTATTAAATTCGGATGCAATTTCTGTGTTTCATCGTCAATAACAATGACCAAGGGATACAGTAAACCTTAAGTGAAGCATCGGAATCTAGAACTGCACTCGCAGGAGAGGTTCAAATTATAGAATGTTAGAGTGTCAGTCCTCTTTTACTTAAGTCGGCATTGTGCCTTTTGTATTAAATTCGGATGCAATTTCTGTGTTTCATCGTCAATAAGAAGGTCCAAGGGATACAGTAAACCTGAAGTGAAGCATCGGAAACTAAAACTGGACTCACAGGAGACGTTCAAATCATAGAAAGTTAGAATGTCAGTCCTCTTGTACTTAAGTCGGCATTGTGCCTTTTGTATTAATTTCGGATGCATTTTTTGTGTTTCATCGTCAATAAGAAGGTGCAAGGTATACTGTAAACCTGAAGTGAAGCATCGGAATCTAAAACTGGACTCACAGGAGAGGTTCAAATCATAGAAAGTGAGAGCGTCAGTCCTCTTGTACTTAAGTCGACATTGTGCCATTTGTATTAAATTCGGATGCAATATCTGTGTTTCATCGTCAATAAGAAGGTGCAAGGGATAAAGTAAACCTGAAGTGAAGCATCGGAATCTAAAGCTGGACTCACAGGAGAGGTTCAAATCATAGAAAGTTAGAGTGTTTGTCCTCTTTTATTTAAGTCGGCATTGTGGTTTTTGCATTAAATTCCGATGCATTTTCTATGTTTCATCGTCAATAAGAAGGTGCAAGGTATACAGTAAACCTGAAGTGAAGCATCGGAATTTAAACCGGACTCACAGGAGAGGTTCAAATCATAGAAAGAGAGAGTGTCAGTCCTCTTGTACTTAAGTTGGCATTGTGCCATTTGTATTAAATTCGGATGCAATTCCTGTGTTTCATAGTCAATAAGAAGGTCCAAGGAATACAGTAAACCTGAAGTGAAACATCGGAATCTAAAACTGGACTCACAGGAGAGGTTCAAATCATAGAAAGTAAGAGTGTCAGTCCTCTTGTACTTAAGTCGGCATTGTACCTTTTGTATTAAATTTGGATGCAAACTCTGTGTTTCATCGACAATTAGAAGGTCCAAGGGATACAGTAAACCTGAAGTGATGCATCGGAATCTGAAACTGGACTCACAGGAGATGTTCAAATCATAGAAAGTTAGAATGTCAGTCCTCTTGTACTTAAGTCGGCATTGTTGCATTTGTATTAAATTCGGATGAAATTTCTGTGTTTAATCGTCAATAAGAAGGTCCAAGGGATACAGTAAATCTAAAGTGAAGCATCGAAATCTAAAACTGGACTCAAAGGAGAGGTTCAAATCATAGAAAGTGAGAGTGTCAGTCCTCTTGTACTTAAGTCGCCATTGTTATTTTTGTATTAAATACGGATGCAATTTCTGTGTTTCATCGTCAATAAGAAGATCCAAGGGATACAGTAAACCTGAAGTGAAGCATCGGAATCATAAACTGGACTCACAGGAGACGTTCAAATCATAGAAAGTTAGGGTGTCAGTCTCTTGTACTTATGCCGGCATTGTACCTTTTGAATGTAATTCCGATGCAATTTCTGTGTTTCATCGTCAATAAGATGGTGCAAGGTATACAGTAAACCTGAAGTGAAGCATCGGAATCTAAAACTGGACTCACAGGAGAGGTTCAAATCATAGAAAGTGAGAGTGTCAGTCCTCTTCTACTTAGGTCGGCATTGTGCCTCTTGAAGTTAATTCCGATGCAATTTCTGTGTTTCATCGTCAATAAGAAGGTCGAAGGGATACAGTAAACCTGAAGTGAAGCATCGGAGTCTAAAACTGGACTCACAGGAGAGATTCAAATCATTGAAAGTTAGAGTGTCACTCCTCTTGTACTTGAGTCGGTATTGTGCCTTTTGTATTAAATTCGGATGCAATTTCTGTGTTTCATCGTCAATAAGAAGGTCCAAGGGATACAGTAAACCTTAATTGAAGCATCGGAATCTAAAACTGCACTCGCAGGAGAGGTTCAAATCATAGAATGTTAGAGTGTCAGTCCTCTTTTACTTAAGTCGGCATTGTGCATTTGTATTAAATTCGGATGCAATTTCTGTGTTTCATCGTCAATAAGAAAGTCCAAAGGATACAATAAACCTGAAGTGAAGCATCGGAAACTAAAATTGGACTCACAGGAGACGTTCAAATCATAGAAAGTTAGAATGTCAGTCCTCTTGTACTTAAGTCGGCATTGTGCCTTTTGTATTAAATTCGGATGCAATTTTTGTGTTTCATCGTCAATAAGAAGGTGCAAGGTATACTGTAAACCTGAAGTGAAGCATCGGAATCTAAAACTGGACTCACAGGAGAGGTTCAAATCATAGAAAGTGAGAGTGTCAGTCCTCTTGTACTTAAGTCGACATTGTGCCATTTGTATTAAATTCGGATGCAATTTCTGTGTATCATTGTCAATAAGAAGGTCCAACGGATACAGTAAACCTGAAGTGAAGCATCGGAATCTAAAGCTGGACTCACAGGAAAGGTTCAAATCATAGAAGGTTAGAGTGTTTGTCCTCTTTTATTTAAGTCGGCATTGTGGCTTTTGCATCAAATTCCGATGCAATTTGTATGTTTCATCGTCAATAAGAAGGTGCAAGGTATACAGTAAACCTGAAGTGAAGCATCGGAATTTAAAGCCGTACTCACAGGAGAGGTTCAAATCATAGAAAGAGAGAGTGTCAGTCCTCTTGTACTTAAGTTGGCATTGTGCCATTTGTATTAAATTCGGATGCAATTCCTGTGTTCAATAGTCAATAAGAAGGTCCAAGGAATACAGTAAACCTGAAGTGAAGCATCGGAATCTAAAACTGGACTCACAGGAGAGGTTCAAATCATAGAAAGTAAGAGTGTCAGTCCTCTTGTACTTAAGTCGGCATTGTACCTTTTGTATTAAATTTGGATGCAAACTCTGTGTTTCATCGACAATTAGAAGGTCCAAGGGATACAGTAAACCTGAAGTGATGCATCGGAATCTGAAACTGGATTCACAGGAGAGGTTCAAATCATAGATATTTAGAATGTCAGTCCTCTTGTACTTAAGTCGGCATTGTTGCATTTATATTAAATTCGGATGAAATTTCTGTGTTTCATCGTCAATAAGAAGGTCCAAGGGATACAGTAAAACTGAAGTGAGGCATCGAAGTCTAAAACTGGACTCAAAGGAGAGGTTCAAATCATAGAAAGTGAGAGTGTCAGTCCTCTTGTACTTAAGTCGCCATTGTTATTTTTGTATTAAATTCGGATGCAATTTCTGTGTTTCATCGTCAATAAGAAGATCCAAGGGATATACAGTAAACCTGAAGTGAAGCATCGGATCTTAAACTGGACTCACAGGAGACCTTCAAATCATAGAAAGTTAGAGTGTCAGTCCTCTTCTACTTAGGTCGGCATTGTGCCTCTTGAATTTAATTCCGATGCAATTTCTGTGTTTCATCGTCAATGAGAAGGTCCAAGGGATACAGTAAACCTGAAGTGAAGCATCGGAGTCTAAAACTGGACTCACAGGAGAGATTCAAATCATTGAAAGTTAGAGTGTCACTCCTCTTGTACTTGAGTCGGTATTGTGCTTTTTGTATTAAATTCGGATGCAATTTCTGTGTTTCATCGTCAATAAGAAGGTCCAAGGGATACAGTAAACCTTAAGTGAAGCATCGGAATCTAAAACTGCACTCGCAGGAGAGGTTCAAATCATAGAATGTTAGAGTGTCAGTCATCTTTTACTTAAGACGGCATTGTGCCTTTTGTATTAAATTCGGATGCAATTTCTGTGTTTCATCGTCAATAAGAAGGTCCAAGGGATACAGTAAACCTGAAGTGAAGCATCGGAATCTAAAACTGGACTCACAGGAGAGGTTCAAAACAAAGAAAGTTAGAATGTCAGTCCTCTTGTACTTAAGTCGGCATTGTGCCTTTTGTATTAAATTTGGATGCAATTTCTGTGTTTCGGCGTTATTAAGAAGGTGCAAGGTATACTGTAAACCTGAAGTGAAGCATCGGAATCTAAAACTGGACTCACAGGAGAGGTTCAAATCATAGAAAGTGAGAGCGTCAGTCCTCTTGTACTTAAGTCGACATTGTGCCATTTGTATTAAATTCGGATGCAATAACTGTGTTTCATCGTCAATAAGAAGGTCCAAGGGATAAAGTAAACCTGAAGTGAAGCATCGGAATCTAAAGCTGGACTCACAGGAGAGGTTCAAATCATAGAAAGTTAGAGTGTTTGTCCTCTTTTATTTAAGTCGGCATTGTGGTTTTTGCATTAAATTCCGATGCATTTTCTATGTTTCATTGTCAATAAGAAGGTGCAAGGTATACAGTAAACCTGAAGTGAAGCATCGGAATTTAAAACCGGACTCACAGGAGAGGTTCAAATCATAGAAAGAGAGAGTGTCAGTCCTCTTGTACTTAAGTTGGCATTGTGCCCTTTGTATTAAATTCGGATGCAATTCCTGTGTTTCATAGTCAATAAGAAGGTCCAAGGAATACAGTAAACTTGAAGTGAAACATCGTAATCTAAAACTGGACTCACAGGAGAGGTTCAAATCATAGAAAGTAAGAGTGTCAGTCCTCATGTACTTAAGTCGGCATTGTACCTTTTGTATTAAATTTGGATGCAAACTCTGTGTTTCATCGACAATTAGAAGGTCCAAGGGATACAGTAAACCTGAAGTGATGCATCGGAATCTGAAACTGGACTCACAGGAGATGTTCAAATCATAGAAAGTTAGAATGTCAGTCCTCTTGTACTTAAGTCGGCATTGTTGCATTTGTATTAAATTCGGATGAAATTTCTGTGTTTAATCGTCAATAAGAAGGTCCAAGGGATACAGTAAAACTGAAGTGAAGCATCGAAATCTAAAACTGGATTCAAAGGAGAGGTTCAAATCATAGAAAGTGAGAGTGTCAGTCCTCTTGTACTTAAGTCGCCATTGTTATTTTTGTATTAAATACGGATGCAATTTCTGTGTTTCATCGTCAATAAGAAGATCCAAGGGATACAGTAAACCTGAAGTGAAGCATCGGAATCATAAACTGGACTCACAGGAGACGTTCAAATCATAGAAAGTTAGGGTGTCAGTCTCTTGTACTTATGCCGGCATTGTACCTTTTGAATTTAATTCCGATGTAATTTCTGTGTTTCATCGTCAATAAGATGGTGCAAGGTATACAGTAAACCTGAAGTGAAACATCGGAATCTAAAACTGGACTCACAGGAGAGGTTCAAATCATAGAAAGTGAGAGTGTCAGTCCTCTTCTACTTAGGTCGGCATTGTGCCTCTTGAATTTAATTCCGATGCAATTTCTGTGTTTCATCGTCAATAAGAAGGTCGAAGGGATACAGTAAACCTGAAGTGAAGCATCGGAGTCTAAAACTGGACTCACAGGAGAGATTCAAATCATTGAAAGTTAGAATGTCACTCCTCTTGTACTTGAGTCGGTATTGTGCCTTTTGTATTAAATTCGGATGCAATTTCTGTGTTTCATCGTCAATAAGAAGGTCCAAGGGATACAGTAAACCTTAATTGAAGCATCGGAATCTAAAACTGCACTCGCAGGAGAGGTTCAAATCATAGAATGTTAGAGTGTCAGTCCTCTTCTACTTAAGGCGGCATTGTGCATTTGTATTAAATTCGGATGCAATTTCTGTGTTTCATCGTCAATAAGAAAGTCCAAAGGATACAATAAACCTGAAGTGAAGCATCGGAAACTAAAATTGGACTCACAGGAGACGTTCAAATCATAGAAAGTTAGAATGTCAGTCCTCTTGTACTTAAGTCGGCATTGTGCCTTTTGTATTAAATTCGGATGCAATTTTTGTGTTTCATCGTCAATAAGAAGGTGCAAGGTATACTGTAAACCTGAAGCGAAGCATCGGAATCTAAAACTGGACTCACAGGAGAGGTTCAAATCATAGAAAGTGAGAGTGTCAGTCCTCTTGTACTTAAGTCGACATTGTGCCATTTGTATTAAATTCGGATGCAATTTCTGTGTTTCATCGTCAATAAGAAGGTCCAACGGATACAGTAAACCTGAAGTGAAGCATCGGAATCTAAAGCTGGACTCACAGGAAAGGTTCAAATCATAGAAGGTTAGAGTGTTTGTCCTCTTTTATTTAAGTCGGCATTGTGGCTTTTGCATCAAATTCCGATGCAATTTCTATGTTTCATCGTCAATAAGAAGGTGCAAGGTATACAGTAAACCTGAAGTGAAGCATCGGAATTTAAAGCCGTACTCACAGGAGAGGTTCAAATCATAGAAAGAGAGAGTGTCAGTCCTCTTGTACTTAAGTTGGCATTGTGCCATTTGTATTAAATTCGGATGCAATTCCTGTGTTTCATAGTCAATAAGAAGGTCCAAGGAATACAGTAAACCTGAAGTGAAGCATCGGAATCTAAAACTGGACTCACAGGAGAGGTTCAAATCATAGAAAGTAAGAGTGTCAGTCCTCTTGTACTTAAGTCGGCATTGTACCTTTTGTATTAAATTTGGATGCAAACTCTGTGTTTCATCGACAATTAGAAGGTCCAAGGGATACAGTAAACCTGAAGTGATGCATCGGAATCTGAAACTGGATTCACAGGAGAGGTTCAAATCATAGATATTTAGAATGTCAGTCCTTTTGTACTTAAGTCGGCATTGTTGCATTTATATTAAATTCGGATGAAATTTCTGTGTTTCATCGTCAATAAGAAGGTCCAAGGGATACAGTAAAACTGAAGTGAAACATCGAAATCTAAAACTGGACTCAAAGGAGAGGTTCAAATCATAGAAAGTGAGAGTGTCAGTCCTCTTGTACTTAAGTCGCCATTGTTATTTTTGTATTAAATTCGGATACAATTTCTGTGTTTCATCGTCAATAAGAAGATCCAAGGGATACAGTAAACCTGAAGTGAAGCATCGGAATCTTAAACTGGACTCACAGGAGACGTTCAAATCATAGAAAGTTAGAGTGTCAGTCCTCTTCTACTTAGGTCGGCATTGTGCCTCTTGAATTTAATTCCGATGCAATTTCTGTGTTTCATCGTCAATAAGAAGGTCCAAGGGATACAGTAAACCTGAAGTGAAGCATCGGAGTCTAAAACTGGACTCACAGGAGAGATTCAAATCATTGAAAGTTAGAGTGTCACTCCTCTTGTACTTGAGTCGGTATTGTGCCTTTTGTATTAAATTCGGATGCAATTTCTGTGTTTCATCGTCAATAAGAAGGTCCAAGGGATACAGTAAACCTTACGTGAAGCATCGGAATCTAAAACTGCACTCGCAGGAGAGGTTCAAATCATAGAATGTTAAGTGTCAGTCATCTTTTACTTAAGACGGCATTGTGCCTTTTGTATTAAATTCGGATGCAATTTCTGTGTTTCATCGTCAATAAGAAGGTCCAAGGGATACAGTAAACCTGAAGTGAAGCATCGGAATCTAAAACTGGACTCACAGGAGAGGTTCAAAACAAAGAAAGTTAGAATGTCAGTCCTCTTGTACTTAAGTCGGCATTGTGCCATTTGTATTAAATTCGGATGCAATTTCTGTGTTTCATCGTCAATAAGGAGGTCCAAGGGATACAGTAAAACTGAAGTGAAGCATCGGAATCTAAAACTGGACTCACAGGAGAGGTTCAAATCATAGAAAGTTAGAGTGTTAGTCCTCTTTTATTTAAGTCGGCATTGTGGCTTTTGCATTAAATTCCGATGCAATTTCTATGTTTCATCGTCAATAAGAAGGTGCAAGGTATACAGTAAACCTGAAGTGAAGCATCGGAATTTAAAACCGGACTCACAGGAGAGGTTCAAATCATAGAAAGAGAGAGTGTCAGTCCTCTTCTACTTAGGTCGGCATTGTGCCTCTTGTATTTAATTCCGATGCAATTTCTGTGTTTCATCGTCAATAAGAAGGTCCAAGGGATACAGTAAACCTGAAGTGAAGCATCGGAGTCTAAAACTGGACTCATAGGAGAGGTTCAAATCATAGAAAGTGAGAGTGTCAGTCCTTTTCTACTTAAGTCGGCATTGTGACTTTTGTATTAAATTCGGATGAAAACTCTGTCTTTTATCGTCAATTAGAAGGTCCAAGGGATACAGTAAACCTGAAGTGATGCATCGGAATATGAAACTGGACTCACAGGATCTTTTCACATCATAGAAACTGAGAGTGTCAGTCCTCTTGTTTTTAAGTCGGCATTGTGCCATTTGTATTACATTCGGGTGCAATTTCTGTGTTTCATCGTCAATAAGAAGGTCCAAGGGATACAGTAAACCTGAAGTGAAGCATCGGAATCTAAAACTGGACTCACAGGAGACGTTCAAATCATAGAAAGTTAGGGTGTCAGTCTCTTGTACTTATGCCGGCATTGTACCTTTTGAATTTAATTCCGATGTAATTTCTGTGTTTCATCGTCAATAAGATGGTGCAAGGTATACAGTAAACCTGAAGTGAAACATCGGAATCTAAAACTGGACTCACAGGAGAGGTTCAAATCATAGAAAGTGAGAGTGTCAGTCCTCTTCTACTTAGGTCGGCATTGTGCCTCTTGAATTTAATTCCGATGCAATTTCTGTGTTTCATCGTCAATAAGAAGGTCGAAGGGATACAGTAAACCTGAAGTGAAGCATCGGAGTCTAAAACTGGACTCACAGGAGAGATTCAAATCATTGAAAGTTAGAATGTCACTCCTCTTGTACTTGAGTCGGTATTGTGCCTTTTGTATTAAATTCGGATGCAATTTCTGTGTTTCATCGTCAATAAGAAGGTCCAAGGGATACAGTAAACCTTAATTGAAGCATCGGAATCTAAAACTGCACTCGCAGGAGAGGTTCAAATCATAGAATGTTAGAGTGTCAGTCCTCTTCTACTTAAGGCGGCATTGTGCATTTGTATTAAATTCGGATGCAATTTCTGTGTTTCATCGTCAATAAGAAAGTCCAAAGGATACAATAAACCTGAAGTGAAGCATCGGAAACTAAAATTGGACTCACAGGAGACGTTCAAATCATAGAAAGTTAGAATGTCAGTCCTCTTGTACTTAAGTCGGCATTGTGCCTTTTGTATTAAATTCGGATGCAATTTTTGTGTTTCATCGTCAATAAGAAGGTGCAAGGTATACTGTAAACCTGAAGCGAAGCATCGGAATCTAAAACTGGACTCACAGGAGAGGTTCAAATCATAGAAAGTGAGAGTGTCAGTCCTCTTGTACTTAAGTCGACATTGTGCCATTTGTATTAAATTCGGATGCAATTTCTGTGTTTCATCGTCAATAAGAAGGTCCAACGGATACAGTAAACCTGAAGTGAAGCATCGGAATCTAAAGCTGGACTCACAGGAAAGGTTCAAATCATAGAAGGTTAGAGTGTTTGTCCTCTTTTATTTAAGTCGGCATTGTGGCTTTTGCATCAAATTCCGATGCAATTTCTATGTTTCATCGTCAATAAGAAGGTGCAAGGTATACAGTAAACCTGAAGTGAAGCATCGGAATTTAAAGCCGTACTCACAGGAGAGGTTCAAATCATAGAAAGAGAGAGTGTCAGTCCTCTTGTACTTAAGTTGGCATTGTGCCATTTGTATTAAATTCGGATGCAATTCCTGTGTTTCATAGTCAATAAGAAGGTCCAAGGAATACAGTAAACCTGAAGTGAAGCATCGGAATCTAAAACTGGACTCACAGGAGAGGTTCAAATCATAGAAAGTAAGAGTGTCAGTCCTCTTGTACTTAAGTCGGCATTGTACCTTTTGTATTAAATTTGGATGCAAACTCTGTGTTTCATCGACAATTAGAAGGTCCAAGGGATACAGTAAACCTGAAGTGATGCATCGGAATCTGAAACTGGATTCACAGGAGAGGTTCAAATCATAGATATTTAGAATGTCAGTCCTTTTGTACTTAAGTCGGCATTGTTGCATTTATATTAAATTCGGATGAAATTTCTGTGTTTCATCGTCAATAAGAAGGTCCAAGGGATACAGTAAAACTGAAGTGAAACATCGAAATCTAAAACTGGACTCAAAGGAGAGGTTCAAATCATAGAAAGTGAGAGTGTCAGTCCTCTTGTACTTAAGTCGCCATTGTTATTTTTGTATTAAATTCGGATACAATTTCTGTGTTTCATCGTCAATAAGAAGATCCAAGGGATACAGTAAACCTGAAGTGAAGCATCGGAATCTTAAACTGGACTCACAGGAGACGTTCAAATCATAGAAAGTTAGAGTGTCAGTCCTCTTCTACTTAGGTCGGCATTGTGCCTCTTGAATTTAATTCCGATGCAATTTCTGTGTTTCATCGTCAATAAGAAGGTCCAAGGGATACAGTAAACCTGAAGTGAAGCATCGGAGTCTAAAACTGGACTCACAGGAGAGATTCAAATCATTGAAAGTTAGAGTGTCACTCCTCTTGTACTTGAGTCGGTATTGTGCCTTTTGTATTAAATTCGGATGCAATTTCTGTGTTTCATCGTCAATAAGAAGGTCCAAGGGATACAGTAAACCTTACGTGAAGCATCGGAATCTAAAACTGCACTCGCAGGAGAGGTTCAAATCATAGAATGTTAAGTGTCAGTCATCTTTTACTTAAGACGGCATTGTGCCTTTTGTATTAAATTCGGATGCAATTTCTGTGTTTCATCGTCAATAAGAAGGTCCAAGGGATACAGTAAACCTGAAGTGAAGCATCGGAATCTAAAACTGGACTCACAGGAGAGGTTCAAAACAAAGAAAGTTAGAATGTCAGTCCTCTTGTACTTAAGTCGGCATTGTGCCATTTGTATTAAATTCGGATGCAATTTCTGTGTTTCATCGTCAATAAGGAGGTCCAAGGGATACAGTAAAACTGAAGTGAAGCATCGGAATCTAAAACTGGACTCACAGGAGAGGTTCAAATCATAGAAAGTTAGAGTGTTAGTCCTCTTTTATTTAAGTCGGCATTGTGGCTTTTGCATTAAATTCCGATGCAATTTCTATGTTTCATCGTCAATAAGAAGGTGCAAGGTATACAGTAAACCTGAAGTGAAGCATCGGAATTTAAAACCGGACTCACAGGAGAGGTTCAAATCATAGAAAGAGAGAGTGTCAGTCCTCTTCTACTTAGGTCGGCATTGTGCCTCTTGTATTTAATTCCGATGCAATTTCTGTGTTTCATCGTCAATAAGAAGGTCCAAGGGATACAGTAAACCTGAAGTGAAGCATCGGAGTCTAAAACTGGACTCATAGGAGAGGTTCAAATCATAGAAAGTGAGAGTGTCAGTCCTTTTCTACTTAAGTCGGCATTGTGACTTTTGTATTAAATTCGGATGAAAACTCTGTCTTTTATCGTCAATTAGAAGGTCCAAGGGATACAGTAAACCTGAAGTGATGCATCGGAATATGAAACTGGACTCACAGGATCTTTTCACATCATAGAAACTGAGAGTGTCAGTCCTCTTGTTTTTAAGTCGGCATTGTGCCATTTGTATTACATTCGGGTGCAATTTCTGTGTTTCATCGTCAATAAGAAGGTCCAAGGGATACAGTAAACCTGAAGTGAAGCATCGGAATCTAAAACTGGTCTCACAGGAGAGGTTCAAATCATAGAAAGTGTGAGTGTCACTCCTCTTCTTCTTAGGTCGGCATTGTGCCTTTTGAATTTAATTCCGATGCAATTTCTGTGTTTCATCGTCAATAAGAAGGTCCAAAGGATACAGTAAACCTGAAGTGAAGCATCGGAATCTAAAACTGAGTCACAGGAGAGATTCAAATCATAGAAAGCCAGAGTGTCACTCCTCTTGTACTTAAGTCGGTATTGTGCTTTTTGTATTAAATTCGGATGCAATTTCTGTGTTTCATCATCAATAAGAAGGTCCAAGGGATACAGTAAACCTTAAGTAAAGCATCGGAATTTAAAACTGGACTCACAGGAGAGGTTCAAATCATAGAAAGTTAGAGTGTCAGTCCTCTTGTACTTAAGTTGGCATTGTGCCTTTTGTATTAATTTCGGATGCAAACTCTGTGTTTCATCGTCAATAAGAAGGTCCAAGGGATATAGTAAACCTGAAGTGAAGCATCGGAATCTAAAACTGGACTCACAGGAGGGGTTCAAATCATAGAAAGTTAGAGTGTCATTCCTCTTGTACTTAACCCTGCATTGTGATTTTTGAATTTAATTCCGACGCAATTTCTGTGTTTCATCGTCAGTAAGAAGGTCCAAGGGATACAGTAAACACGGAATGAAGCATTGGAATCTAAGACTGGACTCACAGGAGATGTACAAATCATAGAAAGTGAAAATGTCAGTCCTCTTGTACTTATGTCGGCATTGTGGCATTTGTATTAAATTCGGATGCAATTTCTGTGTTTCATCGTCAATTAGAATGTCCAAGGGATACAATAAACTTGAAGTGAAGCATCGGAATCTAAAACCGGACTCTCAGGAGAGGTTCAAATCATAGAAAGTTAGAGTGTCAGTCCTCTTTTACTTAAGTTGGCATTGTGCTTTTGTATTAAATTCGGATGCAATTTCTGTGTTTCATCGTCAATAAGAAGGTCCAAGGGATACAGTAAACCTCAAGTGAAGCATCGGAATCTATAACTGGACTCACAGGAGAGGTTCAAATCATAGAAATTTAGAATGTCTGTCCTCTTGTACTTAAGTCGGCATTGTGCCTTTTGTATTAAAATCGGATGCAATTTCTGTGTTTCATCGTCAATAAGAAGGTCCAAGGGATGCAGTAAACCTGAAGAGAAGCATCGGAATCTAAAACTGGACTCAAAGGAGAGAATCAAATCATACAAAGTTAGAGTGTTAGTCCTCTTTTATTTAAGTCGGCATTGTGGCTTTTGCATTAAATTCCGATGCAATTTCTATGTTTCATCGTCAATAAGAAGGTGCAAGGTATACAGTAAACCTGAAGTGAAGCATCGGAATTTAAAACCGGACTCACAGGAGAGGTTCATATCATAGAAAGAGAGAGTGTCAGTCCTCTTGTACTTAACTTGGCATTGTGCCATTTGTATTAAATTCGGATGCAATTCCTGTGTTTCATAGTCAATAAGAAGGTCCAAGGAATACAGTAAACTTGAAGTGAAACATCGGAATCTAAAACTGGACTCACAGGAGAGGTTCAAATCATAGAAAGTAAGAGTGTCAGTCCTCTTGTACTTAAGTCGGCATTGTACCTTTTGTATTAAATTTGGATGCAAACTCTGTGTTTCATCGTCAATAAAAAGGTCCAAGGGATACGGTAAATCTGAAGTGAAGCATCGGGATCTAAAACTGGACTCATAGGAGAGGTTCAAATCATAGAAAGTGAGTGTGTCAGTCCTCTAGTAGTTAAGTCGGTATTGTGCATTTTGAATTTAATTCCGATGCCATTTCTGTGTTTCATCGTCAATAAGAAGGTGCAAGGTATGCAGTAAACCTGAAGTGAAGCATCGGAATTTGAAACTGGACTCACAGGAGAGGTTCAAATCATAGAAAGTGAGAGTGTCAGTAGTCTTGTACTTAAGTCGCCATTGTGCAATTTGTATTAAATTCGGATGCAATTTCTGTGTTTCGTCGTCAATAGGAAGGTCCAAGGGATACAGTAAACCCGAAGTGAAGCTTCGGAATCTAAAACTGGACTCACAGGAGAGGTTCAAATCATAGAAATTTAGAGTGTCAGTCCTTTTGTACTTAAGTCGGCATTGTGACTTTTGTATTAAATTCGGATGCAAACTCTGTATTTCATCGTCAATTAGAAGATCCAAAGGATACAGAAAACCTGAAGTGATGCATCGGAATCTGAAACTGGACTCACAGGAGAGGTTCAAATCATAGAATGTTAGAGTGTCAGTCCTCTTTTACTTAAGTCGGCATTGTGCCTTTCGTATTAAATTCGGATGCAATTTCTGTGTTTCATCGTCAATAAGAAGGTCCAAGGGATACAGTAAACCTGAAGTGAAGCATCGGAATCTAAAACTGGACTCACAGGAGAGGTTCAAATCATAGAAAGTTAGATTGTTAGTCCTCTTTTATATAAGTCGGCATTGTGGCATTTGCATTATATTCCGATGCAATTTCTATTTTTCATCGTCAATAAGAAGGTGCAAGGTATACAGTAAACCTGAAGTGAAGCATCGGAATTTAAAACCGGACTCACAGGAGAGGTTCAAATCATAGTAAGAGAGAGTGTCAGTCCTCTTGTGCTTAAGTTGGCATTGTGCCATTTGTATTAAATTCGGATGCAATTCCTGTGTTTCATAGTCAATTAGAAGGTCCAAGGAATACAGTAAACATGAAGTGAAACATCGGAATCTAAAACTGGACTCACAGAAGAGGTTCAAATCAAAGAAAGTAAGAGTGTCAGTCCTCTTGTACTTAAGTCGGCATTGTACCTTTTGTATTAAATTTGGATGCAAACTCTGTGTTTCATCGTCAATAAAAAGGTCCAAGGGATATAGTAAACCTGAAGTGAACCATCGGGATTTAAAACTGGACTCACAGGAGAGGTTCAAATCATAGAAAGTTAGAGTGTCAGTCCTTTTGTACTTAAGTCGGAATTGTGACTTTTGTATTAAATTCGGGTGCAAACTCTGTGTTTCATCGTCAATTAGAAGGTCCAAGGGATACAGTAAACCTGAAGTGATGCATCGGATTATGAAACTGGACTCACAGGAGAGGTTCAAATCATAGAAAGTGAGAGTGTCAGTCCTCTTGTACTTAAGTTGGCATTGTGCCATTTGTATTAAATTCGGGTGCAATTTCTGTGTTTCATCGTCATTAAGAAGGTCCAAGGGATACAGTAAACCTGAAGTGAAGCATCGGAATCTAAAACTGAACTCACAGGAGAGATTCTAATCATAGCAAGCTAGAGTGTCACTCCTCTTGTACTTAAGTCGGTATTGTGCTTTTTGTTTTAAATTCGGATGCATTTTCTGTGTTTCACCATCAATAAGAAGGTCCAAGGGATACAGTAAACCTTAAGTAAAGCATCGGAATCTAAAACTGGACTCACAGGAGAGGTTCAAACCATAGAAAGTTGGAGTGTCAGTCCTCTTGTACTTATGTCGCCATTGTGCCTTTTGTATTAATTTCGGATGCAAACTCTGTGTTTCAACGTCAATAAGAAGGTCCAAGGGATACAGTAAAGCTGAAGTGAAGCATCGGAATCTAAAACTGGACTCACAGGAGAGGTTCAAATGATAGAAAGTTAGAGTGTCGTTCCTCTTGTACTTAACTCGGCATTGTGATTTTTGATATTCAATTCCGATGCAATTTCTGTGTTTCATCGTCAGTAAGAAGGTCCAAGGGATACAGTAAACCTGGAATGAATAATTGGAATCTAAGACTGGACTCACAGGAGATGTTCAAATCATAGAAAATGAGAGTGTCAGTCCTCTTTTACTTAAGTCGGCATTGTGCGTTTTGAATTTAATTTCGATGCAAATTCAGTGTTTCATCGTCAATAAGAAGGTCCAAGCGATACAGTAAATCTGAAGTGAAGCATCGGAATCAAAAACTTGACTCACAGTAAAGGTTCAAGTCATAGAAAGTGAAAGTGTCCGTCCTCTTGTACTTAAGTCGGCATTGTGGCATATGTATTAATTTCGGGTGCAATTTCTGTGTTTCATCGTCAATAAGAATGTCCAAGGGATACAATAAACCTGAAGTGAAGCATCGTAATCTAAAACTGGACTCACAGGAGAGGTTCAAATCATAGAAAGTGAGAGTGTCAGTCCTCTTCTACTTAGGTCGGCATTGTGCCTTTTGAATTTAATTCCGATGCAATTTCTGTGTTTCATCGTCAATAAGAAGGTCCAAGGGATACAGTAAACCTTAAGTGAAGCATCGGAATCTAAAACTGCACTCGCAGGAGAGGTTCTAATCATAGAGTGTCAGTCCTCTTTTACTTAAGTCGGCATTGTGCGTTTTGTATTAAATTCGGATGCAATTTCTGTGTTTCATCGTCAATAAGAAGGTCCAAGGGATACAGTAAACCTAAAGTGAAACATCGGAATCTAAAACTGCACTCGCAGGAGAGGTTCAAATCATAGAATGTTAGAGTGTCAGTAGTCTTGTACTTAAGTAGCCATTGTACCTTTTGTATTAAATTCGGATGCAATTTCTGTGTTTCATCGTCAATATGAAGGTCCAAGGGATACAGTAAACCTGAAGTGATGCATCGGGATCTAAAACTGGACTCATAGGAGAGGTTCAAATCATAGAAAGTGAGAGTGTCAGTCCTATTGTAGTTAAGTCGGTATTGTGCATTTTGAATTTAATTCCGATGCAATTTGTGTGTTTTATCGTCAATAAGAAGGTGCAAGGTATGCAGTAAACCTGAAGTGAAGCATCGGAATCTGAAACTGGACTCATAGGAGAGGTTCACATCATAGAAAGTGAGAGTGTCAGTAGTCTTGTACTTAAGTCGCCATTGTGCCTATTATATTAAATTCGGATGCAATTTCTGTGTTTCATCATCAATAAGAAGGTCCAAGGGATACAGTAAACCTTAAGTATAGCATCGGAATCTAAAACTGGACTCACAGGAGAGGTTCAAATCATAGAAAGGTAGAGTGTCAGTCCTCTTGTACTGAAGTCGGCATTGTGCCTTTTGTATTAATTTCGGATGCAAACTCTAGGTTTCATCGTCAATAAGAAGGTGCAAGGGATACAGTAAACCTGAAGTGAAGCATCGGAATCTAAAACTGAACTCACAGGAGAGGTTCAAATCATAGAAAGATAGAGTGTCGTTCTTCTTGTACTTAACTCTGCATTGTGATTTTTGAATTTAATTCCGATGCAATTTCTGTGTTTCATCGTCAGTAAGAAGGTCCAAGGGATACAGTAAACCTGGAATGAATAATTGGAATCTAAGACTGGACTCACAGGAGATGTTCAAATCATAGAAAATGAGAGTGTCAGTCCTCTTTTACTTAAGTCGGCAATGTGCGTTTTGAATTTAATTCCGATGCAAATTCTGTGTTTCATCGTCAATAAGAAGGTCCAAGCGATACAGTAAATCTGAAGTGAAGCATCGGAATCAAAAACTGGACTCACAGTAAAGGTTCAAGTCATAGAAAGTGAAAGTGTCAGTCCTCTTGTACTTAAGTCGGCATTGTGGCATTTGTATTAAATTCGGATGCAATTTCCGTGTTTCATCGTCAATAAGAATGTCCAAGGGATACAATAAACCTGAAGTGAAGCTTCGGAATCTAAAACTGGACTCACAGGAGAGGTTCAAATCATAGAAAGTTAGAGTGTCAGTCCTCTTTTACTTAAGTCGGCATTGTGCCTTTTGTATTAATTCCGATGAAATTTCTATGTTTCATCGTCAATAAAAAGGTGCAAGGTATACAGTAAACCTGAAGTGAAGCATCGGAATCTTAACTGGACTCACAGGAGAGGTTCAAATCATAGAAAGTGAGAGTGTCAGTCCTCTTCTACTTAGGTCGCCATTGTGCCTATTGAATTTAATTCCGATGCAAGTTCTGTGTTTCATCGTCAATAAGAAGGTCCAAGGGATACAGTAAACCTGAAGTGAAGCATCGGAGTCTAAAACTGGACTCACAGGAGAGATTCAAATCATTGAAAGTTAGAGTGTCACTCCTCTTGTACTTGAGTCGGTATTTTGCCTTTTGTATTAAATTCGGATGCAATTTCTGTGTTTCATCGTCAATAAGAAGGTCCAAGGGATACAGTAAACCTAAAGTGAAACATCGGAATCTTAAACTGCACTCGCAGGAGAGGTTCAAATCATAGAATGTTAGAGTGTCAGTAGTCTTGTACTTAAGTCGCCATTGTGCCTTTTGTATTAAATTCGGATGCAATTTCTGTGTTTCATCGTCAATAAGAAGGTCCAAGGGATACAGTAAACCTGAAGTGAAACATCGGAATCTAAAACTGGACTCACAGGAGAGGTTCAAATCATAGAAATTTAGAATGTCAGTCCTCTTGTACTTAAGTCGGCATTGTGCCTTTTGTATTAAAATCGGATGCAAATTCTGTGTTTCATCGTCAATAAGAAGGGCCAAGGGATACAGTAAACCTGAAGTGAAGCATCGGAATCTAAAACTGGACTCACAGGAGAGGTTCAAATCATGGAAAGAGAGAGTGTCAGTCCTCTTGTACTAAAGTTGGCATTGTGCCATTTGTATTAAATTCGGAGGCAATTCCTGTGTTTCATAGTCAATAAGAAGGTCCAAGGAATACCGTAAACCTGAAGTGAAACATCGGCATCTAAAACTGGACTCACAGGAGAGGTTCAAATCATAAAAAGTAAGAGTGTCAGTCCTCTTGTACTTAAGTCGGCATTCTACCTTTTGTATTAAATTTGGTTGCAAACTCTGTGTTTCATCGTCAATAAAATGGTCCAAGGGATACAGTAAACCTGAAGTGATGCATCGGGATCTAAAACTGGACTCATAGGAGAGGTTCAAATCATAGAAAGTGAGTGTGTCAGTCCTATTGTAGTTAAGTCGGTATTGTGCATTTTGAATTTAATTCCGATGGAATTTGTGTGTTTTATCGTCAATAAGAAGGTGCAAGGTATGCAGTAAACCTGAAGTGAAGCATCGGAATCTGAAACTGGACTCACAGGAGAGGTTCACATCATAGAAAGTGAGAGTGTCAGTAGTCTTGTACTTAAGTCGCCATTGTGCCTATTGTATTAAATTCGGATGCAATTTCTGTGTTTCATCATCAATAAGAAGGTCCAAGGGATACAGTAAACCTTAAGTATAGCATCGGAATCTAAAACTGGACTCACAGGAGAGGTTCAAATCATAGAATGTTAGTGTCAGTCCTCTTGTACTGAAGTCGGCATTGTGCCATTTGTATTAATTTCGGATGCAAACTCTGTGTTTCATCGTCAATAAGAAGGTGCAAGGGATACAGTAAATCTGAAGTGAAGCATCGGAATCTAAAACTGGACTCACAGGGGAGGTTCAAATCATAGAAAGTGAGAGTGTCAGTCCTCTTCTACTTAGGTCGCCATTGTGCCTATTGAATTTAATTCCGATGCAATTTCTGTGTTTCATCGTCAATAACAAGGTCCAAGGGACACAGTAAACCTGAAGTGAAGCATCGGAGTCTAAAACTGGACTCACAGGAGAGATTCAAATCATTAAAAGTTAGAGTGTCACTCCTCTTGTACTTGAGTCGGTATTGTGCCTTTTGTATTAAATTCGGATGCAATTTCTGTGTTTCATCGTCAATAAGAAGGTCCAAGGGATACAGTAAACCTAAAGTGAAACATCGGAATCTAAAACTGCACTAGCAGGAGAGGTTCAAATCATAGGACGTTAGAGTGTCAGTCCTCTTTTACTTAAGTCGGCATTGTGCCTTTTGTATTAAATTCGGATGCAATTTCTGTGTTTCATCGTCAATAAGAAGGTCCAAGGGATACAGTAAACCTGAAGTGAAGCATCGGAATCTAAAACTGGACTCACAGGAGAGGTTCAAATCATAGAAATTTAGAATGTCAGTCCTCTTGTACTTAAGTCGGCATTGTGCCTTTTGTATTAAAATCGGAAGAAATTTCTGTGTTTCATCGTCAATAAGAAGGTGCAAGGTATACTGTAAACCTGAAGTGAAGCATCGGAAACTAAAACTGGACTCACAGGAGAGGGTCAAATCATAGAAAGTGAGAGTGTCAGTAGTCTTGTACTTAAGTCGCCATTGTGCCTTTTGTATTAAATTCCTATGCAATTTCTGTGTTTCATCGTCAAGAAGAAGGTCCAAGGGACACAGTAAACCTGAAGTGAAGCTTCGGAATCAAAAACTGGACTCACAGGAGAGGTTCAAATCATAGAAAGTTAGAGTGTCAGTCCTTTTGTACTTAAGTCGGCATTGTGACTTTTGTATTAAATTCGGATGAAAACTCTGTGTTTCATCGTCAATTAGAAGGTACAAGGGATACAGTAAACCTGAAGTGATGCATCGGAATCTGAAACTGGACTCACAGGAGAGGTTCAAATCCTAGAAAGTGAGAGTGTCCGTCTTCTTGTACTTAGGTCGGCATTGTGCCATTTGTATTAAAGTTGGGTGCAATGTCTGAGTTTCATCGTCAATAAAAAGGTCCAAGGGATACAGTAAACCTGAAGTGAAGCATCGGAATCTAAAACTGGACTCACAGGAGAGGTTCAAATCATAGAAAGTTAGAGTGTCAGTCCTCTTGTACTTAAGTCGGTATTGTGCCTTTTGTATTAATTTCGGATGCAAACTCTGTGTTTCATCGTCAATAAGAAGGTCCAAGGGATACAGTAAACCTCAAGTGAAGCATCGGAATCTAAAACTGGACTCACAGGAGAGGTTCAAATCATGGAAATTTAGAGTGTCGTTCCTCTTGTACTTAACTCTGCATTGTGATTTTTGAATTTAATTCCGATGCAATTTCTGTGTTTCATCGTCAGTAAGAAGGTCCAAGGGATACAGTAAACCTGGAATGAATAATTGGAATCTAAGACTGGACTCACAGGAGATGTTCAAATCATAGAAAATGAGAGTGTCAGTCCTCTTTTACTTAAGTCGGCATTGTGCGTTTTGAATTTATTTCCGATGCAAATTCTGTGTTTCATCGTCAATAAGAAGGACCAAGCGATACAGTAAATCTGAAGTGAAGCATCGGAATAAAAAACTGGACTCACAGTAAAGGTTCAAGTCATAGAAAGTGAAAGTGTCAGTCCTCTTGTACTTAAGTCGGCATTGTGGCATTTGTATTAAATTCGGATGCAATTTCTGTGTTTCATCGTCAATAAGAATGTCCAAGGGATACAATAAACCTGAAGTGAAGCATCGGAATCTAAAACTGGACTCACAGGAGAGGTTCAAATCATAGAAAGTTTGAGTGTCAGTCCTCTTTTACTTAAGTCGGAATTGTGCCTTTTGTATTAAATTCCGATGCAATTTCACTGTTTCATCGTCCATAAAAAGGTGCAAGGTATACAGTAAACCTGAAGTGAAGCATCGGAATCTAAAACTGGGCTCACAGGAGAGGTTCAAATCATAGAAAGTGAGAGTGTCACTCCTCTTGTACTTGAGTCGGTGTTGTGCCTTTTGTATTCAATTCGGATGCAATTTCTGTGTTTCATCGTCAATAAGAAGGTCCAAGGGATACAGTAAACCTGAAGTGAAGCATCGGAATCTAAAACTGGACTCACAGGAGAGGTTCAAATCATAGAAATTTAGAATGTGAGTCCTCTTGTACTTAAGCCGGCATTGTGCCTTTTGTATTAAAATCGGATGCAATTTCTGTGTTTCATCGTCAATAAGAAGGTCCAAGGGATACAGTAAACCTGAAGTGAATCATCGGAATCTGAAACTGGACTCACAGGAGAGGTTCAAATCATAGAAAGTTAGAGTGTTAGTCCTCTTTTATTTAAGTCGGCATTGTGGCTTTTGCATTAAATTCCGATGCAATTTCTATGTTTCATCGTCAATAAGATGGTGCAAGGTATACAGTAAACCTGAAGTGAAGCATCGGAATTTAAAACCGGACTCACAGGAGAGGTTCAAATCATAGAAAGAGAGAGTGTCAGTCCTCTTGTACTAAAGTTGGCATTGTTCCATTTGTATTAAATTCGGAGGCAATTTCTGTGTTTCATAGTCAATAAGAAGTTCCAAGGAATACAGTAAAAATAAAGTGAAACATCGGAATCTAAAACTGGACTCACAGGAGAGGTTCAAACCATAGAAAGTAGGAGTGTCAGTCCTCTTGTACTTAAGTCGGCATTGTACCTTCTGTATTAAATTTGGATCCAAAATCTGTGTTTCATCGTCAATAAAAAGGTCCAAGGGATACAGTAAACCTGAAGTGAAGCATCGGGATCTAAAACTGGACTCATAGGAGAGTTTCAAATCATAGAAAGTGAGAGTGTGAGTCCTCTTGTAGTTAAGTCGGTATTGTGCATTTTGAATTTAATTCCGATGCAATTTCTGTGTTTCATCGTCAATACGAAGGTGCAAGGTATGCAGTAAACCTGAAGTGAAGCATCGGAATCTGAAACTGGACCCACAGGAGAGGTTCACATCATAGAAAGTGAGAGTGTCAGTAGTCTTGTACTTAAGTCGCCATTGTGCCTTTTGTATTAAATTCGGATGCAATTTCTGTGTTTCATCGTCAATAAGAAGGTCCAAGGGATACAGTAAACCTGAAGTGAAGCATCGGAATCTAAAACTGGACTCACAGGAGAGGTTCAAATCATAGAAATTTAGAATGTCAGTCCTCTTGTACTTAAGTCGGCATTGTGCCTTTTGTATTAAATTCGGATGCAATTTCTGTGTTTCATTGTCAATAAGAAGATCCAAGGGATACAGTAAACCTGAAGTGATGCATCGGAATCTGAAACTGGACTCACAGGAGAGGTTCAAATCCTAGAAAGTGAGAGTGTCCGTCTTCTTGTACTTAGGTCGGCATTGTGCCATTTGTATTAAAGTTGGGTGCAATGTCTGAGTTTCATCGTCAATAAAAAGGTCCAAGGGATACAGTAAACCTGAAGTGAAGCATCGGAATCTAAAACTGGACTCACAGGAGAGGTTCAAATCATAGAAAGTTAGAGTGTCAGTCCTCTTGTACTTAAGTCGGTATTGTGCCTTTTGTATTAATTTCGGATGCAAACTCTGTGTTTCATCGTCAATAAGAAGGCCCAAGGGATACAGTAAACCTCAAGTGAAGCATCGGAATCTAAAACTGGACTCACAGGAGAGGTTCAAATCATGGAAATTTAGAGTGTCGTTCCTCTTGTACTTACCTCTGCATTGTGATTTTTGAATTTAATTCCGATGCAATTTCTGTGTTTCATCGTCAGTAAGAAGGTCCAAGGGATACAGTAAACCTTGAATGAATAATTGGAATCTAAGACTGGACTCACAGGAGATGTTCAAATCATAGAAAATGAGAGTGTCAGTCCTCTTTTACTTAAGTCGGCATTGTGCGTTTTGAATTTATTTCCGATGCAAATTCTGTGTTTCATCGTCAATAAGAAGGACCAAGCGATACAGTAAATCTGAAGTGAAGCATCGGAATAAAAAACTGGACTCACAGTAAAGGTTCAAGTCATAGAAAGTGAAAGTGTCAGTCCTCTTGTACTTAAGTCGGCATTGTGGCATTTGTATTAAATTCGGATGCAATTTCTGTGTTTCATCGTCAATAAGAATGTCCAAGGGATACAATAAACCTGAAGTGAAGCATCGGAATCTAAAACTGGACTCACAGGAGAGGTTCAAATCATAGAAAGTTTGAGTGTCAGTCCTCTTTTACTTAAGTCGGAATTGTGCCTTTTGTATTAAATTCCGATGCAATTTCACTGTTTCATCGTCCATAAAAAGGTGCAAGGTATACAGTAAACCTGAAGTGAAGCATCGGAATCTAAAACTGGGCTCACAGGAGAGGTTCAAATCATAGAAAGTGAGAGTGTCACTCCTCTTGTACTTGAGTCGGTGTTGTGCCTTTTGTATTCAATTCGGATGCAATTTCTGTGTTTCATCGTCAATAAGAAGGTCCAAGGGATACAGTAAACCTGAAGTGAAGCATCGGAATCTAAAACTGGACTCACAGGAGAGGTTCAAATCATAGAAATTTAGAATGTGAGTCCTCTTGTACTTAAGCCGGCATTGTGCCTTTTGTATTAAAATCGGATGCAATTTCTGTGTTTCATCGTCAATAAGAAGGTCCAAGGGATACAGTAAACCTGAAGTGAATCATCGGAATCTGAAACTGGACTCACAGGAGAGGTTCAAATCATAGAAAGTTAGAGTGTTAGTCCTCTTTTATTTAAGTCGGCATTGTGGCTTTTGCATTAAATTCCGATGCAATTTCTATGTTTCATCGTCAATAAGATGGTGCAAGGTATACAGTAAACCTGAAGTGAAGCATCGGAATTTAAAACCGGACTCACAGGAGAGGTTCAAATCATAGAAAGAGAGAGTGTCAGTCCTCTTGTACTAAAGTTGGCATTGTTCCATTTGTATTAAATTCGGAGGCAATTTCTGTGTTTCATAGTCAATAAGAAGTTCCAAGGAATACAGTAAAAATAAAGTGAAACATCGGAATCTAAAACTGGACTCACAGGAGAGGTTCAAACCATAGAAAGTAGGAGTGTCAGTCCTCTTGTACTTAAGTCGGCATTGTACCTTCTGTATTAAATTTGGATCCAAAATCTGTGTTTCATCGTCAATAAAAAGGTCCAAGGGATACAGTAAACCTGAAGTGAAGCATCGGGATCTAAAACTGGACTCATAGGAGAGTTTCAAATCATAGAAAGTGAGAGTGTGAGTCCTCTTGTAGTTAAGTCGGTATTGTGCATTTTGAATTTAATTCCGATGCAATTTCTGTGTTTCATCGTCAATACGAAGGTGCAAGGTATGCAGTAAACCTGAAGTGAAGCATCGGAATCTGAAACTGGACCCACAGGAGAGGTTCACATCATAGAAAGTGAGAGTGTCAGTAGTCTTGTACTTAAGTCGCCATTGTGCCTTTTGTATTAAATTCGGATGCAATTTCTGTGTTTCATCGTCAATAAGAAGGTCCAAGGGATACAGTAAACCTGAAGTGAAGCATCGGAATCTAAAACTGGACTCACAGGAGAGGTTCAAATCATAGAAATTTAGAATGTCAGTCCTCTTGTACTTAAGTCGGCATTGTGCCTTTTGTATTAAAATCGGATGCAATTTCTGTGTTTCATCGTCAATAAGAAGGTCCAAGGGATACAGTAAACCTGAAGTGAAGCATCGGAATCTAAAACTGGACTCACAGGAGAGGTTCGAATCATAGAAAGTTAGAGTGTTTGTCCTCTTTTATTTAAGTCGGCATTGTGGCTTTTGCATTAAATTCGGTTGCAATTTCTGTGTTTCATCGTCAATAAGAAGGTCCAAATGATACAGTAAACCTGAAGTGAAGCATCGAAATCTAAAACTGAACTCACAGGAGAGATTCAAATCATAGAAAGCTAGAGTGTCACTCCTCTTGTACTTAAGTCGGTATTGTGCTTTTTGTATTAAATTCGGATGCATTTTCTGTGTTTCATCATCAATAAGAAGGTCCAAGGGATACAGTAAACCTTAAGTAAAGCATCGAAATCTAAAACTGGACTCACAGGAGAGGTTCAAATCATAGAAAGTTAGAGTGTCAGTCCTCTTGTACTTAAGTCGGCATTGTGCCTTTTGTATTAATTTCGGATGCAAACTCTGTGTTTCATCGTCAATAAGAAGGAGCAAGGGATACAGTAAATCTGAAGTGAAGCATCGGAATCTAAAACTGGACTCACAGGGGAGGTTCAAATCATAGAAAGTGAGAGTGTCAGTCCTCTTCTACTTAGGTCGCCATTGTGCCTATTGAATTTAATTCCGATGCAATTTCTGTGTTTCATCGTCAATAAGAAGGTCCAAGGGATACAGTAAACCTGAAGTGAAGCATCGGAGTCTAAAACTGGACTCACAGGAGAGATTCAAATCATTGAAAGTTAGAGTGTCACTCCTCTTGTACTTGAGTCGGTATTGTGCCTTTTGTATTAAATTCGGATGCAATTTCTGTGTTTCATCGTCAATAAGAAGGTCCAAGGGATACAGTAAACCTAAAGTGAAACATCGGAATCTAAAACTGCACTAGCAGGAGAGGTTCAAATCATAGGACGTTAGAGTGTCAGTCCTCTTTTACTTAAGTCGGCATTGTGCCTTTTGTATTAAATTCGGATGCAATTTCTGTGTTTCATCGTCAATAAGAAGGTCCAAGGGATACAGTAAACCTGAAGTGAAGCATCGGAATCTAAAACTGGACTCACAGGAGAGGTTCAAATCATAGAAATTTAGAATGTCAGTCCTCTTGTACTTAAGTCGGCATTGTGCCTTTTGTATTAAAATCGGAAGAAATTTCTGTGTTTCATCGTCAATAAGAAGGTGCAAGGTATACTGTAAACCTGAAGTGAAGCATCGGAAACTAAAACTGGACTCACAGGAGAGGGTCAAATCATAGAAAGTGAGAGTGTCAGTAGTCTTGTACTTAAGTCGCCATTGTGCATTTTGTATTAAATTCCTATGCAATTTCTGTGTTTCATCGTCAAGAAGAAGGTCCAAGGGACACAGTAAACCAGAAGTGAAGCTTCGGAATCAAAAACTGGACTCACAGGAGAGGTTCAAATCATAGAAAGTTAGAGTGTCAGTCCTTTTGTACTTAAGTCGGCATTGTGACTTTTGTATTAAATTCGGATGAAAACTCTGTGTTTCATCGTCAATTAGAAGGTACAAGAGATACAGTAAACCTGAAGTGATGCATCGGAATCTGAAACTGGACTCACAGGAGAGGTTCAAATCCTAGAAAGTGAGAGTGTCCGTCTTCTTGTACTTAAGTCGGCATTGTGCCATTTGTATTAAAGTCGGGTGCAATGTCTGAGTTTCATCGTCAATAAAAAGGTCCAAGGGATACAGTAAACCTGAAGTGAAGCATCGGAATCTAAAACTGGACTCACAGGAGAGGTTCAAATCATAGAAAGTTAGAGTGTCAGTCCTCTTGTACTTAAGTCGGTATTGTGCCTTTTGTAATAATTTCGGATGCAAACTCTGTGTTTCATCGTCAATAAGAAGGCCCAAGGGATACAGTAAACCTCAAGTGAAGCATCGGAATCTAAAACTGGACTCACAGGAGAGGTTCAAATCATAGAAATTTAGAGTGTCGTTCCTCTTGCACTTAACTCTGCATTGTGATTTTTGAATTTAATTCCGATGCAATTTCTGTGTTTCATCGTCAGTAAGAAGGTCCAAGGGATACAGTAAACCTGGAATCAATAATTGGAATCTAAGACTGGACTCACAGGAGATGTTCAAATCATAGAAAATGAGAGTGTCAGTCCTCTTTTACTTAAGTCGGCATTGTGCGTTTTGAATTTAACTCCGATGCAAATTCTGTGTTTCATCGTCAATAAGAAGGACCAAGCGATACAGTAAATCTGAAGTGAAGCATCGGAATAAAAAACTGGACTCACAGTAAAGGTTCAAGTCATAGAAAGTGAAAGTGTCAGTCCTCTTGTACTTAAGTCGGCATTGTGGCATTTGTATTAAATTCGGATGCAATTTCTGTGTTTCATCGTCAATAAGAATGTCCAAGGGATACAATAAACCTGAAGTGAAGCATCGGAATCTAAAACTGGACTCACAGGAGAGGTTCAAATCATAGAAAGTTTGAGTGTCAGTCCTCTTTTACTTAAGTCGGAATTGTGCCTTTTGTATTAAATTCCGATGCAATTTCACTGTTTCATCGTCCATAAAAAGGTGCAAGGTATACAGTAAACCTGAAGTGAAGCATCGGAATCTAAAACTGGACTCACAGGAGAGGTTCAAATCATAGAAAGTGAGAGTGTCACTCCTCTTGTACTTGAGTCGGTATTGTGCCTTTTGTATTCAATTCGGATGCAATTTCTGTGTTTCATCGTCAATAAGAAGGTCCAAGGGATACAGTAAACCTGAAGTGAAGCATCGGAATCTAAAACTGGACTCACAGGAGAGGTTCAAATCATAGAAATTTAGAATGTGAGTCCTCTTGTACTTAAGTCGGCATTGTGCCTTTTGTATTAAAATCGGATGCAATTTCTGTGTTTCATCGTCAATAAGAAGGTCCAAGGGATACAGTAAACCTGAAGTGAATCATCGGAATCTGAAACTGGACTCACAGGAGAGGTTCAAATCATAGAAAGTTAGAGTGTTAGTCCTCTTTTATTTAAGTCGGCATTGTGGCTTTTGCATTAAATTCCGATGCAATTTCTATGTTTCATCGTCAATAAGATGGTGGAAGGTATACAGTAAACCTGAAGTGAAGCATCGGAATTTAAAACCGGACTCACAGGAGAGGTTCAAATCATAGAAAGAGAGAGTGTCAGTCCTCTTGTACTAAAGTTGGCATTGTGCCATTTGTATTAAATTCGGAGACAATTTCTGTGTTTCATAGTCAATAAGAAGTTCCAAGGAGAACAGTAAAAATAAAGTGAAACATCGGAATCTAAAACTGGACTCACAGGAGAGGTTCAAACCATAGAAAGTAGGAGTGTCATTCCTCTTGTACTTAAGTCGGCATTGTACCTTCTGTATTAAATTTGGATCCAAACTCTGTGTTTCATCGTCAATAAAAAGGTCCAAGGGATACAGTAAACCTGAAGTGAAGCATCGGGATCTAAAACTGGACTCATAGGAGAGTTTCAAATCATAGAAAGTGAGAGTGTGAGTCCTCTTGTAGTTAAGTCGGTATTGTGCATTTTGAATTTAATTCCGATGCAATTTCTGTGTTTCATCGGCAATAAGAAGGTGCAAGGTATGCAGTAAACCTGAAGTGAAGCATCGGAATCTGAAACTGGACCCACAGGAGAGGTTCACATCATAGAAAGTGAGAGTGTCAGTAGTCTTGTACTTAAGTCGCCATTGTGCCTTTTGTATTAAATTCGGATGCAATTTCTGTGTTTCATCGTCAATAAGAAGGTCCAAGGGATACAGTAAACCTGAAGTGAAGCATCGGAATCTAAAACTGGACTCACAGGAGAGGTTCAAATCATAGAAATTTAGAATGTCAGTCCTCTTGTACTTAAGTCGGCATTGTGCCTATTGTATTAAAATCGGATGCAATTTCTGTGTTTCATCGTCAATAAGAAGGTCCAAGGGATACAGTAAACCTGAAGTGAAGCATCGGAATCTAAAACTGGACTCACAGGAGAGGTTCGAATCATAGAAAGTTAGAGTGTTAGTCCTCTTTTATTTAAGTCGGCATTGTGGCTTTTGCATTAAATTCGGGTGCAATTTCTGTGTTTCATCGTCAATAAGAAGGTCCAAATGATACAGTAAACCTGAAGTGAAGCATCGGAATCTAAAACTGAACTCACAGGAGGGATTCAAATCATAGAAAGCTAGAGTGTCACTCCTCTTGTACTTAAGTCGGTATTGTGCTTTTTGTATTAAATTCGGATGCATTTTCTGTGTTTCATCATCAATAAGAAGGTCCAAGGGATACAGTAAACCTTAAGTAAAGCATCGAAATCTAAAACTGGACTCACAGGAGAGGTTCAAATCATAGAAAGTTAGAGTGTCAGTCCTCTTGTACTTAAGTCGGCATTGTGCCTTTTGTATTAATTTCGGATGCAAACTCTGTGTTTCATCGTCAATAAGAAGGTCCAAGGGATACAGTAAACCTGAAGTGAAGCATCGGAATCTAAAACTGGTCTCACAGGAGAGGTTCAAATCATAGAAAGTTAGAGTGTCGTTCCTCTTGTACTTAACTCTGCATTGTGATTTTTGAATTTAATTCCGATGCAATTTCTGTGTCTCATCGTCAGTAAGAAGGTCCAAGGGATACAGTAAACCTGGAATGAATAATTGGAATCTAAGACTGGACTCACAGGAGATGTTCAAATCATAGAAAATGAGAGTGTCAGTCCTCTTTTACTTAAGTCGGCATTGTACGTTTTGAATTTAATTCCGATGCAAATTCTGTGTTTCATCGTCAATAAGAAGGTCCAAGCGATACAGTAAATCTGAAGTGAAGCATCGGAATCAAAAACTGGACTCACAGTAAAGGTTCAAGTCATAGAAAGTGAAAGTGTCAGTCCTCCTGTACTTAAGTCGGCATTGTGGCATTTGTGTTAAATTCGGATGCAATTTCTGTGTTTCATCGTCAATAAGAAGGTCCAAGGGATACAGTAAACCTTAAGTGAAGCATCGGAATCTAAAACTGCACTCGCAATAGAGTTTCAAATCATAGAATGTTTGAGTGTCAGTCCTCTTTTACTTAAGTCGGCATTGTGCCTTTTGTATTAAAATCGGATGCAATTTCTGTGTTTCATCGTCAATAAGAAGGTCCAAGGGATACAGTAACCCTGAAGTGAAGCATCGGAATCTATAACTGGACTCACAGGAGAGGTTCAAATCATAGAAATTTAGAATGTCTGTCCTCTTGTACTTAAGTCGGCATTGTGCCTTTTGTATTAAAATCGGATGCAATTTCTGTGTTTCATCGTCAATAAGAAGGTCCAAGGGATGCAGTAAACCTGAAGTGAAGCATCGGAATCTAAAACTGGACTCACAGGAGAGGTTCAAATCATAGAAAGTAAGAGTGTTAGTCCTATTTTATTTAAGTCGGCATTGTGGCTTTTGCATTAAATTCCGATGCAATTTCTGTGTTTCATCGTCAATAAGAAGGTGCAAGGTATACAGTAAACCTGAAGTGAAGCATCGGAATTTAAAACCGGACTCACAGGAGACGTTCAAATCATAGAAAGTAAGAGTGTCAGTCCTCTTTTACTTAAGTCGGCATTGTACCTTTTGTATTAAATTTGGATGCAAACTCTGTGTTTCATCGTCAATAAAAAGGTCCAAGGGATACAGTAAACCTAAAGTGAACCATCGGAATCTAAAACTGGACTCACAGGAGAGGTTCAAATCATAGAAAGTTAGAGTGTCAGTCCTTTTGTACTTAAGTCGGAATTGTGACTTTTGTATTAAATTCGGATGCAAACTCTGTGTTTCATCGTCAATTTGAAGGTCCAAGGGATACAGTAAACCTGAAGTGATGCGTCGGAATCTGAAACTGGACTCACAGGAGAGGTTCAAATCATAGAAAGTGAGAGTGTCAGTCCTTTTGTACTTAAGTCGGCATTGTGCCATTTGTATTAAATTCGGGTGCAATTTCTGTGTTTCATCGTCAACAAGAAGGTCCAAGGGATACAGTAAACCTGAAGTGATGCATCGGAATCTAAAACTGAACTCACAGGAGAGATTCAAATCAGAGAAAGCTAGAGTGTCACTCCTCTCGTACTTAAGTCGGTATTGTGCTTTTTGTATTAAATTCGGATGCATTTTCTGTGTTTCATCATCAATAAGAAGGTCCAAGGGATACAGTAAACCTTAAGTAAAGCTTCGGAATCTAAAACTGGACTCACAGGAGAGGTTCAAATCATAGAAAGTTGGAGTGTCAGTCCTCTTGTACTTAAGTCGCCATTGTGCCTTTTGTATTAATTTCGGATGCAAACTCTGTGTTTCATCGTCAATAAGAAGGTCCAAGGGATACAGTAAAGCTGAAGTGAAGCATCGGAATCTAAAACTGGACTCACAGGAGAGGTTCAAATGATAGAAAGTTTAAGTGTCGTTCCTCTTGTACTTAACTCGGCATTGTGATTTTTGAATTCAATTCCGATGCAATTTCTGTGTTTCATCGTCAGTAAGAAGGTCCAAGGGATGCAGTAAACCTGGAATGAATAATTGGAATCTAAGACTGGACTGACAGGAGATGTTCAAATCATAGAAAATGTGAGTGTCAGTCCTCTTTTACTTAAGTCGGCATTGTGCGCTTTGAATTTAATTTCGATGCAAATTCTGTGTTTCATCGTCAATAAGAAGGTCCAAGCGATACAGTAAATCTGAAGTGAAGCATCGGAATCAAAAACTTGACTCACAGTAAAGGTTCAAGTCATAGAAAGTGAAAGTGTCAGTCCTCTTGTACTTAAGTCGGCATTGTGGCATATGTATTAAATTCGGGTGCAATTTCTGTGTTTCATCGTCAATAAGAATGTCCAAGGGATACAATAAACCTGAAGTGAGGCATCGTAATCTAAAACTGGACTCACAGGAGAGGTTCAAATCATAGAAAGTTAGAGTGTCAGTCCTCTTTTACTTAAGTCGGCATTGTGCCTTTTGTATTAAATTCCGATGCAATTTCTCTGTTTCATCGTCAATAAAAAGGTGCAAGGTATACAGCAAACCTGAAGTGAAGCATCGGAATCTAAAACTGGACTCACAGGAGAGGTTCAAATCATAGAAAGTGAGAGAGTCAGTCCTCTTCTACTTAGGTCGGCATTGTGCCTTTTGAATTTAATTCCGATGCAATTTCTGTGTTTCATCGTCAATAAGAAGGTCCAAGGGATACAGTAAACCTGAAGTGAGGCATCGGAGTCTAAAACTGGACTCACAGGAGAGATTCTAATCATTGAAAGTTAGAGTGTCACTCCTCTTGTACTTGAGTCGGTATTGTGCCTTTTGTATTAAATTCGGATTCAATTTCTGTGTTTCATCGTCAATAAGAAGGTCCAAGGGATACAGTAAAGCTTAAGTGAAGCATCGGAATCTAAAACTGCACTCGCAGGAGAGGTTCTAATCATAGAGTGTCAGTCCTCTTTTACTTAAGTCGGCATTGTGCGTTTTGTATTAAATTCGGATGCAATTTCTTTGTTTCATCGTCAATAAGAAGGTCCAAGGGATACATTAAACCTGAAGTGAAGCATCGGAATCTAAAACTGGACTCACAGGAGAGGTTCAAATCATAGAAATTTAGAATGTCAGTCCTCTTGTACTGAAGTCGGCATTGTGCCTTTTGTATTAAAATCGGATGCAATTTCTGTGTTTCATCGTCAATAAGAAGGGCCAAGGGATACAGTAAACCTGAAGTGAAGCATCGGAATCTAAAACTGGACTCACAGGAGAGGTTTAAATCATAGAAAGTTAGAGTGTTAGTCCTCTTTTATTTAAGTCGGCATTGTGGCTTTTGAATTAAATTCCGATGCAAATTTCTATGTTTCGTCGTCAATAAGAGGGTTCAAGGTATACAGTAAACCTGAAGTGAAGCATCGGAATTTAAAACCGGACTCACAGGAGAGGTTCAAATCATGGAAAGAGAGAGTGTCAGTCCTCTTGTACTAAAGTTGGCATTGTGCAATTTGTATTAAATTCGGAGGCAATTCCTGTGTTTCATAGTCAATAAGAAGGTCCAAGGAATACCGTAAACCTGAAGTGAAACATCGGAATCTAAAACTGGACTAACAGGAGAGGTTCAAATCATAGAAAGTAAGAGTGTCAGTCCTCTTGTACTTAAGTCGGCATTGTACCTTTTGTATTAAATTTGGATGCAAACTCTGTGTTTCATTGTCATTAAAAAGGTCCAAGGGATACAGTAAACCTGAAGTGATGCATCGGCATCTAAAACTGGACTCATAGGAGAGGTTCAAATCATAGAAAGTGAGAGTGTCAGTCCTCTTGTAGTTAAGTCGGTATTGTGCATTTTGAATTTAATTCCGATGCAATTTGTGTGTTTTATCGTCAATAAGAAGGTGCAAGGTATGCAGTAAACCTGAAGTGAAGCATCGGAATCTGAAACTGGACTCACAGGAGAGGTTCACATCATAGAAAGTGAGAGTGTCAGTAGTCTTGTACTTAAGTCGCCATTGTGCCTTTTGTATTAAATTCGGATGCAATTTCTGTGTTTCATCATCAATAAGAAGGTCCAAGGGATACAGTAAACCTTAAGTATAGCATCGGAATCTAAAACTGGACTCACAGGAGAGGTTCAAATATAGAAAGTTAGAGTGTCAGTCCTCTTGTACTGAAGTCGGCATTGTGCCTTTTGTATTAATTTCGGATGCAAACTCTGTGTGTCATCGTCAATAAGAAGGTGCAAGGGATACAGTAAACCTGAAGTGAAGCATCGGAATCTAAAACTGTACTCACAGGAGAGGTTCAAATCATAGAAAGATAGAGTGTCGTTCCTCTTGTACTTAACTCTGCATTGTGATTTTTGAATTTATTTCCGATGCAATTTCTGTGTTTCATCGTCAGTAAGAAGGTCCAAGGGATACAGTAAACCTGGAATGAATAATTGGAATCTAAGACTGGACTCACAGGAGATGTTCAAATCATAGAAAATGAGAGTGTCAGTCCTCATTTACTTAAGTCGGCATTGTGCGTTTTGAATTTAATTCCGATTCAAATTCTGTGTTTCATCGTCAATAAGAAGGTCCAAGCGATACAGTAAATCTGAAGTGAAGCATCGGAATCAAAAACTGGACTCACAGTAAAGGTTCAAGTCATAGAAAGTGAAAGTGTCAGTCCTCTTGTACTTAAGTCGGCATTGTGGCATTTGTAATAAATTCGGATGCAATTTCTGTGTTTCATCGTCAATAAGAATGTCCAAGGGATACATTAAACCTGAAGTGAAGCATCGGAATCTAAAACTGGACTCACGGGAAAGGTTCAAATCATAGAAAGTTAGAGTGTCAGTCCTCTTTTACTTAAGTCGGCATTGTGCCTTTTGTATTAAATTCCGATGAAATTTCTATGTTTCATCGTCAATAAAAAGGTGCAAGGTGTACAGTAAACCTGAAGTGAAGCATCGGAATCTAAAACTGGACTCACAGGAGAGGTTCAAATCATAGAAAGTGAGAGTGTCAGTCCTCTTCTACTTAGGTCGGCATTGTGCCTTTTGAATTTAATTCCGATGCAATTTCTGTTTTTCATCGTCAATAAGAAGGTCCAAGGGATACAGTAAACCTGAAGTGAAGCATCGGAGTCTAAAACTGGACTCACACGAGAGATTCAAATCATTGAAAGTTAGAGTGTCACTCCTCTTGTACTTGAGTCGGTATTGTGCCTTTTGTATTAAATTCGGATGCAATTTCTGTGTTTCATCGTCAATAAGAAGGTCCAAGGGATACAGTAAACCTAAAGTGAAACATCGGAATCTAAAACTGCACTCGCAGGAGAGGTTCAAATCATAGAATTTTAGAGTGTCAGTCCTCTTTTACTTAAGTCGGCATTGTGCCTTTTGTATTAAATTCGGATGCAATTTCTGTGTTTCATCGTCAATAAGAAGGTCCAAGGGATACAGTAAACCTGAAGTGATGCATCGGAATCTAAAACTGGACTCACAGGTGAGGTTCAAATCATAGAAATTTAGAATGTCAGTCCTCTTGTACTTAAGTCGGCATTGTGCCTTTTGTATTAAAATCGGAAGAAATTTCTGTGTTTCATCGTCAATATGAAGGTGCAAGGTATACTGTAAACCTGAAGTGAAGCATCGGAAACTAAAACTGGACTCACAGGAGAGGTTCAAATCATAGAAAGTGAGAGTGTCAGTAGTCTTGTACTTAAGTCGCCATTGTGCCTTTCGTATTAAAATCGGATGCAATTTCTGTGTTTCATCGGCAATAAGAAGGTCCAAGGGATACAGTAAACCTGAAGTGAAGCTTCGGAATCTAAAACTGGACTCACAGGAGAGGTTCAAATCATAGAAAGTTAGAGTGTCAGTCCTTTTGTACTTAAGTCGGCATTGTGACTTTTGTATTAAATTCGGTTTGAAACTCTGTGTTTCATCGTCAATTAGAAGGTACAAGGGAAACAGTAAACCTGAAGTGATGCATCGGAATCTGAAACTGGACTCACAGGAGAGGTTCAAATCCTAGAAAGTGAGAGTGTCAGTCTTCTTGCACTTAAGTCGGCATTGTGCCATTTGTATTAAATTCCGGTGCAATTTCTGTGTTTCATCGTCAATAAGAAGGTCCAAGGGATACAGTAAACCTAAAGTGAAGCATCGGAATCTAAAACTGGACTCACAGGAGAGGTTCAAATCATAGACAGTTAGAGTGTCAGTCCTCTTGTACTTAAGTCGGCATTGTGCCTTTTGTAATAATTTCGGATGCAAACTCTGTGTTTCATCGTCAATAAGAAGGTCCAAGGGATACAGTAAACCTCAAGTGAAGCATCGGAATCTAAAACTGGACTCACAAGAGAGGTTCAAATCATAGAAATTTAGAGTGTCGTTCCTCTTGTACTTAACTCTGCATTGTGATTTTTGAATTTAATTCCGATGCAATTTCTGTGTTTCATCGTCAGTAAGAAGGTCCAAGGGATACAGTAAACCTGGAATGAATAATTGGAATCTAAGACTGGACTCACAGGAGATGTTCAAATCATAGAAAATGAGAGTGTCAGTCCTCTTTTACTTAAGTCGGCATTGTGCGTTTTGAATTTAATTCCGATGCAAATTCTGTGTTTCATCGTCAATAAGACGTTCCAAGCGATACAGTAAATCTGAAGTGAAGCATCGGAATAAAAAACTGGACTCACAGTAAAGGTTCAAGTCATAGAAAGTGAAAGTGTCAGTCCTCTTGTACTTAAGTCGGCATTGTGGCATTTGTATTAAATTCGGATGCAATTTCTGTGTTTCATCGTCAATAAGAATGTCCAAGGGATACAATAAACCTGAAGTGAAGCATCGGAATCTAAGACTGGACTCACAGGAGAGGTTCTAATCATAGAAAGTTAGAGTGTCAGTCCTCTTTTACTTAAGTCGGCATTGTGCCTTTTGTATTAAATTCCGATGAAATTTCTATGTTTCATCGTCAATAAAAAGGTGCAAGGTATACAGTAAACCTGAAGTGAAGCATCGGAATCTAAAACTGGACTCACAGGAGAGGTTCAAATCATAGAAAGTGAGAGTGTCAGTCCTCTTCTACTTAGGTTGGCATTGTGCCTTTTGAATTTAATTCCGATGCAATTTCTGTGTTTCATCGTCAATAAGAAGGTCCAAGGGATACAGTAAACCTGAAGTGAAGCATCGGAGTCTAAAACTGGACTCACAGGAGAGATTCAAATCATTGAAAGTTAGAGTGTCACTCCTCTTGTACTTGAGTCGGTATTGTGCCTTTTGTATTAAATTCGGATGCAATTTCTGTGTTTCATCGTCAATAAGAAGGTCCAAGGGATACAGTAAACCTGAAGTGAAGCATCGGAATCTAAAACTGGACTCACAGGAGAGGTTCAAATCATAGAAATTTAGAATGTCAGTCCTCTTTTACTTAAGTCGGCATTGTGCCTTTTGTATTAAAATCGGAAGAAATTTCTGTGTTTCATCGTCAATAAGAAGGTGCAAGGTATACTGTAAACCTGAAGTGAAGCATCGGAAACTAAAAGTAGACTCACAGGAGAGGTTCAAATCATAGAAAGTGAGAGTGTCAGTAGTCTTGTACTTAAGTCGCCATTGTGCCTTTTGTATTAAATTCGGATGCAATTTCTGTGTTTCATCGGCAATAAGAATGTCCAAGGGATACAATAAACCTGAAGTGAAGCATCGGAATCTAAAACTGGACTCACAGGAGAGGTTCAAATCATAGAAAGTTAGAGTGTCAGTCCTCTTTTACTTAAGTCGGAATTGTGCCTTTTGTATTAAATTCCGATGCGATTTCACTGTTTCATCGTCAATAAAAAGGTGCAAGGTATACAGTAAACCTGAAGTGAAGCATCGGAATCTAAAACTGGACTCACAGGAGAGGTTCAAATCATAGAAAGTGAGAGTGTCACTCCTCTTGTACTTGAGTCGGTATTGTGCCTTTTGTATTAAACTCGGATGCAATTTCTGTGTTTCATCGTCAATAAGAAGGTCCAAGGGATACAGTAAACCTGAAGTGAAGCATCGGAATCTAAAACTGGACTCACAGGAGAGGTTCAAATCATAGAAAGTTAGAGTGTTAGTCCTCTTTTATTTAAGTCGGCATTGTGGCTTTTGCATTAAATTCCGATGCAATTTCTATGTTTCATCGTCAATAAGATGGTGCAAGGTATACAGTAAACCTGAAGTGAAGCATCGGAATTTAAAACCGGACTCACAGGAGAGGTTCAAATCATAGAAAGAGAGAGTGTCAGTCCTCTTGTACTAAAGTTGGCATTGTGCCATTTGTATTAAATTCGGAGGCAATATCTGTGTTTCATAGTCAATAAGAAGTTCCAAGGAATACAGTAAAAATGAAGTGAAACATCGGAATCTAAAACTGGACTCACAGGAGAGGTTCAAATCATAGAAAGTAAGAGTGTCAGTCCTCTTGTACTTAAGTCGGCATTGTACCTTTTGTATTAAGTTTGGATCCAAACTCTGTGTTTCATCGTCAATAAAAGGGTCCAAATGATACAGTAAACCTGAAGTGAAACATCGGGATCTAAAACTGGACTCATAGGAGAGTTTCATATCATAGAAAGTGAGAGTGTCAGTCCTCTTGTAGTGAAGTCGGTATTGTGCATTTTGAATTTAATTCCGATGCAATTTCTGTGTTTCATCGTCAATAAGAAGGTGCAAGGTATGCAGTAAACCTGAAGTGAAGCATCGGAATCTGAAACTGGACTCACAGGGAGGTTCACATCATAGAAAGTGAGAGTGTCAGTAGTCTTGTACTTAAGTCGCCATTGTGCCTTTTGTATTAAATTCGGATGCAATTTCTGTGTTTCATCGTCAATAAGAAGTTCCAAGGGATACAGTAAACCTGAAGTGAAGCATCGGAATCTAAAACTGGACTCACAGGAGAGGTTCAAATCATAGAAATTTAGAATGTCAGTCCTCTTGTACTTAAGTCGGCATTGTGCCATTTGTATTAAAATCGGATGCAATTTCTGTGTTTCATCGTCAATAAGAAGGTCCAAGGGATACAGTAAACCTGAAGTGAAGCATCGGAATCTAAAACTGGACTCACAGGAGAGGTTCGAATCATAGAAAGATAGAGTGTTAGTCCTCTTTTATTTAAGTCGGCATTGTGGCTTTTGCATTAAATTCCGATGCAATTTCTATGTTTCATCGTCAATAAGAAGGTGCAAGGTATACAGTAAACCTGAAGTGAAGCATCGGAATTTAAAACCGGACTCACAGGAGAGTTTCAAATCATAGAAAGAGAGAGTGTCAGTCCTCTTGTACTAAAGTTGGCATTGTCTCATTTGTATTAAATTCGGAGGCAATTCCTGTGTTTCATAGTCAATAAGAAGGTCCAAGGAATACAGTAAACCTGAAGTGAAACATCGGAATAAAACAGGACTCACATGAGAGGTTCAAATCATAGAAAGTAAGAGTGTCAGTCCTCTGGTACTTATGTCGGCATTGTACCTTTTGTATTAAATTTGGATCCAAACTCTGTGTTTCATCGTCAATAAAAAGGTCCAAGGGATACAGTAAACCTGAAGTGAAGCATCGGGATCTAAAACTGGACTCATAGGAGAGGTTCAAATCATAGAAAGTGAGAGTGTCAGTCCTCTTGAATTTAAGTCGGTATTGTGCAAATTGAATTTAATTCCGATGCAATTTCTCTGTTTCATCGTCAATAAGAACGTGCAAGGTATGCAGTAAACCTGAAGTGAAGCATCGGAATCTGAAACTGGACTCACAGGAGAGGTTCACATTATAGAAAGTGAGAGTGTCAGTAGTCTTGTACTTAAGTCGCCATTGTGCCCTTTGTATTAAAATCGGATGCAATTTCTGTGTTTCATCGTCAATAAGAAGGTCCAAGGGATACAGTAAACCTGAAGTGAAGCTTCGGAATCTAAAACTGGACTCACAGGAGAGGTTCAAATCAAAGAAAGTTAGAGTGTCAGTCCTTTTGTACTTAAGTCGGCATTGTGACTTTTGTATTAAATTCGGATGCAAACTCTGTGTTTCATCGTCAATTAGAAGGTACAAGGGATACAGTAAACCTGAAGTGATGCATCGGAATCTGAAACTGGACTCACAGGAGAGGTTCAAATCCTAGAAGTGAGAGTGTCAGTCCTCTTGTAGTTAAGTCGGCATTGTGCCATTTGTATTAAATTCGGGTGCAATTTCTGTGTTTCATCGTCAATAAGAAGGTCCAAGGGATACAGTAAACCTGAAGTGAAGCATCGGAATCTAAAACTGGACTCACAGGAGAGGTTCAAATCATAGAAAGTGAGAGTGTCAGTAGTCTTGTACTTAAGTCGCCATTGTGCCTTTTGTATTAAAATCGGATGCAATTTCTGTTTTTCATCGTCAATAAGAAGGTCCAAGGGATACAGTAAACCTGAAGTGAAGCTTCGGAATCTAAAACTGGACTCACAGGAGAGGTTCAAATCAAAGAAAGTTAGAGTGTCGGTCCTTTTGTACTTAAGTCGCCATTGTGACTTTTGTATTAAATTCGGATGCAAACTATGTGTTTCATCGTCAATTAGAAGGTACAAGGGATACAGTAAACCTGAAGTGATGCATCGGAATCTGAAACTGGACTCACAGGAGAGGTTCAAATCCTAGAAGTGAGAGTGTCAGTCCTCTTGTAGTTAAGTCGACATTGTGCCATTTGTATTACATTCGGGTGCAACTTCTGTGTTTCATCGTCAATAAGAAGGTCCAAGGGATACAGTAAACCTGAAGTGAAGCATCGGAATCTAAAACTGGACTCACAGGAGAGGTTCAAATCATAGAAAGTTAGAGTGTCAGTCCTCTTGTTCTTAAGTCGGCTTCTGCCTTTTGTATTAATTTCGGATTCAAACTCTGTGTTTCATCGTCAATAAGAAGGTCCAAGGGATACAGTAAACCTGAAGTGAAGCATCTGAATCTAAAACTGGGCTCACAGGAGAGGTTCAAATCATAGAAAGTTAGAGTGTCGTTCCTCTTGTACTTAACTCTGCATTGTGATTTTTGAATTTAATTCCGATGCAATTTCTGTGTTTCATCGTCAATTAGAAGGTACAAGGGATACAGTAAACCTGAAGTGATGCATCGGAATCTGAAACTGGACTCACAGGAGAGGTTCAAATCCTCGAAGTGAGAGTGTCAGTCCTCTTGTAGTTAAGTCGGCATAGTGCCATTTGTATTAAATTCGGGTGCAATTTCTGTGTTTCATCGTCAATAAGAAGGTCCAAGCGATACAGTAAATCTGAAGTGGAGCATCGGAATCAAAAACTGGACTCACAGTAAAGGTTCAAGTAATAGAAAGTGAAAGTGTCAGACGTCTTGTACTTAAGTCGGCATTGTGGTATTTGTATTAAATTCGGATGCAATTTCTGTGTTTCATCGTCAATAAGAATGTCCAAGGGATACAATAAACCTGGATTGAAGCATCGGAATCTAAAACTGGACTCAAAGGAGAGGTTCAAATCATAGAAATTTAGAATGTCAGTACTCTTTTACTTAAGTCGGCATTGTGCCTTTTGTATTAAAATCGGAAGAAATTTCTGTGTTTCATCGTCAATAAGAAGGTGCAAGGTATACAGTAAACCTGAAGTGAAGCATCGGAAACTAAAACTGGACTCACAGGAGAGGTTCAAATCATAGAAAGTTAGGGTGTCAGTCCTCTTTTACTTAAGTCGGAATTGTGCCTTTTGTATTAAATTCCGATGCGATTTCACTGTTTCATCGTCAATAAGAAGGTCCAAGGGATACAGTAAACCTGAAGTGAACCATCGCAATCTAAAACTGGACTCACAGAAGAGGTTCAAATCATAGAAATTTAGAATGTCAGTCCTCTTGTAGTTAAGTCGGCATTGTGCCTTTTGTATTAAAATCGGATGCAATTTCTGTGTTTCATCGTCAATAAGAAGGTCCAAGGGATACAGTAAACCTGAAGTGAAGCATCGGAATCTAAAACTGGACTCACAGGAGAGGTTCAAATCATAGAAAGTTAGAGTGTTAGTCCTCTTTTATTTAAGTCGGTATTGTGGCTTTTGCATTAAATTCCGATGCAATTTCTATGTTTCATCGTCAATAAGATGGTGCAAGGTATACAGTAAACCTGAAGTGAAGCATCGGAATTTAAAACCGGACTCACAGGAGAGGTTCAAATCATAGAAAGAGAGAGTGTCAGTCCTCTTGTACTAAAGTTGGCATTGTGCCATTTGTATTAAATTCGGAGGCAATTTCTGTGTTTCATAGTCAATAAGAAGTTCCAAGGAATACAGTAAAAATGAAGTGAAACATCGGAATCTAAAACTGGACTCACAGGAGAGGTTCAAATCATAGAAAGTAAGAGTGTCAGTCCTCTTGTACTTAAGTCGGCATTGTACCTTTTGTATTAAATTTGGATCCAAACTCTGTGTTTCATCGTCAATAAAAGGGTCCAAATGATACAGTAAACCTGAAGTGAAACATCGGGATCTAAAACTGGACTCATAGGAGAGTTTCATATCATAGAAAGTGAGAGTGTCAGTCCTCTTGTAGTGAAGTCGGTATTGTGCATTTTGAATTTAATTCCGATGCAATTTCTGTGTTTCATCGTCAATAAGAAGGTGCAAGGTATGCAGTAAACCTGAAGTGAAGCATCGGAATCTGAAACTGGACTCACAGGAGAGGTTCACATTAAAGAAAGTGAGAGTGTCAGTAGTCTTGTACTTATGTCGCCATTGTGCCTTTTGTATTAAAATCGGATGCAATTTCTGTGTTTCATCGTCAATAAGAAGGTCCAAGGGATACAGTAAACCTGAAGTGAAGCTTCGGAATCTAAAACTGGACTCACAGGAGAGGTTCAAATCAAAGAAAGTTAGAGTGTCAGTCCTTTTGTACTTAAGTCGGCATTGTGACTTTTGTATTAAATTCGGATGCAAACTCTGTGTTTCATCGTCAATTAGAAGGTACAAGGGATACAGTAAACCTGAAGTGATGCATCGGAACCTGAAACTGGACTCACAGGAGAGGTTCAAATCCTAGAAGTGAGGGTGTCAGTCCTCTTGTAGTTAAGTCGGCATTGTGCCATTTGTATTAAATTCGGGTGCAATTTCTGTGTTTCATCGTCAATAAGAAGGTCCAAGGGATACAGTAAACCTGAAGTGAAGCATCGGAATCTAAAACTGGACTCACAGGAGAGGTTCAAATCATAGAAAGTGAGAGTGTCTGTAGTCTTGTACTTAAGTCGCCATTGTGCCTTTTGTATTAAAATCGGATGCAATTTCTGTGTTTCATCGTCAATAAGAAGGTCCAAGGGATACAGTAAACCTGAAGTGAAGCTTCGGAATCTAAAACTGGACTCACAGGAGAGGTTCAAATCAAAGAAAGTTAGAGTGTCAGTCCTTTTGTACTTAAGTCGGCATTGTGACTTTTGAATTAAATTCGGATGCAAACTCTGTGTTTTATCGTCAATTAGAAGGTACAAGGGATACAGTAAACCTGAAGTGATGCATCGGAATCTGAAACTGGACTCATAGGAGAGGTTCAAATCCTAGAAGTGAGAGTGTCAGTCCTCTTGTAGTTAAGTCGGCATTGTGCCATTTGTATTAAATTCGGGTGCAACTTCCGTGTTTCATCGTCAATAAGAAGGTCCAAGGGATACAGTAAACCTGAAGTGAAGCATCGGAATCTAAAACTGGACTCACAGGAGAGGTTCAAATCATAGAAAGTTAGAGTGTCAGTCCTCTTGTACTTAAGTCGGCTTGTGCCTTTTGTATTAATTTCGGATTCAAACTCTGTGTTTCATCGTCAATAAGAAGGTCCAAGGGATACAGTAAACCTGAAGTGAAGCATCTGAATCTAAAACTGGGCTCACAGGAGAGGTTCAAATCATAGAAAGTTAGAGTGTCGTTCCTCTTGTACTTAACTCTGCATCGTGATTTTTGAATGTAATTCCGATGCAATTTCTGTGTTTCATCGTCAGTAAGAAGGTCCAAGGGATACAGTAAACCTGGAATGAATAATTGGAATCTAAGACTGGACTCACAGGAGAGGTTCAAATCCTAGAAAGTGAGAGTGTCAGTCCTCTTGTAGTTAAGTCGGCATTGTGCCATTTGTATTAAATTCGGGTGCAATTTCTGTGTTTCATCGTCAATAAGAAGGTCCAAGCGATACAGTAAATCTGAAGTGAAGCATCGGAATCAAAAACTGGACTCACAGGAGGGGTTCAAATCATAGAAAGTTAGAGTGTTAGTCTTCTTTTATTTAAGTCGGCATTGTGGCTTTTGCATTAAATTCCGATGCAATTTCTATGTTTCATCGTCAATAAGAAGGTGCAAGGTATACAGTAAACCTGAAGTGAAGCATCGGAATTTAAAACCGGACTCACAGGAGAGGTTCAAATAATAGAAAGAGAGAGTGTCAGTCCTCTTGTACTTAAGTTGGCATTGTGCCATTTGTATTAAATTCGGATGCAATTCCAGTGTTTCATAGTCGATAAGAAGGTCCAAGGATTACAGTAAACCTGAAGTGAAACATCGGAATCTAAAACTGGACTCACAGGAGAGGTTCAAATCATAGAATGTAAGAGTGTCAGTCCTCTTGTACTTAAGTCGGCATTGTACCTTTTGTATTAAATTTGGATCCAAACTCTGTGTTTCATTGTCAATAAAAAGGTCCAAGGGATACAGTAAACCTGAAGTGAAGCATTGGGATCTAAAACTTGACTCATAGGAGAGGTTCAAATCATAGAAAGTGAGAGTGTCAGTCCTCTTGTAGTTAAGTCGGTATTGTGCATTTTGAATTTAATTCCGATGCAATTTCTGTGTTTCATCGTCAAAAAGAAGGTGCAAGGTATGCAGTAAACCTGAAGTGAAGCATCGGAATCTGAAACTGGACTCACAGGAGAGGTTCACATCATAGAAAGTGAGAGTGTCAGTAGTCTTGTACTTAAGTCGCCATTGTGCCTTTTGTATTAAATTCGGATGCAATTTCTGTGTTTCATCGTCAATAAGAACGTCCAAGGGATACAGTAAACCTGAAGTGAAGTTTCGGAATGTAAAACTGGACTCACAGGAGAGGTTCAAATCATATAAAGTTAGAGTGTCAGTCCTTCTGTACTTAAGTCGGCATTGTGACTTATGTATTAAATTCGGATGCAAACTCTGTGTTTCATCGTCAATTAGAAGGTACAAGGGATACAGTAAACCTGAAGTGATGCATCGGAATCTGAAACTGGACTCATAGGAGAGGTTCAAATCCTAGAAAGTGAGAGTGTCAGTCCTCTTGTACATAAGTCGGCATTGTGCCATTTGTATTAAATTCGGGTGCAATTTCTGTGTTTCATCGTCAATAAGAAGGTCCAAGGGATACAGTAAACCTGAAGTGAAGCATCGGAATCTAAAACTGGACTCACAAGAGAGGTTCAAATCATAGAAAGTTAGAGTGTCAGTCCTCTTGTACTTAAGTCGGCATTGTGCCTTTTGTATTAATTTCGGATGCAAACTCTGTGTTTCATCGTCAATAAGAAGGTCCAAGGGATACAGTAAACCTGAAGTGAAGCATCGGAATCTAAAACTGGACTCACAGGAGAGGTTCAAATGATAGAAAGTTAGAGAGTCGTTCCTCTTGTACTTAACTCTGCATTGTGATTTTTGAATTTAATTCCGATGCAATTTCTGTGTTTCATCGTCAGTAAGAAGGTCCAAGGGATACAGTAAACCTGGAATGAATAATTGGAATCTAAGACTGGACTCACAGGAGATGTTCAAATCATAGAAAATGAAAGTGTCAATCCTCTTTTACTTAAGTCGGCATTGTGCGTTTTGAATTTAATTCCGATGCAAATTCTGTGATTCATCGTCAATAAGAAGGTCCAAGCGATACAGTAAATCTGAAGTGAAGCATCGGTATCAAAAACTGGACTCACAGTAAAGGTTCAAGTCATAGAAAGTGAAAGTGTCAGTCCTCTTGTACTTAAGTCGGCATTGTGGCATTTGTGTTAAATTCGAATGCAATTTCTGTGTTTCATCGTCAATAAGAATGTCCAAGGGATACAATAAACCTGAAGTGAAACATCGGAATCTAAAACTGGACTCACAGGAGAGGTTCAAATCATAGAAAGTTAGAGTGTCTGTCCTCTTTTACTTAAGTCGGCATTGTGCCTTTTGTATTAAATTCCGATGCAATTTCTCTATTTCATCGTCAATAAAAAGGTGCAAGGTATACAGTAAACCTGAAGTGAAGCATCATAATCTAAAACTGGACTCACAGGAGAGGTTCAAATCATAGAAAGTGAGAGTGTCAGTCCTCTTCTACTTAGGTCGGCATTGTGCCTTTTGAATTTAATTCCGATGCAATTTCTGTGTTTCATCGTCAATAAGAAGGTCCAAGGGATACAGTAAACCTGAAGTGAAGCATCGGAGTCTAAAACTGGACTCACAGGAGAGATTCAAATCATTGAAAGTTAGAGTGTCACTCCTCTTGTACTTGAGTCAGTATTGTGCCTTTTGTATTAAATTCGGATGCAATGTCTGTGTTTCATCGTCAATAAGAAGGTCCAAGGTATACAGTAAACCTGAAGTGAAGCATCGGAATCTAAAACTGCACTCGCAGGAGAGGTTCAAATCATAGAATGTTAGAGTGTCAGTCCTCTTGTACTTAAGTTGGCATTGTGCCATTTGTATTAAATTCGGATGCAATTTCTGTGTTTCATCGTCAATAAGAAGGTCCAAGGGATACAGTAAACCTGAAGTGAAGCATCGGAATCTAAAACTGGACTCACCGGAGAGGTTCAAATCATAGAAAGTTAGAGTGTTAGTCTTCTTTTATTTAAGTCGGCATTGTGGCCTTTGCATTACATTCCGATGCAATTTCTATGTTTCATCGTCAATAAGAAGGTGCAAAGTATACAGTAAACCTGAAGTGAAGCATCAGAATTTAAAACCGGACTCACAGGAGAGGTCCAAATAATAGAAAGAGCGAGTGTCAGTCCTCTTGTACTTAAGTTGGCATTGTGCCATTTGTATTAAATTCGGATGCAATTCCTGTGTTTCATAGTCGATAAGAAGGTCCAAGGATTACAGTTAACCTGAAGTGAAACATCGGAATCTAAAACTGGACTCACAGGAGAGGTTCAAATCATAGAATGAAAGAGTGTCAGTCCTCTTGTACTTAAGTCGGCATTGTACCTTTTGTATTAAATTTGGATCCAAACTCTGTGTTTCATCGTCAATAAAAAGGTCCAAGGGATACATTAAACCTGAAGTGTAGCATCGGGATCTAAAACTGGACTCATAGGAGAGGTTCAAATCATAGAAAGTGAGAGTGTCAGTCCTCTTGTAGTTAAGTCGGTATTGTGCATTTTGAATTTAATTCCGATGCAATTTCTGTGTTTCATCGTCAATAAGAAGGTCCAAGGAATACAGTAAACCTAAAGTGAAGCATCGGAATCTAAAACTGGACTCACAGGAGAGGTTCAAATCATAGAAAGTTAGAGTGTCAGTCCTCTTGTACTTAAGTCGGCATTGTGCCTTTTGTATTAATTTCGGTTGCAAACTCTGTGTTTCATCGTCAATAAGAAGGTCCAAGGGATACAGTAAACCTGAAGTGAAGCATCGGAATCTAAAACTGGGCTCACAGGAGAGGTTCAAATCATATAAAGTTAGAGTGTCGTTCCTCTTGTACTTAACTCTGCATTGTGATTTTTAATTTAATTCCGATGCAATTTCTGTGTTTCATCGTCAGTAAGAAGGTCCAAGGGATACAGTAAACCTGGAATGAATAATTGGAATCTAAGACTGGACTCACAGGAGAGGTTCAAATCCTAGAAAGTGAGAGTGTCAGTCCTCTTGTAGTTAAGTCGGCATTGTGCCATTTGTATTAAAATCGGGTGCAATTTCTGTGTTTCATCGTCAATAAGAAGGTCCAAGCGATACAGTAAATCTGAAGTGAAGCATCGGAATCAAAAACTGGACTCACAGTAAAGGTTCAAGTAATAGAAAGTGAAAGTGTCAGACGTCTTGTACTTAAGTCGGCATTGTGGTATTTGTATTAAATTCGGATGCAATTTCTGTGTTTCACCGTCAATAAGAATGTCCAAGGGATACAATAAACCTGAAGTGAAGCATCGGAATCTAAAACTGGACTCACAGGAGAGGTTCCAATCATAGAAAACTAGAGTGTCAGTCCTCTTCTACTTAGGTCGGCATTGTGCCTTTTGAATTTAATTCCGATGCAATTTCTGTGTTTCATCGTCAATAAGAAGGTCCAAGGGATACAGTAAACCTGAAGTGAAGCATCGGAGTCTAAAACTGGACTCACAGGAGAGATTCAAATCATTGAAAGTTAGAGTGTCACTCCTCTTGTACTTGAGTCGGTATTGTGCCTTTTGTATTAATTTCGGATGCAATGTCTGTGTTTCATCGTCAATAAGAAGGTCCAAGAGATACAGTAAACCTTAAGTGAAGCATCGGAATCTAAAACTGCACTCGCAGGAAAGGTTCAAATCATAGAATTTTTGAGTGTCAGTCCTCTTTTACTTAAGTCGGCATTGTGCCTATTGTATTAAATTCGGATGCAATTTCTGTGTTTCATTGTCAATAAGAAGGTCCAAGGGATACAGTAAACCTGAAGTTAAGCATCGGAATCTAAAACTGGACTCACAGGAGAGGTTCAAATCATAGAAAGTGAGAGTGTCAGTCCTCTTGTACTTAAGTCTACATTCTGCCATTTGTAGTAAATTCGGATGCAATTTTTGTGTTTCATCGTCAATAAGAAGGTCCAAGGGATACAGTAAACCTGAAGTGAAGCAATGGGATCTAAAACTTGACTCATAGGAGAGGTTCAAATCATAGAAAGTGAGAGTGTTAGTCTCCTTTTATTTAAGTCGGCATTGTGGCTTTTGCATTAAATTCCGATGCAATTTCTATGTTTCATCGTCAATAAGAAGGTGCAAGGTATACAGTAAACCTGAAGTGAAGCATCGGAATTTAAAACCGGACTCACAGGAGAGGTTCGAATAATAGAAAGAGAGAGTGTCAGTCCTCTTGTACTTAAGTTGGCATTGTGCCATTTGTATTAAATTCGGATGCAATTCCTGTGTTTCATAGTCGATAAGAAGGTCCAAGGATTACAGTAAACCTGAAGTGAAACATCGGAATCTAAAACTGGACTCACAGGAGAGGTTCAAATCATAGAATGTAAGAGTGTCAGTCCTCTGGTACTTAAGTCGGCATTGTACCTTTTGTATTAAATTTGGATCCAAACTCTGTGTTTCATCGTCAATAAAAAGGTCCAAGGGATACAGTAAACCTGAAGTGAAGCATTGGGATCTAAAACTTGACTCATAGGAGAGGTTCAAATCATAGAAAGTGAGAGTGTCAGTCCTCTTGTAGTTAAGTCGGTATTGTGCATTTTGAATTTAATTAGGATGCAATTTCTGTGTTTCATCGTCAATAAGAAGGTGCAAGGTATGCAGTAAACCTGAAGTGAAGCATCGGAATCTGAAACTGGACTCACAGGAGAGGTTCACATCATAGAAAGTGAGAGTGTCAGTAGTCTTGTACTTAAGTCGCCATTGTGCCTTTTGTATTAAATTCGGATGCAATTTCTGTGTTTCATCGTCAATAAGAACGTCCAAGGGATACAGTAAACCTGAAGTGAAGTTTCGGAATGTAAAACTGGACTCACAGGAGAGGTTCAAATCATAGAAAGTTAGAGTGTCAGTCCTTCTGTACTTAAGTCGGCATTGTGACTTTTGTATTAAATTCGGATGCAAACTCTGTGTTTCATCGACAATTAGAAGGTCCAAGGAATACAGTAAACCTAAAGTGAAGCATCGGAATCTAAAACTGGACTCACAGGAGAGGTTCAAATCATAGAAAGTTAGAGTGTCAGTCCTCTTGTACTTAAGTCGGCATTGTGCCTTTTGTATTAATTTCGATTGCAAACTCTGTGTTTCATCGTCAATAAGAAGGTCCAAGGGATACAGTAAACCTGAAGTGAAGCATCGGAATCTAAAACTGGGCTCACAGGAGAGGTTCAAATCATATAAAGTTAGAGTGTCGTTCCTCTTGTACTTAACTCTGCATTGTGATTTTTAATTTAATTCCGATGCAATTTCTGTGTTTCATCGTCAGTAAGAAGGTCCAAGGGATACAGTAAACCTGGAATGAATAATTGGAATCTAAGACTGGACTCACAGGAGAGGTTCAAATCCTAGAAAGTGAGAGTGTCAGTCCTCTTGTAGTTAAGTCGGCATTGTGCCATTTGTATTCAAATCGGGTGCAATTTCTGTGTTTCATCGTCAATAAGAAGGTCCAAGCGATACAGTAAATCTGAAGTGAAGCATCGGAATCAAAAACTGGACTCACAGTAAAGGTTCAAGTAATAGAAAGTGAAAGTGTCAGACGTCTTGTACTTAAGTCGGCATTGTGGTATTTGTATTAAATTCGGATGCAATTTCTGTGTTTCACCGTCAATAAGAATGTCCAAGGGATACAATAAACCTGAAGTGAAGCATCGGAATCTAAAACTGGACTCACAGGAGAGGTTCCAATCATAGAAAACTAGAGTGTCAGTCCTCTTCTACTTAGGTCGGCATTGTGCCTTTTGAATTTAATTCCGATGCAATTTCTGTGTTTCATCGTCAATAAGAAGGTCCAAGGGATACAGTAAACCTGAAGTGAAGCATCGGAGTCTAAAACTGGAGTCACAGGAGAGATTCAAATCATTGAAAGTTAGAGTGTCACTCCTCTTGTACTTGAGTCGGTATTGTGCCTTTTGTATTAATTTCGGATGCAATGTCTGTGTTTCATCGTCAATAAGAAGGTCCAAGAGATACAGTAAACCTTAAGTGAAGCATCGGAATCTAAAACTGCACTCGCAGGAAAGGTTCAAATCATAGAATTTTTGAGTGTCAGTCCTCTTTTACTTAAGTCGGCATTGTGCCTATTGTATTAAATTCGGATGCAATTTCTGTGTTACATTGTCAATAAGAAGGTCCAAGGGATACAGTAAACCTGAAGTTAAGCATCGGAATCTAAAACTGGACTCACAGGAGAGGTTCAAATCATAGAAAGTGAGAGTGTCAGTCCTCTTGTACTTAAGTCTACATTCTGCCATTTGTATTAAATTCGGATGCAATTTTTGTGTTTCATCGTCAATAAGAAGGTCCAAGGGATACAGTAAACCTGAAGTGAAGCATTGGGATCTAAAACTTGACTCATAGGAGAGGTTCAAATCATAGAAAGTGAGAGTGTTAGTCTCCTTTTATTTAAGTCGGCATTGTGGCTTTTGCATTAAATTCCGATGCAATTTCTATGTTTCATCGTCAATAAGAAGGTGCAAGGTATACAGTAAACCTGAAGTGAAGCATCGGAATTTAAAACCGGACTCACAGGAGAGGTTCGAATAATAGAAAGAGAGAGTGTCAGTCCTCTTGTACTTAAGTTGGCATTGTGCCATTTGTATTAAATTCGGATGCAATTCCTGTGTTTCATAGTCGATAAGAAGGTCCAAGGATTACAGTAAACCTGAAGTGAAACATCGGAATCTAAAACTGGACTCACAGGAGAGGTTCAAATCATAGAATGTAAGAGTGTCAGTCCTCTGGTACTTAAGTCGGCATTGTACCTTTTGTATTAAATTTGGATCCAAACTCTGTGTTTCATCGTCAATAAAAAGGTCCAAGGGATACAGTAAACCTGAAGTGAAGCATTGGGATCTAAAACTTGACTCATAGGAGAGGTTCAAATCATAGAAAGTGAGAGTGTCAGCCCTCTTGTAGTTAAGTCGGTATTGTGCATTTTGAATTTAATTAGGATGCAATTTCTGTGTTTCATCGTCAATAAGAAGGTGCAAGGTATGCAGTAAACCTGAAGTGAAGCATCGGAATCTGAAACTGGACTCACAGGAGAGGTTCACATCATAGAAAGTGAGAGTGTCAGTAGTCTTGTACTTAAGTCGCCATTGTGCCTTTTGTATTAAATTCGGATGCAATTTCTGTGTTTCATCGTCAATAAGAACGTCCAAGGGATACAGTAAACCTGAAGTGAAGTTTCGGAATGTAAAACTGGACTCACAGGAGATGTTCAAATCATAGAAAGTTAGAGTGTCAGTCCTTCTGTACTTAAGTCGGCATTGTGACTTTTGTATTAAATTCGGATGCAAACTCTGTGTTTCATCGACAATTAGAAGGTCCAAGGAATACAGTAAACCTAAAGTGAAGCATCGGAATCTAAAACTGGACTCACAGGAGAGGTTCAAATCATAGAAAGTTAGAGTGTCAGTCCTCTTGTACTTAAGTCGGCATTGTGCCTTTTGTATTAATTTCGGTTGCAAACTCTGTGTTTCATCGTCAATAAGAAGGTCCAAGGGATACAGTAAACCTGAAGTGAAGCATCGGAATCTAAAACTGGGCTCACAGGAGAGGTTCAAATCATATAAAGTTAGAGTGTCGTTCCTCTTGTACTTAACTCTGCATTGTGATTTTTAATTTAATTCCGATGCAATTTCTGTGTTTCATCGTCAGTAAGAAGGTCCAAGGGATACAGTAAACCTGGAATGAATAATTGGAATCTAAGACTGGACTCACAGGAGAGGTTCAAATCCTAGAAAGTGAGAGTGTCAGTCCTCTTGTAGTTAAGTCGGCATTGTGCCATTTGTATTAAAATCGGGTGCAATTTCTGTGTTTCATCGTCAATAAGAAGGTCCAAGCGATACAGTAAATCTGAAGTGAAGCATCGGAATCAAAAACTGGACTCACAGTAAAGGTTCAAGTAATAGAAAGTGAAAGTGTCAGACGTCTTGTACTTAAGTCGGCATTGTGGTATTTGTATTAAATTCGGATGCAATTTCTGTGTTTCACCGTCAATAAGAATGTCCAAGGGATACAATAAACCTGAAGTGAAGCATCGGAATCTAAAACTGGACTCACAGGAGAGGTTCCAATCATAGAAAACTAGAGTGTCAGTCCTCTTCTACTTAGGTCGGCATTGTGCCTTTTGAATTTAATTCCGATGCAATTTCTGTGTTTCATCGTCAATAAGAAGGTCCAAGGGATACAGTAAACCTGAAGTGAAGCATCGGAGCCTAAACTGGACTCACAGGAAAGATTCACATCATTGAAAGTTAGAGTGTCACTCCTCTTGTACTTGAGTCGGTATTGTGCCTTTTGTATTAATTTCGGATGCAATGTCTGTGTTTCATCGTCAATAAGAAGGTCCAAGAGATACAGTAAACCTTAAGTGAAGCATCGGAATCTAAAACTGCACTGGCAGGAAAGGTTCAAATCATAGAATTTTTGAGTGTCAGTCCTCTTTTACTTAAGTCGGCATTGTGCCTATTGTATTAAATTCGGATGCAATTTCTGTGTTTCATTGTCAATAAGAAGGTCCAAGGGATACAGTAAACCTGAAGTTAAGCATCGGAATCTAAAACTGGACTCACAGGAGAGGTTCAAATCATAGAAAGTGAGAGTGTCAGTCCTCTTGTACTTAAGTCTACATTCTGCCATTTGTATTAAATTCGGATGCAATTTTTGTGTTTCATCGTCAATAAGAAGGTCCAAGGGATACAGTAAACCTGAAGTGAAGCATTGGGATCTAAAACTTGACTCATGGGAGAGGTTCAAATCATAGAAAGTGAGAGTGTTAGTCTCCTTTTATTTAAGTCGGCATTGTGGCTTTTGCATTAAATTCCGATGCAATTTCTATGTTTCATCGTCAATAAGAAGGTGCAAGGTATACAGTAAACCTGAAGTGAAGCATCGGAATTTAAAACCGGACTCACAGGAGAGGTTCGAATAATAGAAAGAGAGAGTGTCAGTCCTCTTGTACTTAAGTTGGCATTGTGCCATTTGTATTAAATTCGGATGCAATTCCTGTGTTTCATAGTCGATAAGAAGGTCCAAGGATTACAGTAAACCTGAAGTGAAACATCGGAATCTAAAACTGGACTCACAGGAGAGGTTCAAATCATAGAATGTAAGAGTGTCAGTCCTCTGGTACTTAAGTCGGCATTGTACCTTTTGTATTAAATTTGGATCCAAACTCTGTGTTTCATCGTCAATAAAAAGGTCCAAGGGATACAGTAAACCTGAAGTGAAGCATTGGGATCTAAAACTTGACTCATAGGAGAGGTTCAAATCATAGAAAGTGAGAGTGTCAGTCCTCTTGTAGTTAAGTCGGTATTGTGCATTTTGAATTTAATTAGGATGCAATTTCTGTGTTTCATCGTCAATAAGAAGGTGCAAGGTATGCAGTAAACCTGAAGTGAAGCATCGGAATCCGAAACTGGACTCACAGGAGAGGTTCACATCATAGAAAGTGAGAGTGTCAGTAGTCTTGTACTTAAGTCGCCATTGTGCCTTTTGTATTAAATTCGGATGCAATTTCTGTGTTTCATCGTCAATAAGAACGTCCAAGGGATACAGTAAACCTGAAGTGAAGTTTCGGAATGTAAAACTGGACTCACAGGAGAGGTTCAAATCATAGAAAGTTAGAGTGTCAGTCCTTCTGTACTTAAGTCGGCATTGTGACTTTTGTATTAAATTCGGATGCAAACTCTGTGTTTCATCGACAATTAGAAGGTACAAGGGATACAGTAAACCTGAAGTGATGCATCGGAATCAGAAACTTGACTCACAGGAGAGGTTCAAATCCTAGAAAGTGAGAGTGTCAGTCCTCTTGTACATAAGTCGGCATTGTGCCATTTGTATTAAATTCGGGTGCAATTTCTGTGTTTCATCGTCAATAAGAAGGTCCAAGGGATACAGTAAACCTGAAGTGAAGCATCGGAATCTAAAACTGGACTCACAAGAGAGGTTCAAATCATAGAAAATTAGAGTGTCAGTCCTCTTGTACTTAACTCGGCATTGTGCCTTTTGTATTAATTTCGGATGCAAACTCTGTGTTTCATCGTCAATAAGAAGGTCTAAGGGATACAGTAAACCTGAAGTGAAGCATCGGAATCTAAAACTGGACTCACAGGAGAGGTTCAAATCATAGAAAGTTAGAGTGTCGTTCCTCTTGTACTTAACTCTGCATTGTGATTTTTGAATTTAATTCCGATGCAATTTCTCTATTTCATCGTCAATAAAAAGGTGCAAGGTATACAGTAAACCTGAAGTGAAGCATCGGAATCTAAAACTGGACTCACAGGAGAGGTTCAAATCATAGAAAGTGAGAGTGTCAGTCCTCTTCTACTTAGGTCGGCATTGTGCCTTTTGAATTTAATTCCGATGCAGTTTCTGTGTTTCATCGTCAATAAGAAGGTCCAAGGGATACAGTATACCTGAAGTGTAGCATCGGAGTCTAAAACTGGACTCACAGGAGAGATTCAAATCATTGAAAGTTAGAGTGTCACTCCTCTTGTACTTGAGTCAGTATTGTGCCTTTTGTATTAAATTCGGATGCAATGTCTGTGTTTCATCGTCAATAAGAAGGTCCAAGGGATACAGTAAACCTGAAGTGAAGCATCGGAATCTAAAACTGCACTCGCAGGAGAGGTTCAAATCATAGAATGTTAGAGTGTCAGTCCTCTTGTACTTAAGTTGGCATTGTGCCATTTGTATTAAATTCGGATGCAATTTCTGTGTTTCATCGTCAATAAGAAGGTCCAAGGGATACAGCAAACCTGAAGTGAAGCATCGGAATCTAAAACTGGACTCACAGGAGAGGTTCAATTCATAGAAAGTTAGAGTGTTAGTCTTCTTTTATTTAAGTCGGCATTGTGGCCTTTGCATTAAATTCCGATGCAATTTCTATGTTTCATCGTCAATAAGAAGGTGCAAAGTATACAGTAAACCTGAAGTGAAGCATCGGAATTTAAAACCGGACTCACAGGAGAGGTTCAAATAATAGAAAGAGAGAGTGTCAGTCCTCTTGTACTTAAGTTGGCATTGTGCCATTTGTATTAAATTCGGATGCAATTCCTGTGTTTCATAGTCGATAAGAAGGTCCAAGGAATACAGTAAACCTGAAGTGAAACATCGGAATCCTAAACTGGACTCACACGAGAGGTTCAAATCATAGAATGAAAGAGTGTCAGTCCTCTTGTACTTAAGTCGGCATTGTACCTTTTGTATTAAATTTGGATCCAAACTCTGTGTTTCATCGTCAATAAAAAGGTCCAAGGGATACAGTAAACCTGAAGTGAAGCATCGGAGTCTAAAACTGGACTCACAGGAGAGATTCAAATCATTGAACGTTAGAGTGTCACTCCTCTTGTACTTGAGTCAGTATTGTGCCTTTTGTATTAAATTCGGATGCAATGTCTGTGTTTCATCGTCAATAAGAAGGTCCAAGGGATACAGTAAACCTGAAGTGAAGCATCGGAATCTAAAACTGGACTCACAGGAGAGGTTCAAATCATAGAAATTTGGAATGTCAATCCTCTTGTACTTAAGTCGGCATTGTGCCTTTTGTATTAAAATCGGATGCAATTTCTGTGTTTCATCGTCAATAAGAAGGTCCAAGGGATACAGTAAACCTGGAGTGAAGCATCGGAATCTAAAACTGGACTCACAGAAGAGGTTCAAATCATAGAAAGTTAGAGTGTTAGTCCTCTTTTATTTATGTCGGCATTGTTGCTTTTGCATTAAATTCCGATGCAATTTCTATGTTTCATCGTTAATATGAAGGTGCAAGGTATACAGTAAACCTGAAGTGAAGCATCGGAAATTAAAACCGGACTCACAGGAGAGGTTCAAATCATAGAAAGGGAGAGTGTCAGTCCTCTTGTACTAAAGTTGGCATTGTGCCATTTGTATTAAATTCGGAGGCAATTCCTGTGTTTCGTAGTCAATAACAAGGTCCAAGGAATACAGTAAACCTGAAGTGAAACATCGGAATCTAAAACTGGACTCACTGGAGAGGTTCAAATCATAGAAAGTAAGAGTGTCAGTCCTCTTGTACTCAAGTCGGCATTGTACCTTTTGTATTAAATTTGGATGCAAACTCTGTGTTTCATCGTCAATAAAAAGGTCCAAGGGCTACAGTAAACCTGAAGTGAAGCATCGGGATCTAAAACTGGACTCATAGGAGAGGTTCAAATCATAGAAAGTGAGAGTGTCAGTCCTCTTGTAGTTAAGTCGGTATTGTGCATTTTGAATTTAATTCCGATGCAATTTGTGTGTTTCATCGTCAATAAGAAGGTGCAAGGTATGCAGTAAACCTGAAGTGAAGCATCGGAATCTGAAACTGGACTCACAGGAGAGGTTCAAATCATAGAAATTTTGAGTGTCGTTCCTCTTGTACTTAACTCTGCATTGTGATTTTTGAATTTAATTCCGATGCAATTTCTGTGTTTCATCGTCAGTATGAAGGTCCAAGGGATACAGTAAACCTGGAATGAATAATTGGAATCTAAGACTGGACTCACAGGAGATGTTCAAATCATAGAAAATGAGAGTGTCAGTCCTCTTTTACTTAAGTCGGCATTGTGCGTTTTGAATTTAATTCCGATGCAATTTCTGTGTTTCATCGTCAATAAGAAGGTCCAAGGGATACAGTAAACCTGAAGTGAAGCATCGGAGTCTAAAACTGCACTCCCAGGAGAGGTTCAAATCATAGAATGTTAGAGTGTCAGTCCTCTTTTACTTAAGTCGGCATTGAGCCTTTTGTATTAAATTCGGATGCAATTTCTGTGTTTCATCGTCAATAAGAAGGTCCAAGGGATACAGTATACCTGAAGTGAAGCATCGGAATCTAAAACTGGACTCACAGGAGAGATTCAAATCATAGAAAGTTAGAGGGTTAGTCCTCTTTTATTTAAGTCGGCATTGTTGCTTTTGCATTAAATTCCGAAGCAATTTCTATGTTTCATCGTCAATAAGTAGGTGCAAGGTATACAGTAAACCTGAAGTGAAGCATCGGAATTTAAAACCGGACTCACAGGAGAGGTTCAAATAATAGAAAGAGAGAGTGTCAGTCCTCTTGTACTTAAGTTGGCATTGTGCCATTTGTATTAAATTTGGATGCAATTCCTGTGTTTCATAGTCAATAAGAAGGTCCAAGGAATACAGTAAACCTGAAGTGAAACATCGGAATCTAAAACTGGACTCACAGGACAGGTTCAAATCATAGAATGTAAGAGTGTCAGTCCTCTTGTACTTAAGTCGGCATTGTACCTTTTGTATTAAATTTGGATCCAAACTCTGTGTTTCATGGTCAATAAAAAGGTCCAAGGGATACAGTAAACCGTATGTGAAGCATCGGGATCTAAAACTGGACTCATAGGAGAGGTACAAATCATAGAAAGTGAGAGTGTCAGTCCTCTTGTAGTTAAGTCGGTATTGTGCATTTTGAATTTAATTCTGATGCAATTTCTGTGTTTCATCGTCAATAAGAAGGTACAATATATGCAGTAAACCTGAAGTGAAGCATCGGAATCTGAAACTGGTCTCACAGGAGAGGTTCACATCATAGAAAGTGAGAGTGTCAGTTGTCTTGTACTTAAGTCGCCATTGTGCCTTTTGTATTAAATTCGGAGGCAATTTCTGTGTTTCATCGTCAATAAGAAGGTCCAAGGGATACAGTAAACCTGAAGTGAAGCTTCGGAATCTAAAACTGGACTCACAGGAGAGGTTCAAATCATAGAAAGTTAGAGTGTCAGTCCTTTTGTACTTAAGTCGGCATTGTGACTTTTGTATTAAATTCGGATGCAAACTCTGTGTTTCATCGTCAATTAGAAGGTACAAGGGATACAGTAAACCTGAAGTGATGCATCGGAATCTGAAACTGGACTCACAGGAGAGGTTCAAATCATAGAATGTTAGAGTGTCAGTCCTCTTTTACTTAAGTCGGCATTGAGCCTTTTGTATTAAATTCGGATGCAATTTCTGTGTTTCATCGTCAATAAGAAGGTCCAAGGGATACAGTATACCTGAAGTGAAGCATCGGAATCTAAAACTGGACTCACAGGAGAGGTTCAAATCATAGAAAGTTAGAGGGTCAGTCCTCTTCTACTTAGGTCGGCATTGTGCCTTTTGAATTTAATTCCGATGCAATTTCTGGGTTTCATCGTCAATAAGAAGGTCCAAAGGATACAGAAAACCTGAAGTCAAGCATCGGAATCTAATACTGAACTCACAGGAGAGATTCAAATCATAGAAAGCTAGAGTGTCCCTCCTCTTGTACTTAAGTCGCTATCGTGCATTTTGTATTAAATTCGGATGCAATTTCTGTGTTTCATCATCAATAAGAAGGTCCAAGGGATACAGTAAACCTTAAGTAAAGCATCGGAATCTAAAACTGGACTCACAGGAGAGGTTCAAATCACAGAAAGTTAGAGTGTCAGTCCTCTTGTACTTAAGTCGGCATTGTGCCTTTTGTATTAATTTCGGATGCAAACTCTGTGTTTAATCGTCAATAAGAAGGTCCAAGGGATACAGTAAGCCTGAAGTGAAGCATCGGAATCTAAAACTGGACTCACAGGAGAGGTTCAAATAATAGAATGTTAGAGTGTCATTCCTCTTGTACTTAACCCTGCATTGTGATTTTTGAATTTAATTCCGATGCAATTTCTGTGTTTCATCGTCAATAAGAAGGTCCAAGGGATACAGTAAACCTGGAATGAAGCATTGGAATCTAAGACTGGATTCACAGGAGAGGTTCAAATCATAGAAAATGAGAGTGTCAGTCCTCTTTTACTTAAGTCGGCATTGTGCGTTTTGAATTTAATTCCGATGCAAATTCTGTGTTTCATTGTGAATAAGAACGTCCAAGGGATACAGTAAACCTGAAGTGAAGCATCGGAATCGAAAACTGGACTCACAGGAAAGATTCAAATCATAGAAAGTGAGAGTGTCACTCCTCTTGTACTTAAGTCGGCATTGTGGAATTTGTATTAAATTCGGATGCAATTTCTGTGTTTCATCGTCAATAAGAATGTCCAAGGGATACAATAAACCTGAAGTGATGCATCGGAATCTAAAACTGGACTCACGGGAGTGGTTCAAATCATAGAAAGTTAGAGTGGCAGTCCTCTTGTACTTAAGTCGGCATTGTGCCTTTTGTATTAAGTTCCGATGTAATATCTGTGTTTCATCGTCAATAAGAAGGTCCAAGGGATACAGTAAAGCTGATGTGAAGCATCGGAATCTAAAACTGGACTCACAGGAGAGGTTCAAATCATAGAAAGTTAGAATGTTAGTCCTCTTGTACTTAAGTCGGGATTGTGCCTTTTGTATTAATTTCGGATGCAAACTCTGTGTTTAATCGTAAATAAGAAGGTCCAAGGGATACAGTAAGCCTGAAGTGAAGCATCGGAATCTAAAACTGGACTCACAGGAGAGGTTCAAATCATAGAAAGTTAGAGTGTCATTCCTCTTGTACTTAACTCTGCATTGTGATTTTTGAATTTAATTCCGATGCAATTTCTGTGTTTCATCGTCAATAAGAAGGTCCAAGGGATACAGTAAACCTGGAATGAAGCATTGGAATCTAAGACTGGACTCACAGGAGTGGTTCAAATCATAGAAAATGAGAGTGTCAGTCCTCTTTTACTTAAGTCGGCATTGTGCGTTTTGAATTTAATTCCGATGCAAATTCTGTGTTTCAACGTGAATAAGAAGGTCCAAGGGATACAGTAAACCTGAAGTGAAGCATCGGAATCGAAAACTGGACTCACAGGAAAGATTCAAATCATAGAAAGTGAGAGTGTCACTCCTCTTGTACTTAAGTCGGCATTGTGGAATTTGTATTAAATTCGGATGCAATTTCTGTGTTTCATCGTCAATAAGAATGTCCAAGGGATACAATAAACCAGAAGTGATGCATCGGAATCTAAAACTGGACTCACAGGAGAGGTTCAAATCATAGAAAGTTAGAGTGGCAGTCCTCTTTTACTTAAGTCGGCATTGTGCCTTTTGTATTAAATTCCGTTGCAATTTCTATGTTTCATCGTCATAAAATGGTGCAAGGTATACAGTAAACCTGAAGTGAAGCATCGGAATCTAAAACTGGACTCACAGGAGAGGTTCAAATCATAGAAAGTGAGAGTGTCAGTCCTCTTCTACTTAGGTCGGCATTGTGCCTTTTGAATTTAATTCCGATGCAATCTCTGTGTTTCATCGTCAATAAGAAGGTCCAAAGGATACAGTAAACCTGAAGGGAAGTATCAGAATCAAAAACTGGACTCACAGGAGAGATTCAAATCATAGAATGTTAGAGTGTCAATACTCTTGTACTTAAGTCGGTATTGTGCCATTTGTATTAAACTCGGATGCAATTTCTGTGTTTTATCGTCAATAAGGAGGTCCAAAGGGATACAGTAAACATTAAGTGAAGCATCGGAATCTAAAACTGGACTCGCAGGGGAGGTTCAAATCATAGAATGTCAGAGTGTCAGTCCTCTTTTACTTAAGTCGGCATTGTGCCTTTTGTATTAAGTTCCGATGTAATATCTGTGTTTCATCGTCAATAAGAAGGTCCTAGGGATACAGTAAAGCTGAAGTGAAGCATCGGAATCTAAAACTGGACTCACAGGAGAGGTTCAAATCATAGAAAGTTAGAGTGTCAGTCCTCTTTTACTTAAGTCAGCATTGTGCCTTTTGTATTAAATTCCGATGCAATTTCTATGTTTCATCGTCAATAAGAAAGTGCAAGGTATACAGTAAACCTGAATTGAAGCATCGGAATTTAAATCCGGTCTCACAGGAGAGGTTCAAATCAAAGAAAGTGAGAGTGGCAGTCCTCTTGTTCTTAAGTCGGCATTGTGCCATTTGTATTAAATTCGGATGCGATTTCTGTGTTTTATCGTCAATAAGAAGGTCCAAGGGATACAGTAAACCTGAAGTGAAGCATCGGAATCTAAATCTGACCTCACAGTAGAGGTTCTAATCATAGAAAGTAAGTGTGTCAGCCCTCTTGTACTTAAGTCGGCATTGTGCCTTTTGTATTAAATTCGGATGCAATTTCTGTGTTTCATCGTCAATAAGAAGGTCCAAGGGATGCAGTAAACCTGAGGGGAAGCATCGGAATCTAAAACTGGACTCACAGGAGAGGTTCAAATCATAGAAAGTGATAGTGTCAGTCGTCTTTTACTTAATTCGGCATTGTGCGTTTTGAATTTAAATCCGATGCAATTTCTGTGTTTCATCGTCAATAAGAAAGTCCAAGGGATACGGTAAACCTGAAGTGAAGCATCGGAATCTAAAACTGGACTCACAGGAGATGTTCAAACCATCGAAAGTGAGATTGTCAGTCCTCTTGTACTTAAGTCGCCATTGTGATTTTTGTATTAAATTCGGATGCAATTTCTGTGTTTCATCGTCAATAAGAAGGTCCAAATTATACAGTAAACCTGAAGTGAAGTATCGGAATCAAAAACTGGACTCACAGAAGAGATTCAAATCATAGAATGTTAGAGTGTCAATACTCTTGTACTTAAGTCGGTATTGTGCCATTTGTATTAATCTCGGATGCAATTTCTGTGTTTTATCGTCAATAAGAAGTTCCAAGGGATACAGTAAACCTGAAGTGTAGCATCGGAATCTAAAACTGGACTCGCAGGGGAGTTTCAAATCATAGAATGTCAGTGTGTCAGTCCTCTTTTACTTAAGTCGGCATTGTGCCTTTTGCATTAAGTTCCGTTGTAATATCTGTGTTTCATCGTCAATAAGAAGGTCCAAGGGATACAGTAAAGCTGATGTGAAGCATCGGAATCTAAAACTGGACTCACAGGAGAGGTTCAAATCATAGAAAGTTAGAGTGTCAGTCCTCTTGTACTTAAGTCAGCATTGTGCCTTTTGTATTAATTTCGGATGCAAACTCTGTGTTTAATCGTCAATTAGATGGTCCAAGGGATACAGTAAGCCTGAAGTGAAGCATCGGAATCGAAAACTGGACTCAAAGGAAAGATTCAAATCATAGAAAGTGAGAGTGTCACACCTCTTGTACTTAAGTCGGCATTGTGGAATTTGTATTAAATTCGGTTGCAATTTCTGTGTTTCATCGTCAGTAAGAATATCCAAGGGATACAATAAACCTGAAGTGATGCATCGGAATCTAAAAGTGGACTCACAGGAGAGGTTCAAATCATAGAAAGTTAGAGTGACAGTCCTCTTTTACTTTAGTCGGCATTGTGCCTTTTGTATTAAATTCCGATGCAATTTCTATGTTTCATCGTCATAAAATGGTGCAAGGTATACAGTAAACCTGAAGTGAAGCATCGGAATCTAAAACTGGACTCACAGGAGAGGTTCAAATCATAGAAAGTGAGAGTGTCAGTCCTCTTCTACCTAGGTCGGCATTGTGCCTTTTGAATTTAATTCCGTTGCAATTTCTGTGTTTCATCATCAATAAGAAGGACCAAAGGATACAGTAAACCTGAAGTGAAGTATCGGAATCAAAAACTGGACTCACAGGAGAGATTCAAATCATAGAATGTTAGAGTGTCAATACTCTTGTACTTAAGTCGGTATTGTGCCATTTGTATTAAACTCGGATGCAATTTCAGTCTTTTATCGTCAATAAGAAGGTCCAAGGGATACAGTAAACATTAAGTGAAGCATCGGAATCTAAAACTGGACTCGCAGGGGAGGTTCAAATCATAGAATGTCAGAGTGTCAGTCCTCTTTTACTAAAGTCGGCATTGTGCCTTTTGTATTAAGTTCCGATGTAATATCTGTGTTTCATCGTCAATAAGAAGGTCCAAGGGATACAGTAAAGCTGAAGTGAAGCATCGGAATCTAAAACTGGACTCACAGGAGAGGTTCAAATCATAGAAAGTTAGAGTGTCAGTCCTCTTTTACTTAAGTCGGCATTGTGCCTTTCGTATTAAATTCCGATGCAATTTCTATGTTTCATCGCCAATAAGAAAGTGCAAGGAATACAGTAAACCTGAATTGAAGCATCGGAATTTAAATCCGGTCTCACAGGAGAGGTTCAAATTATAGAAAGTGAGAGTGGCAGTCCTCTTGTACTTAAGTCGGCATTGTGCCATTTGTATTAAATTCGGATGCGATTTCTGTGTTTTATCGTCAATAAGAAGGTCCAAGGGATACAGTAAACCTGAAGTGAAGCATCGGAATCTAAATCTGACCTCACAGGAGAGGTTCGAATCATAGAAAGTAAGTGTGTCAGCCCACTTGTACTTAAGTCGGCATTGTGCCGTTTGTATTAAATTCGGATGCAATTTCTATGTTTCATCGTCAATAAGAAGGTCCAAGGGATGCAGTAAACCTGAGGGGAAATATCGGAATCTAAAACTGGACTCACAGGAGAGGTTCAAATCATAGAAAGTGAGAGTGTCAGTCCTCTTGTACTAAAGTCGCCATTGTGCCTTTTGTATTAAATTCGGATGCAATTTCTGTGTTTCATCGTCAATAAGAAGGTCCCAGGGATACAGTAAATCTGAAGTGAAGCATCGGAATCCAAAACTGGACTCACAGGACAGGTTCAAATCATAGAAAGTTAGTGTGTCAGTCCTCTTGTACTTAAGTCGGCATTGTGCCTTTTGTATTAAATTCGGATGCAAACTCTGTGTTTCATCGTCAATAACAAGGTCCAAGGGATACAGTAAACCTGAAGTGAAGCATCGGAATCTAAAACCGAACTCACAGGCGAGGTTCAAACCATAGAAAGTGAGATTGTCAGTCCTCTTGTACTTAAGTCGCCATTGTGAATTTTGTATTAAATTCGGATGCAATTTCTGTGTTTCATCGTCATTAAGAAGGTGCAAGGTATACAGTAAACCTGAAGTGAAGCAACGGAATCTATAACTGGACTCACAGGAGAGGTTCAAATCATAGAAAGTGAGAGTGTCAGTCCTCTTTTATTTAAGTCGGCATTGTGCGTTTTGAATATAATTCCGATGCTATTTCTGTGTTTCATTGTCAATAAGAAGATCCAAGGGATACAGTAAACCCGAAGTGAAGCATCGGATTCTAAAACTGGACTCACAGGAGAGGTTCAAATCATAGAAAGTGAGAGTGTCAGTCCTCTTGTACTTAAGTCCACATTGTGCCATTTATATTACATTCAGATGCAATTTCTGTGTTTCATCGTCAATAAGAAGGTCCAAGGGATACAGTAAACCTGAAGTGAAGCATCGGAATCCAAAACTGGACTCACAGGAGAGGTTCAAATCATAGAAAGTTAGAGTGTCAGTCCTCTTGTACTTAAGTCGACATTGTGCCATTTGTATTAAATTCGGATGCAATTTCTGTGTTTCATTGTCAATAAGAAGGTACAAGGGATACAGTAAACCTGAAGTGAAGCATCAGAATCTGAAACTGGACTCACAGGAGAGGTTTAAATCATTGAAAGTTAGAGTGTCAGTCCTCTTTTACTTAAGTCGGCATTGTGCCTTTTGAATTTAATTCCGATGCTATTTCTGTGTTTCATTGTCAATAAGAAGGTCCAAGGGATACAGTAAACCTGAAGTGAAGCATCGGAATCCAAAACAGGACTCACAGGAGGGGTTCTAATCATAGAAAGTTAGAGTGTGAGTCCTCTTTTACTTAAGTCGGCATTGTGCCTTTTGTATTAAATTCCGATGCAATTTCTATGTTTCATCGTCAATAAGAAAGTGCAAGGTATACAGTAAACCTGAATTGAAGCATCGGAATTTAAATCCGGTCTCACAGGAGAGGTTCAAATCATAGAAAGTGAGAGTGGCAGTCCTCTTGTACTTAAGTCGGCATTGTGCCATTTGTATTAAATTCGGATGCGATTTCTGTGTTTTATCGTCAATAAGAAGGTCCAAGGGATACAGTAAACCTGAACTGAAGCATCGGAATCTAAATCTGACCTCACAGGAGAGGTTCGAATCATAGAAAGTACGTGTGTCAGCCCTCTTGTACTTAAGTCGGCATTGTGCCGTTTGTATTTAACTCGGATGCAATTTCTGTGTTTTATCGTCAATAAGAAGTTCCAAGGTATACAGTAAACATTAAGTGAAGCATCGGAATCTAAAACTGGACTCGCAGGGGAGGTTCAAATCATAGAATGTCAGTGTGTCAGTCCTCTTTTACTTAAGTCGGCATTGTGCCATTTGTATTAAGTTCCGATGTAATATCTGTGTTTCATCGTCAATAAGAAGGTCCAAGGGATACAGTAAAGCTGATGTGAAGCATCGGAATCTAAAACTGGACTCACAGGAGAGGTTCAAATCATAGAAAGTTAGAGTGTCAGTCCTCTTGTATTTAAGTCAGCATTGTGCCTTTTGTATTAATTTCGGATGCAAACTCTGTGTTTAATCGTCAATAAGAAGGTCCAAGGGATACAGTAAGCCTAAAGTGAAGTATCGGAATCGAAAACTGGACTCACAGGAAAGATTCAAATCATAGAAAGTGAGAGTGTCACTCCTCTTGTACTTAAGTCGGCATTGTGGAATTTGTATTAAATTCGGATGCAATTTCTGTGTTCCATCGTCAATAAGAATGTCCAAGGGATACAATAAACCTGAAGTGATGCATCGGAATCTAAAACTGGACTCACAGGAGAGGTTCAAATCATAGAAAGTTAGAGTGGCAGTCCTCTTTTACTTTAGTCGGCATTGTGCCTTTTGTATTAAATTCCGATGCAATTTCTATGATTCATCGTCATAAAATGGTGCAAGGTATACAGTAAACCTGAAGTGAAGCATCGGAATCTAAAACTGGACTCACAGGAGAGGTTCAAATCATAGAAAGTGAGAGTGTCAGTCCTCTTCTACTTAGGTCGGCATTGTGCCTTTTGAATTTAATTCCGATGCAATTTCTGTGTTTCATCGTCAAGAAGAAGGTCCAAAGGATACAGTAAACCTGAAGTGAAGTATCGGAATCAAAAACTGGACTCACAGGAGAGATTCAAATCATAGAATGTTAGAGTGTCAATACTCTTGTACTTAAGTCGGTATTGTGCCATTTGTATTAAACTCGGATGCAATTTCAGTCTTTTATCGTCAATAAGAAGGTCCAAGGGATACAGTAAACATTAAGTGAAGCATCGGAATCTAAAACTGGACTCGCAGGGGAGGTTCAAATCATAGAATGTCAGAGTGTCAGTCCTCTTTTACTAAAGTCGGCATTGTGCCTTTTGTATTAAGTTCCGATGTAATATCTGTGTTTCATCGTCAATAAGAAGGTCCAAGGGATACAGTAAAGCTGAAGTGAAGCATCGGAATCTAAAACTGGACTCACAGGAGAGGTTCAAATCATAGAAAGTTAGAGTGTCAGTCCTCTTTTACTTAAGTCGGCATTGTGCCTTTCGTATTAAATTCCGATGCAATATCTATGTTTCATCGCCAATAAGAAAGTGCAAGGAATACAGTAAACCTGAATTGAAGCATCGGAATTTAAATCCGGTCTCACAGGAGAGGTTCAAATTATAGAAAGTGAGAGTGGCAGTCCTCTTGTACTTAAGTCGGCATTGTGCCATTTGTATTAAATTCGGATGCGATTTCTGTGTTTTATCGTCAATAAGAAGGTCCAAGGGATACAGTAAACCTGAAGTGAAGCATCGGAATCTAAATCTGACCTCACAGGAGAGGTTCGAATCATAGAAAGTAAGTGTGTCAGCCCACTTGTACTTAAGTCGGCATTGTGCCGTTTGTATTAAATTCGGATGCAATTTCTATGTTTCATCGTCAATAAGAAGGTCCAAGGGATGCAGTAAACCTGAGGGGAAATATCGGAATCTAAAACTGGACTCACAGGAGAGGTTCAAATCATAGAAAGTGAGAGTGACAGTCCTCTTGTACTAAAGTCGCCATTGTGCCTTTTGTATTAAATTCGGATGCAATTTCTGTGTTTCATCGTCAATAAGAAGGTCCCAGGGATACAGTAAATCTGAAGTGAAGCATCGGAATCCAAAACTGGACTCACAGGACAGGTTCAAATCATAGAAAGTTAGTGTGTCAGTCCTCTTGTACTTAAGTCGGCATTGTGCCTTTTGTATTAAATTCGGATGCAAACTCTGTGTTTCATCGTCAATAACAAGGTCCAAGGGATACAGTAAACCTGAAGTGAAGCATCGGAATCTAAAACCGAACTCACAGGCGAGGTTCAAACCATAGTAAGTGAGATTGTCAGTCCTCTTGTACTTAAGTCGCCATTGTGAATTTTGTATTAAATTCGGATGCAATTTCTGTGTTTCATCGTCATTAAGAAGGTGCAAGGTATACAGTAAACCTGAAGTGAAGCAACGGAATCTATAACTGGACTCACAGGAGAGGTTCAAATCATAGAAAGTGAGAGTGTCAGTCCTCTTTTATTTAAGTCGGCATTGTGCGTTTTGAATATAATTCCGATGCTATTTCTGTGTTTCATTGTCAATAAGAAGATCCAAGGGATACAGTAAACCCGAAGTGAAGCATCGGATTCTAAAACTGGACTCACAGGAGAGGTTCAAATCATAAAAGTGAGAGTGTCAGTCCTCTTGTACTTAAGTCCACATTGTGCCATTTGTATTACATTCAGATGCAATTTCTGTGTTTCATCGTCAATAAGAAGGTCCAAGGGATACAGTAAACCTGAAGTGAAGCATCGGAATCCAAAACTGGACTCACAGGAGAGGTTCAAATCATAGAAAGTTAGAGTGTCAGTCCTCTTGTACTTAAGTCGACATTGTGCCATTTGTATTAAATTCGGATGCAATTTCTGTGTTTCATTGTCAATAAGAAGGTACAAGGGATACAGTAAACCTGAAGTGAAGCATCAGAATCTGAAACTGGACTCACAGGAGAGGTTTAAATCATTGAAAGTTAGAGTGTCAGTCCTCTTTTACTTAAGTCGGCATTGTGCCTTTTGAATTTAATTCCGATGCTATTTCTGTGTTTCATTGTCAATAAGAAGGTCCAAGGGATACAGTAAACCTGAAGTGAAGCATCGGAATCCAAAACAGGACTCACAGGAGTGGTTCTAATCATAGAAAGTTAGAGTGTGAGTCCTCTTTTACTTAAGTCGGCATTGTGCCTTTTGTATTAAATTCCGATGCAATTTCTATGTTTCATCGTCAATAAGAAAGTGCAAGGTATACAGTAAACCTGAATTGAAGCATCGGAATTTAAATCCGGTCTCACAGGAGAGGTTCAAATCATAGAAAGTGAGAGTGGCAGTCCTCTTGTACTTAAGTCGGCATTGTGCCATTTGTATTAAATTCGGATGCGATTTCTGTGTTTTATCGTCAATAAGAAGGTCCAAGGGATACAGTAAACCTGAACTGAAGCATCGGAATCTAAATCTGACCTCACAGGAGAGGTTCGAATCATAGAATGTACGTGTGTCAGCCCTCTTGTACTTAAGTCGGCATTGTGCCGTTTGTATTTAACTCGGATGCAATTTCTGTGTTTTATCGTCAATAAGAAGTTCCAAGGTATACAGTAAACATTAAGTGAAGCATCGGAATCTAAAACTGGACTCGCAGGGGAGGTTCAAATCATAGAATGTCAGTGTGTCAGTCCTCTTTTACTTAAGTCGGCATTGTGCCATTTGTATTAAGTTCCGATGTAATATCTGTGTTTCATCGTCAATAAGAAGGTCCAAGGGATACAGTAAAGCTGATGTGAAGCATCGGAATCTAAAACTGGACTCACAGGAGAGGTTCAAATCATAGAAAGTTAGAGTGTCAGTCCTCTTGTATTTAAGTCAGCATTGTGCCTTTTGTATTAATTTCGGATGCAAACTCTGTGTTTAATCGTCAATAAGAAGGTCCAAGGGATACAGTAAGCCTAAAGTGAAGTATCGGAATCGAAAACTGGACTCACAGGAAAGATTCAAATCATAGAAAGTGAGAGTGTCACTCCTCTTGTACTTAAGTCGGCATTGTGGAATTTGTATTAAATTCGGATGCAATTTCTGTGTTCCATCGTCAATAAGAATGTCCAAGGGATACAATAAACCTGAAGTGATGCATCGGAATCTAAAAGTGGACTCACAGGAGAGGTTCAAATCATAGAAAGTTAGAGTGGCAGTCCTCTTTTACTTTAGTCGGCATTGTGCCTTTTGTATTAAATTCCGATGCAATTTCTATGATTCATCGTCATAAAATGGTGCAAGGTATACAGTAAACCTGAAGTGAAGCATCGGAATCTAAAACTGGACTCACAGGAGAGGTTCAAATCATAGAAAGTGAGAGTGTCAGTCCTCTTCTACTTAGGTCGGCATTGTGCCTTTTGAATTTAATTCCGATGCAATTTCTGTGTTTCATCGTCAAGAAGAAGGTCCAAAGGATACAGTAAACCTGAAGTGAAGTATCGGAATCAAAAACTGGACTCACAGGAGAGATTCAAATCATAGAATGTTAGAGTGTCAATACTCTTGTACTTAAGTCGGTATTGTGCCATTTGTATTAAACTCGGATGCAATTTCTGTGTTTTATCGTCAATAAGAAGGTCCAAGGGATACAGTAAACATTAAGTGAAGCATCGGAATCTAAGACTGGACTCGCAGGGGAGGTTCAAATCATAGAATGTCGGAGTGTCAGTCCTCTTTTACTTAAGTCGGCATTGTGACTTTTGTATTAAGTTCCGATGTAATATCTGTGTTTCATCGTCAATAAGAAGGTCCAAGGGATACAGTAAAGCTGAAGTGAAGCATCGGAATCTATAACTGGACTCACAGGAGAGGTTCAAATCATAGAAAGTTAGAGTGTCAGTCCTCTTTTACTTAAGTCGGCATTGTGACTTTTGTATTAAATTCCGATGCAATTTCTATGTTTCATTGTCAATAAGAAAGTGCAAGGTATACAGTAAACCTGAATTGAAGCATCGGAATTTAAATCCGGTCTCACAGGAGAGGTTCAAATCATAGAAAGTGAGAGTGGCAGTCCTCTTGTACTTAAGTCGGCATTGGCCATTTGTATTAAATTCGGATGCGATTTCTGAGTTTTATCGTGAATAAGATGGTCCAGGGGATACAGTAAACCTGAAGTGAAGCATCGGAATCTAAATCTGACCTCACAGGAGAGGTTCAACTCATAGAAAGTTAGAGTGTCAGTCCTCTTGTACTTAAGTCGGCATTGTGCCCTTTGTATTAATTTCGGATGCAAACTCTGTGTTTAATCGTCAATAAGAAGGTCCAAGGGATACAGTAAGCCTGAAGTGAAGCATCGGAATCGAAAACTGGACTCACAGGAAAGATTCAAATCATAGAAAGTGAGAGTGTCACTCCTCTTGTACTTAAGTCGGCATTGTGGAATTTGTATTAAATTGGGATGCAATTTCTGTGTTTCATCGTCAATAAGAATGTCCAAGGGATACAATAAACCTGAAGTGATGCATCGGAATCTAAAACTGGACTCACAGGGGAGGTTCAAATCATAGAAAGTTAGAGTGGCAGTCCACTTTTACTTTAGTCGGCATTGTGCCTTTTGTATTAAATTCCGATGCAATTTCTATGTTTCATCGTCATAAAATGGTGCAAGGTATACAGTAAACCTGAAGTGAAGCATCGGAATCTAAAACTGGACTCACAGGAGAGGTTCAAATCATAGAAAGTGAGAGTGTCAGTCCTCTTCTACTTAGGTCGGCATTGTGCCTTTTGAATTTAATTCCGATGCAATTTCTGTGTTTCATCGTCAATAAGAAGGTCCAAAGGATACAGTAAACCTGAAGTGAAGTATCGGAATCAAAAACTGGACTCACTGGAGAGATTCAAATCATAGAATGTTAGAGTGTCAATACTCTTGTACTTAAGTCGGTATTGTGCCATTTGTATTAAACTCGGATGCAATTTCTGTGTTTTATCGTCAATAAGAAGGTCCAAGGGATACAGTAAACATTAAGTGAAGCATCGGAATCTAAAACTATACTTGCAGGGGAGGTTCAAATCATAGAATGTCAGTGTCAGTCCTCTTTTACTGAAGTCGGCATTGTGCCTTTTGTATTAAGTTCCGATGTAATATCTGTGTTTCATCGTCAATAAGAAGGTCCAAGGGATACAGTAAAGCTGAAGTGAAGCATCGGAATCTAAAACTGGACTCACAGGAGAGGTTCTAATCATAGAAAGTTAGAGTGTCAGTCCTCTTTTACTTAAGTCGGCATTGTGCCTTTTGTATTAAATTCGGATGCAATTTCTATGTTCCATCGTCAAAAAGAAAGTGAAAGGTATACAGTTAACCTGAATTGAAGCATCGGAATTTAAATCCGGTCTCACAGGAGAGGTTCAAATCATAGAAAGTGAGAGTGGCAGTCCTCTTGTACTTAAGTCGGCATTGTGCCATTTGTATTAAATTCGGATGCGATATATGTGTTTTATCGTCAATAAGAAGGTCCAAGGGATACAGTAAACCTGAAGTGAAGCATCGGAATCTAAATCTGACCTCACAGGAGAGGTTCGAATCATAGAAAGTAAGTGTGTCAGCCCTCTTGTACTTAAGTCGGCATTGTGCCGTTTGTATTAAATTCGGATGCAATTTCTGTGTTTCATCGTCTATAAGAAGATCCAAGGGATGCAGTAAACCTGAGGGGAAGCATCGGAATCTAAAACTGGACTCACAGGAGAGGTTCAAATCATAGAAAGATAGAGTATCAGTCCTCTTGTACTTAAGTCGCCATTGTGTCTTTTGTATTAAATTCGGATGCAATTTCTGTGTTTCATCGTCAATAAGAAGGTCCAAGGGATACAGTAAATCTGAAGTGAAGCATCGGAATCCAAAACTGGACTCACAGGACAGGTTCAAATCATAGAAAGTTGGTGTGTCAGTCCTCTTGTACTTAAGTCGGCATTGTGCCTTTTGTATTAAATTCGGATGCAAACTCTGTGTTTCATCGTCAATAACAAGGTCCAAGGGATACAGTAAACCTGAAGTGTAGCATCGGAATCTAAAACCGAACTCACAGGCGATGTTCAAATCATAGAAAGTTAGATGGTCAGTCCTCTTGTACTTAAGTCGGCATTGTGCCTTTTGAATTTAATTCCGATGCAATTTCTGTGTTTCATCGTCAATAAGAAGGTCCAATGGAGACAGTAAACCTGAAGTGAAGCATCGGAATCTAAAGCTGGACTCACAGGAGAGGTTCGAATCATAGAAAGTTAGAGTGTCAGTCCTCTTGTTCTTAAGTCGGTATTGTACCTTTTGTATTAAATTCGGATGCAAACTCTGTGTTTCATCATCAATTAGAAGGTCCCAGGGATACAGTAAACCTGAAGTGAAGCATCGGAATCTAAAACTGCACTCACAGGAGAGGTTCAAATCATAGCAAGTGAGAGTGTCAGTCCTCTTGTACTTAAGACGGCATTGTGCCTTTTGAATTTAATTCCGATGAAATTTCTGTGTTTCATCGTCAATAAGAAGGTCCAAGGGATACTGTAAACCTGAAGTGAAGCATCAGAATCTAAAACTGGACTCACAGGAGAGGTTCAAATAATAGAAAGTTAGAATGTCAGTCCTCTTGTACTTAAGACGGCATTGTGCCTTTTGTATTAAATTCGGATGCAATTTCTGTGTTTCATCGACAATAAGAAGGCGCAAGGTATACAGTAAACCTGAAGTGAAGCATCGGAATCTATAACTGGACTCACAGGAGAGGTTCAAATCATAGAAAGTGAGAGTGTGAGTCCTCTTTTACTTAAGTCAGCATTGTGCGTTTTGAATTTAATTCCGATGCTATTTCTGTGTTTCATTGTCAATAAGAAGATCCAAGGGATACAGTAAACCCGAAGTGAAGCATCGGAATCTAAAACTGGACTCACAGGAGAGGTTCAAATAATAGAAAGTTAGAATGTCAGTCCTCTTGTACTTAAGTCGGCATTGTGCCTTTTGTATTAATTTCGCATGCAATTTCTGTGTTTCATCGTCAATAAGAAGGCGCAAGGTATACAGTAAACCTGAAGTGAATCATCGGAATCTAAAACTGGACTCACAGGAGAGGTTCAAATCATCGAAAGTGAGAGTGTCAGTCCTCTTGTACTTAAGTCGACATTGTGCCATTTGTATTACAATCAGATGCAATTTCTGTGTTTCATCGTCAATAAGAAGGTCCAAGCAATACAGTAAACCTGAAGTGAAGCATCGGAATCCAAAACTGGACTCACAGGAGAGGTTCAAATCATAGAAAGTTAGAGTGTCAGTCCTCTTGTACTTAAGTCGACATTGTGCCATTTGTATTAAATTCGGATGCAATTTCTGTGTTTCATTGTCAATAAGAAGGTACAAGGGATACAGTAAACCTGAAGTGAAGCATCAGAATCTGAAACTGGACTCACAGGAGAGTTTTAAATCATAGAAAGTTAGAGTGTCAGTCCTCTTTTACTTAAGTCGGCATTGTGCCTTTTGAATTTAATTCCGATGCTATTTCTGTGTTTCATTGTCAATAAGAAGGTCCAAGGGATACAGTAAACCTGAAGTGAAGCATCGGAATCCAAAACAGGACTCACAGGAGAGGTTCTAATCATAGAAAGTTAGAGTGTGAGTCCTCTTTTACTTAAGTCGGCATTGTGCCTTTTGTATTAAATTCCGATGCAATTTCTATGTTTCATCGTCAATAAGAAAGTGCAAGGTATACAGTAAACCTGAATTGAAGCATCGGAATTTAAATCCGGTCTCACAGGAGAGGTTCAAATCATAGAAAGTGAGAGTGGCAGTCCTCTTGTACTTAAGTCGGCATTGTGCCATTTGTATTAAATTCGGATGCGATTTCTGTGTTTTATCGTCAATAAGAACGTCCAAGGGATACAGTAAACCTGAACTGAAGCATCGGAATCTAAATCTGACCTCACAGGAGAGGTTCGAATCATAGAAAGTACGTGTGTCAGCCCTCTTGTACTTAAGTCGGCATTGTGCCGTTTGTATTTAATTCCGATGCAATTTCTGTGGTTCATCGTCAATAAGAAGGTGCAATATATGCAGTATACCTGAAGTGGAGCATCGGAATCTGTAACTGGACTCACAGGAGTGGTTCAAATCATAGAAAGTGAGAGTGTCAGTAGTCTTGTACGTAAGTCGCCATTGTGCATTTTGTATTAAATTCAGATGCAATTTCTGTGTTTCATCGTCAATAAGAAGGTCCAAGGGATACAGTAACCCTGAAGTGAAGCTTCGGAATCTAAAACTGGACTCACAGGAGAGGTTCAAATCATAGAAAGTTAGAGTGTCAGTCCTTTTGTACTTAAGTCGGTATTGTGACCTTTGTATTAAATTCGGATACAAACTCTGTGTTTCATCGTCAATTACAAGGTACAAGGGATACAGTAAACCTGAAGTGAGGCATCGGAATCTGAAACTGGACTCACAGGAGAGGTTCAAATCCTAGAAAGTGAGAGTGTCAGTCCTCTTGTAGTTAAGTCGGCATTGAGTCATTTGTATTAAATTCGGGTGCAATTTCTGTGTTTCATCGTCAATAAGAAGGTCCAAGGGATACAGTAAACCTGAAGTGAAGCATCGGAATCTAAAACTGGACTCACAGGAGAGGTTCAAATCATAGAAAGTGAGAGGGTCAGACCACTTCTACTTAGGTCGGCATTGTGCCTTTTGAATTTAATTCCGATGCAATTTCTGGGTTTCATCGTCAATAAGAAGGTCCAAAGGATACATAAAACCTGAAGTGAAGCATCGGAATATAAAACTGAACTCACAGGAGAGATTCAAATCATAGAAAGCTAGAGTGTCACTCCTCTTGAACTTATGTCGGTATCGTGCCTTTGGTATTAAATTCGGATGCAATTTCTGTGTTTCATCATCAATAAGAAGGTCCAAGGGATACAGTAAACCTTAAGTAAAGCATCGGAATCCAAAACTGGACTCACAGGAGAGGTTCAAATCATAGAAAGTTAGAGTGTCAGTCCTCTTGTACTTAAGTCGGCATTGTGCGTTTTGAATTTAATTCCGATGCAAATTCTGTGTTTCATCGTCAATAAGAAGGTCCAAGGGATACAGTAAACCTGAAGTGAAGCATCGGAATCTAAAACTGGACTCACAGGAAAGATTCAAATCATAGAAAGTGAGTGTGTCACTCCTCTTGTACTTAAGTCGGCATTGTGGAATTTGTATTAAATTCGGATGCAATTTCTGTGTTTCATCGTCAATAAGAAGGTCCAAAATATACAGTAAACCTGAAGTGAAGTATCGGAACCAAAAACTGGACTCACAGGAGAGATTCAAATCATAGAATGTTAGAGTGTCAATACTCTTGTACTTAAGTCGGTATTGTGCCTTTTGTATTAAACTCGGATGCAATTTCTGTGTTTTATCGTCAATAAGAAGGTCCAAGGGATACAGTAAACATTAAGTGAAGCATCGGAATCTAAAACTGGACTCGCAGGGGAGGTTCAAATCATAGAATGTCAGAGTGTCAGTCCTCTTTTACTTAAGTCGGCATTGTGCCTTTTGTATTAAATTCCGATGTAATATCTGTGTTTCATCGTCAATAAGAAGGTCCAAGGGATACAGTAAAGCTGAAGTGAAGCATCGGAATCCAAAACTGGACTCACAGGAGAGGTTCACATCATAGAAAGTGAGAGTGTCAGTAGTCTTGTACTTAAGACGCCATTGTGCCTTTTGTATTAAATTCGGATGCAATTTCTGTGTTTAATCGTCAATAAGAAGGTCCAAGGGATACAGTAAACCTGAAGTGAAGCTTCGGAATCTAAAACTGGACTCACAGGAGAGGTTCAAATCATAGAAAGTTAGAGTGTCAGTCCTTTTGTACTTAAGTCGGCATTGTGACATTTGTATTAAATTCGGATGCAAACTCTGTGTTTCATCGTCAATTAGAAGGTACAAGGGATACAGTAAACCTGAAGTGATGCATCGGAATCTGAAACTGGACTCACAGGAGAGGTTCAAATCCTAGAAAGTGTGAGTTTCAGTCCTCTTGTAGTTAAGTCGGCATTGTGTCATTTGTATTAAATTCGGGTGCAATTTCTGTGTTTCATCGTCAATAAGAAGGTCCAATGGATACAGTAAACCTGAAGTGAAGCTTCGGAATCTAAAACTGGACTCACAGGAGAGGTTCAAATCATAGAAACTTAGAGTGTCAGTCCTTTTGTACTTAAGTCGGCATTGTGACTTTTGTATTAAATTCGGATGCAAACTCTGTGCTTCATCATCAATTAGAAGGTCCAAGGGATACAGTAAACCTGAAGTGAAGCTTCGGAATCTAAAACTGGACTCACAGGAGAGGTTCAAATCATAGAAAGTTAGAGTGTCAGTCCTTTTGTACTTAAGTCGGCATTGTGACTTTTGTATTAAATTCGGATGCAAACTCTGTGTTTCATCGTCAATTAGAAGGTACAAGGGATACAGTAAACCTGAAGTGAAGCATCGGAATCTAAAACTGCACTCACAGGAGAGGTTCAAATCACAGCAAGTGAGAGTGGCAGTCCTCTTGTACTTAAGACGGCAATGTGCCTTTTGAATTTAATTCCGATGCAATGTCTGTGTTTCATCATCAATACGAAGGTGCAAGGTATACAGTAAACCTGGAGTGAAGCATCGGAATCTAAATCTGACCTCACAGGAGAGGTTCGAATCATAGAAAGTGAGAGTGTCTGTCCTTTTGTACTTAAGTCGGCATTGTGCCATTTGTATTAAATTCGGATGCAATTTCTGTGTTTCATCGTCAATAAGAAGGTCCAAGGGATACTGTAAACCTGAAGTGAAGCATCGGAATCTAAAACTGGACTCACAGGAGAGGTTCAAATCATAGAAAGTTAGAGTGTCAGTCCTCTTGTACCTAAGTCAGCATTGTGCCTTTTAAATTTAATTCCGATGCTATTTCTGTGTTTCATTGTCAATAAGAAGATCCAAGGGATACAGTAAACCCGAAGTGAAGCATCGGAATCTTAAACTGGACTCACAGGAGAGGTTCAAATCATAGAAAGTTAGAGTGTCAGTCCTCTTTTACTTAAGTCGACATTGTGCCTTTTGAATTTAATTCCGATGCCATTTCTGTGTTTCATTGTCAATAAGAAGGTCCAAGCGATACAGTAAATCTGAAGTGAAGCATCGGAATAAAAAACTGGACTCACAGTAAAGGTTCAAGTCATAGAAAGTGAAAGTGTCAGTCCTCTTGTACTTAAGTCGGCATTGTGCCATTTGTATTAAATTCGGATGCGATTTCTGTGTTTTATCGTCAATAAGAAGGTCCAAGGGATACAGTAAACCTGAAGTGAAGCATCGGAATCTAAATCTGACCTCACAGGAGAGGTTCGAATCATAGAAAGTAAGTGTGTCAGCCCTCTTGTACTTAAGTCGGCATTGTGCCGTTTGTATTAAATTCGGATGCAATTTCTGTGTTTCATCGTCAATAAGAAGGTCCAAGGGATGCAGTAAACCTGAGGGGAAGCATCGGAATCTAAAACTGGACTCACAGGAGAGGTTCAAATCATAGAAAGTGAGAGTGTCAGTCCTCTTGTACTTAAGTCGCCATTGTGCCTTTTGTATTAAATTCGGATGCAATTTCTGTGTTTCATCGTCAATAAGAAGGTCCAAGGGATACAGTAAACCTGAAGTGAAGCATGGGAATCCAAAACTGGACTCACAGGACAGGTTCAAATCATAGAAAGTTAGTGTGTCAGTCCTCTTGTACTTAAGTCGGCATTGTGCCTTTTGTATTAAATTCGGATGCAAACTCTGTGTTTCATCGTCAATAACAAGGTCCAAGGGATACAGTAAACCTGAAGTGAAGCATCGGAATCTAAAACCGAACTCACAGGCGAGGTTCAAATCATAGAAAGTTGGATTGTCAGTGCTCTTGTACTTAAGTCGGCATTGTGCCTTTTGAATTTCATTCTGATGCAATTCCTGTCTTTCATCGTCAACAAGAAGGTCCAAGGGATACAGTAAACCTGAAGTGAAGCATCGGAATCTAAAACCGGACTTACAGGAGAGGTTCAAATCATAGAAAGTGAGAGTGTCAGTCGTCTTTTACTTAGGTCGGCATTGTGCGTTTTGAATTTAAATCCGATGCAATTTCTGTGTTTCATCGTCAATAAGAAGGTCCAAGGGATACAGTAAAACTGAAGTGAAGCATCGGAATCTAAAACTGGACTCACAGGAGATGTTCAAACCATAGAAAGTGAGATTGTCAGTCCTCTTGTACTTAAGTCGCCATTGTGATTTTTGTATTAAATTCGGATGCAATTTCTGTGTTTCATCGTCAATAAGAAGGTCCAATGGATACAGGAAACCTGAAGTGAAGCATCGGAATCTAAAACTGGACTCACAGGAGAGGTTCAAATGATAGAAAGTTTGAGTGTCAGTCCTCTTGTTCTTAAGTCGGTATTGTACCTTTTGTATTAAATTCGGGTGCAAACTCTGTGTTTCATCATCAATTAGAAGGTCCCAGGGATACAGTAAACCTGAAGTGAAGCATCGGAATCTAAAACTGCACTTACAGGAGAGGTTCAAATCATAGCAAGTGAGAGTGTCAGTCCTCTTGTACTTAAGACGGCATTGTGCCTATTGAATTTAATTCCGATGCAATTTCTGTGTTTCATCATCAAGAAGAAGGTGCAAGGTATACAGTAAACCTGGAGTGAAGCATCGGAATCTAAATCTGACCTCACAGGAGAGGTTCGAATCATAGAAAGTGAGAGTGTCTGTCCTTTTGTACTTAAGTCGGCATTGTGCCATTTGTATTAAATTCGGATGCAATTTCTGTGTTTCATCGTCAATAAGAAGGTCCAAGGGATACTGTAAACCTGAAGTGAAGCATCGGAATCTAAAACTGGACTCATAGGAGAGGTTCAAATCATAGAAAGTTAGAGTGTCAGTCCTCTTGTACCTAAGTCGGCATTGTGCCTTTTGAATTTAATTCCGATGCTATTTCTGTGTTTCATTGTCAATAAGAAGATCCAAGGGATACAGTAAACCCGAAGTGAAGCATCGGAATCTAAAACTGGACTCACAGGAGAGGTTCAAATAATAGAAAGTTAGTATGTCAGTCCTCTTGTACTTAAGCCGGCATTGAGCCTTTTGTATTAAATTCGGATGCAATTTCTGTGTTTCATCGTCAATAAGAAGGAGCAAGGTATACAGTAAACCTGAGTGAAGCATCGGAATCTAAAACTGGACTCACAGGAGAGGTTCAAATCCTAGAAAGTGAGAGTTTCAGTCCTCTTGTAGTTAAGTCGGCATTGTGTCAATTGCATTAAATTCGGGTGCAATTTCTGTGTTTCATCGTCAATAAGAAGGTCCAATGGATACAGTAAACCTGAAGTGAAGCTTCGGAATCTAAAACTGGACTCACAGGAGAGGTTCAAATCATAGAAACTTAGAGTGTCAGTCCTTTTGTACTTAAGTCGGCATTGTGACTTTTGTATTAAATTCGGATGCAAACTCTGTGTTTCATCGTCAATTAGAAGGTCCAAGGGATACAGTAAACCTGAAGTGAAGCTTCGGAATCTAAAACTGGACTCACAGGAGAGGTTCAAATCATAGAAAGTTAGAGTGTCAGTCCTTTTGTACTTAAGTCGGCATTGTGACTTTTGTATTAAATTCGGATGCAAACTCTGTGTTTCATCGTCAATTAGAAGGTACAAGGGATACAGTAAACCTGAAGTGAAGCATCGGAATCTAAAACTGCACTCACAGGAGAGGTTCAAATCATAGCAAGTGAGAGTGGCAGTCCTCTTGTACTTAAGACGGCAATGTGCCTTTTGAATTTAATTCCGATGCAATGTCTGTGTTTCATCATCAATAAGAAGGTGCAAGGTATATAGTAAACCTGGAGTGAAGCATCGGAATCTAAATCTGACCTCACAGGAGAGGTTCGAATCATAGAAAGTGAGAGTGTCTGTCCTTTTGTACTTAAGTCGGCATTGTGCCATTTGTATTAAATTCGGATGCAATTTCTGTGTTTCATCGTCAATAAGAAGGTCCAAGGGATACTGTAAACCTGAAGTGAAGCATCGGAACCTAAAACTGGACTCATAGGAGAGGTTCAAATCATAGAAAGTTAGAGTGTCAGTCCTCTTGTACCTAAGTCGGCATTGTGCCTTTTGAATTTAATTCCGATGCTATTTCTGTGTTTCATTGTCAATAAGAAGATCCAAGGGATACAGTAAACCCGAAGTGAAGCATCGGAATCTAAAACTGGACTCACAGGGGAGGTTCAAATAATAGAAAGTTAGAATGTCAGTCCTCTTGTACTTAAGCCGGCATTGAGCCTTTTGTATTAAATTCGGATGCAATTTCTGTGTTTCATCGTCAATAAGAAGGAGCAAGGTATACAGTAATTCTGAGTGAAGCATCGGAATCTAAAACTGGACTCACAGGAGAGGTTCAAATCCTAGAAAGTGAGAGTTTCAGTCCTCTTGTAGTTAAGTCGGCATTGTGTCAATTGCATTAAATTCGGGTGCAATTTCTGTGTTTCATCGTCAATAAGAAGGTCCAATGGATACAGTAAACCTGAAGTGAAGCTTCGGAATCTAAAACTGGACTCACAGGAGAGGTTCAAATCATAGAAAGTTAGAATGTCAGTCCTCTTGTACTTAAGTGGGCATTGTGCATTTTGTATTAAATTCGGATGCAAACTCTGTGTTTCATCGTCAATAAGAAGGTCCAAGGGATACAGTAAACCTGAAGTGAAGCTTCGGAATCTAAAACTGGACTCACAGGAGAGGTTCAAATCATAGACAGTTAGAGTGTCAGTCCTTTTGTACTTAAGTCGGCATTGTGACTTTTGTATTAAATTCGGATGCAAACTCTGTGTTTCATCGTCAATTAGAAGGTACAAGGTATACAGTAAACCTGAAGTGAAGCATCGGAATCTAAAACTGGACTCACAGGAGAGGTTCAAATCATAGAAAGTGAGAGTGTCAGTCCTCTTGTACGTTAGTCGACATTGTGCCATTTGTATTAAATTCGGATGCAATATCTGTGTTTCATCGTCAGTAAGAAGGTCCAAGGGATACAGTAAACCTGAAGTGAAGCATCGGAATCTTAAACTGGACTCACAGGAGAGGTTCAAATCATAGAAAGTTAGAGTGTCAGTCCTCTTTTACTTAAGTCGGCATTGTGCCTTTTGAATTTAATTCCGATGCTATTTCTGTGCTTCATTGGCAATAAGAAGGTCCAAGGGATACAGTAAACCTGAAGTGAAGCATCGGAATCTAAAACTGGACTCACAGGTGAGGTTCTAATCATAGAAAGTTAGGATGTCATTCCTCTTGTACTTAAGACGGCATTGTACCTTTTGTATTACATTCGGATGCAATTTCTGTGTTTCATCGTCATTAAGGAGGTGCAAGGTATACAGTAAACCTGACGTGAAGCATCGGAATCTATAACTGGACTCACAGGAGAGGTTCAAATCATAGAAAGTGAGAGTGTCAGTCCTCTTTTACTTAAGTCGGCATTGTGCCTTTTGAATTTAATTCCGATGCCATTTCTGTGTTTCATTGACAATAAGAAGGTCCAAGCGATACAGTAAATCTGAAGTGAAGCATCGGAATAAAAAACTGGACTCACAGTAAAGGTTCAAGTCATAGAAAGTGAAAGTGTCAGTCCTCTTGTACTTAAGTCGGCATTGTGCCATTTGTATTAAATTCGGATGCGATTTCTGTGTTTTATCGTCAATAAGAAGGTCCAAGGGATACAGTAAACCTGAAGTGAAGCATCGGAATCTAAATCTGACCTCACAGGAGAGGTTCGAATCATAGAAAGTAAGTGTGTCAGCCCTCTTGTACTTAAGTCGGCATTGTGCCGTTTGTATTAAATTCGGATGCAATTTCTGTGTTTCATCGTCAATACGAAGGTCCAAGGGATGCAGTAAACCTGAGGGGAAGCATCGGAATCTAAAACTGGACTCACAGGAGAGGTTCAAATCATAGAAAGTGAGAGTGTCAGTCCTCTTGTACTTAAGTCGCCATTGTGCCTTTTGTATTAAATTCGGATGCAATTTCTGTGTTTCATCGTCAATAAGAAGGTCCAAGGGATACAGTAAACCTGAAGTGAAGCATGGGAATCCAAAACTGGACTCACAGGACAGGTTCAAATCATAGAAAGTTAGTGTGTCAGTCCTCTTGTACTTAAGTCGGCATTGTGCCTTTTGTATTAAATTCGGATGCAAACTCTGTGTTTCATCGTCAATAACAAGGTCCAAGGTATACAGTAAACCTGAGTGAAGCATCGGAATCTAAAACTGGACTCACAGGAGAGGTTCAAATCCTAGAAAGTGAGAGTTTCAGTCCTCTTGTAGTTAAGTCGGCATTGTGTCATTTGTATTAAATTCGGGTGCAATTTCTGTGTTTCATCGTCAATAAGAAGGTCCAATGGATACAGTAAACCTGAAGTGAAGCTTCGGAATCTAAAACTGGACTCACAGGAGAGGTTCAAATCATAGAAAGTGAGAGTGTCAGTCCTCTTGTACTTAAGTCGCCATTGTGCCTTTTGTATTAAATTCGGATGCAATTTCTGTGTTTCATCGTCAATAAGAAGGTCCAAGGGATACAGTAAACCTGAAGTGAAGCATGGGAATCCAAAACTGGACTCACAGGACAGGTTCAAATCATAGAAAGTTAGTGTGTCAGTCCTCTTGTACTTAAGTCGGCATTGTGCCTTTTGTATTAAATTCGGATGCAAACTCTGTGTTTCATCGTCAATAACAAGGTCCAAGGGATACAGTAAACCTGAAGTGAAGCATCGGAATCTAAAACCGAACTCACAGGCGAGGTTCAAATCATAGAAAGTTGGATTGTCAGTGCTCTTGTACTTAAGTCGGCATTGTGCCTTTTGAATTTCATTCTGATGCAATTCCTGTCTTTCATCGTCAAAAAGAAGGTCCAAGGGATACAGTAAACCTGAAGTGAAGCATCGGAATCTAAAACCGGACTCACAGGAGAGGTTCAAATCATAGAAAGTGAGAGTGTCAGTTGTCTTTTACTTGGGTCGGCATTGTGCGTTTTGAATTTAAATCCGATGCAATTTCTGTGTTTCATCGTCAATAAGAAGGTCCAAGGGATACAGTAAAACTGAAGTGAAGCATCGGAATCTAAAACTGGACTCACAGGAGATGTTCAAACCATAGAAAGTGAGATTGTCAGTCCTCTTGTACTTAAGTCGCCATTGTGATTTTTGTATTAAATTCGGATGCAATTTCTGTGTTTCATCGTCAATAAGAAGGTCCAATGGATACAGGAAACCTGAAGTGAAGCATCGGAATCTAAAACTGGACTCACAGGAGAGGTTCAAATGATAGAAAGTTTGAGTGTCAGTCCTCTTGTTCTTAAGTCGGTATTGTACCTTTTGTATTAAATTCGGATGCAAACTCTGTGTTTCATCATCAATTAGAAGGTCCCAGGGATACAGTAAACCTGAAGTGAAGCATCGGAATCTAAAACTGCACTTACAGGAGAGGTTCAAATCATAGCAAGTGAGAGTGTCAGTCCTCTTGTACTTAAGACGGCATTGTGCCTATTGAATTTAATTCCGATGCAATTTCTGTGTTTCATCATCAAGAAGAAGGTGCAAGGTATACAGTAAACCTGGAGTGAAGCATCGGAATCTAAATCTGACCTCACAGGAGAGGTTCGAATCATAGAAAGTGAGAGTGTCTGTCCTTTTGTACTTAAGTCGGCATTGTGCCATTTGTATTAAATTCGGATGCAATTTCTGTGTTTCATCGTCAATAAGAAGGTCCAAGGGATACTGTAAACCTGAAGTGAAGCATCGGAATCTAAAACTGGACTCATAGGAGAGGTTCAAATCATAGAAAGTTAGAGTGTCAGTCCTCTTGTACCTAAGTCGGCATTGTGCCTTTTGAATTTAATTCCGATGCTATTTCTGTGTTTCATTGTCAATAAGAAGATCCAAGGGATACAGTAAACCCGAAGTGAAGCATCGGAATCTAAAACTGGACTCACAGGAGAGGTTCAAATAATAGAAAGTTAGAATGTCAGTCCTCTTGTACTTAAGCTGGCATTGAGCCTTTTGTATTAAATTCGGATGCAATTTCTGTGTTTCATCGTCAATAAGAAGGAGCAAGGTATACAGTAAACCTGAGTGAAGCATCGGAATCTAAAACTGGACTCACAGGAGAGGTTCAAATCCTAGAAAGTGAGAGTTTCAGTCCTCTTGTAGTTAAGTCGGCATTGTGTCAATTGCATTAAATTCGGGTGCAATTTCTGTGTTTCATCGTCAATAAGAAGGTCCAATGGATACAGTAAACCTGAAGTGAAGCTTCGGAATCTAAAACTGGACTCACAGGAGAGGTTCAAATCATAGAAACTTAGAGTGTCAGTCCTTTTGTACTTAAGTCGGCATTGTGACTTTTGTATTAAATTCGGATGCAAACTCTGTGTTTCATCGTCAATTAGAAGGTCCAAGGGATACAGTAAACCTGAAGTGAAGCTTCGGAATCTAAAACTGGACTCACAGGAGAGGTTCAAATCATAGAAAGTTAGAGTGTCAGTCCTTTTGTACTTAAGTCGGCATTTTGACTTTTGTATTAAATTCGGATGCAAACTCTGTGTTTCATCGTCAATAAGAAGGTCCAAGGGATACAGTAAACCTGAAGTGAAGCTTCGGAATCTAAAACTGGACTCACAGGAGAGGTTCAAATCATAGACAGTTAGAGTGTCAGTCCTTTTGTACTTAAGTCGGCATTGTGACTTTTGTATTAAATTCGGATGCAAACTCTGTGTTTCATCGTCAATTAGAAGGTACAAGGTATACAGTAAACCTGAAGTGAAGCATCGGAATCTAAAACTGGACTCACAGGAGAGTTTCAAATCATAGAAAGTGAGAGTGTCAGTCCTCTTGTACTTTAGTCGACATTGTGCCATTTGTATTAAATTCGGATGCAATATCTGTGTTTCATCGTCAGTAAGAAGGTCCAAGGGATACAGTAAACCTGAAGTGAAGCATCGGAATCTTAAACTGGACTCACAGGAGAGGTTCAAATCATAGAAAGTTAGAGTGTCAGTCCTCTTTTACTTAAGTCGGCATTGTGCCTTTTGAATTTAATTCCGATGCTATTTCTGTGCTTCATTGGCAATAAGAAGGTCCAAGGGATACAGTAAACCTGAAGTGAAGCATCGGAATCTAAAACTGGACTCACAGGTGAGGTTCTAATCATAGAAAGTTAGGATGTCATTCCTCTTGTACTTAATACGGCATTGTACCTTTTGTATTACATTCGGATGCAATTTCTGTGTTTCATCGTCATTAAGGAGGTGCAAGGTATACAGTAAACCTGAAGTGAAGCATCGGAATCTATAACTGGACTCACAGGAGAGGTTCAAATCATAGAAAGTGAGAGTGTCAGTCCTCTTTTACTTAAGTCGGCATTGTGCCTTTTGAATTTAATTCCGATGCCATTTCTGTGTTTCATTGACAATAAGAAGGTCCAAGCGATACAGTAAATCTGAAGTGAAGCATCGGAATAAAAAACTGGACTCACAGTAAACGTTCAAGTCATAGAAAGTGAAAGTGTCAGTCCTCTTGTACTTAAGTCGGCATTGTGCCATTTGTATTAAATTCGGATGCGATTTCTGTGTTTTATCGTCAATAAGAAGGTCCAAGGGATACAGTAAACCTGAAGTGAAGCATCGGAATCTAAATCTGACCTCACAGGAGAGGTTCGAATCATAGAAAGTAAGTGTGTCAGCCCTCTTGTACTTAAGTCGGCATTGTGCCGTTTGTATTAAATTCGGATGCAATTTCTGTGTTTCATCGTCAATAAGAAGGTCCAAGGGATGCAGTAAACCTGAGGGGAAGCATCGGAATCTAAAACTGGACTCACAGGAGAGGTTCAAATCATAGAAAGTGAGAGTGTCAGTCCTCTTGTACTTAAGTCGCCATTGTGCCTTTTGTATTAGATTCGGATGCAATTTCTGTGTTTCATCGTCAATAAGAAGGTCCAAGGGATACAGTAAACCTGAAGTGAAGCATGGGAATCCAAAACTGGACTCACAGGACAGGTTCAAATCATAGAAAGTTAGTGTGTCAGTCCTCTTGTACTTAAGTCGGCATTGTGCCTTTTGTATTAAATTCGGATGCAAACTCTGTGTTTCATCGTCAATAACAAGGTCCAAGGTATACAGTAAACCTGAGTGAAGCATCGGAATCTAAAACTGGACTCACAGGAGAGGTTCAAATCCTAGAAAGTGAGAGTTTCAGTCCTCTTGTAGTTAAGTCGGCATTGTGTCATTTGTATTAAATTCGGGTGCAATTTCTGTGTTTCATCGTCAATAAGAAGGTCCAATGGATACAGTAAACCTGAAGTGAAGCTTCGGAATCTAAAACTGGACTCACAGGAGAGGTTCAAATCATAGAAACTTAGAGTGTCAGTCCTTTTGTACTTAAGTCGGCATTGTGACTTTGCATTAAATTCGGATGCAAACTCTGTGTTTCATCGTCAATTAGAAGGTCCAAGGGATACAGTAAACCTGAAGTGAAGCTTCGGAATCTAAAACTGGACTCACAGGAGAGGTTCAAATCATAGAAAGTTAGAGTGTCAGTCCTTTTGTACTTAAGTCGGCATTGTGACTTTTGTATTAAATTCGGATGCAAACTCTGTGTTTCATCGTCAATTAGAAGGTACAAGGGATACAGTAAACCTGAAGTGAAGCATCGGAATCTAAAACTGCACTCACAGGAGAGGTTCAAATCATAGCAAGTGAGAGTGGCAGTCCTCTTGTACTTAAGACGGCAATGTGCCTTTTGAATTTAATTCCGATGCAATGTCTGTGTTTCATCATCAATAAGAAGGTGCAAGGTATACAGTAAACCTGGAGTGAAGCATCGGAATCTAAATCTGACCTCACAGGAGAGGTTCGAATCATAGAAAGTGAGAGTGTCTGTCCTTTTGTACTTAAGTCGGCATTGTGCCATTTGTATTAAATTCGGATGCAATTTCTGTGTTTCATCGTCAATAAGAAGGTCCAAGGGATACTGTAAACCTGAAGTGAAGCATCGGAATCTAAAACTGGACTCACAGGAGAGGTTCAAATCATAGAAAGTTAGAGTGTCAGTCCTGTTGTACCTAATTCAGCATTGTGCCTTTTAAATTTAATTCCGATGCTATTTCTGTGTTTCATTGACAATAAGAAGATCCAAGGGATACAGTAAACCCGAAGTGAAGCATCGGAATCTAAAACTGGACTCACAGGAGAGGTTCAAATAATAGAAAGTTAGAATGTCAGTCCTCTTGTACTTAAGTGGGCATTGTGCATTTTGTATTAAATTCGGATGCAATTTCTGTGTTTCATCGTCAATAAGAAGGCGCAAGGTATACAGTAAACCTGAAGTGAAGCATCGGAATCTAAAACTGGACTCACAGGAGAGGTTCAAATCATAGAAAGTGAGAGTGTCAGTCCTCTTGTACTTTAGTCGACATTGTGCCATTTGTATTAAATTCGGATGCAATATCTGTGTTTCATCGTCAGTAAGAAGGTCCAAGGGATACAGTAAACCTGACGTGAAGCATCGGAATCTTAAACTGGACTCACAGGAGAGGTTCAAATCATAGAAAGTTAGAGTGTCAGTCCTCTTTTACTTAAGTCGGCATTGTGCTTTTTGAATTTAATTCCGATACTATTTCTGTGCTTCATTGGCAATAAGAAGGTCCAAGGGATACAGTAAACCTGAAGTGAAGCATCGGAATCTAAAACTTGACTCACAGGTGAGGTTCTAATCATAGAAAGTTAGGATGTCATTCCTCTTGTACTTAAGACGGCATTGTGCCTTTTGTATTACATTCGGATGCTATTTCTGTGTTTCATCGTCATTAAGGAGGTGCAAGGTATACAGTAAACCTGAAGTGAAGCATCGGAATCTATAACTGGACTCACAGGAGAGGTTCAAATCATAGAAAGTGAGAGTGTCAGTCCTCTTTTACTTAAGTCGGCATTGTGCCTTTTGAATTTAATTCCGATGCCATTTCTGTGTTTCATTGTCAATAAGAAGGTCCAAGTGATACAGTAAATCTGAAGTGAAGCATCGGAATAAAAAACTGGACTCACAGTAAAGGTTCAAGTCATAGAAAGTGAAAGTGTCAGTCCTCTTGTACTTAAGTCGGCATTGTGCCATTTGTATTAAATTCGCATGCGATTTCTGTGTTTTATCGTCAATAAGAAGGTCCAAGGGATACAGTAAACCTGAAGTGAAGCATCGGAATCTGAATCTGACCTCACAGGAGAGGTTCGAATCATAGAAAGTAAGTGTGTCAGCCCTCTTGTACTTAAGTCGGCATTGTGCCGTTTGTATTAAATTCGGATGCAATTTCTGTGTTTCATCGTCAATAAGAAGGTCCAAGGGATGCAGTAAACCTGAGGGGAAGCATAGGAATCTAAAACTGGACTCACAGGAGAGGTTCAAATCATAGAAAGTGAGAGTGTCAGTCCTCTTGTACTTAAGTCGCCATTGTGCCTTTTGTATTAAATTCGGATGCAATTTCTGTGTTTCATCGTCAATAAGAAGGTCCAAGGGATACAGTAAACCTGAAGTGAAGCATGGGAATCCAAAACTGGACTCACGGACAGGTTCAAATCATAGAAAGTTAGTGTGTCAGTCCTCTTGTACTTAAGTCGGCATTGTGCCTTTTGTATTAAATTCGGATGCAAACTCTGTGTTTCATCGTCAATAACAAGGTCCAAGGGATACAGTAAACCTGAAGTGAAGCATCGGAATCTAAAACCGAACTCACAGGCGAGGTTCAAATCATAGAAAGTTGGATTGTCAGTGCTATTGTACTTAAGTCGGCATTGTGCCTTTTGAATTTCATTCTGATGCAATTTCTGTCTTTCATCGTCAACAAGAAGGTCCAAGGGATACAGTAAACCTGAAGTGAAGCATCGGAATCTAAAACCGGACTCACAGGAGAGGTTCAAATCATAGAAAGTGAGAGTGTCAGTCGTCTTTTACTTAGGTCGGCATTGTGCGTTTTGAATTTAAATCCGATGTAATTTCTGTGTTTCATCGTCAATAAGAAGGTCCAAGGGATACAGTAAAACTGAAGTGAAGCATCGGAATCTAAAACTGGACTCACAGGAGATGTTCAAACCATAGAAAGTGAGATTGTCAGTCCTCTTGTACTTAAGTCGCCATTGTGATTTTTGTATTTAATTCGGATGCAATTTCTGTGTTTCATCGTCAGTAAGAAGGTCCAATGGATACAGGAAACCTGAAGTGAAGCATCGGAATCTAAAACTGGACTCACAGGAGAGCTTCAAATCATAGAAAGTTTGAGTGTCAGTCCTCTTGCTCTTAAGTCGGTATTGTACCTTTTGTATTAAATTCGGATGCAAACTCTGTGTTTCATCATCAATTAGAAGGTCCCAGGGATACAGTAAACCTGAAGTGAAGCATCGGAATCTAAAACTGCACTTACAGGAGAGGTTCAAATCATAGCAAGTGAGAGTGTCCGTCCTCTTGTACTTAAGACGGCATTGTGCCTATTGAATTTAAATCCGATGCAATTTCTGTGTTTCATCATCAAGAAGAAGGTGCAAGGTATACAGTAAACCTGGAGTGAAGCATCGGAATCTAAATCTGACCTCACAGGAGAGGTTCGAATCATAGAAAGTGAGAGTGTCTGTCCTTTTGTACTTAAGTCGGCATTGTGCCATTTGTATTAAATTCGGATGCAATTTCTGTGTTTCATCGTCAATAAGAAGGTCCAAGGGATACTGTAAACCTGAAGTGAAGCATCGGAATCTAAAACTGGACTCATAGGAGAGGTTCAAATCATAGAAAGTTAGAGTGTCAGTCCTCTTGTACCTAAGTCGGCATTGTGCCTTTTGAATTTAATTCCGATGCTATTTCTGTGTTTCATTGTCAATAAGAAGATCCAAGGGATACAGTAAACCCGAAGTGAAGCATCGGAATCTAAAACTGGACTCACAGGAGAGGTTCAAATAATAGAAAGTTAGAATGTCAGTCCTCTTGTACTTAAGCCGGCATTGAGCCTTTTGTATTAAATTCGGATGCAATTTCTGTGTTTCATCGTCAATAAGAAGGAGCAAGGTATACAGTAAACCTGAAGTGAAGCATCGGAATCTAAAACTGGACTCACAGGAGAGGTTCAAATCCTAGAAAGTGAGAGTTTCAGTCCTCTTGTAGTTAAGTCGGCATTGTGTCATTTGTATTAAATTCGGGTGCAATTTCTGTGTTTCAACGTCAATAAGAAGGTCCAATGGATACAGTAAACCTGAAGTGAAGCTTCGGAATCTAAAACTGGACTCACAGGAGAGGTTCAAATCATAGAAAGTTAGAGTGTCAGTCCTTTTGTACTTAAGTCGGCATTGTGACTTTTGTATTAAATTCGGATGCAAACTCTGTGTTTCATCGTCAATTAGAAGGTACAAGGGATACAGTAAACCTGAAGTGAAGCATCGGAATCTAAAACCGAACTCACAGGCGAGGTTCAAATCATAGAAAGTTGGATTGTCAGTGCTCTTGTACTTAAGTCGGCATTGTGCCTTTTGAATTTCATTCTGATGCAATTTCTGTCTTTCATCGTCAACAAGAAGGTCCAAGGGATACAGTAAACCTGAAGTGAAGCATCGGAATCTAAAACCGGACTCACAGGAGAGGTTCAAATCATAGAAAGTGAGAGTGTCAGTCGTCTTTTACTTAGGTCGGCATTGTGCGTTTTGAATTTAAATCCGATGCAATTTCTGTGTTTCATCGTCAATAAGAAGGTCCAAGGGATACAGTAAAACTGAAGTGAAGCATCGGAATCTAAAACTGGACTCACAGGAGATGTTCAAACCATAGAAAGTGAGATTGTCAGTCCTCTTGTACTTTAGTCGCCATTGTGATTTTTGTATTAAATTCGGATGCAATTTCTGTGTTTCATCGTCAATCAGAAGGTCCAAGGGATACTGTAAACCTGAAGTGAAGCATCGGAATCTAAAACTGGACTCATAGGAGAGGTTCAAATCATAGAAAGTTAGAGTGTCAGTCCTCTTGTACCTAAGTCGGCATTGTGCCTTTTGAATTTAATTCCGATGCTATTTCTGTGTTTCATTGTCAATAAGAAGATCCAAGGGATACAGTAAACCCGAATTGAAGCATCGGAATCTAAAACTGGACTCACAGGAGAGGGTCAAATAATAGAAAGTTAGAATGTCAGTCCTCTTGTACTTAAGCCGGCATTGAGCCTTTTGTATTAAATTCGGATGCAATTTCTGCGTTTCATCGTCAATAAGAAGGAGCAAGGTATACAGTAAACCTGAAGTGAAGCATCGGAATCTAAAACTGGACTCACAGGAGAGGATCAAATCATATAATGTGAGAGTGTCAGTCCTCTTGTACTTAAGTCGACATTGTGCCATTTGTATTAAATTCGGATGCAATATCTGTGTTTCATCGTCAATAAGAAGGTCCAAGGGATACAGTAAACCTGAAGTGAAGCATCGGAATCTTAAACTGGACTCACAGGAGAGGTTCAAATCATAGAAAGTTAGAGTGTCAGTCCTCTTTTACTTAAGTCGGCATTGTGCCTTTTGAATTTAATTCCGATGCTATTTCTGTGCTTCATTGGAAATAAGTAGGTCCAAGGGATACAGTAAACCTGAAGTGAAGCATCGGAATCTAAAACTGGACTCACAGGAGAGGTTCTAATCATAGAAAGTTAGGATGTCATTACTCTTGTACTTAAGACGGCATTGTGCCTTTTGTATTAAATTCCGATGCAATTTCTATGTTTCATCGTCAATAAGAAAGTGCAAGGTATACAGTAAACCTGAATTGAAGCATCGGAATTTCAATCCGGTCTCACGGGAGAGGTTCAAATCATAGAAAGTGAGAGTGGCAGTCCTCTTGTACATAAGTCGGCATTGTGGCATTTGTATTAAATTCGGATGCGATTTCTGTGTTTTATCGTCAATAAGAAGGTCCAAGGGATACAGTAAATCTGAAGTGAAGCATCGGAATCTAAATCTGACCTCACAGGAGAGGTTCGAATCATAGAAAGTAAGTGTGTCAGCCCTCTTGTACTTAAGTCGGCATTGTGCCGTTTGTGTTAAATTCGGATGCAATTTCTGTGTTTCATCGTCAATAAGAAGGTCCAAGGGATGCAGTAAACCTGAGGGGAAGCATCGGAATCTAAAACTGGACTCACAGGAGAGGTTCAAATCATAGAAAGTTAGAGTGTCAGTCCTCTTGTACTTAAGTCGCCATTGTGCCTTTTGTATTAAATTCGGATGCAATTTCTGTGTTTCATCGTCAATAAGAAGGTCCAAGGGATACAGTAAACCTGAAGTGAAGCATGGGAATCCAAAACTGGACTCACAGGACAGGTTCAAATCATAGAAAGTTAGTGTGTCAGTCCTCTTGTACTTAAGTCGGCATTGTGCCTTTTGTATTAAATTCGGATGCAAACTCTGTGTTTCATCGTCAATAACAAGGTCCAAGGGATACAGTAAACCTGAAGTGAAGCATCGGAATCTAAAACCGAACTCACAGGCGAGGTTCAAATCATAGAAAGTTGGATTGTCAGTGCTATTGTACTTAAGTCGGCATTGTGCCTTTTGAATTTCATTCTGATGCAATTTCTGTCTTTCATCGTCAACAAGAAGGTCCAAGGGATACAGTAAACCTGAAGTGAAGCATCGGAATCTACAACCGGACTCACAGGAGAGGTTCAAATCATAGAAAGTGAGAGTGTCAGTCGTCTTTTACTTAGGTCGGCATTGTGCGTTTTGAATTTAAATCCGATGTAATTTCTGTGTTTCATCGTCAATAAGAAGGTCCAAGGGATACAGTAAAACTGAAGTGAAGCATCGGAATCTAAAACTGGACTCACAGGAGATGTTCAAACCATAGAAAGTGAGATTGTCAGTCCTCTTGTACTTAAGTCGCCATTGTGATTTTTGTATTTAATTCGGATGCAATTTCTGTGTTTCATCGTCAGTAAGAAGGTCCAATGGATACAGGAAACCTGAAGTGAAGCATCGGAATCTAAAACTGGACTCACAGGAGAGCTTCAAATCATAGAAAGTTTGAGTGTCAGTCCTCTTGCTCTTAAGTCGGTATTGTACCTTTTGTATTAAATTCGGATGCAAACTCTGTGTTTCATCATCAATTAGAAGGTCCCAGGGATACAGTAAACCTGAAGTGAAGCATCGGAATCTAAAACTGCACTTACAGGAGAGGTTCAAATCATAGCAAGTGAGAGTGTCCGTCCTCTTGTACTTAAGACGGCATTGTGCCTATTGAATTTAATTCCGATGCAATTTCTGTGTTTCATCATCAAGAAGAAGGTGCAAGGTATACAGTAAACCTGGAGTGAAGCATCGGAATCTAAATCTGACCTCACAGGAGAGGTTCGAATCATAGAAAGTGAGAGTGTCTGTCCTTTTGTACTTAAGTCGGCATTGTGCCATTTGTATTAAATTCGGATGCAATTTCTGTGTTTCATCGTCAATAAGAAGGTCCAAGGGATACTGTAAACCTGAAGTGAAGCATCGGAATCTAAAACTGGACTCATAGGAGAGGTTCAAATCATAGAAAGTTAGAGTGTCAGTCCTCTTGTACCTAAGTCGGCATTGTGCCTTTTGAATTTAATTCCGATGCTATTTCTGTGTTTCATTGTCAATAAGAAGATCCAAGGGATACAGTAAACCCGAAGTGAAGCATCGGAATCTAAAACTGGACTCACAGGAGAGGTTCAAATAATAGAAAGTTAGAATGTCAGTCCTCTTGTACTTAAGCCGGCATTGAGCCTTTTGTATTAAATTCGGATGCAATTTCTGTGTTTCATCGTCAATAAGAAGGAGCAAGGTATACAGTAAACCTGAAGTGAAGCATCGGAATCTAAAACTGGACTCACAGGAGAGGTTCAAATCCTAGAAAGTGAGAGTTTCAGTCCTCTTGTAGTTAAGTCGGCATTGTGTCATTTGTATTAAATTCGGGTGCAATTTCTGTGTTTCATCGTCAATAAGAAGGTCCAATGGATACAGTAAACCTGAAGTGAAGCTTCGGAATCTAAAACTGGACTCACAGGAGAGGTTCAAATCATAGAAAGTTAGAGTGTCAGTCCTTTTGTACTTAAGTCGGCATTGTGACTTTTGTATTAAATTCGGATGCAAACTCTGTGTTTCATCGTCAATTAGAAGGTACAAGGGATACAGTAAACCTGAAGTGAAGCATCGGAATCTAAAACCGAACTCACAGGCGAGGTTCAAATCATAGAAAGTTGGATTGTCAGTGCTCTTGTACTTAAGTCGGCATTGTGCCTTTTGAATTTCATTCTGATGCAATTTCTGTCTTTCATCGTCAACAAGAAGGTCCAAGGGATACAGTAAACCTGAAGTGAAGCATCGGAATCTAAAACCGGACTCACAGGAGAGGTTCAAATCATAGAAAGTGAGAGTGTCAGTCGTCTTTTACTTAGGTCGGCATTGTGCGTTTTGAATTTAAATCCGATGCAATTTCTGTGTTTCATCGTCAATAAGAAGGTCCAAGGGATACAGTAAAACTGAAGTGAAGCATCGGAATCTAAAACTGGACTCACAGGAGATGTTCAAACCATAGAAAGTGAGATTGTCAGTCCTCTTGTACTTTAGTCGCCATTGTGATTTTTGTATTAAATTCGGATGCAATTTCTGTGTTTCATCGTCAATCAGAAGGTCCAAGGGATACTGTAAACCTGAAGTGAAGCATCGGAATCTAAAACTGGACTCATAGGAGAGGTTCAAATCATAGAAAGTTAGAGTGTCAGTCCTCTTGTACCTAAGTCGGCATTGTGCCTTTTGAATTTAATTCCGATGCTATTTCTGTGTTTCATTGTCAATAAGAAGATCCAAGGGATACAGTAAACCCGAATTGAAGCATCGGAATCTAAAACTGGACTCACAGGAGAGGGTCAAATAATAGAAAGTTAGAATGTCAGTCCTCTTGTACTTAAGCCGGCATTGAGCCTTTTGTATTAAATTCGGATGCAATTTCTGCGTTTCATCGTCAATAAGAAGGAGCAAGGTATACAGTAAACCTGAAGTGAAGCATCGGAATCTAAAACTGGACTCACAGGAGAGGATCAAATCATATAATGTGAGAGTGTCAGTCCTCTTGTACTTAAGTCGACATTGTGCCATTTGTATTAAATTCGGATGCAATATCTGTGTTTCATCGTCAATAAGAAGGTCCAAGGGATACAGTAAACCTGAAGTGAAGCATCGGAATCTTAAACTGGACTCACAGGAGAGGTTCAAATCATAGAAAGTTAGAGTGTCAGTCCTCTTTTACTTAAGTCGGCATTGTGCCTTTTGAATTTAATTCCGATGCTATTTCTGTGCTTCATTGGAAATAAGTAGGTCCAAGGGATACAGTAAACCTGAAGTGAAGCATCGGAATCTAAAACTGGACTCACAGGAGAGGTTCTAATCATAGAAAGTTAGGATGTCATTCCTCTTGTACTTAAGACGGCATTGTGCCTTTTGTATTAAATTCCGATGCAATTTCTATGTTTCATCGTCAATAAGAAAGTGCAAGGTATACAGTAAACCTGAATTGAAGCATCGGAATTTAAATCCGGTCTCACGGGAGAGGTTCAAATCATAGAAAGTGAGAGTGGCAGTCCTCTTGTACATAAGTCGGCATTGTGGCATTTGTATTAAATTCGGATGCGATTTCTGTGTTTTATCGTCAATAAGAAGGTCCAAGGGATACAGTAAATCTGAAGTGAAGCATCGGAATCTAAATCTGACCTCACAGGAGAGGTTCGAATCATAGAAAGTAAGTGTGTCAGCCCTCTTGTACTTAAGTCGGCATTGTGCCGTTTGTGTTAAATTCGGATGCAATTTCTGTGTTTCATCGTCAATAAGAAGGTCCAAGGGATGCAGTAAACCTGAGGGGAAGCATCGGAATCTAAAACTGGACTCACAGGAGAGGTTCAAATCATAGAAAGTTAGAGTGTCAGTCCTCTTGTACTTAAGTCGCCATTGTGCCTTTTGTATTAAATTCGGATGCAATTTCTGTGTTTCATCGTCAATAAGAAGGTCTAAGCGATACAGTAAACCTGAAGTGAAGCATCGGAATCCAAAACTGGACTCACAGGACAGGTTCAAATCATAGAAAGTTAGATTGTCAGTCCTCTTGTACTTAAGTCGGCATTGTGCCTTTTGAATTTAATTCCGATGCAATTTCTGTCTTTCATCGTCAATAAGAAGGCCCAAGGGATACAGTAAACCTGAAGTGAAGCATCGGAATCTAAAACTGGACTCACAGGAGAGGTTCAAATCATAGAAAGTTAGAGTGTCAGTCCTCTTTTACTTAAGTCGGCATTGTGCCTTTTGAATTTAATTCCGATGCTATTTCTGTGCTTCATTGGCAATAAGAAGGTCCAAGGGATACAGTAAACCTGAAGTGAAGCATCGGAATCTAAAACTGGACTCACAGGAGAGGTTTTAATCATAGAAAGTTAGGATGTCATTCCTCTTGTACTTAAGACGGCATTGTGCCTTTTGTATTACATTCGAATGCAATTTCTGTGTTTCATCGTCATTAAGAAAGTGCAAGGTATACAGAAAATCTGAAGTGAAGCATCGGAATCTATAACTGGACTTACAGGAGAGGTTCAAATCATAGAAAGTGAGAGTGTCAGTCCTCTTTTACTTAAGTCGGCATTGTGCGTTTTGAATTTAATTCCGATGCTATTTCTGTGTTTCATTGTCAATAAGAAGATCCAAGGGATACAGTAAACCCGAAGTGAAGCATCGGAATCAAAACTGGACTCACAGGAGAGGTTTAAATAATAGAAAGTTAGAATGTCAGTCCTCTTGTACTTAAGTCGGCATTGTGCCTTTTGTATTAAATTCGGATGCAATTTCTGTGTTTCATCGTCAATAATAAGGTCCAAGGGATACAGTAAACCTGAAGTGAAGCATCGGAATCCAAAACTGGACTCACAGGAGAGGTTCAAATCATAGAAAGTTAGAGTGTCAATCCTCTTGTACTTAAGTCGACATTGTGCCATTTGTATTAAGTTCGGATGCAATTTCTGTGTTACATTGTCAATAAGAAGGTCCAAGGGATACAGTAAACCTGAAGTGAAGCATCGGAATCTAAAACAGGACGCACAGGAGAGGTTCTAATCATAGAAAGTTAGAGTGTCAGTCCTCTTTTACTTAAGTCGGCATTGTGCCTTTTGTATTAAATTCCGATGCAATTTCTATGTTTCATCGTCAATAAGAAAGTGCAAGGTATACTGTAAACCTAAATTGAAGCATCGGAATTTAAATCCGGTCTCACAGGAGAGGTTCAAATCATAGAAAGTGAGAGTGGCAGTCCTCTTGTACTTAAGTCGGCATTGTGCCATTTGTATTAAATTCGGATGCGATTTCTGTGTTTTATCGTCAATAAGAAGGTCCAAGGGATACAGCAAACCTGAAGTGAAGCATCGGAATCTAAATCTGACCTCACAGGAGAGGTTCGAATCATAGAACGTTAGTGTGTCAGCCCTCTTGTACATAAGTCGGCATTGTGCCGTTTGTATTTAATTCCGATGCAATTTCTGTGTTTCATCGTCAATAAGAAGGTGCAATATATGCAGTAAACCTGAAGTGAAGCATCGGAATCTGAAACTGGACTCACAGGAGAGGTTCACATCATAGAAAGTGAGAGTGTTAGTAGTCTTGTACTTAAGTCGCCATTGTGCCTTTTGTATTAAATTCGGATGCAATTTCTGTGTTTCATCGTCAATAAGAAGGTCCAAGGGATACAGTAAACCTGAAGTGAAGCTTCGGAATCTGAAACTGGACTCACAGGAGATGTTCAAATCATAGAAAGTTAGAGTGTCAGTCCTTTTGTACTTAAGTCGGTATTGTACCTTTTGTATTAAATTCGGATGCAAACTCTGTGTTTCATCATCAATTAGAAGGTCCCAGGGATACAGTAAACCTGAAGTGAAGCATCGGAATCTAAAACTGCACTCACAGGAGAGGTTCAAATCATAGCAAGTGAGAGTGTCAGTCCTCTTGTAATTAAGACGGCATTGTGCCTTTTGAATTTAATTCCGATGCAATTTCTGTGTTTCATCATCAATAAGAAGGTGCAAGGTATACAGTAAACCTGGAGTGAAGCATCGGAATCTAAATCTGACCTCACAGGAGAGGTTCGAATCATAGAAAGTGAGAGTGTCTGTCCTTTTGTACTTAAGTCGGCATTGTGCCATTTGTATTAAATTCGGATGCAATTTCTGTGTTTCATCGTCAATAAGAAGGTCCAAGGGATACTGTAAACCTGAAGTGAAGCATCGGAATCTAAAACTGGACTCACAGGAGAGGTTCAAATCATAGAAAGTTAGAGTGTCAGTCCTCTTGTACCTAAGTCGGCATTGTGCCTTTTGAATTTAATTCCGATGCTATTTCTGTGTTTCATTGTCAATAAGAAGATCCAAGGGATACAGTAAACCCGAAGTGAAGCATCGGAATCTAAAACTGGACTCACAGGAGAGGTTCAAATAATAGAAAGTTAGAATGTCAGTCCTCTTGTACGTAAGCCGGCATTGTGCCTTTTGTATTAAATTCGGATGCAATTTCTGTGTTTCATCGTCAATAAGAAGGCGCAAGGTATATAGTAGGCCTGAAGTGAAGCATCGGAATCTAAAACTGGACTCACAGGAGAGGTTCAAATCATAGAAAGTGAGAGTGTCAGTCCTCTAGTACTTAAGTCGACATTGTGCCATTTGTATTAAATTCAGATGCAATATCTGTGTTTCATCGTCAATAAGAAGGTCCAAGGGATACAGTAAACCTGAAGTGAAGCATCGGAGTCTTAAACTGGACTCACAGGAGAGGTTCAAATCATAGAAAGTTAGAGTGTCAGTCCTCTTTTACTTAAGTCGGCATTGTGAGTTTTGAATTTAATTCCGATGCTATTTCTGTGCTTCATTATCAATTAGAAAGTCCAAGGGATACAGTAAACCTGAAGTGAAGCATCGGAATCTAAAACTGGACTCACAGGAGAGGTTATAATCATTGAAAGTTAGGATGTCATTCCTCTTGTACTTAAGACGGCATTGTGCCTTTTGTATTACAATCGAATGCAATTTCTGTGTTTCATCGTCATTACAAAGGTGCAAGGTATACAGTAAACCTGAAGTGAAGCATCGGAATCTATAACTGGACTCACAGGAGAGGTTCAAATCACAGAAAGTGAGAGTGTCAGTCCTCTTTTACATAAGTCGGCATTGTGCGTTTTGAATTTAATTCCGATGCTATTTCTGTGTTTCATTGTCAATAAGAAGATCCAAGGGATACAGTAAACCCGAAGTGAAGCATCGGAATCTAAAACTGGACTCACAGGAGAGGTTTAAATAATAGAAAGTTAGAATGTCAGTCCGCTTGTACTTAAGTCGGCATTGTGCCTATTGTATTAAATTCGGATGCAATTTCTGTGTTTCTTCGTCAATAAGAAGGCGCAAGGTATACATTAAACCTGAAGTGAATCATCGGAATCTAAAACTGGACTCACAGGAGAGGTTCAAATCATAGGAAGTGAGAGTGTCCGTCCTCTTGTACTTAAGTCGACATTGTGCCATTTGTATTAAATTCGGATGCAATTTCTGTGTTTCATCGTCAATAAGAAGGTCCAAGGGATACAGTAAACCTGAAGTGAAGCATCGGAATCCAAAACTGGACTCACAGGAGAGGTTCAAATCATAGAAAGTTAGAGGGTCAGTCCTCTTGTACTTAAGTCGACATTGTGCCATTTGTATTAAATTCGGATGCAATTTCTGTGTCATCGTCAATAAGAAGGTCCAAGGGATACAGTAAACCTGAAGTGAAGCATCGGAATCTAAAACTGGACTCACAGGAGATGTTCAAACCATTGAAAGTGAGATTATCAGTCCTCTTGTACTTATGTCGCCATTGTGATTTTTGTATTAACTTCGGATGCAAATTCTGTGTTTCATCGTCAATAAGAAGGTCCAATGGATACAGTAAACCTGAAGTGAAGCATCGGAATCTAAAACTGGACTCACAGGAGAGGTTCAAATCATAGAAAGTTAGAGTATCAGTCCTCTTGTTCTTAAGTCGGTATTGTACCTTTTGTATTAAATTCGGATGCAAACTCTGTGTTTCATCATCAATTAGAAGGTCCCAGGGATACAGTAAACCTGAAGTGAAGCATCGGAATCTAAAACTGCACTCACAGGAGAGGTTCAAATCATAGCAAGTGAGAGTGTCAGTCCTCCTGTACTTAAGACGGCATTGTGCCTTTTGAATTTAATTCCGATGCAATTTCTGTGTTTCATCATCAATAAGAAGGTGCAAGGTATACAGTAAACCTGGAGTGAAGCATCGGAATCTAAATCTGACCTCACAGGAGAGGTTCGAATCATAGAAAGTGAGAGTGTCTGTCCTTTTGTACTTAAGTCGGCATTGTGCCATTTGTATTAAATTCGGATGCAATTTCTGTGTTTTGATCGTCAATAAGAAGGCGCAAGGTATACAGTAAACCTGAAGTGAATCATCGGAATCTAAAACTGGACTCACAGGAGAGGTTCAAATCATTGAAAGTGAGAGTGTCAGTCCTCTTGTACTTAAGTCGACATTGTGCCATTTGTATTAAATTCGGATGCAATTTCTGTGTTTCATCGTCAATAATGAGGTCCAAGGGATACAGTAAACCTGAAGTGAAACATCGGAATCCAAAACTGGACTCACAGGAGAGGTTCAAATCATAGAAAGTTAGAGTGTCAGTCCTCTTGTACTTAAGTCGACATTGTGCCATTTGTATTAAATTCGGATGCAATTTCTGTGTTTCATTGTCAATAAGAAGGTCCAAGGGATACAGTAAACCTGAAGTGAAGCATCGGAATCTAAAACAGGACGCACAGGAGAGGTTCTAATCATAGAATGTTAGAGTGTCAGTCCTCTTTTACTTAAGTCGGCATTGTGCCTTTTGTATTAAATTCCGATGCAATTTCTATGTTTCATCGTCAATAAGAAAGTGCAAGGTATACAGTAAACCTGAATTGAAGCATCGGAATTTAAATCCGGTCTCACAGGAGAGGTTCAAATCATAGAAAGTGAGAGTGGCAGTCCTCTAGTACTTAAGTCGGCATTGTGCCATTTGTATTAAATTCGGATGCGATTTCTGTGTTTTATCGTCAATAAGAAGGTCCAAGGGATACAGTAAACCTGAAGTGAAGCATCGGAATCTAAATCTGACCTCACAGGAGAGGTTCGAATCGTAGAAAGTAAGTGTGTCAGCCCTCTTGTACTTAAGTCGGCATTGTGCCGTTTGTATTTAATTCCGATGCAATTGCTGTGTTTCATCGTCAATAAGAAGGTGCAATATATGCAGTAAACCTGAAGTGAAGCATCGGAATCTGAAACTGGACTCATAGGAGAGGTTCACATCATAGAAAGTGAGAGTGTCAGTAGTCTTGTACTTAAGTCGCCATTGTGCCTATTGTATTAAATTCGGATGCAATTTCTGTGTTTCATCGTCAATAAGAAGGTCCAAGGGATACAGTAAACCTGAAGTGAAGCTTCGGAATCTGAAACTGGACTCACAGGAGAGGTTCAAATCCTAGAAAGTTAGAGTATCAGTCCTCTTGTTCTTAAGTCGGTATTGTACCTTTTGTATTAAATTCGGATGCAAACTCTGTGTTTCATCATCAATTAGAAGGTCCCAGGGACACAGTAAACCTGAAGTGAAGCATCGGAATCTAAAACTGCACTCACAGGAGAGTTTCAAATCATAGCCAGTGAGAGTGTCAGTCCTCTTTTACTTAAGACGGCATTGTGCCTTTTGAATTTAATTCCGATGCAATTTCTGTGTTTCATCATCAATTAGAAGGTGCAAGGTATACAGTAAACCTGGAGTGAAGCATCGGAATCTAAATCTGACCTCACAGGAGAGGTTCGAATCATAGAAAGTGAGAGTGTCTGTCCTTTTGTACTTAAGTCGGCATTGTGCCATTTGTATTAAATTCGGATGCAATTCCTGTGTTTCATCGTCAATAAGAAGGTCCAAGGGATACTGTAAACCTGAAGTGAAGCATCGGAATCTAAAACTGGACTCACAGGAGAGGTTCAAACCATAGAAAGTTAGAGTGTCAGTCCTCTTGTACCTAAGTCGGCATTGTGCCTTTTGAATTTAATTCCGATGCTATTTCTGTGTTTCATTGTCAATAAGAAGATCCAAGGGATAAAGTAAACCCGAAGTGAAGCATCGGAATCTAAAACTGGACTCACAGGAGAGGTTCAAATAATAGAAAGTTAGAATGTCAGTCCTCTTGTACTTAAGCCGGCATTGTGCCTTTCGTATTAAATTCGGATGCAATTTCTGTGTTTCATCGTCAATAGGAAGGCGCAAGGTATACAGTAGACCTGAAGTGAAGCATCGGAATCTAAAACTGGACTCACAGGAGAGGTTCAAATCATAGAAAGTGAGAGTGTCAGTCCTCATGTACATAAGTCGACATTGTGCAATTTGTATTAAATTCGATGCAATATCTGTGTTTCATCGTCAATAAGAAGGTCCAAGGGATACAGTAAACCTGAAGTGAAGCATCGGAATCTTAAACTGGACTCACAGGAGAGGTTCAAATCATAGAAAGTTAGAGTGTCAGTCTTCTCTTACTTAAGTCGGCATTGTGCGTTTTGAATTTAATTCCGATGCTATTTCTGTGTTTCATTGTCAATAAGAAGATCCAAGGGATACAGTAAACCCGAAGTGAAGCATCGGAATCTAAAACTGGACTCACAGGAGAGGTTTAAATAATAGAAAGTTAGAATGTCAGTCCTCTTGTACTTAAGTCGGCATTTTGCCTTTTGTATTAAATACGGATGCAATTTCTGTGTTTCATCGTCAATAAGAAGGCGCAAGGTATACAGTAAACCTGAAGTGAATCATCGGAATCCAAAACTGGACTCACAGGAGAGGTTCAAATCATAGAAAGTTAGAGTGTCAGTCCTCTTGTACTTAAGTCGACATTGTGCCATTTGTATTAAATTCGGATGCAATTTCTGTGTTTCATTGTCAATAAGAAGATCCAAGGGATACAGTAAACCTGAAGTGAAGCATCGGAATCTAAAACAGGACGCACAGGAGAGGTTCTAATCATAGAAAGTTAGAGTGTCAGTCCTCTTTTACTTAAGTCGGCATTGTGCCTTTTGTATTAAATTCCGATGCAATTTCTATGTTTCATCGTCAATAAGAAAGTGCAAGGTATACAGTAAACCTGAATTGAAGCATCGGAATTTAAATCCGGTCTCACAGGAGAGGTTCAAATCATAGAAAGTGAGAGTGGCAGTCCTCATGTACTTAAGTCGGCATTGTGCCATTTGTATTAAATTCGGATGCGATTTCTGTGTTTTATCGTCAATAAGAAGGTCCAAGGGATACAGTAAACCTGAAGTGAAGCATCGGAATCTAAATCTGACCTCACAGGAGAGGTTCGAATCATAGAAAGTAAGTGTGTCAGCCCTCTTGTACTTAAGTCGGCATTGTGCCGTTTGTATTTAATTCCGATGCAATTTCTGTGTTTCATCGTCAATAAGAAGGTGCAATATATGCAGTAAACCTGAAGTGAAGCATCGGAATCTGAAACTGGACTCACAGGAGAGGTTCACATCATAGAAAGTGAGAGTGTCAGTAGTCTTGTACTTAAGTCGCCATTGTGCCTATTGTATTAAATTCGGATGCAATTTCTGTGTTTCATCGTCAATAAGAAGGTCCAAGGGATACAGTAAACCTGAAGTGAAGCTTCGGAATCTGAAACTGGACTCACAGGAGAGGTTCAAATCCTAGAAAGTTAGAGTATCAGTCCTCTTGTTCTTAAGTCGGTATTGTACCTTTTGTATTAAATTCGGATGCAAACTCTGTGTTTCATCATCAATTAGAAGGTCCCAGGGACACAGTAAACCTGAAGTGAAGCATCGGAATCTAAAACTGCACTCACAGGAGAGTTTCAAATCATAGCAAGTGAGAGTGTCAGTCCTCTTTTACTTAAGACGGCATTGTGCCTTTTGAATTTAATTCCGATGCAATTTCTGTGTTTCATCATCAATTAGAAGGTGCAAGGTATACAGTAAACCTGGAGTGAAGCATCGGAATCTAAATCTGACCTCACAGGAGAGGTTCGAATCATAGAAAGTGAGAGTGTCTGTCCTTTTGTACTTAAGTCGGCATTGTGCCATTTGTATTAAATTCGGATGCAATTTCTGTGTTTTGATCGTCAATAAGAAGGCGCAAGGTATACAGTAAACCTGAAGTGAATCATCGGAATCTAAAACTGGACTCACAGGAGAGGTTCAAATCATTGAAAGTGAGAGTGTCAGTCCTCTTGTACTTAAGTCGACATTGTGCCATTTGTATTAAATTCGGATGCAATTTCTGTGTTTCATCGTCAATAATGAGGTCCAAGGGATACAGTAAACCTGAAGTGAAACATCGGAATCCAAAACTGGACTCACAGGAGAGGTTCAAATCATAGAAAGTTAGAGTGTCAGTCCTCTTGTACTTAAGTCGACATTGTGCCATTTGTATTAAATTCGGATGCAATTTCTGTGTTTCATTGTCAATAAGAAGGTCCAAGGGATACAGTAAACCTGAAGTGAAGCATCGGAATCTAAAACAGGACGCACAGGAGAGGTTCTAATCATAGAATGTTAGAGTGTCAGTCCTCTTTTACTTAAGTCGGCATTGTGCCTTTTGTATTAAATTCCGATGCAATTTCTATGTTTCATCGTCAATAAGAAAGTGCAAGGTATACAGTAAACCTGAATTGAAGCATCGGAATTTAAATCCGGTCTCACAGGAGAGGTTCAAATCATAGAAAGTGAGAGTGGCAGTCCTCTAGTACTTAAGTCGGCATTGTGCCATTTGTATTAAATTCGGATGCGATTTCTGTGTTTTATCGTCAATAAGAAGGTCCAAGGGATACAGTAAACCTGAAGTGAAGCATCGGAATCTAAATCTGACCTCACAGGAGAGGTTCGAATCGTAGAAAGTAAGTGTGTCAGCCCTCTTGTACTTAAGTCGGCATTGTGCCGTTTGTATTTAATTCCGATGCAATTGCTGTGTTTCATCGTCAATAAGAAGGTGCAATATATGCAGTAAACCTGAAGTGAAGCATCGGAATCTGAAACTGGACTCATAGGAGAGGTTCACATCATAGAAAGTGAGAGTGTCAGTAGTCTTGTACTTAAGTCGCCATTGTGCCTATTGTATTAAATTCGGATGCAATTTCTGTGTTTCATCGTCAATAAGAAGGTCCAAGGGATACAGTAAACCTGAAGTGAAGCTTCGGAATCTGAAACTGGACTCACAGGAGAGGTTCAAATCCTAGAAAGTTAGAGTATCAGTCCTCTTGTTCTTAAGTCGGTATTGTACCTTTTGTATTAAATTCGGATGCAAACTCTGTGTTTCATCATCAATTAGAAGGTCCCAGGGACACAGTAAACCTGAAGTGAAGCATCGGAATCTAAAACTGCACTCACAGGAGAGTTTCAAATCATAGCAAGTGAGAGTGTCAGTCCTCTTTTACTTAAGACGGCATTGTGCCTTTTGAATTTAATTCCGATGCAATTTCTGTGTTTCATCATCAATTAGAAGGTGCAAGGTATACAGTAAACCTGGAGTGAAGCATCGGAATCTAAATCTGACCTCACAGGAGAGGTTCGAATCATAGAAAGTGAGAGTGTCTGTCCTTTTGTACTTAAGTCGGCATTGTGCCATTTGTATTAAATTCGGATGCAATTTCTGTGTTTCATCGTCAATAAGAAGGTCCAAGGGATACTGTAAACCTGAAGTGAAGCATCGGAATCTAAAACTGGACTCACAGGAGAGGTTCAAACCATAGAAAGTTAGAGTGTCAGTCCTCTTGTACCTAAGTCGGCATTGTGCCTTTTGAATTTAATTCCGATGCTATTTCTGTGTTTCATTGTCAATAAGAAGATCCAAGGGATAAAGTAAACCCGAAGTGAAGCATCGGAATCTAAAACTGGACTCACAGGAGAGGTTCAAATAATAGAAAGTTAGAATGTCAGTCCTCTTGTACTTAAGCCGGCATTGTGCCTTTCGTATTAAATTCGGATGCAATTTCTGTGTTTCATCGTCAATAGGAAGGCGCAAGGTATACAGTAGACCTGAAGTGAAGCATCGGAATCTAAAACTGGACTCACAGGAGAGGTTCAAATCATAGAAAGTGAGAGTGTCAGTCCTCATGTACATAAGTCGACATTGTGCCATTTGTATTAAATTCGATGCAATATCTGTGTTTCATCGTCAATAAGAAGGTCCAAGGGATACAGTAAACCTGAAGTGAAGCATCGGAATCTTAAACTGGACTCACAGGAGAGGTTCAAATCATAGAAAGTTAGAGTGTCAGTCTTCTCTTACTTAAGTCGGCATTGTGCGTTTTGAATTTAATTCCGATGCTATTTCTGTGTTTCATTGTCAATAAGAAGATCCAAGGGATACAGTAAACCCGAAGTGAAGCATCGGAATCTAAAACTGGACTCACAGGAGAGGTTTAAATAATAGAAAGTTAGAATGTCAGTCCTCTTGTACTTAAGTCGGCATTTTGCCTTTTGTATTAAATACGGATGCAATTTCTGTGTTTCATCGTCAATAAGAAGGCGCAAGGTATACAGTAAACCTGAAGTGAATCATCGGAATCCAAAACTGGACTCACAGGAGAGGTTCAAATCATAGAAAGTTAGAGTGTCAGTCCTCTTGTACTTAAGTCGACATTGTGCCATTTGTATTAAATTCGGATGCAATTTCTGTGTTTCATTGTCAATAAGAAGATCCAAGGGATACAGTAAACCTGAAGTGAAGCATCGGAATCTAAAACAGGACGCACAGGAGAGGTTCTAATCATAGAAAGTTAGAGTGTCAGTCCTCTTTTACTTAAGTCGGCATTGTGCCTTTTGTATTAAATTCCGATGCAATTTCTATGTTTCATCGTCAATAAGAAAGTGCAAGGTATACAGTAAACCTGAATTGAAGCATCGGAATTTAAATCCGGTCTCACAGGAGAGGTTCAAATCATAGAAAGTGAGAGTGGCAGTCCTCATGTACTTAAGTCGGCATTGTGCCATTTGTATTAAATTCGGATGCGATTTCTGTGTTTTATCGTCAATAAGAAGGTCCAAGGGATACAGTAAACCTGAAGTGAAGCATCGGAATCTAAATCTGACCTCACAGGAGAGGTTCGAATCATAGAAATTAAGTGTGTCAGCCCTCTTGTACTTAAGTCGGCATTGTGCCGTTTGTATTTAATTCCGATGCAATTTCTGTGTTTCATCGTCAATAAGAAGGTGCAATATATGCAGTAAACCTGAAGTGAAGCATCGGAATCTGAAACTGGACTCACAGGAGAGGTTCACATCATAGAAAGTGAGAGTGTCAGTAGTCTTGTACTTAAGTCGCCATTGTGCCTTTTGTATTATTTTCGGATGCAATTTCTGTGTTTCATCGTCAATAAGAAGGTCCAAGGGATACAGTAAACCTGAAGTGAAGCTTCGGAATCTGAAACTTGACTCACAGGAGAGGTTCATATCATAGAAAGTTAGAGTGTCAGTCCTTTTGTACTTAAGTCGGCATTGTGACTTTTGTATTAAATTCGGATGCAAACTCTGTGTTTCATCGTCAATTAGAAGGTACAAGGGATACAGTAAATTTGAAGTGATGCATCTGAATCTGAAACTGGGCTCACAGGAGAGGTTCAAATCCTAGAAAGTTAGAGTATCAGTCCTCTTGTTCTTAAGTCGGTATTGTACCTTTTGTATTAAATTCGGATGCAAACTCTGTGTTTCATCATCAATTAGAAGGTCCCAGGGATACAGTAAACCTGAAGTGAAGCATCGGAATCTAAAACTGCACTCACAGGAGAGGTTCAAATCATAGCAAGTGAGAGTGTCAGTCCTCTTGTACTTAAGACGGCATTGTGCATTTTGAATTGAATTCCGATGCAATTTCTGTGTTTCATCATCAATAAGAAGGTGCAAGGTATACAGTAAACCTGGATTGAAGCATCGGAATCTAAAACTGGACTCACAGGAGAGGTTCAAATCATAGAAAGTGAGAGTGTCAGTCCTCTAGTACTTAAGTCGACATTGTGCCATTTGTATTAAATTCGGATGCAATATCTGTGTTTCATCGTCAATAAGAAGGTCCAAGGGATACAGTAAACCTGAAGTGAAGCATCGGAATCTTAAGGGGAGTTGGAATGCCCTATCTCGCCAATGTTAAATTTGCTAACTTTGTGTACCTTTTTCTTTGGAACTATTATCTTCAGAACTTTGAAATTCTGGCAGAGGTTTTCAGCATATATTGTGAGCCCACTGAACTAGAACCAATGTTTTCTTTTTGTTGGTATAGTATTTATGAATTTTTTACCATTAAGCCATTTTTTATTGGAAAAAGTATAACATAAACTTCCCTAGTTCAGAGAATAAGCCAGTTCTTGTCATGATTCTAGTTCAGTGGCCTCTTTGAACTGTTTTGCAGCATTTCTGAAAATTTGAATGTTGTTGGTTGAGTGGTTTATGAGATAAAGGTACATGTAACACTAAAAATGTCAAATGCCAGAAAATGCGATTAAAGTAATTTATTATGAAAATTCACAAATACCTTTTATTCTATTATCAAAAGTGTCCAGCAGAGTAATCAGGGTCATCTTCTAGTTCTTCTTCTTCACCTAGAAGCTTTCTTCTCCTTGCTGCCCTTGCTTTTTTTGTATTAAATTCAGCTGCATACTGAGCCTTCCTTACTCGCACGCTGTCCAGAAGCTGAAGACCTCTGATGGTGTTGATACCAGGAGCAATGCCGAGCCTTGCCATGACCTTTAGCCTACCCATATGACCATCATTGAATGAAATAACAGCATCACTGACTCCCCATTTCAATGTTTTTATCCCAACAAATACATTCTTAGGTACACGAGTCCAAATGAGGTTGTTGAACGACTCGTTTTGATTCTGGGTACAACCATGAAGACATTTTCGCAGAAGATCAGGATGCCCCAAGTCTCTATATATTGGTTTAATTACTTCCATAACAGCCAATGGAATATAATTTTTATGGTGATAAGGATCCCCAGTAGCTTGAGATTTTCTATAATTGCACCATGACTGAGGACCATCTGGACAAGCAAAATGTTGAGGATTATCATCAGTTGATGATCGATGTAAATATGTGGCCCATACAGCTTGTCTCATTTCCTGCAAATTATTTGCATTATTTCTTATTGCCATACCATAGTATTGTTGTAATTCATTTATAATTTTATCTGACAGGCGACCTCTAATGGTTTTACCATCTGACAAAATTTTGTCCTTCAGATTCTGTTTCAGTTTCCTTAGACGAGTGCCCATTCGTTTCTGAACATGACCGACACATTCTAGTTTAGTTATTGTCTTATTGACATATGGCATGGATTCTGTAACACTTTTGTATGCCTTGGAGTCCCCATCTCCAAGGAATTTTGTGTAAAATACTCCCCGTTCTTTTTCTGATCTGCTAAACATTTTCACAGCAGCGGCAGCCTCCATGCCTCCACTCGTACCTTCATAATTCTTGCTACATATGTGAGCTGCTTCTATCTTACCAGATGCACAATGGTAACAATGTTTAGTGAGCACTTCATAGTCCAAAACTTTACCGCTGTCCACACTAGTAACAGTAGCAACAGCATTTTTGGATGTGTGACCCCTTTTCTGCCAGGTTCCATCAAAAGCAACAGGGATATCTGGGTTTCCTTCATTTATATATTTTGCTTCACTGGCAGCAGCTTTCATTGATAAATCTGCTACAGACTGAACAGCATCTCCTATCACTTCAGTGTAATTGTCAATTTTAGCAGGTGGAGGTGGAAGATTCATTATGGCACAAAATGTTTGAGCAGCAGTATGTCCTTTACCAATTGCTCTCATTGCATACATTAGCCTGATATTACTCTCAAACAAATTGCTACTGCATGTTTTAGAGCTCCAAAAACAGGTCTCATTTTCACAACTGGCACAAACTATAGCAATTTTGCAGGAAAGTCCTATAGATTTTGTTATGTTCATATCAAAAGAACCTCCACAAAGATTACAACACAAACATTTCTTCATAAACTCAGTAAAAACAGGAAAGTCGACTAAAACATATTGTTCATTAGAAGCTTCATCTGTAATTTCACTTGCACAGTTTGATAACTTCTTTTTTGATGCACTGGTGGGCGTGTCTCCTTCACACATCTCAGCTGTACAAACGTCAGAACTTTCACCAGCATCAACAGGTGCTGAAGCAGAATCACTTGAACAAACGTTATTTGTAAATCTATTACCGCGAAACTTTCGCTTTTTAAATAATGATGCACTCCTAGGCATCGTAGAAACTACGCACTCACCACTGAAAGTCAAAACAAGACAGATAACAAACTCCAAATGAGCGACAAACTAAACTCGAGGCTCAAAACAAACACTCACAGATCAAAAACTGAACAATAAACACAGCTAGTCGTAAAAACAATGGTACCTATGGAAGGATCAAAGATTCTACAACTGAAGAGTGAAATCCACAGCCTTCTATATGTAATGTTTTCGGAAATGCGAAGATTTAAATGTGTACAAATCACAAGATGGGTAACTTTGCTGGGCGCACATGTAATTTTGAAAAATTAAATAAAAATACTTCCAATTGGAATTTCTTAACAAATTTTGCACCATTTTAAGCAGAAAATTTCAAATTAAGTTATAAGGTTAAAAACTGAAAATGTGAATTTTTTCCATTTTCCGGCATTCCAACTCCCCTTAAACTGGACTCACAGGAGACGTTCAAATCATAGAAAGTTAGAGTGTCAGTCCTCTTTTACTTAAGTCGGCATTGTGAGTTTAGAATTTAATTCCGATGCTATTTCTGTGCTTCATTGGCAATAAGAAGGTCCAAGGGATACAGTAAACCTGAAGTGAAGCATCGGAATCTAAAACTGGACTCACAGGAGAGGTTCTAATCATAGAAAGTTAGGATGTCATTCCTCTTGTACTTAAGACGGCATTGTGCCTTTTGTATTACATTCGAATGCAATTTCTGTGTTTCATCGTCATTAAGAAGGTGCAAGGTATACAGTAAACCTGAAGTGAAGCATCGGAATCTATAACTGGACTCACAGGAGAGGTTCAAATCATAGAAAGTGAGAGTGTCAGTCCTCTTTTACTTAAGTCGGCATTGTGCGTTTTGAATTTCATTCCGATGCTATTTCTGTGTTTCATTGTCAATAAGAAGATCCAAGGGATACAGTAAACTCGAAGTGAAGCATCGGAATCTAAAACTGGACTCACAGGAGAGGTTTAAATAATAGAAAGTTAGAATGTCAGTCCTCTTGTACTTAAGTCTGCATTGTGCCTTTTGTATTAAATTCGGATGCAATTTCTGTGTTTCATCGTCAATAAGAAGGCGCAAGGTATACAGTAAACCTGATGTGAATCATCGGAATCTAAAACTGGACTCACAGGAGAGGTTCAAATCATAGAAAATGAGAGTGTCCGTCCTCTTGTACTTAAGTCGACATTGTGCCATTTGTATTAAATTCGGATGCAATTTCTGTGTTTCATCGTCAATAAGAAGGTCCAAGGGATACAGTAAACCTGAAGTGAAGCATCGGAATCCAAAACTGGACTCACAGGAGAGGTTCAAATCATAGAAAGTTAGAGTGTCAGTCCTCTTGTACTTAAGTCGACATTGTGCCATTTGTATTAAATTCGGATGCAATTTCTGTGTTTCATTGTCAATAAGAAGGTCCAAGGGATACAGTAAACCTGAAGTGAAGCATCGGAATCTAAAACAGGACTCACAGGAGGGGTTCTAATCTTAGAAAGTTAGAGTGTCAGTCCTCTTTTACTTAAGTCGGCATTGTGCCTTTTGTATTAAATTCCGATGCAATTTCTATGTTTCATCGTCAATAAGTAAGTGCAAGGTATACAGTAAACCTGAATTGAAGCATCGGAATTTAAATCCGGTCTCACAGGAGAGGTTCAAATCATGGAAAGTGAGAGTGGCAGTCCTCTTGTACTTAAGTCGGCATTGTGCCATTTGTATTAAATTCGGATGCGATTTCTGTGTTTTATCGTCAATAAGAAGGTCCACCCCCCATGAACCATGGACCTTGCCGTTGGTGGGGAGGCTTGCGTGCCTCAACGATACAGATGGCCGTACCGTAGGTGCAACCACAACGGAGGGGTATCTGTTGAGAGGCCAGACAAACATGTGGTTCCTGAAGAGGGGCAGCAGCCTTTTCAGTAGTTGCAGGGGCAACTGTCTGGATGATTGACTGATCTGGCCTTGTAACATTAACCAAAACGGCCTTGCTGTGCTGGTACTGCGAACGGCTGAAAGCAAGGGGAAACTACAGCCGTAATTTTTCCCGAGGACATGCAGCTTTACTGTATGATTAAATGATGATGGCGTCCTCTTGGGTAAAATATTCCGGAGGTAAAATAGTCCCCCATTCGGATCTCCGGGCGGGGACTACTCAAGAGGACGTCGTTATCAGGAGAAAGAAAACTGGCGTTCTACGGTTCGGAGCGTGGAATGTCAGATCCCTTAATCGGGCAGGTAGGTTAGAAAATTTAAAAAGGGAAGTGGATAGGTTAAAGTTAGATATAGTGGGAATTAGTGAAGTTCGGTGGCAGGAGGAACAAGACTTTTGGTCAGGTGATTACAGGGTTATAAATACAAAATCAAATAGGGGTAATGCAGGAGTAGGTTTAATAATGAATAAAAAAATAGGAGTGCGGGTTAGCTACTACAAACAGCATAGTGAACGCATTATTGTGGCCAAGATAGGCACAAAGCCCATGCCTACTACAGTAGTACAAGTTTATATGCCAACTAGCTCTGCAGATGATGAAGAAATAGATGAAATGTATGACGAGATAAAAGAAATTATTCAGGTAGTGAAGGGAGACGAAAATTTAATAGTCATGGGTGACTGGAATTCGTCAGTAGGAAAAGGGAGAGAAGGAAACATAGTAGGTGAATACGGATTGGGGGGAAGAAATGAAAGAGGAAGCCGCCTTGTAGAATTTTGCGCAGAGCATAACTTAATCATAGCTAACACTTGGTTCAAGAATAATAAAAGAAGGTTGTATACCTGGAAGAATCCTGGAGATACTAGTAGGTATCAGATAGATTATATAATGGTAAGACAGAGATTTAGGAACCAGGTTTTAAATTGTAAGACATTTCCAGGGGCAGATGTGGACTCTGACCACAATCTATTGGTTATGACCTGTAGATTAAAACTGAAGAAACTGCAAAAAGGTGGGAATTTAAGGAGATGGGACCTGGATAAACTGAAAGAACCAGAGATTGTACAGAGTTTCAGGGAGAGCATAAGGGAACAATTGACAGGAATGGGGGAAAGAAATACAGTAGAAGAAGAATGGGTAGCTTTGAGGGATGAAGTAGTGAAGGCAGCAGAGGATCAAGTAGGTAAAAAGGCGAGGGCTAATAGAAATCCTTGGGTAACAGAAGAAATATTGAATTTAATTGACGAAAGGAGAAAATATAAAAATGCAGTAAATGAAGCAGGCAAAAAGGAATACAAACGTCTCAAAAATGAGATCGACAGGAAGTGCAAAATGGCTAAGCAGGGATGGCTAGAGGACAAATGTAAGGATGTAGAGGCTTGTCTCACTAGGGTTAAGATAGATACTGCCTACAGGAAAATTAAAGAGACCTTTGGAGAGAAGAGAACCACTTGTATGAATATCAAGAGCTCAGATGGAAACCCAGTTCTAAGCAAAGAAGGGAAGGCAGAAAGGTGGAAGGAGTATATAGAGGGTTTATACAAGGGCGATGTACTTGAGGACAATATTATGGAAATGGAAGAGGATGTAGATGAAGACGAAATGGGAGATAAGATACTGCGTGAAGAGTTTGACAGAGCACTGAAAGACCTGAGTCGAAACAAGGCCCCGGGTGTAGACAACATTCCATTAGAACTACTGACGGCCTTGGGAGAGCCAGTCCTGACAAAACTCTTCCATCTGGTGAGCAAGATGTATGAGACAGGTGAAATACCCTCAGACTTCAAGAAGAATATAATAATTCCAATCCCAAAGAAAGCAGGTGTTGACAGATGTGAAAATTACCGAACTATCAGTTTAATAAGTCACAGCTGCAAAATACTAACGCGAATTCTTTACAGACGAATGGAAAAACTGGTAGAAACGGACCTCGGGGAAGATCAGTTTGGATTCCGTAGAAATGTTGGAACACGTGAGGCAATACTAACCTTACGACTTATCTTAGAAGAAAGATTAAGAAAAGGCAAACCTACGTTTCTAGCATTTGTAGACTTAGAGAAAGCTTTTGACAATGTTAACTGGAATACTCTCTTTCAAATTCTGAAGGTGGCAGGTATAAAATACAGGGAGCGAAAGGCTATTTACAATTTGTACAGAAATCAGATGGCAGTTATAAGAGTAGAGGGGCATGAAAGGGAAGCAGTGGTTGGGAAAGGAGTGAGACAGGGTTGTAGCCTCTCCCCGATGTTATTCAATCTGTATATTGAGCAAGCAGTAAAGGAAACAAGAGAAAAATTTGGAGTAGGTATTAAAATCCATGGAGAAGAAATAAAAACTTTGAGGTTCGCCGATGACATTGTAATTCTGTCAGAGACAGCAAAGGACTTGGAAGAGCAGTTGAACGGAATGGACAGTGTCTTGAAAGGAGGATATAAGATGAACATCAACAAAAGCAAAACGAGGATAATGGAATGTAGTCAAATTAAATCGGGTGATGCTGAGGGAATTAGATTAGGAAATGAGACACTTAAAGTAGTAAAGGAGTTTTGCTATTTGGGGAGTAAAATAACTGATGATGGTCGAAGTAGAGAGGATATAAAATGTAGACTGGCAATGGCAAGGAAATCGTTTCTGAAGAAGAGAAATTTGTTAACATCGAATATAGATTTAAGTGTCAGGAAGTCGTTTCTGAAAGTATTTGTATGGAGTGTAGCCATGTATGGAAGTGAAACATGGACGATAACTAGTTTGGACAAGAAGAGAATAGAAGCTTTCGAAATGTGGTGCTACAGAAGAATGCTGAAGATAAGGTGGGTAGATCACGTAACTAATGAGGAGGTATTGAATAGGATTGGGGAGAAGAGAAGTTTGTGGCACAGTTTGACTAGAAGAAGGGATCGGTTGGTAGGACATGTTTTGAGGCATCAAGGTCTCACAAATTTAGCATTGGAGGGCAGCATGGAGGGTAAAAATCGTAGAGGGAGACCAAGAGATGAGTACACTAAGCAGATTCAGAAGGATGTAGGTTGCAGTAGGTTCTGGGAGATGAAGAAGCTTGCACAGGATAGAGTAGCATGGAGAGCTGCATCAAACCAGTCTCAGGACTGAAGACCGCAACAACAACAACAAGAAGGTCCAAGGGATACAGTAAACCTGAAGTGAAGCATCGGAATCTAAATCTGACCTCACAGGAGAGGTTCGAATCATAGAAAGTAAGTGTGTCAGCCCTCTTGTACTTAAGTCGGCATTGTGCCGTTTGTATTTAATTCCGATGCAATTTCTGTGTTTCATCGTCAATAAGAAGGTGCAATATATGCAGTAAACCTGAAGTGAAGCATCGGAATCTGAAACTGGACTCACAGGAGAGGATCACATCATAGAAAGTGAGAGTGTCAGTAGTCTTGTACTTAAGTCGCCATTGTGCGTTTTGTATTAAATTCGGATGCAATTTCTGTGTTTCATCGTCAATAAGAAGGTCCAAGGGATACAGTAAACCTGAAGTGAAGCTTCGGAATCTAAAATTGGACTCACAGGAGAGGTTCAAATCATAGAAAGTTAGAGTGTCAGTCCTTTTTTTCTTAAGTCGGCATTGTGACTTTTGTATTAAATTCGGATGCAAACTCTGTGTTTCATCGTCAATTAGAAGGTACAAGGGATACAGTAAACCTGAAGTGATGCATCGGAATCTGAAACTGGACTCACATGGGAGGTTCAAATCCTAGAAAGTGAGAGTATCAGTCCTCTTGTAGTTAAGTCGGCATTGTGTCATTTGTATTAAATTCGGGTGCAATTTCTGTGTTTCATCGTCAATAAGAAGGTCCAAGGGATACAGTAAACCTGAAGTGAAGCATCGGAATCTAAAACTGGACTCACAGGAGAGGTTCAAATCATAGAAAGTGAGAGGGTCAGTCCTCTTCTACTTAGGTCGGCATTGTGCCTTTTGAATTTAATTCCGATGCAATTTCTGGGTTTCATCGTCAATAAGAAGGTCCAAAGGATACAGAAAACCTGAAGTGAAGCATCGGAATCTAAAACTGAACTCACAGGAGAGATTCAAATCATCGAAAGCTAGAGTGTCACTCCTCTTGTACTTAAGTCGCAATCGTGCCTTTTGTATTAAATTCGGATGCAATTTCTGTGTTTCATCATCAATAAGAAGGTCCAAGGGATACAGTAAACCTTAAGTAAAGCATCGGAATCTAAAACTGGACTCACAGGAGAGGTTCAAATCAAAGAAAGTTAGAGTGTCAGTCCTCTTTTACTTAAGTCGGCATTGTGCCTTTTGAATTTAATTCCGATGCTATTTCTGTGCTTCATTGGCAATAAGAAGGTCCAAGGGATACAGTAAACCTGAAGTGAAGCATCGGAATCTAAAACTGGACTCACAGGAAAAGTTCTAATCATAGAAAGTTAGGATGTCATTCCTCTTGTACTTAAGACGGCATTGTGCTTTTTGTATTAAATTCCGATGCAATTTCTGTGTTTCATCGTCAATAAGAAAGTGCAAGGTATACAGTAAACCTGAATTGAAGCATCGGAATTTAAATCCGGTCTCACAGGAGAGGTTCAAATCATAGAAAGTGGGAGTGGCAGTCCTCTTGTACTTAAGTCGGCATTGTGCCATTTGTATTAAATTTGGATGCGATTTCTGTGTTTTATCGTCAATAAGAAGGTCCAAGGGATACAGTTAACCTGAAGTGAAGCATCGGAATCTAAATCTGACCTCACAGGAGAGGTTCGAATCATAGAAAGTAAGTGTGTCAGCCGTCTTGTACTTAAGTCGGCAATGTGCCGTTTGTATTAAATTCGGATGCAATTTCTGTGTTTCATCGTGAATAAGAAGGTCCAAGGGATACAGTAAACCTGAAGTGAAGCATCGGAATCCAAAACTGGACACACAGGACTGGTTCAAATCATAGAAAGTTAGTGTGTCAGTCCTCTTGTACTTAAGTCGGCATTGTGCCTTTTGTATTAAATTCGGATGCAAACTCTGTGTTTCATCGTCAATAGCAAGGTCCAAGGGATACAGTAAACCTGAAGTGAAGCATCGGAATCTAAAACCGAACTCACGGGCGAGGTTCAAATCATAGAAAGTTAGATTGTCAGTCCTCTTGTACTTAAGTCGGCATTGTGCTTTTGAATTTAATTCCGATGCAATTTCTGTCTTTCATCGTCAATAAGAAGGTCCAAGGTATACAGTAAACCTGAAGTGAAGCATCGGAATCTATAACTGGACTCACAGGAGAGTTTCAAATCATAGAAAGTGAGAGTGTCAGTCCTCTTTTACTTAAGTCGGCATTGTGCGTTTTGAATTTAATTCCGATGCTATTTCTGTGTTTCATTGTCAATAAGAAGATCCAAGGGATACAGTAAACCCGAAGTGAAGCATCGGAATCTAAAACTGGACTCACAGGAGAGGTTTAAATAATAGAAAGTTAGAATGTCAGTCCTCTTGTACTTAAGTCGGCATTGTGCCTTTTGTATTAAATTCGGATGCAATTTCTGTGTTTCATCGTCAATAAGAAGGTCCAAGGGATACAGTAAACCTGAAGTGAAGCATCGGAATCCAAAAGTAAACTCACAGGAGAGGTTCAAATCATAGAAAGGTAGAGTGTCAGTCCTCTTGTACTTAAGTCGACATTGTGCCATTTGTATTAAATTCGGATGCAATTTCTGTGTTTCATTGTCAATAAGAAGGTCCAAGGGATACAGTAAACCTGAAGTGAAGCATCGGAATCTAAAACAGGACTCACAGGAGAGGTTCTAATCATAGAAAGTTAGAGTGTCAGTCCTCTTTTACTTAAGTCGGCATTGTGCCTTTTGTATTAAATTCCGATGCAATTTCTATGTTTCATCGTCAATAAGAAAGTGCAAGGTATACAGTAAACCTGAATTGAAGCATCGGAATTTAAATCCGGTCTCACAGGAGAGGTTCAAATCATAGAAAGTGAGAGTGGCAGTCCTCTTGTACTTAAGTCGACATTGTGCCATTTGTATTAAATTCGGATGCAATTTCTGTGTTTCATCGTCAATAAGAAGGTCCAAGGGATACAGTAAACCTGAAGTGAAGCATCGGAATCCAAAAGTAAACTCACAGGAGAGGTTCAAATCATAGAAAGGTAGAGTGTCAGTCCTCTTGTACTTAAGTCGACATTGTGCCATTTGTATTAAATTCGGACGCAATTTCTGTGTTTCATTGTCAATAAGAAGGTCCAAGGGATACAGTAAACCTGAAGTGAAGCATCGGAATCTAAAACAGGACTCACAGGAGAGGTTCTAATCATAGAAAGTTAGAGTGTCAGTCCTCTTTTACTTAAGTCGGCATTGTGCCTTTTGTATTAAATTCCGATGCAATTTCTATGTTTCATCGTCAATAAGAAAGTGCAAGGTATACAGTAAACCTGAATTGAAGCATCGGAATTTAAATCCGGTCTCACAGGAGAGGTTCAAATCATAGAAAGTGAGAGTGGCAGTCCTCTTGTACTTAAGTCGGCATTGTGCCATTTGTATTAAATTCGGATGCGATTTCTGTGTTTTATCGTCAATAAGAAGGTCCAAGGGATACAGTAAACCTGAAGTGAAGCATCGGAATCTAAATCTGACCTCACAGGAGAGGTTCGAATCAAAGAAAGTAAGTGTGTCAGCCCTCTTGTACTTAAGTCGGCATTGTGCCGTTTGTATTTAATTCCGATGCAATTTCTGTGTTTCATCGTCAATAAGAAGGTGCAATATATGCAGTAAACCTGAAGTGAAGCATCGGAATCTGAAACTGGACTCACAGGAGATGTTCACATCATAGAAAGTGAGAGTGTCAGTAGTCTTGTACTTAAGTCGCCATTGTGCCTTTTGTATTAAATTCGGATGCAATTTCTGTGTTTCATCGTCAATAAGAAGGTTCAAGGGATACAGTAAACCTGAAGTGAAGCTTCGGAATCTAAAACTGGACTCACAGGAGAGGTTCAAATCATAGAAAGCTAGAGTGTCAGTCCTTTTGTACTTAAGTCGGCATTGTGACTTTTGTATTAAATTCGGATGCAAACTCTGTGTTTCATCGTCAATTAGAAGGTACAAGGGATACAGTAAACCTGAAGTGATGCATCGGAATCTGAAACTGGACTCACAGGAGAGGTTCAAATCCTAGAAAGTTAGAGTATCAGTCCTCTTGTTCTTAAGTCGGTATTGTACCTTTTGTATTAAATTCGGGTGCAAACTCTGTGTTTCATCATCAATTAGAAGGTCCCAGGGATACAGTAAACCTGAAGTGAAGCATCGGAATCTATAACTGGACTCACAGGAGAGGTTCAAATCATAGAAAGTGAGAGTGTCAGTTCTCTTTTACTTAAGTCGGCATTGTGCGTTTTGAATTTAATTCCGATGATATTTCTGTGTTTCATTGTCAATAAGAAGATCCAAGGGATACAGTAAACCCGAAGTGAAGCATCGGAATCTAAAACTGGACTCACAGGAGAGGTTTAAATAATAGAAAGTTAGAATGTCAGTCCTCTTGTACTTAAGTCGGCATTGTGCCCTTTGTATTAAATTCGGATGCAATTTCTGTGTTTCATCGTCAATAAGAAGGCGTAAGGTATACAGTAAACCTGAAGTGAATCATCGGAATCTAAAACTGGACTCACAGGAGAGGTTCAAATCATAGAAAGTGAGAGTGTCAGTCCTCTTGTACTTAAGTCGACATTGTGCCATTTGTATTAAATTCGGATGCAATTTCTGTGTTTCATCGTCAATAAGAAGGTCCAAGGGATACAGTAAACCTGAAGTGAAGCATCGGAATCCAAAACTGGTCTCACAGGAGAGGTACAAATCATAGAAAGGTAGAGTGTCAGTCCTCTTGTACTTAAGTCGGCATTGTGCCATTTGTATTAAATTCGGATGCAATTTCTGTGTTTCATCGTCAATAAGAAGGTGCCAGGTACACAGTAAACCTGAAGAATTGGAATCTAAAACTGGACTCACAGGAGAGGTTCAAATCATAGAAAGTGAGAGTGTCAGTCCTCTTTTACTTAAGTCGGCATTGTGCCTTTTGTATTAAATTCCGATGCAATTTCTATGTTTCATCGTCAATAAGAAAGTGCAAGGTATACAGTAAACCTGAATTGAAGCATCGGAATTTAAATCCGGTCTCACAGGAGAGGTTCAAATCACAGAATGTGAGAGTGGCAGTCCTCTTGTACTTAAGTCGGCATTGTGCCATTTGTATTAAATTCGGATGCGATTTCTGTGTTTTATCGTCAATAAGAAGGTCCAAGGGATACAGTAAACCTGAAGTGAAGCATCGGAATTTAAATCTGACCTCACAGGAGAGGTTCGAATCATAGAAAGTAAGTGTGTCAGCCCTCTTGTACTTAAGTCGGCATTGTGCCGTTTGTATTTAATTCCGATGCAATTTCTGTGTTTCATCGTCAATAAGAAGGAGCAATATATGCAGTAAACCTGAAGTGAAGCATCGGAATCTAAAACTGAACTCACAGGAGAGATTCAAATCATAGAAAGCTAGAGTGTCACTCCTCTTGTACTTAAGTCGCTATCGTGCCTTTTGTATTAAATTCGGATGCAATTTCTGTGTTTCATCATCAATAAGAAGGTCCACGGGATACAGTAAACCTTAAGTAAAGCATCGGAATCTAAAACTGGACTCACAGGAGAGGTTCTAATCATAGAAAGTTAGAGTGTCAGTCCTCTTGTAATTAAGTCGGCATTGTGCGCTTTGAATTTAATTCCGATGCAAATTCTGTGTTTCATCGTCAATAAGAAGGTCCAAGGGATACAGTAAACCTGAAGTGAAGCATCGGAATCGAAAACTGGACTCACAGAAAGATTCAAATCATAGAAAGTGAGAGTGTCACTCCTCTTGTACTTAAGTCGGCATTGTGGAATTTGTATTAAATTCGGATGCAATTTCTCTGTTTCATCGTCAATAAGAATGTCCAAGGGATACAATAAACCTGAAGTGATGCATCGGAATCTAAAACTGGACTCACAGGAGAGGTTCAAATCATAGAAATTTAGAGTGGCAGTCCTCTTTTACTTAAGTCGGCATTGTGCCTTTTGTATTAAATTCCGATGCAATTTCTATGTTTCATCTTCATAAAATGGTGCAAGGTATACAGTAAACCTGAAGTGAAGCATCGGAATCTAAAACTGGACTCACAGGAGAGATTCAATTCATAGAAAGTGAGAGTGGCAGTCCTCTTGTACTTAAGTCGGCATTGTGCCATTTGTATTAAATTCGGATGCGATTTCTGTGTTTTATCGTCAATAAGAAAGTCCAAGGGATACAGTAAACCTGAAGTGAAGCATCGGAATCTAAATCTGACCTCACAGGAGGGGTTCGAATCATAGAAAGTAAGTGTGTCAGCCCTCTTGTACTTAAGTCGGCATTGTGCCGTTTGTATTTAATTCCGATGCAATTTCTGTGTTTCATCGTCAATAAGAAGGTGCAATATATGCAGTAAACCTGAAGTGAAGCATCGGAATCTGAAACTGGACTCACAGGAGAGGTTCACATCATAGAAAGTGAGAGTGTCAGTAGTCTTGTACTTAAGTCGGCATTGTGTCATTTGTATTAAATTCGGGTGCAATATCTGTGTTTCATCGTCAATAAGAAGGTCCAAGGGATACAGTAAACCTGAAGTGAAGCATCGGAATCTAAAACTGGACTCACAGGAGAGGTTCAAATCATAGAAAGCGAGAGGGTCAGTCCTCTTCTACTTAAGTCGGCATTGTGCCTTTTGAATTTAATTCCGATGCAATTTCTGGGTTTCATCGTCAATAAGAAGGTCCAAAGAATACAGAAAACCTGAAGTGAAGCATCGGAATCTAAAACTGAACTCACAGGAGAGATTCAAATCATAGAAAGCTAGAGTGTCACTCCTCTTGTACTTAAGTCGCTATCGTGCCTTTTGTATTAAATTCGGATGCAATTTCTGTGTTTCATCATCAATAAGAAGGTCCAAGGGATACAGTAAACCTTAAGTAAAGCATCGGAATCTAAAACTGGACTCACAGGAGAGGTTCAAATCATAGAAAGTTAGAGTGTCAGTCCTCTTGTACTTATGTCGGCATTGTGCCTTTTGTATTAATTTCGGATGCAAACTCTGTGTTTAATCGTCAATAAGAAGGTCCAAGGCATACAGTAAGCCTGAAGTGAAGCATCGGAATCTAAAACTGGACTCACAGGAGAGGTTCAAATCATAGAAAGTTAGAGTGTCATTCCTCTTGTACTTAACTCTGCATTGTGATTTTTGAATTTAATTCCGATGCAATTTCTGTGTTTCATCGTCAATAAGAAGGTCCAAGGGATACAGTAAACCTGGAATGAAGCATTGGAATCTAAGACTGGACTCACAGGAGAGGTTCAAATCATAGAAAATGAGAGTGTCAGTCCTCTTTTACTTAAGTCGGCATTGTGCGTTTTGAATTTAATTCCGATGCAAATTCTGTGTTTCATCGTCAATAAGAAGGTCCAAGGGATACAGTAAACCTGAAGTGAAACATCGGAATCGAAAACTGGACTCACAGGAAAGATTCAAATCATAGAAAGTGAGAGTGTCACTCCTCTTGTACTTAAGTCGGCATTGTGGAATTTGTATTACATTCGGATGCAATTTCAGTGTTTCATCGTCAATAAGAATGTCCAAGGGATACAATAAACCTGAAGTGATGCATCGGAATCTAAAACTGGACTCACAGGAGAGGTTCAAATCATAGAAAGTTAGAGTGTCAGTCCTCTTTTACTTAAGTCGGCATTGTGCCTTTTGTATTATATTCCGATGCAATTTCTATGTTTCATCGTCAATAAGAAAGTGCAAGGTATACAGTAAACCTGAATTGAAGCATCGGAATTTAAATCCGGTCTCACAGGAGAGGTTCAAATCATAGAAAGTGAGAGTGGCAGTCCTCTTGTACTTAAGTCGGCATTGTGCCATTTGTATTATATTCGGATGCGATTTCTGTGTTTTATCGTCAATAAGAAGGTCCAAGGGATACAGTAAACCTGAAGTGAAGCATCGGAATCTAAATCTGACCTCACAGGAGAGGTTCGAATCATAGAAAGTAAGTGTGTCAGCCCTCTTGTACTTAAGTCGGCATTGTGCCGTTTGTATTAAATTCGGATGCAATTTCTGTGTTTCATCGTCAATAAGAAGGTCCAAGGGGTGCAGTAAACCTGAGGGGAAGCATCGGAATCTAGAACTGGACTCACAGGAGAGGTTCAAATCATAGAAGGTGAGAGTGTCAGTCCTCTTGTACTTAAGTCGCCATTGTGCCTTTTGTATTAAATTCGGATGCAATTACTGTGTTTCATCGTCAATAAGAAGGTCCAAGGGATACAGTAAACCTGAAGTGTAGCATCGGATTCCAAAACTGGACTCACAGGACAGGTTCAAATCATAGAAAGTTTGTGTGTCAGTCCTCTTGTACTTAAGTCGGCATTGTGCCTTTTGTATTAAATTCGGATGCAAACTCTGTGATCATCGTCAATAACAAGGTCCAAGGGATACAGTAAACCTGAAGTGAAGCATCGGAATCTAAAACCAAACTCACAGGCGAGGTTCAAATCATAGAAAGTTAGATTGTCAGTCCTCTTGTACTTAAGTCGGCATTGTGCCTTTTGAATTTAATTCCGATGCAATTTCTGTCTTTCATCGTCAATAAGAAGGTCCAAGGGATACAGTAAACCTGAAGTGAAGCACCGGAATCTAAAACTGGACTCACAGGAGAGGTTCAAATCATAGAAAGTGAGAGTGTCAGTCGTCTTTTACTTAAGTCGGCATTGTGCGTTTTGAATTTATATCCGATGCAATTTCTGTGTTTCATCGTCAGTAAGAAGGTCCAAGGGATACAGTGAACCTGAAGTGTAGCATCGGAATCTAAAACTGGACTCACAAGAGATGTTCAAACCATAGAAAGTGAGATTGTCAGTCCTCTTGTACTTAAGTCGCCATTGTGATTTTTGTATTAAATTCGGATGCAATTTCTGTGTTTCATCGTCAATAAGAAGGTCCAATGGATACAGTAAACCTGAAGTGAAGCATCGGAATCTAAAACTGGACTCACAGGAGAGGTTCAAATAATAGAATGTTAGAGTGTCAGTCCTCTTGTTCTTAAGTCGGTATTGTACCTTTTGTATTAAATTCGGATGCAAACTCTGTGTTTCATCATCAATTAGAAGGTCCCAGGGATACAGTAAAAATGAAGTGAAGCATCGGAATCTAAAACTGCACTCACAGGAGAGGTTCAAATCATAGCAAGTGAGAGTGTCAGTCCTCTTGTACTTAAGACGGCATTGTGCCCTTTGAATTTAATTCCGATGCAATTTCTGTGTTTTATCGTCAATAAGAAGCTCCAAGGGATACAGTAAACATTAAGTGAAGCATCGGAATCTAAAACTAAACTCGCAGGGGAGGTTCAAATCATAGAATGTCAGAGTGTCAGTCCTCTTTTACTTAAGTCGCCATTGTGCCTTTTGTATTAAATTCGGATGCAATTACTGTGTTTCATCGTCAATAAGAAGGTCCAAGGGATACAGTAAACCTGAAGTGTAGCATCGGAATCCAAAACTGGACTCACAGGACAGGTTCAAATCATAGAAAGTTTGTGTGTCAGTCCTCTTGTACTTAAGTCGGCATTGTGCCTTTTGTATTAAATTCGGATGCAAACTCTGTGTTTCATCGTCAATAACAAGGTCCAAGGGATACAGTAAACCTGAAGTGAAGCATCGGAATCTAAAACCAAACTCACAGGCGAGGTTCAAATCATAGAAAGTTAGATTGTCAGTCCTCTTGTACTTAAGTCGGCATTGTGCCTTTTGAATTTAATTCCGATGCAATTTCTGTCTTTCATCGTCAAGGGATACAGTAAACCTGAAGTGAAGCATCGGAATCTAAATCTGACCTCACAGGAGAGGTTCGAAACATAGAAAGTGAGAGTGTCTGTCCTTTTGTACTTAAGTCGGCATTGTGCCATTTGTATTAAATTCGGATGCAATTTCTGTGTTTCATCGTCAATAAGAAGGTCCAAGGGATACTGTAAACCTGAAGTGAAGCATCGGAATCTAAAACTGGACTCACAGGAGAGGTTCAAATCATAGAAAGTGAGAGTGTCAGTCCTCTTGAACCTAAGTCGGCATTGTGCGTTTTGAATTTAATTCCGATGCTATTTTTGTGTTTCATTGTCAATAAGAAGATCCAAGGGATACAGTGAACCCGAAGTGAAGCATCGGAATCTAACACTGGACTCACAGGAGAGGTTCAAATAATAGAGAGTTAGAATGTCAGTCCTCTTGTACTTAAGTCGGCATTGTACCTTTTGTATTAAATTCGGATGCAATTTCTGTGTTTCATCGTCAATAAGAAGGCGCAAGGTATACACTAAACCTGAAGTGAAGCATCGGAATCTAAAACTGGACTCACAGGAGAGGTTCAAATCATAGAATGTGAGAGTGTCAGTCCTCTTGTCCTTAAGTCAACATTGTGCCATTTGTATTAAATTCGGATGCAATATCTGTGTTTCATCGTCAATAAGAAGGTCCAAGGGATACAGTAAACCTGAAGTGAAGCATGGGAATCTTAAACTGGACTCACAGGAGAGGTTCAAATCATTGAAAGATAGAGTGTCAGTCCTCTTTTACTTAAGTCGGCATTGTGCCTTTTAAATTTAATTCCGATGCTATTTCTGTGCTTCATTGGCAATAAGAAGGTCCAAGGGATACAGTAAACCTGAAGTGAAGCATCGGAATCTAAAACTGGACTCACAGGAGAGGTTCTAATCATAGAAAGTTAGGATGTCATTCCTCTTGTACTTAAGACGGCATTGTGCCTTTTGTATTACATTCGGATGCAATTTCTGTGTTTCATCGTCATTAAGAAGGTGCAAGGTATACAGTAAACCTGAAGTGAAGCATCGGAATCTATAACTGGACTCACAGGAGAGGTTCAAATCATAGAAAGTGAGAGTGTCTGTCCTCTTTTACTTAAGTCGGCATTGTGCGTTTTGAATTTAAATCCGATGCAATTTCTGTGTTTCATCGTCAAAATGAAGGTCCAAGGGATACAGTAAACCTGAAGTGAAGCATCGGAATCTAAAACTGGACTCACAGGAGATGTTCAAATCATAGAAAGTGAGATTGCCAGTCCTCTTGTACTTAAGTCGCCATTGTGATTTTTGTATTAAATTCGGATGCAATTTCTGTGTTTCATCGTCAATAAGAAGGTCCAAGGGATACAGTAAGCCTGAAGTGAAGCATCGGAATCTAAAACTGGACTCACTGGAGAGGTTCAAATCATAGAAAGTGAGAGTGTCTGTCCTCTTGTACTTAAGACGGCATTGTGCCTTTTGAATTTAATTCTGATGCAATTTCTGTGTTTCATCATCAATAAGAAGGTGCAAGGTATACAGTAAACCTGGAGTGAAGCATCGGAATCTAAATCTGACCTCACAGGAGAGGTTCGAATCATAGAAAGTGAGAGTGTCTGTCCTCTTGTACTTAAGTCGGCATTGTGCCATTTGTATTAAATTCGGATGCAATTTGTGTGATTCATCGTCAATAAGAAGGTCCAATGGATACTGTTAACCTGAAGTGAAGCATCGGAAACTAAAACTCGACTCACAGGAGAGGTTCAAATCATTGAAAGTTAGAGTGTCAGTCCTCTTGTACCTAAGTCGGCATTGTGCCTTTTGAATTTAATTCCGAAGCTATGTCTGTGTTTCATTGTCAATAAGAAGATCCAAGGGATACAGTAAACCCGAAGTGAAGCATCAGAATCTAAAACTGGACTCACAGGAGAGGTTCTAATCATAGAAAGTTAGAATGTCAGTCCCCTTGTACTAAAGTCGGCATTGTGCGTTTTGTATTAAATTCGGATGCAATTTCTGTGTTTCATCGTCAATAAGAAAGTGCAAGGTATACAGTAAACCTGAAGTGAAGCATCGGAATCCAAAACTGGACTCACAGGAGAGGTTCAAATCATAGAAAGTTAGAGTGTCAGTCCTCTTGTACTTAAGTCGACATTGTGCCATTTGTATTAAATTCGATGCAATTTCTGTGTTTCATTGTCAATAAGAAGGTCCAAGGGATACAGTAAACCTGAAGTGAAGCATCAGAATCTGAAACTGGACTCACAGGAGAGGTTCTAATCATAGAAAGTTAGAGTGTCAGTCCTCTTTTACTTAAGTCGGCATTGTGCCTTTTGAATTTAATTCCGATGCTATTTCTGTGTTTCATTGTCAATAAGAAGGTCCAAGGGATACAGTAAACCTGAAGTGAAGCATCGGAATCTAAAACAGGACTCACCGGAGAGGTTCTAATCATAGAAAGTTAGAATGTCAGTCCTCTTGTACTTAAGTCGGCATTGTGCCTTTTGTATTAAATTCGGATGCAATTTCTGTGTTTCATCGTCAATAAGAAGGTCCAAGGGATACAGTAAACCTTAAGTAAATCATCGGAATCTAAAACTGGACTCACAGGAGAGGTTCAAATCATAGAAAGTGAGAGTGTCAGTCCTCTTGTACTTAAGTCGCCATTGTGATTTTTGTATTAAATTCGGATGCAATTTCTGTGTTTCATCGTCAATAAGAAGGTCCAAGGGATACAGTAAACCTGAAGTGAAGCATCGGAATCTAAAACTGGACTCACAGGACAGGTTCAAATCATAGAAAGTTAGTGTGTCAGTCCTCTTGTACTTAAGTCGGCATTGTGCTTTTTGTATTAAATTCTGATGCAAACTCTGTGTTTCATCGTCAATAAGAAGGTCCAAGGGATACAGTAAACCTGAAGTGAAGCATCGGAATCTAAAACCGAACTCACAGGCGAGGTTCAAATCATAGAAAGTTAGATTGTCAGTCCTCTTGTACTTAAGTCGGCATTGTGCCTTTTGAATTTAATTCCGATGCAATTTCTGTCTTTCATCGTCAAAAAGAAGGTCCAAGGGATACAGTAAACCTGAAGTGAAGCATCGGAATCTTAAACTGGACTCACAGGAGAGGTTCAAATCATAGAGACTGAGAGTGTCAGTCGTCTTTTACTTAAGTCGGCATTGTGCGTTTTGAATTTAAATCCGATGCAATTTCTGTGTTTCATCGTCAATATGAAGGTCCAAGGGATACAGTAAACCTGAAGTGAAGCATCGGAATCTAAAACTGGACTCACAGGAGATGTTCAAACCATAGAAAGTGAGTTTGTCAGTCCTCTTGTACTTAAGTCGCCATTGTGATTTTTGTATTAAATTCGGATGCAATTTCTGTGTTTCATCGTCAATAAGAAGGTCCAATGGATACAGTAAACCTGAAGTGAAGCATCGGAATCTAAAACTGGACTCACAGGAGAGGTTCAAATCATAGAAACAGAGAGTGTCAGTCGTCTTTTACTTAAGTCGGCATTGTGCGTTTTGAATTTAAATCCGATGCAATTTCTGTGTTTCATCGTCAATAAGAAGGTCCAAGGGATACAGTAAACCTGAAGTGAAGCATCGGAATCTAAAACTGGACTCACAGGAGATGTTCAAACCATAGAAAGTGAGTTTGTCAGTCCTCTTGTACTTAAGTCGCCATTGTGATTTTTGTATTAAATTCGGATGCAATTTCTGAGTTTCATCGTCAATAAGAAGGTCCAATGGATACAGTAAACCTGAAGTGAAGCATCGGAATCTAAAACTGGACTCACAGGAGAGGTTCAAATCATAGAAACTGAGAGTGTCAGTCGTCTTTTACTTAAGTCGGCATTGTGCGTTTTGAATTTAAATCCGATGCAATTTCTGTGTTTCATCGTCAATAAGAAGGTCCAAGGGATACAGTAAACCTGAAGTGAAGCATCGGAATCTAAAACTGGACTCACAGGAGATGTTCAAACCATAGAAAGTGAGTTTGTCAGTCCTCTTGTACTTAAGTCGCCATTGTGATTTTTGTATTAAATTCGGATGCAATTTCTGTGTTTCATCGTCAATAAGAAGGTCCAATGGATACAGTAAACCTGAAGTGAAGCATGGGAATCTAAAACTGGACTCACAGGAGAGGTTCAAATCATAGTAAGTTAGAGTGTCAGTCCTCTTGTTCTTAAGTCGGTATTGTACCTTTTGTGTTAAATTCGGATGCAAACTCTGTGTTTCATCATCAATTAGAAGGTCCCACGGATACAGTAAAAATGAAGTGAAGCATCAGAATCTAAAACTGGACTCACAGGAGAGGTTCAAATAATAGAAAGTTAGAATGTCAGTCCTCTTGTACTTAAGTCGGCATTGTGCCTTTTGTATTAAATTCGGATGCAATTTCTGTGTTTCATCGTCAATAAGAAGGCGCAAGGTATACAGTAAACCTGAAGTGAATCATCGGAATCTAAAACTGGACTCACAGGAGAGGTTCAAATCATAGAAAGTGAGAGTGTCAGTCCTCTTGTACTTAAGTCGACATTGTGCCATTTGTATTAAATTCGGATGGAATTTCTGTGTTTCATCGTCAATAAGAAGGTCCAAGGGATACAGTTAACCTGAAGTGAAGCATCAAAATCCAAAACTGGACTCACAGGAGAGGTTCAAATCATAGAAAGTTAGAGTGTCAGTCCTCTTGTACTTAAGTCGACATTGTGCCATTTGTATTAAATTCGGATGCAATTTCTGTGTTTCATTGTCAATAAGAAGGTCCAAGGGATACAGTAAACCTGACGTGAAGCATCAGAATCTGAATCTGGACTCACAGGAGAGGTTCAAATCATAGAAAGTTAGAGTGTCAGTCCTCTTTTACTTAAGTCGGCATTGTGCCTTTTGAATTTAATTCCGATGCTATTTCTGTGTTTCATTGTCAATAAGAAGGTCCAAGGGATACAGTAAACCTGAAGTGAAGCATCGGAATCTAAAACAGGACTCACAGGAGAGGTTCTAATCATAGAAAGTTAGAATGTCAGTCCTCTTGTACTTATGTCGGCATTGTGCCTTGTGTATTAAATTCGGATGCAATTTCTGTGTATGATCGTCAATAAGAAGTTCCAAGGGATACAGTAAACCTGAAGTGAAGCATCGGTATCTAATAAAACTGGACTCACAGGAGAGGTTCAAATCATAGAAAGTGAGAGTGTCAGTCCTCTTGTACTTATGTCGCCATTGTGCCTTTTGTATTAAATTCGGATGCAATTTCTGTGTTTCATCGTCAATAAGAAGGTCCAAGGGATACAGTAAACGTGATGTGAAGCATCGGAATCCAAAACTGGACACACAGGAGAGGTTCAAATCATAGAAATTTAGAGTGTTAGTCCTCTTGTACTTAAGTCGGCAATATGCCTTTTGTATTAAATTCGGATGCCAACTCTGTGTTTCGTCGTCAATAAGAAGGTCAAAGGGATACAGTAAACCTGAAGTGAAGCATCGGAATCTAAAACTGGACTCATAGGAGAGGTTCAAATCATAGAAAGTGAGAGTTTTAGTTCTCTTCTACTTAGGTCGGCATTGTGCCTTTTTAATTTAATTCTGATGCAAATTCTGTGTTTCATCGTCAATAAGAAGGTCCAAAGGATACAGTAAAACTGAAGTGAAGCATCGGAATCTAAAACTAGACTCACAGGAGAGATAGAAATCATAGATAGTTAGAGTGTTTCTTCTCTTGTACCTAATTTGGTATTGTGCCTTTTGTATTAAATTCGGATGCAATTTCTGTGTTTCATCGTCAATAAGAAGGTCCAAGGGATACAGTAAACCTTAAGTAAATCACCGGAAACTAAAACTGGACTCACAGAAGAAGTTCAAATCATAGAAAGTTAGAGTGTCAGTCATCTTGTAGTTAAGTCGCGATTGTGATTTTTGAATTTAATTCCGATGCAATTTCTGTGTTTCATCGTCAATAAGAAGGTCCAAGGGATACAGTAAACCTGGAGTAAAGCATCGGAATCTAAGACTGGACTCACAGGAGAGGTTCAAATCATAGAAAGTTAGAGTGGCAGGCCTCTTTTACTTAAGTCGGCATTGTGCGTTTTGAATTTAATTCCGATGCAAATTCTGTGTTTCATCGTCAATAAGAAGGTCTAAGGGATACAGTAAACCTGAAGTGAAGCATCGGAATCGAAAACTGGACTCACAGGAAAGATTCAAATAATAGAAAGTGAGAGTGTCACTCCTCTTGTACTTAAGTCGGCATTGTGGAATTTGTATTACATTCGGATGCAATTTCTGTGTTTCATCGTCAATAAGAATGTCCAAGGGATACAATAAACCTGAAGTGATGCATCGGAATCTAAAACTGGACTCACAGGAGAGGTTCAAATCATAGAAAGTTAGAGTGGCAGGCCTCTTTTACTTAAGTCGGCATTGTGCCTTTTGTATTAAATTCCGATGCAATTTCTATGTTTCATCGTCATAAAATGGTGCAAGGTATACAGTAAACCTGAAGTGAAGCATCGGAATCTAAAACTGGACTCACAGGAGAGGTTCAAATCATAGAAAGTGAGAGTGTCACTCCTCTTCTACTTAGGTCGGCATTGTGCCTTTTGAATTTAATTCCGATGCAATTTCTGTGTTTCATCGTCAATAAGAAGGTCCAAAGGATACAGTAAACCTGAAGTGAAGTATCGGAATCAAAAACTGGACTCACAGGAGAGATTCAAATCATAGAATGTTAGAGTGTCAATACTCTTGGACTTAAGTCGGTATTGTGCCTTTTGTATTAAACTCGGATGCAATTTCTGTGTTTTATCGTCAATAAGAAGGTCCAAGGGATACAGTAAACATTAAGTGAAGCATCGGAATCTAAAACTGGACTCGCAGAGGAGGTTCAAATCATAGAATGTCAGAGTGTCAGTCCTCTTTTACTTAAGTCGGCATTGTGCCATTTGTATTAAATTCCGATGTAATATCTGTGTTTCATCGTCGATAAGAAGGTCCAAGGGATACAGTAAAGCTGAAGTGAAGCATCGGAATCTAAAACTGGACTCACAGGAGAGGTTCAAATCATAGAAAGTTAGAGTGTCAGTCCTCTTTTACTTAAGTCGGCATTGTGCCTTTTGTATTAAATTCCGATGCAATTTCTATGTTTCATCGTCAATAAGAAAGTGCAAGGTATACAGTAAACCTGAATTGAAGCATCGGAATTTAAATCCGGTCTCACAGGAGAGGTTCAAATCATAGAAAGTGAGAGTGGCAGTCCTCTTGTACTTAAGTCGGCATTGTGCCATTTGTATTATATTCGGATGCGATTTCTGTGTTTTTTCGTCAATAAGAAGGTCCAAGGGATACAGTAAACCTGAAGTGAAGCATCGGAATCTAAATCTGACCTCACAGGAGAGGTTCGAATCATAGAAAGTAAGTGTGTCAGCCCTCTTGTACTTAAGTCGGCATTGTGCCGTTTGTATTAAATTCGGATGCAATTTCTGTGTTTCATCGTCAATAAGAAGGTCCAAGGGATGCAGTAAACCTGAGGGGAAGCATCGGAATCTAGAACTGGACTCACAGGAGAGGTTCAAATCATAGAAAGTGAGAGTGTCAGTCCTCTTGTACTTAAGTCGGCATTGTGCCTTTTGTATTAAATTCGGATGCAATTACTGTGTTTCATCGTCAATAAGAAGGTCCAAGGGATACAGTAAACCTGAAGTGTAGCATCGGAATCCAAAACTGGACTCACAGGACAGGTTCAAATCATAGAAAGTTTGTGTGTCAGTCCTCTTGTACTTAAGTCGGCATTGTGCCTTTTGTATTAAATTCGGATGCAAACTCTGTGATCATCGTCAATAACAAGGTCCAAGGGATACAGTAAACCTGAAGTGAAGCATCGGAATCTAAAACCAAACTCACAGGCGAGGTTCAAATCATAGAAAGTTAGATTGTCAGTCCTCTTGTACTGAAGTCGGCATTGTGCCTTTTGAATTTAATTCCGATGCAATTTCTGTCTTTCATCGTCAATAAGAAGGTCCAAGGGATACAGTAAACCTGAAGTGAAGCATCGGAATCTAAAACTGGACTCACAGGAGAGGTTCAAATCATAGAAAGTGAGAGTGTCAGTCGTCTTTTACTTAAGTCGGCATTGTGCGTTTTGAATTTAAATCCGATGCAATTTCTGTGTTTCATCGTCAGTAAGAAGGTCCAAGGGATACAGTGAACCTGAAGTGTAGCATCGGAATCTAAAACTGGACTCACAAGAGATGTTCAAACCATAGAAAGTGAGATTGTCAGTCCTCTTGTACTTAAGTCGCCATTGTGATTTTTGTATTAAATTCGGATGCAATTTCTGTGTTTCATCGTCAATAAGAAGGTCCAATGGATACAGTAAACCTGAAGTGAAGCATCGGAATCTAAAACTGGACTCACAGGAGAGGTTCAAATAATAGAATGTTAGAGTGTCAGTCCTCTTGTTCTTAAGTCGGTATTGTACCTTTTGTATTAAATTCGGATGCAAACTCTGTGTTTCATCATCAATTAGAAGGTCCCAGGGATACAGTAAAAATGAAGTGAAGCATCGGAATCTAAAACTGCACTCACAGGAGAGGTTCAAATCATAGCAAGTGAGAGTGTCAGTCCTCTTGTACTTAAGACGGCATTGTGCCCTTTGAATTTAATTCCGATGCAATTTCTGTGTTTTATCGTCAATAAGAAGCTCCAAGGGATGCAGTAAACATTAAGTGAAGCATCGGAATCTAAAACTAAACTCGCAGGGGAGGTTCAAATCATAGAATGTCAGAGTGTCAGTCCTCTTTTACTTAAGTCGCCATTGTGCCTTTTGTATTAAATTCGGATGCAATTACTGTGTTTCATCGTCAATAAGAAGGTCCAAGGGATACAGTAAACCTGAAGTGTAGCATCGGAATCCAAAACTGGACTCACAGGACAGGTTCAAATCATTGAAAGTTTGTGTGTCAGTCCTCTTGTACTTAAGTCGGCATTGTGCCTTTTGTATTAAATTCGGATGCAAACTCTGTGTTTCATCGTCAATAACAAGGTCCAAGGGATACAGTAAACCTGAAGTGAAGCATCGGAATCTAAAACTGGACTCACAGGAGAGGTTCAAATCATAGAAAGTGAGAGTGTCAGTCCTCTTGAACCTAAGTCGGCATTGTGCGTTTTGAATTTAATTCCGATGCTATTTCTGTGTTTCATTGTCAATAAGAAGATCCAAGGGATACAGTGAACCCGAAGTGAAGCATCGGAATCTAACACTGGACTCACAGGAGAGGTTCAAATAATAGAGAGTTAGAATGTCAGTCCTCTTGTACTTAAGTCGGCATTGTACCTTTTGTATTAAATTCGGATGCAATTTCTGTGTTTCATCGTCAATAAGAAGGCGCAAGGTATACACTAAACCTGAAGTGAAGCATCGGAATCTGAAACTGGACTCACAGGAGAGGTTCAAATCATAGAAAGTGAGAGTGTCTGTCCTCTTTTACTTAAGTCGGCATTGTGCGTTTTGAATTTAAATCCGATGCAATTTCTGTGTTTCATCGTCAATAAGAAGGTCCAAGGGATACAGTAAACCTGAAGTGAAGCATCAGAATCTAGAACTGGACTCACAGGAGATGTTCAAATCATAGAAAGTGAGATTGCCAGTCCTCTTGTACTTAAGTCGCCATTGTGATTTTTGTATTAAATTCGGATGCAATTTCTGTGTTTCATCGTCAATAAGAAGGTCCAAGGGATACAGTAAGCCTGAAGTGAAGCATCGGAATCAAAAACTGGACTCACTGGAGAGGTTCAAATCATAGAAAGTGAGAGTGTCTGTCCTCTTGTACTTAAGACGGCATTGTGCCTTTTGAATTTAATTCTGATGCAATTTCTGTGTTTCATCATCAATAAGAAGGTGCAAGGTATACAGTAAACCTGGAGTGAAGCATCGGAATCTAAATCTGACCTCACAGGAGAGGTTCGAATCATAGAAAGTGAGAGTGTCTGTCCTCTTGTACTTAAGTCGGCATTGTGCCATTTGTATTAAATTCGGATGCAATTTGTGTGATTCATCGTCAATAAGAAGGTCCAATGGATACTGTTAACCTGAAGTGAAGCATCGGAAACTAAAACTCGACTCACAGGAGAGGTTCAAATCATTGAAAGTTAGAGTGTCAGTCCTCTTGTACCTAAGTCGGCATTGTGCCTTTTGAATTTAATTCCGATGCTATGTCTGTGTTTCATTGTCAATAAGAAGATCCAAGGGATACAGTAAACCCGAAGTGAAGCATCAGAATCTAAAACTGGACTCACAGGAGAGGTTCTAATCATAGAAAGTTAGAATGTCAGTCCTATTGTACTAAAGTCGGCATTGTGCGTTTTGTATTAAATTCGGATGCAATTTCTGTGTTTCATCGTCAATAAGAAAGTGCAAGGTATACAGTAAACCTGAAGTGAAGCATCGGAATCCAAAACTGGACTCACAGGAGAGGTTCAAATCATAGAAAGTTAGAGTGTCAGTCCTCTTGTACTTAAGTCGACATTGTGCCATTTGTATTAAATTCGATGCAATTTCTGTGTTTCATTGTCAATAAGAAGGTCCAAGGGATACAGTAAACCTGAAGTGTAGCATCAGAATCTGAAACTGGACTCACAGGAGAGGTTCTAATCATAGAAAGTTAGAGTGTCAGTCCTCTTTTACTTAAGTCGGCATTGTGCCTTTTGAATTTAATTCCGATGATATTTCTGTGTTTCATTGTCAATAAGAAGGTCCAAGGGATACAGTAAACCTGAAGTGAAGCATCGGAATCTAAAACAGGACTCACAGGAGAGGTTCTAATCATAGAAAGTTAGAATGTCAGTCCTCTTGTACTTAAGTCGGCATTGTGCCTTTTGTATTAAATTCGGATGCAATTTCTGTGTTTCATCGTCAATAAGAAAGTGCAAGGTATACAGTAAACCTGAAGTGAAGCATCGGAATCTAAAACTGGACTCACAGGAAAGGTTCAAATCATAGAAAGGGAGAGTTTCAGTTCTCTTCTACTTAGGTCGGCATTGTGCCTTTTTAATTTAATTCTGATGCAATTTCTGTGTTTCATCGTCAATAAGAAGGTCTAAAGGATACAGTAAAACTGAAGTGAAGCATCGGATCCTAAAACTAGACTCACAGGAGAGATTCAAATCATAGGAAGTTAGAGTGGTTCTACTCTTGTACCTAATTCGGTATTGTGCCTTTTGTATTAAATTCGGATGCAATTTCTGTGTTTCATCGTCAATAAGAAGGTCCAAGGGATACAGTAAACCTTAAGTAAATCATCGGAATCTAAAACTGGACTCACAGGAGAGGTTCAAATCATAGAAAGTGAGAGTGTCAGTCCTCTTGTACTTAAGTCGCCATTGTGATTTTTGTATTAAATTCGGATGCAATTTCTGTGTTTCATCGTCAATAAGAAGGTCCAAGGGATACTGTAAACCTGAAGTGAAGCATCGGAATCTAAAACTGGACTCACAGGACAGGTTCAAATCATAGAAAGTTAGTGTGTCAGTCCTCTTGTACTTAAGTCGGCATTGTGTTTTTTGTATTAAATTCTGATGCAAACTCTGTGTTTCATCGTCAATAAGAAGGTCCAAGGGATACAGTAAACCTGAAGTGAAGCATCGGAATCTAAAACCGAACTCACAGGCGAGGTACAAATCATAGAAAGTTAGATTGTCAGTCCTCTTGTACTTAAGTCGGCATTGTGCCTTTTGAATTTAATTCCGATGCAATTTCTGTCTTTCATCGTCAAAAAGAAGGTCCAAGGGATACAGTAAACCTGAAGTGAAGCATCGGAATCTTAAACTGGACTCACAGGAGAGGTTCAAATCATAGAAACTGAGAGTGTCAGTCGTCTTTTACTTAAGTCGGCATTGTGCGTTTTGAATTTAAATCCGATGCAATTTCTGTGTTTCATCGTCAATATGAAGGTCCAAGGGATACAGTAAACCTGAAGTGAAGCATCGGAATCTAAAACTGGACTCACAGGAGATGTTCAAACCATAGAAAGTGAGTTTGTCAGTCACCTTGTACTTAAGTCGCCATTGTGATTTTTGTATTAAATTCGGATGCAATTTCTGTGTTTCATCGTCAATAAGAAGGTCCAATGGATACAGTAAACCTGAAGTGAAGCATCGGAATCTAAAACTGGACTCACAGGAGAGGTTCAAATCATAGAAACAGAGAGTGTCAGTCGTCTTTTACTTAAGTCGGCATTGTGCGTTTTGAATTTCAATCCGATGCAATTTCTGTGTTTCATCGTCAATAAGAAGGTCCAAGGGATACAGTAAACCTGAAGTGAAGCATCGGAATCTAAAACTGGACTCACAGGAGATGTTCAAACCATAGAAAGTGAGTTTGTCAGTCCTCTTGTACTTAAGTCGCCATTGTGATTTTTGTATTAAATTCGGATGCAATTTCTGTGTTTCATCGTCAATAAGAAGGTCCAATGGATACAGTAAACCTGAAGTGAAGCATCGGAATCTAAAACTGGACTCACAGGAGAGGTTCAAATCATAGAAACTGAGAGTGTCAGTCGTCTTTTACTTAAGTCGGCATTGTGCGTTTTGAATTTAAATCCGATGCAATTTCTGTGTTTCATCGTCAATAAGAAGGTCCAAGGGATACAGTAAACCTGAAGTGTAGCATCGGAATCTAAAACTGGACTCACAGGAGATGTTCAAACCATAGAAAGTGAGTTTGTCAGTCCTCTTGTACTTAAGTCGCCATTGTGATTTTTGTATTAAATTCGGATGCAATTTCTGTGTTTCATCGTCAATAAGAAGGTCCAATGGATACAGTAAACCTGAAGTGAAGCATCGGAATCTAAAACTGGACTCACAGGAGAGGTTCAAATCATAGAAAGTTAGAGTGTCAGTCCTCTTGTTCTTAAGTCGGTATTGTACCTTTTGTGTTAAATTCGGATGCAAACTCTGTGTTTCATCATCAATTAGAAGGTCCCACGGATACAGTAAAAATGAAGTGAAGCATCAGAATCTAAAACTGGACTCACAGGAGAGGTTCAAATAATAGAAAGTTAGAATGTCAGTCCTCTTGTACTTAAGTCGGCATTGTGCCTTTTGTATTAAATTCGGATGCAATTTCTGTGTTTCATCGTCAATAAGAAGGCGCAAGGTATACAGTAAACCTGAAGTGAATCATCGGAATCTAAAACTGGACTCACAGGAGAGGTTCAAATCATAGAAAGTGAGAGTGTCAGTCCTCTTGTACTTAAGTCGACATTGTGCCATTTGTATTAAATTCGGATGGAATTTCTGTGTTTCATCGTCAATAAGAAGGTCCAAGGGATACAGTTAACCTGAAGTGAAGCATCGGAATCCAAAACTGGACTCACAGGAGAGGTTCAAATCATAGAAAGTTAGAGTGTCAGTCCTCTTGTACTTAAGTCGACATTGTGCCATTTGTATTAAATTCGGATGCAATTTCTGTGTTTCATTGTCAATAAGAAGGTCCAAGGGATACAGTAAACCTGAAGTGAAGCATCAGAAACTGAATCTGGACTCACAGGAGAGGTTCAAATCATAGAAAGTTAGAGTGTCAGTCCTCTTTTACTTAAGTCGGCATTGTGCCTTTTGAATTTAATTCCGATGCTATTTCTGTGTTTCATTGTCAATAAGAAGGTCCAAGGGATACAGTAAACCTGAAGTGAAGCATCGGAATCTAAAACAGGACTCACAGGAGAGGTTCTAATCATAGAAAGTCAGAATGTCAGTCCTCTTGTACTTAAGTCGGCATTGTGCCTTGTGTATTAAATTCGGATGCAATTTCTGTGTATGATCGTCAATAAGAAGTTCCAAGGGATACAGTAAACCTGAAGTGAAGCATCGGTATCTAAAACTGGACTCACAGGAGAGGTTCAAATCATAGAAAGTGAGAGTGTCAGTCCTCTTGTACTTATGTCGCCATTGTGCCTTTTGTATTAAATTCGGATGCAATTTCTGTGTTTCATCGTCAATAAGAAGGTCCAAGGGATACAGTAAACGTGAAGTGAAGCATCGGAATCCAAAACTGGACACACAGGAGAGGTTCAAATCATAGAAATTTAGAGTGTTAGTCCTCTTGTACTTAAGTCGGCAATATGCCTTTTGTATTAAATTCGGATGCCAACTCTGTGTTTCGTCGTCAATAAGAAGGTCAAAGGGATACAGTAAACCTGAAGTGAAGCATCGGAATCTAAAACTGGACTCATAGGAGAGGTTCAAATCATAGAAAGTGAGAGTTTTAGTTCTCTTCTACTTAGGTCGGCATTGTGCCTTTTTAATTTAATTCTGATGCAAATTCTGTGTTTCATCGTCAATAAGAAGGTCCAAAGGATACAGTAAAACTGAAGTGAAGCATCGGAATCTAAAACTAGACTCACAGGAGAGATAGAAATCATAGATAGTTAGAGTGTTTCTTCTCTTGTACCTAATTTGGTATTGTGCCTTTTGTATTAAATTCGGATGCAATTTCTGTGTTTCATCGTCAATAAGAAGGTCCAAGGGATACAGTAAACCTTAAGTAAATCATCGGAAACTAAAACTGGACTCACAGAAGAAGTTCAAATCATAGAAAGTTAGTGTGTCAGTCATCTTGTAGTTAAGTCGCGATTGTGATTTTTGAATTTAATTCCGATGCAATTTCTGTGTTTCATCGTCAATAAGAAGGTCCAAGGGATACAGTAAACCTGGAGTAAAGCATCGGAATCTAAGACTGGACTCACAGGAGAGGTTCAAATCATAGAAAGTGAGAGTGTCAGTCGTCTTTTACTTAAGTCGGCATTGTGCGTTTTGAATTTAAATCCGATGAAATTTCTGTGTTTCATCGTCAATAAGAAGGTCCAAGGGATACATTAAACCTGAAGTGAAGCATCGGAATCTATAACTGGACTCACAGGAGATGTTCAAACCATAGAAAGTGAGATTGTCAGTCCTCTTGTACTTAAGTCGCCATTGTGATTTTTGTATTAAATTCGGATGCACTCTCTGTGTTTCATCGTCAATAAGAAGGTCCAAAGGATACAGTAAAACTGAAGTGAAGCATCGGAATCTAAAACTAGACTCACAGGAGAGATAGAAATCATAGATAGTTAGAGTGTTTCTTCTCTTGTACCTAATTTGGTATTGTGCCTTTTGAATTAAATTCGGATGCAAACTCTGTGTTTCATCATCAATTAGAAGGTCCAAGGGATACAGTAAACCTGAAGTGAAGCATCGGAATCTAAAACTGGACTCACAGGAGAGGCTAAAATCATAGAAAGTGAGAGTGTCAGTCCTCTTGTACTTAAGACGGCATTGTGCCTTTTGAATTTAATTCCGATGCAATTTCTGTGTTTCATCATCAATAAGAAGGTGCAAGGTATACAGTAAACCTGGAGTGAAGCATCGGAATCTAAATCTGACCTCACAGGAGAGGTTCGAATCATAGAAAGTGAGACTGTCTGTCCTCTTGTACTTAAGTCGGCATTGTGCCATTTGTATAAAATTCGGATGCAATTTCTGTGTTTCATCGTCAATAAGAAGGTCCAAGGGATACTGTAAACCTGAAGTGAAGCATCGGAATCTAAAACTGGACTCACAGGAGAGGTTCAAATCATAGAAAGTTAGAGTGTCAGTCCTCTTGTACCTAAGTCGGCATTGTGCCTTTTGAATTTAATTCTGATGCTATTTCTGTGTTTCATTGACAATAAGAGGATCCAAGGGATACAGTAAACCCGAAGTGAAGCATCGGAATCTAAAACTGGACTCACAGGAGAGGTTCAAATAATAGAATGTAAGAATGTCAGTCCTCTTGTACTTAAGTCGGCATTGTGCCATTTGTATTAAATTCGGATGCAATTTCTGTGTTTCATCGTCCATAAGAAGGCGCAAGGTATACAGTAAACCGGAAGTGAAGCATCGGAATCTAAAACTGGACTCACAGGAGAGGTTCAAATCATAGAAAGTGAGAGTGTCAGTCCTCTTGTACTTAAGTCGACATTGTGCCATTTGTATTAAATTCGGATGCAATATCTGTGTTTCATCGTCAATAAGAAGGTCCAAGGGATACAATAAACCTGAAGTGAAGCATCGGAATCTTAAACTGGACTCACAGGAGAGGTTCAAATCATAGAAAGTTAGAGTGTCAGTCCTCTTTTACTTAAGTCGGCATTTGCCTTTTGAATTTAATTCCGATGCTATTTCTGTGTTTCATTGTCAATACGAAGGTCCAAGGGATACAGTAAATCTGAAGTGAAGCATCGGAATCTAAAACTGGACTCACAGGAGAGGTTCTAATCATAGAAAGTTAGGATGTCATTCCTCTTGTACTTAAGTCGGCATTGTGCCTTTTGTATTACATTCGGATGCAATTTCTGTGTTTCATCGTCAATAAGAAGGTGCAAGGTATACAGTAAACCTGAAGTGAAGCATCGGAATCTAAAACTGGACTCACAGGAGACGTTCAAATCATAGAAACTTAGAGTGTCAGTCCTCTTTTACTTAAGTCGTCATTGTGCGTTTTGAATTTAAATCCGATGCAATTTCTGTGTTTCATCGTCAATAAGAAGGTCCAAGGGATACAGTAAACCTGAAGTGAAGCATCGGAATCTAAAATTGGACTCACAGAAGATGTTCAAATCATAGAAAGTGAGATTGTCAGTCCTCTTGTACTTAAGTCGCCATTGTGATTTTTGTATTAAATTCGGATGCAATTTCGGTGTTTCATCGTCAATAAGAAGGTCCAAGGGATACAGTAAACCTGAAGTGAAGCATCGGAATCTAAAACTGGACTCACAGGAGAGGTTCAAATCATAGAAAGTGAGAGTGTCAGTCCTCTTGTACTTAAGACGGCATTGTGCCTTTTGAACTTAATTCCGATGCAATTTCTGTGTTTCATCATCAATAAGAAGGTCTCGGAGAATTCCAAATTGACTATGTGGCTATCTCACTTCATTGTCAAGAAGAAATTCAAAACACTAAAGTGCTGAAAAGCCTTGATGTTGATTCAGACCACTATTTGACTACGATTAAATTCAGACCACTCCCATTTCGAAAAGAGAAGAAAACCTTTTACAAAATTCCAAAATATAACACAGAAACGTTAAAAAATGAAGTAATTAAACAACGGTTTCAAAGAGCATTGCACAAAGATAGCGATGGCATATCCACAATAAATAAGGAAGCGGGATGGGAGGAGATCAAAAACGAAATAGTTGAAATAGCAAAAGAAAATTGTCTCGTGAGAAGAGTAAGAAGACATCCATGGTGGGACAATGAATGTGATGAGAACCTGGAGAAGAGACAGAAATTGTGGCAGAAATGGAACTCCACAAAAGATCCTCAAGATCTTGACAATTTTAAAATCCAGAGAAGAGAAACAGCTAAGCTTTTCCGTAATAAAAAAAGAAGACAATTTCAGGATAACCTAGAACAGATTGAGGAAGACTTTAAAAGAAATAATTCTAGAGATTTCTACAAAACTTTTAGAAAACAGCTAACCAAATACCAATCCCCAAATTTATGTTTTAAAGATGAAGAGAACAAGCTAGGTTTGACAAACAAGACTAATTGTGAAATATTAGCAAAATATTTCGAGAATCTACTAAATTGTGAACCACCCAAAATAAAATGAGTTTTGAAAACCACCGAAATACTAATACCGAGTCAAAACCTCCAGACGCTGAAGAAATAAAACACATAATACACAGTCTAAAAAACAATAAAGCCAAAGGTGAAGACTCCATAGTACCAGAAATCCTAAAAGTAATGGATACCAACCTCCCACAAGTTTTGGAACATATGTTTAAGAAGATCTGGGACGAAGAAAGAATTCCTGAAGACTGGCAGTGTGCCCTGATACACCCACTACACAAAAAGGGGGATAAGATGAATGTTAATAATTATAGAGGGATCTCGCTACTACCAGTAGGATACAAAATTTTGTCAAGGAAATTACTTCAAATCGTGGAGCCAGTTCTGGATAAAAAAATAGGTGAATATCAAGCAGGTTTTAGACAAGGTAGATCCTGTGTTGAACAAATATTTAACCTGAAAACACTAATTCGTTACAGAATCTCAAGAGGCCAGAGATTTGCAATAGTATTTGTAGATTTCAAAAAAGCATACGACTCGGTAGATAGAGAAACATTACTGAAAGTATTGGAAGAATTTGGGGTCGATACGAAAACAATTCAAATTATCAAACAGACGCTAACAAACAGTAAGGCCAAAGTTAAATTTATGGGTGAAATTTCAAGGAAGTTCGAAATTAAAACAGGTGTTAGACAAGGTGATGGTTTATCCCCAATCCTCTTCAACTGCGTACTGGAAAAGATATTGAGAATATGGAAAGAAGAACTCAAAGGCACCAAGAATGACATCAGAATTGGAACAAAAAAAGAAAAAATAGAAGTGGACTGTTTAGCTTTTGCAGACGATCTGGCAATAATTACAGAAAACGAAGAAATAGCTCAGAACTACCTGGAGAAACTACAAGAAGTTTCGGCCAGAGCTGGACTGCAGATTTCATTTGAAAAAACCGGGTATATGTCTAATCATAGAAATAACAAGAAAAATCTTATTACTAAATACGGCAATATTAAGAGAGTAGAAAAATTTAAGTATTTAGATGAAATAATTCAAGTGAATGGTTTAGACAAGAGTGCAAACCAGGCGAGAGCAAGGAAAATGGAATTTGCTTTTCAAAAAACCAAAGACATATATAACAAAAAAAACATTTCGATTCAAGCTAAATTAAGACATTATAAAACTGTCATTAGACCAGAATGCCTGTATGCATCGGAGTGCCTAACTATTAACAAAAAGGGTGAAATAGAAAACATGGAAAAGAAAGAAAGGCAAATTTTGAGAAAAATATTAGGACCGAGAAAGATTGGAGAAGAGTACAAGCTAAAGAGTAATAAGGAAATATACAAAACTATTGAGAAAGTGAGTGAGGCACTGCGTAAACGCAGACTAAAGTTTTATGGTCACCTGTCGAGGATGGATGGAAACAGACTAACAAGAAAAGTGTTTGAACATAGTAACAGAAACGAAAAAACCAACAATAAATGGATACACATGGTGAAAAAGGATTTGGCCTATTTTAATGTCACCCGTGAGTCAATCAGGGACAGGGAAAAGTTTAGACAAATAGTGAACGAAATTAAGTGTTTTCCAGAAGAAACGAAACTAAAGAATAATAACAGGAAATGGTCGGAAGAGCGGAGGAGGACCCACTCGAAAAAGATGAGGAAATATTGGGAAGAGAGAAAAAAAGATCAAAAAGCCGGGCAAGTGAATTGTTGAACGTGGTCCAAAGATGGCCGAAATCGAAAGAAGAAGAAGAAGAAGGTGCAAGGTATACAGTAAACCTGGAGTGAAGCATCGAAATCTAAATCTGACCTCACATCAGAGGTTCGAATCATATAAAGTGAGAGTGTCTGTCCTCTTGTACTTAAGTCGGCATTGTGCCATTTGTATTAAATTCGGATGCAATTTCTGTGTTTCATCGTCAATAAGAAGGTCCAAGGGATACTGTAAACCTGAAGTGAAGCATCGGAATCCAAAACTGGACTCACAGGAGAGGTTCAAATCATAGAAAGTGAGAGTGTCAGTCCTCTTGTACTTATGTCGGCATTGTGGCATTTGTATCAAATTCGGATGCATTTTCTGTGTTTCATCGTCAATAAGAAGGTCCAAGGGATACTGTAAACCTGAAGTGAAGCATCGGAATCTAAAACTGGACTCACAGGAGAGGTTCAAATCATAGAAAGTTAGAGTGTCAGTCCTCTTGTACCTAAGTCGGCATTGTGCCTTTTGAATTTAATTCCGATGCTATTTCTGTGTTTCATTGTCAATAAGAAGATCCAAGGGATACAGTAAACACGAAGTGAAGCATCGGAATCTAAAACTGGACTCACAGGAGAGGTTCAAATCATAGGAAGTTAGAGTGTCAGTCCTCTTTTACTTAAGTCGGCATTGTGCCTTTTGAATTTAATTCCGATGCTATTTCTGTGTTTCATTGTCAGTATGAAGGTCCAAGGGATACAGTAAACCTGAAGTGAAGCTTCGGAATCTAAAACTGGACTCACAGGAGAGGTTCTAATCATAGTAAGTTAGGATGTCATTCCTCTTGTACTTAAGTCGGCATTGTGCCTTTTGTATTACATTCGGATGCAATCTCTGTGTTTCATTGTCAATAAGAAGGTGCAAGGTATACAGTAAACCTGAAGTGAAGCATCGGAATCAAAACTGGACTCACAGGAGAGGTTCAAATCATAGAATGTGAGAGTGTTAGTCCTCTTGTACTTAAGTCGCCTTTGTGCCTTTTGTATTAAATTCGGATGCAATTTCTGTGTTTCATCGTCAATAAGAAGGTCAAAGGGATACAGTAAACCTGAAGTGAAGCATCGGAATCCAAAACTGGACTCACAGGAGAGGTTCAAATCATAGAAAGTGAGAGTGTCAGTCCTCTTGTACTTATGTCGGCATTGTGGCATTTGTATCAAATTCGGATGCATTTTCTGTGTTTCATCGTCAATAAGAAGGTCCGAGGGATACATTAAACCTGAAGTGAAGCATCGGAATCTAAAACTGGACTCACAGGAGAGGTTCAAATCACAGAAAGTGAGAGTGTCAGTTCTCTTCTACTTAGGTCGGCATTGTGCCTTTTTAATTTAATTCCGATGCAATTTCTGTGATTCATCGTCAATAAGAAGGTCCAAAGGATACAGTAAAACTGAAGTGAAGCATCGGAAACTAAAACAAGACTCACAGGAGAGATTCAAATCATAGAAAGTTAGAGTGTTTCTCCTCTTGTACCTAATTCGGTATTGTGCCTTTTGTATTAAATTCGGAGGCAATTTCTGTGTTTCTACGTCAATAAGAAGGTCCAGGGGATACAGTAAACCTTAAGTAAATCATCGGAATCTAAAACTGGACTCACAGGAGAGGTTCAAATCATAGAAAGTTAGAGTGTCAGTCCTCTTGTACTTAAGTCGGCATTGTGCCGTTTATATTAATTTCGGATGCAAACTCTGTGTTTCATCATCAATAAGAAGGTCCAAGATATACAGTAAACCTGAAGTGAAGCATCGGAATCTAAAACTGGACTCACAGAAGAAGTTCAAATCATAGAAAGTTAGAGTGTCAGTCCTCTTGTAGTTAAGTCGGCATTATGATTTTTGAATTTAATTAAGATGCAATTTCTGTGTTTCATCGTCAATAAGAAGGTCCAAGGGATACAGTAAACCTGGAGTGAAGAATCGGAATCTAAGACTGGACTCACAGGAGAGGTTCAAATCATAGAAAGCGAGAGTGTCAGTCCTCTTTTACTTAAGTCGGCATTGTGGCATTTGTATTAAATTCGGGTGCAATTTCTGGGTTTCATCGTCAATAAGAAGGTCCAAGGGGTACAGTAAACCTGAAGTGAAGCATCGGAATCAAAAACTTGACTTACAGGAAAGGTTCAAATCATAGAAAGTGAGAGTGTCAGTCCTCTTGTACTTAAGTCGGCATTGTGGCATTTGTATTAAATTTGGATGCAATTTCTGTGTTTCATCGTCAATAAGAAGGTCGAAGGGATACAATAAACCTGAAGTGAAGCATCGGAATCTAAAACTGGACTCACAGGAGAGGTTCAAATCAAAGAAAGTTAGAGTGTCACTCCTCTTGTACTTGAGTCGGTATTGTGCCTTTTGTATTAAATTCGGGTGCAATTTCTGTGTGTCATCGTCAACAAGAAGGTCCAAGGGATACAGTAAACCTGAAGTGAAGCATCGGACTCTATAACTGGACTCACAGGAGAGGTTCAAATCATAGAAAGTTAGAATGTCAGTCCTCTTGTACTTAAGTCGGCATTGTGCCTTTTGTATTGAATTCGGATGCAATTTCTGTGTTTCATCGTCAATAAGAAGGTGCAAGGTATACAGTAAACCTGAAGAGAAGCATCGGAATCTAAAACTGGACTCACTTGAGAGGTTCATATCATAGAAAGTGAGAGTGTCAGTCCTCTTGTACTTAAGTCGGCATTGTGGCATTTGTATTAAATTCGGATGCAATTTCTGTGTTTCATTGTCAATAAGAAGGTCCAAGGGACACAGTAAACCTGAAGTGAACCATCGGAATCCAAAACTGGACTCACAGGAGAGGTTCACATCATAGAAAGTTAGAGTGTCAGTCCTCTTGTGTTTAAGTCGGCATTCTGCCTCTTGTATTAAATTCGGATGCAAACTCTGTGTTTCATCGTCAATAAGAAAGTGCAAGGTATACAGTAAACCTGAAGTGAAGCATCGGAATCTGAAACTAGACTCACAGGAGTGGTTCAAATCATAGAAAGTGAGAGTGTCAGTCCTCTAGTACTTAAGTCGACATTGTGCCATTTGTATTAAATTCGGATGCAATTTCTGTGTTTCATCGTCAATAAGAAGATCCAAGGGATACAGCACACCTTAAGTAAATCATCGGAATCTAAAACTGGACTCACAGGAGAGGTTCAAATCATAGAAAGTTAGAGTGTCAGTCCTCTTGTACTTAAGTCGGCATTGTGCCTTTTGTATTAATTTCGGATGCAAACTCTGTGTTTCATTGTCAATAAGAAGCTCCAAGGGATACAGTAAACCTGAAGTGAAGCATCGAAATCTAAAACTCGACTCACAGGAATGGTTCAAATCATAGAAAGTGAGAATGACAGTCCTCTTGTACTTAAGTCGGCATTGTGGCATTTGTATTAAATTTGGGTGCAATTTCTGTGTTTCATCGTCAATAAGGAGGTGCAAGGTATACAGTAAACCTGAAGAGAAGCATCGGAATCTAAAACTGGACTCACTGGAGAGGTTCAAATCATAGAAAGTGAGAGTGTCAGTCCTCTTGTATTTAAGTCGGCATTGGGGCATTTGTATTAAATTCGGATGCAATTTCTGTGTTTCATCATCAATAAGAAGGTGCAAGGTATACAGTAAACCTGGAGTGAAGCATCGGAATCTAAATCTGACCTCACAGGAGAGGTTCGAATCATAGAAAGTGAGAGTGTCTGTCCTCTTGTACTTAAGTCGGCATTGTGCCATTTGTATTAAATTCGGATGCAATTTCTGTGTTTTATCGTCAATAAGAAGACCCAAGGGATACTGTAAACCTGAAGTGAAGCATCGAAATCTAAAAGTGGACTCACAGGAGAGGTTCAAATCATAGAAAGTTAGAATGTCATTCCTCTTGTACTTAAGTCGGCATTGTTCCTTTTGTATTACATTCGGATGCAAATTCTGTGTTTCATCGTCAATAAGAAGGTGTAAGGTATACAGTAAACCTGAAGTGAAGCATCGGAATCTAAAACTGGACTCACAGGAGAGGTTCAAATCATAGAAAGTGAGAGTGTCAGTCCTCTTTTACTTAAGTCGGCATTGTGCGATTTGAATTTAAATCCGATGCAATTTCTGTGTTTCATCGTCAATAAGAATATGCAAGGTATACAGCAAACCTGAAGTGAAGCATCGGAATCTAAAACTGGACTCACAGGAGGGGTTCAAATCATAGAAAGTGAGAGTGTCAGTCCTCTTGTACTTAAGTCGACATTGTGCCATTTGTATTAAATTCGGATGCAATATCTGTGTTTCATCGTCAATAAGAAGGTCCAAGGGATACAGTAAACCAGAAGTGAAGCATCGTAATCTAAAACTGGACTCACAGGAGCGGTTCAAATCATAGAAAGTTAGAGTGTCAGTCCTCTTTTACTTAAGTCGGCATTGTGCCTTTTGAATTTTTATTCCGATGCTATTTCTGTGTTTCATTGTCAGTATGAAGGTCCAAGGGATACAGTAAACCTGAAGTGAAGCTTCGGAATCTAAAACTGGACTCACAGGAGAGGTTCTAATCATAGTAAGTTAGGATGTCATTCCTCTTGTACTTAAGTCGGCATTGTGCCTTTTGTATTACATTCGGATGCAATCTCTGTGTTTCATCGTCAATAAGAAGGTGAAAGGTATACAGTAAACCTGAAGTGAAGCATCGGAATCAAAACTGGACTCACAGGAGAGGTTCAAATCATAGAAAGTGAGAGTGTCAGTCCTCTTGTACTTAAGTCGCCTTTGTGCCTTTTGTATTAAATTCGGATGCAATTTCTGTGTTTCATCGTCAATAAGAAGGTCAAAGCGATACAGTAAACCTGAAGTGAAGCATCGGAATCTAAAACTGGACTAACAGGAGAGGTTCAAATCATAGAAAGTTAGAGTGTCAGTCCTCTTGTACTTATGTCGGCATTGTGGCATTTGTATCAAATTCGGATGCATTTTCTGTGTTTCATCGTCAATAAGAAGGTCCGAGGGATACATTAAACCTGAAGTGAAGCATCGGAATCTAAAACTGGACTCACAGGAGAGGTTCAAATCATAGAAAGTGAGAGTGTCAGTTCTCTTCTACTTAGGTCGGCATTGTGCCTTTTTAATTTAATTCCGATGCAATTTCTGTGATTCATCGTCAATAAGAAGGTCCAAAGGATACAGTAAAACTGAAGTGAAGCATCGGAATCTAAAACTAGACTCACTGGAGAGATTCAAATCATAGAAAGTTAGAGTGTTTCTCCTCTTGTACCTAATTCGGTATTGTGCCTTTTGTATTAAATTCGGATGCAATTTCTGTGTTTCATCGTCAATAAGAAGGTCGAAGGGATACAATAAACCTGAAGTGAAGCATCGGAATCTAAAACTGGACTCACAGGAGAGGTTCAAATCATAGTAATTGAGAGTGTCAGTCCTCTTGTACTTAAGTCGGCATTGTGGCATTTGTATTAAATTCGGATGCAATTTCTGTGTTTCATTGTCAATAAGAAGGTCCAAGGGACACAGTAAACCTGAAGTGAAGCATCGGAATCCAAAACCTGACTCACAGGAGAGGTTCACATCATAGAAAGTTAGAATGTCAGTCCTCTTGTATTTAAGTCGGCATTGTGCCTCTTGTATTAAATTCGGATGCAAACTCTGTGTTTCATCGTCAATAAGAAAGTGCAAGGTATACAGTAAACCTGAAGTGGATCATCGGAATCTAAAACTGGACTCACAGGAGTGGTTCAAATCATAGAAAGTGAGAGTGTCAGTCGTCTTGTACTTAAGTCGACATTGTGCCATTTGTATTAAATTCGGATGCAATTTCTGTGTTTCGTCGTCAATAAGAAGATCCAAGGGATACAGTACACCTTAAGTAAATCATCGGAATCTAAAACTGGACTCACAGGAGAGGTTCAAATCATTGAAAGTTAGAGTGTCAGTCCTCTTGTACTTAAGTCGGCATCGTGCCTTTTGTATTAATTTCGGATGCAAACTCTGTGATCCATTGTCAATAAGAAGCTCCAAGGGATACAGTAAACCTGAAGTGAAGCATCGAAATCTAAAACTGGACTCACAGGAAAGGTTCAAATCATAGAAAGTGAGAATGACAGTCCTCTTGTACTTCAGTCGGCATTGTGGCATTTGTATTAAATTCGGATGCAATTTCTGTGTTTCATCATCAATAAGAAAGTGCAAGGTATACAGTAAACCTGGAGTGAAGCATCGGAATCCAAATCTGACCTCACAGGAGAGGTTCGAATCATAGAAAGTGAGAGTGTCTGTCCTCTTGTACTTAAGTCGGCATTGTGCCATTTGTATTAAATTCGGATGCAATTTCTGTGTTTTATCGTCAATAAGAAGGTCCAAGGGATACTGTAAACCTGAAGTGAAGCATCGAAATCTAAAACTAGACTCACAGGAGAGGTTCAAATCATAGAAAGTTACGATGTCATTCCTCTTGTACTTAAGTCGGCATTGTGCCTTTTGTATTACATTCGGATGCAATTTCTGTGTTTCATCGTCAATAAGAAGGTGTAAGGTATACAGTAAACCTGAAGTGAAGCATCGGAATCTAAAACTGGACTCACAGGAGAGGTTCAAATCATAGAAAGTGAGAGTGTCAGTCCTCTTTTACTTAAGTCGGTATTGTGCGATTTGAACTTAAATCCGATGCAATTTCTGTGTTTCATCGTCAATAAGAAGGTCCAAGGGATTCAGTAAACCTGAAGTGAAGCATCGGAATCTAAAACTGGACTCACAGGAGATGTTCAAATCATAGAAAGTAAGATTGTCAGTCCTCTTGTACTTAAGTCGCCATTGTGATTTTTGTATTAAATTCGGATGCAATTTCTGTGTTTCATCGACAATAAGAAGGTCCAAGGGATAAAGTAAACCTGAAGTGAAGCATCGGAATCTAAAACTGGACTCACAGGAGAGGTTCAAATCATAGAAACTTAGAGTGTCAGTCCTCTTGTTCTTAAGTCGGCATCGTGCCTTTTGTATTTATTTCGGATGCAAACTCTGTGATCCATTGTCAATAAGAAGCTCCAAGGGATACAGTAAACCTGAAGTGAAGCATCGAAATCTAAAACTGGACTCACAGGAAAGGTTCAAATCATAGAAAGTGAGAATGACAGTCCTCTTGTACTTCAGTCGGCATTGTGGCATTTGTATTAAATTCGGATGCAATTTCTGTGTTTCATCATCAATAAGAAAGTGCAAGGTATACAGTAAACCTGGAGTGAAGCATCGGAATCCAAATCTGACCTCACAGGAGAGGTTCGAATCATAGAAAGTGAGAGTGTCTGTCCTCTTGTACTTAAGTCGGCATTGTGCCATTTGTATTAAATTCGGATGCAATTTCTGTGTTTTATCGTCAATAAGAAGGTCCAAGGGATACTGTAAACCTGAAGTGAAGCATCGAAATCTAAAACTAGACTCACAGGAGAGGTTCAAATCATAGAAAGTTACGATGTCATTCCTCTTGTACTTAAGTCGGCATTGTGCCTTTTGTATTACATTCGGATGCAATTTCTGTGTTTCATCGTCAATAAGAAGGTGTAAGGTATACAGTAAACCTGAAGTGAAGCATCGGAATCTAAAACTGGACTCACAGGAGAGGTCCAAATCATAGAAAGTGAGAGTGTCAGTCCTCTTTTACTTAAGTCGGCATTGTGCGATTTGAACTTAAATCCGATGCAATTTCTGTGTTTCATCGTCAATAAGAAGGTCCAAGGGATTCAGTAAACCTGAAGTGAAGCATCGGAATCTAAAACTGGACTCACAGGAGATGTTCAAATCATAGAAAGTAAGATTGTCAGTCCTCTTGTACTTAAGTCGCCATTGTGATTTTTGTATTAAATTCGGATGCAATTTCTGTGTTTCATCGACAATAAGAAGGCCCAAGGGATAAAGTAAACCTGAAGTGAAGCATCGGAATCTAAAACTGGACTCACAGGAGAGGTTCAAATCATAGAAACTTAGAGTGTCAGTCCTCTTGTTCTTAAGTCGGTATTGTACCTTTTTTATTAAATTCGGATGCAAACTCTGTGTTTCATCATCAATTAGAAGGTCCAAGGGATACAGTAAACCTGAAGTGAAGCATCGGAATCTAAAACTGGACTCACAGGAGAGGTTCAAATCATAGAAAGTGAGAGTGTCAGTCCTCTTGTACTTAAGACGGCATTGTGCCTCTTGAACTTAATTCCGATGCAATTTCTGTGTTTCATCATCAATAAGAAGGTGCAAGGTATACAGTAAACCTGGAGTGAAGCATCGGAATCTAAATCTGACCTCACAGGAGAGGTTCGAATCATATAAAGTGAGAAAGTCTGTCCTCTTGTACTTAAGTCGGCATTGTGCCATTTGTATTAAATTCAGATGCAATTTCTGTGTTTCATCGTCAATAAGAAGGTCCAAGGGATACTGTAAACCTGAAGTGAAGCATCGGAATCTAAAACTGGACTCACAGGAGAGGTTCAAATCATAGAAAGTTAGAGTGTCAGTCCTCTTGTACCTAAGTCGGCATTGTGCCTTTTGAATTTAATTCCGATGCTATTTCTGTGTTTCATTGTCAATAAAAAGATCCTAGGGATACAGTAAACACGAAGTGAAGCATCGGAATCTACAACTGGACTCACAGGAGAGGTTCAAGTAATAGAAAGTTAGAATGTCAGTCCTCTTGTACTTAAGTCGGCATTGTGCCTTTTGTATTAAATTCGGATGCAATTTCTGTGTTTCATCGTCAATAAGAAGGCGCAAGGTATACAGTAAACCTCAAGTGAATCATCGGAATCAAAACCTGGACTCACAGGAGAGGTTCAAATCATAGAAAGTGAGAGTGTCAGTCCTCTTGTACTTAAGTCGACATTGCGCCATTTGTATTAAATTCGGATGCAATATCTGTGTTTCATCGTCAATAAGAAGGTCCAAGGGATACAGTAAACCTGAAGTGAAGCATCGGAATCTAAAACTGGACTCACAGGTGAGGTTCAAATCATAGAAAGTTAGAGTGTCAGTCCTCTTTTACTTAAGTCGGCATTGTGCCAATAGAATTTAATTCCGATGCTATTTCTGTGTTTCATTGTCAGTATGAAGGTCCAAGGGATATAGTAAACCTGAATCTAAGCTTCGGAATCTAAAACTGGACTCACAGGAGAGGTTCTAATCATAGTAAGTTAGGATGTCATTCCCCTTGTACTTAAGTCGGCATTGTGCCTTTTGTATTACATTCGGATGCAATGTCTGTGTTTCATCGACAATAAGAAGGTGCAAGGTATACAGTAAACCTGAAGTGAAGCATCGGAATCAAAACTGGACTCACAGGAGAGGTTCAAATCATAGAAAGCGAGAGTGTCAGTCCACTTTTACTTAAGTCGGCATTGTGGCATTTGTATTAAATTCGGATGCAATTTCTGTGTTTCATTGTCAATAAGAAGGTCCACGGGACACAGTAAACCTGAAGTGAAGCATCGGTATACAAAACTGGACTCACAGGAGAGGTTCACATCATAGAAAGTTAGAGTGTCAGTCCTCTTGTACTTAAGTCGACATTGTGCCATTTGTATTAAATTCGGATGCAATTTCTGTGTTTCATCGTCAATAAGAAGATCCAAGGGATACAGTACACCTTAAGTAAATCATCGGAATCTAAAACTGGACTCACAGGAGAGGTTCAAATCATTGAAAGTTAGAGTGTCAGTCCTCTTGTACTTAAGTCGGCATTGTGCCTTTTGTATTAATTTCGGATGCAAACTCTGTGATCCATTGTCAATAAGAAGCTCCAAGGGATACAGTAAACCTGAAGTGAAGCATCGAAATCTAAAACTGGACTCACAGGAAAGGTTCAAATCATAGGAAGTGAGAATGACAGTCCTCTTGTACTTAAGTCGGCATTGTGGCATTTGTATTAAATTTGGATGCAATTTCTGTGTTTCATCGTCATTAAGGATGTGCAAGGTATACAGTAAACCTGAAGAGAAGCATCGGAATCTAAAACTGGACTCACTGGAGAGGTTCAAATCATAGAAAGTTTGAGTGTCAGTCCTCATGTATTTAAGTCGGCATTGTGGCATTTGTATTAAATTCGGATGCAATTTCTGTGTTTCATCATCAATAAGAAAGTGCAAGGTATACAGTAAAACTGGAGTGAAGCATCGGAATCCAAATCTGACCTCACAGGAGAGGTTCGAATCATAGAAAGTGAGAGTTTCTGTCCTCTTGTACTTAAGTCGGCATTGTGCCATTTGTATTAAATTCGGATGCAATTTCTGTGTTTTATCGTCAATAAGAAGGTCCAAGGGATACTGTAAACCTGAAGTGAAGCATCGAAATCTAAAACTAGACTCACAGGAGAGGTTCAAATCATAGAAAGTTACGATGTCATTCCTCTTGTACTTAAGTCGGCATTGTGCCTTTTGTATTACATTCGGATGCAATTTCTGTGTTTCATCGTCAATAAGAAGGTGTAAGGTATACAGTAAACCTGAAGTGAAGCATCGCAATCTAAAACTGGACTCACAGGAGAGGTTCAAATCATAGAAAGTGAGAGTGTCAGTCCTCTTTTACTTAAGTCGGCATTGTGCGATTTGAACTTAAATCCGATGCAATTTCTGTGTTTCATCGTCAATAAGAAGGTCCAAGGGATTCAGTAAACCTGAAGTGAAGCATCGGAATCTAAAACTGGACTCACAGGGGATGTTCAAATCATAGAAAGTAAGATTGTCAGTCCTCTTGTACTTAAGTCGCCATTGTGATTTTTGTATTAAATTCGGATGCAATTTCTGTGTTTCATCGACAATAAGAAGGTCCAAGGGATACAGTAAACCTGAAGTGGAGCATCGGAATCTAAAACTGGACTCACAGGAGAGGTTCAAATCATAGAAACTTAGAGTGTCAGTCCTCTTGTTCTTAAGTCGGTATTGTACCTTTTTTATTAAATTCGGATGCAAACTCTGTGTTTCATCATCAATTAGAAGGTCCAAGGGATACAGTAAACCTGAAGTGAAGCATCGGAATCTAAAACTGGACTCACAGGAGAGGTTCAATCATAGAAAGTGAGAGTGTCAGTCCTCTTGTACTTAAGACGGCATTGTGCCTCTTGAACTTAATTCCGATGCAATTTCTGTGTTTCATCATCAATAAGAAGGTGCAAGGTATACAGTAAACCTGGAGTGAAGCATCGGAATCTAAATCTGACCTCACAGGAGAGGTTCGAATCATATAAAGTGAGAAAGTCTGTCCTCTTGTACTTAAGTCGGCATTGTGCCATTTGTATTAAATTCGGATGCAATTTCTGTGTTTCATCGTCAATAAGAAGGTCCAAGGGATACTGTAAACCTGAAGTGAAGCATCGGAATCTAAAACTGGACTCACAGGAGTGGTTCAAATCATAGAAAGTTAGAGTGTCAGTCCTCTTGTACCTAAGTCGGCATTGTGCCTTTTGAATTTAATTCCGATGCTATTTCTGTGTTTCTTTGTCAATAAGAAGGCGCAAGGTATACAGTAAACCTCAAGTGAATCATCGGAATCAAAAACTGGACTCACAGGAGAGGTTCAAATCATAGAAAGTGAGAGTGTCAGTCCTCTTGTACTTAAGTCGACATTGCGCCATTTGTATTAAATTCGGATGCAATATCTGTGTTTCATCGTCAATAAGAAGGTCCAAGGGATACAGTAAACCTGAAGTGAAGCATCGGAATCTAAAACTGGACTCACAGGTGAGGTTCAAATCATAGAAAGTTAGAGTGTCAGTCCTCTTTTACTTATGTCGGCATTGTGCCTTTTGAATTTAATTCCGATGCTATTTCTGTGTTTCATTGTCAGTATGAAGGTCCAAGGGATATAGTAAACCTGAATCTAAGCTTCGGAATCTAAAACTGGACTCACAGGAGAGGTTCTAATCATAGTAAGTTAGGATGTCATTCCTCTTGTACTTAAGTCGGCATTGTGCCTTTTGTATTACATTCGGATGCAATCTCTGTGTTTCATCGACAATAAGAAGGTCCAAGGGATACTGCAAACCTGAAGTGAAGCATCGAAATCTAAAACTGGACTCACAGAAGAAGTTCAAATCATAGAAAGTTAGAGTGTCAGTCCTCTTGTACTTAAGTCGGCATTGTGAATTTTGAATTTAATTCCGATGCAATTTCTGTGTTTCATCGTCAATAAGAAGGTCCAAAGGATACTGTAAACCTGGAGTGAAGCATCGGAATCTAAGACTGGACCCACAGGAGAGGTTCAAATCATAGAAAGTGGGAGTGTCAGTCCTCTTGTACTTAAGACGGCATTGTGCCTTTTGAATTTAATTCCGATGCAATTTCTGTGTTTAATCATCAATAAGAAGGTGCAAGGTATACAGTAAACCTGGAGTGAAGCACCGGAATCTAAATCTGACCTCACAGGAGAGGTTCGAATCATAGAAAGTGAGAGTGTCAGTCCTTTTGTACTTAAGTCGGCATTGTGCCATTTGTATTAAATTCGGATGCAATTTCTGTGTTTCATCGTCAATAAGAAGGTCCAAGGGATACTGTAACCTGAAGTGAAGCATCGGAATCTAAAACTGGACTCACAGGAGAGGTTCAAATCATAGAAAGTTAGAGTGTCAGTCCTCTTGTACCTAAGTCGGCATTGTGCCTTTTGAATTTAATTCCGATGCTATTTCTGTGTTTCATTGTCAATAAGAAGATCCAAGGGATACAGTAAACCCGAAGTGAAGCATCGGAATCTAAAACTGGACTCACAGGAGAGGTTCAAATAATAGAAAGTTAGAATGTCAGTCCTCTTGTACTTAAGTCGGCATTGTGCCTTTTGTATTAAATTCGGATGCAATTTCTGTGTTTCATCGTCAATAAGAAGGCGCAAGGTATACAGTAAACCTGAAGTGAAGCATCGGAATCTAAAACTGGACTCACAGGAGAGGTTCAAATCATAGAAAGTGAGAGTGTCGGTCCTCTTGTACTTAAGTCGACATTGTGCCATTTGTATTAAATTCGGATGCAATATCTGTGTTTCATCGTCAATAAGAAGGTCCAAGGGATACAGTAAACCTGAAGTGAAGCATCGGATTCTTAAACTGGACTCACAGGAGAGGTTCAAATCATAGAAAGTTAGGATGTCATTCCTCTTGTACTTAAGTCGGCATTGTGCCTTTTGTATTACATTCGGATGCAATTTCTGTGTTTCATCGTCAATAAGAAGGTGTAAGGTATAGAGTAAACCTGAAGTGAAGCATCGGAATCTAAAACTGGACTCACAGGAGAGGTTCAAATCATAGAAAGTATGAGTGTCAGTCCTCATTTACTTAAGTCGGCATTGTGCCTTTCGAATTTAAATCCGATGCAAATTCTGTGTTTCATCCTCAATAAGAAGGTCCAAGGGATACAGTAAACCTGAAGTGAAGCATCGGAATCTAAAACTGGACTCCCAGGAGATGTTCAAATCATAGAAAGTGAGATTGTCAGTCCTCTTGTACTTAAGTCGCCATTGTGATTTTTGTATTAAATTCGGATGCAATTTCTGTGTTTCATCGTCAATAAGAAGGTCCAAGGGATACAGTAAACATGAAGTGAAGCATCGAAATCTAAAACTGGACTCACAGGAGAGGTTCAAATCATAGAAACTTAGAGTGTCAGTCCTCTTGTTCTTAAGTCGGTATTGTACCTTTTTTATTAAATTCGGATGCAAACTCTGTGTTTCATCATCAATTAGAAGGTCCAAGGGATACAGTAAACCTGAAGTGAAGCGTCGGAATCTCAAACTGGACTCACAGGAGAGGTTCAAATCATAGAAAGTGAGAGTGTCAGTCCTCTTGTACTTAAGACGGCATTGTGCCTTTTGAACTTAATTCCGATGCAATTTCTGTGTATCATCATCAATAAGAAGGTGCAAGGTAAACAGTAAACCTGAAGTGAAGCATCGGAATCTAAATCTGACCTCACAGGAGAGGTTCGAATCATATAAAGTGAGAGTGTCTGTCCTCTTGTACTTAAGTCGGCATTGTGCCTTTTGAATTTAATTCCGATGCTATTTCTGTGTTTCATTGTCAATAAGAAGATCCAAGGGATACAGTAAACACGAAGTGAAGCATCGGAATCTAAAACTGGACTCACAGGAGAGGTTCAAGTAATAGAAAGTTAGAATGTCAGTCCTCTTGTACTTAAGTCGGCATTGTGCCTTTTGTATTAAATTCGGATGCAATTTCTGTGATTCATCGTCAATAAGAAGGCGCAAGGTATACAGTAAACCTGAAGTGAATCATCGGAATCTAAAAGTGGACTCACAGGAGAGGTTCAAATCATAGAAAGTGAGAGTGTCAGTCCTCTTGTACTTAAGTCGACATTGTGCCATTTGTATTAAATTCGGATGCAATATCTGCTTTTCATCGTCAATAAGGAGGTCCAAGGGATACAGTAAACCTGAAGTGAAGCATCGGAATCTAAAACTGGACTCACAGGAGATGTTCAAATCATAGAAAGTTAGAGTGTCAGTCCTCTTTTACTTAAGTCGGCATTGTGCCTTTTGAATTTAATTCCGATGCTATTTCTGTGTTTCATTGTCAATATGAAGGTCCAAGGGATACAGTAAACCTGAAGTGAAGCTTCGGAATCTAAAACTGGACTCACAGGAGAGGTTCTAATCATAGTAAGTTAGGATGTCATTCCTCTTGTACTTAAGTCGGCATTGTGCCTTTTGTATTACATTCGGATGCAATCTCTGTGTTTCATCGTCAATAAGAAGGTGCAAGGTATACAGTAAACCTGAAGTGAAGCATCGGAATCAAAACTGGACTCACAGGAGAGGTTCAAATCATAGAAAGTGAGAGTGTCAGTCCTCTTGTACTTAAGTCGCTTTTGTGCCTTTTGTATTAAATTCGGATGCAATTTCTGTGTTTCATCGTCAATAAGAAGGTCCAAGGGATACAGTAAACCTGAAGTGAAGCATCGGAATCAAAATCTGGACTCACAGGAGAGGTTCAAATCATAGAATGTTAGAGTGTCAGTCCTCTTGTAGTTATGTCTGCATTGTGGCATTTGTATCAAATTCGGATGCATTTTCTGTGTTTCATCGTCAATAAGAAGGTCCGAGGGATACATTAAACCTGAAGTGAAGCATCGGAATCTAAAACTGGACTCACAGGAGAGGTACAAATCATAGAAAGTGAGAGTGTCAGTTCTCTTCTACTTAGGTCGGCATTGTGCCTTTTTAATTTAATTCCGATGCAATTTCTGTGATTCATCGTCAATAACAAGGTCCAAAGGATACAGTAAAACTGAAGTGAAGCATCGGAATCTAAAACTAGACTCACAGGAGAGATTCAAATCTTAGAAAGTTAGAGTGTTTCTCCTCTTGTACCTAATTCGGTATTGTGCCTTTTGTATTGAATTCGGATGCAATTTCTGTGTTTCATCGTCAATAAGGAGGTCCAAGGGATACAGTAAACCTTAAGTAAATCATCGGAATCTAAAACTGGACTCACAGGAGAGGTTCAAATCATAGAAAGTTAGAGTATCAGTCCTCTTGTACTTCAGTCGGCATTGTGCCGTTTGTATTAATTTCGAATGCAAACTCTGTGTTTCATCGTCAATAAGAAGGTCCAAGGGATACAGTAAACCTGAAATGAAGCATCGGAATCTAAAACTGGACTCACAGAAGAAGTTCAAATCATAGAAAGTTAGAGTGTCAGTCCTCTTGTAGTTAAGTCGGCATTGTGATTTTTGAATTTAATTCCGATGCAATTTCTGTGTTTCATCGTCAATAAGAAGGTCCAAGGCATACAGTAATCCTGGAGTGAAGCATCGGAATCTAAGACTGGACTCACAGGAGAGGTTCAAATCATAGAAAGTGAGAGTGTCAGTCCTCTTTTACTTAAGTCGGCATTGTGCCATTTGTATTAAATTCGGGTGCAATTGCTGGGTTTCATCGTCAATAAGAAGGTCCAAGGGGTACAGTAAACCTGAAGTGAAGCATCGGAATCAAAAACTTGACTCACAGGAAAGGTTCAAATCATAGAAAGTGAGAGTGTCAGTCCTCTTGTACTTAAGTCGGCATTGCGGCATTTGTATTAAATTTGGATGCAATTTCTGTGTTTCATCGTCAATAAGAAGGTCGAAGGGATACAATAAACCTGAAGTGAAGCATCGGAATCTAAAACTGGACTCACAGGAGAGGTTCAAATCATAGAAAGTTAGAGTGTCACTCCTCTTGTACTTGAGTCGGTATTGTGCCTTTTGTATTAAATTCGGGTGCAATTTCTGTGTGTCATAGTCAATAAGAAGGTCCAAGGGATACAGTAAACCTGAAGTGAAGCATCGGACTCTAAAACTGGACTCACAGGAGAGGTTCAAATCATAGAAAGTTAGAATGTCAGTCCTCTTGTACTTAAGTCGACATTGTGCCATTTGTATTAAATTCGGATTCAATCTCTGTGTTTCATCGTCAATAAGAAGGTCCAAGGGATACAGTACACCTTAAGTAAATCATCGGAATCTAAAACTGGACTCACAGGAGAGGTTCAAATCATAGAAAGTTAGAGTGTCAGTCCTCTTGTACTTAAGTCGGCATTGTGCCTTTTGTATTAATTTCGGATGCAAACTCTGTGTTTCATTGTCAATAAGAAGCTCCAAGGGATACAGTAAACCTGAAGTGAAGCATCGCAATCTAAAACTGGACTCACAGAAGAAGTTCAAATCATAGAAAGTTAGAGTGCCAGTCCTCCTGTACTTAAGTCGGCATTGTGATTTTTGGATTTAATTCCGATGCAATTTCTGTGTTTCATCGTCAATAAGAAGGTCCAAGGGATACAGTAAATCGAAAGTGAAGCATCGGAATCTAAAACTGGACTCACAGGAGAGGTTCAAATCATAGAAAGTGAGAGTGTCAGTCCTCTTGTACTTAAGTCGGCATTGTGCCATTTGTATTAAATTCGGGTGCAATTTCTGGGTTTCATCGTCAATAAGAAGGTCCAAGGGGTACAGTAAACCTGGAGTGAAGGATCGGAATCAAAAACTTGACTCACATGAAAGGTTCAAATCATAGAAAGTGGGAATGTCAGTCCTCTTGTACTTAAGTCAGCATTGTGGCATTTGTATTAAATTTGGATGCAATTTCTGTGTTTCATCGTCAATAAGGCGGTGCAAGGTATACAGTAAACCTGAAGAGAAGCATCGGAATCTAAAACTGGACTCACTGGAGAGGTTCAAATCATAGAAAGTGAGAGTGTCAGTCCTCTTGTACTTACGTCGGCATTGTGGCATTTGTATTAAATTCGGATGCAATTTCTGTGTTTCATCATCAATAAGAAGGTGCAAGGTATACAGTAAACCTGGAGTGAGCATCGGAATCTAAATCTGACCTCACAGGAGAGGTTCGAATCATAGAAAGTGAGAGTTTCTGTCCTCTTGTACTTAAGTCGGCATTGTGCCATTTGTCTTAAATTCGGATGCAATTTCTGTGTTTCATCGTCAATAAGAAGGCGCGAGGTATACAGTAAACCTGAAGTGAATCATCGGAATCTAAAACTGGGCTCACAGGAGAGGTTCAAATCATAGAAAGTGAGAGTGTCAGTCCTCTTGTACTTAAGTCGACATTGTGTCATTTTTAATAAATTCGGATGCAATATCTGTGTTTCATCGTTAATAAGAAGGTCCATGGGATACAGTAAACCTGAAGTGAAGCATCGGAACCTAAAACTGGACTCACAGGAGAGGTTCTAATCATAGAAAGTTAGAGTGTCAGTCCTCTTTTACTTAAGTCGGCATTGTGCTTTTTCAATTTAATTCCGATGCTATTTCTGTGTTTCATTGTCAATATAAAGGTCCAAGGGAAACAGTAAACCTGAAGTGAAGCATCGGAATCTAAAACTGGACTCACAGGAGAGGTTGTAATCATAGAAAGTTAGGATGTCATTCCTCTTGTACTTAAGTCGGCATTGTGCCTTTTGTATTACATTCGGATGCAATTTCTGTGTTTCATCGTCAATAAGATGGTGCAAGGTATACAGTAAACCTGAAGTGAAGCATCGGAATCTAAAACTGGACTCACAGGAAAGGTTCAAATCATAGAAAGGGAGAGTGGCTGTCCTCTTGTACTTATGTCGGCATTGTGCCTTTTGAATTTAATTCCGATGCATTTTCTGTGTTTCATCGTCAATAAGAAGGTCCAAAGGATACAGTAAAACTGAAGTGAAGCATCGGAATCTAAGACTGGACTCACAGGAGAGGTTCAAATCATAGAAAGTGAGAGTGTCAGTCCTCTTGTAATTAAGTCGGCATTGTGCCATTTGTATTAAATTCGGGTGCAATTTCTGGGTTTCTTCGTCAATAAGAAGGTCCAAGGGGTACAGTAAGCCTGAAGTGAAGGATCGGAATCAAAAACTTGACTCACAGGAAAAGTTCAAATCATAGAAAGTGAGAGTGTCAGTCCTCTTGTACTTAAGTCGGCATTGTGGCATTTGTATTAAATTTGGATGCAATTTCTGTGTTTCATCGTCAATAAGAAGGTCCAAGGGATACAATAAACCTGAAGTGAAGCATCGGAATCTAAAACTGGACTCACAGGAGAGGTTCAAATCATAGAAAGTCAGAGTGTCACTCCTCTTGTACTTGAATCGGTATTGTGCCTTTTGTATTAAATTCGGGTGCAATTTCTGTGTGTCAACGTCAATAAGAAGGTCCAAGGGATACAGTAAACATTAAGTGAAGCATCGGAATCTAAAACTGGACTCGCAGGAGAGGTTCAAATCATAGAATGTCATAGTGTCAGTCCTCTTTTACTTAAGTCGGCATTGTGCCTTTTGTATTAAATTCCGATGCAATTTCTGTGTTTCATCATCAATTAGATGGTCCAAGGGATACAATAAACCTCAAGTGAAGCATCAGAATCTAAAACTGGACTCACAGGAGAGGTTCAAATCATAGAAAGTTAGAGTGTCAGTCCTCTTTTACTTAAGTCGGCATTGTGCCTTTTCTATTAAATTCTGATGCAATTTGTGTGTTTCATCGTCAATCAGAAGGTGCAAGGTATACAGTAAACCTGAAGTGAAGCATCGGAATCTAAAACTGGACTCACTGGAGAGGTTCAAATCATAGAAAGTGAGTGTGTCAGTCCTCTTGTATTTAAGTCGGCATTGTGCCATTTGTATTAAATTCGGATGAAATTTCTGTGTTTCATCGTCAATAAGAAGGTCAAAGGTATACAGTAAACCTGAAGTGAAACATCGGAACCTAAAACTGGACTCACAGGAGAGGTTCAAATCAGTGAAACTTAGACTGTCAGTCCTCTTGCACTTAAGTCGGCATTGTGCCTTTTGTATTAAATTCGGATTGAATTTCTGTGTTTCATCGTAAATAAGAAGTAGCAAGGTATACAGTAAACCTGAAGTGAAGCATCGGAATCTAAAACTGGACTCACAGGAGACATTCAAATCATAGAAAGTTAGAGTGTCAGTACTCATTTACTTAAGTCGGCATTGTGCCTTTTGTATAAAATTCGGATGCAATTTCTGTGTTTCATCGTCAATAAGAATGTCCAAGGGATACAGTATACCTGAGGTGAAGCATCGGAATCTAAAACTGGACTCACAGGAGACATTCAAATCATAGAAAGTTAGAGTGTCAGTACTCATTTACTTAAGTCGGCATTGTGCCTTTTGTATAAAATTCGGATGCAATTTCTGTGTTTCATCGTCAATAAGAATGTCCAAGGGATACAGTATACCTGAGGTGAAGCATCGGAATCCAAAACTGGACTCACAGGAGAGGTTCAAATCATAGAAATTTAGAGTGTCAGTCCTCTTGTACTTAAGTCGGCATTGTGCCTTTTGAATTTAATTCCGATGCAATTTCTGTGTTTCATCGTAAATAAGAAGGTCCAAGGGATACAGTAAACCTGAAGTGAAGCATCGGAATCTAAAACTAGACTCAGAGCAGAGGTTCAAATCATAGAAAGTTAGAGTGTCAGTCCTCTTTTACTTATGTCGGCATTATGCGTTTTGAATTTGATTCCGATGCAATTTCTGTGTTTCATCGTCAATAAGAAATTCCATGGGATACAGTAAACCAGAAGTGAAGCGTCGGAATCTAAAACTGGACTCACAGGAGATGTTCAAATCATAGAAAGTGAGAGTGTCAGTCCCCTTGTACTTAAGTCGCCATTGTAATTTTTGTATTAAATTCGGATGCAATTTCTGTGTTTCATCGTCAATAAGAAGGTCCAAGGGATACAGTAAACCTGAACTGAAGCATCGGAATCTAAAACTGGACTAACAGGAGATGTTCAAATCATAGAATGTTAGAGTGTCAGTCCTCTTGTATTTAAGTCAGCATTGTACCTTTTGTATTAAATTCGGATGCAAACTCTGTGTTTCATCGTCAATTAGAAGGTCCCAGGGATACAGTAAACCTGAAGTGAAGCATCGGAATCTGAAACTGGACTCACAGGAGAGGTTCAAATCATAGAAAGTGAGGGTGTCAGTCCTCTTGCACTTGAGACGGCATTGTGCCTTTTGAATTAAATTCGGATCCAAACTCTGTGTTTCATCGTGAATAAGAAGGTCCAAGGGATACAGTAAACCTTAAGTGAAGCATCAGAAAGTAAAACTGGTCTCTTAGGAGAGGTTCAAATCATAGAAAGTTACCGTCAGTCCTCTTGTATTTAAGTCGGCATTGTGCCTTTTGAATTTAATTCCGATGCTTTTTCTTTGTTTCATTGTCAATAAGAAGGTCGAAGGGATACAGTAAACCTGAAGTGAAGCATCGGAATCTAAAACTGGACTCACAGGAGAGGTTCAAATCATAGAAAGTGAGGGTGTCAGTCCTCTTGCACTTTAGACGCCATTGTGCCTTTTGAATTTAATTCCGATGCAATTTCTGTGTTTTATCGTCAATAACAAGGTGCAAGGTATACAGTAAACCCGAAGTGAAGCATCGGAATCTAAATCTGACCTCACAGGAGAGGTTCGAATCATAGAGAGTGAGAGTGTCAGTCCTCTTGCACTTAAGTCGGCATTGTGCCATTTGTATTAAATTCGGATGCAATTTCTGTGTTTCATCGTCAATAAGAAAGTCCAAGGGATACAGTACACCTGAAGTGAAGCATCGGAATCTAAAACTGGAGTCACAGGAGAGGTTCAAATCATAGAAAGTGGAAGTGTCAGTCCTCTTGTACTTGAGCCGCCATTGTGCCTTTTGAATTAAATTCGGATGCAATTTCCGTGTTTCATCGTCAATAAGAAGGTCCAAGGAATACAGTAAAACTGAAGTGAAGCATCGGAATCCAAAACTGGACTCACAGGAGAGGTTCAAATCATAGAAAGTTTGAGTGTCAGTCCTCTTGTACTTAAGTCGGCATTGTGCCCTTTGTATTAAATTCGAATGCAAACTCTGTGTTTCATCGTCAATAAGAAGGTCCAAGGGATACAGTAAACCTTAAGCGAAGCATCAGAAAGTAAAACTGGTCTCTTAGGAGAGGTTCTAATTATAGAAAGTTAGACCGTCAGTCCTCTTGTATTTAAGTCGGCATTGTGCCTATTGAATTTAATTCCGATGCTTTTTCTGTGTTTCATTGTCAATAAGAAGGTCGAAGGGATACAGTAAACCTGAAGTGAAGCATCGGAATCTAAAACTGGACTCACAGGAGAGGTTCAAATCATAGAAAGTTAGAACATCAGTCCCCTTGTACTTAAGTTGACATTGTGCCTTTTGTATTAAATTCGGATGCAATTTCTGTGTTTCATCATCAATAAGAAGGTCCAAGGGATACAGTAAACCTGAAGTGAAGCATCGGAATCCAAAACTGGACTCACAGGTGAGGTTCAAATCATAGAAAGTTAGAGTGTCAGTCCTTTTGTACTTAAGTCGGCATTGTGCCTTTTGAATTTAATTCCGATGCAATTTCTGTGTTTCATCGTCAATAAGAAGGTCCAAGGGATACAGTAAACCTGAAGTGAAGCATCGGAATCTAAAACTGCACTCACAGGAGAGGTTTAAATCATAGAAAGTTAAAGTGTCAGTCCTCTTGTACTTAAGTCGGTATTGTGCCTTTTGTATTGAATTGGGATGCAAAGTCTGTGTTTCATCGTCAATAAGAAGGTCCAAGGGATACCGTAAACCTGAAGTGAAGCATCGGAATCTAAAACTGGACTCACAGGAGAGGTTCAAATCATAGAAAGTTAGAGTGTCAGCCCTCTTGTACTTAAGTCGGCATTGTGCCTTTTGAATATAATTCCGATGCAATTTCTGTGTTTCATCGTCAATAAGAAGCTGCAAGGTATACAGTAAACCTGAAGTGAAGCTTCGGAATCTAAAACTGGACTCACAGGAGAGGTTCAAATCATAGAAAGTGAGAGCGTTAATCCTCTTCTACTTAGGTCGGCACTGTGCCTTTTGAATTTAATTCCGATGCAATTTCTGTGTTTCATCGTCAGTAAGAACGTCTAAGGGATACAGTAAACCTGAAGTGAAGCATCGGAATCGAAAACTGGACTCACAGGAGAGGTTCGAATCATAGAAAGTGAGAGTGTCAGTCCTCTTGTACTTAAGTCGGCATTGCTCCATTTGTATTAAATTTGGATGCAATTTCTGTGTTTCATCGTGAATAAGAAGGTCCAAGGGATACAGTAAATCTGAGGTGAAGCATCGGAATCTAAAACTGGACTCAGAGGAGAGGTTCTAATCATATAAATTGAAAGTGTCAGTCCTCTTGTACTTAAGTCACCATTGTGATTATTGTATTAATTTCGGATGCAATTTCTGTGTTTCATCGTCAATAAGAAGGTCCAAAGCATACAGTAAACCTGAAGTGAAGCATCGGAATCTAAAACTGGACTCACAGGAGAGGTTCAAATCATAGAAAGTGAGAGTGTCAGTCCTCTTGTACTTAAGTCGGCATTGTGCCTTTTGAATTTAGTTCCGATGCTATTTCTGTGTTTCATTGTCAATAAGAAGGTCCAAGGGATACAGTAAACCTGAAGTGAAGCATCGTAATCTAAATCTGACCTCACAGGAGAGGTTCAAATCATAGAAAGTGAGAGTGTCAGTCCTCTTTTACTTAAGTTGGCATTGTGCTTTTTAAATTTAATTCCGATGCAATATTTGTGTTTCATCGTCAATAAGAAGGTCCAAGGGATACATTGAACCTGAAGTGAAGCATCGGAATCTAAAACTGGACTCACAGGAGATGTTCAAATCATAGAAAGTGAGATTGTCGGTCCTCTTCTACTAAAGTCGCCATTGTGATTTTTGTATTAAATTCGGATGCAATTTCTGTGTTTCATCGTCAATAAGAAGGTCCAAGGGATACAGTAAACCTGAAGTGTAGCATCGGAATCTAAAACTGGACTCACAGGAGAGGTGCAAATCATAGAAAGTTAGAGTGTCAGTCCTCTTGTACTTAAGTCGGCATTGTACCTTTTGTATTAAATTCGGATGCAAACTCTGTGTTTCATCGTCAATAAGAAGGTCCAACGGATACAGTAAACCTGAAGTGTAGCATCGGAATCTAAAACTGGACTCACAGGAGAGGTTCAAATCATAGAAAGTTAGAGTGTCAGTCCTCTTTTACTTATGTCGGCATTATGCGTTTTGAATTTGATTCCGATGCAATTTCTGTGTTTCATCGTCAATAAGAAATTCCATGGGATACAGTAAACCAGAAGTCAAGCGTCGGAATCTAAAACTGGACTCACAGGAGATGTTCAAATCATAGAAAGTGAGAGTGTCAGTCCTCTTGTACTTAAGTCGCCATTGTGATTTTTGTATTAAATTCGGATGCAATTTCTGTGTTTCATCGTCAATAAGAAGGTCCAAGGGATACAGTAAACCTGAAGTAAAGTATCGGAATCTAAAACTGGACTAACAGGAGATGTCCAAATCATAGAATGTTAGAGTGTCAGTCCTCTTGTATTTATGTCAGCATTGTACCTTTTGTATTAAATTCGGATGCAAACTCTGTGTTTCATCGTCAATTAGAAGGTCCCAGGGATACAGTAAACCTGAAGTGAAGCATCGGAATCTAAAACTGGACTCACAGGAGAGGTTCAAATCATAGAAAGTGAGGGTGTCAGTCCTCTTGCACTTTAGATGGCATTGTGCCTTTTGAATTTAATTCCGATGCAATTTCTGTGTTTCATCGTCAATAACAAGGTGCAAGGTATACAGTAAACCCGAAGTGAAGCATCGGAATCTAAATCTGACCTCACAGGAGAGGTTCGAATCATTGAGAGTGAGAGTGTCAGTCCTCTTGTACTTAAGTCGGCATTGTGCCATTTGTATTAAATTTGGATGCAATTTCTGTGTTTCATCTTCAATAAGAAAGTCTAAGGGATACAGTAAACCTGAAGTGAAGCATCGGGATCTAAAACTGGAGTCACAGGAGAGGTTCAAATCATAGAAAGTGGAAGTGTCAGTCCTCTTGTACTTAAGCCGCCATTGTGCCTTTTGAATTAAATTCGGATGCAATTTCTGTGTTTCATCGTCAGTAAGAAGGTCCAAGGAATACAGTAAAACTGAAGTGAAGCAACGGAATCCAAAACTGGACTCACAGGAGAGGATCAAATCATAGAAAGTTTGAGTGTCAGTCCTCTTGTACTTAAGTCGGCATTGTGCCCTTTATATTAAATTCGAATGCAAACTCTGTGTTTCATCGTCAATAAGAAGGTCCAAGGGATACAGTAAACCTTAAGAGAAGCATCAGAAAGTAAAACTGGTCTCTTAGGAGAGGTTCAAATCATAGAAAGTTGGACCGTCAGTCCTCTTGTATTTAAGTCGGCATTGTGCCTTTTGAATTTAATTCCGATGCTTTTTCTGTGTTTCATTGTCAATAAGAAGGTCGAAGGGATACAGTAAACCTGAAGTGAAGCATCGGAATCTAAAACTGGACTCACAGGAGAGGTTCAAATCATAGAAAGTGAGGGTGTCAGTCCTCTTGCACTTTAGACGGCATTGTGCCTTTTCAATTTAATTCCGATGCAATTTCTGTGTTTCATCGTCAATAACAAGGTGCAAGGTATACAGTAAACCCGACGTGAAGCATCGGAATCTAAATCTGACCTCACAGGAGAGGTTCGAATCATAGAGAGTGAGAGTGTCAGTCCTCTTGTACTTAAGTCGGCATTGTGCCATTTGTATTAAATTCGGATGCAATTTCTGTGTTTCATCGTCAATAAGAAAGTCCAAGGGATACAGTAAACCTGAAGTGAAGCATCGGAATCTAAAGCTGGAGTCACAGGAGAGGTTCAAATCATAGAAAGTGGAAGTGTCAGTCCTCTTGTACTTAAGCCGCCATTGTGCCTTTTGAATTAAATTCGGATGCAATTTCTGTGTTTCATCGTCAATAAGAAGGTCCAAGGAATACAGTAAAACTGAAGTGAAGCATCGGAATCCAAAACTGGACTCACAGGAGAGGTTCAAATCATAGAAAGTTTGAGTGTCAGTCCTCTTGTACTTAAGTCGGCATTGTGCCCTTTGTATTAAATTCGAATGCAAACTCTGTGTTTCATCGTCAATAAGAAGGTCCAAGGGATACAGTAAACCTTAAGTGAAGCATCAGAAAGTAAAACTGGTCTCTTAGGAGAGGTTTAAATCATAGAAAGTTAGACCGTCAGTCCTCTTGCATTTAAGACGGCATTGTGCCTTTTGAATTTAATTCCGATGCTTTTTCTGTGTTTCAATGTCAATAAGAAGGTCGAAGGGATACAGTAAACCTGAAGTGAAGCATCGGAATCTAAAACTGGACTCACAGGAGAGGTTCAAATCATAGCAAGTTAGAATATCAGTCCTCTTGAACTTAAGTTGACATTGTGTCTTTTGTATTAAATTCGGATGCAAACTCTGTGTTTCATCGTCAATCAGAAGGTCCAAGGGATACAGTAAACCTCAAAAGAAGCATCGGAATCTAAAACTGGACTCACAGGAGAGGTTCAAACCATAGAAAGTTAGAGTGTCAGTCCTTTTGTACTTAAGTCGGCATTGTGCCTTTTGAATTTAATTCCGATGCAATTTCTGTGTTTCATCGTCAATAAGAAGGTCCAAGGGATACAGTAAACCTGAAGTGAAGCATCGGAATCCACAACTGCACTCACAGGAGAGGTTCAAATCATAGAAAGTGAGAGTGTCAGTCCTCTTGTACTTAAGTCGCCATTGTGCCTTTTGTATTAAATTCGGATGCAATTTCTGTGTTTCATCATCAATAAGAAGGTCCAAGGGATACAGTAAACCTGAAGTGAAGCATCGGAATCCAAAACAGGACTCACAGGAGAGCTTCAAATCATAGAAAGTGAGAGTGTCAGTCCTCTTGTACTTAAGTCGGCATTGTACCTTTTGAATATAATTCCGATGCAATTTCTGTGTTTCATTGTCAATAAGAAGGTCCAAGGGATACAGTAAACCTGAAGTGAAGCATCGGAATCTAAAACTGGACCCACAGGAGAGATTCAAATCATAGAAAGTTAGAGTGTCAGTCCTCTTTTACTTAAGTCGGCATTGTGCTTTTTAAATTTAATTCCGATGCTATATCTGTGTGTTTCATCGTCAATAAGAAGGTCCAAGGGATACAGTAAACCTGAAGTGAAGCATCGGAATCTAGAACTGGACTCACAGGAGATGTTCAAATCATAGAAAGTGAGAGTGTCAGTCCTCTTGTACTTAAGCCGCCATTGCGATTTTTGTATTAAATTTGGATTCAATTTCTGTGTTTCATCGTCAATAAGAAGGTCCAAGGGATACAGTAAACCTGAAGTGAAGCATCGGAATCTAAAACTGGACTCACAGGAGAGGTGCAAATCATAGAAAGTTAGAGTGTCAGTCCTCTTGTACTAAGTCGGCATTGTACGTTTTGTATTAAATTCGGATGCAAACTCTGTGTTTCATCGTCAATTAGAATGTCCAAGGGATACAGTTAACCTGAAGTGAAGCATCGGAATGTAAAACTGGACTCACAGGAGAGCTTCAAATCATAGAAAGTGAGAGTGTCAGTCCTCTTGTACTTAAGTCGGCATTGTGCCTTTTGAATATAATTCCGATGCAATTTCTGTGTTTCATCGTTAATAAGAAGCTGCAAGGTATACAGTAAACCTGAAGTGAAGCTTCGGAATCTAAAACTGGACTCACAGAAGAGGTTCAAATCATAGAAAGTGAGAGCGTTAATCCTCTTCTACTTCGGTCGGCACTGTGCCTTTTGAATTTAATTCCGATACAATTTCTGTGTTTCATCGTCAGTAAGAACGTCCAAGGGATACAGTAAACCTGAAGTGAAGCATCGGAATCTAAAACTGGACTCACAGGAGAGGTTCAAATCATAGAAAGTTAGAATATCAGTCCTCTTGAACTTAAGTTGACATTGTGCCTTTTGTATTAAATTCGGATGCAATTTCTGTGTTTCATCGTCAATAAGAAGGTGCAAGGTATACAGCAAACCTGAAGTGAAGCATCGGAATCTAGAACTGGACTCACAGGAGAGGTTCAAATCATAGAAAGTGAGAGTGTCAGTCCTCTTGTACTTAAGTCGACATTGTGCCATTTGTATTAAATTCGAATGCAATTTCTGTGTTTCATCGTCAAAAAGAAGGTCCAACGGATACAGAAAACCTGAAGTGAAGCATCGGAATCTAAATCTGGACTCACAGGAGAGGTTCAAATCATAGAAAGTGAGAGTGTCAGTCCTCTTGTACTTGAGTCGCCATTGTGCCTTTTGTACAAATTTCGGATGCAATTTCTGTGTTTCATCGTCAATAAGAAGGTCCAAGGGATACAGTAAACCTGAAGTGAAGCATCAGAATCCAAAACTGGACTCACAGGTGATGTTCAAATCATAGAAAGTTAGAGTGTCAGTCCTCTTGTAGTTAAGTTGGTATTGTGTCTTTTGTATTAAATTCGGATGCAAACTCTGTGTTTCATCGTCAATAAGAAGGTCCAAGGGATACAGTAAACCTCAAGTGAAGCATCGGAATCTAAAACTGGACTCACAGGAGAGGTTCAAACCATAGAAAGTTAGAGTGTCAGTCCTTTTGTACTTAAGTCGGCATTGTGAGTTTTGAATTTAATTCCGATGCAATTTCTGTGTTTCATCGTCAATAAGAAGGTCCAAGGGATACAGTAAACCTGAAGTGAAGCATCGGAATCTAAAACTGCACTCACAGGAGAGGTTCAAATCATAGAAAGTGAGAGTGTCTGTCCTCTTGTACTTAAGTCGCCATTGTGCCTTTTGTATTAAATTCGGATGCAATTTCTGTGTTTCATCATCAAAAAGAAGGTCCAAGGGATACAGTTAACCTAAAGTGAAGCATCGGAATCCAAAACGGGACTCACAGGAGAGGTTCAAATCATAGAAAGTTAAAGTGTCAGTCCTCTTGTACTTAAGTCGGTATTGTGTCTTTTGTATTGAATTGGGATGCAAAGTCAGTGTTTCATCGTCAATAAGAAGGTCCAAGGGATACCGTAAACCTGAAGTGACGCATCGGAATCTAAAACTGGACTCACAGGAGAGGTTCAAATCATAGAAAGTTAGAGTGTCAGTCCTCTAGTACTTAAGTCGGCATTGTGCCTTTTGAATTTAATTCCGATGCAATTTCTGTGTTTCATTGTCAATAAGAAGGTCCAAGGGATACAGTAAACCTGAAGTGAAGCATCGGAATCTAAAACTGAACTCACAGGAGAGATTCAAATCATAGATAGTTAGAGTGTCAGTCCTCTATTACTTAAGTCGGCATTGTGCGTTTTAAATTTAATTCCGATGCTATATCTGTGTTTCATCGTCAATAAGAAGGTCCAAGGGATACAGTAAACCTGAAGTGAAGCATCGGAATCTATAACTGGACTCAGAGGAGATGTTCAAATCATAGAAAGTGAGAGTGTCAGTCCTCTTGTACTTAAGCCGCCATTGCGATTTTTGTATTAAATTCGGATGCAATTTCTGTGTTTCATCGTCAATAAGAAGGTCCAAGGGATACAGTAAACCTGAAGTGAAGCATCGGAATCTAAAACTGGACTCACAGGAGAGGTGCAAATCATAGAAAGTTAGAGTGTCAGTCCTCTTGTATTTAAGTCGGCATTGTACGTTTTGTATTAAATTCGGATGCAAACTCAATGTTTCATCGTCAATTAGAAGGTCCAAGGGATACAGTTAACCTGAAGTGAAGCATCGGAATGTAAAACTGGACTCACAGGAGAGCTTCAAATCATAGAAAGTGAGAGTGTCAGTCCTCTTGTACTTAAGTCGGCATTGTGCCATTTGAATATAATTCCGATGCAATTTCTGTGTTTCATCGTTAATAAGAAGCTGCAAGGTATACAGTAAACCTGAAGTGAAGCTTCGGAATCTGAAAACTGGACTCACAGGAGAGGTTCAAATCATAGAAAGTGAGAGTGTCAGTCCTCTATTACTTAAGTCGGCATTGTGCGTTTTAAATTTAATTCCGATGCTATATCTGTGTTTCATCGTCAATAAGAAGGTCCAAGGGATACAGTAAACCTGAAGTGAAGCATCGGAATCTAGAACTGGACTCACAGGAGATGTTCAAATCATAGAAAGTGAGAGTGTCAGTCCTCTTGTACTTAAGCCGCCATTGCGATTTTTGTATTAAATTCGGATGCAATTTCTGTGTTTCATCGTCAATAAGAAGGTCCAAGGGATACAGTAAACCTGAAGTGAAGCATCGGAATCTAAAACTGGACTCACAGGAGAGGTGCAAATCATAGAAATTTAGAGTGTCAGTCCTCTTGTACTTAAGTCGGCATTGTACGTTTTGTATTAAATTCGGATGCAAACTCTGTGTTTCATCGTCAATTAGAAGGTCCAAGGGATACAGTTAACCTGAAGTGAAGCATCGGAATGTAAAACTGGACTCACAGGAGAGCTTCAAATCATAGAAAGTGAGAGTGTCAGTCCTCTTGTACTTAAGTCGGCATTGTGCCTTTTGAATATAATTCCGATGCAATTTCTGTGTTTCATCGTTAATAAGAAGCTGCAAGGTATACAGTAAACCTGAAGTGAAGCATCGGAATCTAAAACTGGACTCACAAGAGAGGTTCAAATCATAAAAAGTTAGAGTGTCAGTCCTCTTGTACTTAAGTCGGCATTGTACGTTTTGTATTAAATTCGGATGCTAACTCTGTGTTTCATCGTCAATAAGAAGGTCCAAGGGATACAGTAAACCTGAAGTGAAGCATCGTAATGTAAAACTGGACTCACACGAGAGGTTCAAATCATAGAAAGTGAGAGTGTCAGTCCTCTTGTACTTAAGTCGGCATTGTGCCTTTTGAATTTAATTCCGATGCAAATTCTGTGTTTCATCGTCAATTAGAAGGTCCAAGGGATACAGTAAACCTGAAGTGAAGCATCGGAATGTAAAACTGGACTCACAGGAGAGCTTCAAATCATAGAAAGTGAGAGTGTCAGTCCTCATGTACTTAAGTCGGCATTGTGCCTTTTGAATATAATTCCGATGCAATTTCTGTGTTTCATCGTCAATAAGAAGCTGCAAGGTATACAGTAAACCTGAAGTGAAGCTTCGGAATCTAAAACTGGACTCACTGGAGAGGTTCAAATCATAGAAAGTGTGAGCGTTAATCCTCTTCTACTTAGGTCGGCACTGTGCCTTTTGAATTTAATTCCGATGCAATTTCTGTGTTTCATCGTCAGTAAGAACGTCCAAGGGATACAGTAAACCTGAAGTGAAACATCGGAATCTAAAACTGGACTCACAGGAGAGGTTCGAATCATAGAAAGTGAGAGTGTCAGTCCTCTTGTACTTAAGTCGGAATTGCGCCATTTGTATTAAATTTGGATGCAATTTCTGTGTTTCATCGTCAATAAGAAGGTCCAAGGGATACAGTAAATCTGAGGTGAAGCATCGGAATCTAAAACTGGACTCAGAGTAGAGGTTCTAATGATATAAAGTGAAAGTGTCAGTCCTCTTGTACTTAAGTTACCATTGTGACTTTTGTATTAATTTCGGATGCAATTTCTGTGTTTCATCGTCAATAAGAAGGTCCAAAGCATACAGTAAAACTGAAGTGAAGCATCGGAATCTAAAACTGGACTCACAGGATATGTTCAAATCATAGAAAGTGAGAGTGTCAGTCCTCTTGTACTTAAGTCGCCATTGTGCCTTTTGTATTAAATTCGGATGCAATTTCTGTGTGTCATCGTCAATAAGAAGGTCCAAGGGATACAGTAAACCTGAAGTAAAGCATCGGAATCTAAAACTGGACTCACAGGAGAGGTTCAAATCATAGAATATTAGAGTGTCAGTCCTCTTGTACTTAAGTCGGCATTGTGCCTTTTGTATTAAATTCGGATGCAAACTCTGTGTTTCATCGTCAATAAGAAGGTCTAAGGGATACAGTAAACCTGAAGTGAAGCATCGGAATCTAAAACTGGACTCACAGGAGAGGTTGAAATCTTAGAAAGTGAGAGTGTCAGTCCTCTTTTACTTAAGTCGGCATTGTGCCTTTTGAATTTAATTCCGAAGCTATTTCTGTGTTTCATTGTCAATAAGAAGGTCCAAGGGATACAGTAAACCTGAAGTGAAGCATCGGAATCCAAAACTGGACTCACAGGTGAGGTTCAAATCATAGAAAGTTAGAGTGTCAGTCCTCTTGTAGTTAAGTTGGTATTGTGTCTTTTGTATTAAATTCGGATGCAAACTCTGTGTTTCATCGTCAATAAGAAGGTCCAAGGGATACAGTAAACCTCAAGTGAAGCATCGGAATCTAAAACTGGACTCACAGGAGAGGTTCAAACCATAGAAAGTTAGAGTGTCAGTCCTTTTGTACTTAAGTCGGCATTGTGCCTTTTGAATTTAATTCCGATGCAATTTCTGTGTTTCATCGTCAATAAGAAGATCCAAGGGATACAGTAAACCTGAAGTGAAGCATCGGAATCTAAAACTGCACTCACAGGAGAGGTTCAAATCATAGAAAGTGAGAGTGTCAGTCCTCTTGTACTTAAGTCGCCATTGTGCCTTTTGTAATAAATTCGGATGCAATTTCTGTGTTTCATCATCAATAAGAAGGTCCAAGGGATACAGTAAACCTGAAGTGAAGCATCGGAATCCAAAACAGGACTCACAGGAGAGGTTCAAATCATAGAAAGTTAAAGTGTCAGTCCTCTTGTACTTAAGTCGGTATTGTGCCTTTTGTATTGAATTGGGATGCAAAGTCTGTGTTTCTTCGTCAATAAGAAGGTCCAAGGGATACCGTAAACCTGAAGTGACGCATCGGAATCTAAAACTGGACTCACAGGAGAGGTTCAAATCATAGAAAGTTAGAGTGTCAGTCCTCTAGTACTTAAGTCGGCATTGTGCATTTTGAATTTAATTCCGATGCAATTACTGTGTTTCATTGTCATTAAGAAGGGCCAAGGGATACAGTAAACCTGAAGTGAAGCATCGGAATCTAAAACTGGACTCACAGGAGAGATTCAAATCATAGAAAGTTAGAGTGTCAGTCCTCTTTTACTTAAGTCGGCATTGTGCGTTTTAAATTTAATTCCGATGCTATATCTGTGTTTCATCGTCAATAAGAAGGTCCAAGGGATACAGTAAACCTGAAGTGAAGCATCGGAATCTAGAACTGGACTCACAGGAGATGTTCAAATCATAGAAAGTGAGAGTGTCAGTCCTCTTGTACTTGAGCCGCCATTGCGATTTTTGTATTAAATTTGGATGCAATTTCTGTGTTTCATCGTCAATAAGCAGGTCCAAGGGATACAGCAAACCTGAAGTGAAGCATCTGAATCTAAAACTGGACTCACAGGAGAGGTGGAAATCATAGAAAGTTAGAGTGTCAGTCCTCTTGTACTTAAGTCGGCATTGTACGTTTTGTATTAAATTCGGATGCAAACTCTGTGTTTCATCGTCAATTAGAAGGTCCAAGGGATACAGTTAACCTGAAGTGAAGCATCGGAATGTAAAACTGGACTCACAGGAGAGCTTCAAATCATAGAAAGTGAGAGTGTCAGTCCTCTTGTACTTAAGTCGGCATTGTGCCTTTTGAATATAATTCCGATGCAATTTCTGTGTTTCATCGTTAATAAGAAGCTGCAAGGTATACAGTAAACCTGAAGTGAAGCTTCGGAATCTAAAACTGGACTCACAGAAGAGGTTCAAATCATAGAAAGTGAGAACGTTAATCCTCATCTACTTAGGTCGGCACTGTGCCTTTTGAATTTAATTCCGATGCAATTTCTGTGTTTCATCGTCAGTAAGAACGTCCAAGGGATACAGTAAACCTGAAGTGAAGCATCGGAAACTAAAACTGGACTCACAGAAGAGGTTCAAATCATAGAAAGTTAGAATATCAGTCCTCTTGAACTTAAGTTGACATTGTGCCTTTTGTATTAAATTCGGATGCAATTTCTGTGTTTCATCGTCAATAAGAAGGTGCAAGGTATACAGCAAACCTGAAGTGAAGCATCGGAATCTAAAACTGGACTCACAGGAGAGGTTCAAATCATAGAAAGTGAGAGTGTCAGTCCTCTTGTACTTGAGTCGCCATTGTGCCTTTTGTACAAATTTCGGATGCAATTTCTGTGTTTCATCGTCAATAAGAAGGTCCAAGCGATACAGTAAACCTGAAGTGAAGCATCGGATTCCAAAACTGGACTCACAGGTGATGTTCAAATCATAGAAAGTTAGAGTGTCAGTCCTCTTGTAGTTAAGTTGGTATTGTGTCTTTTGTATTAAATTCGGATGCAAACTCTGTGTTTCATCGTCAATAAGAAGGTCCAAGGGATACAGTAAACCTCAAGTGAAGAATCGGAATCTAAAACTGGACTCACAGGAGAGGTTCAAACCATAGAAAGTTAGAGTGTCAGTCCTTTTGTACTTAAGTCGGCATTGTGCCTTTTGAATTTAATTCCGATGCAATTTCTGTGTTTCATCGTCAATAAGAAGGTCCAAGGGATACAGTAAACCTGAAGTGAAGCATCGGAATCTAAAACTGCACTCACAGGAGAGGTTCAAATCATAGAAAGTGAGAGTGTCAGTCCTCTTGTACTTAAGTCGCCATTGTGCCTTTTGTATTAAATTCGGATGCAATTTCTGTGTTTCATCATCAATAAGAAGGTCCAAGGGATACAGTAAACCTGAAGTGAAGCATCGGAATCTAAAACTGGACTCACAGGAGAGGTTCGAATCATAGAAAGTGAGAGTGTCAGTCCTCTTGTACTTAAGTCGGAATTGCGCCATTTGTATTAAATTTGGATGCAATTTCTGTGTTTCATCGTCAATAAGAAGGTCCAAGGGATACAGTAAATCTGAGGTGAAGCATCGGAATCTAAAACTGGACTCAGAGGAGAGGTTCTAATCATATAATGTGAAAGTGTCAGTCCTCTTGTACTTAAGTCACCATTGTGACTTTTGTATTAATTTCGGATGCAATTTCTGTGTTTCATCGTCAATAAGAAGGTCCAAAGCATACAGTAAAACTGAAGTGAAGCATCGGAATCTAAAACTGGACTCACAGGATAGGTTCAAATCATAGAAAGTGAGAGTGTCAGTCCTCTTGTACTTAAGTCGCCATTGTGCCTTTTGTATTAAATTCGGATGCAATTTCTGTGTGTCATCGTCAATAAGAAGGTCCAAGGGATACAGTAAACCTGAAGTAAAGCATCGGAATCTAAAACTGGACTCACAGGAGAGGTTCAAATCATAGAATATTAGAGTGTCAGTCCTCTTGTACTTAAGTCGGCATTGTGCCTTTTGTATTAAATTCGGATGCAAACTCTGTGTTTCATCCTCAATAAGAAGGTCTAAGGGATACAGTAAACCTGAAGTGAAGCATCGGAATCTAAAACTGGACTCACAGGAGAGGTTGAAATCTTAGAAAGTGAGAGTGTCAGTCCTCATTTACTTAAGTCGGCATTGTGCCTTTTGAATTTAATTCCGATGCTATTTCTGTGTTTCATTGTCAATAAGAAGGTCCAAGGGATACAGTAATCCTGAAGTGAAGCATCGTAATATAAATCTGACCTCACAGGAGAGGTTCAAATCATAGAAAGTGAGAGTGTCAGTCCTCTTTTACTTAAGTCGGCATTGTGCTTTTTAAATTTAATTCCGATGCAATATCTGTGTTTCATCGTGAATAAGAAGGTCCAAGGGATACAGTAAACCTGAAGTGAAGCATCGTAATGTAAAACTGGACTCACTCGAGAGGTTCAAATCATAGAAAGTGAGAGTGTCAGTCCTCTTGTACTTAAGTCGGCATTGTGCCTTTTGAATTTAATTCCGATGCAAATTCTGTGTTTCATCGTCAATAAGAAGGTGCAAGGTATACAGTAAACCTGAAGTGAAGCATCGGAATCTAAAACTGGACTCACAGGAGAGGTTCAAATTATAGAAAGTGAGAGTGTTAGTCGTCTTCTACTTAGGTCGGCACTGTGCCTTTTGAATTTAATTCCGATGCAATTTCAGTGTTTCATCGTCAATAAGAACGTCCAAGGGATACAGTAAACCTGAAGTGAAGCATCGGAATCTAAATCTGACATCACAGGAGAGGTTCGAATCATAGAAAGTGTGAGTGTCAGTCCTCTTGTACTTAAGTCGGCAATGTGCCATTTGTAATAAATTCGGATGCAAACTCTGTGTTTCATCGTCAATTAGATGGTCCAAGGGATACAGTTAACCTGAAGTGAAGCATCGGAATCTAAAACTGGACACACAGGACAGGTTCAAATCATAGAAAGTGAGAGTGTCAGTCCTCTAGTACTTATGTCGGCATTGTGCCTTTTGAATTTAAATCCGATGCAATTTCTGTGTTTCATTGTCAATAAGAAGGTGCAAGGTATACAGTAAACCTGAAGTGAAGCGTCGGAATCTAAAACTGGACTCACAGGATAGGTTCAAATCATAGAAAGTGAGAGTGTTAGTCGTCTTCTACTTAGGTCGGCACTGTGCTTTTGAATTTAATTCCGATGCAATTTCTGTGTTTCATCGTCAATAAGAACGTCCAAGGGATACAGTAAACCTAAAGTGAAGCATCGGAATCTGAAACTGGATTCACAGGAGATGTTCAAATCATACAAAGTGAGAGTGTCAGTCTTCTTGTACTTAAGTCACCATTGTAACTTTTGTATTAATTTCGGATGCAATTTCTGTGTTTCATCGTCAAGAGGAAGGTCCAAGGGATACAGTAAACCTGAAGTGAATCATCGGAATCTAAAACTGGACTCACAGGAGAAGTTCAAATCATAGAAAGTTAGAGTGTCAGTCTTCTAGTACTTATGTCGGCATTGTGCCATTTGTATTAAATTCAGGTGCAAACTCTGTGTTTCATCGTCAATAAGAAGGTCCAAGGGATACAGTAAACCTGAAGTGAAGCATCGGAATCTAAAACTGGACTCAGAGGAGAGGTTCAAATCATAGAAAGTTAGAATGTCAGTCCTCTTGTACTTAAGTCGCCATTGTGGCTTTTGTATTAAATTCGGATGCAATTTCTGTGTTTCATCGTCAATAAGAAGGTCCAAGGGATATAGTAAATCTTAAGTGAAACATAGGAATCTGAAACTGGACTCACAGGAGATGTTCAAATCATAGAAATGAGAGTGTCAGTCCTCTTGTACTTAAGTCGCCATTGTGATATTTGTATTAAATTCTGTTGCAATTTCTGTGTTTCATCGCCAATAAGAAGGTCCAAGGGATACAGTAAACCTGAAGTGCGCCATCGGAATCTACAACTGGACCCACTGGAGAGGTTCAAATCATAGAAAGTTAGAGTGTCAGTCCTCTTGTACTTAAGTCGGCATTGTACCATATGTATTAAATTCGGATGCAAACTCTGTGTTTCATCGTCAATTAGAAGGTCCTAGGGATACAGTAAACCTGAAGTGAAGCATCGGAATCTAAAACTGGACTCACAGGAGAGGTTCAATTCAGAGAAAGTGAGAGTGTCAGTCCTCTTGCACTTAAGTCGGAATTGAGCTTATTGAATTTAATTCCGATGGAATTTCTGTGATTCATCGTCAATAAGAAGGTGCAAGGCATACAGTAAACCTGAAATGAAGCATCGGAATCTAAATCTGACCTCACAGAGGAAGTTCGAATCATGGAAAGTGAGAGTGTCAGTGCTCTTGTACTTAAGTCGGCATTGTGCCATTTGTATTAAATTCGGATGCAATTTCTGTGTTTCATCGTCAATAAGAAGGTCTAAGGGATACAGTAAACCTGAAGTAAAGCATCGGAATCTAAAACTAGACTCACAGGAGAGGTTCAAATCATAGAAAGTAAGAGTGTCAGTCCTCTTGTACTTAAGTCGACATTGTGCCATTTGTATTAAATTCGGATGCAATTTCTGCGTTTCATCGTCAATAAGAAGTTCCAAGGGATACAGTAAATCTGAAGTGAAGCATCGGAATCTAAAACTGGACTCACAGGAGAGGTTCAAATTATAGAAAGTGAGAGTGTCAGTCCTCTTGTACTTATGGCGCCATTGTGCCTTTTGTATTAAATTCGGATGCAATTTCTGTGTTTCATCGTCAATAAGAAGGTCCAAGGGATACAGTAAACCTGAAGTGAAGCATCGGAATCCAAAACTGGACTCACAGGAGAGGTTCAAATCATAGAAAGTTAGAGTGTCAGTCCTCTTGTACTTAAGTCGGCAATGTGCCTTTTGTATTAAATTCGGATGCCAACTCTGTGTTTCGTCGTCAATAAGAAGGTCCAAGGGATACAGTAAACCTGAAGTGAAGCATCGGAATCTAAAACTGGACTCTCAGAAGAGGTTCAAATCATAGAAAGTTAGTGTGTCAGTCCTCTTGAACTTAAGACGGCATTGTGCCATTTGAATTTAATTCCGATGCAATTTCTGTGTTTCATCGTCAATAAGAAGGTCCAAGGGATACAGTAAACCTGAAGTGAAGCATCGGAATCAAAAACAGGACACACAGGAGAGGTTCATATCATAGAAAGTGAAAGTGTCAGTCCTCTTTTGCTTAGGTCGGCACTGTGCGTTTTGAATTTAATTCCGATGCAATTTCTGTGTTTCATCGTCAATAAGAAGCTCCAAGGGATACAGTAAACCTGAAGTGAAGCATCGGAATCTAAAACTGGACTCACAGGAGGTGTTCAAATCATTGAAAGTAATAGAGTCAGTCCTCTTGTACTTAAGTCGCCATTGTGATTTTGGTATTAAATTCGGATGCAATTTCTGTGTTTCATCGTCAATAAGAAGGTCCAAATGATACAGTAAACCTGAAGTGTAGCATCGGAATCTAAAACTGGACTCACAGGAGAGGTGCAAATCATAGAAAGTTAGAGTGTCAGTCCTCTTGTACTTATGTCGGCATTGTACCTTTTGTATTAAATTCGGATGCAAACTCTGAGTTTCATCGTCAATTAGAAGGTGCAAGGTATACAGTAAACCTGAAGTGAAGCATCGTAATGTAAAACTGGACTCACACGAGAGGTTCAAATCATAGAAAGTGAGAGTGTCAGTCGTCTTGTACTTAAGTCGGCATTGTGGCTTTTGAATTTAATTCCGATGCAAATTCTGTGTTTCATCGTCAATTAGAAGGTCCAAGGGATACAGTTAACCTGAAGTGAAGCATCGGAATGTAAAACTGGACTCACAGGAGAGCTTCAAATCATAGAAAGTGAGAGTGTCAGTCCTCTTGTACTTAAGTCGGCATTGTGCCTTTTGAATATAATTCGGATGCAATTTCTGTGTTTCATCGTCAATAAGAAGCTGCAAGGTATACAGTAAACCTGAAGTGAAGCTTCGGAATCTAAAACTGGACTCACAGGAGAGGTTCAAATCATAGAAAGTGTGATCGTTAATCCTCTTCTACTTAGGTCGGCACTGTGCCTTTTGAATTTAATTCCGATGCAATTTCTGTGTTTCATCGTCAGTAAGAACGTCCAAGGGATACAGTAAACCTGAAGTGAAGCATCGGAATCTAAAACTGGACTCACAGGAGACGTTCGAATCATAGAAAGTGAGAGTGTCAGTCCTCTTGTACTTAAGTCGGCATTGCGCCATTTGTATTAAATTTGGATGCAATTTCTGTGTTTCATCGTCAATAAGAAGGTGCAAGGTATACAGTAAACCTGAAGTGAAGCATCGGAATCTAAAACTGGACTCACAGGAGAGGTTCAAATCATAGAAAGTGAGAGTGTTAGTCGTCTTCTACTTAGGTCGGCACTGTGCCTTTTGAATTTAATTCCGATGCAATTTCAGTGTTCATCGTCAATAAGAACGTCCAAGGGATACAGTAAACCTGAAGTGAAGCATCGGAATCTAAATCTGACATCACAGGAGAGGTTCGAATCATAGAAAGTGTGAGTGTCAGTCCTCTTGTACTTAAGTCGGCATTGTGCCATTTATATTAAATTAGGAGGCAAACTCTGTGTTTCATCGTCAATTAGATGGTCCAAGGGATACAGTAAACCTAAAGTGAAGCATCGGAATCTAAAACTGGACTCACAGGACAGGTTCAAATCATAGAAGGTGAGAGTGTCAGTCCTCTAGTACTTATGTCGGCATTGTGCCTTTTGAATTTAATTCCGATGCATTTTCTGTGTTTCATTGTCAATAAGAAGGTGCAAGGTATACAGTAAACCTGAAGTGAAGCGTCGGAATCTAAAACTGGACTCACAGGATAGGTTCAAATCATAGAAAGTGAGAGTGTTAGTCGTCTTCTACTTAGGTCGGCACTGTGCTTTTGAATTTAATTCCGATGCAATTTCTGTGTTTCATCGTCAATAAGAACGTCCAAGGGATACAGTAAACCTGAAGTAAAGCATCGGAATCTGAAACTGGATTCACAGGAGATGTTCAAATCATACAAAGTGAGAGTGTCAGTCTTCTTGTACTTAAGTCACCATTGTAACTTTTGTATTAATTTCGGATGCAATTTCTGTGTTTCATCGTCAAGAGGAAGGTCCAAGGGATACAGTAAACCTGAAGTGAAGCTTCGGAATCTAAAACTGGACTCACAGGAGAGGTTCAAAACATAGAAAGTTAGAGTGTCAGTCTTCTAGTACATAAGTCGGCATTGTGCCATTTGTATTAAATTCAGGTGCAAACTCTGTGTTTCATCGTCAATAAGAAGGTCCAAGGGATACAGTAAACCTGAAGTGAAGCATCGGAATCTAAAACTGGACTCAGAGGAGAGGTTCAAATCATAGAAAGTTAGAATGTCAGTCCTCTTGTACTTAAGTCGCCATTGAGGCTTTTGTATTAAATTCGGATGCAATTTCTGTGTTTCATCGTCAATAAGAAGGTCCAAGGGATACAGTAAATCTTAAGTGAAACATAGGAATCTGAAACTGGACTCACAGCAGATGTTCAAATCATAGAAAGTGAGAGTGTCAGTCCTCTTGTACTTAAGTCGCCATTGTGATTTTTGTATTAAATTCTGATGCAATTTCTGTGTTTCATCGCCAATAAGAAGGTCCAATGGATACAGTAAACCTGAAGTGAGCCATCGGAACCTAAAACTGGACTCACTGGAGAGGTTCAAATCATAGAAAGTTAGAGTGTCAGTCCTCTTGTACTTAAGTCGGCATTGTACCATTTGTATTAAATTCGGATGCAAACTCTGTGTTTCATCGTCAATTAGAAGGTCCAAGGGATACAGTAAACCTGAAGTGAAGCATCGGAATCTAAAACTGGACTCACAGGAGAGGTTCAATTCAGAGAAAGTGAGAGTGTCAGTCCTCTTGTACTTAAGTCGGAATTGAGCTTTTTGAATTTAATTCCGATGGAATTTCTGTGATTCATCGTCAATAAGAAGGTGCAAGGCATACAGTAAACCTGAAATGAAGCATCGGAATCTAAATCTGACCTCACAGGAGAAGTTCGAATCATGGAAAGTGAGAGTGTCAGTGCTCTTGTAGTTATGTCGGCATTGTGCCATTTGTAATTAATTCGGATGCAATTTCTGTGTTTCATCGTCAATAAGAAGGTCCAAGGGATACAGTAAACCTGAAGTAAAGCATTGGAATCTAAAACTGGACTCACAGGAGAGGTTCAAATCATAGGAAGTTAGAGTGTCAGTCCTCTTGTACTTAAGTCGGCATTGTGCCCTTTGAATTTAATTCCGATGCTTTTTCTGTGTTTCATTGTGAATAACAAGGTCCAAGGGATACAGTAAACCTGAAGTGAAGCATCGGAATCTAAAACTGGACTCACAGGAGAGGGTCAATTCATAGAATGTGAGAGTGTCAGTCCTCTTGTACTTAAGTCGACATTGTGCCATTGGTATTAAAATCGGATGCAATTTCTGTGTTTCATCGTCAATAAGAAGGTCCAAGGGATACAGTAAACCTGAAGTGAAGCATCGGAATCTAAAACTGGACTCACAGGAGAGGTTCAAATCATAGAAAGTGAGAGTGTCTGTCCTCTTGTACTTAAGTCGCCATTGTGCCTTTTGTATTAAATTCGGATGCAAATTCTGTGTTTCATCGTCAATAAGAAGGTCCAAGGGATACAGTAAACCTGAAGTGAAGCATCGAAATTCAAAACTGGACTTACAGGAAAGGTTCAAATCATAGAAAGTTAGAGTGTCAGTCCTCTTGTACTTAAGTCGGCATTGTGCCTTGTGTATTAAATTCGGATGCAATTTCTGTGTTTTATCGTCAATAAGAAGGTGCAAGGTATACAATAAACCTGAAGTGAAGCATCGGAATATAAAACTAGACTCACAGGAGAGGTTTAAATCATAGAAAGTAAGAGTGTCAGTCCTCTTGTACTTAAGTCGACATTGTGCCATTTGTATTAAATTCGGATGCAATTTCTGTGTTTCATCGTCAATAAGAAGTTGCAAGCGATACAGTAAACCTGAAGTGAAGCATCGGAATCTAAAACTGGACTCACAGGAGAGGTTCAAATCATAGAAAGTGAGAGTGTCAGTCCTCTTGTACTTATGGCGTCATTGTGCCTTTTGTATTAAATTCGGATGCAATTTCTGTGTTTCATCGTCAATAAGAATGTCCAAGGGATACAGTAAACCTGAAGTGAAGCATCGGAATCCAAAACTGGACTCACAGGAGAGGTTCAAATCATAGAAAGTTAGAGTGTCCGTCCTCTTGTACTTAAGTCGGCAATGTGCCTTTTGTATTAAATTCGGATGCCAACTCTGTGATTCGTCGTCAATAAGAAGGTCCAAGGGATACAGTAAACCTGAAGTGAAGCATCGGAATCTAAAACTGGACTCACAGGAGAGGTTCAAATCATAGAAAGTTAGTGTGTCAGTCCTCTTGAACTTAAGTCGGCATTGTGCCATTTGAATTTAATTCCGATGCAATTTCTGTGTTTCATCGTCAATAAGAAGGTCCAAGGGATACAGTAAACCTGAAGTGAAGCATCGGAATCAAAAACAGGACTCACAGGAGAGGTTCATATCATAGAAAGTGAAAGTGTCAGTCCTCTTTTGCTTAAGTCGGCATTGTGCGTTTTGTATTAAATTCGGATGCAATTTCTGTGTTTCATCGTCAATAAGAAGGTCCAAGGGACACAGTAAACCTGAAGTGAAGCATCGGAATCTAAAACTGGACACACAGGGGAGGTTCAAATCATAGAAAGTGAGAGTGTCAGTCCTCTTGTACTTAAGTCGCCATTGTGCCTTTTGTATTAAATTCGGATGCAATTTCTGTTTTCATCGTCAATAAGAAGGTCCAAGGGATACAGTAAACCTGAAGTAAAGCATCAGAATCTAAAACTGGACTCACAGGAGTGGTTCAAATCATAGAAAGTTAGAGTGTCAGTCCTCTTGTACTTAAGTCGGCATTGTGCCTTTTGTATTAAATTCGGATGCTAACTCTGTGTTTCATCGTCAATAAGAAGGTCCAAGGGATACAGTAAACCTGAAGTGAAGCATCGGAATCTAAAACTGGACTCACAGGAGAGGTTCAAATCAGGGAAAGTTAGTGCGTCAGTCCTCTTGTACTTACGTCGGCATTGTACCTTTTGTATTAATTTCGGATGCAAACTCTGTGTTTCATCGTCAATTAGAAGGTCCAAGGGATACAGTAAACCTGAAGTGAAGCATTGGAATCTAAAACGGGACTCACAGGAGAGGTTCAAATCATAGAAAGTTAGAGTGTCAGTTCTCTTGTACTTAAGTCGGCATTGTGCCTTTTGAATTTAATTCCAATGCTTTTCTGTGTTTCATTGTCAATAAGAAGATCCAAGGGATACAGTATACCTGAAGTGTAGCATCAGAATCTAAAACTGGACTCACAGGAGAGTTTCAAATAATAGAAAGTTAGAATGTCAGTCCTCTTGTACTTAAGTCGGCATTGTGCCTTGTGTATTAAATTCGGATGCAATTTCTGTGTTTCATGGTCAATAAGAAGGTCCAAGGGATACAGTAAACCTGAAGTGAAGCATCGGAATCTAAAACTGGACGCACAGGAGAGGTTCAAAGCATAGAAAGTGAGAGTGGCAGTCCTCTTGTACTTAAGCCGGCATTGTGCTTTTTGAATTTAATTCCGAAGCAATTTCTGTGTTTCACCGTCAATAAGAAGGTGCAAGGTATACAGTAAACCTGAAGTGAAGCATCGGAAACTAAATCTGACCTCACAGGAGAGGTTCGAATCGTAGAAAGTGAGAGTGTCAGTCCTCTTGTACTTAAGTCGCAATTGTGCCATTTGTATTAAATTCGGATGGAATTTCTGTGTTTCGTTGTCAATAAGAGTCGAGGGACATGAAAGGGAAGCAGTGGTTGGGAAGGGAGTAAGACAGGGTTGTATCCTCTCCCCGATGTTGTTCAATCTGTATATTGAGCAAGCAGTAAAGGAAACAAAAGAAAAATTCGGAGTAGGTATTAAAATTCATGGAGAAGAAATAAAAACTTTGAGGTTCGCCGATGACATTGTAATTTTGTCAGAGACAGCAAAGGACTTGGAAGAGCAGTTGAATGGAATGGACAGTGTCTTGAAAGGAGAATATAAGATGAACATCAACAAAAGCAAAACAAGGATAATGGAATGTAGTCTAATTAAGTCGGGTGATGCTGAGGGAATTAGATTAGGAAATGAGGCACTTAAAGTAGTAAAGGAGTTTTGCTATTTGGGGAGCAAAATAACTGATGATGGTCGAAGTAGAGTGGATATAAAATGTAGGATGGCAATGGCAAGGAAAGCGTTTCTGAAGAAGAGAAATTTGTTAACATCCAGTATTGATTTAAGTGTCAGGAAGTCATTTCTGGAAGTATTCGTATGGAGTGTAGCCATGTATGGAAGTGAAACATGGACGATAAATAGTTTGGACAAGAAGAGAATAGAAGCTTTCGAAATGTGGTGCTACAGAAGAATGCTGAAGATTAGATGGGTAGATCACATAACTAATGAGGAAGTATTGAATAGGATTGGGGAGAAGAGAAGTTTGTGGCACAACTTGACTAGAAGAAGGGATCGGTTGGTAGGACATGTTCTGGGGCATCAAGGGATCACCAATTTAGTATTGGAGGGCAGCGTGGAGGGTAAAAATCGTAGAGGGAGACCAAGAGATGAATATACTAAGCAGATTCAGAAGGATGTAGGTTGCAGTAGGTACTGGAAGATGAAAAAGCTTGCACAGGATAGAGTAGCATGGAGAGCTGCATCAAACCAGTCTCAGGACTGAAGACCACAACAACAACAACAAGAAGGTCCAAGGGATACAGTAAACCTGATGTGAAGCATCGGAATCTAAAACTGGACACACAGGGGAGGTTCAAATCATAGAAAGTGAGAGTGTCAGTCCTCTTGTACTTAAGTCGCCATTGTGCCTTTTGTATTAAATTGGGATGCAATTTCTGTTTTCATCGTCAATAAGAAGGTCCAAGGGATACAGTAAACCTGAAGCAAAGCATCAGAATCTAAAACTGGACTCACAGGAGTGGTTCAAATCATAGAAAGTTAGAGTGTCAGTCCTCTTGTACTTAAGTCGGCATTGTGCCTTGTGTATTAAATTCGGATGCAATTTCTGTGTTTCATGGTCAATAAGAAGGTCCAAGGGATACAGTAAACCTGAAGTGAAGCATCGGAATCTAAAACTGGACTCACAAGAGAGGTTCAAATCATAGAAAGTTAGAGTGTCAGGCCCCTTATACTTACGTCGGCATTGTACCTTTTGTATTAAATTCGGATGCAAACTCTGTGTTTCATCGTCAATTAGAAGGTCCAAGGGATACAGTAAACCTGAAGTGAAGCATCGGAATCTAAAACTGGCCTCACAGGAGAGGTTCAAATCATAGAAAGTGAGAGTGTCAGTCCTCCTGTACTTAAGACGGCATTGTGCCTTTTGAATTTAATTCCGATGCAATTTCTGTGTTTCACCGTCAATAAGAAGGTGCAAGGTATACAGTAAACCTGAAGTGAAGCATCGGAATCTAAATCTGATCTCACATGAGAGGTTCGAATCATAGAAAGTGAGAGTGTCAGTCCTCTTGTACTTAAGTCGCAATTGTGCAATTTGTATTAAATTCAGATGGAATTTCAGTGTTTCGTCGTCAATAAGAAGGTCCAACGGATACAGTAAACCTGCAGTGAAGCATCGGAATCTTAAACTGGACTCACAGGGGAGGTTCAAATCATAGAAAGTGAGAGTGTCAGTCCTCTTGTACTTAAGTCGCCATTGAGCCTTTTGTATTAAATTCGGATGCAATTTCTGTTTTCATCGTCAATAAGAAGGTCCAAGGGATACAGTAAGCCTAAAGTGAAGCATCGGAACCTAAAACTGGACTCACAGGAGAGATTCAAATCATAGAAAGTGAGAGTGTCAGTAGTCTTGTACTTAAGTCGGCATTGTGCCATTTGTATTAAATTTGGATGCAATTTCTGTGTTTCTTCGTCAATAAGGAGGTCCAAGGGATACAGTAAACCTGAAGTGAAGCATCGGAATCTAAAACAGGACTCACAGGAGAGGTTCACATCATAGAAAGTGAGAGTATCAGTCCTCTTTTGCTTAAGTCGGCATTGTGCCTTTGAATTTAATTCCGATGCAATTTCTGTGTTTCATCGTCAATAAGAAGGTCCAAGGGATACAGTAAACCTGAAGTGAAGCATCGGAATCTAAAACTGGACTCACAGGAGATGTTCAAATCATAGAAAGTTAGAGAGTCAGTCCTCTTGTACTTAAGTCGCCATTGTGATTTTGGTATTAAATTCGGATGCAATTTCTGTGTTTCATCGTCAATAAGAAGGTCCAAGGGGTACAGTAAACCTGAAGTGAAGCATCGGAATCTAAAACTGGACTCACAGGAGAGGTTCAAATCATGGAAAGTTAGAGTGTCAGTCCTCTTGTACTTACGTCGGCATTATACCTTTTGTATTAATTTCGGATACAAACTCTGTGTTTCATCGTCAATTAGAACGTCCAAGGGATACAGTAAACCTGAAGTGAAGCATCGCAATCTAAAACGGGACTTAAAGGAGAGGTTCAAATCATAGAAAGTTAGAGTGTCAGTTCTCTTGTACTTAAGTCGGCATTGTGCCTTTTGAATTTAATTCCAATGCTTTTCTGTGTTTCATGGTCAATAAGAAGGTCCAAGGGATACAGTAAACCTGAAGTGTAGCATCGGAATCCAAAACTGGACTCACAGGAGAGGTTCAAATCATAGATAGTTAGAATGTCAGTCCTCTTGTACTTAAGTCGGCATTGTGATTTGTGTATTAAATTCGGATGCAATTTCTGTGTTTCATCGTCAATAAGAAGGTGCAAGGTATACAGTTAACCTGAAGTGAAGCATCGGAATCTAAAACTGGACTCACAAGAGAGGTTCAAATCATAGAAAGTAAGAGTGTCAGTCCTCTTGTACTTAAGTCGACATTCTTCCATTTGTATTAAATTCGGATGCAATTTCTGTGTTTCATCGTCAATAAGAAGTTCCAAGGGATGCAGTAAACCTGAAGTGAAGCATCGGAATCTAAAACTGGACTCACAGAAGAGGTTCAAATCATAGAAAGTTAGAGTGTCAGTCCTCTTGTACTTCAGTCGGCATTGTGCCATTTGAATTTAGTTCCGATGCAATTTCTGTGTTTCATCGTCAATAAGAAAGTCCAAGGGATACAGTAAACCTGAAGTGAAGCATCGGAATCTAAAACAGGACTCACAGGAGAGGTTCAAATCATAGAAAGTTAGAGTGACAGTCCTCTTGTACTTAAGTCGGCATTGTACCTTTTGTATTAAATTCGGATTCAAACTCTGTGTTTCATCGTCAATTAGAAGGTCCAAGGGATACAGTAAACCTGAAGTGAAGCATCGGAATCTAAAACTGGACTCACAGGAGAGGTTCAAATCAGAGAAAGTGAGAGTGTCAGTCCTCTTGTACTTAAGTCGGAATTGTGCCTTTTGAATTTAATTCCGATGCACTTTCTGTGTTTCACCGTCAATAAGAAGGTGCAAGGTATACAGTAAACCTGAAATGAAGCATCGGAATCTAAATCTGACCCCACAGGAGAAGTTCGAATCATGGAAAGTGAGAGTGTCAGTGCTCTTGTACTTAAAGCGGCATTGAGCCATTTGTATTAAATTCGGATGCAATTTCTGTGTTTCATCGTCAATAAGAAGTTCCAAGGGATACAGTAAACCTGAAGTGAAGCATCGGAATCTAAAACTGGACTCACAGGAGAGGTTCAAATCATAGAAAGTGAGAGTGTCAGTCCTCTTGTACTTAAGTGGCCATTCTGCCTTTTGTATTAAATTCGGATGAAATTTCTGTGTTTCATTGTCAATAAGAACGTCCAAGGGATACAATAAACCTGAAGTGAAGCATCGGAATCCAAAACTGGACTCACAGGAGAGGTTCAAATCATAGAAAGTTAGAGTGTCAGTCCTCTTGTACTTAAGTCGGCATTGTGCCTTTTGTATTAAATTCGGATGCAAACTCTGTGTTTCGTCGTCAATAAGAAGATCCAAGGGATACAGTAAACCTGAAGTGAAGCATCGGAATTTAAAACTGGACTCACAGGAGAGGTTCAAATCATAGAAAGTTAGAGTGTCAGTCCTCTTGTACTTAAGTCGGCACTGTGTATTTTGAATTTAATTCCGATGCAATTTCTGTGTTTCATCGTCAATAAGAGGGTCCAAGGGATACAGTAAACCTGATGTGATGCATCGGAATCTAAAACTGGACTCACGGGAAAGGATCAAATCATAGAAAGTGAGAGTGTCAGTCCTCTTTGGCTTAAGTCGGCATTGTGCGTTTTGAATTTAATTCCAATGCAATTTCTGTGTTTCATCGTCAATAAGAAGGTCCAATGGATGCAGTAAACCTGAGGTGAAGCATCGGAATCTAAAACTGGACTCACAGGAGATGATCAAATCATAGAAAGTGAGAGAGTCAGTCCTCTTGTACTTAAGTCGCCATTGTGATTTTGGTATTAAATTCGGATGCAAACTCTGTGTTTCATCGTCAATAAAAAGGTCCAAGGGATACAGTAAACCTGAAGTGAAGCATCGGAATCTAAAACTGGACTCACAGGAGAGGTTCAAATCATAAAAAGTTAGAGTGTCAGTCCCCTTGTACTTAAGTCGGCATTGTGCCTTTTGAATTTAATTCCGATGCTATTTCTGTGTTTCATTGTCAATAAGAAGGTCCAAGGGATACAGTAAACCTGAAGTGAAGCATCGGAACCTAAAACTGGACTCACAGGAGAGATTCAAATCATAGAAAGTGAGAGTGTCAGTAGTCTTGTACTTAAGTCGTCATTGTGCCATTTGTATTAAATTCGGATGCAATTTCTGTGTTTCTTCGTCAATAAGAAGGTCCAAGGGATACAGTAAACCTGAAGTGAAGCATCGGAATCTAAAACAGGCCTCACAGGAGAGGTTCATATCATAGAAAGTGAGAGTGTCAGTCCTCTTTTGCTTAAGTCGGCATTGTGCGTTTTCAATTTAATTCCGATGCAATTTTTGTGTTTCATCGTCAATAAGAAGGTCCAAGGGATACAGTAAACCTGAAGTGAAGCATCGGAATCTAAAACCGGACTCACAGGAGATGTTCAAATCATAGAAAGTTAGAGAGTCAGTCCTCTTGTACTTAAGTCGCCATTGTGATTTTGGTATTAAATTCGGATGCAAACTCTGTGTTTCATCGTCAATAAGAAGGTCCAAGGGATACAGTAAACCTGAAGTGAAGCATCGGAATCTAAAACTGAACTCACAGGAGAGGTTCAAATCATAATAAGTTAGAGTGTCAGTCCTCTTGTACTTAAGTCGGCATTGTGCCTTTTGAATTTAATTCCGATGCTATTTCTGTGTTTCATTGTCAATAAGAAGGTCCAAGGGATACAGTAAACCTGAAGTGAAGCATCGGAACCTAAAACTGGACTCACAGGAGAGATTCAAATCATAGAAAGTGAGAGTGTCAGTAGTCTTGTACTTAAGTCGGCATTGTGCCATTTGTATTAAATTCGGATGCAATTTCTGTGTTTTTTCGTCAATAAGAAGGTCCAAGGGATACAGTAAACCTGAAGTGAAGCATCGGAATCTAAAACTGGACTCACAGGAGAGGTTCAGATCATAGAAAGTTAGAGTGTCTGTTCTCTTGTACTTAAGTTGGCATTGTGCCTTTTGAATTTAATTCCAATGCGTTTTCTGTGTTTCATTGTCAATACGAAGGTCCAAGGGTTACAGTAAACCTGAAGTGTAGCATCGGAATCTGAAACTGGACTCACAGGAGAGGTTCAAATCATAGAAAGTTAGAATGTCAGTCCTCTTGTACTTAAGTCGGCATTGTGCCTTGTGTATTAAATTCGGATGCAATTTCTGTGTTTCATCGTCAATAAGAAGGTGCAAGGTATACAGTAAACCTGAAGTGAAGCATCGGAATCTAAAACTGGACTCACAGAGGAGGTTCAAATCATAGAAAGTAAGAGTGTCAGTCCACTTGTACTTAAGTCGGCATTGTGCATTTTGAATTTAATTCCGATGCAATTTCTGTGTTTCATCGTCAATAAGAAGGTCCAAGGGATACAGTAAACCTGATGTGAAGCATCGGAATCTAAAACTGGACTCACAGGAAAGGTTCAAATCATAGAAAGTGAGAGTGTCAGTCCTCTTTTGCTTAAGTCGGCATTGTGCGTTTTGAATTTAATTCCAATGCAATTTCTGTGTTTCATCGTCAATAAGAAGGTCCAACGGATACAGTAAAACTGAAGTGAAGCATCGGAATCTAAAACTGGACTCACAGGAGATGATCAAATCATAGAAAGTGAGAGAGTCAGTCCTCTTGTACTTAAGTCGCCATTGTGATTTTGGTATTAAATTCGGATGCAATTTCTGTGTTTCATTGTCAATAAGAAGGTCCAAGGGATACAGTAAACCTGAAGTGAAGCATCGGAATCTAAAACTGGACTCACAGGAGAGGATCAAATCATAGAAAGTTAGAGTGTCAGTCCTCTTGTACTTACGTCGGCATTGTACCATTTGTATTAAATTCGGATGCAAACTCTGTGTTTCATCGTCAATTAGAAGGTCCAAGGGATACAGTAAAGCTGAAGTGAAGAATCGGAAACTAAAACTGGACTCACAGGAGAGGTTCAAATCATAGAAAGTGAGAGTGTCAGTCCTCTTGTACTTAAAACGGCATTGTGCCTTTTGAATTTAATTCCGATGCAATTTCTGTGTTTCATCGTCAATAAGAAAGTGCAACGTATACAGTAAACCTGAAGTGAAGCATCGGAATCTAAATCTGACCTCACAGGAGAGGTTCGAATCATAGAAAGTGAGAGTGTCAGTCCTCTTGTACGTAAGTCGCAATTGTGCCATTTGTATTAAATTCGGATGCAATTTCTGTGTTTCGTCGTCAATAAGAAGGTCCAAGGGATACAGTAAACCTGAAGTGAAGCATCGGAATCTAAAACTGGACTCACAGGAGAGGTTCAAATCATAGAAAGTGAGAGTGTCAGTCCTCTTGTACTTAAGTGGCCATTCTGCCTTTTGTATTAAATTCGGATGAAATTTCTGTGTTTCATTGTCAATAAGAACGTCCAAGGGATACAATAAACCTGAAGTGAAGCATCGGAATCCAAAACTGGACTCACAGGAGAGGTTCAAATCATAGAAAGTTAGAGTGTCAGTCCTCTTGTACTTAAGTCGGCATTGTGCCTTTTGTATTAAATTCGGATGCAAACTCTGTGTTTCGTCGTCAATAAGAAGATCCAAGGGATACAGTAAACCTGAAGTGAAGCATCGGAATTTAAAACTGGACTCACAGGAGAGGTTCAAATCATAGAAAGTTAGAGTGTCAGTCCTCTTGTACTTAAGTCGGCACTGTGTATTTTGAATTTAATTCCGATGCAATTTCTGTGTTTCATCGTCAATAAGAGGGTCCAAGGGATACAGTAAACCTGATGTGATGCATCGGAATCTAAAACTGGACTCACGGGAAAGGATCAAATCATAGAAAGTGAGAGTGTCAGTCCTCTTTGGCTTAAGTCGGCATTGTGCGTTTTGAATTTAATTCCAATGCAATTTCTGTGTTTCATCGTCAATAAGAAGGTCCAATGGATGCAGTAAACCTGAGGTGAAGCATCGGAATCTAAAACTGGACTCACAGGAGATGATCAAATCATAGAAAGTGAGAGAGTCAGTCCTCTTGTACTTAAGTCGCCATTGTGATTTTGGTATTAAATTCGGATGCAATTTCTGTGTTTCATCGTCAATAAGAAGGTCCAAGGGATACAGTAAACCTGAAGTGAAGCATCGGAATCTAAAACTGGACTCACAGGAGAGGTTCAAATCATAGAAAGTGAGAGTGTCAGTCCTCTTGTACTTAAAACGGCATTGTGCCTTTTGAATATAATTCCGATGCAATTTCTGTGTTTCATCGTCAATAAGAAGGTGCAAGGTATACAGTAAACCTGAAGTGAAGCATCGGAATCTAAATCTGACCTCACAGGAGAGGTTCGAATCATAGAAAGTGAGAGTGTCAGTCCGCTTGTACGTAAGTCGCAATTGTGCCATTTGTATTAAATTCGGATGCAATTTCTGTGTTTCGTCGTCAATAAGAAGGTCCAAGGGATACAGTAAACCTGAAGTGAAGCATCGGAATTTAAAACAGGACTCATAGGGGAGGTTCAAATCATAGAAAGTGAGAGTGTCAGTCCTCTTTTGCTTAAGTCGTCATTGTGCGTTTCCAATTTATTTCCGATGCAATTTCTGTGTTTCATCGTCAATAAGAAGGTCCAAGGGATACGGTAAATCTGAAGTGAAGCATCGGAATCTAAAACTGGACTCACAGGAGATGATCAAATCATAGAAAGTGAGAGAGTCAGTCCTCTTGTACTTAAGTCGCCATTGTGATTTTGGTATTAAATTCGGATGCAAACTCTGTGTTTCATCGTCAATAAGAAGGTCCAAGGGATACAGTAAACCTGAAGTGAAGCATCGGAATCTAAAACTGGACTCACAGGAGAGGTTCAAATCATAAAAAGTTAGAGTGTCAGTCCCCTTGTACTTAAGTCGGCATTGTGCCTTTTGAATTTAATTCCGATGCTATTTCTGTGTTTCATTGTCAATAAGAAGGTCCAAGGGATACAGTAAACCTGAAGTGAAGCATCGGAACCTAAAACTGGACTCACAGGAGAGATTCAAATCATAGAAAGTGAGAGTGTCAGTAGTCTTGTACTTAAGTCGTCATTGTGCCATTTGTATTAAATTCGGATGCAATTTCTGTGTTTCTTCGTCAATAAGAAGGTCCAAGGGATACAGTAAACCTGAAGTGAAGCATCGGAATCTAAAACAGGCCTCACAGGAGAGGTTCATATCATAGAAAGTGAGAGTGTCAGTCCTCTTTTGCTTAAGTCGGCATTGTGCGTTTTCAATTTAATTCCGATGCAATTTTTGTGTTTCATCGTCAATAAGAAGGTCCAAGGGATACAGTAAACCTGAAGTGAAGCATCGGAATCTAAAACCGGACTCACAGGAGATGTTCAAATCATAGAAAGTTAGAGAGTCAGTCCTCTTGTACTTAAGTCGCCATTGTGATTTTGGTATTAAATTCGGATGCAAACTCTGTGTTTCATCGTCAATAAGAAGGTCCAAGGGATACAGTAAACCTGAAGTGAAGCATCGGAATCTAAAACTGAACTCACAGGAGAGGTTCAAATCATAATAAGTTAGAGTGTCAGTCCTCTTGTACTTAAGTCGGCATTGTGCCTTTTGAATTTAATTCCGATGCTATTTCTGTGTTTCATTGTCAATAAGAAGGTCCAAGGGATACAGTAAACCTGAAGTGAAGCATCGGAACCTAAAACTGGACTCACAGGAGAGATTCAAATCATAGAAAGTGAGAGTGTCAGTAGTCTTGTACTTAAGTCGGCATTGTGCCATTTGTATTAAATTCGGATGCAATTTCTGTGTTTTTTCGTCAATAAGAAGGTCCAAGGGATACAGTAAACCTGAAGTGAAGCATCGGAATCTAAAACTGGACTCACAGGAGAGGTTCAGATCATAGAAAGTTAGAGTGTCTGTTCTCTTGTACTTAAGTTGGCATTGTGCCTTTTGAATTTAATTCCAATGCTTTTTCTGTGTTTCATTGTCAATACGAAGGGCCAAGGGTTACAGTAAACCTGAAGTGTAGCATCGGAATCTGAAACTGGACTCACAGGAGAGGTTCAAATCATAGAAAGTTAGAATGTCAGTCCTCTTGTACTTAAGTCTGCATTGTGCCTTGTGTATTAAATTCGGATGCAATTTCTGTGTTTCATCGTCAATAAGAAGGTGCAAGGTATACAGTAAACCTGAAGTGAAGCATCGGAATCTAAAACTGGACTCACAGAGGAGGTTCAAATCATAGAAAGTAAGAGTGTCAGTCCACTTGTACTTAAGTCGGCATTGTGCATTTTGAATTTAATTCCGATGCAATTTCTGTGTTTCATCGTCAATAAGAAGGTCCAAGGGATACAGTAAACCTGATGTGAAGCATCGGAATCTAAAACTGGACTCACAGGAAAGGTTCAAATCATAGAAAGTGAGAGTGTCAGTCCTCTTTTGCTTAAGTCGGCATTGTGCGTTTTGAATTTAATTCCAATGCAATTTCTGTGTTTCATCGTCAATAAGAAGGTCCAACGGATACAGTAAAACTGAAGTGAAGCATCGGAATCTAAAACTGGACTCACAGGAGATGATCAAATCATAGAAAGTGAGAGAGTCAGTCCTCTTGTACTTAAGTCGCCATTGTGATTTTGGTATTAAATTCGGATGCAATTTCTGTGTTTCATTGTCAATAAGAAGGTCCAAGGGATACAGTAAACCTGAAGTGAAGCATCGGAATCTAAAACTGGACTCACAGGAGAGGATCAGATCATAGAAAGTTAGAGTGTCAGTCCTCTTGTACTTACGTCGGCATTGTACCTTTTGTATTAAATTCGGATGCAAACTCTGTGTTTCATCGTCAATTAGAAGGTCCAAGGGATACAGTAAAGCTGAAGTGAAGAATCGGAAACTAAAACTGGACTCACAGGAGAGGTTCAAATCATAGAAAGTGAGAGTGTCAGTCCTCTTGTACTTAAAACGGCATTGTGCCTTTTGAATTTAATTCCGATGCAATTTCTGTGTTTCATCGTCAATAAGAAAGTGCAAGGTATACAGTAAACCTGAAGTGAAGCATCGGAATCTAAATCTGACCTCACAGGAGAGGTTCGAATCATAGAAAGTGAGAGTGTCAGTCCTCTTGTACGTAAGTCGCAATTGTGCCATTTGTATTAAATTCGGATGCAATTTCTGTGTTTCGTCGTCAATAAGAAGGTCCAAGGGATACAGTAAACCTGAAGTGAAGCATCGGAATCTAAAACTGGACTCACAGGGGAGGTTCAAATCATAGAAAGTGAGAGTGTCAGTCCTCTTTTGCTTAAGTCGGCATTGTGCGTTTTGAATTTATTTCCGATGCAATTTCTGTGTTTCATCGTCAATAAGAAGGTCCAAGGGATACAGTAAATCTGAAGTGAAGCATCGGAATCTAAAACTGGACTCACAGGAGATGATCAAATCATAGAAAGTGAGAGAGTCAGTCCTCTTGTACTTAAGTCGCCATTGTGATTTTGGTATTAAATTCGGATGCAAACTCTGTGTTTCATCGTCAATTAGAAGGTCCAAGGGATACAGTAAACCTGAAGTGAAGCATCGGAATCTAAAACTGGACTCACAGGAGAGGTTCAAATCATAAAAAGTTGGAGTGTCAGTCCTCTTGTACTTAAGTCGGCATTGTGCCTTTTGAATTTAATTCCGATGCTATTTCTGTGTTTCATTGTCAACAAGAAGGTCCAAGGGATACAGTAAACCTGAAGTGAAGCATCGGAACCTAAAACTGGACTCACAGGAGAGATTCAAATCATAGAAAGTGAAAGTGTCAGTAGTCTTGTACTTAAGTCGGCATTGTGCCATATGTATTAAATTCGGATGCAATTTCTGTGTTTCTTCGTCAATAAGAAGGTCCAAGGGATACAGTAAACCTGAAGTGAAGCATCGGAATCTAAAACAGGACTCACAGGAGAGGTTCATATCATAGAAAGTGAGAGTGTCAGTCCTCTTTTGCTTAAGTCGGCATTGTGCGTTTTGAATTTAATTCCGATGCAATTTCTGTGTTTCATCGTCAATAAGAAGGTCCAAGGGATACAGTAAACCTGAAGTGAAGCATCGGAATCTAAAACTGGACTCACAGGAGATGTTCAAATCATAGAAAGTTAGAGAGTCAGTCCTCTTGTACTTAAGTCGCCATTGTGATTTTGGTATTAAATTCGGATGCAATTTCTGTGTTTCATCGTCAATTAGAAGGTCCAAGGGATACAGAAAACCTGAAGTGAAGCATCGGAATCTAAAACTGGACTCACAGGAGAGGTTCAAATCATGGAAAGTTAGAGTGTCAGTCCTCTTGTACTTACGTCGGCATTGTACCTTTTGTATTAATTTCGGATGCAAACTCTGTGTTTCATCGTCAATTAGTAGGTCCAAGGGATACAGTAAACCTGAAGTGAAGCATCGGAATCTAAAACGGGACTCAGAGGAGAGGTTCAAATCATAGAAAGTTGGAGTGTCAGTTCTCTTGTACTTAAGTCGGCATTGTGCGTTTTGAATTTAATTCCGATGCAATTTCTGTGTTTCATCGTCAATAAGAAGGTCCAAGGGATACAGTAAACATGAAGTGAAGCATCGGAATCTAAAACTGGACTCACAGGAGATGATCAAATCATAGAAAGTTAGAGAGTCAGTCCTCTTGTACTTAAGTCGCCATTGTGATTTTTGTATTAAATTCGGATGCAATTTCTGTGTTTCATCGTCAATAAGAAGGTCCAAGGGATACAGTAAACCTGAAGTGAAGCATCGGAATCTAAAACTGGACTCACAGGAGAGGTTCAAATCATGGAAAGTTAGAGTGTCAGTCCTCTTGTACTTACGTCGGCATTGTACCTTTTGTATTAATTTCGGATGCAAACTCTGTGTTTCATCGACAATTAGAAGGTCCAAGGGATACAGTAAACCTGAAGTGAAGCATCGGAATCTAAAACGGGACTCACAGGAGAGGTTCAAATCATAGAAAGTTAGAGTGTCAGTCCCCTTCTACTTACGTCGGCATTGTACCATTTGTATTAAATTCGAATGCAAACTCTGTGTTTCGTCGTCAATTAGAAGGCCCAAGGGATACAGTAAACCTGAAGTGAAGCATCGGAATCTAAAACTGGACTCACAGGAGATGATCAAATCATAGAAAGTGAGAGAGTCAGTCCTCTTGTACTTAAGTCGCCATTGTGATTTTGGTATTAAATTCGGATGCAAACTCTGTGTTTCATCGTCAATAAGAAGGTAAAAGGGATACAGTAAACCTGAAGTGGAGCATCGGAATCTAAAACTGGACTCACAGGAGAGGTTCAAATCATAAAAAGTTAGAGTGTCAGTCCTCTTGTACTTAAGTCGGCATTGTGCCTTTTGAATTTAATTCCGATGCTATTTCTGTGTCTCATTGTCAATAAGAAGGTCCAAGGGATACAGTAAACCTGAAGTGAAGCATCGGAACCTAAAACTGGACTCACAGGAGAGATTCAAATCATAGAAAGTGAGAGTGTCAGTAGTCTTGTACTTAAGTCGGCATTGTGCCATTTGTATTAAATTCGGATGCAATTTCTGTGTTTCTTCGTCAATAAGAAGGTCCAAGGGATACAGTAAACCTGAAGTGAAGCATCGGAATCTAAAACAGGACTCACAGGAGAGGTTCATATCATAGAAAGTGAGAGTGTCAGTCCTCTTTTGCTTAAGTCGGCATTGTGCGTTTTGAATTTAATTCTGATGCAATTTCTGTGTTTCATCGTCAATAAGAAGGTCGAAGGGATACAGTAAACCTGAAGTGAAGCATCGGAATCTAAAACTGGACTCACAGGAGATGTTCAAATCATAGAAAGTTAGAGAGTCAGTCCTCTTGTACTTAAGTCGCCATTGTGATTTTGGTATTAAATTCGGATGCAAACTCTGTGTTTCATCGTCAATAAGAAGGTCCAAGGGATACAGTAAACCTGAAGTGAGGCATCGGAATCTAAAACTGGACTCACAGGAGAGGTTCAAATCATAAAAAGTTAGAGTGTCAGTCCTCTTGTACTTATGTCGGCATTGTGCCTTTTGAATTTAATTCCGATGCTATTTCTGTGTTTCATTGTCATTAAGAAGGTCCAAAGGGATACAGTAAACCTGAAGTGAAGCATTGGAACCTAAAACTGGACTCACAGGAGAGATTCAAATCATGGAAAGTGAGAGTGTCAGTAGTCTTGTACTTAAGTCGGCATTGTGCCGTTTGTATTAAATTCGGATGCAATTTCTGTGTTTCTTCGTCAATAAGAAGGTCCAAGGGATACAGTAAACCTGAAGTGAAGCATCGGAATCTAAAACTGGACTCACAGGAGATGATCAAATCATAGAAAGTGAGAGAGTCAGTCCTCTTGTACTTAAGTCGCCATTGTGATTTTGGTATTAAATTCGGATGCAATTTCTGTGTTTCATTGTCAATAAGAAGGTCCAAGGGATACAGTAAACCTGAAGTGAAGCATCGGAATCTAAAACTGGACTCACAGGAGAGGATCAAATCATAGAAAGTTAGAGTGTCAGTCCTCTTGTACTTACGTCGGCATTGTACCTTATGTATTAAATTCGGATGCAAACTCTGTGTTTCATCGTCAATTAGAAGGTCCAAGGGATACAGTAAACCTGAAGTGAAGAATCGGAATCTAAAACTGGACTCACAGGAGAGGTTCAAATCATAGAAAGTGAGAGAGTCAGTCCTCTTGTACTTAAAACGGCATTGTGCCTTTTGAATTTAATTCCGATGTAATTTCTGTGTTTCATCGTCAATAAGAAAGTGCAAGGTATACAGTAAACCTGAAGTGAAGCATCGGAATCTAAATCTGACCTCACAGGAGAGGTTCGAATCATAGAAAGTGAGAGTGTCAGTCCTCTTGTACGTAAGTCGCAATTGTGCCATTTGTATTAAATTCGGATGCAATTTCTGTGTTTCGTCGTCAATAAGAAGGTCCAAGGGATACAGTAAATCTGAAGTGAAGTATCGGAATCTAAAACTGGACTCACTGGGGAGGTTCAAATCATTGAAAGTGAGAGTGTCAGTCCTCTTTTGCTTAAGTCGGCATTGTGCGTTTTGAATTTATTTCCGATGCAATTTCTGTGTTTCATCGTCAATAAGAAGGTCCAAGGGATACAGTAAATCTGAAGTGAAGCATCGGAATCTAAAACTGGACTCACAGGAGATGATCAAATCATAGAAAGTGAGAGAGTCAGTCCTCTTGTACTTAAGTCGCCATTGTGATTTTGGTATTAAATTCGGATGCAAACTCTGTGTTTCATCGTCAATAAGAAGGTCCAAGGGATACAGTAAACCTGAAGTGAAGCATCGGAATCTAAAACTGGACTCACAGGAGAGGTTCAAATCATAAAAAGTTAGAGTGTCAGTCCTCCTGTACTTAAGTCGGCATTGTGCCTTTTGAATTTAATTCCGATGCTATTTCTGTGTTTCATTGTCAACAAGAAGGTCCAAGGGATACAGTAAACCTGAAGTGAAGCATCGGAACCTAAAACTGGACTCACAGGAGAGATTCAAATCATAGAATGTGAAAGTGTCAGTAGTCTTGTACTTAAGTCGGCATTGTGCCATATGTATTAAATTCGGATGCAATTTCTGTGTTTCTTCGTCAATAAGAAGGTCCATGGGATACAGTAAACCTGAAGTGAAGCATCGGAATCTAAAACAGGACTCACAGGAGAGGTTCATAACATAGAAAGTGAGCGTGTCAGTCCTCTTTGGCTTAAGTCGGCATTGTGCGTTTTGAATTTAATTCCGATGCAATTTCTGTGTTTCATCGTCAATAAGAAGGTCCAAGGGATACAGTAAACCTGAAGTGAAGCATCGGAATCTAAAACTGGACTCACAGGAGATGTTCAAATCATAGAAAGTTAGAGAGTCAGTCCTCTTGTACTTAAGTCGCCATTGTGATTTTGGTATTAAATTCGGATGCAATTTCTGTGTTTCATCGTCAATAAGAAGGTCCAAGGGATACAGAAAACCTGAAGTGAAGCATCGGAATCTAAAACTGGACTCACAGGAGAGGTTCAAATCATGGAAAGTTAGAGTGTCAGTCCTCTTGTACTTACGTCGGCATTGTACCTTTTGTATTAATTTCGGATGCAAACTCTGTGTTTCATCGTCAATTAGAAGGTCCAAGGGATACAGTAAACCTGAAGTGAAGCATCGGAATCTAAAACGGGACTCACAGGAGAGGTTCAAATCATAGTAAGTTGGAGTGTCAGTTCTCTTGAACTTAAGTCGGCATTGTGCGTTTTGAATTTAATTCCGATGCAATTTCTGTGTTTCATCGTCAATAAGAAGGTCCAAGGGATACAGTAAACATGAAGTGAAGCATCGGAATCTAAAACTGGACTCACAGGAGATGATCAAATCATAGAAAGTTAGAGAGTCAGTCCTCTTGTACTTAAGTCGCCATTGTGATTTTTGTATTAAATTCGGATGCAATTTCTGTGTTTCATCGTCAATAAGAAGGTCCAAGGGATACAGTAAACCTGAAGTGAAGCATCGGAATCTAAAACTGGACTCACAGGAGAGGTTCAAATCATGGAAAGTTAGAGAGTCAGTCCTCTTGTACTTACGTCGGCATTGTACCTTTTGTATTAATTTCGGATGCAAACTCTGTGTTTCATCGTCAATTAGAAGGTCCAAGGGATACAGTAAACCTGAAGTGAAGCATCGGAATCTAAAACGGGACTCACAGGAGAGGTTCAAATCATAGAAAGTTAGAGTGTCAGTCCCCTTGTACTTACGTCGGCATTGTACCATTTGTATTAAATTCGTATGCAAACTCTGTGTTTCGTCGTCAAGTAGAAGGTCCAAGGGATACAGTAAACCTGAAGTGAAGCATCGGAATCTAAAACTGGACTCACAGGAGATGATCAAATCATAGAAAGTGAGAGAGTCAGTCCTCTTGTACTTAAGTCGCCATTGTGATTTTGGTATTAAATTCGGATGCAAACGCTGTGTTTCATCGTCAATAAGAAGGTAAAAGGGATACAGTAAACCTGAAGTGAAGCATCGGAACCTAAAACTGGACTCACAGGAGAGATTCAGATCATAGAAAGTGAGAGTGTCAGTAGTCTTGTACTTAAGTCGGCATTGTGCCATTTGTATTAAATTCGGATGCAATTTCTGTGTTTCTTCGTCAATAAGAAGGTCCAAGGGATACAGTAAACCTGAAGTGGAGCATCGGAATCTAAAACAGGACTCACAGGAGAGGTTCATATCATAGAAAGTGAGAGTGTCAGTCCTCTTTTGCTTAAGTCGGCATTGTGCGTTTTGAATTTAATTCTGATGCAATTTCTGTGTTTCATCGTCAATAAGAAGGTCCAAGGTATACAGTAAACCTGAAGTGAAGCATCGGAATCTAAAACTGGACTCACAGGAGATGTTCAAATCATAGAAAGTTAGAGAGTCAGTCCTCTTGTACTTAAGTCGCCATTGTGATTTTGGTATTAAATTCGGATGCAAACTCTGTGTTTCATCGTCAATAAGAAGGTCCAAGGGATACAGTAAACCTGAAGTGAAGCATCGGAATCTAAAACTGGACTCACAGGAGAGGTTCAAATCATAGAAAGTTAGAGTGTCAGTCCTCTTGTACTTACGTCGGCATTGTACCTTTGGTATTAAATTCGGATGCAAACTCTGTGTTTCATCGTCAATTAGAAGGTCCAAGGGATACAGTAAACCTGAAGTGAAGCATCGGAATCTTAAACTGGACTCACAGGAGAGGTTCAAATCATAGAAAGTGAGAGTGTCAGTCCTCTTGTACTTAAAACGGCATTGTGCCTTTTGAATTTAATTCCGATGCAATTTCTGTGTTTCATCGTCAATAAGAAGGTGCAAGGTATACAGTAAACCTGAAGTGAAGCATCGGAATCTAAATCTGACCTCACAGGAGAGGTTCGAATCATAGAAAGTGAGAGTGTCAGTCCTCTTGTACGTAAGTCGCAATTGTGCCATTTGTATTAAATTCGGATGCAATTTCTGTGTTTCGTCGTCAATAAGAAGGTCCAAGGGATACAGTAAACCTGAAGTGAAGCATCGGAATCTAAAACTGGACTCACAGGGGAGGTTCAAATCATAGAAAGTGAGAGTGTCAGTCCTCTCTTGCTTAAGTCGGCATTGTGCGTTTTGAATTTATTTCCGATGCAATTTCTGTGTTTCATCGTCAATAAGAAGGTCCAAGGGATACAGTAAATCTGAAGTGAAGCATCGGAATCTATAACTGGACTCACAGGAGATGATCAAGTCATAGAAAGTGAGAGAGTCAGTCCTCTTGTACTTAAGTCGCCATTGTGATTTTGGTATTAAATTCGGATGCAAACTCTGTGTTTCATCGTCAATAAGAAGGTCCAAGGGATACAGTAAACCTGAAGTGAAACACGGAATCTAAAACTGGACTCTCAGGAGAGGTTCAAATCATAGAAAGTGAGAGTGTCAGTCCTCTTGTACTTAAGTCGCCATTGTGCCTTTTGTATTAAATTGGGATGCAATTTCTGTTTTCATCGTCAATAAGAAGGTCCAAGGGATACAGTAAACCTGAAGTGAAGCATCGGAACCTAAAACTGGACTCACAGGAGTGATTCAAATCATAGAAAGTGAGAGTGTCAGTAGTCTTGTACTTAAGTCGGCATTGTGCCATTTGTATTAAATTCGGATGCAATTTCTGTGTTTCTTCGTCAATAAGAAGGTCCAAGGGATACAGTAAACCTGAAGTGAAGCATCGGAATCTAAAACAGGACTCACAGGAGAGGTTCATATCATAGAAAGTGAGAGTGTCAGTCCTCTTTTGCTTAAGTCGGCATTGTGCGTTTTGAATTTATTTCTGATGCAATTTCTGTGTTTCATCGTCAATAAGAAGGTCCAAGGGATACAGTAAACCTGAAGTGAAGCATCGGAATCTAAAACTGGACTCACAGGAGATGTTCAAATCATAGAAAGTTAGAGAGTCAGTCCTCTTGTACTTAAGTCGCCATTGTGATTTTGGTATTAAATTCGGATGCAAACTCTGTGTTTCATCGTCAATAAGAAGGTCCAAGGGATACAGTAAACCTGAAGTGTAGCATCGGAATCTAAAACTGGACTCACAGGAGAGGTTCAAATCATAAAAAGTTAGAGTGTCAGTCCTCTTGTACTTAAGTCGGCATTGTGCCTTTTGAATTTAATTCAGATGCTATTTCTGTGTTTCATTGTCAATAAGAAGGTCCAAAGGGATACAGTAAACCTGAAGTGAAGCATTGGAACCTAAAACTGGACTCACAGGAGAGATTCAAATCATAGAAAGTGAGAGTGTCAGTAGTCTTGTACTTAAGTCGGCATTGTGCCATTTGTATTAAATTCGGATGCAATTTCTGTGTTTCTTCGTCAATAAGAAGGTCCAAGGGATACAGTAAACCTGAAGTGAAGCATCGGAATCTAAAACTGGACTCACAGGAGAGGTTCAAATCATAGAAAGTTATAGTGTCTGTTCTCTTGTACTTAAGTCGGCATTGTGCCTTTTGAATTTAATTCCAATGCTTTTTCTGTGTTTCATTGTCAATAAGAAGGTCCAAGGGTTACAGTAAACCTGAAGTGTACCATCGGAATCTAAAACTGGACTCACAGGAGAGGATCAAATCATAGAAAGTTAGAATGTCAGTCCTCTTGTACTTAAGTCGGCATTGTGCCTTGTGTATTAAATTCGGATGCAATTTCTGTGTTTCATCGTCAATAAGAAGGTGCAAGGTATACAGTAAACGGCAAGTGAAGCATCGGAATCTAAAACTGGACTCACAGGAGAGGTTCAAATCAAAGAAAGTTAGAGTGTCATTCCTCTTGTACTTAAGTCGGCATTGTGCCTTTTGTATTATATTCGGATGCAAACTCTGTGTTTCGTCGTCAATAAGAAGATCCAAGGGATACAGTAAACCTGAAGTGAAGCATCGGAATCTAAAACTGGACTCACAGGAGAGGTTCAAACCATAGAAAGTTAGAGTGTCAGTCCTCTTGTACTTAAGTCGGCATTGTGCATTTTGAATTTAATTCCGATGCAATTTCTGTGTTTCGTCGTCAATAAGAAGGTCCAAGGGATACAGTAAACCTGATGTGAAGCATCGGAATCTAAAACTGGACTCACAGGAAAGGTTCAAATCATAGAAAGTGAGAGTGTCAGTTCTCTTTTGCTTGAGTCGGCATTGTGCGTTTTGAATTTAATTCCAATGCAATTTCTGTGTTTCATCGTCAATAAGAAGGTCCAACGGATACAGTAAACCTGAAGTGAAGCATCGGAATCTAAAACTGGACTCACAGGAGATGATCAAATCATAGAAAGTGAGAGAGTCAGTCCTCTTGTACTTAAGTCGCCATTGTGATTTTGGTATTAAATTCGGATGCAATTTCTGTGTTTCATCGTCAATAAGAAGGTCCAAGGGATACAGTAAACCTGAAGTGAAGCATCGGAAACTAAAACTGGACTCACAGGAGAGGATCAAATCGTAGAAAGTTAGAGTGTCAGTCCTCTTGTACTTACGTCGGCATTGTACCTTTTGTATTAAATTCGGATGCAAACTCTGTGTTTCATCGTCAATTAGAAGGTCCAAGGGATACAGTAAACCTGAAGTGAAGCATCGGAATCTGAAACTGGACTCACAGGAGAGGTTCAAATCATAGAAAGTGAGAGTGTCAGTCCTCTTGTACTGAAAACGGCATTGTGCCTTTGAATTTAATTCCGATGCAATTTCTGTGTTTCATCGTCAATAAGAAGGTGCAAGGTATACAGTAAACCTGAAGTGAAGCATCGGAATCTAAATCTGACCTCACAGGAGAGGTTCGAATCATAGAAAGTGAGAGTGTCAGTCCTCTTGTACGTAAGTCGCAATTGTGCCATTTGTATTAAATTCGGATGCAATTTCTGTGTTTCGTCGTCAATAAAAAGGTCCAAGGGATACAGTAAACCTGAAGTGAAGCATCGGAATCTAAAACTGGACTCACAGGGGAGGTTCAAATCATAGAAAGTGAGAGTGTCAGTCCTCTTTTGCTTAAGTCGGCATTGTGCGTTTTGAATTTATTTCCGATGCAATTTCTGTGTTTCATCGTCAATAAGAAGGTCCAAGGGATACAGTAAATCTGAAGTGAAGCATCGGAATCTATAACTGGACTCACAGGAGATGATCAAGTCATAGAAAGTGAGAGAGTCAGTCCTCTTGTACTTAAGTCGCCATTGTGATTTTGGTATTAAATTCGGATGCAAACTCTGTGTTTCATCGTCAATAAGAAGGTCCAAGGGATACATTAAACCTGAAGTGAAACATCGGAATCTAAAACTGGACTCACAGGAGAGGTTCAAATCATAAAAAGTTAGAGTGTCAGTCCTCTTGTACTTAAGTCGGCATTGTGCCTTTTGAATTTAATTCCGATGCTATTTCTGTGTTTCATTGTCAATAAGAAGGTCCAAGGGATACAGTAAACCTGAAGTGAAGCATCGGAACCTAAAACTGGACTCACAGGAGAGATTCAAATCAAAGAAAGTGAGAGTGTCAGTAGTCTTGTACTTAAGTCGGCATTGTGCCATTTGTATTAAATTCGGATGCAATTTCTGTGTTTTTCGTCAATAAGAAGGTCCAAGGGATACGGTAAACCTGAAGTGAAGCATCGGAATCTAAAACAGGACTCACAGGAGAGGTTCATATCATAGAAAGTGAGAGTGTCAGTCCTCTTTTGCTTAAGTCGGCATTGTGCGTTTTGAATTTAATTCCGATGCAATTTCTGTGTTTCATCGTCAATAAGAAGGTCCAAGGGATACAGTAAACCTGAAGTGAAGCATCGGAATCTAAAACTGGACTCACAGGAGATGTTCAAATCATAGAAAGTTAGAGAGTCAGTCCTCTTGTACTTAAGTCGCCATTGTGATTTTGGTATTAAATTCGGATGCAATTTCTGTGTTTCATCGTCAATAAGAAGGTCCAAGGGATACAGTAAACCTGAAGTGAAGCATCGGTATCTAAAACTGGACTCACAGGAGAGGTTCAAATCATAGAAAGTGAGAGTGTCAGTCCTCTTGTACTTAAAACGGCATTGTGCCTTTTGAATTTAATTCCGATGCAATTTTTGTGTTTCATCGTCAATAAGAAGGTGCAAGGTATACAGTAAACCTGAAGTGAAGCATCGGAATCTAAATCTGACCTCACAGGAGAGGTTCGAATCATAGAAAGTGAGAGTGTCAGTCCTCTTGTACGTAAGTCGCAATTGTGCCATTTGTATTAAATTCGGATGCAATTTCTGTGTTTCGTCGTCAATAAGAAGGTCCAAGGGATGCAGTAAACCTGAAGTGAAGCATCGGAATCTAAAACTGGACTCACAGGGGAGGTTCAAATCATAGAAAGTGAGAGTGTCAGTCCTCTTTTGCTTAAGTCGGCATTGTGCGTTTTGAATTTATTTCCGATGCAATTTCTGTGTTTCATCGTCAATAAAAAGTTCCAAGGGATACAGTAAATCTGAAGTGAAGCATCGGAATCTAAAACTGGACTCACAGGAGATGATCAAGTCATAGAAAGTGAGAGAGTCAGTCCTCTTGTACTTAAGTCGCCATTGTGATTTTGGTATTAAATTCGGATGCAAACTCTGTGTTTCATCGTCAATAAGAAGGTCCAAGGGATACAGTAAACCTGAAGTGAAGCATCGGAATCTAAAACAGGACTCACAGGAGAGGTTCATATCATAGAAAGTGAGAGTGTCAGTCCTCTTTTGCTTAAGTCGGCATTGTGCGTTTTGAATTTAATTCGGATGCAATTTCTGTGTGTTATCGTCAATAAGAAGGTCCAAGGGATACAGTAAACCTGAAGTGAAGCATCGGAATCTAAAACTGGACTCACAGGAGATGTTCAAATCATAGAAAGTTAGAGAGTCAGTCCTCTTGTACTTAAGTCGCCATTGTGATTTTGGTATTAAATTCGGATGCAATTTCTGTGTTTCATCGTCAATAAGAAGGTCCAAGGGATACAGTAAACCTGAAGTGAAGCATCGGAATCTAAAACTGGACTCACAGGAGAGGTTCAAATCATGGAAAGTTAGAGTGTCAGTCCTCTTGTTCTTACGTCGGCATTGTACCTTTTGTATTAAATTCGGATGCAAACTCTGTGTTTCGTCGTAAATAAGAAGATCCAAGGGATACAGTAAACCTGAAGTGAAGCATCGGAATCTAAAACTGGACTCACAGGAGAGGTTCAAATCATAGAAAGTTAGAGTGTCAGTCCTCTTGTACTTAAGTCGGCATTGTGCATTTTGAATTTAATTCCGATGCAATTTCTGTGTTTCATCGTCAATAAGAAGGTCCAAGGGATACAGTAAACCTGATGTGAAGCATCGGAATCTAAAACTGGACTCACAGGAAAGGTTCAAATCATAGAAAGTGAGAGTGTCAGACCTCATTTGCTTGAGTCGGCATTGTGCGTTTTGAATTTAATTCCAATGCAATTTCTGTGTTTCATCGTCAATAAGAAGGTCCAACGGATACAGTAAACCTGAAGTGAAGCATCGGAATCTAAAACTGGACTCACAGGAGATGATCAAATCATAGAAAGTGAGAGAGTCAGTCCTCTTGTACTTAAGTCGCCATTGTGATTTTGGTATTAAATTCGGATGCAATTTCTGTGTTTCATCGTCAATAAGAAGGTCCAAGGGATACAGTAAACCTGAAGTGAATCATCGGAAACTAAAACTGGACTCACAGGAGAGGATCAAATCATAGAAATTTAGAGTGTCAGTCCTCTTGTACTTACGTCGGCATTGTACCTTTTGCATTAAATTCGGATGCAAACTCTGTGTTTCATCGTCAATTAGAAGGTCCAAGGGATACAGTAAACCTGAAGTGAAGCATCGGAATCTAAAACTGGACTCACAGGAGAGGTTCAAATCATAGAAGGTGAGAGTGTCAGTCCTCTTGTACTTAAAACGGCATTGTGCCTGTTGAATTTAATTCCGATGCAATTTCTGTGTTTCATCGTCAATAAGAAGGTGCAAGGTATACAGTAAACCTGATGTGAAGCATCGGAATCTAAATCTGACCACACAGAAGAGGTTCGAATCATAGAAAGCGAGTGTCAGTCCTCTTGTACGTAAGTCGCAATTGTGCCATTTGTATTAAATTCGGATGCAATTTCTGTGTTTCATCGTCAATAAGAAGGTCCAAGGGATACAGTAAACCTGAAGTGAAGCATCGGAATCTAAAACTGGACTCACAGGGGAGGTTCAAATCATAGAAAGTGAGAGTGTCAGTCCTCTTTTGCTTAAGTCGGCATTGTGCGTTTTGAATTTATTTCCGATGCAATTTCTGTGTTTCATCGTCAATAAGAAGGTCCAAGGGATACAGTAAATCTGAAGTGAAGCATCGGAATCTAAAACTGGACTCACAGGAGATGATCAAGTCATAGAAAGTGAGAGAGTCAGTCCTCTTGTACTTAAGTCGCCATTGTGATTTTGGTATTAAATTCGGATGCAAACTCTGTGTTTCATCGTCAATAAGAAGGTCCAAGGGATACAGTAAACCTGAAGTGAAGCATCGGAATCTAAAACTGGACTCACAGGAGAGGTTCAATTCATAAAAAGCTAGAGTGTCAGTCCTCTTGTACTTAAGTCGGCATTGTGCCTTTTGAATTTAATTCCGATGCTATTTCTGTGTTTCATTGTCAATAAGAAGGTCCAAGGGATACAGTAAACCTGAAGTGAAGCATCGGAACCTAAAACTGGACTCACAGGAGAGATTCAAATCATAGAGAGTGAGAGTGTCAGTAGTCTTGTACTTAAGTCGGCATTGTGCCATTTGTATTAAATTCGGATGCAATTTCTGTGTTTCTTCGTCAATAAGAAGGTCCAAGGGATACAGTAAACCTGAAGTGAAGCATCGGAATCTAAAACAGGACTCACAGGAGAGGTTCATATCATAGAAAGTGAGAGTGTCAGTCCTCTTTTGCTTAAGTCGGCATTGTGCGTTTTGAATTTAATTCCGATGCAATTTCTGTGTTTCATCGTCAATAAGAAGGTCCAAGGGATACAGTAAACATGAAGTGAAGCATCGGAATCTAAAACTGGACTCACGGAGATGTTCAAATCATAGAAAGTGAGAGAGTCAGTCCTCTTGAACTTAAGTCGCCATTGTGATTTTGGTATTAAATTCGGATGCAATTTCTGTGTTTCATCGTCAATAAGAAGGTGCAAGGTATACAGTAAACCTGAAGTGAAGCATCGGAATCTAAATCTGACCTCACAGGAGAGGTTCGAATCATAGAAAGTGAGAGTGTCAGTCTTCCTGTACTTAAGTCGCAATTGTGCCATTTGTATTAAATTCGGATGGAATTTCTGTGTTTCGTCGTCAATAAGAAGGTCCAAGGGATACAGTAAACCTGAAGTGAAGCATCGGAATCTAAAACTGGACTCACAGGGGAGGTTCAAATCATAGAAAGTGAGAGTGTCAGTCCTCTTGTACTTAAGTCGCCATTGTGCCTTTTGTATTAAATTCGGATTCAATTTCTGTTTTCATCGTCAATAAGAAGGTCCATGGGATACAGTAAACCTGAAGTAAAGCATCGGAATCTAAAACTGGACCCACAGGAGTGGTTCAAATCATAGAAAGTTAGAGTGTCAGTCCTCTTGTACTTATGTCAGCTTTGTGCCTTTTGTATTAAATTCGGATGCAAACTCTGTGTTTCATAGTCAATAAGAAGGTCCAAGGGATACAGTAAACCTGAAGTGAAGCATCGGAATCTAAAACTGGACTCACAGGAGAGGTTCAAATCATAAAAAGTTAGAATATCAGTCCTCTTGTACTTAAGTCGGCTTTTGTGCCTTTTGAATTTAATTCCGATGCTATTTCTGTGTTTCATTGTCAATAAGAAGGTCCAAGGGATACAGTAAACCTGAAGTGAAGCATCGGAACCTAAAACTGGACTCACAGGAGAGATTCAAATCATAGAAAGTGAGAGTGTCAGTCCTCTTGTACTTAAGTCGGCATTGTGCCATTTGTATTAAATTCGGATGCAAACTCTGTGTTTCATCGTCAATTAGAAGGTCCAAGGGATACAGTAAACCTGAAGTGAAGCATCGGAATCTAAAACTGGACTCACAGGAGAGGTTCAAATCATAGAAAGTTAGAGTGTCTGTTCTCTTGTACTTAAGTCGGCATTGTGCCTTTTGAATTTAATTCCAATGCTTTTTCTGTGTTTCATTGTCAATAAGAAGGTCCAAGGGTTACAGTAAACCTGATGTGTAGCATCGGAATCTAAAACTGGACTCACAGGAGAGGTTCAAATCATAAAAAGTTAGAATGTCAGTCCTCTTGTACTTAAGTCGGCTTTTGTGCCTTTTGAATTTAATTCCGATGCTATTTCTGTGTTTCATTGTCAATAAGAAGGTCCAAGGGATACAGTAAACCTGAAGTGAAGCATCGGAATCTAAAACTGGACTCACAGGGGAGGTTCAAATCATAGAAAGTGAGAGAGTGTGTCCTCTTGTACTTAAGTCGCCATTGTGATTTTGGTATTAAATTCGGATGCGATTTCTGTGTTTCATCGTCAATAAGAAGGTGCAAGGGATACAGTAAACCTGAAGTGAAGCATCGGAATCTAAAACTGGACTCACAGGAGAGGTTCAAATCATAGAAAGTGAGAGTGTCACGCCTCTTGTACTTAAGTCGGCATTGTGCCTTTTGTATTAAATTCGGATGAAATTTCTGTGTTTCATTGTCAATAAGAAGGTCCAAGGGATACAGTAAACCTGAAGTGAAGCATCGGAATCCAAAACTGGACTCACAGGACAGGTTCAAATCATAGAAAGTTAGAGTGTCAGTCCTCTTGTACTTAAGTCGGCATTGTGCCTTTTGTATTAAATTCGGATGCAAACTCTGTGTTTCGTCGTCAATAAGAAGATCCAAGGGATACAGTAAACCTGAAGTGAAGCATTGGAATCTAAACTGGACTCACAGGAGAGGTTCAAATCATAGAAAGTTAGAGTGTCAGTCCTCTTGTACTTAAGTCGGCATTGTGCATTTTGAATTTAATTCCGATGCAATTTCTGTGTTTCATCGTCAATAAGAAGGTCCAAGGGATACAGTAAACCTGATGTGAAGCATCGGAATCTAAAACTGGACTCACAGGAAAGGTTCAAATCATAGAAAGTGAGAGTGTCAGTCCTCTTGTACTTAAGTCGCAATTGTGCCATTTGTATTAATTTCGGATGCAATTTCTGTGTTTCGTCGTCAATAAGAATGTCCAAGGGATACAGTAAACCTGAAGTGAAGCATCGGAATCTAAAACTGGACTCACAGGGGAGGTTCAAATCATAGAAAGTGAGAGAGTGTGTCCTCTTGTACTTAAGTCGCCATTGTGATTTTGGTATTAAATTCGGATGCGATTTCTGTGTTTCATCGTCAATAAGAAGGTGCAAGGGATACAGTAAACCTGAAGTGAAGCATCGGAATCTAAAACTGGACTCACAGGAGAGGTTCAAATCATAGAAAGTAAGGGTGTCAGTCCTCTTGTACTTAAGTCGACACTGTTCCATTTGTATTAAATTCGGATGCAATCTCTGTGTTTCATCGTCAATAAGAAGGTCCAAGGGATACAGTAAACCTGAAGTGAAGCATCGGAATCTAAAACTGGACTCACAGGAAAGGTTCAAATCATAGAAAGTTAGAGTGTAAGTCCTCTTGTACTTAAGTCGGCATTGTGCCATTTGAATTTAATTCCGATGCAATTTCTGTGTTTCATCGTCAATAAGAAAGTCCAAGGGATACAGTAAACCTGAAGTGAAGCATCGGAATCTAAAACAGGACTCACAGGAGAGTTTCAAATCATAGAAAGTGAGAGTGTCAATTCTCTTTTGCTTAAGTCGGCATTGTGCGTTTTGAATTTAATTCCGATGCAATTTCTGTGTTTCATCGTCAATAAGAAGGTCCTAGGGATGCAGTAAACCTGAAGTGAAGCATCGGAATCTGAAACTGGACTCACAGGACATGTTCAAATCATAGAAAGTGAGAGAGTCAGTCCTCTTGTACTTAAGTCGCCATTGTGATTTTGGTATTAGATTCGGATGCAATTTCTGTGTTTCATCGTCAATAAGAAGGTCCAAGGGATACAGTAAGCCTGAAGTGAAGCATCGGAATCTAAAACTGGACTCATAGGAGAGGTTCAAATCATAGAAAGTTAGAGTGTCAGTCCCACTGTACTTACGTCGGCATTGTACCTTTTGTATTAAATTCGAATGCAAACTCTGTGTTTCGTCGTCAATTAGAAGGTCCAAGGGATACAGTAAACCTGAAGTGAAGCATCGGAATCTAAAACTGGACTCACAGGAGAGGTTCACATCATAGAAAGTGATGGTGTCAGTCCTCTTGTACTTAAGACGGCATTGTGCCTTTTGAATTTAATTCCGATGCAATTTCTGTGTTTCATCGTCAATAAGAATGTGCAAGGGATACAGTAAACCTGAAGTGAAGCATCGGAATCTAAAACTGGACTCACAGGAGAGGTTCAAATCATAGAAAGTAAGAGTGTCAGTCCTCTTGTACTTAAGTCGACATTGTTCCATTTGTATTAAATTCGGATGCAATCTCTGTGTTTCATCGTCAATAAGAAGGTCCAAGGGATACAGTAAACCTGAAGTGAAGCATCGGAATCTAAATCTGACCTCACAGGCGAGGTTCGAATCATAGAAAGTGAGAGTGTCAGTCCTCTTGTACTTAAGTCGCAATTGTGCCATTTGTATTAAATTCGGATGGAGTTTCTGTGTTTCGTCGTCAATAAGAAGGTCCAAGGGATACAGTAAACCTGAAGTGATGCATCGGAATCTAAAACTGGACGCACAGGGGAGGTTCAAATCATAGAAAGTGAGAGTGTCAGTCCTCTTGTACTTAAGTCGCCATTGTGCCTTTTGTATTAAATTCGGATGCAATTTCTGTTTTCATCGTCAATGAGAAGGTCCAAGGGATACAGTAAACCTGAAGTAAAGCATCGGAATCTAAAACTGGACTCACAGGAGTGGTTCAAATCATAGAAAGTTAGAGTGTCAGTCCTCTTGTACTTAAGTCGGCATTGTGCCTTTTGTATTAAATTCGGATGCAAACTCTGTGTTTCATCGTCAATAAGAAGGTCCAAGGGATACAGTAAACCTGAAGTGAAGCATCGGAATCTAAAACTGGACTCACAGGAGAGGTTCAAATCATAAAAAGTTAGAGTGTCAGTCCTCTTGTACTTAAGTTGGCATTGTGCCTTTTGAATTTAATTCCGATGCTTTTTCTGTGTTTCATTGTCAATAAGAAGGTCCAAGGGATACAGTAAACCTGAAGTGAAGAATCGGAATATAAAACTGGACTCACAGGAGAGATTCAAATCATAGAAAGTGAGAGTGTCAGTCCTCTTGTACTTAAGTCGGCATTGTGCCATTTGTATTAAATTCGGATGCAATTTCTGTGTTTCTTCGTCAATAAGAAGGTCCAAGGGATACAGTAAATCTGAAGTGAAGCATCGGAATCTAAAACTGGACTCACAGGGGAGGTTCAAATCATAGAAAGTGAGAGTGTCAGTCCTCTTTTGCTTAAGTCGGCATTGTGCGTTTTGAATTTATTTCCGATGCAATTTCTATGTTTCATCGTCAATAAGAAGGTCCAAGGGATACAGTAAATCTGAAGTGAAGCATCGGAATCTTAAACTGGACTCACAGGAGATGATCAAATCATAGAAAGTGAGAGTGTCAGTCCTCTTGTACTTAAGTCGCCATTGTGATTTTGGTATTAAATTCGGATGCAATTTCTGTGTTTCATCGTCAATAAGAAGGTCCAAGGGATACAGTAAACCTGAAGTGAAGCATCGGAATCTAAAACTGGACTCACAGGAGATGTTCAAATCATAGAAAGTTAGAGAGTCAGTCCTCTTATACTTAAGTTGCCATTGTGATTTTGGTATTAAATTCGGATGCAATTTCTGTGTTTCATCGTCAATAAGAAAGTCCAAGGGATACAGTAAACCTGAAGTGAAGCATCGGAATCTAAAACTGGACTCACAGGAGAGGTTCAAATCATGGAAAGTTAGAGTGTCAGTCCTCTTGTACTTACGTCGGCATTGTACCTTTTGTATTAATTTCGGATGCAAACTCTGTGTTTCATCGTCAATTAGAAGGTCCAAGGGATAAAGTAAACCTGAAGTGAAGCATCGGAATCTAAAACTGGACTCACAGGAGATGATCAAATCATAGAAAGTGAGAGTGTCAGTCCTCTTGTACTTAAGACGGCATTGTGCCTTTTGAATTTAATTCCGATGCAATTTCTGTGTTTCATCGTCAATAAGAAGGTGCAAGGTATACAGTAAACCTGAAGTGAAGCATCGGAATCTAAATCTGACCTCACAGGAGAGGTTCGAATCATAGAAAGTGAGAGTGTCAGTCCTCTTGTACTTAAGTCGCAATTGTGCCATTTGTATTAAATTCGGATGGAATTTCTGTGTGTCGTCGTCAATAAGAAGGTCCAAGGGATACAGTAAACCTGAAGTGAAACATCGGAATCTAAAACTGGACTCACCGGGGAGGTTCAAATCATAGAAAGTGAGAGTGTCAGTCCTCTTGTACTTAAGTCGCAATTGTGCCATTTGTATTAAATTCGGATGGAATTTCTGTTTTCATCGTCAATAAGAAGGTCCAAGGGATACAGTACACCTGAAGTGAAGCATCGGAATCTAAAACTGGACTCACAGGAGATGTTCAAATCATAGAAAGATAGAGAGTCAGTCCTCTTGTACTTAAGTCGCCATTGTGATTTTGGTATTAATTTCGGATGCAATTTCTGTGTTTCATCGTCAATAAGAAGGTCTAAGGGATACAGTATACCTGAAGTGAAGCATCGGAATCTAAAACTGGACTCACAGGAGAGGTTCAAATCATGGAAAGTTAGAGTGTCAGTCCTCATGTTCTTACGTCGGCATTGTACCTTTTGTATTAATTTCGGATGCAAACTCTGTGTTTCATCGTGAATTAGAAGGTCCAAGGGATACAGTAAACCTGAAGTGAAGCATCGGAATCTAAAACTGGACTCACAGGAGATGATCAAATCATAGAAAGTGAGAGTGTCAGTCCTCTTGTACTTAAGACGGCATTGTGCCTTTTGAATTTAATTCCGATGAAATTTCTGTGTTTCATCGTCAATAAGAAGGTGCAAGGTATACAGTAAACCTGAAGTGAAGCATCGGAATCTAAATCTGACCTCACAGGAGATGTTCGAATCATAGAAAGTGAGAGTGTCAGTCCTCTTGTACTTAAGTCGCAATTGTGCCATTTGTATTAAATTCGGATGGAATTTCTGTGTGTCGTCGTCAATAAGAAGGTCCAAGGGATACAGTAAACCTGAAGTGAAGCATCGGAATCTAAAACTGGACTCACAGGGGAGGTTCAAATCATAGAAAGTGAGAGTGTCAGTCCTCTTGTACTTAAGTCGCCATTGTGCATTTTGTATTAAATTCGGATGCAAATTCTGTTTTCATCTTCAATAAGAAGGTCCAAGGGATACAGTAAACCTGAAATGAAGCATCGGAATCTGAATCTGACCTCACAGGCGAGGTACGAATCATAGAAAGTGAGAGTGTCAGTCCTCTTGTACTTAAGTCGGCATTGTGCCATTTGTATTAAATTCGGATGCAAACTCTGTGTTTCATCGTCAATTAGAAGGTCCAAGGGATACAGTAAACCTGAAGTGAAGCATCGGAATCTAAAACTGGACTCACAGGAGAGGTTCAAATCATAGAAAGTTAGAGTGTCTGTTCTCTTGTACTTAAGTCGGCATTGTGCCTTTTGAATTTAATTCCAATGCTTTTTCTGTGTTTCATTGTCAATAAGAAGGTCCAAGGGTTACAGTAAACCTGATGTGTAGCATCGGAATCTAAAACTGGACTCACAGGAGAGGTTCAAATCATAAAAAGTTAGAATGTCAGTCCTCTTGTACTTAAGTCGGCTTTTGTGCCTTTTGAATTTAATTCCGATGCTATTTCTGTGTTTCATTGTCAATAAGAAGGTCCAAGGGATACAGTAAACCTGAAGTGAAGCATCGGAATCTAAAACTGGACTCACAGGAGAGGTTCAAATCAGAGAAAGTGAGAGTGTCAGTCCTCTTGTACTTAAGTCGGAATTGTGCCTTTTGAATTTAATTCCGATGCAATTTCTGTGTTTCATCGTCAATAAGAAGGTGCAAGGTATACAGTAAACCTGAAGTGAAGCATCGGAATCTAAATCTGGACTCACAGGAGAGGTTCAAATCATAGAAAGTAAGAGTGTCAGTCCTCTTGTACTTAAGTCGACATTGTGCCATTTGTATTAAATTCGGATGCAATTTCTGTGTTTCATCGTCAATAAGAAGGTCCAAGAGATACAGTAAACCTGAAGTGAAGCATTGGAATCTAAAAACTGGACTCACAGGAGAGGTTCAAATCATAGAAAGTGAGAGTGTCACGCCTCTTGTACTTAAGTCGGCATTGTGCCTTTTGTATTAAATTCGGATGAAATTTCTGTGTTTCATTGTCAATAAGAAGGTCCAAGGGATACAGTAAACCTGAAGTGAAGCATCGGAATCCAAAACTGGACTCACAGGACAGGTTCAAATCATAGAAAGTTAGAGTGTCAGTCCTCTTGTACTTAAGTCGGCATTGTGCCTTTTGTATTAAATTCGGATGCAAACTCTGTGTTTCGTCGTCAATAAGAAGATCCAAGGGATACAGTAAACCTGAAGTGAAGCATTGGAATCTAAACTGGACTCACAGGAGAGGTTCAAATCATAGAAAGTTAGAGTGTCAGTCCTCTTGTACTTAAGTCGGCATTGTGCATTTTGAATTTAATTCCGATGCAATTTCTGTGTTTCATCGTCAATAAGAAGGTCCAAGGGATACAGTAAACCTGATGTGAAGCATCGGAATCTAAAACTGGACTCACAGGAAAGGTTCAAATCATAGAAAGTGAGAGTGTCAGTCCTCTTGTACTTAAGTCGCAATTGTGCCATTTGTATTAATTTCGGATGCAATTTCTGTGTTTCGTCGTCAATAAGAATGTCCAAGGGATACAGTAAACCTGAAGTGAAGCATCGGAATCTAAAACTGGACTCACAGGGGAGGTTCAAATCATAGAAAGTGAGAGAGTGTGTCCTCTTGTACTTAAGTCGCCATTGTGATTTTGGTATTAAATTCGGATGCGATTTCTGTGTTTCATCGTCAATAAGAAGGTGCAAGGGATACAGTAAACCTGAAGTGAAGCATCGGAATCTAAAACTGGACTCACAGGAGAGGTTCAAATCATAGAAAGTAAGGGTGTCAGTCCTCTTGTACTTAAGTCGACACTGTTCCATTTGTATTAAATTCGGATGCAATCTCTGTGTTTCATCGTCAATAAGAAGGTCCAAGGGATACAGTAAACCTGAAGTGAAGCATCGGAATCTAAAACTGGACTCACAGGAAAGGTTCAAATCATAGAAAGTTAGAGTGTAAGTCCTCTTGTACTTAAGTCGGCATTGTGCCATTTGAATTTAATTCCGATGCAATTTCTGTGTTTCATCGTCAATAAGAAAGTCCAAGGGATACAGTAAACCTGAAGTGAAGCATCGGAATCTAAAACAGGACTCACAGGAGAGTTTCAAATCATAGAAAGTGAGAGTGTCAATTCTCTTTTGCTTAAGTCGGCATTGTGCGTTTTGAATTTAATTCCGATGCAATTTCTGTGTTTCATCGTCAATAAGAAGGTCCTAGGGATGCAGTAAACCTGAAGTGAAGCATCGGAATCTGAAACTGGACTCACAGGACATGTTCAAATCATAGAAAGTGAGAGAGTCAGTCCTCTTGTACTTAAGTCGCCATTGTGATTTTGGTATTAGATTCGGATGCAATTTCTGTGTTTCATCGTCAATAAGAAGGTCCAAGGGATACAGTAAGCCTGAAGTGAAGCATCGGAATCTAAAACTGGACTCATAGGAGAGGTTCAAATCATAGAAAGTTAGAGTGTCAGTCCCACTGTACTTACGTCGGCATTGTACCTTTTGTATTAAATTCGAATGCAAACTCTGTGTTTCGTCGTCAATTAGAAGGTCCAAGGGATACAGTAAACCTGAAGTGAAGCATCGGAATCTAAAACTGGACTCACAGGAGAGGTTCACATCATAGAAAGTGATGGTGTCAGTCCTCTTGTACTTAAGACGGCATTGTGCCTTTTGAATTTAATTCCGATGCAATTTCTGTGTTTCATCGTCAATAAGAATGTGCAAGGGATACAGTAAACCTGAAGTGAAGCATCGGAATCTAAAACTGGACTCACAGGAGAGGTTCAAATCATAGAAAGTAAGAGTGTCAGTCCTCTTGTACTTAAGTCGACATTGTTCCATTTGTATTAAATTCGGATGCAATCTCTGTGTTTCATCGTCAATAAGAAGGTCCAAGGGATACAGTAAACCTGAAGTGAAGCATCGGAATCTAAATCTGACCTCACAGGCGAGGTTCGAATCATAGAAAGTGAGAGTGTCAGTCCTCTTGTACTTAAGTCGCAATTGTGCCATTTGTATTAAATTCGGATGGAGTTTCTGTGTTTCGTCGTCAATAAGAAGGTCCAAGGGATACAGTAAACCTGAAGTGATGCATCGGAATCTAAAACTGGACTCACAGGGGAGGTTCAAATCATAGAAAGTGAGAGTGTCAGTCCTCTTGTACTTAAGTCGCCATTGTGCCTTTTGTATTAAATTCGGATGCAATTTCTGTTTTCATCGTCAATGAGAAGGTCCAAGGGATACAGTAAACCTGAAGTAAAGCATCGGAATCTAAAACTGGACTCACAGGAGTGGTTCAAATCATAGAAAGTTAGAGTGTCAGTCCTCTTGTACTTAAGTCGGCATTGTGCCTTTTGTATTAAATTCGGATGCAAACTCTGTGTTTCATCGTCAATAAGAAGGTCCAAGGGATACAGTAAACCTGAAGTGAAGCATCGGAATCTAAAACTGGACTCACAGGAGAGGTTCAAATCATAAAAAGTTAGAGTGTCAGTCCTCTTGTACTTAAGTTGGCATTGTGCCTTTTGAATTTAATTCCGATGCTTTTTCTGTGTTTCATTGTCAATAAGAAGGTCCAAGGGATACAGTAAACCTGAAGTGAAGAATCGGAATATAAAACTGGACTCACAGGAGAGATTCAAATCATAGAAAGTGAGAGTGTCAGTCCTCTTGTACTTAAGTCGGCATTGTGCCATTTGTATTAAATTCGGATGCAATTTCTGTGTTTCTTCGTCAATAAGAAGGTCCAAGGGATACAGTAAATCTGAAGTGAAGCATCGGAATCTAAAACTGGACTCACAGGGGAGGTTCAAATCATAGAAAGTGAGAGTGTCAGTCCTCTTTTGCTTAAGTCGGCATTGTGCGTTTTGAATTTATTTCCGATGCAATTTCTATGTTTCATCGTCAATAAGAAGGTCCAAGGGATACAGTAAATCTGAAGTGAAGCATCGGAATCTTAAACTGGACTCACAGGAGATGATCAAATCATAGAAAGTGAGAGTGTCAGTCCTCTTGTACTTAAGTCGCCATTGTGATTTTGGTATTAAATTCGGATGCAATTTCTGTGTTTCATCGTCAATAAGAAGGTCCAAGGGATACAGTAAACCTGAAGTGAAGCATCGGAATCTAAAACTGGACTCACAGGAGATGTTCAAATCATAGAAAGTTAGAGAGTCAGTCCTCTTATACTTAAGTTGCCATTGTGATTTTGGTATTAAATTCGGATGCAATTTCTGTGTTTCATCGTCAATAAGAAAGTCCAAGGGATACAGTAAACCTGAAGTGAAGCATCGGAATCTAAAACTGGACTCACAGGAGAGGTTCAAATCATGGAAAGTTAGAGTGTCAGTCCTCTTGTACTTACGTCGGCATTGTACCTTTTGTATTAATTTCGGATGCAAACTCTGTGTTTCATCGTCAATTAGAAGGTCCAAGGGATACAGTAAACCTGAAGTGAAGCATCGGAATCTAAAACTGGACTCACAGGAGATGATCAAATCATAGAAAGTGAGAGTGTCAGTCCTCTTGTACTTAAGACGGCATTGTGCCTTTTGAATTTAATTCCGATGCAATTTCTGTGTTTCATCGTCAATAAGAAGGTGCAAGGTATACAGTAAACCTGAAGTGAAGCATCGGAATCTAAATCTGACCTCACAGGAGAGGTTCGAATCATAGAAAGTGAGAGTGTCAGTCCTCTTGTACTTAAGTCGCAATTGTGCCATTTGTATTAAATTCGGATGGAATTTCTGTGTGTCGTCGTCAATAAGAAGGTCCAAGGGATACAGTAAACCTGAAGTGAAACATCGGAATCTAAAACTGGACTCACCGGGGAGGTTCAAATCATAGAAAGTGAGAGTGTCAGTCCTCTTGTACTTAAGTCGCAATTGTGCCATTTGTATTAAATTCGGATGGAATTTCTGTTTTCATCGTCAATAAGAAGGTCCAAGGGATACAGTACACCTGAAGTGAAGCATCGGAATCTAAAACTGGACTCACAGGAGATGTTCAAATCATAGAAAGATAGAGAGTCAGTCCTCTTGTACTTAAGTCGCCATTGTGATTTTGGTATTAATTTCGGATGCAATTTCTGTGTTTCATCGTCAATAAGAAGGTCTAAGGGATACAGTATACCTGAAGTGAAGCATCGGAATCTAAAACTGGACTCACAGGAGAGGTTCAAATCATGGAAAGTTAGAGTGTCAGTCCTCATGTTCTTACGTCGGCATTGTACCTTTTGTATTAATTTCGGATGCAAACTCTGTGTTTCATCGTGAATTAGAAGGTCCAAGGGATACAGTAAACCTGAAGTGAAGCATCGGAATCTAAAACTGGACTCACAGGAGATGATCAAATCATAGAAAGTGAGAGTGTCAGTCCTCTTGTACTTAAGACGGCATTGTGCCTTTTGAATTTAATTCCGATGAAATTTCTGTGTTTCATCGTCAATAAGAAGGTGCAAGGTATACAGTAATTCTGAAGTGAAGCATCGGAATCTAAATCTGACCTCACAGGAGATGTTCGAATCATAGAAAGTGAGAGTGTCAGTCCTCTTGTACTTAAGTCGCAATTGTGCCATTTGTATTAAATTCGGATGGAATTTCTGTGTGTCGTCGTCAATAAGAAGGTCCAAGGGATACAGTAAACCTGAAGTGAAGCATCGGAATCTAAAACTGGACTCACAGGGGAGGTTCAAATCATAGAAAGTGAGAGTGTCAGTCCTCTTGTACTTAAGTCGCCATTGTGCATTTTGTATTAAATTCGGATGCAAATTCTGTTTTCATCTTCAATAAGAAGGTCCAAGGGATACAGTAAACCTGAAATGAAGCATCGGAATCTGAATCTGACCTCACAGGCGAGGTACGAATCATAGAAAGTGAGAGTGTCAGTCCTCTTGTACTTAAGTCGCAATTGTGCCATTTGTATTAAATTCGGATGGAATTTCTGTGTTTCGTCGTCAATAAGAAGGTCCAAGAGATACAGTAAATCTGAAGTGAAGCATCGGAATCTAAAACTGGACTCACAGGGGAGGTTCAAATCATAGAAAGTGAGAGTGTCAGTCCTCTTGTACTTAAGTCGCCATTGTGCCTTTTGTATTAAATTCGGATGCAATTTCTGTTTTCATCGTTAATAAGAAGGTCCAAGGGATACAGTAAACCTGAAGTAAAGCATCGGAATCTAAAACTGGACTCACAGGAGTGGTTCAAATCATAGAAAGTTAGAGTGTCGGTCCTCTTGTACTTAAGTCGGCATTGTGCCTTTTGTATTAAATTCGGATGCAAACTCTGTGTTTCATCGTCAATAAGAAGGTCCAAGGGATACACTAAACCTGAAGTGAAGCATCGGAATCTAAAACTGGACTCACAGGAGAGGTTCAAATCATAAAAAGTTAGAGTGTCAGTCCTCTTGTACTTAAGTCGGCATTGTGCCTTTTGAATTTAATTCCGATGCTATTTCTGTGTTTCATTGTCAATAAGAAGGTCCAAGGGATACAGTAAACCTGAAGTGAAGCATCGGAATATAAAACTGGACTCACAGGAGAGATTCAAATCATAGAAAGTGAGAGTGTCAGTCCTCTTGTACTTAAGTCGGCATTGTGCCATTTGTATTAAATTCGGATGCACTTTCTGTATTTCTTCGTCAATAAGAAGATCCAAGGGATACAGTAAACCTGAAGTAAAGCATCGGAATCTAAAACTGGACTCACAGGAGAGGTTCAAATCATAGAAAGTTAGAGTGTGAGTCCTCTTGTACTTAAGTCGGCATTGTGCCTTTTGTATTAAATTCAGATGCAAACTCTGTGTTTCATCGTCAATAGGAAGGTCCAAGGGATACAGTAAACCTGAAGTGAAGCATCGGAATCTAAAACTTGACCCACAGGAGAGGTTCAAATCATAGAAAGTTAGAGTGTCAGTCCTCTTGTACTTAAGTCGGCATTGTACCTTTAGTATTAAATTCGGATGCAAACTCTGTGTTTCATCGTCAATTAGAAGGTCCAAGGGATACAGTAAAACTGAAGTGAAGCATCGGAATCTAAAACTGGACTCACAGGAGGGGTTCAAATCAGAGAAAGTGAGAGTGTCAGTCCCCTTGTACTTAAGTTGGAATTCTGCCTTTTGAATTTAATTCCGATGCACTTTCTGTGTTTCATCGTCAATAAGATGGTGCAAGGTATACAGTAAACCTGATGTGAAGCATCGGAATCTAAAACTGGACTCACAGGAAAGGTTCAAATCATAGAAAGTGAGAGTGTCAGTCCTCTTTTGCTTAAGTCGGCATTGTGCGTTTTGAATTTAATTCCAATGCAATTTCTGTGTTTCAACGTCAATAAGAAGGTCCAAGGGATACAGTAAACCTGAAGTGAAGCATCGGAATCTAAAACTGGAGTCACAGGAGATGATCAAATCATAGAAAGTGAGAGAGTCAGTCCTCTTATTCTTAAGTCACCATTGTGATTTTGGTATTAAATTCGGATGCAATTTCTGTGTTTCATCGTCAATAAGAAGGTCCAAGGGATACAGTAAACCTGAAGTGAAGCATCGGAATCTAAAACTGGACTCACAGGAGATGATTAAATCATAGAAAGTGAGAGTGTCAGTCCTCTTGTACTTAAGACGGCATTGTGCCTTTTGAATTTAATTCCGATGCAATTTCTGTGTTTCATCGTCAATAAGAAGGTGCAAGGTATACAGTAAACCTGAAGTGAAGCATCGGAATCTAAATCTGACCTCACAGGAGATGTTCGAATCATAGAAAGTGAGAGTGTCAGTCCTCTTGTACTTAAGTCGCAATTGTGCCATTTGTATTAAATTCGGATGGAATTTCTGTGTGTCGTCGTCAATTAGAAGGTCCAAGGGATACAGTAAACCTGAAGTGAAGCATCGGAATCTAAAACTGGACTCACAGGGGAGGTTCAAATCATAGAAAGTGAGAGTGTCGGTCCTCTTGTACTTAAGTCGCCATTGTGCATTTTGTATTAAATTCGGATGCAAATTCTGTTTTCATCTTCAATAAGAAGGTCCAAGGGATACAGTAAACCTGAAATGAAGCATCGGAATCTGAAACTGACCTCACAGGCGAGGTTCGAATCATAGAAAGTGAGAGTGTCAGTCCTCTTGTACTTAAGTCGCAATTGTGCCATTTGTATTAAATTCGGATGGAATTTCTGTGTTTCGTCGTCAATAAGAAGGTCCAAGAGATACAGTAAACCTGAAGTGAAGCATCGGAATCTAAAACTGGACTCACAGGGGAGGTTCAAATCATAGAAAGTGAGAGTGTCAGTCCTCTTGTACTTAAGTCGCCATTGTGCCTTTTGTATTAAATTCGGATGCAATTTCTGTTTTCATCGTTAATAAGAAGGTCCAAGGGATACAGTAAACCTGAAGTAAAGCATCGGAATCTAAAACTGGACTCACAGGAGTGGTTCAAATCATAGAAAGTTAGAGTGTCAGTCCTCTTGTACTTAAGTCGGCATTGTGCCTTTTGTATTAAATTCGGATGCAAACTCTGTGTTTCATCGTCAATAAGAAGGTCCAAGGGATACACTAAACCTGAAGTGAAGCATCGGAATCTAAAACTGGACTCACAGGAGAGGTTCAAATCATAAAAAGTTAGAGTGTCAGTCCTCTTGTACTTAAGTCGGCATTGTGCCTTTTGAATTTAATTCCGATGCTATTTCTGTGTTTCATTGTCAATAAGAAGGTCCAAGGGATACAGTAAACCTGAAGTGAAGCATCGGAATATAAAACTGGACTCACAGGAGAGATTCAAATCATAGAAAGTGAGAGTGTCAGTCCTCTTGTACTTAAGTCGGCATTGTGCCATTTGTATTAAATTCGGATGCACTTTCTGTATTTCTTCGTCAATAAGAAGACCCAAGGGATACAGTAAACCTGAAGTAAAGCATCGGAATCTAAAACTGGACTCACTGGAGAGGTTCAAATCATAGAAAGTTAGAGTGTGAGTCCTCTTGTACTTAAGTCGGCATTGTGCCTTTTGTATTAAATTCAGATGCAAACTCTGTGTTTCATCGTCAATAGGAAGGTCCAAGGGATACAGTAAACCTGAAGTGAAGCATCGGAATCTAAAACTTGACCCACAGGAGAGGTTCAAATCATAGAAAGTTAGAGTGTCAGTCCTCTTGTACTTAAGTCGGCATTGTACCTTTAGTATTAAATTCGGATGCTAACTCTGTGTTTCATCGTCAATTAGAAGGTCCAAGGGATACAGTAAAACTGAAGTGAAGCATCGGAATCTAAAACTGGACTCACAGGAGAGGTTCAAATCAGAGAAAGTGAGAGTGTCAGTCCCCTTGTACTTAAGTCGGAATTCTGCCTTTTGAATTTAATTCCGATGCACTTTCTGTGTTTCATCGTCAATAAGATGGTGCAAGGTATACAGTAAACCTGATGTGAAGCATCGGAATCTAAAACTGGACTCACAGGAAAGGTTCAAATCATAGAAAGTGAGAGTGTCAGTCCTCTTTTGCTTAAGTCGGCATTGTGCGTTTTGAATTTAATTCCAATGCAATTTCTGTGTTTCAACGTCAATAAGAAGGTCCAAGGGATACAGTAAACCTGAAGTGAAGCATCGGAATCTAAAACTGGACTCACAGGAGATGATCAAATCATAGAAAGTGAGAGAGTCAGTCCTCTTATTCTTAAGCCACCATTGTGATTTTGGTATTAAATTCGGATGCAATTTCTGTGTTTCATCGTCAATAAGAAGGTCCAAGGGATACAGTAAACCTGAAGTGAAGCATCGGAATCTAAAACTGCACTCACAGGAGAGGATCAAATCATAGAAAGTTAGAGTGTCAGTCCTCTTGTACTTACGTCGGCATTGTACTTTTGTATTAAATTCGGATGCAAACTCTCTGTTTCATCGTCAATTAGAAGGTCCAAGGGATACAGTAAACCTGAAGTGAAGCATCGGAATCTAAAACTGGACTCACAGGAGAGGTTCAAATCATAGAAAGTGGGAGTGCCAGTCCTCTTGTACTTAAAACGGCATTGTGCTTTTCAATTTAATTCCGATGCAATTTCTGTGTTTCATCGTCAATAAGAAGGTGCAAGGTATACAGTAAACCTGAAGTGAAGCATCGGAACCTAAATCTGACCTCACAGGAGAGGTTCGAATCATAGAAAGTGAGAGTGTCAGTCCTCTTGTACGTAAGTCGCAATTGTGCCATTTGTATTAAATTCGGATGCAATTTCTGTGTTTCGACGTCAATAAGATGGTCCAAGGGATACAGTAAACCTGAAGTGAAGCATCGGAATCTAAAACTGGACTCACAGGGGAGGTTCAAATCATAGAAAGTGAGAGTGTCAGTCCTCTTTTGCTTAAGTCGGCATTGTGCGTTTTGAATTTATTTCCGATGCAATTTCTGTGTTTCATCGTCAATAAGAAGGTCCAAGGGATACAGTATATCTGAAGTGAAGCATCGGAATCTAAAACTGGACTCACAGGAGATGATCAAATCATGGAAAGTGAGAGAGTCAGTCCTCTTGTACTTGAGTCGCCATTGTGATTTTGGTATTAAATTCGGATGCAATTTCTGTGTTTCATCGTCAATAAGAAGGTCCAAGGGATACAGTAAACCTGAAGTGAAGCATCGGAATCTAAAACTGGACTCACAGGAGATGTTCAAATCATAGAAAGTTAGAGAGTCAGTCCTCTTGTACTTAATTCGCCATTGTGATTTTGGTATTAAATTCGGATGCAATTTCTGTGTTTCATCGTCAATAAGAAGGTCCAAGGGATACAGTAAACCTGAAGTGAAGCATCGGAATCTAAAACTGGACTCACAGGAGAGGTTCAAATCATGGAAAGTTAGAGTGTCAGTCCTCTTGTACTTACGACGGCATTGTACCTTTTGTATTAATTTCGGATGCAAACTCTGTGTTTCATCGTCAATTAGAAGGTCCAAGGGATACAGTAAACCTGAAGTGAAGCATCGGAATCTAAAACTGGACTCACAGGAGATGATCAAATCATAGAAAGTGAGAGTGTCAGTCCTCTTGTACTTAAGACGGCATTGTGCCTTTTGAATTTAATTCCGATGCAATTTCTGTGTTTCATCGTCAATAAGAAGGTGCAAGGTATACAGTAAACCTGATGTGAAGCATCGGAATCTAAAACTGGACTCACAGGAGATGATCAAATCATAGAAAGTGAGAGAGTCAGTCCTCTTATACTTAAGTCGCCATTGTGATTTTGGTATTAAATTCGTATGCAATTTCTGTGTTTCATCGTCAATAAGAAGGTCCAAGGGATACAGTAAACCTGAAGTGAAGCATCGGAATCTAAAACTGGACTCACAGGAGAGGATCAAATCATAGAAAGTTAGAGTGTCAGTCCTCTTGTTCTTACGTCGGCATTGTACCTTTTGTATTAAATTCGGATGCAAACTCTGTGTTTCATCGTCAATTAGAAGGTCCAAGGGATACAGTAAACCTGAAGTGAAGCATCGGAATCTAAAACTGGACTCACAGGAGAGGTTCAAATCATAGAAAGTGAGAGTGTCAGTCCTCTTGTACTTAAAACGGCATTGTGCCTTTTGAATTTAATTCCGATGCAATTTCTGTGTTTCATCGTCAATAAGAAGGTGCAAGGTATACAGTAAACCTGAAGTGAAGCATCGGAACCTAAATCTGACCTCACAGGAGAGGTTCGAATCATAGAAAGTGAGAGTGTCAGTCCTCTTGTACGTAAGTCGCAATTGTGCCATTTGTATTAAATTCGGACGCAATTTCTGTGTTTCGACGTCAATAAGAAGGTCCAAGGGATACAGTAAACCTGAGGTGAAGCATCGGAATCTAAAACTGGACTCACAGGGGAGGTTCAAATCATAGAAAGTGAGAGTGTCAGTCCTCTTTTGCTTAAGTCGGCATTGTGCGTTTTGAATTTATTTCCGATGCAATTTCTGTGTTTCATCGTCAATAAGAAGGTCCAAGGGATACAGTAAATCTGAAGTGAAGCATCGGAATCTAAAACTGGACTCACAGGAGATGATCAAATCATAGATAGTGAGAGAGTCAGTCCTCTTCTATTTAAGTCGCCATTGTGATTTTGGTATTAAATTCGGATGCAATTTCTGTGTTTCATCGTCAATAATAAGGTCCAAGGTATACAGTAAACCTGAAGTGAAGCATCGGAATCTAAAACTGGACTCACAGGAGATGTTCAAATCATAGAAAGTTAGAGAGTCAGTCCTCTTGTACTTAAGTCGCCATTGTGATTTTGGTATTAAATTCGGATGCAATTTCTGTGTTTCATCGTCAATAAGAAGGTCCAAGGGATACAGTAAACCTGAAGTGAACCATCGGAATCTAAAACTGGACTCACAGGAGAGGTTCAAATCATGGAAAGTTAGAGTGTCAGTCCTCTTGTACTTACGTCGGCATTGTACCTTTTGTATTAATTTCGGATACAAACTCTGTTTTTCATCGTCAATTAGAAGGTCCAAGGGATACAGTAAACCTGAAGTGAAGCATCGGAATCTAAAACTGGACTCACAGGAGATGATCAAATCATAGAAAGTGAGAGTGTCAGTCCTCTTGTACTTAAGACGGCATTGTGCCTTTTGAATTTAATTCCGATGCAATTTCTGTGTTTCATCGTCAATAAGAAGGTGCAAGGTATACAGTAAACCTGAAGTGAAGCATCGGAATCTAAATCTGACCTCACAGGAGAGGTTCGAATCATAGAAAGTGAGAGTGTCAGTCCTCTTGTACTTAAGTCGCAATTGTGCCATTTGTATTAAATTCGGATGGAATTTCTGTGTTTCGTCGTCAATAAGAAGGTCCAAGGGATACAGTAAACCTGAAGTGAAGCATCGGAATCTAAAACTGGACTCACAGGGGAGGTTCAAATCATAGAAAGTGAGAGTGTCAGTCCTCTTGTACTGAAGTCGCCATTGTGCCTTTTGTATTAAATTCGTATGCTATTTCTGTTTTCATCGTCAATAAGAAGGTCCAAGGGATACAGTAAACCTGAAGTAAAGCATCGGAATCTAAAACTGGACTCACAGGAGTGGTTCAAATCATAGAAAGTTAGAGTGTCAGTCCTCTTGTACTTAAGTCGGCATTGTGCCTTTTGTATTAAATTCGGATGCAATTTCTGTGTTTCATCGTCAATAAGAAGGTCCAAGGGATACAGTAAACCTGAAGTGAAGCATCGGAATCTAAAACTTGACTCACAGGAGATGTTCAAATCATAGAAAGTTAGAGAGTCAGTCCTCTTGTACTTAAGTCGCCATTGTGATTTTGGTATTAAATTCGGATGCAATTTCTGTGTTCCATCGTCAATAAGAAGGTCCAAGGGATACAGTAAACCTGAAGTGAAGCATCGGAATCTAAAACTGGACTCACAGGAGAGGTTCAAATCATGGAAATTTAGAGTGTCAGTCCTCTTGTACTTACGTCGGCATTGTACCTTTTGTATTAATTTCGGATGCAAACTCTGTGTTTCATCGTCAATTAGAAGGTCCAAGGGATACAGTAAACCTGAAGTGAAGCATCGGAATCTAAAACTGGACTCACAGGAGAGGTTCAAATCATAGAAAGTGAGAGTGTCAGTCCTCTTGTACTTAAAACGGCATTGTGCCTTTTGAATTTAAGTCCGATGCAATTTCTGTGTTTCATCGTCAATAAGAAGGTGCAAGGTATACAGTAAACCTGAAGTGAAGCATCGGACCCTAAATCTGACCTCACAGGAGAGGTTCGAATCATAGAAAGTGAGAGTGTCAGTCCTCTTGTACGTAAGTCGCAATTGTGCCATTTGTATTAAATTCGGACGCAATTTCTGTGTTTCGACGTCAATAAGAAGGTCCAAGGGATACAGTAAACCTGAAGTGAAGCGTCGGAATCTAAAACTGGACTCACAGGGGAGGGTCAAATCATAGAAAGTGAGAGTGTCAGTCCTCTTTTGCTTAAGTCGGCATTGTGCGTTTTGAATTTATTTCCGATGCAAAATCTGTGTTTCATCGTCAATAAGAAGGTCCAAGGGATACAGTAAATCTGAAGTGAAGCATCGGAATCTAAAACTGGACTCACAGGAGATGACCAAATCATAGATAGTGAGAGAGTCAGTCCTCTTGTACTTAAGTCGCCATTGTGATTTTGGTATTAAATTCGGAAGCAATTTCTGTGTTTCATCGTCAATAAGAAGGTCCAAGGGATACAGTAAACCTGAAGTGAATCATCGGAATCTAAAACTGGACTCACAGGAGAGGTTCAAATCATGGAAAGTTAGAGTGTCAGTCCTCTTGTACTTACGTGGGCATTGTACCTTTTGTATTAATTTCGGATGCAAACTCTGTGTTTCATCGTCAATTAGAAGGTCCAAGGGATACAGTAAACCTGAAGTGAAAATCGGAATCTAAAACTGGAGTCACAGGAGATGATCAAATCATAGAAAGTGAGAGTGTCAGTCCTCTTGTACTTAAGACGGCATTGTGCCTTTTGAATTTAATTCCGATGCAATTTCTGTGTTTCATCGTCATTAAGAAGGTGCAAGGTATACAGTAAACCTGAGTTGAAGCATCGGAATCTAAATCTGACCTCAAAGGAGAGGTTCGAATTATAGAAAGTGAGAGTGTCTGTCCTCTTGTACTTAAGTCGCAATTGTGCCATTTGTATTGAATTCGGATGGAATTTCTGTGTGTCGTCGTCAATAAGAAGGTCCAAGGCATGCAGTAAACCTGAAGTGAAGCATCGGAATCTAAAAATGGACTCACAGGGGAGGTTCAAATTATAGAAAGTGAGAGTGTCTGTCCTCTTGTACTTAAGTCGCCATTGTGCCTTTTGTATTAAATTCGGATGCAAATTCTGTTTTCATCGTCAATAAGAAGGTCCAAGGGATACAGTAAACCTGAAGTAAAGCATCGGAATCTAAAACTGGACTCACAGGAGTGGTTCAAATCATAGAAAGTTAGAGTGTCAGTCCTCTTGTACTTAAGTCGGCATTGTGCCTTTTGTATTAAATTCGGATGCAATTTCTGTGTTTCATCGTCAATAAGAAGGTCCAAGGGATACAGTAAACCTGAAGTGAAGCATCGGAATCTAAAACTGGACTCACAGGAGATGTTCAAATCATAGAAAGTTAGAGAGTCAGTCTTCTTGTACTTAAGTCGCCATTGTGATTTTGGTATTAAATTCGGATGCAATTTCTGTGTTTCATCGTCAATATGAAGGTCCAAGGGATACAGTAAACCTGAAGTGAAGCATCGGAATCTAAAACTGGACTCACAGGAGAGGTTCAAATCATGGAAAGTTAGAGTGTCAGTCCTCTTGTACTTACGTCGGCATTGTACCTTTTGTATTAATTTCGGATGCAAACTCTGTGTTTCATCGTCAATTAGAAGGTCCAAGGGATACAGTAAACCTGAAGTGAAGCATCGGAATCTAAAACTGGACTCACAGGAGATGATCAAATCATAGAAAGTGAGAGTGTCAGTCCTCTTGTACTTAAGACGGCATTGTGCCTTTTGAATTTAATTCCGATGCAATTTCTGTGTTTCATCGTCAATAAGAAGGTGCAAGGTATACAGTAAACCTGAAGTGATGCATCGGAATCTAAATCTGACCTCACAGGAGAGGTTCGAATCATAGAAAGTGAGAGTGTCAGTCCTCTTGTACTTAAGTCGCAATTGTGCCATTTGTATTAAATTCGGATGGATTTTCTGTGTGTCGTCGTCAATAAGAAGGTCCAAGGGATACAGTAAACCTGAAGTGAAGCATCGGAATCTAAAACTGGACTCACAGGGGAGGTTCAAATCATAGAAAGTGAGAGTGTCAGTCCTCTTGTACTTAAATCGGCATTGTGCCTTTTGTATTAAATTCGGATGCAAACTCTGTGTTTCATCGTCAATAAGAAGGTCCAAGGGATACAGTAAACCTGAAGTGAAGCATCGGAATCTAAAACTGGACTCACAGGAGAGGTTCAAATCATAAAAAGTTAGAGTGTCGGTCCTCTTGTACTTAAGTCGGCATTGTGCCTTTCCAATTTAATTCCGATGCCATTTCTGTGTTTCATTGTCAATAAGAAGGTCGAAGGGATACAGTAAACCTGACGTGAAGCATCGGAACCTAAAACTGGACTCACAGGAGAGATTCAAATCATAGAAAGTGAGAGTGTCAGTCCTCTTGTACTTAAGTCGGCATTGTGCCATTTGTATTAAATTCGGATGCAATTTCTGTGTTTCTTCGTCAATAAGAAGGTCCAAGGGATACAGTAAACCTGAAGTGAAGCATCGGAATCTAAAACTGGACTCACAGGAGAGGTTCAAATCAGAGAAAGTGAGAGTGTCAGTCCTCTTGTACTTAAGTCGGAATTGTGCCTTTTGAATTTAATTCCGATGCACTTTCTGTGTTTCATCGTCAATAAGAAGGTGCAAGGTATACAGTAAACCTGAAATGAAGCATCGGAATCTAAATCTGACCTCACAGGAGAAGTTCGAATCATAGAAAGTCAGAGTGTCAGTGCTCTTGTACTTAAGTCGGCATTGAGCCATTTGTATTAAATTCGGATGCAATTTCTGTGTTTCATCGTCAATAAGAAGGTCCAAGGGATACAGTAAACCTGAAGTGAAGCATCGGAATCTAAAACTGGACTCACAGGAGAGGTTCGAATCATAGAAAGTTAGAGTGTCTGTTCTCTTGTACTTAAGTCGGCATTGTGCCTTTTGAATTTAATTCCAATGCTTTTTCTGTGTTTCATTGTCAATAAGAAGGTCCAAGGGATACAGTAAACCTGAAGTGTAGCATCGGAATCTCAAACTGGACTCACAGGAGAGGTTCAAATCATAGAAAGTTAGAATGTCAGTCCTCTTGTACTTCAGTCGGCATTGTGCCATTTGTATTAAATTCGGGTGCAATTTCTGTGTTTCTTCGTCAATAAGAAGGTCCAAGGGATACAGTAAACCTGATGTAAAGCATCAGAATCTAAAACTGGACTGACAGGAGAGGTTCAAATCATAGAAAGTTAGAGTGTCAGTCCTCTTGTACTTAAGTCGGCATTGTGCCTTTTGTATTAAATTCGGATGCAAACTCTGTGTTTCATCGTCAATAAGAAGGTCCAAGGGATACAGTAAACCTGAAGTGATGCATCGGAATCTAAAACTGGACCCACAGGAGACGATCGAATCATAGAAAGTTAGAGTGTCAGTCCTCTTGTACTTAAGTCGGCATTGTACCTTTTGTATTAAATTCGGATGCAAACTCTGTGTTTCATCGTCAATTAGAAGGTCCAAGGGATACAGTAAACCTGAAGTGAAGCATTGGAATCTAAAACTGGACTCACAGGAGATGATCAAATCATAGAAAGTGAGAGTGTCAGTCCTCTTGTACTTAAGACGGCATTGTGCCTTTTGAATTTAATTCCGATGCAATTTCTGTGTTTCATCGTCAATAAGAAGGTGCAAGGTATACAGTAAACCTGAAGTGATGCATCGGAATCTAAATCTGACCTCACAGGAGAGGTTCGAATCATAGAAAGTGAGAGTGTCAGTCCTCTTGTACTTAAGTCGCAATTGTGCCATTTGTATTAAATTCGGATGGATTTTCTGTGTGTCGTCGTCAATAAGAAGGTCCAAGGGATACAGTAAACCTGAAGTGAAGCATCGGAATCTAAAACTGGACTCACAGGGGAGGTTCAAATCATAGAAAGTGAGAGTGTCAGTCCTCTTGTACTTAAATCGGCATTGTGCCTTTTGTATTAAATTCGGATGCAAACTCTGTGTTTCATCGTCAATAAGAAGGTCCAAGGGATACAGTAAACCTGAAGTGAAGCATCAGAATCTAAAACTGGACTCACAGGAGAGGTTCAAATCATAAAAAGTTAGAGTGTCGGTCCTCTTGTACTTAAGTCGGCATTGTGCCTTTCCAATTTAATTCCGATGCCATTTCTGTGTTTCATTGTCAATAAGAAGGTCGAAGGGATACAGTAAACCTGACGTGAAGCATCGGAACCTAAAACTGGACTCACAGGAGAGATTCAAATCATAGAAAGTGAGAGTGTCAGTCCTCTTGTACTTAAGTCGGCATTGTGCCATTTGTATTAAATTCGGATGCAATTTCTGTGTTTCTTCGTCAATAAGAAGGTCCAAGGGATACAGTAAACCTGAAGTGAAGCATCGGAATCTAAAACTGGACTCACAGGAGAGGTTCAAATCAGAGAAAGTGAGAGTGTCAGTCCTCTTGTACTTAAGTCGGAATTGTGCCTTTTGAATTTAATTCCGATGCACTTTCTGTGTTTCATCGTCAATAAGAAGGTGCAAGGTATACAGTACACCTGAAATGAAGCATCGGAATCTAAATCTGACCTCACAGGAGAAGGTCGAATCATAGAAAGTCAGAGTGTCAGTGCTCTTGTACTTAAGTCGGCATTGAGCCATTTGTATTAAATTCGGATGCAATTTCTGTGTTTCATCGTCAATAAGAAGGTCCAAGGGATACAGTAAACCTGAAGTGAAGCATCGGAATCTAAAACTGGACTCACAGGAGAGGTTCGAATCATAGAAAGTTAGAGTGTCTGTTCTCTTGTACTTAAGTCGGCATTGTGCCTTTTGAATTTAATTCCAATGCTTTTTCTGTGTTTCATTGTCAATAAGAAGGTCCAAGGGATACAGTAAACCTGAAGTGTAGTATCGGAATCTCAAACTGGACTCACAGGAGAGGTTCAAATCATAGAAAGTTAGAATGTCAGTCCTCTTGTACTTCAGTCGGCATTGTGCCATTTGTATTAAATTCGGGTGCAATTTCTGTGTTTCTTCGTCAATAAGAAGGTCCAAGGGATACAGTAAACCTGATGTAAAGCATCAGAATCTAAAACTGGACTGACAGGAGAGGTTCAAATCATAGAAAGTTAGAGTGTCAGTCCTCTTGTACTTAAGTCGGCATTGTGCCTTTTGTATTAAATTCGGATGCAAACTCTGTGTTTCATCGTCAATAAGAAGGTCCAAGGGATACAGTAAACCTGAAGTGATGCATCGGAATCTAAAACTGGACCCACAGGAGACGATCGAATCATAGAAAGTTAGAGTGTCAGTCCTCTTGTACTTAAGTCGGCATTGTACCTTTTGTATTAAATTCGGATGCAAACTCTGTGTTTCATCGTCAATTAGAAGGTCCAAGGGATACAGTAAACCTGAAGTGAAGCATTGGAATCTAAAACTGGACTAACAGGAGAGGTTCAAATCAGAGAAAGTGAGAGTGTCAGTCCTCTTGTACTTATGTCGGAATTGTGCCTTTTGAATTTAATTCCGATGCACTTTCGGTGTTTCATCGTCAATAAGAAGGTGCAAGGTATACAGTAAACCTGAAATGAAGCATCGGAATCTAAATCTGACCTCACAGGAGAAGTTCGAATCATGGAAAGTGAGAGTGTCAGTGCTCTTGTACTTAAGTCGGCATTGAGCCATTTGTATTAAATTCGGATGCAATTTCTGTGTTTCATCGTCAATAAGAAGGTCCAAGGAATACAGTAAACCTGAAGTGAAGCATCGGAATCTAAAACTGGACTCACAGGCGAGGTTCAAATAATAGAAAGTTAGAGTGTCTGTTCTCTTGTACTTAAGTCGGCATTGTGCCTTTTGAATTTAATTCCAATGCTTTTTCTGTGTTTCATTGTCAATAAGACGGTCCAAGGGATACAGTAAACCTGAAGTGAAGCATCGGAATCTAAATCTGACCTCACAGGAGAGGTTCGAATCATAGAAAGTGAGAGTGTCAGTCCTCTTGTACTTAAGTCGCAATTGTGCCATTTCTATTAAATTCGGATGGAATTTCTGTGTGTCGTCGTCAACAAGAAGGTCCAAGGGATACAGTAAACCTGAAGTGAAGCATCGGAATCTAAAACTGGACTCACAGGGGAGGTTCAAATCATAGAAAGTGAGAGAGTCAGTCCTCTTGTACTTAAGTCGGCATTGTGCCTTTTGTATTAAATTCGGATGCAAACTCTGTGTTTCATCGTCAATAAGAAGGTCCAAGGGATACAGTAAACCTGAAGTGAAGCATCGGAATCTAAAACTGGACCCACAGGAGAGGTTCAAATCATAGAAAGTTAGAGTGTCAGTCCTCTTGTACTTAAGTCGGCATTGTACCTTTTGTATTAAATTCGGATGCAAACTCTGTCTTTCATCGTCAATTAGAAGGTCCAAGGGATACAGTAAACCTGAAGTGAAGCATCGGAATCTAAAACTGGACTCACAGGAGAGGTTCAAATCAGAGAAAGTGAGAGTGTCAGTCCTCTTGTACTTAAGTCGGAATTGTGCCTTTTGAATTTAATTCCGATGCACTTTCTGTGTTTCATCGTCAATACGAAGGTGCAAGGTATACAGTAAACCTGAAATGAAGCATCGGAATCTAAATCTGACCTCACAGGAGAAGTTCGAATCATGGAAAGTGAGAGTGTCAGTGCTCTTGTACTTAAGTCGGCATTGAGCCATTTGTATTAAATTCGGATGCAATTTCTGTGTTTCATCGTCAATAAGAAGGTCCAAGGGATACAGTAAACCTGAAGTGAAGCATCGGAATAAAAAAGTGGACTCACAGGAGAGGTTCGAATCATAGAAAGTTAGAGTGTCTGTTCTCTTGTACTTAAGTCGGCATTGTGCCTTTTGAATTTAATTCCAATGCTTCTTCTGTGTTTCATTGTCAATAAGAAGGTACAAGGGATACAGTAAACCTGAAGTGTAGCATCGGAATCTAAAACTGGACTCACAGGAGAGGTTCAAATCATAGAAAGTTAGAATGTCAGTCCTCCTGTACTTCAGTCGGCATTGTGCCATTTGTATTATATTCGGATGCAATTTCTATGTTTCCTCGTCAATAAGAAGGGCCAAGGGATACAGTAAACCTGAAGTAAAGCATCAGAATCTAAAACTGGACTGACAGGAGAGGTTCAAATCATAGAAAGTTAGAGTGTCAGTCTTCTTGTACTTAAGTCGGCATTGTGCCTTTTGTATTAAATTCGGATGCAATTTCTGTGTTTCATCGTCAATAAGAAGGTCCAAGGGATACAGTAAACCTGAAGTGAAGCATCGGAATCTAAAACTGGACTCACAGGAGAGGTTCGAATCATAGAAAGTTAGAGTGTCTGTTCTCTTGTACTTAAGTCGGCATTGTGCCTTTTGAATTTAATTCCAATGCTTTTTCTGTGTTTCATTGTCAATAAGAAGGTCCAAGGGATACAGTTAACCTGATGTGAAGCATCGGAATCTAAAACTGGAGTCACAGGAGAGGTTCAAATCATAGAAAGTGAGAGTGTCAGTCCTCTTTTGCTTAAGTTGGCATTGTGCTTTTTGAATTTAATTCCGATGCAATTTCTGTGTTTCATCGTCAATAAGAAGTTCCAAGGGATACAGTAAACCTGAAGTGATGCATCGGAATCTAAAACTGGACTCACAGGAGATGATCAAATCATAGAAAATGAGAGAGTCAGTCCTCTTGTACTTAAGTCGCCATTGTGATTTTGGTATTAAATTCGGATGCAATTTCTGTGTTTCATCGTCAATAAGAGGGTCCAAGGGATACAGTAAACCTGAGGTGAAGCATCGGAATCTAAAACTCGACTCACAGGAGAGGATCAAATCATAGAAAGTTAGAGTGTCAGTCCTCTTGTACTTACGTCGGTATTGTACCTTTTGTATTAAATTCGGATGCAAACTCTGTGTTTCATCGTCAATTAGAAGGTCCAAGGGATACAGTAAACCTGAAGTGAAGCATCGGAATCTAAAACTGGACTCACAGGAGAGGTTCAAATCATATAAAGTGAGAGTGTCAGTCCTCTTGTACTTAAAACGGCATTGTGCCTTTGGAATTTAATTCCGATGTAAGTTCTGTGTTTCATCGTCAATAAGAAGGTGCAAGGTATACAGTAAACCTGAAGTGAAGCATCGGAATCTAAATCTGACCTCACAGGAGAGGTTCGAATCATAGAAAGTGAGAGTGTCAGTCCTCTTGTACGGAAGTCGCAATTGTGCCATTTGTATTAAATTCGGATGCAATTTCTGTGTTTCATCGTCAATAAGTAGGTTTAAGGTATACAGTAAACCTGAAGTGAAGCATCGGAATCTAAAACTGGACTCACAGGAGAGGTTCAAATCATAGAAAGTGAGAGTGTCAGTCCTCTTGTACTTAAGTCGCAAATGTGCCATTTGTATTAAATTCGGATGCAATTTCTGTGTTCCGTCGTCAATAGGAAGGTCCAAGGGATACAGTAAACCTGAAGTGAAGCATCGGAATCTAAAACTGGACTCACAGGGGAGGTTCAAATCATAGAAAGTGAGAGTGTCAGTCCTCTTGTACTTAAGTCGCCATTGTGCTTTTTGTATTAAATTCGGATGCTATTTCTGTTTTCATCGTCATTACGAAGGTCCAAGGGATACAGTAAACCTGAAGTAAAGCATCGGAATCTAAAACTGGACTCACAGGAGAGGTTCAAATCATAGAAAATTAGTGTGTCAGTCCTCTTGTACTTAAGTTCGCATTGTGCCTTTTGTATTAAATTCGGATGCAAACTCTGTGTTTCATCGTCAATAAGAGGGTCCAAGGGATACAGTAAACCTGAGGTGAAGCATCGGAATCTAAAACTCGACTCACAGGAGAGGATCAAATCATAGAAAGTTAGAGTGTCAGTCCTCTTGTACTTACGTCGGTATTGTACCTTTTGTATTAAATTCGGATGCAAACTCTGTGTTTCATCGTCAATTGGAAGGTCCAAGGGATACAGTAAACCTGAAGTGAAGCATCGGAATCTAAAACTGGACTCACAGGAGAGGTTCAAATCATATAAAGTGAGAGTGTCAGTCCTCTTGTACTGAAAACGGCATTGTGCCTTTGGAATTTAATTCCGATGTAAGTTCTGTGTTTCATCGTCAATAAGAAGGTGCAAGGTATACAGTAAACCTGAAGTGAAGCATCGGAATCTAAATCTGACCTCACAGGAGAGGTTCGAATCATAGAAAGTGAGAGTGTCAGTCCTCTTGTACGGAAGTCGCAATTGTGCCATTTGTATTAAATTCGGATGCAATTTCTGTGTTTCATCGTCAATAAGAAGGTGCAAGGTATACAGTAAACCTGAAGTGAAGCATCGGAATCTAAAACTGGACTCACAGGAGAGGTTCAAATCATAGAAAGTGAGAGTGTCAGTCCTCTTGTACTTAAGTCGCAAATGTGCCATTTGTATTAAATTCGGATGCAATTTCTGTGTTTCATCGTCAATAAGAAAGTCCGAGGGATACAGTAAACCTGAAGTGAAGCATCGGAATCCAAAACTGGACTCACAGGAGAGGTTCAAATCATAGAAAGTTAGAGTGTCAGTCCTCTTGTACTTAAGTGGGCATTGTGCCATTTGTATTAAATTCGCATGCAATTTCTGTGTAACATCGTCAATAAGAAGGTCCAAGGGATACAGTAAACCTGAAGTGAAGCATCGGAATCTAAAACTGGACTCACAGGTGAGGTTCAAATCATAGAAAGTGAGAGTGTCAGTCCTCTTGTACTTAAGTCGCCATTGTGCCTTTTGTATTAAATTCGGATGAAATTTCTCTGTTTCATCGTCAATAAGAAAGTCCGAGGGATACAGTAAACCTGAAGTGAAGCATCGGAATCCAAAACTGGACTCACAGGAGAGGTTCAAATCATAGAAAGTTAGAGTGTCAGTCCTCTTGTACTTAAGTCGGCATTGTGCCTTTTGTATCAAATTCGGATGCAAACTCTGTGTTTCGTCGTCAATAAGAAGGTCCAAGGGATACAGTAAACCTGAAGTGAAGCATTGGAATCTAAAACTGGACTCACAGGAGAGGTTCAAATCATAGAAAGTTAGAGTGTCAGTCCTCTTGTACTTAAGTCGGCGTTGTGCATTTTGAATTTAATTCCGATGCAATTTCTGTGTTTCATCGTCAATAAGGAGGTCCAAGGGATACAGTTAACCTGATGTGAAGCATCGGAATCTAAAACTGGAGTCACAGGAGAGGTTCAAATCATAGAAAGTGAGAGTGTCAGTCCTCTTTTGCTTAAGTTGGCATTGTGCTTTTTGAATTTAATTCCGATGCAATTTCTGTGTTTCATCGTCAATAAGAAGGTCCAAGGGATACAGTAAACCTGAAGTGAAGCATCGGAATCTAAAACTGGACTCACAGGAGATGATCAAATCATAGAAAATGAGAGAGTCAGTCCTCTTGTACTTAAGTCGCCATTGTGATTTTGGTATTAAATTCGGATGCAATTTCTGTGTTTCATCGTCAATAAGAGGGTCCAAGGGATACAGTAAACCTGAGGTGAAGCATCGGAATCTAAAACTCGACTCACAGGAGAGGATCAAATCATAGAAAGTTAGAGTGTCAGTCCTCTTGTACTTACGTCGGTATTGTACCTTTTGTATTAAATTCGGATGCAAACTCTGTGTTTCATCGTCAATTGGAAGGTCCAAGGGATACAGTAAACCTGAAGTGAAGCATCGGAATCTAAAACTGGACTCACAGGAGAGGTTCAAATCATATAAAGTGAGAGTGTCAGTCCTCTTGTACTGAAAACGGCATTGTGCCTTTGGAATTTAATTCCGATGTAAGTTCTGTGTTTCATCGTCAATAAGAAGGTGCAAGGTATACAGTAAACCTGAAGTGAAGCATCGGAATCTAAATCTGACCTCACAGGAGAGGTTCGAATCATAGAAAGTGAGAGTGTCAGTCCTCTTGTACGGAAGTCGCAATTGTGCCATTTGTATTAAATTCGGATGCAATTTCTGTGTTTCATCGTCAATAAGAAGGTGCAAGGTATACAGTAAACCTGAAGTGAAGCATCGGAATCTAAAACTGGACTCACAGGAGAGGTTCAAATCATAGAAAGTGAGAGTGTCAGTCCTCTTGTACTTAAGTCGCAAATGTGCCATTTGTATTAAATTCGGATGCAATTTCTGTGTTCCGTCGTCAATAAGAAGGTCCAAGGGATACAGTAAACCTGAAGTGAAGCATCGGAATCTAAAACTGGACTCACAGGGGAGGTTCAAATCATAGAAAGTGAGAGTGTCTGTCCTCTTGTACTTAAGTCGCCATTGTGCTTTTTGTATTAAATTCGGATGCTATTTCTGTTTTCATCGTCATTACGAAGGTCCAAGGGATACAGTAAACCTGAAGTAAAGCATCGGAATCTAAAACTGGACTCACAGGAGAGGTTCAAATCATAGAAAATTTGTGTGTCAGTCCTCTTGTACTTAAGTCGGCATTGTGCCTTTTGTATTAAATTCGGATGCAAACTCTGTGTTTCATCGTCAATATGAAGGTCCAAGGGATAGAGTAAACCTGAAGTGAAGCATCGGAATCTAAAACTGGACCCACAGGAGACGTTCAAAACATAAAAAGTTAGAGTGTCAGTCCTCTTGTACTTAAGTCGCCAATGTGCCTTTTGAATTTAATTCCGATGCTATTTCTGTGTTTCGTTGTCAATAAGAAGGTCCAAGGGATACAGTAAACCTGAAGTGAAGCATCGGAACCTAAAACTGGACTCACAGGAGAGATTCAAATCATAGAAAGTGAGAGTGTCAGTCCTCTTGTACTTAAGTCGGCATTGTGCCATTTGTATTAAATTGGGATGCAATTTCTGTGTTTCATCGTCAATAAGAAGGTGCAAGGTATACAGTAAACCTGAAGTGAAGCATCGGAATCTAAAACTGGCCTCACAGGAGAGGTTCTAATCATAGAAAGTAAGAGTGTCAGTCCTCTTGTACTTAAGTCGACATTGTGCCATTTGTATTAAATTCGGATGCAATTTCTGTGTTTCATCGTCAATAAGAAAGTCCAAGGGATACAGTAAACCTGAAGTGAAGCATCGGAATCTAAAACTGGACTCACAGGAGAGGTTCAAATCATAGAAAGTGAGAGTGTCAGTCCTCTTGTACTTAAGTGGGCATTGTGCCATTTGTATTAAATTCGCATGCAATTTCTGTGTATCATCGTCAATAAGAAGGTCCAAGGGATACAGTAAACCTGAAGTAAACCATCGGAATTTAAAACTGGACTCACAGGAGAGGTTCGAATCATAGAAAGTGAGAGTGTCAGTCCTCTTGTACCTAAGTCGCAAATGTGCCATTTGTATTAAATTCGCATGATTTTTCTGTTTTCATCGTCAATAAGAAGGTCCAAGGGATACAGTAAACCTGAAGTAAAGCATCGGAATCTAAAACTGGACTCACAGGAGAGGTTCAAATCATAGAAAGTTAGAGTGTCAGTCCTCTTGTACTTAAGTCGGCATTGTGCCTTTTGTATTAAATTCGGATGCAAACTCTGTGTTTCATCGTCAATAGGAAGGTCCAAGGGATAGAGTAAACCTGAAGTAAAGCATCGGAATCTAAAACTGGACTTACAGGAGAGGTTCAAATCATAAAAAGTTAGAGTGTCAGTCCTCTTGTACTTAAGTCGGCATTGTGCCTTCTGAATTTAATTCCGATGCTATTTCTGTGTATCATTGTCAATAAGCAGGTCCAAGGGATACAGTAAACCGGAAGTGAAGCATCGGAACCTAAAACTGGACTCACAGGAGAGATTCAAATCATAGAAAGTGAGAGTGTCAGTCCTCTTGTACTTAAGTCGGTATTGTGCCATTTGTATTACATTCGCATGCAATTTCTGTGTTTCATCGTCAATAAGAAGGTCCAAGGGATACAGTAAACCTGAAGTGAAGCATCGGAATCAAAACTGGACTCACAGGAGAGGTTCAAATCATAGAAAGTTAGAGTGTCAGTCCTCTTGTACTTACGTCGGCATTGTACCTTTTGTATTAAATTCGGATGCAAACTCTGTGTTTCATCGTCAATTAGAAGGTCCGAGGGATACAGTAAACCTGAAGTGAAGCATCGGAATCTAAAACTGGACTCACAAGAGAGGTTCAAATCATAGAAAGTTAGAATGTCAGTCCTCTTGTACTTACGTCGGCATTGTGCCTTGTGTATTAAATTCGGATGCAATTTCTGTGTTTCATCGTCAATAAGAATGTCCAAGGTATACAGTAAACCTGAAGTGAAGCATCGGAAACTAAAACTGGACTCACAGGAGACGTTCAAATCATAGAAGGCAAGAGTGTCAGTCCTCTTGTACTTAAGTTGACATTGTGCCATTTGTATTAAATTCGGATGCAATTTCTGTGTTTCATCGTCAATAAGAAGGTCCAAGGGATACAGTAAACCTGAAGTGAAGCATCGGAATGTAAAACTGGACTCACAGGAGAGGTTCAAATCATAGAAAGTGAGAGTGTCATCCGTCTTGTACTTTAGTCGCCATTGTGACTTTTGTATTAAATTCGGATGCAATTTCTATGTTTCATCGTCAATAAGAAGGTCCAAGGGATACAGTAAACCTGAAGTGAAGCATCGGAATCCAAAACTGGACTCACAGGAGAGGTTCAAATCATAGAAAGTTAGAGTGTCAGTCCTCTTGTACTTAAGTCGGCATTGTGCCTTTTGTATTAAATTCGGATGCAAACTCTGTGTTTCGTCGACAATAAGAAGGTCCAAGGGATACAGTAAACCTGAAGTGAAGCATCGGAATATAAAACTGGACTCACAGGAGACGTTCAAATCATAGAAAGTTAGAGTGTCAGTCCTCTTGTACTTAAGTCGGCATTGTGCCATTTGAATTTAATTCCGATGCAATTTCTGTGTTTCATCGTTAATAAGAAGGTCCAAGGGATACAGTAAACCTGAAGTGAAGCATCGGAATCTAAAACAGGACTCACAGGAGAGGTTCAAATCATAGAAAGTGAGAGTGTCAGTCCTCTTTTGCTTAAGTCGGCATTGTGCGTTTTGAATTTAATTCCGATGTAATTTCTGTGTTTCATCGTCAATAAGAAGGTCCAAGGGATACAGTAAACCTGAAGTGAAGCATCGGAATCTAAAACTGGACTCACAGGAGAGGTTCAAATCATAGAAAGTGAGAGTGTCAGTCCTCTTTTGCTTAAGTCGGCATTGTGCGTTTTGAATTTAATTCCGATGCAATTTCTGTGTTTCATCGTCAATAAGAAGGTCCAAGGGATACAGTAAACCTGAAGTGAAGAATCGGAATCTGAAACTGGACTCACAGGAGATGTTCAAATCATAGAAGGTTAGAGTGTCAGTCCTCTTGTACTTACGTCGGCATTGTACCTTTTGTATTAAACTCGGATGCAAACTCTGTGTTTCATCGTCAATTAGAAGGTCCAAGGGATTCAGTAAACCTGAAGTGAAGCATCGGAATCTAAAACTGGACTCACAGGAGAGGTTCAAATCATAGCAAGTGAGAGTGTTAGTCCTCTTTTACTTAAAACGGCATTGTGCCTTTTGAATTTAATTCCGATGCAATTTCTGTGTTTCATCGTCAATAAGGAGGTCCAATAGATACAGTTAACCTGATGTGAAGCATCGGAATCTAAAACTGGAGTCACAGGAGAGGTTCAAATCATAGAAATTGAGAGTGTCAGTCCTCTTTTGCTTAAGTTGGCATTGTGCTTTTTGAATTTAATTCCGATGCAATTTCTGTGTTTCATCGTCAATAAGGAGGTCCAATAGATACAGTTAACCTGATGTGAAGCATCGGAATCTAAAACTGGAGTCACAGGAGAGGTTCAAATCATAGAAAGTGAGAGAGTCAGTCCTCTTGCACTTAAGTCGGAATTGTGCCTTTTGTATTAAATTCGGATGAAATTTCTCTGTTTCATCGTCAATAAGAAAGTCCAAGGGATACAGTAAACCTGAAGTGAAGCATCGGAATCCAAAACTGGACTCACAGGAGAGGTTCAAATCATAGAAAGTTAGAGTGTCAGTCCTCTTGTACTTAAGTCGGCATTGTGCCTTTTGTATCAAATTCGGATGCAAACTCTGTGTTTCGTCGTCAATAAAAAGGTCCAAGGGATACAGTAAACCTGAAGTGAAGCATTGGAATCTAAAACTGGACTCACAGGAGAGGTTCAAATCATAGAAAGTTAGAGTGTCAGTCCTCTTGTACTTAAGTCGGCATTGTGCATTTTGAATTTAATTCCGATGCAATTTCTGTGTTTCATCGTCAATAAGGAGGTCCAATAGATACAGTTAACCTGATGTGAAGCATCGGAATCCAAAACTGGAGTCACAGGAGAGGTTCAAATCATAGAAAGTGAGAGTGTCAGTCCTCTTTTGCTTAAGTTGGCATTGTGCTTTTTGAATTTAATTCCGATGCAATTTCTGTGTTTCATCGTCAATAAGAAGGTCCAAGGTATACAGTAAACCTGAAGTGAAGCATCGGAATCTAAAACTGGACTCACAGGAGATGATCAAATCATAGAAAATGAGAGAGTCAGTCCTCTTGTACTTAAGTCGCCATTGTGATTTTGGTATTAAATTCGGATGCAATTTCTGTGTTTCATCGTCAATAAGAGGGTCCAAGGGATACAGTAAACCTGAAGTGAAGCATCGGAATCTAAAACTCGACTCACAGGAGAGGATCAAATCATAGAAAGTTAGAGAGTCAGTCCTCTTGTACTTACGTCGGCATTGTACCTTTTGTATTAAATTCGGATGCAAACTCTGTGTTTCATCGTCGATTAGAAGGTCCAAGGGATACAGTAAACCTGAAGTGAAGCATCGGAATCTAAAACTGGACTCACAGGAGAGGTTCAAATCATATAAAGTGAGAGTGTCAGTCCTCTTGTACTTAAAACGGCATTGTGCTTTTGGAATTTAATTCCGATGCAATTTCTGTGTTTCATCGCCAATAAGAAGGTGCAAGATATACAGTAAACCTGAAGTGAAGCATCGGAATCTAAATCTGACCTCACAGGAGAGGTTCGAATCATAGAAAGTGAGAGTGTCAGTCCTCTTGTACGGAAGTCGCAATTGTGCCATTTGTATTAAATTCGGATGCAATTTCTGTGTATCGTCGTCAATAAGAAGGTCCAAGGGATACAGTAAACCTGAAGTGAAGCATCGGAATCTAAAACTGGACTCACAGGGGAGGTTCAAATCATAGAAAGTGAGAGTGTCAGTCCTCTTTTGCTTAAGTCGGCATTGTGCGTTTTGAATTTATTTCCGATGCAATTTCTGTGTTTCATCGTCAATAAGAAGGTCCAAGGGATACAGTAAACCTGAAGTGAAGCATCGGAATCTAAAACTGGACTCACAGGAGATGATCAAATCATAGAAAGTGAGAGAGTCAGTCCTCTTGTACTTAAGTCGCCATTGTGATTTTGGTATTAAATTCGGATGCAATTTCTGTGTTTCATCGTCAATAAGAAGGTCCAAGGGATACAGTAAACCTGAAGTGAAGCATCGGAATCTAAAACTGGAGTCACAGGAGAGGTTCAAATCATAGAAAGTTAGAGTGTCAGTCCTCTTGTACTTACGTCGGCATTGTACCTTTAGTATTAAATTCGGATGCAAACTCTGTGTTTCATCGTCAATTAGAAGGTCCAAGGGATACAGTAAACCTGAAGTGAAGCATCGGAATCTAAAACTGGACTCACAGGAGAGGTTCAAATCATAGAAAGTGAGAGTGTCAGTCCTCTTGTACTTAAGTCGCAAATGTGCCATTTGTATTACATTCGGATGCAATTTCTGTGTTTCGTCGTCAATAAGAAGGTCCAAGGGATACAGTAAACCTGAAGTGAAGCATCGGAATCTAAAACTGGACTCACAGGGGAGGTTCAAATCATAGAAAGTGAGAGTGTCAGTCCTCTTGTACTTAAGTCGCCATTGTGCCTTTTGAATTTAATTCCAATGCTATATCTGTGTTTAATTGTCAATAAGAAGGTCCAAGGGATACAGTAAACCTGAAGTGAAGCTTCGGAACCTAAAACTGGACTCACAGGAGAGATTCAGATCATAGAAAGTGAGAGTGTCAGTCCTCTTGTATTGTGCCGTTTGTATTAAATTCGCATGCAATTTCTGTGTTTCATCGTCAATAAGAAGGTCCAAGGGATACAGTAAACCTGAAGTGAAGCATCGGAATCTAAATCTGACCTCACAGGAGAGGTTCGAATCATAGAAAGTGAGAGTGTCAGTCCTCTTGTACCTAAGTCGCAAATGTGCCATTTGTATTAAATTCGGATGATTTTTCTGTTTTCATCGTCAATAAGAAGGTCCAATGGATACAGTAAACCTGAAGTAAAGCATCGGAATCTAAAACTGGACTCACAGGAGAGGTTCAAATCATAGAAAGTTAGAGTGTCAGTCCTCTTGTACTTAAGTCGGCATTGTGCCTTTTGTATTAAATTCGGATGCAAACTCTGTGTTTCATCGTCAATAGGAAGGTCCAAGGGATAGAGTAAACCTGAAGTAAAGCATTGGAATCTAAAACTGGACTTACAGGAGAGGTTCAAATCATAAAAAGTTAGAGTGTCAGTCCTCTTGTACTTAAGTCGGCATTGTGCCTTTTGAATTTAATTCCGATGCTATTTCTGTGTATCATTGTCAATAAGCAGGTCCAAGGGATACAGTAAACCTGAAGTGAAGCATCGGAACCTAAAACTGGACTCACAGGAGAGATTCAAATCATAGAAAGTGAGAGTGTCAGTCCTCTTGTACTTAAGTCGGCATTGTGCCATTTGTATTAAATTCGCATGCAATTTCTGTGTATCATCGTCAATAAGAAGGTCCAAGGGATACAGTAAACCTGAAGTAAAGCATCGGAATTTAAAACTGGACTCACAGGAGAGGTTTAAATCATAGAAAGTTAGAGTGTCAGTCCTCTTGTACTTAAGTCGGCATTGTGCCTTTTGTATTAAATTCGGATGCAAACTCTGTGTTTCATCGTCAATAAGAAGGTCCAAGGGATAGAGTAAACCTGAAGTGAAGCATCGGAATCTAAAACTGGACTCACAGGAGACGTTCAAATCATAAAAAGATAGAGTGTCAGTCCTCTTGCACTTAAGTCGGCATTGTGCCTTTTGAATTTAATTCCAATGCTATTTCTGTGTTTAATTGTCAATAAGAAGGTCCAAGGGATACAGTAAACCTGAAGTGAAGCTTCGGAACCTAAAACTGGACTCAAAGGAGAGATTCAAATCATAGAAAGTGAGAGTGTCAGTCCTCTTGTATTGTGCCGTTTGTATTAAATTCGCATGCAATTTCTGTGTTTCATCGTCAATAAGAAGGTCCAAGGGATACAGTAAACCTGAAGTGAAGCATCGGAATCTAAATCTGACCTCACAGGAGAGGTTCGAATCATAGAAAGTGAGAGTGTCAGTCCTCTTGTACTTAAGTCGCAAATGTGCCATTTGTATTAAATTCGGATGATTTTTCTGTTTTCATCGTCAATAAGAAGTGCCAAGGGATACAGTAAACCTGAAGTAAAGCATCGGAATCTAAAACTGGACTTACAGGAGAGGTTCAAATCATAGAAAGTTAGAGTGTCAGTCCTCTTGTACTTCAGTCGGCATTGTGCCTTTTGTATTAAATTCGGATGCAAACTCTGTGTTTCATCGTCAATAGGAAGGTCCAAGGGATAGAGTAAACCTGAAGTAAAGCATTGGAATCTAAAACTGGACTTACAGGAGAGGTTCAAATCATAAAAAGTTAGAGTGTCAGTCCTCTTGTACTTAAGTCGGCATTGTGCCTTTTGAATTTAATTCCGATGCTATTTCTGTGTATCATTGTCAATAAGCAGGTCCAAGGGATACAGTAAACCTGAAGTGAAGCATCGGAACCTAAAACTGGACTCACAGGAGAGATTCAAATCATAGAAAGTGAGTGTGTCAGTCCTCTTGTACTTAAGTTGGCATTGTGCCATTTGTATTACATTCGCATGCAATTTCTGTGTTTCATCGTCAATAAGAAGGTCCAAGGGATACAGTAAACCTGAAGTGAAGCATCGGAATCTAAAACTGGACTCACAGGAGAGGTTCAAATCATAGAAAGTTAGAGTGTCAGTCCTCTTGTACTTACGTCGGCATTGTACCTTTTGTATTAAATTCGGATGCATACTCTGTGTTTCATCGTCAATTAGAAGGTCCGAGGGATAGAGTAAACCTGAAGTGAAGCATCGGAATCTAAAACTGGACTCACAGGAGAGGTTCAAATCATAGAAAGTTAGAGTGTCAGTCCTCTTGTACTTAAGTCGGCATTGTGCCATTTGAATTTAATTCCGATGCAATTTCTGTGTTTCATCGTTAATAAGAAGGTCCAAGGGATACAGTAAACCTGAAGTGAAGCATCGGAATCTAAAACAGGACTCACAGGAGAGGTTCAAATCATAGAAAGTGAGAGTGTCAGCCCTCTTGTACTTTAGTCGCCATTGTGGCTTTTGTATTAAATTCGGATGCAATTTCTATGTTTCATCGTCAATAAGAAGGTCCAAGGGATACAGTAAACCTGAAGTGAAGCATCGGAATCCAAAACTGGACTCACAGGAGAGGTTCAAATCATAGAAAGTTAGAGTGTCAGTCCTCTTGTACTTAAGTCGGCATTGTGCCTTTTGTATTAAATTCGGATGCAAACTCTGTGTTTCGTCGACAATAAGAAGGTCCAAGGGATACAGTAAACCTGAAGTGAAGCATCGGAATCTTAAACTGGACTCACAGGAGACGTTCAAATCATAGAAAGTTAGAGTGTAAGTCCTCTTGTACTTAAGTCGGCACTGTGCCATTTGAATTTAATTCCGATGCAATTTCTGTGTTTCATCGTTAATAAGAAGGTCCAAGGGATACAGTAAACCTGAAGTGAAGCATCGGAATCTAAAACAGGACTCACAGGAGAGGTTCAAATCATAGAAAGTGAGAGTGTCAGTCCTCTTTTGCTTAAGTCGGCATTGTGCGTTTTGAATTTAATTCCGATGCAATTTCTGTGTTTCATCGTCAATAAGAAGGTCCAAGGGATACAGTAAACCTGAAGTGAAGCATCGGAATCTAAAACTGGACTCACAGGAGAGGTTCAAATCATAGAAAGTGAGAGTGTCAGTCCTCTTTTGCTTAAGTCGGCATTGTGCGTTTTGAATTTAATTCCGATGCAATTTCTGTGTTTCATCGTCAATAAGAAGGTCCAAGGGATACAGTAAACCTGAAGTGAAGCATCGGAATCTAAAACTGGACTCACAGGAGATGTTCAAATCATAGAAGGTTAGAGTGTCAGTCCTCTTGTACTTACGTCGGCATTGTACCTTTTGTATTGAACTCGGATGCAAACTCTGTGTTTCATCGTCAATTAGAAGGTCCAAGGGATACAGTAAACCTGAAGTGAAGCATCGGAATCTAAAACTGGACTCACAGGAGAGGTTCAAATCATAGCAAGTGAGAGTGTCAGTCCTCTTTTACTTAAAACGGCATTGTGCTTTTTGAATTTAATTCCGATGCAATTTCTGTGTTTCATCGTCAATAAGAAGGTGCAAGGTATACAGTAAACCTGAAGTGAAGCATCGGAATATAAATCTGACCTCACAGGAGAGGTTCGAATCATAGAAAGTGAGAGTGTCAGTCCTCTTGTACTTAAGTCGCAATTGTGCCATTTGTATTAAATTCGGATGCAATTTCTGTGTTTCATCGTCAATAAGAAGGTCCAAGGGATACAGTAAACCTGAAGTGAAGCATCGGAATCTAAAACTGGACTCACAGGGGAGGTTCAAATCATAGAAAGTGAGAGTGTCAGTCCTCTTGTACTTAAGTCACCATTGTGCCTTTTGTATTAAGTTCGGATGCAATTTCTGTTTTCATTGTCAATAAGAAGGTCCAAGGGATACAGTAAACCTGAAGTAAAGCATCGGAATCTCAAACTGGACTCACAGGAGATGTTCAAATCATAGAAAGTGAGAGTGTCAGTCCTCTTGTACTTAAGTCGGAATTGTGCCATTTGTATTAAATTCGGATGCAATTTCTGTGTTTCATCGTCTATAAGAAGGTCCAAGGGATACAGTAAACCTGAAGTAAAGCATCGGAATCTAAAACTGGACTCACAGGAGAGGTTCAAATCATAGACAGTTAGAGTGTCAGTCCTCTTGTACTTAAGTCGGCGTTGTGCATTTTGTATTAAATTTGGATGCAAACTCTGTGTTTCATCGTCAATAAGAAGGTCCAAGGGATACAGTAAACCTGAAGTGAAGCATCGGAATCTAAAACAGGACTCACAGGAGAGGTTCAAATCATAGAAAGTGAGAGTGTCAGTCCTCTTTTGCTTAAGTCGGCATTGTGCGCTTTGAATTTAATTCCGATGCAATTTCTGAGTTTCATCGTCAATAAGAAGGTCCAAGGGATACAGTAAACCTGAAGTGAAGCATCGGAATCTAAAACTGGACTCACAGGAGAGGTTCAAAACATAGAAAGTGAGAGTGTCAGTCCTCTTTTGCTTAAGTCGGCATTGTGCGTTTTGAATTTAATTGCGATGCTATTTCTGTGTTTCATCGTCAATAAGAAGGTCCAAGGGATACAGTAAACCTGAAGTGAAGCATCGGAATCTAAAACTGGACTCACAGGAGATGTTCAAATCATAGAAGGTTAGAGTGTCAGTCCTCTTGTACTTACGTCGGCATTGTACCTTTTGTATTAAACTCGGATGCAAACTCTGTGTTTCATCGTCAATTAGAAGGTCCAAGGGATACAGTAAACCTGAAGTGAAGCATCGGAATCTAAAACTGGACTCACAGGAGAGGTTCAAATCATAGCAAGTGAGAGTGTCAGTCCTCTTTTACTTAAAACGGCATTGTGCCTTTTGAATTTAATTCCGATGCAATTTCTGTGTTTCATCGTCAATAAGAAGGTGCAAGGTATACAGTAAACCTGAAGTGAAGCATCGGAATATAAATCTGACTTCACAGGAGAGGTTCGAATCATAGAAAGTGAGAGTGTCAGTCCTCTTGTACTTAAGTCGCAATTGTGCCATTTGTATTAAATTCGGATGCAATTTCTGTGTTTCATCGTCAATAAGAAGGTCCAAGGGATACAGTAAACCTGAAGTGAAGCATCGGAATCTAAAACTGGACTCACAGGGGAGGTTCAAATCATAGAAAGTGAGAGTGTCAATCCTCTTGTACTTAAGTCGCCATTGTGCCTTTTGTATTAAGTTCGGATTCAATTTCTGTTTTCATCGTCAATAAGAAGGTCCAAGGGATACAGTAAACCTGAAGTAAAGCATCGGAATCTCAAACTGGACTCACAGGAGAGGTTCAAATCATAGAAAGTGAGAGTGTCAGTCCTCTTGTACTTAAGTTGGCATTGTGCCATTTGTATTAAATTCGGATGCTATTTCTGTGTTTCATCGTCAATAAGAAGGTCCAAGGGATACAGTAAACCTGAAGTAAAGCATCGAAATCTAAAACTGGACTCACAGGAGAGGTTCAAATCATAGAAAGTTAGAGTGTCAGTCCTCTTGTACTTAAGTCGGCATTGTGCATTTTGTATTAAATTCGGATGCAGACTCTGTGTTTCATCGTCAATAAGAAGGTCCAAGCGATACAGTAAACCTGAAGTTAAGCATCGGAATCTAAAACTGGACTCACAGGAGAGGTTCAAATCATAGAAAGTGAGAGTGTCAGTCCTCTTGTACTTAAAACGGCATTGTGCCTATTGAATTTAATTCCGATGCAATTTCTGTGTTTCATCGCCAATATGAAGGTGCAAGGTATACAGTAAACCTGAAGTGAAGCATCGGAATATAAATCTGACCTCACAGGAGAGGTTCGAATCATAGAAAGTGAGAGTGTCAGTCCTCTTGTACTTAAGTCGCCATTGTGCCTTTTGTATTAAGTTCGGATGCAATTTCTGTTTTCATCGTCAATAAGAAGGTCCAAGGGATACAGTAAACCTGAAGTGAAGCATCGGAATCTAAAACTGGACTCACAGGAGAGGTTCAAATCATAGACAGTGAAAGCGACAGTCCTCTTTTGCTTAAGTCGGCATTGTGCGTTTTGAATTTAATTCCGATGCAATTTCTGTGTTTCATCGTCAATAAGAAGGTCCAAGGGATAAGTAAACCTGAAGTGAAGCATCAGAATCCAAAACTGGACTCACAGGAGATGTTCAAATCATAGAAAGTGAGAGAGTCAGTCCTCTTGTACTTAAGTCGCCATTGTGATTTTGGTATTAAATTCGGATGCAATTTCTGTGTTTCATAGTCAATAAGAAGGTCCAAGGGATACAGTAAACCTGAAGTGAACCATCGGAATCTAAAACTGGACTCACAGGAGAGGTTCTAATCACAGAAAGTTAGAGTGTCAGTCCTCTTGTACTTACGTCGGCATTGTGCCTTTTGTATTAAATTCAGATGCAAACTCTGTGTTTCATCGTCAATTAGAAGGTCCAAGGGATACAGTAAACCTGAAGTGAAGCATCGGAATCTAAAACTGGACTCACAGGAGAGGTTCAAATCATAGAAAGTGTGAGTGTCAGTCCTCTTGTACTTAAAACGGCATTGTGCCTTTTGAATTTAATTCTGATGCAATTTCTGTGTTTCATCGTCAATAAGAAGGTGCAAGGTATACAGTAGACCTGAAGTGAAGCATCGGAATATAAATCTGACCTCACAGGAGAGGTTCGAATCATAGGAAGTGAGAGTGTCATTCCTCTTGTACTTAAGTCGCAATTGTGCCATTTGTATTAAAATCGGATGCAATTTCTGTGTTTCGTCGTCAATAAGAAGGTCCAAGGGATACAGTAAACATGAAGTGAAGCATCGGAATCTAAAACTGGACTCACAGGGGAGGCTCAAATCATAGAAAGTGAGAGTGTCAGTCCTCTTGTACTTAAGTCGCCATTGTGCCTTTTGTATTAAGTTCGGATGCAATTTCTGTTTTCATCGTCAATAAGAAGGTCCAAGGGATACAGTAAACCTGAAGTAAAGCATCGGAATCTAAAAGTGGACTCACAGGAGAGGTTCAAATCATAGAAAGTTAGAGTGTCAGCCCTCTTGTACTTAAGTCGGCATTGTGCCTTTTGTATTAAATTCGGATGCAAACTCTGTGTTTCATCGTCAATAAGAAGGTCCAAGGGATACAGTGAACCTGATGTGAACCATCGGAATCTAAAACTGGACTCACAGGAGAGGTTCAAATCATAAAAAGTTAGAGTGTCAGTCCTCTTGTACTTAAGTCGGCATTGTGTCTTTTGAATTTAATTCCGATGCTATTTCAGTGTATCATTGTCAATAAGAAGGTCCAAGGGATACAGTAAACCTGAAGTGAAGCATCGGAACCTAAAACTGGACTCACAGGAGAGATTCAAATCATAGAAAGTGAGAGTGTGTGTCCTCTTGTACTTAAGTCGGCATTGTGCCATTTGTATTAAATTCGGATGCAATTTCTGTGATTCATCGTCAATAAGAATGTCCAAGGGATACAGTAAACCTGAAGTAAAGCATCGGAATCTACAACTGCACTCACAGGAGAGGTTCAAATCATAGAAAGTTATAGTGTCAGTCCTCTTGTACTTATGTCGGCATTGTGCCTTTTGTATTAAATTAGGATGCAAACTCTGTGTTTCATCGTCAATAAGAAGGTCCAAGGGATACAGTAAACCTGAAGTGAAGCATCGGAATCTAAAACTGGACTCACAGGAGACGTTCAAATCATAGTAAGTTAGAGTGACAGTCCTCTTGTACTTAAGTCGGCATTGTGCCTTTTGAATTTAATTCCGATGCTATTTCTGTGTTTCATTGTCAATAAGTAGGTCCAAGGGTTACAGTAAACCTTAAGTGAAGGATCGGAATCTAAAACTGGACTCACAGGAGAGGTTCAAATCATTGAAAGTGAGAGTGTCAGTCCTCTTCTACTTAAGTCGGCATTGAGCGTTTTAAATTTAATTCCGATGCAATATCTGTGTTTTATCGTCAATACGAAGGTCCAAGGAATACAGTAAACCTGAAGTGAAGCATCGCAATCTAAAACTGAACTCACAGGAGATGTTCAAATCATAGAAAGTAGGATTGTCGGTCCTCTTGTACTAAAGTGGCCATTGTGATTTTTGTATTAAATTCGGATGCAACTTCTGTGTTTCATCGTTAACAAGAAGGTCCAAGGGATACAGTAAACCTGAAGTGAAGCATCGGAATCTAAAACTCGACTCACAGGAGAGGTGCAAATCATAGAAAGTTAGAGTGTCAGTCCTCTTGTACTTAAGTCGGCATCATACCTTATGTATTAAATTCGGATGCAAACTCTGTGTTTCATCGTCAATTAGAAGGTCCAAGGGTTACAGTAAACCTGAAGTGAAGCATCGGAATGTAAAACTGGACTCACAGGAGAGGTTCAAATCATAGAAAGTAAGAGTGTCAGTCCGCTTGTACTTAAGTCAGCATTGTGCCTTTTGAATTTAATTCCGATGCAATTTCTGTGTTTCATCGTCAATAACAAGGTGCAAGGTATACAGTAAACCTAAAGTGAAGCATCGGAAACTAAAACTGGACTCACAGGAGAGGTTCAAATCATAGAAAGTGAGAGTGTTAGTCGTCTTCTACTTAGGTCGGCACTGTGGCTTTTGAATTTAATTCCGATGCAATTTCTGTGTTTCATCGTGAATAAGAACGTCCAAGGGATACAGTAAACCTGAAGTGAAGCATCGGAATCCAAAACTGGACTCACAGGAGGGATTCAAATCATAGAAAGTTAGAGTGTCATTCCTCTAGTACTTAAGTCGATAATGTGCCTTTTGTATTAAATTCGGAAGCAACAATCAGTGTTTTATCGGCAATAAGAAGGTCCAAGGGATACAGTAAACCTAAGGTGAAGAATCGGAATCTAAAACTGAACTCACAGGATATGTTCAAATCATAGAATGTGAGATTGTCGGTCCTCTTGTACTAAAGTGGCCCTTGTGATTTTTGTATTAAATTCGGATGCAATTTCTGTGTTTCATCGTTAATAAGAAGGTCCAAGGGATACAGTAAACCTGTAGTGAAGCATCGGAATCTAAAACTGGACTCACAGGAGAAGTTCAAATCATAGAAAGTAAGAGTGTCAGTCCTCTTGTACTTAAGTCGGCATTGTGCCTTTTGAATTTAATTCCGATGCTATTTCTGTGTTTCATTGTCAATAAGAAGGTCCAAGGGTTACAGTAAACCTTAAGTGAAGCATCGGAATCTAAAACTGGACTCACACGAGAGGTTCAAATCATAGAAAGTGAGAGTGTCAGTCCTCTTCTACTTAAGTCGGCATTGAGCGTTTTAAATTTAATTCCGATGCAATATCTGTATTTTATCGTCAATACGAAGGTCCAAGGGATACAGTAAACCTGAAGTGAAGCATCGGAATCTAAAACTGAACTCACAGGAGATGTTTAAATCATAGAAAGTGAGATTGTCGGTCCTCTTGTACTAAAGTGGCCATTGTGATTTTTGTATTAAATACGGATGCAATTTCTGTGTTTCATCGTTAATAAGAAGGTCCAAGGGATACAGTAAACCTGAAGTGATGCATCGGAATCTAAAACTGGACTCACAGGAGAGGTGCAAATCATAGAAAGTTAGAGTGTCAGTCCTCTTGGACTTAAGTCGGCATTGTACCGTTTGTATTAAATTCGGATGCAAACTCTGTGTTTCATCGTCAATTAGAAGGTCCAAGGGATACAGTAAACCTGAAGTGAAGCATCGGAATGTAAAACTGGACTCACAGGAGAGGTTCAAATCATAGAAAGTAAGAGTGTCAGTCCTCTTGTACTTAAGTCAGCATTGTGCCTTTTGAATTTAATTCCGATGCAATTTCTGTGTTTCATCGTCAATAAGAAGGTGCAAGGTATACAGTAAACCTAAAGTGAAGCATCGGAAACTAAAACTGGACTCACAGGAGAGTTTCAAATCATAGAAAGTGAGAGTGTTAGTCGTCTTCTACTTAGGTCGGCACTGTGGCTTTTGAATTTAATTCCGATGCAATTTCTGTGTTTCATCGTGAATAAGAACGTCCAAGGGATACAGTAAACCTGAAGTGAAGCATCGGAATCCAAAACTGGACTCACAGGAGAGATTCAAATCATAGAAAGTTGGAGTGTCATTCCTCTAGTACTTAAGTCGCTAATGTGCCTTTTGTATTAAATTCGGAAGCAATCTCAGTGTTTTATCGGCAATAAGAAAGTCCAAGGGATACAATAAACCTTAAGTGAAGCATCGGAATCTAAAACTGGACTCACAGGAGAGGTTCAAATCACAGAATGTTAGAGTGTCAGTCCTCTTTTACTTAAGACGGCATTGTGCCATTTGTATTAAATTCGGATGCGATTTCTGTGTTTTATCGTCAACAAGAAGGTCCGAGGGATACGGTAAACCTGAAGTGAGGCATCGGAATCTAAATCTGACCGCACAGAAGAGGTTCGAAACATAGAAAGTGAGAGTGTCAATCCTCTTGTACTTAAGACGGCATTGTGCCATTTGTATTAAATTCGGATGCAATTTCTGTGTTTCATCGTCAAAAAGAAGGTCCATGAGATACAGTAAACCTGTGGTGAAGCATCGGAATCTAAAACTGGACTCACAGGAGAGGTTCAAATCATAGAAAGTTAGAGTGTCAGTCCTCTTGTACTTAAGTCGGCATTGTGCCTTTTGTATTAAATTGGGATGCAAACTCTGTGTTTCATCGTCAATAAGAAGGTCCAAGGGATACAGTAAACCTGAAGTGAAGCATCGGAATCTAAAACTGGACTCACAGGAGAGGTTCAAATCATAGAAAGTTAGAGTGTCAGTCCTCTTGTACTTGAGTCGGCATTGTGCCTTTTGAATTTAATTCCGATGCTATTTCTGTGTTTCATTGTCAATAAGAAGGTCCCAGGGATACAGTAAACCTGAAGTGAAGCATCGGAATCTAAAACTGGACTCACACGAGAGGTTCAAATCATATAAAGTGAGAGTGTCAGTCCTCTTGTACTTAAAACGGCATTGTGCCTTTTGAATTTAATTCCGATGCAATTTCTTTCTTTCATCGCCAATAAGAAAGTGCAAGGTATACAGTAAACCTGAAGTGAGGCATCGCAATATAAATCTGACCTCACAGGAGAGGTTCGAATCATAGAAAGTGAGAGTGTCAGTCCTCTTGTACTTAAGTCGCAATTGTGCCATTTGTATTAAATTCGGATGCAATTTCAGTGTTTCGTCGTCAATAAGAATGTCCAAGGGATACAGTAAACCTGAAGTGAAGCATCGGAATCTAAAACTGGACTCACAGGGGAGGTTCAAATCATAGAAAGTGAGAGTGTCAGTCCTCTTGTACTTAAGTCGCCATTGTGCGTTTTGTATTAAGTTCGGATGCAATTTCTGTTTTCATCGTCAATAAGAAGATCCAAGGGATACAGTAAACCTGAAGTAAAGCATCGGAATCTAAAACTGGACTCACAGGAGAGTTTCAAATCATAGAAAGTGAGAGTGTTAGTCGTCTTCTACTTAGGTCGGCACTGTGGCTTTTGAATTTAATTCCGATGCAATTTCTGTGTTTCATCGTGAATAAGAACGTCCAAGGGATACAGTAAACCTGAAGTGAAGCATCGGAATCCAAAACTGGACTCACAGGAGAGATTCAAATCATAGAAAGTTGGAGTGTCATTCCTCTAGTACTTAAGTCGCTAATGTGCCTTTTGTATTAAATTCGGAAGCAATCTCAGTGTTTTATCGGCAATAAGAAAGTCCAAGGGATACAATAAACCTTAAGTGAAGCATCGGAATCTAAAACTGGACTCACAGGAGAGGTTCAAATCACAGAATGTTAGAGTGTCAGTCCTCTTTTACTTAAGACGGCATTGTGCCATTTGTATTAAATTCGGATGCGATTTCTGTGTTTTATCGTCAACAAGAAGGTCCGAGGGATACGGTAAACCTGAAGTGAGGCATCGGAATCTAAATCTGACCGCACAGAAGAGGTTCGAAACATAGAAAGTGAGAGTGTCAATCCTCTTGTACTTAAGACGGCATTGTGCCATTTGTATTAAATTCGGATGCAATTTCTGTGTTTCATCGTCAAAAAGAAGGTCCATGAGATACAGTAAACCTGTGGTGAAGCATCGGAATCTAAAACTGGACTCACAGGAGAGGTTCAAATCATAGAAAGTTAGAGTGTCAGTCCTCTTGTACTTAAGTCGGCATTGTGCCTTTTGTATTAAATTGGGATGCAAACTCTGTGTTTCATCGTCAATAAGAAGGTCCAAGGGATACAGTAAACCTGAAGTGAAGCATCGGAATCTAAAACTGGACTCACAGGAGAGGTTCAAATCATAGAAAGTTAGAGTGTCAGTCCTCTTGTACTTGAGTCGGCATTGTGCCTTTTGAATTTAATTCCGATGCTATTTCTGTGTTTCATTGTCAATAAGAAGGTCCCAGGGATACAGTAAACCTGAAGTGAAGCATCGGAATCTAAAACTGGACTCACACGAGAGGTTCAAATCATATAAAGTGAGAGTGTCAGTCCTCTTGTACTTAAAACGGCATTGTGCCTTTTGAATTTAATTCCGATGCAATTTCTTTCTTTCATCGCCAATAAGAAAGTGCAAGGTATACAGTAAACCTGAAGTGAGGCATCGCAATATAAATCTGACCTCACAGGAGAGGTTCGAATCATAGAAAGTGAGAGTGTCAGTCCTCTTGTACTTAAGTCGCAATTGTGCCATTTGTATTAAATTCGGATGCAATTTCAGTGTTTCGTCGTCAATAAGAATGTCCAAGGGATACAGTAAACCTGAAGTGAAGCATCGGAATCTAAAACTGGACTCACAGGGGAGGTTCAAATCATAGAAAGTGAGAGTGTCAGTCCTCTTGTACTTAAGTCGCCATTGTGCGTTTTGTATTAAGTTCGGATGCAATTTCTGTTTTCATCGTCAATAAGAAGATCCAAGGGATACAGTAAACCTGAAGTAAAGCATCGGAATCTAAAACTGGACTCACAGGAGAGGTTCAAATCATAGAAAGTGAGAGTGTCACTCCTCTTGTACTTAAGTTGGCATTGTGCCTTTTGTATTAAATTCGGATGCAAACTCTGTGTTTCATCGTCAATAAGAAGGTCTAAGGGATACAGTAAACCTGAAGTGAAGCATCGGAATCTACAACTGGACTCACAGGGGAGGTTCAAATCATAGAAAGTGAAAGTGTCAGTCCTCTTGTACTTAAGTCGCCATTGTGCCTTTTGTATTAAGTTCGGACGCGATTTCTGTTTTCATCGTCAATAAGAAAGTCCAAGGGATACAGTAAACCTGAAGTGAAGCATCGGAATCTAAAACTGGACTCACAGGAGAGGTTCAAATCATAGAAAGTGAGAGTGTCAGTCCGCTTGTACTTAAGTCGTCATTGTGCCTTTTGTATTAAATTCGGATGCAAACTCTGTGTTTCATCGTCAATAAGAAGGTCCAAGGGATACAGTAAACCTGAAGTGAAGCATCGGAATCTAAAACTGGACTCAGAGGAGAGGTTCAAATCATAAAAAGTTAGAGTGTCAGTCCTCTTGTACTTAAGTCGGCATTGTGCCTTTTGAATATAATTCCGATGCTATTTCTGTGTTTCATTGTCAATAAGATGGTCCAAGGTATACAGTAAACCTGAAGTGAAGCATCGGAACCTAAAACTTGACTCACAGGAGAGATTCAAATCATAGAAAGTGAGAGTGTCAGTCCTCTTGTATTTAAGTCGGCATTGTGCCATTTGTATTAAATTCGGATGCAATTTCTGTGTTTCATCGTCAATAAGAGGGTCCAAGGGATACAGTAAACCTGAAGTAAAGAATCGGAATCTAAAACTGGACTCACAGGAGAGGTTCAAATCATAGAAAGTTAGAGTGTCAGTCCTCTTGTACATAAGTCGGCATTGTGCCTTTTGAATTTAATTCCGATGCAATTTCTATGTTTCATCGTCAATAAGAAGGTCCAAGGGATACAGTAAACCTGAAGTGAAGGATCGGAATCTAAAACTGGACTCACAGGAGAGGTTCAAATCATAGAAAGTGAGAGAGTCAGTCCTCTTGTACTTAAGCCGCCGTTCTGATTTTGGTATTAAATTCGGATGCAATTTCTGTGTTTCATCGTCAATAAGAAGGTCCAAGAGATACAGTAAACCTGAGGTGAAGCATCGGAATCTAAAACTGGACTCACAGGAGAGGTTCAAATGATAGAAAGTTAGAGTGTCAGTCCTCTTGTACTTAAGTCGGCATTGTGCCTTTTGTATTAAATTCGGATGCAAACTCTGTGTTTCATCGTCAATAAGTAGGTCCAAGGGATACAGTAAACCCGAAGTGAAGCATCGGAATCTAAAACTGGACTCACAGGAGAGGTTCAAATCATAGAAAGTTAGAGTGTCATTCCTCTTGTACTTAAGTCGGCATTGTGCCTTTTGAATTTAATTCCGATGCTATTTGTGTGTTTCATTGTCAATAAGAAGGTCCAAGGGATACAGTAAACCTGAAGTGAAGCATCGAAATCTAAAACTGGACTCACAGGAGAGGTTCAAATCATAGAAAATTTGAGTGTCAGTCCTCTTGTACTTACGTCGGCATTGTACCTTTTGTATTAAATTCGGAAGTAAACTCTGTGTTTCATCGTCAGTTAGAAGGTCCAAGGGATACAGTAAACCTGAAGTGAAGCATCGGAATCTAGAAAAGGACTCACAGGAGAGGTTCAAATCATTGAAAGTGAGAGTGTCAGTCCTCTTGTACTTAAAACGGCATTGTGCCTTTTGAATTTAATTCCGATGCAATTTCTGTGTTTCATCGTCAATAACAAGGTGCAAGGTATACAGTAAACCTGAAGTGAAGCATCGGAATATAAATCTGACCTCACAGGATAGGTTCGAATCATAGAAAGTGAGAGTGTCAGTCCTCTTGTACTTAAGACGCAATTGTGCCATTTGTATTAAATTCGGATACGATTTCTGTGTTTCGTCGTCAATAAGAAGGTCCAAGGGATACAGTAAACCTGAAGTGAAGCATCGGAATCTAGAACTGGACTCACAGGAGAGGTTCAAATCATAGAAAGTGAGAGTGTCAGTCCTCTTGTACTTAAAACGGCATTGTGCCTTTTGAATTTATTTCCGATGCTATTTCTGTGTTTCATTGTCAATAAGAAGGTCCAGGGGATACAGTAAACCTGAAGTGAAGCATCGGAACCTAAAACTGGACTCACAGGAGAGATTCAAATCATAGAAAGTGAGAGTGTCAGTCCTCTTGTACTTAAGTCGGCATTGTGCCATTTGTATTAAATTCGGATGCAATTTCTGTGTTTCATCTTTAATAAGAAGGTCGACGGGAAACAGTAAACCTGAAGTAAAGCATCGGAATCTAAAACTGGACTCACAGGAGTGGTTCAAATCATAGAAAGTTTGAGTGTCAGTCCTCTTGTACATAAGTCGGAATTGTGCCACTTGTATTAAATTCGGATGCAATTTCTGTGTTTCGTCGTCAATAAGAAGGTCCAAGGGATACAGTAAACTTGATGTGAAGGATCGGAATCTAAAACTGGACTCACAGGGGAGGTTCAAATCATAGAAAGTGAGAGTGTCAGTCCTCTTGTACTTAAGTCGCCATTGTGCCTTTTGTATTAAGTTCGGATGCAATTTCTGTTTTCATCGTCAATAAGAAGGTGCAAGGGATACAGTAAACCTGAAGTAAAGCATGGGAATCTAAAACTGGACTCACAGGAAAGGTTCAAATCATAGAAAGTTAGAGTGTCAGTCCTCTTGTACTTACGTCGGCATTGTGCCTATTGTATTAAATTTGGATGCAAACTCTGTGTTTCATCGTCAATTAGAAGGTCCAAGGGATACAGTAAACCTGAAGTGAAGCATCGGAATCTAAAACTGGACTCACAGAAGAGGTTCAAATCATAGAAAATTAGAGTGTCAGTCCTCTTGTACTTAAGTCGGAATTGTGCCATTTGAATTTAATTCCGATGCAATTTCTGTGTTTCATCGTCAATAAGAAGGTCCAAGGGATACAGTAAACCTGAAGTGAAGCATCGGAATCTAAAACTGGACTCGCAGGAGAGGTTCACATCATACAAAGTGAGAGAGTCAGTCCTCTTGTACTTAAGTCGCTATTGTGATTTTGGTATTAAATTCGGATGCAATTTCTGTGTTTCATCGTCAATAAGAAGGTCCAAGGGATACAGTAAACCTGAAGTAAAGCATCATAATCTAAAACTGGACTCACAGGAGAGGTTCAAATCATAGAAAGTTAGAGTGTCAGAACTCTTGTACTTAAGTCGGCATTGTGCCATTTGTATTAAATTCGGATGCAAACTCTGTGTTTCATCATCAACAAGAAGGTCCAAGGGATACAGTAAACCTGAAGTGAAGCATCGGAATCTAAAACTGGACTCACAGGAGAGGTTCAAATCAAAAAAAGTTAGAGTGTCAGTCCTCTTGTACTTAAGTCGGCATTGTGCCTTTTGAATTTAATTCCGATGCTATTTCTGTGTATCATTGTCAATAAGAAGGTCCAAGGGATACAGTAAACCTGAAGTGAAGCATCGGAACCTAAAACTGGACTCACAGGAGAGATTCAAATCATAGAAAGTGAGAGTGTTAGTCCTCTTGTACTTAAGTCGGCATGTGCCATTTGTATTAAATTCGGATGCAGTTTCTGTATTTCATCGTCAATAAGAAGGTCCAAGGGATACAGTAAATCTGAAGTAAAGCATCGGAATCTAAAACTGGACTCACAGGAGAGGTTCAAATCATAGAAAGTTAGAGTGTCAGTCCTCTTGTACTTAAGTCGGCATTGTGCCTTTTGTATTGAATTCGGATGCAAACTCTGTGTTTCATCATCAATAAGAAGGTCCAAAGGATACAGTAAACCTGTAGTGAAGCATCGGAATCTAAAACTGGACTCACAGGAGAGGTTCAAATCATAGAAAGTTAGAGTGTCAGTCCTCTTGTACTTAAGTAGGCATTGTGCCTTTTGAATTTAATTCCGATGATATTTCTGTGTTTCATTGTCAATAAGAAGGTCCAAGGGATACAGTAAACCTGAAGAGAAGCATCGGAATCTAAAACTGAACTCACAGGAGATGTTCAAATCATAGATAGTGAGATTGTCGGTCCTCTTGTACTTAAGTGGCCATTGTGATTTTTGTATTAAATTCGGATGCAATTTCTGTGTTTCATCGTCAATAAGAAGGTCCAAGGGATACAGTAAACCTGAAGTGAAGCATCGGAATCTAAAACTGGACTCACAGGAGAGGTGCAAATCATAGAAAGTTAGAGTGTCAGTCCTCTTGTACTTAAGTCGGCATTGTACCTTTTGTATTAAATTCGGATGCAAACTCTGTGTTTCATCGTCAATTAGAAGGTCCAAGGGATACAGTAAACCTCAAGTGAAGCATCGGAATCTAATACTGGTCTCACAGGAGAGGTTCAAATCATAGAAAGTGAGAGTGTCAGTCCTCTTGTAGTTAAAACTTCATTGTGCCTTTTGAATTTAATTGCGATGCAATTTCTGTGTTTCATCGTCAATAAGAAGGTGCAAGGTATACAGTAAACCTGAAGTGAAGCATCGGAATATAAATCTGACCTCACAGGAGAGGTTCGAATCATAGGAAGCGAGAGTGTCAGTCCACTTGTACTTAAGTCGCAATTGTGCCATTTGTATTAAATTCGAATGCAATTTCTGTGTTTCGTCGTCAATAAGAAGGTCCAAGGGATACAGTAAACCTGAAGTGAAGCATCGGAAACTAAAACTGGACTCACAGGAGAGATTCAAATCATAGAAAGTGAGAGTGTCAGTCCTCTTGTACTTAAGTCGGCATGTGCCATTTGTATTAAATTCGGATGAGGTTTCTGTATTTCATCGTCAATAAGAAGGTCCAAGGGATACAGTAAACCTGAAGTAAAGCATCGGAATCTAAAACTGGACTCACAGGAGAGGTTCAAATCATAGAAAGTTAGAGTGTCAGTCCTCTTGTACTTAAGTCGGCATTGTGCCTTTTGTATTAAATTCGGATGCAAACTCTGTGTTTCATCATCAATAAGAAGGTCCAAGGGATACAGTAAGCCTGAAGTGAAGCATCGGAATTTAAAACAGGACTCACAGGAGACGTTCAAATCATAGAAAGTTAGAGTGTCAGTCCTCTTGTACTTAAGTAGGAATTGTGCCTTTTGAATTTAATTCCGATGATATTTCTGTGTTTCATTGTCAATAAGAAGGACCAAGGGATACAGTAAACCTGAAGAGAAGCATCGGAATCTAAAACTGAACTCACAGGAGATGTTCAAATCATAGAAAGTGAGATTGTCGGTCCTCTTGTACTAAAGTGGCCATTGTGATTTTTGTATTAAATTCGGATGCAATTTCTGTGTTTCATCGTCAATAAGAAGGTCCAAGGGATACAGTAAAACTGAAGTGAAGCATCGGAATCTAAAACTGGACTCACAGGAGAGGTGCAAATCTTAGAAGGTTAGAGTGTCAGTCCTCTTGTACTTAAGTCGGCATTGTATCTTTTGTATTAAATTCGGATGCAAACTCTCTGTTTCATCGTCAATTAGAAGGTCCAAGGGATACAGTAAACCTGAAGTGAAGCATCGGAATCTAAAACTGGTCTCACAGGAGAGGTTCAAATCATAGAAAGTGAGAGTGTCAGTCCTCTTGTACTTAAAACGGCATTGTGCCTTTTGAATTTAATTGCGATGCAATTTCTGTGTTTCATCGTCAATAAGAGAGTGCAAGGTATACAGTAAACCTGAAGTGAAGCATCGGAATATAAATCTGACCTCACAGGAGAGGTTCGAATCATAGAAAGTGAGAGTGTCAGTCCTCTTGTACTTAAGTCTCAATTGTGCCATTTGTATTAAATTCGGATGCAATTTCTGTGTTTCGTCGTCAATAAGAAGGTCCAAGGGATACAGTAAACATGAAGTGAAGCATCGGAAAATAAACTGGACTCACAGGGGAGGTTCAAATCATAGAAAGTGAGAGTGTCAGTCCTCTTGTACTTAAGTTGGCATTGTGCCATTTGTATTAAATTCGGATGCAGTTTCTGTGTTTCATCGTCAATAAGAAGGTCCAAGGGATACAGTAAACCTGAAGTGAAGCATCGGAATCTAAAACTGGACTCACAGGAGAGGTTCAAATCATAGAAAGTTAGAGTGTCAGTCCTCTTGTACTTAAGTAGGCATTGTGCCTTTTGAATTTAATTCCGATGATATTTCTGTGTTTCATTGTCAATAAGAAGGTCCAAGGGATACAGTAAACCTGAGGAGAAGCATCGGAATCTAAAACTGAACTCACAGGAGATGTTCAAATCATAGAAAGTGAGATTGTCGGTCCTCTTGTACTAAAGTGGCCATTGTGATTTTTGTATTAAATTCGGATGCAATTTCTGTGTTTCATCGTCAATAAGAAGGTCCAAGGGATACAGTAAACCTGAAGTGAAGCATCGGAATCTAAAACTGGACTCACAGGAGAGGTGCAAATTATAGAAAGTTAGAGTGTCAGTCCTCTTGTACTTAAGTCGGCATTGTACCTTTTGTATTAAATTCGGATGCAAACTCTGTGTTTCATCGTCAATTAGAAGGTCCAAGGGATACAGTAAACCTGAAGTGAAGCATCGGAATGTAAAACTGGACTCACAGGAGAGGTTCAAATCATAGAAAGTGAGAGTGTCAGTCCTCTTGTATTTAAGTCAGCATTGTGCCTTTTGAATTTAATTCCGATGCAATTTCTGTGTTTCATCGTCAATAACAAGGTGCAAGGTATACAGTTAACCTAAAGTGAAGCATCGATAACTAAAACTGGGCTCACAGGAGAGGTTCAAATCATAGAAAGTGAGAATGTTAGTCGTCTTCTACTTAGGTCGGCACTGTGGCTTTTGAATTTAATTCCGATGCAATTTCTGTGTTTCATCGTCAATAAGAACGTCCAGATGATACAGTAAACCTGAAGTGAAGCATCGGAATCTAAATCTGACCTCACAGGAGAGGTTCAAATCATAGAAAGTGAGGGTTCAGTGCTCTTGTACTTAAGTCGGCAATGTGCCATTTGTATTAAATGGGGATGCAATTTCTGTGTTTCATCGCCGATAAGAAGGTCTCAAGGGATACAGTAAACATGAAGTGCAGCATCGGAATCTAAAACTGGACTCACAGGAGAGGTTCAAATCATAGAAAGTGAGAGTGTCAGTTCTCTTGTACTTAAGTCGGCATTGTGCCATTTGTATTAAATTCGGAAGCAATTTCAGTGTTTCATCGTCAATAAGAAGGTCCAAGAGATACAGTAAACCTGAAGTGAAGCATCGGAATCTAAAACTGGCCTCACAGGATAGGTGCAACTCATAGAATGTGAGAGTGTCAGTCCTCTTGTACTTGAGTCGGCATTGTGCCTTTTGTATTGAATTCAGATGCAATTTCTGTGTTTCATCGTCAGTAAGGTCCAAGGGATACAGTAAACCTGAAGTGAAGCATCGGAATCTAAAACGGAACTCACAGGAGAGGTTCAAATCATAGAAAGTGAGAGTGTCAGTCCTCTTGTACCTAAGTCGGCATTGTGCGATTTGTATTAAATTCGGATGCAATATCTGTGTTTCATCGTCAATTAGAAGGTCCAAGGGATACAGTAAACATGATGTGAAGCATCGGAACCTAAAAGTAGACTCACAGGAGAGGTTCAAATCATAGAAAATTAGAGTGTCAGTCCTTTTGCACTTAAGGCGGCATTGTCCCTTTTGTATTAAATTCGGATGCAAACTCTGTGTTTCTTCGTCAATGAGAAGGTCCAAGGGATACAGTAAACCTGAGCTGAAGCAGCGGAATCTAAACTGAACTCACAGTAGAGGGTCAAATCATAGAATGTGAGTGTGTCAGTCCTCTTGTACTTAAGTCGGCATTGTGCCTTTTGTACTGAATTCGTATGCAATTTCTGTGTTTCATCGTCAATAAGAAGGTGCAAGGTATACAGTAAACCTGCAGTGAAGCATCGGAATCTAAAACTGGACTCACAGTAGAGGTTCAAACCATAGAATGTGAGTGTGTCAGTCCTCTTGTACTTAAGTCGGCATTGTGCCTTTTGTATTAAATTCGGATGCAATTTCTGTGTTTCATCGTCAATAAGAAGGTGCAAGGTATACAGTAAACCTGAAGTGAAGCATCGGAATCTAAAACTGGACTCACAGGGGAGGTTCAAATCATAGAAACTTAGAGTGTCAGTCGTCTTGTACTTAAGTCGGCATTGTGCCTTTTGAATTTAATTCCGATGCAATTTCTGTGTTTCATCGTCAATAAGAAGGTCCAAGGGATACAGCAAACCTGAAGTGAAGCATCGGAATCTAAAACTGGACTCGCAGGAGAGGTTCAAATCATAGAAAGTGAGAGTGTCGGTCCTCTTGTACTTAAGTCGGCATTGTGCAATTTGTATTAAATTCGGATGCAATTTCTGTATTTCTTCCTCAATAAGAAGGTCCAAGGGATACAGTAAACCTGAAGTGAAACATCGGAATCTAAAACTGGACTCACAGGAGAGGTTCAAATCATAGAAAGTTAGAGTGTTACTCCTCTTGTACTTAAGTCGTTATTGTACCATTTGTATTAAATACGGATGCAATTTCTGTGTTTTTTCGTCAATAAGAAGGTCCAAGGGATACAGTAAACCTGAAGTGAAGCGTCCGAATCTAATACTGACCTCACAGGAGAGGTTCGAATCATAGAAAGTGAGAGTGTCACTCCTCTTGTACTTAAGTCGGCATTGTGCCATTTGTATTAAATTCGGATGCTATTTCTGTGTTTCATCTTCACTAAGAATGTCCAAGGGATAGGGTAAACCTGAAGTGAAGCATCGGAATCTAAAACTAGACTCACAGGAGACGTTCAAATCATAGAAAGTTAGAGTGTCAGTCCTCTTGCACTTAGGTCGGCATTGTGCCTATTGTATTAAATTCGGATGCAAACCCTGTGTTTCATCGTCAATAAGAAGGTCCAAGGGATACAGTAAACCTGAAGTGAAGCATCGGAATCTAAAACTGGGCTCACAGGAGAGGTTCAAATCATAGAAAGTTAGAGTGTCAGTCCTCTTGTACTTAAGTCGGCGTGGTGCTTTTTGAATTTATTTCCCATGCAACTTCTGTGTTTCATCGACAATAAGAAGGTGCAAGGTATACAGTAAACCTGAAGTGAAGCATCGGAATCTAAAACTGCACTCACAGGAGAGGTTCAAATCATATAAAGTGAGAGTGTCAGTCCTCTTGTACTTAAGTCGCCATTGTGCCTTTTCTATTAAATTCGGATGCAATTTCTGTGTTTCATCGTCAATACGAAGGTCCAAGGGATACAGTGATCCTGAAATAAAGCATCGGAATCTAAAACTGGACTCTCAAGAGAGGTTCAAATCAAAGAAAGTTAGAGTGTCACTCCTCTTGTACTTAAGTCGGTATTGTGATTTTTGGATTGAATTCGGATGCAATTACTGTGTTTCATCGTCAATAAAAAGGTCCAAGGGATACAGTAAACCTGAAGTGAAGCATCGGAATCCAAAACTGGACTCACAGGAGAGGTTCAATTCATAGAAAGTTAGAGTGTCAGTCCTCTTGTACTTAAGTCGGTATTGTGCCCTTTGTATCAAATTCGGATTCAATTTCTGTGTTTCGTCGTCAATAAGAAGGTCCAAGGGATACAGTAAATCTGAAGTGAAGCATCGGAACCTAAAACTGGACTCACGGGAGAGATTCAAATCATAGAAAGTTAGAGTGTCAGTCCTCTTGTACTTAAGTCGGCGTGGTGCTTTTTGAATTTATTTCCCATGCAACTTCTGTGTTTCATCGACAATAAGAAGGTGCAAGGTATACTGTAAACCTGAAGTGAAGCATCGGAATCTAAAACTGCACTCACAGGAGAGGTTCAAATCATAGAAAGTGAGAGTGTCAGTCCTCTTGTACTTAAGTCGCCATTGTGCCTTTTGTATTAAATTCGGATGCAATTTCTGTGTTTCATCGTCAATACGAAGGTCCAAGGGATACAGTAAACCTGAAGTAAAGCATCGGAATCTAAAGCTGGACTCTCAGGAGAGGTTCAAATCAAAGAAAGTTAGAGTGTCACTCCTCTTGTACTTAAGTCGGTATTGTGATTTTTGGATTGAATTCGGATGCAATTACTGTGTTTCATCGTCAATAAAAAGGTCCAAGGGATACAGTAAACCTGAAGTGAAGCATCGGAATCCAAAACTGGACTCACAGGAGAGGTTCAATTCATAGAAAGTTAGAGTGTCAGTCCTCTTGTACTTAAGTCGGTATTGTGCCTTTTGTATTAAATTCGGATTCAATTTCTGTGTTTCGTCGTCAATAAGAAGGTCCAAGGGATACAGTAAATCTGAAGTGAAGCATCGGAACCTAAAACTGGACTCACGGGAGAGATTCAAATCATAGATAGTTAGAGTGTCAGTTCTCTTGTACTTAAGTCGCCATTGTGCCATTTGTATTAAATTCGGATGCAATTTCTGTGTTTCATCGTCAATAAGAAGGTCCAAGGGATACAGTAAACCTGAAGTGAAGCATCGGAACCTAAAACTGGACTCACAGGAGAGATTCAAATCATAGATAGTTAGAGTGTCAGTCCTCTTGTACTTAAGTCGGTATTGTGCCTTTTGTATTAAATTCGGATGCAATTTGTGTGTTTCATCGTCAATAAGAAGGTCCAAGGGATACAGTTAACCTGAAGTGAAGCATCGGAATCTAAAACTGGACTCACAGGAGGGGTTCAAATCATATAAAGTGAGAGTGTCAGTCCTCTTGTACTTAAGTCGGCATTGTGCCAGTTGTATTAAATTCGGATGCAATTTCTGTGTTTCATCTTTAATAAGAAGGTCCAAGGAATACAGTAAAACTGAAGTGAAGCATCGGAATCTAAAACTAGACTCACAGGAGAGGTTCAAATCATAGAAAGTTAGAGTGTCAGTCCTCTTGCACGTAAGTCGGCATTGTGCCTTTTGTATTAAATTCGGATGCAAACTCTGTGTTTCATCGTCAATAAGAAGGTCCAAGGGATACAGTAAACCTGAAGTGAAGCATCGGAATCTAAAACTGGACTCACAGGAGCGGTTCAAAATATAGAAAGTTAGAGTGTCAGTCCTCTTGTACTAAAGTCGGCGTGGTGCCTTTTGAATTTAATTCCGATGCAACTTCTGTGTTTCATCGTCAATAAGAAGGTCCAATGTATACAGTAAACCTGAAGTGAAGCACCGGAATCTAAAACTGGGCTCACAGGAGTGGTTCAAATCATAAAAAGTGAGAGTGTCAGTCCTCTTGTACTTTAGTCGCCATTGTGCCGTTTGTATTAAATTCGGATGCAATTTCAGTGTTTCATCGTCAATAAGAAGGTCCAAGGGATACAGTAAACCTGAAGTATAGCATCGGAATCTAAAACTGGACTCACAGGAGAGGTTCAAATCGTAGAAAGTGAGAGTGTCAGTCCTCTTGTACTTAAGTCGCCATTGTGCCTTTTGTATTAAATTCGGATGCAATTTCTGTGTTTCATCGTCAATAAGGAGGTCCAAGGGATACAGTATACCTGAAGTGAAGCATCGGAATCCAAAACTGGACTCACAGGAGAGGTTCGAATCATAGAAAGTTAGAGTGTCAGTCCTCTTGTACTTAAGTCGGTATTGTGCCTTTTGTATTAAATTCGGATGCAAACTCTGTGTTTCATCGTCAATAAGATGGTCCAAGGGGTACATTATACCTGAATTGAAGCATCGGAATCTAAAACTGGACTCACAGGAGAGGTTCAAATCATAGAAAGTTAGAGTGTCAGTCCTCTTGTACTTAAGTCGGCATTGTGACTTTTGTATTAAAATCGGATGCAATTTCTGTGATTCTTCATCAATAAGAAGGTCCAAGGGATACAGTAAACCTGAAGTGAAGCATCAGAATCTAAAACTGGACTCAAAGGTGAGGTTCAAATCATAGAGAGTTAGAGTGTCTCTCCTCTTGTACTTAAGTCGGTATTTTGCCTTTTGTATTAACCTTGGATGCTATTTCTGTGTTTCCTCGTCAATAAGAAGGTCCAAGGGATACAGTAAACCTGAAGTGAAGCATCGGAATCTAAAACGGAACTCACAGGAGAGGTTCAAATCATAGAAAGAGAGTGTCAGTCCTCTTGTACTTAAGTCGGCATTGTGCGATTTGTATTAAATTCGGATGCAATATCTGTGATTCATCGTCAATAAGAAGGTCCAAGGGATACAGTAAACATGAAATGAAGCATCGGAATCTAAAAGTAGACTCACAGGAGAGGTTCAAATCATAGAAAATTAGAGTGTCAGTCCTTTTGCACTTAAGTCGGCATTGTCCCTTTTGTATTAAATTCGGATGCAAACTCTGTGTTTCTTCGTCAATGAGAAGGTCCAAGGGATACAGTAAACCTGAGCTGAAGCAGCGGAATCTAAACTGAACTCACAGTAGAGGGTCAAATCATAGAATGTGAGTGTGTCAGTCCTCTTGTACTTAAGTCGGCATTGTGCCTTTGGTACTGAATTCGTATGCAATTTCTGTGTTTCATCGTCAATAAGAAGGTGCAAGGTATACAGTAAACCTGAAGTGAAGCATCGGAATCTAAAACTGGACTCACAGTAGAGGTTCAAACCATAGAATGTGAGTGGGTCAGTCCTCTTGTACTTAAGTCGGCATTGTGCCTTTTGTATTAAATTCGGATGCAATTTCTGTGTTTCATCGTCAATAAGAAGGTGCAAGGTATACAGTAAACCTGAAGTGAAGCATCGGAATCTAAACTGGACTCACAGGGGAGGTTCAAATCATAGAAACTTAGGGTGTCAGTCCTCTTGTACTTAAGTCGGCATTGTGCCTTTTGAATTTAATTCCGATGCAATTTCTGTGTTTCATCGTCAATAAGAAGGTCCCAGGGATACAGCCAACCTGAAGTGAAGCATCGGAATCTAAAACTGGACTCGCAGGAGAGGTTCAAATCATAGAAAGTGAGAGTGTCTGTCCTCTTGTACTTAAGTCGGCATTGTGCAATTTGTATTAAATTCGGATGCAATTTCTGTGTTTCATCCTCAATAAGAAGGTCCAAGGGATACAGTAAACCTGAAGTGAATCATCGGAATCTAAAACTGGACTCACAGGAGAGGTTCAAATCATAGAAAGTTAGAGTGTTACTCCTCTTGTACTTAAGTCGTTATTGTACCATTTGTATTAAATACGGATGCAATTTCTGTGTTTTTTCGTCAATAAGAATGTCCAAGGGATACAGTAAACCTGAAGTGAAGCGTCCGAATCTAATACTGACCTCACAGGAGAGGTTCGAATCATAGAAAGTGAGAGTGTCACTCCTCTTGTACTTATGTCGGCATTGTGCCATTTGTATTAAATTCGGATGCTATTTCTGTGTTTCATCTTCAATAAGAATGTCCAAGGGATAGAGTAAACCTGAAGTGAAGCATCGGAATCTAAAACTAGACCCACAGGAGAGGTTCAAATCATAGAAAGTTAGAGTGTCAGTCCTCTTGCACTTAAGTCGGCATTGTGCCTTTTGTATTAAATTCGGATGCAAACCCTGTGTTTCATCATCAATAAGAAGGTCCAAGGGATACAGTAAACCTGAAGTGAAGCATCGGAATCTAAAACTGGGCTCACAGGAGAGGTTCAAATCATAGTAAGTTAGAGTGTCAGTCCTCTTGTACTTAAGTCGGCGTGGTGCTTTTTGAATTTATTTCCCATGCAACTTCTGTGTTTCATCGACAATAAGAAGGTGCAAGGTATACAGTAAACCGGAAGTGAAGCATCGGAATCTAAAGCTGCACTCACAGGAGAGGTTCAAATCATAGAAAGTGAGAGTGTCAGTCCTCTTGTACTTAAGTCGCCATTGTGCCTTTTGTATTAAATTCGGATGCAATTTCTGTGTTTCATCGTCAATACGAAGGTCCAAGGGATACAGTAAACCTGAAGTAAAGCATCGGAATCTAAAATTGGACTCTCAGGAGAGGTTCAAATCAAAGAAAGTTAGAGTGTCACTCCTCTTGTACTTAAGTCGGTATTGTGATTTTTGGATTGAATTCGGATGCAATTACTGTGTTTCATCGTCAATAAAAAGGTCCAAGGGATACAGTAAACCTGAAGTGGAGCATCGGAATCCAAAACTGGACTCACAGGAGAGGTTCAATTCATAGAAAGTTAGAGTGTCAGTCCTCTTGTACTTAAGTCGGTATTGTGAATTTTGTATTAAATTCGGATGCAATTTCTGTGTTTCATCGTCAATAAGAAGGTCCAAGGGATACAGTAAACCTGAAGTGAAGCATCGGAACCTAAAACTGGACTCACAGGAGAGATTCAAATCATAGATAGTTAGTGTGTCAGTCCTCTTGTACTTAAGTCGGTATTGTGCCTTTTGTATTAAATTCGGATGCAATTTCTGTGTTTCATCGTCAATAAGAAGGTCCAAGGGATACAGTAAACCTGAAGTGAAGAATCGGAATCTAAAACTGGACTCTCAGGAGAGGTTCATATCATAGCAAGTTAGAGTGGCAGTCCTCTTGTACTTAAGTCGCTATTGTGCCACTTGTATTAAATACGGATGTAATTTCTGTGTTTTTTCGTCAATAAGAAGGTCCAAGGGATACAGTTAACCTGAAGTGAATCATCCGAATCTAAAACTGACCTCACAGGAGAGGTTCGAATAATAGAAAGTAAGAGTGTCAGTCCTCTTGTACTTAAGTCGGCATTGTGCCATTTGTATTAAATTCGGATGCAATTTCGGTGTTTCATCGTCAATAAGAAGGTCCAAGGGATACAGTAAACCTGAAGTGAAGCATCGGAATCTAAAACAGGACTCACAGGAGGGGTTCAAATCATATAAAGTGAGAGTGTCAGTCCTCTTGTACTTAAGTCGGCATTGTGCCAGTTGTATTAAATTCGGATGCTATTTCTGTGTTTCATCTTCAATAAGAATGTCCAAGGGATAGAGTAAACCTGAAGTGAAGCATCGGAATCTAAAACTAGACTCACAGGAGAGGTTCAAATCATAGAAAGTTAGAGTGTCAGTCCTCTTGCACTTAAGTCGGCATTGAGCCTTTTGTATTAAATTCGGATGCAAACCCTGTGTTTCATCATCAATAAGAAGGTCCAAGGGATACAGTAAACCTGAAGTGAAGCATCGGAATCTAAAACTGGGCTCACAGGAGAGGTTCAAATCATAGAAAGTTAGAGTGTCAGTCCTCTTGTACTTAAGTCGGCGTGGTGCTTTTTGAATTTATTTCACATGCAACTTCTGTGTTTCATCGACAATAAGAAGGTGCAAGGTATACAGTAAACCGGAAGTGAAGCATCGGAATCTAAAACTGCACTCACAGGAGAGGTTCAAATCATAGAAAGTGAGAGTGTCAGTCCTCTTGTACTTAAGTCGCCATTGTGCCTTTTGTATTAAATTCGGATGCAATTTCTGTGTTTCATCGTCAATACGAAGGTCCAAGGGATACAGTAAACCTGAAGTAAAGCATCGGAATCTAAAACTGGACTCTCAGGAGAGGTTCAAATCAAAGAAAGTTAGAGTGTCACTCCTCTTGTACTTAAGTCGGTATTGTGATTTTTGGATTGAGTTCGGATGCAATTACTGTGTTTCATCGTCAATAAAAAGGTCCAAGGGATACAGTAAAACTGAAGTGGAGCATCGGAATCCAAAACTGGACTCACAGGAGAGGTTCAATTCATAGAAAGTTAGAGTGTCAGTCCTCTTGTACTTAAGTCGGTATTGTGCATTTTGTATTAAATTCGGATGCAATTTCTGTGTTTCATCGTCAATAAGAAGGTCCAAGGGATACAGTAAACCTGAAGTGAAGCATCGGAACCTAAAACTGGACTCACAGGAGAGATTCAAATCATAGATAGTTAGAGTGTCAGTCCTCTTGTACTTAAGTCGGTATTGTGCCTTTTGTATTAAATTCGGATGCAATTTCTGTGTTTCATCGTCAATAAGAAGGTCCAAGGGATACAGTAAACCTGAAGTGAAGAATCGGAATCTAAAACTGGACTCTCAGGAGAGGTTCATATCATAGAAAGTTAGAGTGTCAGTCCTCTTGTACTTAAGCCGCTATTGTGCCACTTGTATTAAATACGGATGTAATTTCTGTGTTTTTTCGTCAATAAGAAGGTCCAAGGGATACAGTTAACCTGAAGTGAATCATCCGAATCTAAAACTGACCTCACTGGAGAGGTTCGAATAATAGAAAGTAAGAGTGTCAGTCCTCTTGTACTTAAGTCGGCATTGTGCCATTTGTATTAAATTCGGATGCAATTTCGGTGTTTCATCGTCAATAAGAAGGTCCAAGGGATACAGTAAACCTGAAGTGAAGCATCGGAATCTAAAACAGGACTCACAGGAGGGGTTCAAATCATATAAAGTGAGAGTGTCAGTCCTCTTGTACTTAAGTCGGCATTGTGCCTTTTGTATTAAATTCGGATGCAATTTCTGTGTTTCATCTTTAATAAGAAGGTCAAAGGGATACAGTAAACCTGAAGTGAAGCATCGGAACCTAAAACTAGACTCACAGGAGAGGTTCAAATCATAGAAAGTTAGAGTGTCAGTCCTCTTGCACGTAAGTCGGCATTGTGACTTTTGTATTAAATTCGGATGCAAACTCTGTGTTTCATCGTCAATAAAAAGGTCCAAGGGATACAGTAAACCTGAAGTGAAGCATCGGAATCCAAAACTGGACTCACAGGAGAGGTTCAATTCAAAGAAAGTTAGAGTGTCAGTCCTCTTGTACTTAAGTCGGTATTGTGCCTTTTGCATTAAATTCGGATTCAATTTCTGTGTTTCGTCGTCAATAAGAAGGTCCAAGGGATACAGTAAATCTGAAGTGAAGCATCGGAACCTAAAACTGGACTCACGGGAGAGATTCAAATCATAGATAGTTAGAGTGTCAGTTCTCTTGTACTTAAGTCGCCATTGTGCCATTTGTATTAAATTCGGATGCAATTTCTGTGTTTCATCGTCAATAAGAAGGTCCAAGGGATACAGTTAACCTGAAGTGAATCTTCCGAATCTAAAACTGACCTCACTGGAGAGGTTCGAATAATAGAAAGTAAGAGTGTCAGTCCTCTTGTACTTAAGTCGGCATTGTGCCATTTGTATTAAATTCGGATGCAATTTCGGTGTTTCATCGTCAATAAGAAGGTCCAAGGGATACAGTTAACCTGAAGTGAAGCATCGGAATCTAAAACTGGACTCACAGGAGGGGTTCAAATCATATAAAGTGAGAGTGTCAGTCCTCTTGTACTTAAGTCGGCATTGTGCCAGTTGTATTAAATTCGGATGCAATTTCTGTGTTTCATCTTTAATAAGAAGGTCCAAGGGATACAGTAAAACTGAAGTGAAGCATCGGAATCTAAAACTAGACTCACAGGAGAGGTTCAAATCATAGAAAGTTAGAGTGTCAGTCCTCTTGCACGTAAGTCGGCATTGTGCCTTTTGTATTAAATTCGGATGCAAACTCTGTGTTTCATCGTCAATAAGAAGGTCCAAGGGATACAGTAAACCTGAAGTGAAGCATCGGAATCTAAAACTCGACTCACAGGAGAGGTTCTAAATATAGAAAGTTAGAGTGTCAGTCCTCTTGTACTAAAGTCGGCGTGGTGCCTTTTGAATTTAATTCCGATGCAACTTCTGTGTTTCATCGTCATTAAGAAGGTCCAATGTATACAGTAAACCTGAAGAGAAGCACCGGAATCTAAAACTGGGCTCACAGGAGTGGTTCAAATCATAAAAAGTGAGAGTGTCAGTCCTCTTGTACTTTAGTTGCCATTGTGCCGTTTGTATTAAATTCGGATTCAATTTCTGTGTTTCATCGTCAATAAGAAGGTCCAAGGGATACAGTAAACCTGAAGTATAGCATCGGAATCTAAAACTGGACTCACAGGAGAGGTTCAAATCATAGAAAGTGAGAGTGTCAGTCCTCTTGTACTTAAGTCGCCATTGTGCCTTTTGTATTAAATTCGGATGCAATTTCTGTGTTTCATCGTCAATAAGGAGGTCCAAGGGATGCAGTAAACCTGAAGTGAAGCATCGGAATCCAAAACTGGACTCACAGGAGAGGTTCGAATCATAGAAAGTTAGAGTGTCAGTCCTCTTGTACTTAAGTCGGTATTGTGCCTTTTGTATTAAATTCGTATGCAAACTCTGTGTTTCATCGTCAATAAGAAGGTCCAAGGGATACAGTAAACCTGAAGTGAAGCATCGGAATCTAAAACTGGACTCACAGGAGAGGTTCAAATCATAGAAAGTTTGAGTGTCCGTTCTCTTATACTTAAGTAGGCATTGTGCCTTTTGAATTTAATTCCGATGCAATTTCTGTGATTCATCGTCAATAAGATGGTCCAAGGGGTACAGTAAACCTGAAGTGAAGCATCGGAATCTAAAACTGGACTCACAGGAGAGGTTCAAATTATAGAGATTGAGAGTGTCAGTCCTCTTTTACTTAAGTCGGTATTGTGCCTTTTGAATTTAATTCCGATGCAATTTCTGTGTTTCATCGTCAACAAGAAAGTCCAAGGGATACAGTAAACCTGAAGTGAAGCATCGGAATCTAAAACTGGACTCACAGGAGAGGTTCAAATCATAGAAAGTTAGAGTGTCAGTCCTCTTGTACTTAAGTCGGCATTGTGACTTTTGTATTAAAATTGGATGCAATTTCTGTGATTCTTCATCAATAAGAAGGTCCAAGGGATACAGTAAACCTGAAGTGAAGCATCAGAATCTAAAACTGGACTCAAAGGTGAGGTTCAAATCATAGAGAGTTAGAGTGTCTCTCCTCTTGTACTTAAGTCGGTATTTTGCATTTGTATTAACCTTGTATGCTATTTCTATGTTTCCTCGTCAATAAGAAGGTCCAAGGGATACAGTAAACCTGAAGTGAAGCATCGGAATCTAAAACGGAACTCACAGGAGAGGTTCAAATCATAGAAAGAGAGTGTCAGTCCTCTTGTACTTAAGTCGGCATTGTGCGATTTGTATTTAATTCGGATGCAATATCTGTGTTTCATCGTCAATAAGAAGGTCCAAGGGATACAGTAAACATGAAGTGAAGCATCGGAATCTAAAAGTAGACTCACAGGAGAGGTTCAAATCATAGAAAATTAGAGTGTCAGTCCTTTTGCACTTAAGTCGGCATTGTCCCTTTTGTATTAAATTCGGATGCAAACTCTGTGTTTCTTCGTCAATGAGAAGGTCCAAGGGATACAGTAAACCTGAGCTGAAGCAGCGGAATCTAAACTGAACTCACAGTAGAGGGTCAAATCATAGAATGTGAGTGTGTCAGTCCTCTTGTACTTAAGTCGGCATTGTGCCTTTTGTACTGAACTCGTATGCAATTTCTGTGTTTCATCGTCAATAAGAAGGTGCAAGGTATACAGTAAACCTGAAGTGAAGCATCGGAATCTAAAACTGGACTCAGAGTAGAGGTTCAAACCATAGAATGTGAGTGTGTCAGTCCTCTTGTACTTAAGTCGGCATTGTGCCTTTTGTATTAAATTCGGATGCAATTTCTGTGTTTCATCGTCAATAAGAAGGTGCAAGGTATACAGTAAACCTGAAGTGAAGCATCGGAATCTAAACTGGACTCACAGGGGAGGTTCAAATCATAGAAACTTAGAGTGTCAGTCCTCTTGTACTTAAGTCGGCATTGTGCCTTTTGAATTTAATTCCGATGCAATTTCTGTGTTTCATCGTCAATAAGAAGGTCCCAGGGATACAGCAAACCTGAAGTGAAGCATCGGAATCTAAAACTGGACTCGCAGGAGAGGTTCAAATCATAGAAAGTGAGAGTGTCGGTCCTCTTGTAGTTAAGTCGGCATTGTTCAATTTGTATTAAATTCGGATGCAATTTCTGTGTTTCATCCTCAATAAGAAGGTCCAAGGTATACAGTAAGCCTGAAGTGAATCATCGGAATCTAAAACTGGACTCACAGGAGAGGTTCAAATCATAGAAAGTTAGAGTGTTACTCCTCTTGTACTTAAGTCGTTATTGTACCATTTGTATTAAATACGGATGCAATTTCTGTGTTTTTTCGTCAATAAGAATGTCCAAGGGATACAGTAAACTTGAAGTGAAGCGTCCGAATCTAATACTGACCTCACAGGAGAGGTTCGAATCATAGAAAGTGAGAGTGTCACTCCTCTTGTACTTAAGTCGGCATTGTGCCATTTGTATTAAATTCGGATGCTATTTCTGTGTTTCATCTTCAATAAGAATGTCCAAGGGATAGAGTAAACCTGAAGTGAAGCATCGGAATCTAAAACTAGACTCACAGGAGAGGTTCAAATCATAGAAAGTTAGAGTGTCAGTCCTCTTGCACTTAAGTCGGCATTGTGCCTTTTGTATTAAATTCGGATGCAAACCCTGTGTTTCATCGTCAATAAGAAGGTCCAAGGGATACAGTAAACCTGAAGTGAAGCATCGGAATCTAAAACTGGGCTCACAGGAGAGGTTCAAATCATAGAAAGTTAGAGTGTCAGTCCTCTTCTGCTTAAGTCGGCGTGGTGCTTTTTGAATTTATTTCCCATGCAACTTCTGTGTTTCATCGACAATAAGAAGGTGCAAGGTATACAGTAAACCTGAAGTGAAGCATCGGAATCTAAAACTGCACTCACAGGAGAGGTTCAAATCATAGAAAGTGAGAGTGTCAGTCCTCTTGTACTTAAGTCGCCATTGTGCCTTTTGTATTAAATTCGGATGCAATTTCTGTGTTTCATCGTCAATACGAAGGTCCAAGGGATACAGTAAACCTGAAGTAAAGCATCGGAATCTAAAACTGGACTCACAGGAGAGGTTCAAATCATAGAAAGTTAGAGTGTCAGTCCTCTTGCACTTAAGTCGGCATTGTGCCTTTTGTATTAAATTCGGATGCAAACCCTGTGTTTCATCGTCAATAAGAAGGTCCAAGGGATACAGTAAACCTGAAGTGAAGCATCGGAATCTAAAACTGGGCTCACAGGAGAGGTTCAAATCATAGAAAGTTAGAGTGTCAGTCCTCTTGTACTTAAGTCGGCGTGGTGCTTTTTGAATTTATTTCCCATGCAACTTCTGTGTTTCATCGACAATAAGAAGGTGCAAGGTATACAGTAAACCTGAAGTGAAGCATCGGAATCTAAAACTGCACTCACAGGAGTGGTTCAAATCATAAAAAGTGAGAGTGTCAGTCCTCTTCTACTTTAGTCGCCATTGTGCCGTTTGTATTAAATTCGGATGCAATTTCTGTGTTTCATCGTCAATAAGAAGGTCCAAGGGATACAGTAAACCTGAAGTATAGCATCGGAATCTAAAACTGGACTCACAGGAGAGGTTCAAATCATAGAAAGTGAGAGTGTCAGTCCTCTTGTACTTAAGTCGCCATTGTGCCTTTTGTATTAAATTCGGATGCAATTTCTGTGTTTCATCGTCAATAAAAAGGTCCAAGGGATACAGTAAACCTGAAGTGAAGCATCGGAATCCAAAACTGGACTCACAGGAGAGGTTCGAATCATAGAAAGTTTGAGTGTCAGCCCTCTTGTACTTAAGTCGGTATTGTGCCTTTTGTATTAAATTCGGATGCAAACTCTGTGTTTCATCGTCAATAAGAAGGTCCAAGGGATACAGTAAACCTGAAGTGAAGCATCGGAATCTAAAACTGGACTCACAGGAGAGGTTCAAATCATAGAAAGTTTGAGTGTCAGTCCTCTTGTACTTAAGTAGGCATTGTGCCTTTTGAATTTAATTCCGATGCAATTTCTGTGTTTCATCGTCAATAAGATGGTCCAAGAGGTACAGTAAACCTGAAGTGAAGCATCGGAATCTAAAACTGGACTCACAGGAGAGGTTCAAATCATAGAGTTTGAGAGTGTCAGTCCTCTTTTACTTAAGTCGGTATTGTGCCTTTTGAATTTAATTCCGATGCAATTTCTGTGTTTCATCGTCAACAAGAAAGTCCAAGGGATACAGTAAACCTGAAGTGAAGCATCGGAATCTAAAACTGGACTCACAGGAGAGGTTCAAATCATAGAAAGTTAGAGTGTCAGTCCTCTTGTACTTAAGTCGGCATTGTGACTTTTGTATTAAAATCGGATGCAATTTCTGTGATTCTTCATCAATAAGAAGGTCCAAGGGATACAGTAAACCTGAAGTGAAGCATCAGAATCTAAAACTGGACTCACAGGTGAGGTTCAAATCATAGAGAGTTAGAGTGTCTCTCCTCTTGTACTTAAGTCGGTATTTTGCCTTTTGTATTAACCTCGGATGCTATTTCTGTGTTTCCTCGTCAATAAGAAGGTCCAAGGGATACAGTAAACCTGAAGTGAAGCATCGGAATCTAAAACTGGACTAACAGGAGAGGTTCAAATCATAGAAAGTGAGAGTGACAGTCCTCTTGTACTTAAGTCGGCCTTGTGCCATTTGTATTAAATTCGGGTGCAATTTCTGTGTTTCATCGTCAATAAGAATGTCCAAGGGATACAGTAAACCTGAAGTGAAGCATCGGAATCTAAAACTGCGCTCACAGGAAAGGTTCAAATCATAGAAAGTTTGAGTGTCAGTCCTCTTGTACTTAAGTAGGCATTGTGCCTTTTGAATTTAATTCCGATGCAATTTCTGTGTTTCATCGTCAATAAGATGGTCCAAGAGGTACAGTAAACCTGAAGTGAAGCATCGGAATCTAAAACTGGACTCACAGGAGAGGTTCAAATCATAGAGTTTGAGAGTGTCAGTCCTCTTTTACTTAAGTCGGTATTGTGCCTTTTGAATTTAATTCCGATGCAATTTCTGTGTTTCATCGTCAACAAGAAAGTCCAAGGGATACAGTAAACCTGAAGTGAAGCATCGGAATCTAAAACTGGACTCGCAGGAGAGGTTCAAATCATAGAAAGAGAGAGTGTCGGCCCTCTTGTACTTAAGTCGGCATTGTGCAATTTTTATTAAATTCGGATGCAATTCCTGTGATTCAAAGTCAATAAGAATGTCCAAGGGATACAGTAAACCTGAAGTGAAGCATCGGAATCTAAAACTGGTCTCACGGGAACGGTTCAAATCATAGAAAGTTACTCTGTCAGTCCTCTTGTACTTAAGTCGGCATTGCGATTTTTGAATTTAATTCCGATGCAATTTCTGTGTTTCATCGTCAATAAGAAGGTCCAAGGGATACAGTAAACCTGAAGAGAAGCATCAGAAGTTAAAACTGGACTCACAGGAGAGGTTCAAATCATAGAAAGTAAGACTGTCAGGCCTCTTTTACATAAGTCAGCATTGTGCGTTTTGAATTTAATTCCGATGCAATTTCTGTGTTTCATCGTCAATAAGAAGGTCCAAGGGATACAGTAAACCTGACGTGAAGCATCGGAATCTAAAACTGGACTAACAGGAGAGGTTCAAATCATAGAAAGTGAGAGTGTCAGTCCTCTTGTACTTAAGTCGGCATTGTGGCATTTGTATTAAATTCGGGTGCAGTTTCTGTGTTTCATCGTCAATAAGAAGGTCTAAGGGATACAGTAAATCTGAAGTGAAGCATCGGTATCTAAAACTGGACTCACAGGAAAGGTTCAAATCATAGATAGTGAGAGTGTCAGTCCTCTTGTACTTAAGTCGGCATTGTGGCATTTGTATAAAATTCGGATGCAATTTTTGTGTTTAATCGTCAATAAGAAGGTCCAAGGGATACAGTAAACCTGATGTGAAGCATCGGAATCTAAAACTGGATTCACAGGAGAGATTTAAATCATAGAAAGTGAGAGTGTCAGTCCTCTTTTACTTAAGTCGGCATTGTGCTTTTGAATTTAATTCCGATGCAATTTCTGTGTTTCATCGTCAATAAGAAGGTCCAAGGGATACAGCAAACCTGAAGTGAAGCATCGGAATCTAAAACTGGACTCGCAGGAGAGGTTCAAATCATAGAAAGTGAGAGTGTCAGTCCTCTTGCTTTTAAGTCGGCATTGTGCCATTTTTATTAAATTCGGATGCAATCCCTGTGATTCAAAGTCAATAGGAAGGTCCAAGGGATACAGTAAACCTGCAGTGAAACATAGGAATCTAAAACTGGATTCACAGGAGAGGTTCAAATCATAGAAAGTTAGAGTGTCACTCCTCTTGTACTTAAGTCGGTATTGTGCCTTTAGTACTAAATTCGGATGCAATTTCTGTGTTTCATCGTCAATAAGAAGGTCCAAGGGATACAGTTAACCTGAAGAGAAGCATCGGAATCTAAAACTGGACCCACAGGATAGGTTAAAATCATAGACAGTTAGAGTGTCAGTCCTCTTTTACTTAAGTTGGCATTGTGCCATTTGTATTAAATTCGAATGCAATCTCTATGTTCCATTGTCAATAAGAAGGTCCAAGGGATACAGTAAACATGAAGATAAGCATCGGAATCTGAATTTGGACTCACAGGAGTGGTTCAAATCATAGAACGTGAGAGTGTCAGTCCCCTTGTACTTAAGTCGCCATTGTGCCTTTGTATTAAATTCGGATGCAATATCTGTGTTTCATCGTCAATAAGAAGGTCCAAGGGATACAGTAAACCTGAAGTGAAGCATCGGAATCTAAAACTGGACTGACAGGAGGGGTTCAAATCATAGAAAGTGAGAGTGTCAGGCCTCTTGCACTTAAGTCGGCATTGTGCCTTTTGTATTAAATTCGGATGCAAACCCTGTGTTTCATCGTCAATAAGAAGGTCCAAGGGATACAGTAAACCTGAAGTGAAGCATCGGAATCTAAAACTGGACTCACAGGAGAGGTTCAAATCATAGAAAGTTAGAGTGTCAGTCCTCTTGTACTTAAGTCGGCGTGGTGCCTTTTGAATTTAATTCCCATGCAACTTCTGTGTTTCATCGTCAATAAGAAGGTGCAAGGTATACAGTAAACCTGAGGTGAAGCATCGGAATCTAAAACTGGACTCACAGGAGAGGTTCAAATCATAGAAAGTGAGCGTGTCAGTCCTCTTGTACTTAAGTCGCCATTGTGTCTTTTGTATTAATTCCGATGCAATTTCTGTGTTTCATCGTCAATAAGAAGGTCCAAGGGATACAGCAAACCTGAAGTGAAGCATCGGAATCTAAAACTGGACTTGCAGGAGAGGTTCAAATCATAGAACGTGAGAGTGTCGGTCCTCTTGTACTTAAGTCGCCATTGTGCCTTTGTATTAAATTCGGATGCAATATCTGTGTTTCATCGTCAATAAGAAGGTCCAAGGGATACAGTAAACCTGAAGTGAAGCATCAGTAGTTAAAACTGGACTCGCAGGAGAGGTTAAAATCATAGAAAGTAAGAGTGTCAGTCCTCTTTTACTTAAGTCGGCATTGTGAGTTTTGAATTTAATTCCGATGCAATTTTTGAGTTTCATCGTCAATAAGAAGGTCCTAGGGATACAGTAAACCTGAAGTGAAGCATCGGAATCTAAAACTGGACTGACAGGAGAGGTTCAAATCATAGAAAGTGAGAGTGTTACTCCTCTTGCACTTAAGTCGGCATTGTGCCTTTTGTATTAAATTCGGATGCAAAGCCTGTGTTCATCGTCAATAAGAAGGTCCAAGGGAAACAGTAAACCTGAAGGGAAGCATCGGAATCTAAAACTGGACACACAGGAGACGTTCAAATCATAGAAAGTTAGAGTGTCAATCCTCTTGTACTTAAGTCGGCGTGGTGCCTTTTGAATTTAATTCCCATTTAACTTATGTGTTTCATCGTCAATAAGAAGGTGCAAGGTATACAGTAAACCTGAAGTGAAGCATCGAAATCTAAAACTGGACTCACAGGAGAGGTTCAAATTATAGAAAGTGAGGGTGTCAGTCCTTTTGTACTTAAGTCGCCATTGTGCCTTTTGTATTAAATTCGGATGCAATTTCTGTGTTTCATCGTCAATAAGAAGGTCCAAGGGATACAGTAAACCTGAAGTAAAGCATCGGAATCTAAAACTGGACGCACAGGAGAGGTTCAAATCATAGAAACTTAGTGTGTCACTCCTCTTGTACTTAAGTCGGTATTGTGCCTTTTGGATTAAATTCGGATGCCTTTTCTGTGTTACATCGTCAATAAAAAGGTCCAAGGGATACAGTAAACCTGAAGTGAAGCATCGGAATCTAAAACTGGACTCACAGGAGAGGTTCAAATCATAGAAAATTTAGAGTGTCAGTCCTCTTGTACTTATGTCGGCGTGGTGCCTTTTGAATTTAATTCCGATGCAACTTCTGTGTTTCATCGTCAATAAGAAGGTGCAAGATATACAGTAAACCTGAAGTGAAGCATCGGAATCTGAAACTGAACTCACAGGAGAGGTTCAAATCATAGAAATTGAGAGTGTCAGTCCTCTTGCACTTAAGTCGGCATTGTGCCTTTTGTATTAAATTCGGATGCAAACCCTGTGTTTCATCGTCAATAAGAAGGTCCAAGGGATACAGTAAACCTGAAGTGAAGCATCGGAATCTAAAACTGGACTCACAGGAGAGGTTCAAATCATAGAAAGTTAGAGTGTCAATCCTCTTGTACTTAAGTCTGCGTGGTGCCTTTTGAATATAATTCCCATGCAACATCTGTGTTTCATCGTCAATAAGAAGGTGCAAGGTATACAGTTAACCTGAAGTGAAGCATCGGAATCTAAAAGTGGACTCACAGGAGAGGTTCAAATTATAGAAAGTGAGGGTGTCAGTCCTCTTGTACTTAAGTCGCCATTGTGCCTTTTGTATTAAATTCGGATGCAATTTCTGTGTTTCATCGTCAATAAGAAGGTCCAAGGGATACAGTAAACCTGAAGTAAAGCATCGGAATCTAAAACTGGACTCACAGGAGAGGTTCAAATCATAGAAAGTTAGAGTGTCACTCCTCTTGTACTTAAGTCGGTATTGTGCCTTTTGTATTAACATCGGATGCAATTTCTGTGTTTCATCGTCAATAAGAAGGTCCAAGGGATACAATAAACCTGAAGTGATGCATCGGAATCTAAAACTGGACTCACAGGAGAGGTTCAAATCATAGAAAGTTAGAATGTCACTCCTCTTGTACTTAAGTCGGTATTGTGCCTTTTGGATTAAATTCGGATGCAATTTCTGTGTCTCATAGTCAATAAAAAGGTCCAAGGGATACAGTAAACCTGAAGTGAAGCATCGGAATCTCAAACTGGACTCACAGGAGAGGTTCAAATCATAGAAAGTTAGAGTGTCAGTCCTCTTGTACTTATGTCGGCGTGGTGCCTTTTGAATTTAATTCCGAATCAACTTCTGTGTTTCATCGGCAATAAGAAGGTACAAGGTATACAGTAAACCTGAAGTGAAGCATCGGAATCTGAAACTCGACTCACAGGAGAGGCTCAAATCATAGAAAGTGAGAGTCTCAGTCCACTTGTACTTAAGTCGGCATTGTGCCTTTTGTATTAAATTCGGATGCAATTTCTGTGTTTCATCGTCAACAAGAAGGTCCAAGGGATACAGTAAACCTGAAGTATAGCATCGGAATCTAAAACTGGACTCACAGGAGAGGTTCAAATCATAAAAAGTGAGAGTGTCAGACCTCTTGTACTTAAGTCGGCATTGTGCCATTTGTATTAAATTCGGATGCAATTCCTGTGATTCATAGTCAATAAGAAGGTCCAAGGGATACAGTAAACCTGAAGTGAGACATCGGAATCTAAAACTGGACTCACAGGAGAGGTTCAAATCATTGAAAGTTAGAGTGTCAGTCCTCTTGTACTTATGTCGGCGTGGTGAGTTTTGAATTTAATTCCGATGCAAGTTCAGTGTTTCATCGTCAATAAGAAGGTGCAAGATATACAGGAAACCTGAAGTGAAGCAGCGGAATCTGAAACTGGACTCACAGGAAAGGTTGAAATCATAGAAAGTGATAGTCTCAGTACTATTGTACTTAAGTCGCCATTTTGCCTTTAGTATTAAATTCGGATGCAAACCCTGTGTTTCATCGTCAATAAGAAGGTCCAATTGATACAGTAAACCTGAAGTGAAGCATCGGAATCGAAAACTGGACCCACAGGAGAGGATCAAATCATAGAAAGTTTGAGTGTCAGTCCTCTTGTACTTATGTCGGCATTGTGAGTTTTGAATTTAATTCCGATGCAATTTCTGTGCTTCATCGTCAATAAGAAGGTCCAAGGGATACAGCAAACCTGAAGTCAAGCATCGGAATCTAAAACTGGACTCGCAGGAGATGTTCACATCATAGAAAATGAGAGTGTCGGTCCTCTTGTACTTAAGTCGGCATTGTGCCATTTGTATTAAATTCGGATGCAACTTCTGTGTTTCATCTTTAATAAGAAGGTCCAAGGGATACAGTAAACCTGAAGTGAAGCATCGGAATATAAAACTAGACTCACAGGAGACGTTCAAATCATAGAAAGTTAGAGTGTCAGTCCTCTTGCACGTAAGTCGGCATTGTGCCTTTTGTATTAAATCCGGATGCTAACTCTGTATTTCATTGTCAATAAGAAGGTCCAAGGGATACAGTAAACCTTAAGCGTAGCATCGGAATCTAAAACTGGACTCACAGGAGAGGTTCAAATCATAGAGAGTGAGAGTGTCAGTCCTCTTTTACATAAGTCGGCATTGTGCCTTTTGATTTTTAATTCCGAAGCAATTTCTGTGTTTCATCGTCAATAAGAAGGTCCAAGGGATACAGTAAACCTCAAGTGAACCATCGGAATCTAACACTCGACTCACAGGAGAGGTTCAAATCATAGAAAGTGAGAGTGTCGGTCCTCTTGTACTTAAGTCGGCATTCGGCCATTTGTATTAAATTCGGATGCAATTTCTGTGTTTCATCGTCAATAAGAAGGTCCAAGGGATACAGTAAACCTGAAGTGAAGCATCGGAATCTAAAACTGGACTCACAGGAGAGGTCCAAATCATAGAAAGTGAGAGTGTCAGTCCTCTTGTACTTAAGTCGGCATTGTGCCATTTGTATTAAATTCGGATGCAACTTCTGTGTTTCATCTTTAATAAGAAGGTCCAAGGGATACAGTAAACCTGAAGTGAAGCATCGGAATATAAAACTAGACTCACAGGAGACGTTCAAATCATAGAAAGTTAGAGTGTCAGTCCTCTTGCACGTAAGTCGGCATTGTGCCTTTTGTATTAAATCCGGATGCAAACTCTGTGTTTCATCGTCAATAAGAAGGTCCAAGGGATACAGTTAACCTGAGGTGAAGCATCGGAATCTAAACCTGGACTCACAGGAGAGGTTCAAAACATAGAAAGTTAGAGTGTCAGTCCTCTTGTACTTAAGTCGGCGTGGTGCCTTTTGAATTTAATTCCGATGCAACTTCTGTGTTTCATCGTCAATAAGAAGGTGCAAGGTATACAGTAAACCTGAAGTGAAGCACCGGAATCTAAATCTGGGCTCACAGGAGAGTTTCAAATCATAGAAAAAGAGAGTGTCAGTCCTCTTGTACTTTAGTCGCCATTGTGTCGTTTGTATTAAATTCGGATGCATTTCTGTGTTTCATCGTCAATAAGGAGGTCCAAGGGATACAGTAAACCAGAATTATAGCATCGGAATCTAAAACTGGACTCACAGGAGAGGTTCAAATCACAGAAAGTTAGAGTGTCAGTCCTCTTGTAGTTAAGTCGGCATTGTGCCTTTTGAATTTAATTCCGATGCAATTTCTGTGTATCATCGTCAATAAGATGGTCCAAGGGATACAGTAAACCTTAAGCGAAGCATCGGAATCTAAAACTGGACTCACAGGAGAGGTTCAAATCATAGAGAGAGAGAGTGTCAGTCCTCTTTTACATAAGTCTGCATTGTGCCTTTTGAATTTAATTCCGAAGCAATTTCTGTGTTTCATCGTCAATAAGAAGGTCCAAGGGATACAGTAAACCTGAAGTATAGCATCGGAATCTAAAACTGGACTCACAGGAGAGGTTCAAATCATAGAAAGTGAGAGTGTCAGACCTCTTGTACTTAAGTCGGCATTGTGCCATTTGTATTAAATTCGGATGCAATTCCTGTGATTCATAGTCAATAAGAAGGTCCAAGGGATACAGTAAACCTGAAGTGAAACATCGGAATCTAAAACTGGACTCACAGGAGAGGTTCAAATCATAGAAATTTAGAGTGTCACTCCTCTTGTACTTAAGTCGGTATTGTGCCATTTCGATTAAATTCGGATGCAATTTCTGTGTTTCATCGTCAATAAAAAGGTCCAAGAGATACAGTAAACCTGAAGTGAAGCATCGGAATCTAAAACTGGACTCACAGGAGAGGTTCAAATCATAGAAAGTTAGAGTGTCAGTCCTCTTGTACTTATGTCGGCGTGGTGAGTTTTGAATTTAATTCCGATGCTACTTCAGTGTTTCATCGTCAATAAGAAGGTGCAAGATATACAGTAAACCTGAAGTGAAGCAGCGGAATCTGAAACTGGACTCACAGGAGAGGTTGAAATCATAGAAAGTGATTGTCTCAGTACTATTGTACTTAAGTCGCCATTTTGCCTTTTGTATTAAATTCGGATGCAAACCCTGTGTTTCATCGTCAATAAGAAGGTCCAATTGATACAGTAAACCTGAAGTGAAGCATCGGAATCGAAAACTGGACCCACAGGAGAGGATCAAATCATAGAAAGTTTGAGTGTCAGTCCTCTTGTACTTATGTCGGCATTGTGAGTTTTGAATTTAATTCCGATGCAATTTCTGTGCTTCATCGTCAATAAGAAGGTCCAAGGGATACAGCAAACCTGAAGTGAAGCATCGGAATCTAAAACTGGACTCGCAGGAGATGTTCAAATCATAGAAAGTGAGAGTGTCGGTCCTCTTGTACTTAAGTCGGCATTGTGCCATTTGTATTAAATTCGGATGCAACTTCTGTGTTTCATCTTTAATAAGAAGGTCCAAGGGATACAGTAAACCTGAAGTGAAGCATCGGAATATAAAACTAGACTCACAGGAGACGTTCAAATCATAGAAAGTTAGAGTGTCAGTCCTCTTGCACGTAAGTCGGCATTGTGCCTTTTGCATTAAATCCGGATGCCAACTCTGTATTTCATCGTCAATAAGAAGGTCCAAGGGATACAGTAAACCTTAAGCGAAGCATCGGAATCTAAAACTGGACTCACAGGAGGGGTTCAAATCATAGAGAGTGAGAGTGTCAGTCCTCTTTTACATAAGTCGGCATTGTGCCTTTTGATATTTAATTCCGAAGCAATTTCTGTGTTTCATCGTCAATAAGAAGGTCCAAGGGATACAGTAAACCTGAAGTGAAGCATCGGAATCTAACACTAGACTCACAGGAGAGGTTCAAATCATAGAAAGTTAGAGTGTCAGTCCTCTTGCACGTAAGTCGTCATTCTGCCTTTTGTATTAAATCCGGATGCAAACTCTGTGTTTCATCATCAATAAGACGGTGCAAGGGATACAGTAAACCTGAAGTGAAGCATCGGAATCTAAACCTGGACTCACAGGAGAGAATCAAAACATAGAAAGTTAGAGTGTCAGTCCTCTTGTACTTAAGTCGGCGTCGTGCCTTTTGAATTTAATTCCGATGCAACTTCTGTGTTTCATCGTCAATAAGAAGGTGCAAGGTATACAGTACACCTGAAGTGAAGCACCGGAATCTAAATCTGGGCTCACAGGAGAGTTTCAAATCATAGAAAGTGAGAGTGTCAGTCCTCTTGTACTTTAGTCGCCATTGTGCCGTTTGTATTAAATTCGGATGCAATTTCTGTGTTTCATCGTCAATAAGAAGGTCCAAGGGATACAGTAAACCTGAATTATAGCATCGGAATCTAAAACTGGACTCACAGGAGAGGTTCAAATCACAGAAAGTTAGTGTGTCAGTCCACTTGTAGTTAAGTCAGCATTGTGCCTTTTGAATTTAATTCCGATGCAATTTCTGTGTATCATCGTCAATAAGATGGTCCAACGGATACAGTAAACCTTAAGCGAAGCATCGGAATATAAACTGGACTCACAGGAGAGGTTCAAATCATAGAGAGTGAGAGTGTCAGTCCTCTTTTACATAAGTCGGCATTGTGCCTTATGAATTTAATTCCGAAACAATTTCTGTGTTTCATCGTCAATAAGAAGGTCCAAGGGATACAGTAAACCTGAAGTGAAGCATCGGAATCTAAAACTAGACCCACAGGAGAGGTTCAAATCATAGAAAGTTAGAGAGTCTGTCCTCTTGCACGTAAGTCGGCATTGTGCCTTTTGTATTAAATCCGGATGCAAACTCTGTGTTTCATCGTCAATAAGAAGGTCCAAGGGATACAGTAAACCTGAAGTGAAGCATCGGAATCTAAACCTGGACTCACAGGAGAGAATCAAAACATAGAAAGTTAGAGTGTCTGTCCTCTTGTACTTAAGGCGGCATTGTGCCTTTTGAATTTAATTCCGATGCAATTTCTGTGTATCATCGTCAATAAGATGGTCCAACGGATACAGTAAACCTTAAGCGAAGCATCGGAATCTAAAACTGGACTCACAGGAGAGGTTCAAATCATAGAGAGTGAGAGTGTCAGTCCTCTTTTACATAAGTCGGCATTGTGCCTTTTGAATTTAATTCCGAAGCAATTTCTGTGTTTCATCGTCAATATGAAGGTCCAAGGGATACAGTAACCCTGAAGTGAAGGATCGGAATCTAAAACTGTACTCACAGGAGAGGTTCAAATCATAGAAAGTGAGAGTGTCGGTCCTCTTGTACTTAAGTCGCCATTGTGCCATCTGTATTAAATACGGATGCAATTTCTGTGTTTCATCGTCAATAAGAAGGTCCAAGGGATACAGTAAACCTGATGTGAAGCATCGGAATCTAAAACTGGACTCACAGGAGAGATTCAAATCATAGATATAGTGTCACTCCTCTTGTACTTAAGTCGCCATTGTGCCTTTTGTATTAAATTTGGATGCATTTTCTGTGTTTCATCGTCAATAAGAAGGTCCAAGGGATACAGTAAACCAGAAGTAAGGCATCGGAATCTAAAACTGGACTCACAGGAGAGGTTCAAATCATAGAAAGTTAGAGTGTCACTCCTCTTGTACTTAAGTCGGTATTGTGCCTTTTTGGATTAAATTCGGATGCAATTTCTGTGTTTCATCGTCAATAAAAAGGTCCAAGGGATACAGTAAACCTGAAGTGAAGCATCGGAATCTAAAACTGGACTTGCAGGAGAGGTTCAAATCATAGAAAGTTAGAGTGTCAGTCCTCTTGTACTTATGTCGGCGTGGTGCCTTTTGAATTTAATTCCGATGCAACTTCTGTGTTTCATCGGCAATAAAAAGGTACAAGGTATACAGTAAACCTGAAGTGAAGCATCGGAATCTAAAACTGGACTCACTGGAGAGGTTCAAATCATAGAAAGTGAGAGTGTCAGACCTCTTGTACTTAAGTCGGCATTGTGCCATTTGTATTAAATTCGGATGCAATTCCTGTGATTCATAGTCTACAAGAAGGTCCAAGGGATACAGTAAACCTGAAGTGAAACATCGGAATCTAAAACTGGACTCACAGGAGAGGTTCAAATCATAGAAAGTTAGAGTGTCACTCCTCTTGTACTTAAGTCGGTATTGTGCCATTTGTATTAAATACGGATGCAATTTCTGTGTTTTTTCGTCAATAAGAAGGTCCAAGGGATACAGTTAACCTGAAGTGAAGCATCCGAATCTAAAACTGACCTAACAGGAGAGGTTCGAATCATAGAGAGTAAGAGTGTCAGTCCTCTTGTACTTAAGTCGGCATTGTGCCATTTGGATTAAATTCGGATGCAATTTCTGTGTTTCATCGTCAATAAGAAGGTCCAAGGGATACAGTAAACCTGAAGTGAAGCATCGGAATCTAAAACTGGACTCACAGGAAATGTTCAAATCATAGAAAGTGAGAGTGTCAGTCCTCTTGTACTTAAGTCGGCATTGTGCCATTTGTATTAAATTCGGATGCAATTTCTGTGTTTCATCTTCAATAGGAAGGTCCAAGGGATTCAGTAAACCTGAAGTGAAGCATCGGAATCTAAAACTAGACTCACAGGAGAGGTTCAAATCATAGAAAGTTAGAGTGTCAGTCCTCTTGCACGTATTTGGCAGTGTGCCTTTTGTATTAAATTCGGATGCAAACTCTGTGTTTCATCGTCAATAAGAAGGTCCAAGGGATACAGTAAACCTGAAGTGAAGCATCGGAATCCAAAACTGGACTCACAGGAGTGGTTCAAAACATAGAAAGTTAGAGTGTCAGTCCTCATGTACTTAAGTCGGCGTGGTGCCTTTTGAATTTAATTCCGATGCAACTTCTGTGTTTCATCGTCAATAAGAAGGATGAAGGTATACAGTAAACCTGAAGTGAAGCATCGGAATCTAAAACTGGGCTCACAGAAGAGGTTCAAATCATAGAAAGTGAGAGTGTCAGTCCTCTCGAACTTTAGTCGCCATTGTGCCGTTTGTATAAAATTCGGATGCAATTTCTGTGTTTCATCGGCAATAAGAAGGTCCAAGGGATACAGTAAACCTGAACTATAGCATCGGAATCGAAAACTGGACTCAGGGGAGAGGTTCAAATCATAGAAAGTTAGAGTGTCAGTCCTCTTGTACTTAAGTCGGAATTGTGCCTTTTGTATTACATTCGGATGCAAACTCTGTGATTCTTCGTCAATAAGAAAGTCCAAGGGATACAGTAAACCTGAAGTGAAGCATCGGAATCTAAAACTGTACTCACAGGAGAGGTTCAAATCATAGAAAGTGAGAGTGTCGGTCCTCTTGTACTTAAGTCGGCATTGTGCCATCTGTATTAAATTCGGATGCAATTGCTGTGTTTCATCGTCAATAAGAGGGTCCAAGGGATACAGTAAACCTGAAGTGAAGCATCGGAATCTAAAACTGGACTCACAGGAGAGATTCAAATCATAGATATAGTGTCACTCCTCTTGTTCTTAAGTAGGTATTGTGCCTTTTGTATTAAATTCGGATGCAATTTCTGTGTTTCATCGACAATAAGAAGGTCCAAGGGATACAGTAAACCTGAAGTGAAGCATCGGAATATAAAACTGGACTCACAGGAGAGGTTCAAATCATAGAAAGTGAGAGTATCAGTCCTCTTGTACTTAACTCGGCATTGTGCATTTGTATTAAATTCGGATGCACTTTCTGTGTTTCATCTTCAATAAGAAGGTCCAAGGGATACAGTAAACCTGAAGTGAAGCATCGGAATCTAAAACTGGACTCACAGGAGAGTTTCCAATCTTAGAAAGTGAGAGTGTCAGTCCTCTTGTACTTCAGTCGACATTGTGACTTTTGTATTAAAATCGGATGCAATTTCTGTGAATCTTCGTCAATAAGAAGGTCCAAGGGATACAGTAAACCTGAAGTGAAGCATCGGAATCTAAAACTGGACTAACAGGAGAGCTTCAAATCATAGAAAGAGAGAGTGTCAGTCCTCTTGTACTTAAGTCGGTATTGTGCCATTTGTATTAAATACGGATGCAATTTCTGTGTTTTTTCGTCAATAAGATGGTCCAAGGGATACAGTTAACCTGAAGTGAAGCATACGAATCTAAAACTGACCTAACAGGAGAGGTTCGAATCATAGAGAGTAAGGGTATTAGTCCTCTTGTACTTAAGTCGGCATTGTGCCATTTGTATTAAATTCGGATGCAATTTCTGTGTTTCATCGTCAATAAGAAGGTCCAAGGGATACAGTAAACCTGAAGTGAAGCATCGGAATCTAAAACTGGACTCACAGGAAATGTTCAAATCATAGATAGTGAGAGTGTCAGTCCTCTTGTACTTAAGTCGGCATTGTGCCGTTTGTATTAAATTCGGATGCAATTTCTGTGTTTCATCTTCAATAGGAAGGTCCAAGGGATACAGTAAACCTGAAGTGAAGCATCGGAATCTAAAACTAGACTCACAGGAGAGGTTCAAATCATAGAAAGTTTGAGTGTCAGTCCTCTAGCACGTAAGTCGGTAGTGTGCCTTTTGTATTAAATTCGGATGCAAACTCTGTGTTTCATCGTCAATAAGAAGGTCCAAGGGATACAGTAAACCTGAAGCGAAGCATCGGAATCTAAAACTGGACTCACAGTAGAGGTTCAAAACATAGAAAGTTAGAGTGTCAGTCCTCTTGTACTTAAGTCGCCGTGGTGCCTTTTGAATTTAATTCCGATGCAACTTCTGTGTTTCATCGTCAATAAGAAGGTGGAAGGTATACAGTAAACCTGAAGTGAAGCAACGGAATCTAAAACTGGGCTCACAGAAGAGGTTTAAATCATAGAAAGTGAGAGTGTCAGTCCTCTTGAACTTTAGTCGCCATTGTGCCGTTTGTATTAAATTCGGATGCAATTACTGTGTTTCATCGTCAATAAGAAGGTCCAAGGGATACAGTAAACCTGAACTATAGCATCGGAATCTAAAACTGGACTCAGAGGAGAGGTTCAAATCATAGAAAGTTAGAGTGTCAGTCCTCTTGTACTTAAGTCGGAATTGTGCCTTTTGTATTACATTCGGATGCAAACTCTGTGATTCTTCGTCAATAAGAAGGTCCAAGGGATACAGTAAACCTGAAGTGAAGCATCGGAATCTAAAACTGGACTCACAGGTAAGGTTCAAATCATAGAAAGTGAAAGTGTCAGTCTTCTTGTGCTTATGCCGCCAGTGTGCCTTTTGAATTAAATTCGGATGCAATTTCTGTGTTTCATCGTCAATAAGAAGGTCCAAGGGATACAGTAAACCTGAAGTGAAGCATCGGAATCTAAAACTGGACTCACACCAGAGGTTTATATCATAGAAAGTTAGAGTGTCAGTCCTCTTGTACTTAAGTCGGCATTGTGCCCTTTGTATTAAATTCGAATGCAACTTCTGCGTTTCATCGTCAATAAGAAGGTCCAAGGGATACACTAAACCTGAAGTGAAGCATCGGAATCTAAAACTGGACTCACAGGGGAGGTTAAAATCATAGATAGTTAGAGTGTCACTCCTCTTGTACTTAAGTCGGTATTGTGCCTTTTGTATTAAATTCGCATGCAATTTCTGTGTTTCATCGTCAGTTAGAAGGTCCAAGGGATACAGTAAACCTGAAGAGAAGCATCGGAATCTAAAACTGGACTCACAGGAGAGGTTCAAAACAAAGAAAGTTAGCGTGTAGGTCCTCTTTTACTTAAGTCAGCACTGTGCCTTTTGTATTAAATTGCGATGCAATTTCTATATTTCATCGTCCATAGGAAGGTGCAAGGTATACAGTACACCTGAAGTGAAGCATCGAAATCTAAAACCGGACTCACAGGAGAGGTTCAAATCATAGAAAGTGAGAGTGTCAGTCCTCTTGTACTTAATTCGGCATTGTGCCATTTGTATTAAATTCGGATGCAATTCCTGTGATTCAAAGGCAATAAGAAGGTCCAAGGGATACAGTAAACCTGAATCGAAAAATCCGAATCTAAAACTGGACTCACAGGAGAGGTTCAAATCATAGAAAGTTAGAGTGTCACTCTTCTTGTACTTAAGTCGCTATTGTGCCTTCTGTATTAAATTCGGATGCAATTTCTGTGTTTCATCGTCAATAAGAAGGTCCAAGGGATACAGTAAACCTGAAGTGAAGCATCGGAATCTAAAACTGGACTCACAGGAGAGGTTCAAATCATAGAAATTTAGAGTGTCTGTCCTCTTTTACTTATGTCGGCATTGTGCCATTTGTATTAAATTCAGATGGAATATCTATGTCTCATCGTCAATAAGAAGGTCCAAGGGATACAGTAAACATGAAGTGAAGCATCGGAATCTAAAACTGTACTCACAGGAGAGGTTCAAATCATAGAAAGTTAGAGCGTCAGTCCTCTTGTACTTAAGTCGGCATTGTGCATTTTGAACTAAATTCCGATGCAATCTCTGTGTTTCATCGTCAATAAGAAGGTGCAAGGTATACAGTAAACCTGAAGTGAAGCATCGGAATCTAAAACTGGACTCACGGGAGAGGTTCAAATCATAGAAAGTTAGAGTGACAGTCCTCTTGTACTTAAGTCGGCATTGTGATTTTTGAATTTAATTCCGATACAATTTCTGTGTTTCATCGTCAATAAGAAGGTCCAAGGGATACAGTAAACCTGAAGTTAAGCATCGGAATCTAAAACTGGACTCACAGGAGAGGTTCAAATCATAGAAAGTGAGAGTGTCAGTCCACTTTTACTTAAGCAGCATTGTGCGTTTTGAATTTAATTCCGATGCAATTTCTGTGCTTCATCGTCAATATGAAGGTCCCAGGGATACAGTTAACCTGAAGTGAAACATCGGAATCTAAAACTGGACTGACAGGAGAGGTTCAAATCATAGAAAGTGAGAGTGTCAGTCCTCTTGTACTTAAGTCGGCATTGTGCCATTTGTATTAAATTCGGGTGCAATTTCTGTGTTTCATCGTCAATAAGAATGTCCAAGGGATACAGTAAACCTGATGTGAAGCATCGGAATCTAAAACTGGACTCACAGGAAAGTTTCAAATCGTAGAAAGTGAGAGTGTCAGTCCTCTTGTACTTAAGACTGCATTGTGGCTTTTGTATTAAATTCGGATGCAATTTCTGTGTTTCATCGTCAATAAGAAGGTCCAAGGGATACAGTAAACCTGAAGTGAAGCATCGGAATCTAAAACTGGACTCACAGGAGAGATTTATATCATAGAAAGTGAGAGTGTCAGTCCTCTTTTACTTAAGTCGGCATTGTGCATTTTGAATTTAATTCCGATGCAATTTCTGTGTTTCATCGTCAATAAGAAGGTCCAAGGGATACACTAAACCTGAAGTGAAGCATCGGAATCTAAAACTGGACTCACAGGAGAGGTTCAAATCATAGATAGTTAGAGTGTCACTCCTCTTGTACTTAAGTCGGTATTGTGCCTTTTGTATCAAATTCGCATGCAATTTCTGTGTTTCATCGTCAGTTAGAAGGTCCAAGGGATACAGTAAACCTGAAGAGAAGCATCGGAATCTAAAACTGGACTCACAGGAGAGGTTCAAAACAAAGAAAGTTAGCGTGTCGGTCCTCTTTTACTTAAGTCAGCATTGTGCCTTTTGTATTAAATTGCGATGCAATTTCTATGTTTCATCGTCCATAGGAAGGTGCAAGGTATACAGTACACCTGAAGTGAAGCATCGAAATCTAAAACCGGACTCACAGGAGAGGTTCAAATCATTGAAAGTGAGAGTGTCAGTCCTCTTGTACTTAATTCGGCATTGTGCCATTTGTATTAAATTCGGATGCATTTCCTGTGATTCAAAGTCAATAAGAAGGTCCAAGGGATACAGTAAACCTGAATCGAAAAATCCGAATCTAAAACTGGACTCACAGGAGAGGTTCAAATCATAGAAAGTTAGAGTGTCACTCCTCTTGTACTTAAGTCGCTATTGTGCCTTTTGTATTAAATTCGGATGCAATTTCTGTGTTTCATCGTCAATAAGAAGGTCCAAGGGATACAGTAAACCTGAAGTGAAGAATCGGAATCTAAAACTGGACTCACAGGAGAGGTTCAAATCATAGAAATTTAGAGTGTCTGTCCTCTTTTACTTATGTCGGCATTGTGCCATTTGTATTAAATTCAGATGCAATTTCTATGTTTCATCGTCAATAAGAAGGTCCAAGGGATACAGTAAACATGAAGTGAAGCATCGGATTCTAAAACTGTACTCACAGGAGAGGTTCAAATCATAGAAAGTTAGAGCGTCAGTCCTCTTGTACTTAAGTCGGCATTGTGCATTTTGAACTAAATTCCGATGCAATCTCTGTGTTTCATCGTCAATAAGAAGGTGCAAGGTATACAGTAAACCTGAAGTGAAGCATCGGAATCTAAAACTGGACTCACGGGAGAGGTTCAAATCATAGAAAGTTTGAGTGACAGTCCTCTTGTACTTAAGTCGGCATTGTGATTTTTGAATTTAAATCCGATACAATTTCTGTGTTTCGTCGTCAATAAGAAGGTCCAAGGGATACAGTAAACCTGAAGTTAAGCATCGGAATCTAAAACTGGACTCACAGGAGAGGTTCAAATCATAGAAAGTGAGAGTGTCAGTCCACTTTTACCTAAGCAGCATTGTGCGTTTTGAATTTAATTCCGATGCAATTTCTGTGTTTCATCGTCAATATGAAGGTCCCAGGGATACAGTTAACCTGAAGTGAAACATCGGAATCTAAAACTGGACTGACAGGAGAGGTTCAAATCATAGAAAGTGAGAGTGTCAGTCCTCTTGTACTTAAGTGGGCATTGTGCCATTTGTATTAAATTCGGGTGCAATTTCTGTGTTTCATCGTCAATAAGAATGTCCAAGGGAAACAGTAAACCTGAAGTGAAGCATCGGAATCTAAAACTGGACTCACAGGAAAGTTTCAAATCGTAGAAAGTGAGAGTGTCAGTCCTCTTGTACTTAAGACTGCATTGTGGCTTTTGTATTAAATTCGGATGCAATTTCTGTGTTTCATCGTCAATAAGAAGGTCCAAGGGATACAGTAAACCTGAAGTGAAGCATCGGAATCTAAAACTGGACTCACAGGAGAGATTTATATCATAGAAAGTGAGAGTGTCAGTCCTCTTTTACTTAAGTCGGCATTGTGCATTTTGAATTTAATTCCGATGCAATTTCTGTGTTTCATCGTCAATAAGAAGGTCCAAGGGATACAGCAAACCAGAAGTGAAGCATCGGAATCTAAAAGTGGACTCGCAGGAGAGGTTCAAATCAGAGAAAGTGAGAGTGTCATTCCTCTTGTACTTAAGTCGGCATTGTGCTTTTTTATTAATTTCTGATGCAAACTCTGTGTTTCATCGTCAATAAGAAGGTCGAAGGGATACAGAAAACCTGAAGTGAAGCATCGGAATCTAAAACTGGACTCACAGGAGAGGTTTCAATCTTAGATAGTGAGAGTGTCAGTCCTCTTGTACTTAAGTCGGCATTGTGACTTTTGTATTAAAATCGGATGCAATTTCTGTGATTCTTCGTCATTAAGAAGGTCCAAGGGATACAGTAAACCTGAAGTGAAGCATCGGAATCTAAAACTGGACTAACAGGAGAGGTTCAAATCATAGAATGAGAGAGTGTCAGTCCTCTTGTACTTAAGTCGGCATTGCGCCATTTGTATTAAATTCGGGTGCAATTTCTGTGTTTCATCGTCATTAAGAAGGTCCAAGGGATACAGTAAACCTGAAGTGAAGCATCGGAATCTAAAACTGGACTCACAGGAAAGGTTCAAATCATAGAAAGTGAAAGTGTGAGTCCTCTGGTACTTATGCCGCCATTGTGCCTTTTGAATTAAATTCGGATGCAATTTCTGTGTTTCATCGTCAATAAGAAGGTCCAAGGGATACAGTAAACCTGAAGTGAAGCATCGGAATCTAAAACTGGACTGACACGAGAGGTTTATATCATAGAAAGTTAGAGTGTCAGTCCTCTTGTACTTAAGTCTGCATTGTGCCCTTTGTATTAAATTCGAATGCAACTTCTGCGTTTCATCGTCAATAAGAAGGTCCAAGGGATACAGTAAACCTGAAGTGAAGCATCGGAATCTAAAACTGGACTCACAGGAGAGGTTCAAATCATAGATAGTTAGAGTGTCACTCCTCTTGTACTTAAGTCGGTATTGTGCCTTTTGTATTAAATTCGCATGCAATTTCTGTGTTTCATCGTCAGTTAGAAGGTCCAAGGGATACAGTAAACCTGAAGAGAAGCATCGGAATCTAAAACTGGACTCTCAGGAGAGGTTCAAAACATAGAAAGTAAGCGTGTCGGTCCTCTTTTACTTAAGTCAGCATTGTGCCTTTTGTATTAAATTCCGATGCAATTTCTATGTTTCATCGTCCATAAGAAGGTGCAAGATATACAGTACACCTGAAGTGAAGCATCGAAATCTAAAACCGGACTCACAGGAGAGGTTCAAATCATAGTAAGTGAGAGTGTCAGTCCTCTTGTACTTAATTCGGCATTGTGCCATTTGTATTAAATTCGGATGCAATTTCTGTGATTCAAAGTCAATAAGAAGGTCCAAGGGATACAGTAAACCTGAATCGAAACATCCGAATCTAAAACTGGACTCACAGGAGAGGTTCAAATCATAGAAAGTTAGAGTGTCACTCCTCTTGTACTTAAGTCGGTATTGTGCCTTTTGTATTAAATTCGGATGCAATTTCTGTGTTTCATCGTCAATAAGAAGGACCAAGGGATACAGTAAACCTGAAGTGAAGCATCGGAATCTAAAACTGGACTCATAGGAGAGGTTCAAATCATAGAAATTTAGAGTGTCAGTCCTCTTTTACTTATGTCGGCATTGTGCCATTTGTATTAAATTCGGATGCAATTTCTATGTTTCATCGTCAATAACAAGGTCCAAGGTATACAGTAAACATGAAGTGTAGCATCGGAATCTAAAACTGTACTCACAGGGGAGGTTCAAATCATAGAAAGTTAGAGTGTCAGTCCTCTTGTACTTAAGTCGGCATTGTGCATTTTGTACTAAATTCCGATGCAATCTCTGTGTTTCATCGTCAATAAGAAGGTGCAAGGTATACAGTTAACCTGAGGTGAAGCATCGGAATCTAAAACTGTACTCACGGGAGAGGTTCAAATCATAGAAAGTTAGAGTGTGAGTCCTCTTGTACTTAAGTCGGCATTGTGATATTTGAATTTAATTCCGATACAATTTCTGTGTTTCATCGTCAATAAGAAGGTCCAAGGGATACAGTAAACCTGAAGTTAAGCATCGGAATCTAAAACCGGACTTACAGGAGAGGTTCAAATCATAGAAAGTGAGAGAGTCAGTCCACTTTTACTTAAGCAGCATTGTGCGTTTTGAATTTAATTCCGATGCAATTTCTGTGTTTCATCGTCAATATGAAGGTCCCAGGGATACAGTTAACCTGAAGTGAAACATCGGAATCTAAAACTGGACTGACAGGAGAGGTTCAAATCATAGAAAGTGAGAGTGTCAGTCCTCTTGTACTTAAGTCGGCATTGTGCCATTTGCATTAAATTCGGGTGCAATTTCTGTGTTTCATCGTCAATAAGAATGTCCAAGGGATACAGTAAACCTGAAGTGAAGCATCGGAATCTAAAACTGGACTCGCAGGAGAGGTTCAAATCAGAGAAAGTGAGAGTGTCAGTCCTCTTGTACTTAAGTCGGCATTGTGCTTTTTTATTAATTTCTGATGCAAACTCTTTGTTTCATCGTCAATAAGAAGGTCGAAGGGATACAGTAAACCTAAAGTGAAGCATCGGAATCTAAAACTGGACTCACAGGAGAGGTTCAAATCATAGAAAATTATAGTGTCAGTCCTCTTGTACTTAAGTTTGCATTGTGCCTTATGTATTAAATTCGGATGCAAACTCTGTGTTTCATCTCCAATAAGAAGGCCTAAGGGATACAGTAAACTTGAAATGAAGCATCGGAATCTAAAACTGGACCCACAGGAGAGGTTCAAATCATAGAATGTTAGTGTCAGTTATGTTGTACTTAAGTCGGCGTTGTGATTTTTGAATTTAATTCAGATGCAATTTCTGTGTTTCATCGTCAATAAGAAGGTCCAAGGGATACAGTAAACCTGAAGTTAAGTATCGGAATCTACAACTGGACTCACAGGAGAGGTTCAAATCATAGAAAGTTATAGTGTCAGTCCTCTTTTACAACAGTCGGCATTGTGCGTTTTGAATTTAATTCCGATGCAATTTCCGTGTTTCATCGTCAATAAGAAGGTCCAAGGGATATAGTAAACCTGAAGTGAAGCATCGGAATCTAAAACTGGACTCACAGGAGAGGTTCAAATCATAGAAAGTGAGAGTGTCAGTCCTCTTGTACTTAAGTCGGCATTGTGCCATTTGTATTAAATTCGGGTGCAATTTCTGTGTTTCATTGTCAATAAGAAGGTCCAAGGGATACAGTAAACCTGAAGTGAAGCATCGAAATCAAAAACTGGACTCACAGGAGAGATTCAAATCATAGAAAGTTAGAGTGTCGCTCCTCTTGTACTTGAGTCGGTATTGTGCCCTTTGTATTAAATTCGGGTGCAATTTCTGTGTTTCATCGTCATTAAGAAGGTGCAAGAGATACAGTAAACCTGAAGTGAAGCATCGGAATCTAAAACTGGACTCACAGCAGAGGTTCAAATCATAGAAAGTTAGAGTGTCAGTCCTCTTGTACTTAAGTCGGCATTGTGCCTTTTGAAATTAATTCCGATGCAATTTCTGTGTTTCATTGTCAATAAGAAGGTACAATGTATACAGTTAACCTGAAGTGAAGCATCGGAATCTAAAACTGGACCCACAGGAGAGGTTCAAATCATAGAAAGTGAGAGTGTCAGTCCTCTTGTACTTAAGTCGCCATTGTGCCTTTTGTATTAAATTCGGATGCAGTATCTGTGTTTCATCGTCAATAAGAAGGTCCAAGGGATACAGTAATCCTGAAGTGAAGCATCGGATTCTAAAACTGGACTCATTGGAGAGGTTCAAATCATAGAAAGTTAGAGTGTCAGTCCTCTTGTACTTAAGTCGGCATTGTGCCTTTTGTATTAAATTCGGATGCACACTCTGTGTTTCATCTTCAATAAGAAGGTCCAAGGGACACAGAAAACCTGAAGTGAAGCATCGGATTCTAAAACTGGACTCACTGGAGAGGATCAAATTATAGAATGTTAGAGTGTCAGTCCTCTTGTACTTAAGTCGGCATAGTGATTTTTGGATTTAATTCAGATGCAATTTCTGTGTTTCATCGTCAATAAGAAGGTCCAAGGGATACAGTAAACCTGAAGTTAAGCATCGGAATCTAAAACTGGACTCACAGGAGAAGTTCAAATCATAGAAAGTGAGAGTGTCAGTCCTCTTGAACCTAAGTCAGCTTTGTGCCATTTGTATTAAATTCGGGTGCAATTTCTGTGTTTCATCATCAATAAGAAGGTCCAAGGGATACAGTAAACCTGAAGTGAGGCATCGGAATCTAAAACTGGACTCACAGGAAAGGTCCATATCACAGAAAGTGAAAGTGTCAGTCCTCATGTACTTAAGTCGGCATTATGGCTTTTGTATTACATTCGGATGCATTTTCTGTGTTTCATCGTCAATAAGAAGGTCCAAGGGAAAGAGTAAACCTGAAGTGAAGCATCGGATTCTAAAACTGGACTCACAGGAGAGGTTCGAATCATAGAAAGTTAGAGTGTCAGTCCTCTTGTACTTTAGCCGGCATTGTGCTTTTTGTATTAAATTCGGATGTAATTTCTATGTTTCATCGTCAATAAGAAGATGCAAGGTATACAGTAAACCTGAAGTGAAGCATCGGAATCTAATACTGGACCCACAGAGAGGTTCAAATCATAGAAAATTAGAGTGTCAGTCCTCTTGTACTTAAGTCGGCATTGTGGCATTTGTATTAAATTCGGATGCAATTTCTGTGTTTCATCGTTAATAAGAAAGTCCTAAGAATACAGTAAACCTGAAGTGAAGCATCGGATCTAAAACTGGACTCACAGGAGAGGTTCAAATCATAGATAGTGAGAGTGTCAGTCCTCTTGTACTTAAGCCGCCATTGTGATTTTTGTATTAAATTCGGATGCAATTTCTGTGTTTCATCGTCAATAAGAAGGTCCAAGTGATACAGTAAACCGGAAGTGAAGCATCGGAAGCTTAAACTGGACTCACAGGAGAGGTTTAATTCATAGAAAGTGAGAGTGTCAGTCCTCTTTATTTAAGTCGGCATTGTGCCTTTTGAATTTAATTCCGATGCAATTTCTGTGTTTCATCGTCAATAAGAACGTCCAAGGGATACAGTAAACCTGAAGTGAAGCATCAGAATCTAAAACTGGACTCACAGGAGAGGTTCAAATCAAAGAAAGTTAGAGTGTCAGTCCTCTTTTACTTAAGTCGGCATTGTGCCTTTTGTATTAAATTCCGATGCAATTTCTGTGTTTCATCGTCAATCAGAAGGTGCAAGGTATACAGTAAACCTAAAGTGAAGCATCGGAATCTGAAACTGGACTCACAGGAGAGGTTCAAATCATAGAAAGAGTGAGTGTCAGTCCTCTTGTACTTATGTCGCCATTGTGCCTCTTGTATTAAATTCGGATGCAATTCTTGTGTTTCATCGTCAATAAGAAGGTCCAAGGGATACAGTAAACCTGAAATGAAGCATCGGAATCTGAAACTGGACTCACAGGACAGGTTCTAATCATAGAAAGTGAGAGTGTCAGTCCTCTTGTACTTAAGTTGCCATTGTGATTTTTGTATTAAATTCGGAAGCAATTTCTGTGTTTCATCGTCAATAAGTAGGTCCAAGAGATACAGTAAACCTTGAAGTGAAGCATCGGATTCTTAAAGTGGACTCACAGGAGAGGTTCAAATCATAGAAAGTGACAGTGTCAGTCCTCTTGTACTTAAGTCGGCATTGTGCCTTTTGTATTAAATTCGGATGCAAACTCTGAGTTTCATCGTCAATAAGAAGGTCCAAGGGATACAGTAAACCTGAAGTGAAGCATCGGAGTCTGAAACTGGACTCACAGGAGAGGTTCAAATCATAGAAACTTATAGTGTCAGTCCTCTTGTACTTAAGTCGGCATTGTGATATTTGAATTTAATTCCGATGCAATTTCTGTGTTTCATCGTCAATAAGAAGGTCCAAGGGATACAGCAAACCTGAAGTGAAGCATCGGAATCTAAAACTGGACTCGCAGGAGAGGTTCAAATCAGAGAAAGTGAGAGTGTCAGTCCTCTTGTACTTAAGCCGGCATTGTGGCTTTTTATTAATTTCTGATGCAAATCGCTGTTTCATCGTCAATAAGAAGGTCGAAGGGATACAGTAAACCTGAAGTGAAGCATCGGAATCTAAAACTGGACTCACAGGAGAGGTTCAAATCATAGGAAATTATAGTGTCAGTCCTCTTGTACTTAAGTTTGCATTGTGCCTTTTGTATTAAATTCGGATGCAAACTCTGTGTTTCATCTTCAATAAGAAGGTCCAAGGGATACAGTAAACTTGAAGTGAAGCATCGGAATCTAAAACTGGACTCACAGGAGAGGTTCAAATCATAGAATGTTAGAGTGTCAGTTATCTTGTACTTAAGTCGGCATTGTGATTTTTGAATTTAATTCAGATGCAATTTCTGTGTTTCATCGTCAATAAGAAGGTCCAAGGGATACAGTAAACCTGAAGTTAAGCATCGGAATCTACAACTGGACTCACAGGAGAGGTTCAAATCATAGAAAGTTATAGTGTCAGTCCTCTTGTACTTAAGTCGGCATTGTGCCATTTGTATTAAATTCGGGTGCAATTTCTGTGTTTCATCGTCAATAAGAAGGTCCAAGCGATACAGTGAACCTAAAGTGAAGCATCGGAATCTAAAACTGGACTCACAGGAGAGTTCAAATCATAGAAAGTTAGAATGTCAGTCCTCTTGTACTTAAGTCGGCTTTGTGCCTTTTGTATTAAATTCGGATTCAATTTCTGTGTTTCATCTTCAATAAGAATGTCCAAGGGATACAGTAAACCTGAAGTGAAGCATCGGAATCTAAAACTGGACTCACAGGAAAGGTTCAAATCATAGAAAGTGAGAGTGTCAGTCCTCTTGTACTTAAGTCGCCATTGTGCCTTTTGTATTAAATTCGGATGCAGTATCTGTGTTTCATCGTCAATAAGAAGGTCCAAGGGATACAGTAAACCTGAAGTGAAGCATCGGATTCTAAAACTGGACTCACAGGAGAGGTTCAAATCATAGAAACTTAGAGTGTCAGTCCTCTTGTATTTAAGTCGGCATTGTGCCTTTTGTATTAAATTCGGATGCAATTTCTGTGTTTCATCGTCAATAAGAAGGTCCAAGGGATACAGTAAACCTGAAGTGAAGCATCGGAATCTAAAACTGGACTCACAGGAGAGGTTCGAATCATAGTAAGTTAGAATGTCAGTCCCCTTGTACTTTAGCCGGCATTGTGCTTTTTGTATTAAATTCGGATGTAATTTCTGTGTTTCATCGTCAATAAGAAGGTCCAAGGGATTCAGCAAACCTGAAGTTAAACATCGGAATCTAAAACTGGACTCACTGGAGAGGTTCAAATCATAGAAAGTGAGTGTGTCAGTCCTCTTTATTTAAGTCGGCATTGTGCCATTTGAATTTAATTCCGATGCAATTTCTGTGTTTCATCGTCAATAAGAAGGTCCAAGGGATACAGTAAACCTTCAGTGAAGCATCGGAATCTAAAACTGGACTTGCAGGAGAGGTTCAAATCATAGAAAGTGAGAGTGTCAGTACTCTTTTACTTAAGTCGGCATTGTGCATTTTGAATTTAATTCCGATGCAATTTCTGTGTTTCATCGTCAATAAGAAGGTCCAAGGGATACAGCAAACCTGAAGTGAAGCATCGGAATCTAAAACTGGACTCGCAGGAGAGGTTCAAATCAGAGAAAGTGAGAGTGTCAGTCCTCTTGTACTTAAGCCGGCATTGTGGCTTTTTATTAATTTCTGATGCAAATCGCTGTTTCATCGTCAATAAGAAGGTCGAAGGGATACAGTAAACCTTAAGTGAAGCGTCGGAATCTAAAACTGGACTCACAGGAGAGGTTCAAATCATAGAAAGTTAGAGTGTCAGTCCTCTTGTACTTCAGTCGGCATTGTGCCTTTTGTATTAAATTCGGATGCAAACTCTGTGTTTCATCGTCAGTAAGAAGGTCCAAGGGATACAGTAAACCTGAATTGAGGCATCGGAATCTTAAACTGGAGTCACAGGAGAGGTCCAAATCATAGAAAGTTAGAGTGTCAGTCCTCTTGTACTTAAGTCGGCATTGTGGCATTTGTATTAAATTCAGATGCAATTTCTGTGTTTCATCGTCAATAAGAACGTCCAAGGGATACAGTAAACCTGAAGTGAAGCATCGGAATCAAAACTGGACTCGCAGGAGAGGTTCAAATCATACAAAGTTAGAGTGTCACTCCTCTTGTACTTGGGTTGGTATTGTGCCTGTTGCATTAAATTCGGGTGCAATTTCTGAGTTTCATCGTCTATACGAAGCTCCAACGGATACAGTAAACCTGAAGTGAAGCATCGGAATCTAAAACTGGACTCACAGGAGAGGTTCGAATCATAGAAAGTTAGAATGTCAGTCCCCTTGTACTTTAGCCGGCATTGTGCTTTTTGTATTAAATTCGGATGTAATTTCTGTGTTTCATCGTCAATAAGAAGATGCAAGGTATACAGTAAACCTGAAGTGAAGCATCGGAATCTAATACTGGACTCACAGGAGAGGTTCAAATCATAGAAAATGAGAGTGTCAGTCCTCTTGTACTTAAGTCGGCATTGTGGCATTTGTATTAAATTCGGATGCAATTTCTGTGTTTCATCGTTAATAAGAAAGTCCTAAGGATACAGTAAACCTGAAGTGAAGCATCGAAATCTAAAACTGGACTCACAGGAAAGGTTCAAATCATAGAAAGTGGGAGTGTCAGTCCTCTTGTACTTAAGCCGCCATTGTGATTTTTGTATTAAATTCGGATGCAATTTCTGTGTTTCATCGTCAATAAGAAGGTCCAAGGGATAAAGTAAACCGGAAGTGAAGCATCGGAATCTTAAACTGGACTCACAGGAGAGGTTTAATTCATAGAAAGTTCGAGTGTCTGTCCTCTTGTACTTAGTCGGCATTGTACCTTTTGTGTTAAATTCGGTTGCAAACTCTGTGTTTCATCGTCAATAAGAAGGTCCAAGGGATTCAGCAAACCTGAAGTTAAACATCGGAATCTAAAACTGGACTCACTGGAGAGGTTCAAATCATAGAAAGTGAGTGTGTCAGTCCTCTTTATTTAAGTCGGCATTGTGCCTTTTGAATTTAATTCCGATGCAATTTCTGTGTTTCATCGTCAATAAGAAGGTCCAAGGGATACAGTAAACCTTCAGTGAAGCATCGGAATCTTAAACTGGACTTGCAGGAGGGTTCAAATCATAGAAAGTGAGAGTGTCAGTCCTCTTTTACTTAAGTCGGCATTGTGCATTTTGAATTTAATTCCGATGCAATTTCTGTGTTTCATCGTCAATAAGAAGGTCCAAGGGATACAGCAAACCTGAAGTGAAGCATCGGAATCTAAAACTGGACTCGCAGGAGAGGTTCAAATCAGAGAAAGTGAGAGTGTCAGTCCTCTTGTACTTAAGCCGGCATTGTGGCTTTTTATTAATTTCTGATGCAAATCGCTGTTTCATCGTCAATAAGAAGGTCGAAGGGATACAGTAAACCTGAAGTGAAGCGTCGGAATCTAAAACTGGACTCACAGGAGAGGTTCAAATCATAGAAAGTTAGAGTGTCAGTCCTCTTGTACTTCAGTCGGCATTGTGCCTTTTGTATTAAATTCGGATGCAAACTCTGTGTTTCATCGTCAGTAAGAAGGTCCAAGGGATACAGTAAACCTGAAGTGAGGCATCGGAATCTTAAACTGGAGTCACAGGAGAGGTCCAAATCATAGAAAGTTAGAGTGTCAGTCCTCTTGTACTTAAGTCGGCATTGTGGCATTTGTATTAAATTCAGATGCAATTTCTGTGTTTCATCGTCAATAAGAACGTCCAAGGGATACAGTAAACCTGAAGTGAAGCATCGGAATCAAAACTGGACTCGCAGGAGAGGTTCAAATCATACAAAGTTAGAGTGTCACTCCTCTTGTACTTGGGTTGGTATTGTGCCTGTTGCATTAAATTCGGGTGCAATTTCTGAGTTTCATCGTCTATACGAAGCTCCAACGGATACAGTAAACCTGAAGTGAAGCATCGGAATCTAAAACTGGACTCACAGGAGAGGTTCGAATCATAGAAAGTTAGAATGTCAGTCCCCTTGTACTTTAGCCGGCATTGTGCTTTTTGTATTAAATTCGGATGTAATTTCTGTGTTTCATCGTCAATAAGAAGATGCAAGGTATACAGTAAACCTGAAGTGAAGCATCGGAATCTAATACTGGACTCACAGGAGAGGTTCAAATCATAGAAAATGAGAGTGTCAGTCCTCTTGTACTTAAGTCGGCATTGTGGCATTTGTATTAAATTCGGATGCAATTTCTGTGTTTCATCGTTAATAAGAAAGTCCTAAGGATACAGTAAACCTGAAGTGAAGCATCGAAATCTAAAACTGGACTCACAGGAAAGGTTCAAATCATAGAAAGTGGGAGTGTCAGTCCTCTTGTACTTAAGCCGCCATTGTGATTTTTGTATTAAATTCGGATGCAATTTCTGTGTTTCATCGTCAATAAGAAGGTCCAAGGGATAAAGTAAACCGGAAGTGAAGCATCGGAATCTTAAACTGGACTCACAGGAGAGGTTTAATTCATAGAAAGTTCGAGTGTCTGTCCTCTTGTACTTAGTCGGCATTGTACCTTTTGTGTTAAATTCGGTTGCAAACTCTGTGTTTCATCGTCAATAAGAAGGTCCAAGGGATTCAGCAAACCTGAAGTTAAACATCGGAATCTAAAACTGGACTCACTGGAGAGGTTCAAATCATAGAAAGTGAGTGTGTCAGTCCTCTTTATTTAAGTCGGCATTGTGCCTTTTGAATTTAATTCCGATGCAATTTCTGTGTTTCATCGTCAATAAGAAGGTCCAAGGGATACAGTAAACCTTCAGTGAAGCATCGGAATCTTAAACTGGACTTGCAGGAGAGGTTCAAATCATAGAAAGTGAGAGTGTCAGTCCTCTTTTACTTAAGTCGGCATTGTGCATTTTGAATTTAATTCCGATGCAATTTCTGTGTTTCATCGTCAATAAGAAGGTCCAAGGGATACAGCAAACCTGAAGTGAAGCATCGGAATCTAAAACTGGACTCGCAGGAGAGGTTCAAATCAGAGAAAGTGAGAGTGTCAGTCCTCTTGTACTTAAGCCGGCATTGTGGCTTTTTATTAATTTCTGATGCAAATCGCTGTTTCATCGTCAATAAGAAGGTCGAAGGGATACAGTAAACCTGAAGTGAAGCATCGGAATCTAAAACTGGACTCACAGGAGAGGTTCAAATCATAGAAAATTATAGTGTCAGTCCTCTTGTACTTAAGTTTGCATTGTGCCTTTTGTATTAAATTCGGATGCAAACTCTGTGTTTCATCTTCAATAAGAAGGTCCAAGGGATACAGTAAACTTGAAGTGAAGCATCGGAATCTAAAACTGGACTCACAGGAGAGGTTCAAATCATAGAATGTTAGAGTGTCAGTTATCTTGTACTTAAGTCGGCATTGTGATTTTTGAATTTAATTCAGATGCAATTTCTGTGTTTCATCGTCAATAAGAAGGTCCAAGGGATACAGTAAACCTGAAGTTAAGCATCGGAATCTACAACTGGACTCACAGGAGAGGTTCAAATCATAGAAAGTTATAGTGTCGGTCCTCTTGTACTTAAGTCGGCATTGTGCCATTTGTATTAAATTCGGGTGCAATTTCTGTGTTTCATCGTCAATAAGAAGGTCCAAGCGATACAGTGAACCTAAAGTGAAGCATCGGAATCTAAAACTGGACTCACAGGAGAGTTCAAATCATAGAAAGTTAGAATGTCAGTCCTCTTGTACTTAAGTCGGCATTGTGCCTTTTGTATTAAATTCGGATTCAATTTCTGTGTTTCATCTTCAATAAGAATGTCCAAGGGATACAGTAAACCTGAAGTGAAGCATCGGAATCTAAAACTGGACTCACAGGAAAGGTTCAAATCATAGAAAGTGAGAGTGTCAGTCCTCTTGTACTTAAGTCGCCATTGTGCCTTTTGTATTAAATTCGGATGCAGTATCTGTGTTTCATCGTCAATAAGAAGGTCCAAGGGATACAGTAAACCTGAAGTGAAGCATCGGATTCTAAAACTGGACTCACAGGAGAGGTTCAAATCATAGAAAGTTAGAGTGTCAGTCCTCTTGTATTTAAGTCGGCATTGTGCCTTTTGTATTAAATTCGGATGCAATTTCTGTGTTTCATCGTCAATAAGAAGGTCCAAGGGATACAGTAAACCTGAAGTGAAGCGTCGGAATCTAAAACTGGACTCACAGGAGAGGTTCAAATCATAGAAAGTTAGAGTGTCAGTCCTCTTGTACTTCAGTCGGCATTGTGCCTTTTGTATTAAATTCGGATGCAAACTCTGTGTTTCATCGTCAGTAAGATGGTCCAAGGGATACAGTAAACCTGAAGTGAGGCATCGGAATCTTAAACTGGAGTCACAGGAGAGGTCCAAATCATAGAAAGTTAGAGTGTCAGTCCTCTTGTACTTAAGTCGGCATTGTGGCATTTGTATTAAATTCAGATGCAATTTCTGTGTTTCATCGTCAATAAGAACGTCCAAGGGATACAGTAAACCTGAAGTGAAGCATCGGAATCGAAACTGGACTCGCAGGAGAGGTTCAAATCATACAAAGTTAGAGTGTCACTCCTCTTGTACTTGGGTTGGTATTGTGCCTGTTGCATTAAATTCGGGTGCAATTTCTGTGTTTCATCGTCTATACGAAGCTCCAACGGATACAGTAAACCTGAAGTGAAGCATCGGAATCTAAAACTGGACTCACAGGAGAGGTTCGAAACATAGAAAGTTAGAATGTCAGTCCCCTTGTACTTTAGCCGGCATTGTGCTTTTTGTATTAAATTCGGATGTAATTTCTGTGTTTCATCGTCAATAAGAAGATGCAAGGTATACAGTAAACCTGAAGTGAAGCATCGGAATCTAATACTGGACTCACAGGAGAGGTTCAAATCATAGAAAATGAGAGTGTCAGTCCTCTTGTACTTAAGTCGGCATTGTGGCATTTGTATTAAATTCGGATGCAATTTCTGTGTTTCATCGTTAATAAGAAAGTCCTAAGGATACAGTAAACCTGAAGTGAAGCATCGAAATCTAAAACTGGACTCACAGGAAAGGTTCAAATCATAGAAAGTGGGAGTGTCAGTCCTCTTGTACTTAAGCCGCCATTGTGATTTTTGTATTAAATTCGGATGCAATTTCTGTGTTTCATCGTCAATAAGAAGGTCCAAGGGATAAAGTAAACCGGAAGTGAAGCATCGGAATCTTAAACTGGACTCATAGGAGAGGTTTAATTCATAGAATGTTCGAGTGTCTGTCCTCTTGTACTTAGTCGGCATTGTACCTTTTGTGTTAAATTCGGTTGCAAACTCTGTGTTTCATCGTCAATAAGAAGGTCCAAGGGATTCAGCAAACCTGAAGTTAAACATCGGAATCTAAAACTGGACTCACTGGAGAGGTTCAAATCATAGAAAGTGAGTGTGTCAGTCCTCTTTATTTAAGTCGGCATTGTGCCTTTTGAATTTAATTCCGATGCAATTTCTGTGTTTCATCGTCAATAAGAAGGTCCAAGGGATACAGTAAACCTTCAGTGAAGCATCGGAATCTAAAACTGGACTTGCAGGAGAGGTTCAAATCATAGAAAGTGAGAGTGTCAGTCCTCTTTTACTTAAGTCGGCATTGTGCATTTTGAATTTAATTCCGATGCAATTTCTGTGTTTCATCGTCAATAAGAAGGTCCAAGGGATACAGCAAACCTGAAGTGAAGCATCGGAATCTAAAACTGGACTCGCAGGAGAGGTTCAAATCAGAGAAAGTGAGAGTGTCAGTCCTCTTGTACTTAAGCCGGCATTGTGGCTTTTTATTAATTTCTGATGCAAATCGCTGTTTCATCGTCAATAAGAAGGTCGAAGGGATACAGTAACCTGAAGTGAAGCGTCGGAATCTAAAACTGGACTCACAGGAGAGGTTCAAATCATAGAAAGTTAGAGTGTCAGTCCTCTTGTACTTCAGTCGGCATTGTGCCTTTTGTATTAAATTCGGATGCAAACTCTGTGTTTCATCGTCAGTAAGAAGGTCCAAGGGATAGAGTAAACCTGAAGTGAGGCATCGGAATCTTAAACTGGAGTCACAGGAGAGGTCCAAATCATAGAAAGTTAGAGTGTCAGTCCTCTTGTACTTAAGTCGGCATTGTGGCATTTGTATTAAATTCAGATGCAATTTCTGTGTTTCATCGTCAATAAGAACGTCCAAGGGATACAGTAAACCTGAAGTGAAGCATCGGAATCGAAACTGGACTCGCAGGAGAGGTTCAAATCATACAAAGTTAGAGTGTCACTCCTCTTGTACTTGGGCTGGTATTGTGCCTGTTGCATTAAATTCGGGTGCAATTTCTGTGTTTCATCGTCTATGCGAAGCTCCAACGGATACAGTAAACCTGAAGTGAAGCATCGGAATCTAAAACTGGACTCACAGGAGAGGTTCGAATCATAGAAAGTTAGAATGTCAGTCCCCTTGTACTTTAGCCGGCATTGTGCTTTTTGTATTAAATTCGGATGTAATTTCTGTGTTTCATCGTCAATAAGAAGATGCAAGGTATACAGTAAACCTGAAGTGAAGCATCGGAATCTAATACTGGACTCACAGGAGAGGTTCAAATCATAGAAAATGAGAGTGTCAGTCCTCTTGTACTTAAGTCGGCATTGTGGCATTTGTATTAAATTCGGATGCAATTTCTGTGTTTCATCGTTAATAAGAAAGTCCTAAGGATACAGTAAACCTGAAGTGAAGCATCGAAATCTAAAACTGGACTCACAGGAAAGGTTCAAATCATAGAAAGTGGGAGTGTCAGTCCTCTTGTACTTAAGCCGCCATTGTGATTTTTGTATTAAATTCGGATGCAATTTCTGTGTTTCATCGTCAATAAGAAGGTCCAAGGGATAAAGTAAACCGGAAGTGAAGCATCGGAATCTTAAACTGGACTCATAGGAGAGGTTTAATTCATAGAAAGTTCGAGTGTCTGTCCTCTTGTACTTAGTCGGCATTGTACCTTTTGTGTTAAATTCGGTATCAAACTCTGTGTTTCATCGTCAATAAGAAGGTCCAAGGGATTCAGCAAACCTGAAGTTAAACATCGGAATCTAAAACTGGACTCACTGGAGAGGTTCAAATCATAGAAAGTGAGTGTGTCAGTCCTCTTTATTTAAGTCGGCATTGTGCCTTTTGAATTTAATTCCGATGCAATTTCTGTGTTTCATCGTCGATAAGAAGGTCCAAGGGATACAGTAAAACTTCAGTGAAGCATCGGAATCTAAAACTGGACTTGCAGGAGAGGTTCAAATCATAGAAAGTGAGAGTGTCAGTCCTCTTTTACTTAAGTCGGCATTGTGCATTTTGAATTTAATTCCGATGCAATTTCTGTGTTTCATCGTCAATAAGAAGGTCCAAGGGATACAGCAAACCTGAAGTGAAGCATCGGAATCTAAAACTGGACTCGCAGGAGAGGTTCAAATCAGAGAAAGTGAGAGTGTCAGTCCTCTTGTACTTAAGCCGGCATTGTGGCTTTTTATTAATTTCTGATGCAAATCGCTGTTTCATCGTCAATAAGAAGGTCGAAGGGATACAGTAAACCTGAAGTGAAGCATCGGAATCTAAAACTGGACTCACAGGAGAGGTTCAAATCATAGAAAATTATAGTGTCAGTCCTCTTGTACTTAAGTTTGCATTGTGCCTTTTGTATTAAATTCGGATGCAAACTCTGTGTTTCATCTTCAATAAGAAGGTCCAAGGGATACAGTAAACTTGAAGTGAAGCATCGGAATCTAAAACTGGACTCACAGGAGAGGTTCAAATCATAGAATGTTAGAGTGTCAGTTATCTTGTACTTAAGTCGGCATTGTGATTTTTGAATTTAATTCAGATGCAATTTCTGTGTTTCATCGTCAATAAGAAGGTCCAAGGGATACAGTAAACCTGAAGTTAAGCATCGGAATCTACAACTGGACTCACAGGAGAGGTTCAAATCATAGAAAGTTATAGTGTCAGTCCTCTTGTACTTAAGTCGGCATTGTGCCATTTGTATTAAATTCGGGTGCAATTTCTGTGTTTCATCGTCAATAAGAAGGTCCAAGCGATACAGTGAACCTAAAGTGAAGCATCGGAATCTAAAACTGGACTCACAGGAGAGTTCAAATCATAGAAAGTTAGAATGTCAGTCCTCTTGTACTTAAGTCGGCATTGTGCCTTTTGTATTAAATTCGGATTCAATTTCTGTGTTTCATCTTCAATAAGAATGTCCAAGGGATACAGTAAACCTGAAGTGAAGCATCGGAATCTAAAACTGGACTCACAGGAAAGGTTCAAATCATAGAAAGTGAGAGTGTCAGTCCTCTTGTACTTAAGTCGCCATTGTGCCTTTTGTATTAAATTCGGATGCAGTATCTGTGTTTCATCGTCAATAAGAAGGTCCAAGGGATACAGTAAACCTGAAGTGAAGCATCGGATTCTAAAACTGGACTCACAGGAGAGGTTCAAATCATAGAAAGTTAGAGTGTCAGTCCTCTTGTATTTAAGTCGGCATTGTGCCTTTTGTATTAAATTCGGATGCAAACTCTGTGTTTCATCGTCAGTAAGAAGGTCCAAGGGATACAGTAAACCTGAAGTGAGTCATCGGAATCTTAAACTGGAGTCACAGGAGAGGTCCAAATCATAGAAAGTTAGAGTGTCAGTCCTCTTGTACTTAAGTCGGCATTGTGGCATTTGTATTAAATTCAGATGCAATTTCTGTGTTTCATCGTCAATAAGAACGTCCAAGGGATACAGTAAACCTGAAGTGAAGCATCGGAATCGAAACTGGACTCGCAGGAGAGGTTCAAATCATACAAAGTTAGAGTGTCACTCCTCTTGTACTTGGGTTGGTATTGTGCCTGTTGCATTAAATTCGGGTGCAATTTCTGTGTTTCATCGTCTATACGAAGCTCCAACGGATACAGTAAACCTGAAGTGAAGCATCGGAATCTAAAACTGGACTCACAGGAGAGGTTCGAATCATAGAAAGTTAGAATGTCAGTCCCCTTGTACTTTAGCCGGCATTGTGCTTTTTGTATTAAATTCGGATGTAATTTCTGTGTTTCATCGTCAATAAGAAGATGCAAGGTATACAGTAAACCTGAAGTGAAGCATCGGAATCTAATACTGGACTCACAGGAGAGGTTCAAATCATAGAAAATGAGAGTGTCAGTCCTCTTGTACTTAAGTCGGCATTGTGGCATTTGTATTAAATTCGGATGCAATTTCTGTGTTTCATCGTTAATAAGAAAGTCCTAAGGATACAGTAAACCTGAAGTGAAGCATCGAAATCTAAAACTGGACTCACAGGAAAGGTTCAAATCATAGAAAGTGGGAGTGTCAGTCCTCTTGTACTTAAGCCGCCATTGTGATTTTTGTATTAAATTCGGATGCAATTTCTGTGTTACATCGTCAGTAAGAAGGTCCAAGGGATAAAGTAAACCGGAAGTGAAGCATCGGAATCTTAAACTGGACTCACAGGAGAGGTTTAATTCATAGAAAGTTCGAGTGTCTGTCCTCTTGTACTTAGTCGGCATTGTACCTTTTGTGTTAAATTCGGTTGCAAACTCTGTGTTTCATCGTCAATAAGAAGGTCCAAGGGATTCAGCAAACCTGAAGTTAAACATCGGAATCTAAAACTGGACTCACTGGAGAGGTTCAAATCATAGAAAGTGAGTGTGTCAGTCCTCTTTATTTAAGTCGGCATTGTGCCTTTTGAATTTAATTCCGATGCAATTTCTGTGTTTCATCGTCAATAAGAAGGTCCAAGGGATACAGTAAACCTTCAGTGAAGCATCGGAATCTGAAACTGGAATTGCAGGAGAGGTTCAAATCATAGAATGTTAGAGTGTCAGTCCTCTTTTACTTATGTCGGCAATGTGCATTTTGTATTAAATTCGGATGCAATTTCTGTGTTTCATCGTCAATAAGAAGTTCCAAGGGATACAGTAAACCTGAAGTGAAGCATCAGAATCTAAAACTGGACTCACAGGAGAGGTTCAAATCAAAGAAAGTTAGAGTGTCAGTCCTCTTTTACTTAAGTCGGCATTGTGCCTTTTGTATTAAATTCCGAATCAATTTCTGTGTTTCATCGTCAATCTGAAGGTGCAAGGTATATAGTAAACCTAAAGTGAAGCATCGGAATCTGAAACTGGACTCACAAGAGAGGTTCAAATCATAGAAAGAGTGAGTGTCAGTCCGCTTGTACTTATGTCGCCATTGTGCCTCTTGTATTAAATTCGGATGCAATTTCTGTGTTTCATCGTCAATAAGAAGGTCCAAGGGATACAGTAAACCTGAACTGAAGCATCGGAATCTGAAACTGGACTCACAGGACAGGTTCAAATCATAGAAAGTGAGAGTGTCAGTCCTCTTGTACTTAAGTCGCCATTGTGATTTTTCCATTAAATTCGGAAGCAATTTCTGTGTTTCATCGTCAATAAGAAGGTCCAAGAGATACAGTAAACCTTGAAGTGAAGCATCGGATTCTTAAAGTGGACTCACAGGAGAGGTTTAAATCATAGAAAGTTAGAGTGACAGTCCTCTTGTACTTAAGTCGGCATTGTACCTTTTGTATTAAATTCGGATGCAAACTCTGTGTTTCATCGTCAATAAGAAGGTCCAAGGAATACAGTAAACCTGAAGTGAAGCATCGGAATCTAAAACTGGACTCACAGGAGAGGTTCAAATCAAAGAAAGTGAGAGTGTCAGTCCTCTTGTACTTAAGTCGGCATTGTGCCTTTTGCATTTAATTGCGATGCAATTCCTGTGTTTCATCGCCAATAAGAAGGTGCAGGGTGTACAGTAAACCTGAAGTGAAGCATCGGAATCTAAAACTGGACTCACAGAGAGGTTCAAATCATAGAAAGTTAGAGTGTCAGTCCTCTTGTACTTAAGTCGGCATTGTGCCTTTTGTATTAAATTCGGATGCAAACTCTGTGTTTCATCGTCAATAAGAAGGTCCAAGGGATACAGTAACCCTGAAGTGAAGCATCGGAATCTAAAAATGGACTCACAGGAGAGGTTCAAATCATAGAAACTTATAGTGTCAGTCCTCTTGTACTTAAGTCGGCATTGTGATTTTTGAATTTAATTCCGATGCAATTTCTGTGTTTCATTGTCAATAAGAAGGTCTAAGGGATACAGAAAACCTGAAGTGAAGCATCGGAAGCAAAAACTGGACTCACAGGAAATGTTAAAATCATAGAAAGTGAGAGTGTCCGTCCTCTTGTACTTAAGTCGGCATTGTGGCATTTGTATTAAATTCGGATGCAATTTCTGTGTTTCATCGTCAATAAGAAGGTCCAAGGGATACAGTAACGTGAAGTGAGCATCGGAATCTAGAACTGGACTCACAGGAGAGGTTCAAATCATAGAAAGTGAGAGTGTCAGTCCTCTTGTACTTAAGTCGGCATTGTGGCATTTGTATTAAATTCGGGTGCAATTTCTGTGTTTGATCGTCAATAAGAAGGTCCAAGGGATACATTAAACCTGAAGTGAACCATCGGAATCTAAAACTGGACTCACAGGAGAGGTTCAAATCATAGAAAGTTACAGTGTCACTCCTCTTGTACTTTAGTCGGCCTTGTGCCTTTTGTATTATATTCGGATGCAATTTCTGTGTTTCATCGTCAATAAGAAGGTGCAAGGTATACAGTAAACCTGAACTGAAGCATCGGAATCAAAAACTGGACACACAGGAGAGGTTCAAATCATAGAAAGTGAGAGTGTCAGTCCTCTTGTACTTAAGTCGGCATTGTGGCATTTGTATTAAATTCGGGTGCAATTTCTGTGTTTCATCGTCAATAAGAAGGTCCAAGTGATACATTAAACCTGAAGTGAACCATCGGAATCTAAAACTGGACTCACAGGAGAGGTTCAAATCATAGAAAGTGAGAGTGTCGGTCCTCTTGTACTTAAGTCGCCATTGTAATTTTTGTATTAAATTCGGATGCAATTTCTGTGTTTCATCGTCAGTAAGAAGGTCCAAGGGATACAGTAAACCTTCAGTGAAGCATCGGAATCTAAAACTGGACTTGCAGGAGAGGTTCAAATCATAGAATGTTAGAGTGTCAGTCCTCTTTTACTTATGTCGGCAATGTGCATTTTGTATTCAATTCGGATGCAATTTCTGTGTTTCATCGTCAATAAGAAGTTCCAAGGGATACAGTAAACCTGAAGTGAAGCATCAGAATCTAAAACTGGACTCACAGGAGAGGTTCAAATCAAAGAAAGTTAGAGTGTCAGTCCTCTTTTACTTAAGTCGGCATTGTGCCTTTTGTATTAAATTCCGAATCAATTTCTGTGTTTCATCGTCAATCAGAAGGTGCAAGGTATACAGTAAACCTAAAGTGAAGCATCGGAATCTGAAACTGGACTCACAGGAGAGGTTCAAATCATAGAAAGAGTGAGTGTCAGTCCGCTTGTACTTATGTCGCCATTGTGCCTCTTGTATTAAATTCGGATGCAATTTCTGTGTTTCATCGTCAATAAGAAGGTCCAAGGGATACAGTAAACCTGAACTGAAGCATCGGAATCTGAAACTGGACTCACAGGACAGGTTCAAATCATAGAAAGTGAGAGTGTCAGTCCTCTTGTACTTAAGTCGCCATTGTGATTTTTCTATTAAATTCGGAAGCAATTTCTGTGTTTCATCGTCAATAAGAAGGTCCAAGAGATACAGTAAACCTTGAAGTGAAGCATCGGATTCTTAAAGTGGACTCACAGGAGAGGTTCAAATCATAGAAAGTTAGAGTGACAGTCCTCTTGTACTTAAGTCGGCATTGTACCTTTTGTATTACATTCGGATGCAAACTCTGTGTTTCATCGTCAATAAGAAGGTCCAAGGAATACAGTAAACCTGAAGTGAAGCATCGGAATCTAAAACTGGACTCACAGGAGAGGTTCAAATCATAGAAAGTGAGAGTGTCAGTCCTCTTGTACTTAAGTCGGCATTGTGCCTTTTGAATTTAATTGCGATGCAATTCCTGTGTTTCATCGCCAATAAGAAGGTGCAGGGTGTACAGTAAACCTGAAGTGAAGCATCGGAATCTAAAACTGGACTCACAGGAGAGGTTCAAATCATAGAAAGTTAGAGTGTCAGTCCTCTTGTACTTAAGACGGCATTGTGCCTTTTGTATTAAATTCGGATGCAAACTCTGTGTTTCATCGTCAATAAGAAGGTCCAAGGGATACAGTAAACCTGAAGTGAAGCATCGGAATCTAAAACTGGACTCACAGGAGAGGTTCAAATCATAGAAACTTATAGTGTCAGTCCTCTTGTACTTAAGTCGGCATTGTGATTTTTGAATTTAATTCCGATGCAATTTCTGTGTTTCATTGTCAATAAGAAGGTCTAAGGGATACAGAAAACCTGAAGTGAAGCATCGGAAGCTAAAACTGGACTCACAGGAAATGTTAAAATCATAGAAAGTGAGAGTGTCCGTCCTCTTGTACTTAAGTCGGCATTGTGGCATTTGTATTAAATTCGGATGCAATTTCTGTGTTTCATCGTCAATAAGAAGGTCCAGGTGATACATTAAACCTGAAGTGAACCATCGGAATCTAAAACTGGACTCACAGGAGAGGTTCAAATCATAGAAAGTGAGAATGTCAGTCCTCTTGTACTTAAGTCGGCATAGTACCTTTTGTATTAAATTCGTATGCAAACTCTGTGTTTCATCGTCAGTAAGAAGGTCCTAGGGATACAGCAAACCTGAAGTGAAGCATCGGAATCTAAAACTGGACTCAGTGGAGAGGTTCAATCATAGAAAGTGAGAGTGTCAGTCCTTTTGTACTTCAGTCGGCATTGTGCCTTTTGTATTAAATTCGGATGCAAACTCTGTGTTTCATCGTCAGTAAGAAGGTCCAAGGGATACAGTAAACCTGAAGTGAGGCATCGGAATCTTAAACTGGAGTCACAGGATAGGTTCAAATCATAGAAAGTTAGAGTGTCAGTCCTCTTGTACTTAAGTCGGCATTGTGGCACTTGTATTAAATTCAGATGCAATTTCTGTGTTTCATCGTCAATAAGAAGGTCCAAGGGATACAGTAAACCTGAAGTGAAGCATCGGAATCGAAACTGGACTCGCAGGAGAGGTTCAAATCATACAAAGTTAGAGTGTCACTCCTCTTGTACTTGGGTTGGTATTGTGCCTGTTGCATTAAATTCGGGTGCAATTTCTGTGTCTCATCGTCAATACGAAGCTCCAAGGGATACAGTAAACCTGAAGTCAAGCATCGGAATCTAAAACTGGACTCACAGGAGAGGTTCGAATCATAGAAAGTTAGAATGTCAATCCTCTTGTACTTTAGCCGGCATTGTGCTTTTTGTATTAAATTCGGATGTAATTTCTGTGTTTCATCGTCAATAAGGAGATGCAAGGTATACAGTAAACCTGAAGTGAAGCATCGGAATCTAATACTGGACTCACAGGAGAGGTTCAAATCATAGAAAATGAGAGTGTCAGTCCTCTTGTACTTAAGTCGGCATTGTGGCATTTGTATTAAATTCGGATGCAATTTCTGTGTTTCATCGTTAATAAGAAAGTCCTAAGGATACAGTAAACCTGAAGTGAAGCATCGGAATCTAAAACTGGACTCACAGGAAAGGTTCAAATCATAGAAAGTGGGAGTGTCAGTCCTCTTGTACTTAAGCCGCCATTGTGATTTTTGTATTAAATTCGGATGCAATTTCTGTGTTTCATCGTCAATAAGAAGGTCCAAGGGATACAGTAAACCGGAAGTGAAGCATCGGAATCTTAAACTGGACTCACACGAGAGGTTTAATTCATAGAAAGTTCGAGTGTCTGTCCTCTTGTACTTAGTCGACATTGTACCTTTTGTGTTAAATTCGGTTGCAAACTCTGTGTTTCATCGTCAATAAGAAGGTCCAAGGGATACAGCAAACCTGAAGTTAAACATCGGAATCTAAAACTGGACTCAATGGAGAGGTTCAAATCATAGAAAGTGAGTGTGTCAGTCCTCTTTATTTAAGTCGGCATTGTGCCTTTTGAATTTAATTCCGATGCAATTTCTGTGTTTCATCGTCAATAAGAAGGTCCAAGGGATACAGTAAACCTGAAGTGAAGCATCAGAATCTAAAACTGGACTCACTGGAGAGGTTCAAATCAAAGAAAGTTAGAGTGTCAGTCCTCTTTTACTTAAGTCGGCATTGTGATTTTTCTATTAAATTCGGAAGCAATTTCTGTGTTTCATCGTCAAAAAGAAGGTCCAAGAGATACAGTAAACCTTGAAGTGAAGCATCGGATTCTTAAAGTGGACTCACAGGTGAGGTTCAAATCATAGAAAGTTAGAGTGACAGTCCTCTTGTACTTAAGTCGGCATTGTACCTTTTGTATTAAATTCGGATGCAAACTCTGTGTTTCATCGTCAATAAGAAGGTCCAAGGAATACAGTAAACCTGAAGTGAAGCATCGGAATCTAAATTGGACTCACAGGAGAGGTTCAAATCATAGAAAGTGACAGTGTCAGTCCTCTTGTACTTAAGTCGGCATTGTGCCTTTTGAATTTAATTGCGATGCAATTCCTGTGTTTCATCGCCAATAAGAAGGTGCAGGGTATACAGTAAACCTGAAGTGAAGCATCGGAATCTAAAACTGGACTCACAGGAGAGGTTCAAATCATAGAAAGTTAGAGTGTCAGTCCTCTTGTACTTAAGTCGGCATTGTGCCTTTTGTATTAAATTCGGATGCAAACTCTGTGTTTCATCGTCAATAAGAAGGTCCAAGGGATACAGTAAACCTGAAGTGCAGCATCGGAATCTAAAACTGGACTCACAGGAGAGGTTCAAATCATAGAAACTTATAGTGTCAGTCCTCCTGTACTTAAGTCGGCATTGTGATTTTTGAATTTAATTCCGATGCAATTTCTGTGTTTCATTGTCAATAAGAAGGTCTAAGGGATACAGAAAACCTGAAGTGAAGCATCGGAAGCTAAAACTGGACTCACAGGAAATGTTAAAATCATAGAAAGTGAGAGTGTCCGTCCTCTTGTACTTAAGTCGGCATTGTGGCATTTGTATTAAATTCGGATGCAATTTCTGTGTTTCATCGTCAATAAGAAGGTCCAAGGGATACAGTAAGGTGAAGTGAGCATCGGAATCTAGAACTGGACTCACAGGAGAGGTTCAAATCATAGAAGGTGAGAGTGTCAGTCCTCTTGTACTTAAGTCGGCATTGTGGCATTTGTATTAAATTCGGGTGCAATTTCTGTGTTTCATCGTCAATAAGAAGGTCCAAGGGATACATTAAACCTGAAGTGAACCATCGGAATCTAAAACTGGACTCACAGGAGAGGTTCAATTCATAGAAAGTTAGAGTGTCACTCTTCTTGTACTTTAGTCGGCCTTGTGCCTTTTGTATTATATTCGGATGCAATTTCTGTGTTTCATCGTCAATAAGAAGGTGCAAGGTATACAGTAAACCTGAACTGAAGCATCGGAATCAAAAACTGGACTTACAGGAGAGGTTCAAATCATAGAAAGTGAGAGTGTCAGTCCTCTTGTACTTAAGTCGGCATTGTGGCATTTGTATTAAATTCGGGTGCAATTTCTGTGTTTCATCGTCAATAAGAAGGTCCAAGTGATACATTAAACCTGAAGTGAACCATCGGAATCTAAAACTGGACTCACAGGAGAGGTTCAAATCATAGAAAGTGAGAGTGTCGGTCCTCTTGTACTTAAGTCGCCATTGTAATTTTTGTATTAAATTCGGATGCAATTTCTGTGTTTCATTGTCAATAAGAAGGTCCAAGGGATACAGTAAACCTGAAGTGAAGCATCGGAATCTTAAACTGCACTCACAGGACAGGTTCAAAACATAGAAAGTTAGAGTGTCAGTCCTCTTGTACTTAAGTCGGCATAGTACCTTTTGTATTAAATTCGGATGCAAAGTCTGTGTTTCATCGTCAGTAAGAAGGTCCAAGGGATACAGCAAACCTGAAGTGAAGCATCGGAATCTAAAACTGGACTCAGTGGAGAGGTTCAATCATAGAAAGTGAGAGTGTCAGTCCTCTTGTACTTCAGTCGGCATTGTGCCTTTTGTATTAAATTCGGATGCAAACTCTGTGTTTCATCGTCAGTGAGAAGGTCCAAGGGATACAGTAAACCTGAAGTGAGGCATCGGAATCTTAAACTGGAGTCACAGGAGAGGTTCAAATCATAGAAAGTTAGAGTGTCAGTCCTTTTGTACTTAAGTCGGCATTGTGGCATTTGTATTAAATTCAGATGCAATTTCTGTGTTTCATCGTCAATAAGAAGGTCCAAGGGATACAGTAAACCTGAAGTGAAGCATCGGAATCGAAATTGGACTCGCAGGAGAGGTTCAAATCATACAAAGTTAGAGTGTCACTCCTCTTGTACTTGGGTTGGTATTGTGCCTTTTGTATTAAATTCGGATGCAAACTCTGTGTTTCATCGTCAGTGAGAAGGTCCAAGGGATACAGTAAACCTGAAGTGAGGCATCGGAATCTTAAACTGGAGTCACAGGAGAGGTTCAAATCATAGAAAGTTAGAGTGTCAGTCCTCTTGTACTTAAGTCGGCATTGTGGCATTTGTATTAAATTCGGATGCAATTTCTGTGTTTCATCGTTAATAAGAAAGTCCTAAGGATACAGTAAACCTGAAGTGAAGCATCGGAATCTAAAACTGGACTCACAGGAAAGGTTCGAATCATAGAAAGTGGGAGTGTCAGTCCTCTTGTACTTAAGCCGCCATTTTGATTTTTGTATTAAATTCGGATGCAATTTCTGTGTTTCATCGTCAATAAGAAGGTCCAAGGGATACAGTAAACCGGAAGTGAAGCATCGGAATCTTAAACTGGACTCACAGGAGAGGTTTAATTCATAGAAAGTTCGAGTGTCTGTCCTCTTGTACTTAGTCGGCATTGTACCTTTTGTGTTAAATTCGGTTGCAAACTCTGTGTTTCATCGTCAATAAGAAGGTCCAAGGGATACAGCAAACCTGAAGTTAAACATCGGAATCTAAAACTGGACTCACTGGAGAGGTTCAAATCATAGAAAGTGAGTGTGTCAGACCTCTTTATTTAAGTCGGCATTGTGCCTTTTGAATTTAATTCCTATGCAATTTCTGTGTTTCATCGTCAATAAGAAGGTCCAAGGGATACAGTAAACCTTAAGTGAAGCTTCGGAATCTAAAACTGGACTTGCAGGAGAGGTTCAAATCATAGAATGTTAGAGTGTCAGTCCACTTTTACTTATTTCGGCAATGTGCATTTTGTATTAAATTCGGATGCAATTTCTGTGTTTCATCGTCAATAAGAAGGTCCAAGGGATACAGTAAACCTGAAGTGAAGCATCAGAATCTAAAACTGGACTCACAGGAGAGGTTCAAATCAAAGAAAGTTAGAGTGTCAGTCCTCTTTTACTTAAGTCGGCATTGTGCCTTTTGTATTAAATTCCGAATCAATTTCTGTGTTTCATCGTCAATCAGAAGGTGCAAGGTATACAGTAAACCTAAAGTGATGCATCGGAATCTGAAACTGGACTCACAGGAGAGGTTCAAATCATAGAAAGAGTGAGTGTCAGTCCGCTTGTACTTATGTCGCCATTGTGCCTCTTGTATTAAATTCGGATGCAATTTCTGTGTTTCATCGTCAATAAGAAGGTCCAAGGGATACAGTAAACCTGAACTGAAGCATCGGAATCTGAAACTGGACTCACAGGACAGGTTCAAATCATAGAAAGTGAGAGTGTCAGTCCTCTTGTACTTAAGTCGCCATTGTGATTTTTCTATTAAATTCGGAAGCAATTTCTGTGTTTCATCGTCAATAAGAAGGTCCAAGAGATACAGTAAACCTTGAAGTGAAGCATCGGATTCTTAAAGTGGACCCACAGGAGAGGTTCAAATCATAGAAAGTTAGAGTGACAGTCCTCTTGTACTTAAGTCGGCATTGTACCTTTTGTATTAAATTCGGATGCAAACTCTGTGTTTCATCGTCAATAAGAAGGTCCAAGGAATACAGTAAACCTGAAGTGAAGCATCGGAATCTAAAATTGGACTCACAGGAGAGGTTCAAATCATAGAAAGTGAGAGTGTCAGTCCTCTTGTACTTAAGTCGGCATTGTGCCTTTTGAATTTAAATGCGATGCAATTCCTGTGTTTCATCGCCAATAAGAAGGTGCAGGGTATACAGTAAACCTGAAGTGAAGCATCGGAATCTAAAACTGGACTCACAGGAGAGGTTCAAATCATAGAAAGTTAGAGTGTCAGTCCTCTTGTACTTAAGTCGGCATTGTGCCTTTTGTATTAAATTCGGATGCAAACTCTGTGTTTCATCGTCAATAAGAAGGTCCAAGGGATACAGTAAACCAGAAGTGCAGCATCGGAATCTAAAACTGGACTCACAGGAGACGTTCAAATCATAGAAACTTATAGTGTCAGTCCTCTTGTACTTAAGTCGGCATTGTGATTTTTGAATTTAATTCCGATGCAATTTCTGTGTTTCATTGTCAATAAGAAGGTCTAAGGGATACAGAAAACCTGAAGTGAAGCATCGGAAGCTAAAACTGGACTCACAGGAAATGTTAAAATCATAGAAAGTGAGAGTGTCAGTCCTCTTGTACTTAAGTCGGCATTGTGGCATTTGTATTAAATTCGGATGCAATTTCTGTGTTTCATCGTCAATAAGAAGGTCCAAGGGATACAGTAACGTGAAGTGAGCATCGGAATCTAGAACTGGACTCACAGGAGAGGTTCAAATCATAGAAAGTGAGAGTGTCAGTCCTCTTGTACTTAAGTCGGCATTGTGGCATTTGTATTAAATTCGGGTGCAATTTCTGTGTTTCATCGTCAATAAGAAGGTCCAAGGGATACATTAAACCTGAAGTGAACCATCGGAATCTAAAACTGGACTCACAGGAGAGGTTCAAATCATAGAAAGTTAGAGTGTCACTCCTCTTGTACTTTAGTCGGCCTTGTGCCTTTTGTATTATATTCGGATGCAATTTCTGTGTTTCATCGTCAATAAGAAGGTGCAAGGTATACAGTAAACCTGAACTGAAGCATCGGAATCAAAAACTGGACTCACAGGAGAGGTTCAAATCATAGAAAGTGAGAGTGTCAGTCCTCTTGTACTTAAGTCAGCATTGTGGCATTTGTATTAAATTCGGGTGCAATTTCTGTGTTTCATCGTCAATAAGAAGGTCCAAGTGATACATTAAACCTGAAGTTAACCATCGGAATCTAAAACTGGACTCACAGGAGAGGTTCAAATCATAGAAAGTGAGAGTGTCGGTCCTCTTGTACTTAAGTCGCCATTGTAATTTTTGTATTAAATTCGGATGCAATATCTGTGTTTCATCGTCAATAAGAAGGTCCAAGAAATACAGTAAACCTGAAGTGAAGCATCGGAATCTTAAACTGCACTCACAGGACAGGTTCAAAAAATAGAAAGTTTGAGTGTCAGTCCTCTTGTACTTAAGTCGGCATAGTACCTTTTGTATTAAATTCGGATGCAAACTCTGTGTTTCATCGTCAGTAAGAAGGTCCAAGGGATACAGCAAACCTGAAGTGAAGCATCGGAATCTAAAACTGGACTCAGTGGAGAGGTTCAAACATAGAGAGTGAGAGTGTCAGTCCTCTTGTACTTAAGTCGGCATTGTGCCTTTTGAATTTATTTCCGATGCAATTTCTGTGTTTCATCGTCAATAAGAAAGTGCAAGGTATACAGTAAACCTGAAGTGAAGCATCGGAATCTGAAACTGGACTCACAGGAGAGGTTCAAATCATTAAAAGTGAGAGTGTCAGTCCTCTTGTACTTAAGTCGCCATTGTGCCTTTTGTATTACATTCGGATCCAATTTCTGTGTTTCATCGTCAATAAGAAGGTCCAAGTGATACAGTGAACCTGAAGTGAAGCATCGGAATCTAAAACTGGTCTCACAGGAGAGTTTAAAATCATAGATAGTGAGAGTGTCAGTCCTCTTGTACTTAAGTCGGTATTGTGCCAGTTGTATTAAATTCGTGTGCAATTTCTGAGTTTCATCGTCAATAAAAATGTCCAAGGTATACAGTAAACCTGAAGTGAAGCATCGGAATCTAAAACTGGACTCACAGGAAAGGTTCAAATCATAGAAAGTGACAGTGTCAGTCCTCGTGTACTTAAGTCGGCATTGTGGCATTTGTATTAAATTCGGATGCAATTTCTGTGTTTCATCGTCTATAAGAAGTTCCAAGGGATATAGTAAACCTGAAGTGGAGCATCGGAATTTAAAACCAGACTCACAGGAGAGGTTCAAATCATAGAAAGTTAGTGTGTCAGTCCTCTTGTACTTAAATCGGCATTGTACCTTTTGTATTTAATTCGGATGCAAACTCTGTGTTTCATCGTCAGTAAGAACGTCCAAGGGATACAGCAAACCTGAAGTGAAGCATCGGAATCTAAAACTGGACTCACAGGAGAGGTTCAAATCATAGAAAGAGAGAGTGTCAGTCCTCTTGTACTTAAGTCGGCATTGTGCCTTTTAAATTTAGTACCGATGCAATTTCTGTGTTTCATCGTCAATAAGAAGGTGCAAGGTATACAGTAAACCTGAAGTGAAGCATAGGAATCTCAAACTGGACTCACAGGAGAGGTTCAAATAATAGAAAGGGAGAGTGTCAGTCCTCTTCTACTTAGGTCGGCATTGTGCCTTTTGAATTAAATTCCGATGTAATTTCTGTGTTTCATCGTCAATAAGGAGGTGCAAGGTATACAGTAAACCTAAAGTGAAACATCGGAATCTAAAACTGGACTCACTGGAGAGGGTCAAATCATAGAAAGTTAGAGTGTCGGTCCTCTTTTACTTAGGTCCGCATTGTGCCTTTTGTATTAAATTCCGATGCAATTTCTGTGTTTCATCGTCAATCAGAAGGTGCAAGGTATACAGTAAACCTGAATTGAAGCTTCGGAATCTAAAACTGGACTCACAGGAGAGGTTCAAATCTCAGAAAGTGAGAGTGTCAGTCCTCTTGTACTTCAGTCGGCATTGTGCCATTTGTATTAAATTTGGATAAAATTTCTGTGTTTCATCGTCAATCAGATGGTCAAAGGTATACAGTAAAACTAAAGTGAAGCATCGGAATTTAAAACTGGAATCACAGGAGAGGTTCAAATCAAAGAAAGTTAGAGTGTCACTCCTCTTGTACTTAAGTCGGTATTGTGCCATTTGTATTACATTCGGATGCAATTTTTGTGTCTCATCGTCAATAAGAAAGTCCAAGGAATACAGTAAACCTGAAGTGAAGCATCGGAATCTAAAACTGGACTCACAGGAGAGGTTCAAATCATAGAAAGTTAGAATGTCAGTCCTCTTGTACTTAAGTCGGCATTGTGCCTTTTGTATTAAATTCGGATGCAATTTCTGTGTTTCATCGTCAATAAGGAGGTGCAAGGTATACAGTAAACCTAAAGTGAAGCATCGGAATCTAAAACTGGACTCACAGGAGAGGTTCAAATCATAGAAAGTGAGAGTGTCAGTCCTCTTGTACTTAAGTCGGCATTGTGGCATTTGTATTAAATTCGGATGCAATTTCTGTGTTTCATCGTCAATAAGAAGGTCCAAGGGATACAGTAAACCTGAAGTGATGCATCGGAATCTAACACTGGACCCACAGAAGAGTTTCCAATCATAGAATGTGAAAGTGTCAGTCCTCTTGTACTTAAGTCGCCATTGTGATTTTTGTATTAAATTCGGATGCAATTTCTGTGTTTCATCGTCAATAAGAAGGTCCAAGGGATACAGTAAACCTGTAGTGAAGCATCGAAATCTAAAACTGGACTCACAGGAGAGGTTCAAATCATAGAATGTTAGAGTGTCAGCCCTCTTGTACTTAAGTCGGCATTGAACCTTTTGTATTAAATTCGGATGGAAACACTGTGTTTCATCGTCAATAAGAAGGTCCAAGAGATACAGTAAACCTGAAGTGAAGCTTCGGAATCTAGGACTGGACTCACAGGAGAGTTTCAAATCATAGAAAGTGAGAGTGTCAGTCCTCTTCTACTTAGGTCGGCATTGTGCCTTTTGAATTAATTCCGATGCAATTTCTGTGTTTCGTCGTCAATAAGAAGGTCCAAGGGATACAGTAAACCTGAAGTGAAGCATCAGAATCTAAAACTGGACTCACAGGAGAGGTTCAAATCATAGAAAGTTAGAGTGTCAGTGCTCTTTTACTAAAGTCGGCATTGTGCCTTTTGTATTAAATTCAGATGCAATTTCTGTGTTTCATCGTCAATCAGAAGGTGAAAGGTATACAGTAAACCTAAAGTGAAGCATCGGAATCTGAAACTGGACTCACAGGAGAGGTTCAAATCATAGAAAGAGTGAGTGTCAGTCCTCTTGTACTTAAGTCGCCATTGTGCCTCTTGTATTAAAATCGGATGCAAACCCAGTGTTTCATCGTCAATAAGAACGTCCAAGGGATACAGTAAACCTGAAGTGAAGCTTCTGAATCTAAAACTGGACTCACAGGAGAGGTTCAAATCATAGAAAGTGAAAGTGTCGGTCCTCTTGTACTTAAGTCGCCAATGTAATTTTTGTATTAAATTCGGATGCAATTTCTGTGTTTCATCGTCAATAAGAAAGTGCAAGGTATACAGTTAACCTGAAGTGAAACATCGGAATCTGAAACTGGACTCACAGGAGAGGTTCAAATCATAGAAAGTTAGCGTGTCATAACTCTTGTACTTAAGTCGGCATTGTGCCTTTTGTATTAAATTCGGATGCAAACTCTGTGTTTCATCGTCAATAAGAAGGTCCAAGTGATACAGTAAACCTGAAGTGAAGCATCGGAATCTAAAACTGGTCTCACAGGAGAGGTCAAAATCATAGAAAGTGAGAGTGTCAGTCCTCTTGTACTTAAGTCGGCATTGTGGCATTTGTATTAAATTCGGGTGCAATTTCTGTGTTTCATCGTCAATAAGAAGGTCCAAGAGATACATTAAACCTGAAGTGAATCATCGGAATCTGAAACTGGACTCACAGGAGAGGTTCAAATCATAGAAAGTGAAAGTGTCGGTCCTCTTGTACTTAAGTCGCCAATGTAATTTTTGTATTAAATTCGGATGCAATTTCTGTGTTTCATCGTCAATAAGAAGGTCCAAGAAATACAGTAAACCTGAAGTGAAGCATCGGAATCTTAAACTGCACTCACAGGACAGGTTCAAAACATAGAAAGTTAGAGTGTCAGTCCTCTTGTACTTAAGTCGGCATAGTACCTTTTGTATTAAATTCGGATGCAAACTCTGTGTTTCATCGTCAGTAAGAAGGTCCAAGGGATACAGCAAACCTGAAGTGAAGCATCGGAATCTAAAACTGGACTCAGTGGAGAGGTTCAATCATAGAAAGTGAGAGTGTCAGTCCTCTTGTACTTAAGTCGGCATTGTGCCTTTTGAATTTATTTCCGATGCAATTTCTGTGTTTCATCGTCAATAAGAAAGTGCAAGGTATACAGTAAACCTGAAGTGAAGCATCGGAATCTGAAACTGGACTCACAGGAGAGGTTCAAATCATTGAAAGTGAGAGTGTCAGCCCTCTTGTACTTAAGTCGCCATTGTGCCTTTTGTATTAAATTCGGATCCAATTTCTGTGTTTCATCGTCAATAAGAAGGTCTAAGTGATACAGTGAACCTGAAGTGAAGCATCGGAATCTAAAACTGGTCTCACAGGAGAGTTTAAAATCATAGATAGTGAGAGTGTCAGTCCTCTTGTACTTAAGTCGGTATTGTGCCATTTGTATTAAATTCGAGTGCAATTTCTGAGTTTCATCGTCAATAAGAATGTCCAAGGTATACAGTAAACCTGAAGTGAAGCATCGGAATCTAAAACTGGAATCACAGGAGAGGTTCAAATAATAGAAAGGGAGAGTGTCAGTCCTCTTCTACTTAGGTCGGCATTGTGCCTTTTGAATTAAATTCCGATGTAATTTCTGTGTTTCATCGTCAATAAGAAGGTGCAAGGTATACAGTAAACCTGAAGTGAAGCATAGGAATCTAAAACTGGACTCACAGGAGAGGTTCAAATAATAGAAAGGGAGAGTGTCAGTCCTCTTCTACTTAGGACGGCATTGTGCCTTTTGAATTAAATTCCGATGTAATTTCTGTGTTTCATCGTCAATAAGGAGGTGCAAGGTATACAGTAAACCTAAAGTGAAACATCGGAATCTAAAACTGGACTCACTGGAGAGGGTCAAATCATAGAAAGTTAGAGTGTCGGTCCTCTTTTACTTAGGTCCGCATTGTGCCTTTTGTATTAAATTCCGATGCAATTTCTGTGTTTCATCGTCAATCAGAAGGTGCAAGGTATACAGTAAACCTGAATTGAAGCTTCGGAATCTAAAACTGGACTCACAGGAGAGGTTCAAATCTCAGAAAGTGAGAGTGTCAGTCCTCTTGTACTTCAGTCGGCATTGTGACATTTGTATTAAATTTGGATAAAATTTCTGTGTTTCATCGTCAATCAGATGGTCAAAGGTATACAGTAAAACTAAAGTGAAGCATCGGAATTTAAAACTGGAATCACAGGAGAGGTTCAAATCATAGAAAGTTAGAGTGTCACTCCTCTTGTACTTAAGTCGGTATTGTGCCATTTGTATTACATTCGGATGCAATTTTTGTGTCTCATCGTCAATAAGAAAGTCCAAGGAATACAGTAAACCTCAAGTGAAGCATCGGAATCTGAAACTGGACTCACAGGAGAGGTTCAAATCATAGAAAGTTTGAATGTCAGTCCTCTTGTACTTAAGTCGGCATTGTGCCTTTTGTATTAAATTCGGATGCAATTTCTGTGTTTCATCGTCAATAAGGAGGTGCAAGGTATACAGTAAACCTAAAGTGAAGCATCGGAATCTAAAACTGGACTCACAGGAGAGGTTCAAATCATAGAAAGTGAGAGTGTCAGTCCTCTTGTACTTAAGTCGGCATTGTGGCATTTGTATTAAATTCGGATGCAATTTCTGTGTTTCATCGTCAATAAGAAGGTCCAAGTGATACAGTAAACCTGAAGTGATGCATCGGAATCTAACACTGGACCCACAGAAGAGTTTCCAATCATAGAAAGTGAAAGTGTCAGTCCTCTTGTACTTAAGTCGCCATTGTGATTTTTGTATTAAATTCGGATGCAATTTCTGTGTTTCATCGTCAATAAGAAGGTCCAAGGGATACAGTAAACCTGTAGTGAAGCATCGAAATCTAAAACTGGACTCACAGGAGAGGTTCAAATCATAGAATGTTAGAGTGTCAGCCCTCTTGTACTTAAGTCGGCATTGAACCTTTTGGATTAAATTAGGATGGAAACACTGTGTTTCATCGTCAATAAGAAGGTCCAAGAGATACAGTAAACCTGAAGTGAAGCTTCGGAATCTAGGACTGGACTCACAGGAGAGTTTCAAATCATAGAAAGTGAGAGTGTCAGTCCTCTTCTACTTAGGTCGGCATTGTGCCTTTTGAATTAATTCCGATGCAATTTCTGTGTTTCATCGTCAATAAGAAGGTCCAAGGGATACAGTAAACCTGAAGTGAAGCATCAGAATCTAAAACTGGACTCACAGGAGAGGTTCAAATCATAGAAAGTTAGAGTGTCAGTCCTCTTTTACTTAAGTCGGCATTGTGCCTTTTGTATTAAATTCTGATGCAATTTCTGTGTTTCATCGTCAATCAGAAGGTGAAAGGTATACAGTAAACCTAAAGTGAAGCATCGGAATCTGAAACTGGACTCACAGGAGAGGTTCAAATCATAGAAAGAGTGAGTGTCAGTCCTCTTGTACTTAAGTCGCCATTGTGCCTCTTGTATTAAAATCGGATGCAAACCCAGTGTTTCGTCGTCAATAAGAACGTCCAAGGGATACAGTAAACCTGAAGTGAAGCTTCTGAATCTAAAACTGGACTCACAGGAGAGGTTCAAATCATAGAAAGTGAAAGTGTCGGTCCTCTTGTACTTAAGTCGCCAATGTAATTTTTGTATTAAATTCGGATGCAATTTCTGTGTTTCATCGTCAATAAGAAAGTGCAAGGTATACAGTTAACCTGAAGTGAAGCATCGGAATCTGAAACTGGACTCACAGGAGAGGTTCAAATCATAGAAAGTTAGCGTGTCATAACTCTTGTACTTAAGTCGGCATTGTGCCTTTTGTATTAAATTCGGATGCAAACTCTGTGTTTCATCGTCAATAAGAAGGTCCAAGTGATACAGTAAACCTGAAGTGAAGCATCGGAATCTAAAACTGGTCTCACAGGAGAGGTCAAAATCATAGATAGTGAGAGTGTCAGTCCTCTTGTACTTAAGTCGGCATTGTGGCATTTGTATTAAATTCGGGTGCAATTTCTGTGTTTCATCGTCAATAAGAAGGTCCAAGAGATACATTAAACCTGAAGTGAATCATCGGAATCTGAAACTGGACTCACAGGAGAGGTTCAAATCATAGAAAGTGAAAGTGTCGGTCCTCTTGTACTTAAGTCGCCAATGTAATTTTTGTATTAAATTCGGATGCAATTTCTGTGTTTCATCGTCAATAAGAAGGTCCAAGGGATACAGTAAACCTGAAGTGAAGCATCGGAATCTTTAACTGCACTCACAGGACAGGTTCAAAACATAGAAAGTTAGAGTGTCAGTCCTCTTGTACTTAAGTCGGCATTGTACCTTTTGTATTAAATTCGGATGCAAACTCTGTGTTTCATCGTCAGTAAGAAGGTCCAAGGGATACAGCAAACCTGAAGTGAAGCATCGGAATCTAAAACTGGACTCACAGGAGAGGTTCAATCATAGAAAGTGAGAGTGTCAGTGCTCTTGTACTTAAGTCGGCATTGTGCCTTTGAATTTAATTCCGATGCAATTTCTGTGTTTCATCGTCTATAAGAAGGTGCAAGGTATACAGTAAACCTGAAGTGAACCATCGGAATCTAAAACTGGACTCACAGGAGAGGATCCAATAATAGAATGTGAGAGTGTCAGTCCACTTCTACTTAGGTCGGCATTTTGCCTTTTGAATTAAATTCCGATGCAATTTCTGTGTTTCATCGTCAATAAGTAGGTCCAAGGGATACAGTAAACATGAAGTGAAGCATCGGAATCTAAAATTGGAGTCACAGGAGAGGTTCAAATCATAGAAAGTGAGAGTGTCAGTCCTCTTGTACTTAAGTCGGCATTGTGCCTTTTGAATTTATTTCCGATGCAATTTCTGTGTTACATCGTCAATAAGAAAGTGCAAGGTATACAGTTAACCTGAAGTGAAGCATCGGAATCTGAAACTAGACTCGCAGGAGAGGTTCAAATCATTGAAAGTGAGAGTGTCAGTCCTCTTGTACTTAAGTCGCCATTGTGCCTTTTGTATTAAATTCGGATATAATTTCTGTGTTTCATCGTCAATTAGAGGGTCCAAGGGATACAGTAAACCTGAAGTGAAGCATCGGAATCTAAAACTGGACTCAGAGGATGGGTTCAAATCATAGAAAGTTAGCGTGTCATTACTCTTGTACTTAAGTCGGCATTGTGCCTTTTGTATTAAATTCGGATGCAAACTCTGTAGTTCATCGTCAATAAGAAGGTCCAAGTGATACAGTAAACCTGAAGTGAAGCATCGGAATCTAAAACTGGTCTCACAGGAGAGGTTAAAATCATAGATAGTGAGAGTGTCAGTCCTCTTGTACTTAAGTCGGTATTGTGCCATTTGTATTAAATTCGGGTGCAATTTCTGTGTTTCATCGTCAATAAGAAGGTCCAAGGGATACAGTAAGCCAGAAGTGAAGCATCGGAATCTAAAACTGGACTCACAGGAAAGGATCAAATCATATAAATTGACAGTGTCAGTCCTCTTGTACTTAAGTCGGCATTGTGACATTTGTATTAAATTCTGATGCAATTTCTGTGTTTCATCGTCAATAAGAAGGTCCAAGGGATATAGTAAACCTGAAGTGAAGCATCGGAATCAAAAACTGGACTCCCGGGAGAGGTTCAAATCATAGAAAGTTAGAGTGTCAGTCCTCTTGTACTTAAGTCGACATTGTGCCTTTTGTATTAAATTCGATTGCAATTTCTGTGTTTCAACGTCAATAAGAAGGTCCAAGGGAACAGTAAACCTGAAGTGAAGCAGCGGAATCTAAAACTAGACTCACAGGAGAGGTTCAAATCATAGAAAGTTAGAGTGTTTGACCTCTTTTACTTAAGTCGGCATTGTGCCTTTCGTATTAAATTCCGATGCAATTTCTATGTTTCATCGTCAATAAGAAGGAGCAAGGGATACAGTAAACCTGAAGTGAAGCATCGGATTCTTAAACTGGACTCACAGGAGAGGTTCAAATCATAGAAAGTTAGTGTGTCAGTCCTCTTGTACTTAAGACGGCATTGTACCTTTTGTATTTAATTCGGATGCAACCTCTGTGTTTCATCGTCAGTAAGAACCTACAAGGGATACAGCAAACCTGAAGTGAAGCATCGGAATCTAAAACTGGACTCACAGGAGAGGTTCAAATCATAGAAAGAGAGAGTGTCAGTCCTCTTGTACTTAAGTCTGCATTGTGCATTTTGAATATAGTTCCTATGCAATTTCTGTGTTTCATCGTCAATAAGAAGGTGCAAGGTATACAGTAAACCTGAAGTGAAGCATCGGAATCTAAAACTGGACTCACAGGAGAGGTTCAAATAATAGAAAGTGAGAGTGTCAGTCCTCTTCTACTTAGGTCGGCATTGTGCCTTTTGAATTAAATTCCGATGCAATTTCTGTGTTTCATCGTCAATATGTAGGTCCAAGGGATACAGTAAACATGAAGTGAAGCATCGGAATCTAAAACTGGACTCACAGGAGAGAATCAAATCATAGAAAGTGAGAGTGTCAGTCCTCTTGTACTTAAGTCGGCATTGTGGCATTTGTATTAAATTCGGATGCAATTTCTGTGTTTCATCGTAAATTAGAAGGTCCAAGGGATACAGTAAACCTGAAGTGATGCATCGGAATCTAACACTGGACTCACAGAAGAGTTTCCAATCACAGAAAGTGAAAGTGTCACTCCTCTTGTACATAAGTCGGTATTGTGCCTTTTGTATTATATTCGGATGCAATTTCTGTGTTTCATCGTCAATAAGAAAGTCCAAGGGATACAGAAAACCTTAAGTGAAGCATCGGAATCTAATACTGGACTCACTGGAGAGGTTCAAATCATAGAAAGTTAGAGTGTCAGTCCTCTTTTCCTTAGGTCGGCATTGTGCCTTTTGTATTAAATTCCGATGCAATTTCTGTGTTACATCGTCAATCAGAAGGTGCAAGGTATACGGTAAACCTGAAGTGAAGCATCGGAATCTAAAACTGGACTCACAGGAGAGGTTCAAATCATAGAAAGTGAGAGTGTCAGTCCTCTTGTACTTAAGTCATCAATGTACCATTTGTATTAAATTTGGATAAAATTTCTGTGTTTCATCGTCAATCAGATGGTCAAAGGTATACAGTAAACCTGAAGTGAAGCATCGGAATCTAACACTGGACTCACAGAAGAGTTTCCAATCACAGAAAGTGAAAGTGTGAGTCCTCTTGTACTTAAGTCGCCATTGTGATTTTTGTATTAAATTCGGATGCAAACACTGTGATTCATCGTCAATACGAAGGTCCAAGGGATATAGTAAACCTGAAGTGAAGCATCGGAATCTAAAACTGAACTCACGGGAGAGGTTCAAATCATAGAAAGTTAGAGTGTCAGTCCTCTTGTACTTAAGTCGGCATTGTGGCATTTGTATTAAATTCGGATGCATTTTCTGTGTTTCATCGTCAATAAGAAGGTCCAAGGGATATAGTAAACCTGAAGTGAAGCATCGGAATCTAATACTGAACTCACGGGAGAGGTTCAAATCATAGAAAGTTAGAGTGTCAGTCCTCTTGTACTTATGTCGGCATTGTGCCTTTTCTATTAAATTCGGATGCAATTTCTGTGTTTCATCGTCAATAAGAATGTCCAACGGATACAGTAAAACTGTAGTGAAGCATCGGAATCTGAAACAGGACTCACAGGAATGGTTCAAATCATTGAAAGTGAGAGTGTCAGTCCTCTTGTACTTAAGTGGGCATTGTGCCTTTTGTATGAAATTCCGATGCAATTTCTATGTTTCATCGTCAATAAGAAGGTGCAAGGTATACAGTAAACCTTGAGTGAAGCATCGGAATTTAAAACCGGACTCACATGAGAGGTTCAAATCATAGAAAGAAAGAGTGTCAGTCCTCTTTTACTTAAGTCGGCATTGTGCTATTTGTATTAAATTCGGATGCAATTCCTGTGTTTCATAGTCAATAAGAAGGTCCAAGGGATACAGTAAACCTGAAGTGAAACATCGGAATCTAAAACTGGACTCACAGGAGAGATTCAAACCATAGAAAGTTAGAGTGTCACTTCTCTTGTACTTAAGTCGGTATTGTGCCTTTTGTATTAAATTCGGATGCAATTTCTGTGTTTTATCGTCAATAAGAAGGTCCAAGGTATACAGTAAACCTGAAGTGAAGAATCGGAATCTAAAACTGGACTTGCAGGAGACGTCCAAATCATAGAAAAGTTAGAGTGTCAGTCCTCTTTTACTTAAGTCGGCATTGTGCCTTTTGTATTAAATTCGGATGAAATTTCTGTGTTTCATCGTCAATAAGAAGGTCCAAGGGATACGGTAAACATGAAGTGAAGCATCGGAATCTAAAACTTGACTCACAGGAGAGGATCAAATAATTGAAAGTGAGAGTGTCAGTCCTCTTCTACTTAGCTCGGCATTGTGCATTTTGAATTAAATTCCGATGCAATTTCTCTGTTTCATCGTCAATAAGTAGGTCCAAGGGATACAGTAAACATGAAGTGAAGCATCGGAATCTAAAACTCGAGTCACAGCAGAGGTTCAACTCATAGAAAGTTAGAGTGTCACTCCTCTTGTACTTGAGTCGGTATTGTGCCTTTTGTATTAAATTCGGATGCAATTTCTGTGTTTCAACTTCAATAAGAAGGTCCAAGGGATACAGTAATCCTGTAGTGAAGCATCGGAAACTATAACTGGACTCACAGGAGAGGTTCAAATCATAGAAAGATAGAGTGTCAGTCCTCTTGTACTTAAGTCGGCATTGAACCTTTTGCATTAAATTCGGATGCAAACACTGTGTTTCATCGTCAATAAGAACGTCCAAGGGATACAGTAAACCTGAAGTGAAGCTTCTGAATCTAAAACTGGACTCACAGGAGAGGTTCAAATCATAGAAAGTGAAAGTGTCGGTCCTCTTGTACTTAAGTCGCCAATGTAATTTTTGTATTAAATTCGGATGCAATTTCTGTGTTTCATCGTCAATAAGAAAGTGCAAGGTATACAGTTAACCTGAAGTGAAACATCGGAATCTGAAACTTTACTCACAGGAGAGGTTCAAATCATAGAAAGTTAGCGTGTCATAACTCTTGTACTTAAGTCGGCATTGTGCCTTTTGTATTAAATTCGGATGCAAACTCTGTGTTTCATCGTCAATAAGAAGGTCCAAGGGATACAGTAAACCTGAAGTGAAGCATCGGAATCTTTAACTGCACTCACAGGACAGGTTCAAAACTTAGAAAGTTTGAGTGTCAGTCCTCTTGTACTTAAGTCGGCATTGTACCTTTTGTATTAAATTCGGATGCAAACTCTGTGTTTCATCGTCAGTAAGAAGGTCCAAGGGATACAGCAAACCTGAAGTGAAGCATCGGAATCTAAAACTGGACTCACAGGAGAGGTTCAATCATAGAAAGTGAGAGTGTCAGTGCTCTTGTACTTAAGTCGGCATTGCGCCTTTGAATTTAATTCCGATGCAATTTCTGTGATTCATCGTCAATAAGAAGGTGCAAGGTATACAGTAAACCTGAAGTGAACCATCGGAATCTAAAACTGGACTCACAGGAGAGGATCAATTAATAGAATGTGAGAGTGTCAGTCCACTTCTACTTAGGTCGGCATTTTGCCTTTTGAATTAAATTCCGATGCAATTTCTGTGTTTCATCGTCAATAAGTAGGTCCAAGGGATACAGTAAACATGTAGTGAAGCATCGGAATCTAAAATTGGAGTCACAGGAGAGGTTCAAATCATAGAAAGTGAGAGTGTCAGTCCTCTTGTACTTAAGTCGGCATTGTGCCTTTTGAATTTATTTCCGATGCAATTTCTGTGTTACATCGTCAATAAGAAAGTGCAAGGTATACAGTTAACCTGAAGTGAAGCATCGGAATCAGAAACTGGACTCGCAGGAGAGGTTCAAATCATTGAATGTGAGAGTGTCAGTCCTCTTGTACTTAAGTCGGCATTGTGCCTTTTCTATTAAATTCGGATATAATTTCTGTGTTTCATCGTCAATTAGAGGGTCCAAGGGATACAGTAAACCTGAAGTGAAGCATCGGAATCTAAAACTGGACTCAGAGGATGGGTTCAAATCATAGAAAGTTAGCGTGTCATTACTCTTGTACTTAAGTCGGCATTGTGCCTTTTGTATTAAATTCGGATGCAAACTCTGTAGTTCATCGTCAATAAGAAGGTCCAAGTGATACAGTAAACCTGAAGTGAAGCATCGGAATCTAAAACTGGTCTCACAGGAGAGGTTAAAATCATAGATAGTGAGAGTGTCAGTCCTCTTGTACTTAAGTCGGTATTGTGCCATTTGTATTAAATTCGGGTGCAATTGCTGTGTTTCATCGTCAATAAGAAGGTCCAAGGGATACAGTAAGCCTGAAGTGAAGCATCGGAATCTAAAACTGGACTCACAGGAAAGGTTCAAATCATAGAAATTGACAGTGTCAGTCCTCTTGTACTTAAGTCGGCATTGTGACATTTGTATTAAATTCTGATGCAATTTCTGTGTTTCATCGTCAATAAGAAGGAGCAAGGGATACAGTAAACCTGAAGTGAAGCATCGGATTCTTAAACTGGACTCACAGGAGAGGTTCAAATCATAGAAAGTTAGTGTGTCAGTCCTCTTGTACTTAAGACGGCATTGTACCTTTTGTATTTAATTCGGATGCAACCTCTGTGTTTCATCGTCCGTAAGAACGTACAAGGGATACAGCAAACCTGAAGTGAAGCATCGGAATCTAAAACTGGACTCACAGGAGAGGTTCAAATCATAGAAAGAGAGAGTGTCAGTCCTCTTGTACTTAAGTCTGCATTGTGCCTTTTGAATATAGTTCCTATGCAATTTCTGTGTTTCATCGTCAATAAGAAGGTGCAAGGTATACAGTAAACCTGAAGTGAAGCATCGGAATCTAAAACTGGACTCACAGGAGAGGTTCAAATAATAGAAAGTGAGAGTGTCAGTCCTCTTCTACTTAGGTCGGCATTGTGCCTTTTGAATTAAATTCCGATGCAATTTCTGTGTTTCATCGTCAATAAGTAGGTCCAAGGGATACAGTAAACATGAAGTGAAGCATCGGAATCTAAAACTGGACTCACAGGAGAGAATCAAATCATAGAATGTTAAAGTGTCACTCCTCTTGTACATAAGTCGGTATTGTGCCTTTTGTATTATATTCGGATGCAATTTCTGTGTTTCATCGTCAATAAGAAAGTCCAAGGGATACAGAAAACCTTACGTGAAGCATCGGAATCTAATACTGGACTCACTGGAGAGGTTCAAATCATAGAAAGTTAGAGTGTCAGTCCTCTTTTCCTTAGGTCGGCATTGTGCCTTTTGTATTAAATTCCGATGCAATTTCTGTGTTACATCGTCAATCAGAAGGTGCAAGGTATACAGTAAACCTGAAGTGAAGCATCGGAATCTAAAACTGGACTCACAGGAGAGGTTCAAATCATAGAAAGTGAGAGTGTCAGTCCTCTTGTACTTAAGTCATCATTGTACCATTTGTATTAAATTTGGATAAAATTTCTGTGTTTCATCGTCAATCAGATGGTCAAAGGTATACAGTAAACCTGAAGTGAAGCATCGGAATCTAAAACTGGACTCACAGGAGAGGTTCAAATCATAGAAAGTTAGAGTGTCACTCCTCTTGTACTTAAGTCGGTATTGTGCCATTTGTATTACATTCGGATGCAATTTCTGTGTCTCATCGTCAATAAGAAAGTCCAAGGAATACAGTAAACCTGAAGTGAGCATCGGAATCTGAAACTGGACTCACTGGAGAGGTTCAAATCATAGAAAGTGAGAGTGTCAGTCCTCTTGAACTTAAGTCGGCATTGTGGCATTTGTATTAAATTCGGATGCAATTTCTGTGTTTCATCGTAAATTAGAAGGTCCAAGGGATACAGTAAACCTGAAGTGATGCATCGGAATCTAACACTGGACTCACAGAAGAGTTTCCAATCACAGAAAGTGAAAGTGTGAGTCCTCTTGTACTTAAGTCGCCATTGTGATTTTTGTATTAAATTCGGATGCAAACACTGTGTTTCATCGTCAATACGAAGGTCCAAGGGATATAGTAAACCTGAAGTGAAGCATCGGAATCTAAAACTGAACTCACGGGAGAGGTTCAAATCATAGAAAGTTAGAGTGTCAGTCCTCTTGTACTTAAGTCGGCATTGTGGCATTTGTATTAAATTCGGATGCATTTTCTGTGTTTCATCGTCAATAAGAAGGTCCATGGGATATAGTAAACCTGAAGTGAAGCATCGGAATCTAAAACTGAACTCACGGGAGAGGTTCAAATCATAGAAAGTTAGAGTGTCAGTCCTCTTGTACTTAAGTCGGCATTGTGCCTTTTCTATTAAATTCGGATGCAATTTCTGTGTTTCATCGTCAATAAGAAGGTCCAACGGATACAGTAAACCTGAAGTGAAGCATCGGAATCTGAAACTGGACTCACAGGAATGGTTCAAATCATTGAAAGTGAGAGTGTCAGTCCTCTTGTACTTAAGTGGGCATTGTGCCTTTTGTATGAAATTCCGATGCAATTTCTATGTTTCATCGTCAATAAGAAGGTGCAAGGTATACAGTAAACCTTGAGTGAAGCATCGGAATTTAAAACCGGACTCACATGAGAGGTTCAAATCATAGAAAGAAAGAGTGTCAGTCCTCTTTTACTTAAGTCGGCATTGTGCTATTTGTATTAAATTCGGATGCAATTCCTGTGTTTCATAGTCAATAAGAAGGTCCAAGGGATACAGTAAACCTGAAGTGAAACATCGGAATCTAAAACTGGACTCACAGGAGAGATTCAAACCATAGAAAGTTAGAGTGTCACTTCTCTTGTACTTAAGTCGGTATTGTGCCTTTTGTATTAAATTCGGATGCAATTTCTGTGTTTTATCGTCAATAAGAAGGTCCAAGGTATACAGTAAACCTGAAGTGAAGAATCGAAATCTAAAACTGGACTTGCAGGAGACGTCCAAATCATAGAAAAGTTAGAGTGTCAGTCCTCTTTTACTTAAGTCGGCATTGTGCCTTTTGTATTAAATTCGGATGAAATTTCTGTGTTTCATCGTCAATAAGAAGGTCCAAGGGATACAGTATACCTGAAGTGAAGCATCAGAATCTAAAACTGGACTCACAGGAGAGGTTCAAATCATAGAAAGTGAAAGTGTCAGTCCTCTTGTACTTAAGTCGCCATTGTGATTTTTGTATTAAATTCGGATGCAATTTCTGTGTTTCATCGTCAATAAGAAGGTCCAAGGGATACAGTAAACCTGTAGTTAAGCATCGGAATCTAAAACTGGACTCACAGGAGAGGTTCAAATCATAGAAAGTTAGAGTGTCAGTCCTCTTGTACTTAAGACGGCATTGAACCTTTTGTATTAAATTCGGATGCAAACACTGTGTTTCATCGTCAATAAGAAGGTCCAAGGGATACAGTAAACCTGAAGTGAAGCTTCGGAATCTAAAACTGGACTCACAGGAGAGGTTCAAGTCATAGAAAGTGAGAGTGTCAGTCCTCTTGTACTTAAGTCGGCATTGTGCCTTTTGAATTTAATTCCGATGCAATTTCTGTGTTTCATCGTCAATAAGAATGTGCAAGGTATACAGTAAACCTGAAGTGAAGCATCGGAATCTGAAACTGGACTCACAGGAAAGGTTTAATCATTGATAGTGAGAGTGTCAGTCCTCTTGTACTTAAGTTGGCATTGTGCCTTTTGAATTTAATTCCGATGCAATTTCTGTGTTTCATCGTCAATAAGAAGGTCCAATTGATACAGTAAACCTGAAGTGAGGCATCGGAATCTAAAACTGGACTCACAGGAGGGGTTCAAATCATAGAAAGTTAGAGTGTCATTACTCTTGTACTTAAGTCGGCATTGTGCCTTTTGTATTAAATTCGAATGCAAACTCTGTGTTTCATCGTCAATAAGAAGGTCCAAGTGATACAGTAAACCTGAAGTGAAGCATCGGAATCGAAAACTGGTCTCACAGGAGAGGTTCAAATCATAGATAGTGAGAGTGTCAATCCTCTTGTACTTAAGTCGGTATTGTGCCATTTGTATTAAATTCAGGTGCAATTTCTGTGTTTCATCGTCAATAAGAAGGTCCAAGGGATACAGTAAACCTGAAGTGAAGCATCAGAATCTAAAACTGGACTCACAGGAAAGGTTCAAATCATAGAAAGTGACAGTGTCAGTCCTCTTGTACTTAAGTCGGCATTGTGGCATTTGTATTAAATTCGGATGCAATTTTTGTGTTTCATCGTCAATAAGAAGGTCCAAGCGATATAGTAAACCTGAAGTGAAGCATCGGAATCTAAAACTGAACTCACGGGAGAGGTTCAAATCATGGAAAGTTAGAGTGTCAGTCATCTTGTACTTAAGTCGGCATTGTGCCTTTTGTATTAAATTCGGATGCAATTTCTGTGTTTCATCGTCAATAAGAAGGTCCAACGGATACTGCAAACCTGAAGTGAAGCATCAGAATCTAAAACTAGACTCACAGGAGAGGTTCAAATTATAGAATATTAGAGTGTTTGTCCTCTTTTACTTAAGTCGGCATTGTGCCTTTTGTATTAAATTCCGACGCAATTTCCATGTTTCATCGTCAATATGATGGTGCAAGGTATACAGTAAACCTGGAGTGAAGCACCGGAATTTAAAACCGGACTCACAGTAGAGGATCAAATCATAGAAAGAGAGAGTGTCAGTCCTCTTGTACTTAAGTCGGCATTGTGCAATTTGTATTAAATTCGGATGCAATTCCTGTGTTTCATAGTCAATAAGAAGGTCCAAGCGATTCTGTAAAACTGAAGTGAAACATCTGAATCTAAAACTGGACTCACAGGAGAGATTCAAATCATAGATAGTTAGAGTGTCACTCCCCTTGTACTTAAGTCGGCATTGAACCTTTTGTATTAAATTCGGATGCAAACACTGTGTTTCATCGTCAATAAGAAGGTCCAAGGGACACAGTAAACCTGAAGTGAAGCTTCGGAATCTAAAACTGGACTCACAGGAGAGGTTCAAATCATAGAAAGTGAGAGTGTCAGTCCTCTTGTACTTAAGTCGGCATTGTGCCTTTTGAATTTAATTCCGATGCAATTTCTGTGTTTCATCGTCAATAAGACGGTGCAAGGTATACAGTAAACCTGAAGTGAAGCTTCGGAATCTAAAACTGGACTCACAGGAGAGGTTCAAATCATAGAAAGTGAGAGTGTCAGTCCTCTTGTACTTAAGTCGGCATTGTGCCTTTTGAATTTAATTCCGATGCAATTTCTGTGTTTCATCGTCAATAAGAAGGTGCAAGGTATACAGTAAACCTGAAGTGAAGCACCGGAATCTGAAACTGGACTCACAGGAAAGGTTCAAATCATTGAAAGTGAGAGTGTCAGTCCTCTTGTACTTAAGTCGGCATTGTGCCTTTTGTATTAAATTCCGATGCAATTTTTATGTTTCATCGTCAATAAGAAGGTCCAAGGGATACAGTAAACCAGAAGTGAAGCTTCGGAATCTAAAACTGGACTCACAGGAGAGGTTCAAATCATACAAAGTGAGAGTGTCAGTCCTCTTGTACTTAAGTCGGCATTGTGCCTTTTGAATTTAATTCCGATGCAATTTCTGTGTTTCATCGTCAATAAGAAGGTGCATAGTATACAGTAAACCTGAAGTGAAGCATCGGAATCTGAAACTGGACTCACAGGAAATGTTCAAATCATTGAAAGTGAGAGTGTCAGTCCTTTTGTACTTAAGTCGCCATGGTGCCTTTTGTATTAAATTCGGATCCAATTTCTGTGTTTCATCGTCAATAAGAAGGTCCAAGGGATACAGTAAACCTGAAGTGAGGCATCGGAATCTAAAATTGGACTCACAGGAGGGGTTCAAATCATAGAAAGTTAGAGTGTCAGTCCTCTTTTACTTATGTCGGCATTGTGCCTTTTGTATTAAATTCGGATGAAATTTCTGTGTTTCATCGTCAATAAGAAGGTCCAAGGGATACAGTAAACCTGAAGTGAAGCATCAGAATCTAAAACTAGACTCACAGGAGAGGTTCAAATCATAGAAAGTTAGAGTGTTTGTCCTCTTTTACTAAAGTCGGCATTGTGGCTTTTGTATTAAATTCGGATGCAATTTCTGTGTTTCATCGTCAATAAGAAGGTCCAAGGTATACAGTAAACCAGAAGTGAAGCATCGTAATCTTAAACTGGACTTGCAGGAGAGGTTCAAATCATAGAAAGTTAGAGTGTCAGTCCTCTTTTACTTATGTCGGCATTGTGCCTTTTGTATTAAATTCGGATGAAATTTCTGTGTTTCATCGTCAATAAGATGGTAAAAGGGATACAGTAAACCTCAAGTGAAGGATGAGAATCTAAAACTGGACTCACAGGAGAGGTTCAAATCATAGAAAGTCAGTGTGTCAGTCCTCTTGCACTTAAGTCGGCATTGTACCTTTTGTATTAAATTCGGATGCAAACTCTGTGTTTCATCGTCAATAAGAAGGTCCAAGGGATACAGTAAACCTAAAGTGAAGCATCGGAATCTAAAAGTGGACTCACAGGAGAGGTTCAAATCATAGAAAGTGAGAGTGTCAGTCCTCTTGTACTTAAGTCGGCATTGTGCCTTTTGAATTTAATTCCGATGCAATTTCTGTGTTTCATCGTCAATAAGAAGGTGCAGGGTATACAGTAAACCTGAAGTGAAGCATCGGAATCTAAAACTGGACTCCCAGGAGAGGTTCAAATCATAGAAAGTGAGAGTGTCAGTCCTCCTGTACTTAAGTCGGCATTGTGGATTTTGTATTAAATTCGGATCCAATTTCTGTGTTTCATCGTCTATAAGAAGGTCCAAGGGATACAGTAAACTTGAAGTGAAGCATCGGATTCTAAAACTGGACTCACAGGAGAGGTTCAAATCATAGAAAGTGAGAGTGTCAGTCTTCTTGTACTTAAGTCGGCAGTGTGCCTTTTGAATTTAATTCCGATGCAATTTCTGTGTTTCATCGTCAATAAGAAGGTGCAGGGTATACAGTAATCCTGAAGTGAAGCATCGGAATCTAAACCTGGACACACAGGAGAGGTTCAAATCATAGAAAGTGAGAGTGTCAGTCTTCTTGTACTTAAGTCGGCATTGTGCCTTTTGAATTTAATTCCGAAGCAATATCTGTGTTTCATCGTCAAAAAGAAGGTGCAGGGTATACAGTAAACCTGAAGTGAAGCATCGGAATCTAGAACTGGACACACAGGAGGGGTTCAAATCATAGAAAGTTAGAGTGTCATTACTCTTGTACTTAAGTCGGCATTGTGCCTTTTGTAATAAATTCGGATGCAAACTCTGTGTTTCATCGTCAATAAGAAGGTCCAAGGTATACAGTAAACCTGAAGTGAAGCATCAAAATCTGAAACTGGACTCACAGGAAAGGTTCAAATCATTGAACGTGAGAGTGTCAGTCCTCTTGTACTTAAGTCGGCATTGTGCCTTTTGTATTAAATTCCGATGCAATTTTTATGTTTCATCATCAATAAGAAGGTGCAAGGTATACAGTAAACCTGGAATGAAACATCGGAATTTAAAACCGGACTCACATGAGAGGTTCAAATCATAGAAAGAGAGAGTGTCAGTCCTTTTGTACTTAAGTCGGCATTGTGCTATTTGTATTAGATTCGGATGCAATTTCTGTGTTTTATCGTCAATAAGAAGGTCCAAGGTATACAGTAAACCTGAAGTGAAGCATCGGAATCTAAAACTGGACTTGCAGGAGACGTCCAAATCATAGAAATGTTAGAGTGTCAATCCTCTTTTACTTTGTCGGCATTGTGCCTTTTGTATTAAATTCGGATGAAATTTCTGTGTTTCATCGTCAATAAGAAGGCCCAAGGGATACAGTAAACCTGTAGTGAAGCATCGGAATCTAAAACTGGACTCACAGGGGAGGATCAAATCATAGAAAGTTAGTGTGTCAGTACTCTTGCACTTAAGTCGGCATTGTACCTTTTGTAATAAATTCGGATGCATACTCTGTGTTTCATAATCAATAAGAAGGTCCAAGGGATACAGTAAACCTGTAGTGAAGCATCGGAATCTAAAACTGGACTCACAGGAGAGGTTCAAATCATAGAAAGTTAGAGTGTCATTCCTCTTGTACTTAAGACGGCATTGAACCTTTTGTATTAAGTTCGGATGCAAACACTGTGTTTCATCGTCAATAAGAAGGTCCAAGGGATACAGTGAACCTGAAGTGAAGCTTCGGAATCTAAAACTGGACTCACAGGAGAGGTTCAAATCATAGAAAGTGAGAGTGTCAGTCCTCTTGTACTTAAGTCGGCATTGTGCCTTTTGTATTTAATTCCGATGCAATTTCTGTGTTTCATCGTCATTAAGAAGGTCCAAGGTATACAGTAACCCTGAAGTGAAGCATCGGATTCTTAAACTGGACTCACAGGAGAGGTTCAAATCATAGAAAGTTAGTGTGTCAGTACTCTTGCACTTAAGTCGGCATTGTACCTTTTGTATTAAATTCGGATGCAAACTCTGTGTTTCATCGTCAATAAGAAGGTCCAAGGGATACAGTAAACCTAAAGTGAAGCATCGGAATCTAAAAGTGGACTCACAGGAGAGGTTCAAATCATAGAAAGTGAGAGTGTCAGTCCTCTGGTACTTAAGTCGGCATTGTGCCTTTTGAATTTAATTCCGATGCAATTTCTGTGTTTCATCGTCAATAAGAAGGTGCAGGGTATACAGTAAACCTGAAGTGAAGCATCGGAATCTAAAACTGGACTCCCAGGAGAGGTTCAAATCATAGAAAGTGAGAGTGTAAGTCCTCCTGTACTTAAGTCGGCATTGTGCCTTTTGAATTTAATTCCGATTCAATTTCTGTGTTTCATCGTCAATAACAAGGTGCAATTTATACAGTAAACCTGAAGTGAAGCATCGGAATCTGAAACTGGACTCACAGGAGAGGATTAAATCATTGAAAGTGAGAGTGTCAATCCTCTTGTACTTAAGTTGCCATTGTGGATTTTGTATTAAATTTGGATCCAATTTCTGTGTTTCATCGTCTATAAGAAGGTCCAAGGGATATAGTAAACTTGAAGTGAAGCATCGGATTCTAAAACTGGACTCACAGGAGAGGTTCAAATCATAGAAAGTGAGAGTGTCAGTCTTCTTGTACTTAAGTCGGCATTGTGCCTTTTGAATTTAATTCCGATGCAATTTCTGTGGTTTATCGTCAATAAGAAGGTGCAGGGTATACAGTAATCCTGAAGTGAAGCATCGGAATCTAAACCTGGACACACAGGAGAGGTTCAAATCATAGAAAGTGAGAGTGTCAGTCTTCTTGTACTTAAGTCGGCATTGTGCCTTTTGAATTTAATTCCGAAGCAATTTCTGTGTTTCATCGTCAAAAAGAAGGTGCAGGGTATACAGTAAACCTGAAGTGAAGCATCGGAATCTAGAACTCTACACACAGGAGAGGTTCAAATCATAGACAGTTAGAGTGTCAGTCCTCTTGTACTTAAGTCGGCATTGTGCCTTTTGTATTAAATTCGGATGCAAACTCTGTGTTTCATCGTCAATAAGAAGGTCCAAGGGATACAGTAAACCTGATGTGAAGCATAGGAATCTGAAACTGGACTCACAGGAGAGGTCCATATCATAGAAAGTTATAGTGTCAGTCCTCTTGTACTTAAGTCGGCATTGTGCCTTTTGTATTAAATTCGGATGCAAACTCTGTGTTTCATCGTCAATAAGAAGGTCCAAGGTATACAGTAAACCTGAAGTGAAGCATCAAAATCTGAAACTGGACTCACAGGAAAGGTTGAAATCATTGAACGTGAGAGTGTCAGTCCTCTTGTACTTAAGTCGGTATTGTGCCTTTTGTATTAAATTCGGATGCAATTTCTGTGTTTTATCGTCAATAAGAAGGTCCAAGGTATACAGTAAACCTGAAGTGAAGCATCGGAATCTAAAACTGGACTTGCAGGAGACGTCCAAATCATAGAAATGTTACATTGTCAGTCCTCTTTTACTTTGTTGGCATTGTGCCTTTTGTATTAAATTCGAATGAAATTTCTGTGTTTCATCGTCAATAAGAAGGTCCAAGGGATACAGTAGACCTGAAGTGAAGCATCAGAATCTAAAACTGGACTCACAGGAGAGGATCAAATCATAGAAAGTGAGAGTGTCAGTCCTCTTGTACTTAAGTCGCCAATGTGATTTTTGTATTAAATTCGGATGCAATTTCTGTGTTTCATCGTCAATAAGAAGGTCCAAGGGATACAGTAAACCTGTAGTGAAGCATCGGAATCTAAAACTGGACTCACAGGAGAGGTTCAAATCATAGAAAGTTAGAGTTTCAGTCCTCTTGTACTTAAGACGGCATTGAACCTTTTGTATTATATTCGGATGCAAACACTGTGTTTCATCGTCAATAAGAAGGTCCAAGGGATACAGTAAACCTGAAGTGAAGGTTCGGAATCTAAAACTGGACTCACAGGAGAGGTTCAAATCATAGAAAGTGAGAGTGTCAGTTCTCTTGTACTTAAGTCGGCATTGTGCCTTTTGAATTTAATTCCGATGCAATTTCTGTGTTTCATCGTCAATAAGAAGGTGCAAGGTATACACTAAACCTGAAGTGAAGCATCGGAATCTGAAACTGGACTCACAGGAAATGTTCAAATCATTGAAAGTGAGAGTGTCAGTCCTCTTGTACTTAAGTCGCCATTGTGCCTTTTGTATTAAATTCGGATCCAATTTCTGTGTTTCATCGTCAATAAGAAGGTCCAAGGGATACAGTAAACCTGAAGTGAGGCATCGGAATCTAAAATTGGACTCACAGGAGGGGTTCAAATCATAGAAAGTTAGAGTGTCATTCCTCTTGTACTTAAGACGGCATTGAACCTTTTGTATTAAATTCGGATGCAAACACTGTGTTTCATCGTCAATAAGAAGGTCCAAGGGATACAGTAAACCTGAAGTGAAGCTTCGGAATCTAAAACTGGACTCACAGGAGAGGTTCAAATCATAGAAAGTGAGAGTGTCTGTCCTCTTGTACTTAAGTGGCCATTATGCCTTTTGAATTTAATTCCGATGCAATTTCTGTGTTTCATCGTCAATAAGAAGGTGCAAGGTATACAGTAAACCTGAAGCGAAGCATCGGAATCTGAAACTGGACTCACAGGAAAGGTTCAAATCATTGAAAGTGAGAGTGTCAGTCCTCTTGTACTTAAGTCGCCATTGTGCCTTTTGTATTAAATTCGGAACCAATTTCAGTGTTTCATCGTCAATAAGAAGGTCCAAGGGATACAGTAAACCTGAAGTGAGGCATCGGGATCTAAAATTGGACTCACTGGAGGGGTTCAAATCATAGAAAGTTAGAGTGTCATTACTCTTGTACTTAAGTCGGCATTGTGCCTTTTGTATTAAATTCGGATGCAAACTCTGTGCTTCATCGTCAATAACAAGGTCAGAGTGATACAGTAAACCTGAAGTGAAGCATCGGAATCTAAAACTGGTCTCACAGGAGAGGTTCAAATCATAGATAGTGAGAGTGTCAATCCTCTTGTACTTAAGTCGGTATTGTGCCATTTGTATTAAATACGGGTGCAATTTCTGTGTTTCATCGTCAATAAGAAGGTCCAAGGGATACAGTAAACCTGAAGTGAAGCATCAGAATCTAAAACTGGACTCACTGGAAAGGTTCAAATCATAGAAAGTGACAGTGTCAGTCCTCTTGTACTTAAGTCGGCATTGTGCCTTTTAAATTAAATTCGGATGCAATTTCTGTGTCTCATCGTCAATAATAAGGTCCAAGGGATACAGTAAACCTGAAGTGAAGCATCAGAATCTAAAACTAGACTCACAGGAGAGGTTCAAATCATAGAAAGTTAGAGTGTTTGTCCTCTTTTACTTAAGTCGGCATTGTGCCTTTTGTATTAAATTCCGATGCAATTTCTATGATTCATCGTCAATATGAAGCTGCAAGGTATACAGTAAACCTGGAGTGAAGCATCGGAATTTAAAACCGGACTCACAGGAGAGGATCAAATCATAGAAAGAGAGAGTGTCAGTCCTCTTGTACTTAAGTCGGCATTGTGCTATTTGTATTAAATTCGGATGCAATTCCTGTGTTTCATAGTCAATAAGAAGGTCCAAGGGATACAGTAAACCTGATGTGAAACATCAGAATCTAAAACTGGACTCACAGGAGAGATTCAAATCATAGAAAGTCAGAGTGTCACTCCTCTTGTACTTACGGCGGTATTGTGCCTTTTGTATTAAATTCGGATGCAATTTCTGTATTTTATCGTCAATAAGAAGGTCCAAGGTAAACAGTAAACCAGAAGTGAAGCATCGGAATCTAAAACCGGACTTGCAGGAGAGGTTCAAATCATAGAAATTTAAAGTGTCAGTCCTCTTTTACTTATGTCGGCATTGTGCCTTTTGTATTAAATTCGGATGAAATTTCTGTGTTTCATCGTCAATAAGATGGTCCAAGGGATACAGTAAACCTGAAGTGAAGGATGAGAATCTAAAACTGGACTCACAGGAGAGGTTCAAATCATAGAAAGAGAGAGTGTCAGTCCTCTTGTACTTAAGTCGCCATTGTGCCTTTTGTATTAACTTCGGATGCAATTTCTGTGTTTCATCGTCATTAAGAAGGTCCAAGGTATACAGTAACCCTGAAGTGAAGCATCGGATTCTTAAACTGGACTCACAGGAGAGGTTCAAATCATAGAAAGTTAGTGTGTCAGTCCTCTTGCACTTAAGTCGGCATTGTACCTTTTCTATTTAATTCGGATGCAAACTCTGAGTTTCATCGTCAATAAGAAGGTCCAAGGGATACAGTAAACCTAAAGTGAAGCATCGGAATCTAAAAGTGGACTCACAGGAGAGGTTCAAATCATAGAAAGTGAGTGTGTCAGTCCTCTTGTACTTAAGTCGGCATTGTGCCTTTTGAATTTAATTCCGATGCAATTTCTGTGTTTCATCGTCAATAAGAAGGTGCAGGGTATACAGTAAACCTGAAGTGAAGCATCGGATTCTAAAACTGGACTCCCAGGAGAGGTTCAAATCATAGAAAGTGAGAGTGTCAGTCCTCTTGTACTTAAGTCGGCATTGTGCCTTTTGAATTTAATTCCGATGCAATTTCTGTGTTTCATCGTCAATAAGAAGGTGCAGGGTATACAGTAAACCTGAAGTGAAGCATCGGATTCTAAAACTGGACTCCCAGGAGAGGTTCAAATCATAGAAAGTGAGAGTGTCAGTCCTCTTGTACTTAAGTCGGCATTGTGCCTTTTGAATTTAATTCCGATTCAATTTCTGTGTTTCATCGTCAATAACAAGGTGCAAGGTATACAGTAAACCTGAAGTGAAGCATCGGAATCTGAAACTGGACTCACAGGAGAGGATTAAATCATTGAAAGTTAGAGTGTCAGTCCTCTTGTACTTAAGTCGGCATTGTGCCTTTTGTATTAAATTTGGATGCAAACTCTTTGTTTCATCGTCAATAAGAAGGTCCAAGGGATACAGTAAACCTGATGTGAAGCATCGGAATCTAAAACTGGACTCACAGGAGAGGTTCATATCATAGAAAATTATAGTGTCAGTCCTCTTGTACTTAAGTCGGCATTGTGATTTTTGAATTTAATTCCGATGCAATTTCTGTGTTTCATCGTCAATAAGAAGGTCTAAGTGATACAGTAAACCTGAAGTGGAGCATTGGTATCTAAAACTGGACTCACAGAATAGGTTCAGATCATAGAAAGTGAGAGTGTCAGTCCTCTTTTACTTAAGTCGGCATTGTGAGTTTCGAATTTAATTCTGATGCAATTTCTGTGTTGCATCGTCAATAAGAAGGTCCAAGGGATACAGTAAATCTGAAGGGAAGCATCGGAATCTAAAACTGGACTCAGAGGAGAAGTTCAAATCATAGATAGTTAGAATGTCAGTCCTCCTGTACTGTAGTCGGCATTGTGCCTTTTGTATTAAATTCGGATGCAATTTCTGGGTTTCATCGTCAATAAGAAGGTGCAAGGTATACAGTAAACCTGAAGTGAAGCATCGGAATCTAAAACTGGACCCACAGGAGAGGTTCAAATCATAGAATGTGAGAGTGTCAGTCCTCTTGTAATTAAGTCGGCATTGTGGCATTTGTATTAAATTCGGGTGCAATTTCTGTGTTTCATCCTCAATAAGAAGGTCCAAGCGATACAGTAAAGCTGAAGTGAACCATCGGAATCTAAAACTGGACTCACAGGAGAGGTTCAAATCGTAGAAAGTGAGAGTGTCGGTCCTCTTGTACTTAAGTCGGCATTGTACCTTTTGTATTAAATTCGGATGCAAACTCTGTGTTTCATCGTCAGTAAGAAGGTCCAAGGGATACTGCAAACCTAAAGTGAAGCATCCGAATCTAAAACTGGACTCACAGGAGTGGTTCAAATCATAGAAAGTGAGAGTGTCAGTCCTGTTGTACTTATGCCGGCATTGAGCCTTTTGAATTTATTTCCGATTCAATTTCTGTGTTTCATCGTCAATAAGAAGGTGCAAGGTATACAGTAAACCTGAAGTGAAGCATCGGAATCTAAAACTGGACTCACAGGAGAGGTTCAAATAATAGAAAGTGAGAGTGTCAATCCTCTTCTACTTAGGTCGGCATTGTGCCTTTTGAATTAAATTCCGATGCAATTTCCGTGTTTCATCGACAATAAGTAGGGCAGAGGGATACAGTAAACATGAAGTGAAGCATCGGAATCTAAAACTGGATTCACAGGAGAGATTCATATCATAGAAAGTTAAAGTGTCACTCCTCTTGTACTTAAGTCGGTATTGTGCCTCTTGTATTAAATTCGGATGCAATTTCTGTGTTTCTTCGTCATTAAGAAGGTCTAAGGGATACAGTAAACCTTAAGTGAAGCATCGGAATCTAAAACTGGACTCACTGGAGAGGTTCAAATCATAGAAAGTTAGAGTGTCAGTCCTCTTTTACGTAGGTCGGCATTGTGCATTTTGTGTTAAATTCCGATGCAATTTCTGTGTTTCATCGTCAATCACAAGGTGCAAGGTATACAGTAAATGTGAAGTGAAGCATCGGAATCTAAAACTGGACTCACAGGAGAGGTTCAAATCATAGAAAGTTAGAATGTCAGTCCTCTTGTACTTAAGTCGGCATTGTGCCTTTTGTATTATATTCGGATGCAATTTCTGTGTTTCATCGTCAATAAGAAGGTGCAAGGTATACAGTAAACCTAAAGTGAAGCAGCGGAATCTAAAACTGGACTCACAGGAGAGGTTCAAATCATAGAAAGTGAGAGTGTCAGTCCTCTTGTACTTAAGTCGGCATTGTGGCGTTTGTATTAAATTTGGATGCAATTTCTGTATTTCATCGTCGATAAGAAGGTCCAAGGGATACAGTAAACCTGAAGTGAAGCATCGGAATCTAACACTGGACTCACAGGAGAGTTTCAAATCATAGAAAGTGAGAGTGTCAGTCCTCTTGTACTTAAGTCGCCGTTGTGATTTTTGTATTAAATTCGGATGCAATTTTTGTGTTTCATCGTCAATAAGAAGGTCCAAGCGATATAGTAAACCTGAAATGAAGCATCGGAATCTAAAACTGAACTCACGGGAGAGGTTCAAATCATAGAAAGTGAGAGTCTCAGTCCTCTTGTACTTATGTCGGCATTGTGGCGTTTGTATTAAATTTGGATGCAATTTCTGTGTTTCATCGTCAATAAGAAGGTCCAAGGGATACAGTAAACGTGAAGTGAAGCATCGGAATCTAACACTGGACTCACAGGAGAGGTTCAAATCATAGAAAATTAGAGTGTCAGTCCTCTTGTACTTAAGTCGGCATTGTACCTTTTGTATTAAATTCGGATGCAAACACTGTGTTTCATCGTCAATACGAAGGTCCAAGGGATACATTAAACCTGAAGTGAAGCTTCGAAATCTAAAACTGGACTAACAGGAGAGGTTCAAATCATAGAAAGTTAGAGTGTAGCTCCTCTTGTACTTAACTCGGTATTGTGCCTTTTGTATTAAATTCGGATCCAATTTCTGGATTTCATCGTCAATAAGAAGGTGCAAGGTATACAGTAAACCTGAAGTGAAGCATCGGAATCCAAAACTGGACTCACAGGAGAAGTTCAAATCATAGATAGTGAGAATGTCAGTCCTCCTGTACTTTAGTCGGCATTGTGCCTTTTGTATTAAATTCGGATGCAATTTCTGGGTTTCATCGTCAATAAGAAGGTGCAAGGTATACAGTAAACCTGAAGTGAAGCATCGGAACCTAAAACCGAACTCACAGGAGAGGTTCAAATCATAGAAAACTAGAGTGTCAGTCCTCTTGTACTTAAGTCGGCATTGTGAGTTTCGAATTTAATTCTGATGCAATTTCTGTGTTTCATCGTCATTAAGAAGGTCCAAGGTATACAGTAACCCTGAAGTGAAGCATCGGATTCTTAAACTGGACTCACAGGAGAGGTTCAAATCATAGAAAGTTAGTGTGTCAGTCCTCTTGCACTTAAGTCGGCATTGTACCTTTTCTATTTAATTCGGATGCAAACTCTGAGTTTCATCGTCAATAAGAAGGTCCAAGGGATACAGTAAACCTAAAGTGAAGCATCGGAATCTAAAAGTGGACTCACAGGAGAGGTTCAAATCATAGAAAGTGAGTGTGTCAGTCCTCTTGTACTTAAGTCGGCATTGTGCCTTTTGAATTTAATTCCGATGCAATTTCTGTGTTTCATCGTCAATAAGAAGGTGCAGGGTATACAGTAAACCTGAAGTGAAGCATCGGATTCTAAAACTGGACTCCCAGGAGAGGTTCAAATCATAGAAAGTGAGAGTGTCAGTCCTCTTGTACTTAAGTCGGCATTGTGCCTTTTGAATTTAATTCCGATTCAATTTCTGTGTTTCATCGTCAATAACAAGGTGCAAGGTATACAGTAAACCTGAAGTGAAGCATCGGAATCTGAAACTGGACTCACAGGAGAGGATTAAATCATTGAAAGTGAGAGTTTCAATCCTCTTGTACTTAAGTTGCCATTGTGGATTTTGTATTAAATTCGGATCCAATTTCTGTGTTTCATCGTCTATAAGAAGTCCAAGGGATACAGTAAACTTGAAGTGAAGCATCGGATTCTAAAACTGGACTCACAGGAGAGGTTCAAATCATAGAAAGTAAGAGTGTCAGTCCTCTTGTACTTAAGTCGGCATTGTGCCTTTTGAATTTAATTCCGATGCAATTTCTGTGTTTCATCGTCAATAAGAAGGTGCAGGGTATACAGTAATCCTGAAGTGAAGCATCGGAATCTAAACCTGGACACACAGGAGATGTTCAAATCATAGAAAGTGAGAGTGTCAGTCTTCTTGTACTTAAGTCGGCATTGTGCCTTTTGAATATAATTCCGAAGCAATTTCTGTGTTTCATCGTCAAAAAGAAGGTGCAGGGTATACAGTAAACCTGAAGTGAAGCATCGGAATCTAGAACTGGACACACAGGAGAGGTTCAAATCATAGAAAGTTAGAGTGTCAGTCCTCTTGTACTTAAGTCGGCATTGTGCCTTTTGTATTAAATTTGGATGCAAACTCTTTGTTTCATCGTCAATAAGAAGGTCCAAGGGATACAGTAAACCTGATGTGAAGCATCGGAATCTAAAACTGGACTCACAGGAGAGGTTCATATCATAGAAAATTATAGTGTCAGTCCTCTTGTACTTAAGTCGGCATTGTGATTTTTGAATTTAATTCCGATGCAATTTCTGTGTTTCATCGTCAATAAGAAGGTCTAAGTGATACAGTAAACCTGAAGTGGAGCATTGGTATCTAAAACTGGACTCACAGAATAGGTTCAGATCATAGAAAGTGAGAGTGTCAGTCCTCTTTTACTTAAGTCGGCATTGTGAGTTTCGAATTTAATTCTGATGCAATTTCTGTGTTGCATCGTCAATAAGAAGGTCCAAGGGATACAGTAAATCTGAAGGGAAGCATCGGAATCTAAAACTGGACTCAGAGGAGAAGTTCAAATCATAGATAGTTAGAATGTCAGTCCTCCTGTACTTTAGTCGGCATTGTGCCTTTTGTATTAAATTCGGATGCAATTTCTGGGTTTCATCGTCAATAAGAAGGTGCAAGGTATACAGTAAACCTGAAGTGAAGCATCGGAATCTAAAACTGGACCCACAGGAGAGGTTCAAATCATAGAATGTGAGAGTGTCAGTCCTCTTGTAATTAAGTCGGCATTGTGGCATTTGTATTAAATTCGGGTGCAATTTCTGTGTTTCATCGTCAATAAGAAGGTCCAAGCGATACAGTAAAGCTGAAGTGAACCATCGGAATCTAAAACTGGACTCACAGGAGAGGTTCAAATCGTAGAAAGTGAGAGTGTCGGTCCTCTTGTACTTAAGTCGGCATTGTACCTTTTGTATTAAATTCGGATGCAAACTCTGTGTTTCATCGTCAGTAAGAAGGTCCAAGGGATACTGCAAACCTAAAGTGAAGCATCCGAATCTAAAACTGGACTCACAGGAGTGGTTCAAATCATAGAAAGTGAGAGTGTCAGTCCTGTTGTACTTATGCCGGCATTGAGCCTTTTGAATTTATTTCCGATTCAATTTCTGTGTTTCATCGTCAATAAGAAGGTGCAAGGTATACAGTAAACCTGAAGTGAAGCATCGGAATCTAAAACTGGACTCACAGGAGAGGTTCAAATAATAGAAAGTGAGAGTGTCAATCCTCTTCTACTTAGGTCGGCATTGTGCCTTTTGAATTAAATTCCGATGCAATTTCCGTGTTTCATCGACAATAAGTAGGGCAGAGGGATACAGTAAACATGAAGTGAAGCATCGGAATCTAAAACTGGATTCACAGGAGAGATTCATATCATAGAAAGTTAAAGTGTCACTCCTCTTGTACTTAAGTCGGTATTGTGCCTCTTGTATTAAATTCGGATGCAATTTCTGTGTTTCTTCGTCATTAAGAAGGTCTAAGGGATACAGTAAACCTTAAGTGAAGCATCGGAATCTAAAACTGGACTAACTGGAGAGGTTCAAATCATAGAAAGTTAGAGTGTCAGTCCTCTTTTACGTAGGTCGGCATTGTGCATTTTGTGTTAAATTCCGATGCAATTTCTGTGTTTCATCGTCAATCACAAGGTGCAAGGTATACAGTAAATGTGAAGTGAAGCATCGGAATCTAAAACTGGACTCACAGGAGAGGTTCAAATCATAGAAAGTTAGAATGTCAGTCCTCTTGTACTTAAGTCGGCATTGTGCCTTTTGTATTATATTCGGATGCAATTTCTGTGTTTCATCGTCAATAAGAAGGTGCAAGGTATACAGTAAACCTAAAGTGAAGCAGCGGAATCTAAAACTGGACTCACAGGAGAGGTTCAAATCATAGAAAGTGAGAGTGTCAGTCCTCTTGTACTTAAGTCGGCATTGTGGCGTTTGTATTAAATTTGGATGCAATTTCTGTATTTCATCGTCGATAAGAAGGTCCAAGGGATACAGTAAACCTGAAGTGAAGCATCGGAATCTAACACTGGACTCACAGGAGAGTTTCAAATCATAGAAAGTGAGAGTGTCAGTCCTCTTGTACTTAAGTCGCCGTTGTGATTTTTGTATTAAATTCGGATGCAATTTTTGTGTTTCATCGTCAATAAGAAGGTCCAAGCGATATAGTAAACCTGAAATGAAGCATCGGAATCTAAAACTGAACTCACGGGAGAGGTTCAAATCATAGAAAGTGAGAGTCTCAGTCCTCTTGTACTTATGTCGGCATTGTGGCGTTTGTATTAAATTTGGATGCAATTTCTGTGTTTCATCGTCAATAAGAAGGTCCAAGGGATACAGTAAACGTGAAGTGAAGCATCGGAATCTAACACTGGACTCACAGGAGAGGTTCAAATCATAGAAAATTAGAGTGTCAGTCCTCTTGTACTTAAGTCGGCATTGTACCTTTTGTATTAAATTCGGATGCAAACACTGTGTTTCATCGTGAATACGAAGGTCCAAGGGATACATTAAACCTGAAGTGAAGCTTCGAAATCTAAAACTGGACTAACAGGAGAGGTTCAAATCATAGAAAGTTAGAGTGTAGCTCCTCTTGTACTTAACTCGGTATTGTGCCTTTTGTATTAAATTCGGATCCAATTTCTGGATTTCATCGTCAATAAGAAGGTGCAAGGTATACAGTAAACCTGAAGTGAAGCATCGGAATCCAAAACTGGACTCACAGGAGAAGTTCAAATCATAGATAGTGAGAATGTCAGTCCTCCTGTACTTTAGTCGGCATTGTGCCTTTTGTATTAAATTCGGATGCAATTTCTGGGTTTCATCGTCAATAAGAAGGTGCAAGGTATACAGTAAACCTGAAGTGAAGCATCGGAACCTAAAACCGAACTCACAGGAGAGGTTCAAATCATAGAAAACTAGAGTGTCAGTCCTCTTGTACTTAAGTCGGCATTGTGAGTTTCGAATTTAATTCTGATGCAATTTCTGTGTTTCATCGTCAATAAGAAGGTCCAAGGGATACAGTAAACCTGAAGTGAAGCATCGGAATCTAAAACTGGACTCACAGGAGAGGTTCAAATCATAGATAGTGAGAGTGCCAGTCCTCTTGTAATTAAGTCGGCATTGTGGCATTTGTATTAAATTCGGGTGCAATTTCTGTGTTTCATCGTCAATAAGAACGTCCAAGGGATACAGTAAACATGAAGTGAAGCATCGGAATCTAAAACTGGACTCACAGGAGAGATTCATATCATAGAAAGTTAAAGTGTCACTCCTCTTGTACTTAAGTCGGTATTGTGCCTCTTGTATTAAATTCGGATGCAATTTCTCTGTTTCTTCGTCAATAAGAAGGTCCAAGGGATACAGTAAACCTGAAGTGAAGCATCGGAATCTAAAACTGGACTCACTGGAGAGGTTCAAATCATAGAATATTAGAGTGTCAGTCCTCTTGTATTTAAGTCGGCATTGTACCTTTTGTATTAAATTCGGATGCAAACATTGTGTTTCATCGTCAATGAGAAGGTCCAAGGGATACAGTAAACCTGAAGTGAAGCTTCGGAATCTAAAACTGGACTAACAGGAGAGGTTCAAATCATAGAAAGTTAGAGTGTCGCTCCTCTTGTACTTAAGTCGGTATTGTGCCTTTTGTATTAAATTCCGGCGCAATTTATGTGTTTTTTCGTCAATAAGAAGGTCCAAGGGATACAGTAAACCTGAAGTGAAGCATCAGAACCTAAAACCGAACTCACAGGAGAGGTTCAAATCATAGAAAGTTAGAGTGTCAGTCCTCTTGTACTTAAGTCGGCATTGTACCTTTTGTATTAAATTCGGATGCAAACTGTGTGTTTCATCGTCAATAAAAAGGTCCAAGGGATACAGTAAACCTGAAGTGAAGCATCGGAATCTAAAACTGGACTCACAGGAGAGTTTCAAATCATAGAAAGTGAGAGTGTCACTCCTCTTGTACTTAAGTCGCCGTTGTGATTTTTGTATTAAATTCGGATGCAATTTCTGTGTTTCATCGTCAATAAGAAGGTGCAAGGTATACAGTAAACCTAAAGTGAAGCATCGGAATCTAAAACTGGGCTCACAGGAGAGGTTCAAATCATAGAAGGTGAGAGTGTCTGTCCTCTTGTACTTAAGTCGTCATTGTGGCGTTTGTATTAAATTTGGATGCAATTTCTGTGTTTCATCGTCAATAAGAAGGTCAAAGGGATACAGTAAACCTGAAGTGAAGCATCGGAATCTAACACTGGACTCACAGGAGAGTTTCAAATCATTGAAAGTGAGAGTGTCAGTCCTCTTGTACTTAAGTCGCCGTTGTGATTTTTGTATCAAATTCGGATGCAATTTCTGTGTTTCATCGTCAATAAGAAGGTCCAAGGGATACAGTAAACCTGAAGTGAAGCATCGGAATCTAAAACTGGACTCACAGGAGAGGTTCAAATCATAGAAAATTAGAGTGTCAGTCCTCTTGTACTTAAGTCGGCATTGTACCTTATGTATTAAATTCGGATGCAAACACTGTGTTTCATCGTCAATAAGAAGGTCCAAGGGATACAGTAAACCTGAAGTGAAGCTTCGAAATCTAAAACTGAACTAACAGGAGAGGTTCAAATCATAGAAAGTTAGAGTGTCAGTCCTCTTTTACGCAGGTCGGCATTGTGCATTTTGTATTAAATTCCGATGCAATTTCTGTGTTTCATCGTCAATCTGAAGGTGCAAGGAATACAGTAAACCTGAAGTGAAGCATCGGAATCTAAAACTGGACTCACAGGAGAGGTTCAAATCATAGAAAGTTAGAATGTGAGTCCTCTTGTACTTAAGTCGGTATTGTGCCTTTTGTATTAAATTCGGATGCAATTTCTGTGTTTCATCGTCAATTTGAAGGTGCAAGGTATACAGTAAACCTAAAGTGAAGCATCGGAATCTAAAACTGGAGTCACAGGAGAGGTTCAAATCATAGAAAGTGAGAGTGTCAGTCCTCTTGTACTTAAGTCGGCATTGTGGCATTTGTATTAAATTCGGATGCAATTTCTGTGTTTCATCGTCAATAAGAAGGTCCAAGGGATACAGTAAACCTGAAGTGAAGCATCGGAATCTAACACTGGACTCACAGGAGAGTTTCAAATCATAGAAAGTGAGAGTGTCAGTCCTCTTGTACTTAAGTCGCCGTTGTGATTTTTGTATTAAATTCGGATGCAATTTCTGTGTTTCATCGTCAATAAGAAGGTCCAAGGGATACAGTAAACCTGAAGTGAAGCATCGGAATCTAAAACTGGACTCACTGGAGAGGTTCAAATCCTAGAAAATTAGAGTGTCAGTCCTCTTGTACTTAAGTCGGCATTGTACCTTTTGTATTAAATTCGGATGCAAATATTGTGTTTCATCGTCAATAAGAACGTCTAAGGGATACAGTAAACCTGAAGTGAAGCTTCGGAATCTAAAACTGGACTAACAGGAGAGGTTCAAATCATAGAAAGTTAGAGTGTCGCTCCTCTTGTACTTAAGTCGGTATTGTGCCTTTTGTATTAAATTCCGGCGCAATTTATGTGTTTTTTCGTCAATAAGAAGGTCCAAGGGATACAGTAAACCTGAAGTGAAGCATCAGAACCTAATACCGAACTCACAGGAGAGGTTCAAATCATAGAAAGTTAGAGTGTCAGTCCTCTTGTACTTAAGTCGGCATTGTACCTTTTGTATTAAATTCGGATGCAAACTCTGTGTTTCATCGTCAATAAAAAGGTCCAAGGGATACAGTAAACCTGAAGTGAAGCATCGAAATCTAAAACTGGAATCACAGGAGAGTTTCAAATCATAGAAAGTGAGAGTGTCAGTCCTCTTGTACTTAAGTCGCCGTTGTGATTTTTGTATTAAATTCGGATGCAATTTCTGTGTTTCATCGTCAATAAGAAGGTGCAAGGTATACAGTAAACCTAAAGTGAAGCATCGGAATCTAAAACTGGACTCACAGGAGAGGTTCAAATCATAGAAGGTGCGAGTGTCAGTCCTCTTGTACTTAAGTCGGCATTGTGGCGTTTGTATTAAATTTGGATGCAATTTCTGTGTTTCATCGTCAATAAGAAGGTCCAAGGGATACAGTAAACCTGAAGTGAAGCATCGGAATCTAACACTGGACTCACAGGAGAGTTTCAAATCATAGAAAGTGAGACTGTCAGTCCTCTTGTACTTAAGTCGCCGTTGTGATTTTTGTATTATATTCGGATGCAATTTCTGTGATTCATCGTCAATAAGAAGGTCCAAGGGATACAGTAAACCTGAAGTGAAGCATCGGAATCTAAAACTGGACTCACAGGAGAGGTTCAAATCGTAGAAAGTGAGAGTGTCGGTCCTCTTGTACTTAAGTCAGCATTGTACCTTTTGTATTAAATTCGGATGCAAACTCTGTGTTTCATCGTCAGTAAGAAGGTCCAAGGGATACAGCAAACCTGAAGTGAAGCATCCGAATCTAACACTGGACTCACAAGAGTGGTTCAAATCATAGAAAGTGAGAGTGTCAGTCCTGTTGTACTTAAGCCGGCATTGAGCCTTTTGAATTTATTTCCGATGCAATTTCTGTGTTTCATCGTCAATAAGAAGGTGCAAGGTATACAGTAAACCCGAAGTGTAGCATCGGAATCTAAAACTGGACTCACAGGAGAGGTTCAAATAATAGAAAGTGAGAGTGTCAATCCACTTCTACTTAGGTCGGCATTGTGCCTTTTGAATTAAATTCCGATGCAATTTCTGTGTTTCATCGACAATTAGTAGGTCCAAGGGATACAGTAAACATGAAGTGAAGCATCGGAATATAAAACTTGACTCACAGGGGAGATTCATATCATAGAAAGTTAAAGTGTCACTCCTCTTGTACTTAAGTCGGTATTGTGCCTCTTGTATTAAATTCGGATGCAATTTCTGTGTTTCTTCGTCAATAAGAAGGTCTAAGGGATACAGTAAACCTAAAGTGAAGCATCGGAATCTAAAACTGGACTCACAGGAGAGGTTCAAATCATAGAAAGTGAGAGTGTCAGTCCTCTTGTACTTAAGTCGGCATTGTGGCAATTGTATTAATTTCGGATGCATTTTCTGTGTTTCATCGTCAATAAGAAGGTCCAAGGGATACAGTAAACCTGAAGTGAAGCATCGGAATCTAACACTGGACTCACAGGAGAGTTTCAAATCATAGAAAGTGAGAGTGTCAGTCCTCTTGTACTTAAGTCGCCGTTTTGATTTTTGTATTAAATTCGGATGCAATTTCTGTGTTTCATCGTCAACAAGAAGGTCCAATGGATACAGTAAACCTGAAGTGAAGCATCGGAATCTAAAACCTGACTCACAGGAGAGGTTCAAATCATAGAAAATTAGAGTGTCATTCCTCTTGTACTTAAGTCGGCATTGTACCTTTTGTATTAAATTCGGGTGCAAACACTGTGTTTCATCGTCAATAAGAAGGTCCAAGGGATACAGTAAACTTGAAGTGAAGCTATGGAATCTAAAACTGGACTAACAGGAGAGGTTCAAATCATAGAAAGTTAGAGTGTCGCTCCTCTTGTACTTAAGTCGGTATTGTGCCTTTTGTATTAAATTCGGGCGCAATTTATGTGTTTTACCGTCAATAAGAAGGTCCAAGGGATACAGTAAACCTGAAGTGAAGCATCGGAAACTAAAACCGAACTCACAGGAGAGGTTCAAATCATAGAAAGTTAGAGTGTCAGTCCTCTTGTACTTAAGTCGGCATTGTACCTTTTTTATTAAATTCGGACGCAAACTCTGTGTTTCATCGTCAATAAAAAGGTCCAAGGGATACAGTAAACCTGAAGTGAAGCATCGGAATCTAAAACTGGTCACACAGGAGAGGTTCAAATCATAGAAAGTGAGAGTGTCAGTCCTCTTGTACTTAAGTCAGCATTGTGCCTTTTGAATTTAATTCCGATGCAATTTCTGTGTTGCATCGTCAATAAGAAGGTGCAAGGTATACAGTAAACCTGAAGTGACGCATCGGAATCTGAAACTGGACTCAGATTAGAGGTTCAAATCATAGAAAGTGAGAGTGTCAGTACTCTTCTACTTAGGTCGGCATTGTGCCTTTTCAATTAAATTCCGATGCAATTTCTGTGTTTCTTCGTCAATAAGTAGGTCCAAGGGATAGAGTAAACATGAAGTGAAGGATCGGAATCTAAAAGTGGACTCACAGGAGAGATTCAAATCATAGAAAGTTAAAGTGTCACTCCTCTTGTGCTTTAGTCGGTATTGTGCATTTTGTATTGAATTCGGATGCAATTTCTGTCTTTCATCGTCAATAAGACGGTCCAAGGATACAGTAAACCTTAAGTGAATCATCGGAATCTAAAACTGGACTCACTGGAGGGGTTCAAATCATAGAAAGTTAGAATGTCAGTCCTCTTGTACTTAAGTCGGCATTGTGCCTTTTGTATTAAATTCGGATGCAATTTCTGTGATTCATAGTCAATAAGAAGGTGCAAGGTATACAGTAAACCTAAAGTGAAGCATCGGAATCTAAAACTGGACTCACAGGAGAGGTTCAAATCATAGAAAGTGAGTGTGACAGCCCTCTTGTACTTAAGTCGGCATTGTGCCTTTTGAATTTAATTCTGATGCAATTTCTGTGTTTCATCGTCAAGACGTAGTTGCAAGGTATACAGTAAACCTGTAGTGAAGCATCGGAATCTGAAACTGGACTCACAGGAGAGGTTCAAATCAATGAAAGTGAGAGTGTCAGTCCTCTTGTACTTAAGTCGCCATTGTGCCTTTTGGATTAAATTCGGATCCAATTTCTGTGTCTCGTCGTCAATAAGAAGGTTCAAGGGATACAGTAAACCTGAAGTGAAGCATCGGAATCTAAAACTGGACTCATAGGAGAGGTTCAAACCATAGAAGGTGAGAGTGTCAGTCCACTTGTACTTAAGTCGGCATTGTGCCATTTTTATTAAATTCTGGTGCAATTTCTGTGTTTCATCATCAATAAGAAGGTCCAAGGGTTACAGTAAACCTGAAGTGAAGCATCGCAATCTAAAACTGGACTCACAGGAAAGGTTCAAATCATAGAAAGTGACAGTGTCAGTCCTCTTGTAGTTAAGTCGGCATTGTGGCAATTGTATTAAATTCGGATGCAATTTCTGTGTTTCATCGTCAATAAGAAGGTCCAAACGATATAGGAAACCTGAAGTGAAGCATCGGAATCAAAAATTGGACTCACAGGAGAGGTTCAAATCATAGAAAGTTAGAGTGACACTCCTCTTGTACTTAAGTCGGTATTGTGCCATTTGTATTACATTCGGATGCAATTTCTGTGCTTCATCGTCAATAAGAAACTCCAAGGCATACAGTAAACCTGAAGTGAAGCATCGGAATCTAAAACTGGACTCACAGGAGAGGTTCTATTCATAGAGAGTGAGAGCGTCGGTCCTCTTGTACTTAAGTCGACATTGTCCCATATGTATTAAATTCGGATGCAATTCCTGTGTTTCATAGTCAATAAGATGGTCCAAGTTATACAGTAAACCTGAAGTGAAACATCGGAATCTAAAACTGGACTCACAGGAGAGATTCAAATCATAGAAAGTTAGAGTGTCACTCCTCTTGTACTTTAGTCGGTATTGTGCCTTTTGTATTAAATTCGGATGCAATTTCTCTGTTTTATCGTCAATAAGATGGTCCAAGGGATACAGTAAACCTGAAGTGAAGCATAGGAATCTAAAACTGGACTCACAGGAGAGGTTCAAATCATTGAAAGTTAGAGTGTCAGTCCTCTTGTACTTAAGTCGGCATTGTGCCTTTTGTATTAAATTCGGATGCAAACACTGTGTTTCATCGTCAATAAGAAGGTCCAAGGGATACAGTAAACTTGAAGTGAAGCTATGGAATCTAAAACTGGACTAACAGGAGAGGTTCAAATCATAGAAAGTTAGAGTGTCGCTCCTCTTGTACTTAAGTCGGTATTGTGCCTTTTGTATTAAATTCGGGCGCAATTTATGTGTTTTACCGTCAATAAGAAGGTCCAAGGGATACAGTAAACCTGAAGTGAAGCATCGGAACCTAAAACCGAACTCACAGGAGAGGTTCAAATCATAGAAAGTTAGAGTGTCAGTCCTCTTGTACTTAAGTCGGCATTGTACCTTTTTTATTAAATTCGGACGCAAACTCTGTGTTTCATCGTCAATAAAAAGGTCCAAGGGATACAGTAAACCTGAAGTGAAGCATCGGAATCTAAAACTGGTCACACAGGAGAGGTTCAAATCATAGAAAGTGAGAGTGTCAGTCCTCTTGTACTTAAGTCAGCATTGTGCCTTTTGAATTTAATTCCGATGCAATTTCTGTGTTGCATCGTCAATACGAAGGTGCAAGGTATACAGTAAACCAGAAGTGACGCATCGGAATCTGAAACTGGCCTCAGATTAGAGGTTCAAATCATAGAAAGTGAGAGTGTCAGTACTCTTCTACTTAGGTCGGCATTGTGCCTTTTCAATTAAATTCCGATGCAATTTATGTGTTTCTTCGTCAATAAGTAGGTCCAAGGGATAGAGTAAACATGAAGTGAAGCATCGGAATCTAAAAGTGGACTCACAGGAGAGATTCAAACCATAGAAAGTTAAAGTGTCACTCCTCTTGTGCTTAAGTCGGTATTGTGCATTTTGTATTAAATTCGGATGCAATTTCTGTCTTTCATCGTCAATAAGACGGTCCAAGGATACAGTAAACCTTAAGTGAATCATCGGAATCTAAAACTGGACTCACTGGAGGGGTTCAAATCATAGAAAGTTAGAATGTCAGTCCTCTTGTACTTAAGTCGGCATTGTGCCTTTTGTATTAAATTCGGATGCAATTTCTGTGATTCATAGTCAATAAGAAGGTGCAAGGTATACAGTAAACCTAAAGTGAAGCATCGGAATCTAAAACTGGACTCACAGGAGAGGTTCAAATCATAGAAAGTGAGTGTGACAGCCCTCTTGTACTTAAGTCGGCATTGTGCCTTTTGAATTTAATTCTGATGCAATATCTGTGTTTCATCGTCAATACGTAGTTGCAAGGTATACAGTAAACCTGAAGTGAAGCATCGGAATCTGAAACTGGACTCACAGGAGAGGTTCAAATCAATGAAAGTGAGAGTGTCAGTCCTCTTGTACTTAAGTCGCCATCGTGCCTTTTGGATTAAATTCGGATCCAATTTCTGTGTTTCGTCGTCAATAAGAAGGTTCAAGGGATACAGTAAACCTGAAGTGAAGCTTCGGAATCTAAAACTGGACTCATAGGAGAGGTTCAAATCATAGAAGGTGAGAGTGTCAGTCCACTTGTACTTAAGTCGGCATTGTGCCATTTTTATTAAATTCTGGTGCAATTTCTGTGTTTCATCATCAATAAGAAGGTCGAAGGGATACAGTAAACCTGAAGTGAAGCATCGGAATCTAAAACTGGACTCACAGGAAAGGTTCAAATCATAGAAAGTGACAGTGTCAGTCCTCTTGTAGTTAAGTCGGCATTGTGGCAATTGTATTAAATTCGGATGCAATTTCTGTGTTTCATCGTCAATAAGAAGGTCCAAGCGATATAGGAAACCTGAAGTGAAGCATCGGAATCAAAAATTGGACTCACAGGAGAGGTTCAAATCATAGAAAGTTAGAGTGTCACTCCTCTTGTACTTAAGTCCATATTGTGCCATTTGTATTACATTCGGATGCAATTTCTGTGCTTCATCGTCAATAAGAAACTCCAAGGCATACAGTAAACCTGAAGTGAAGCATCGGAATCTAAAACTGGACTCACAGGAGAGGTTCTATTCATAGAGAGTGAGAGCGTCGGTCCTGTTGTACTTAAGTCGACATTGTCCCATATGTATTAAATTCGGATGCAATTCCTGTGTTTCATAGTCAATAAGATGGTCCAAGTTATACAGTAAACCTGAAGTGAAACATCGGAATCTAAAACGGGACTCACAGGAGAGATTCAAATCATAGAAAGTTAGAGTGTCACTCCTCTTGTACTTTAGTCGGTATTGTGCCTTTTGTATTAAATTCGGATGCAATTTCTGTGTTTTATCGTCAATAAGATGGTCCAAGGGATACAGTAAACCTGAAGTGAAGCATCGGAATCTAAAACCGGACTCACAGGAGAGTTTCAAATCATAGAAAGTTGGAGTGTCAGTCCTCTTGTACTTAAGTCGGCATTGTACCTTTTGTATTAAATTCGGATGCCAACTCTGTGTTTCATCGTCATTAAAAAGGTCCAAGGGATACAGTAAACCTGAAGTGAAGCATCGGAATCTAAAACTGGTCTCACAGGAGAGGTTCAAATCATAGAAAGTGAGAGTGTCAGCCCTCTTGTACTTAAGTCGGCATTGTGCCTTTTGAATTTAATTGCGATGCAATTTCTGTGTTTCATCGTCAATAAGAATGTCCAAGGGATACAGTAAACCTGAAGTGAAGCATAGGAATCTAAAACTGGACTCACAGGAGAGGTTCAAATCATTGAAAGTTAGAGTGTCAGTCCTCTTGTACTTAAGTCGGCATTGTGCCTTTTATATTAAATTCGGATGCAAACTCTGTGTTTCATCGTCAATAAGAAGGTCCAAGGGATACAGTAAACCTTAAGTAAAGCATCGGAATCTAACACTGGACTCACAGGAGAGGTTCAAATCATAGAAAGTTAGAGTGTCAGTCCTCTTGTACTTAAGTCGGCATTGTGATTTTTGAATTTAATTCCGATGCAATTTCTGTGTTTCATCGTCAATAAGAAGGTCCAAGGGATACAGTAAACCTGGAGTGAAGCATCGGAATCTGAAACTGGACTCACAGGAGAGGTTCAAATCATAGAAAGTGAGAGTGTCAGTCCTCTTTTACTTAAGTCGGCATTGTGCGTTTTGAATTTAATTCCGATGCAATTTCTGTGTTTCATCTTCAATAAGAAGGTTTAGGGGTTACAGTAAACCTGAAGTGAAGCATCGGAATCTAAAACTGGACTCTCAGGAGAGGTTCAAATCATAGAAAGTGAGAGAGTCAGTCCTCTTGTACTTAAGTCGGCATTGTGATTTTTGAATTTAATTCCGATGCAATTTCTGTGTTTCATCGTCAATAAGAAGGTCCAAGGGATACAGTAAACCTGAAGTGAAGCATCGGAACCTAAAACCGAACACACAAGAGAGGCTCAAATCATAGAAAACTAGAGTGTCAGTCCTCTTGTACTTAAGTCGGCATTGTGAGAAGATCGAATTTAATTCTGATGCATTTTCTGTGTTTCATCGTCAATAAGAAGGTCTAAGGGATACAGTAAACCTGAAGTGAAGCATCGGAATCTAAAACTGGACTCACAGGAGGAGTTCAAATCATAGATAGTTACAATGTCAGTCCTCCTGTACTTTAGTCGGCATTGTGCCTTTTGTATTAAATTCGGCTGCAATTTCTGGGTTTCATCGTCAACAAGAAGGTGCAAGGTATACAGTAAACCTGAAGTGAAGCATCCGAATCTAAAACTGGATTCACAGGAGTGGTTCAAATCATAGAAAGTGAGAGTGTCAGTCCTGTTGTACTTAAGCCGGCATTGAGCCTTTTGAATTTATTTCCGATGCAATTTATGTGTTTCATCGTCAAATTAGAAGGTGCAAGGTATACAGTAAACCTGAAGTGTAGCATCGGAATCTAAAACTGGACTCACAGGAGAGGTTCAAATAATAGAAAGTGAGAGTGTCAATCCTCTTCTACTTAGGTCGGCATTGTGCCTTTTGAATTAAATTCCGATGCAATTTCTGTGCTTCATCGACAATAAGTAGGTCCAAGGGATACAGTAAACATGAAGTGAAGCATCGGAATCTAAAACTGGACTCACAGGGGAGATTCATATCATAGAAAGTTAAAGTGTCACTCCTCTTGTACTTAAGTCGGTATTGTGCATCGTGTATTAAATTCGGATGCAATTTCTGTGTTTCTTCGTCAATAAGAAGGTCTAAGGGATACAGTAAACCTAAAGTGAAGCATCGGAATCTAAAACTGGACTCACAGGAGAGGTTCAAATCATAGAAAGTGAGAGTGTCAGTCCTCTTGTACTTAAGTCGGCAGTGTGGCAATTGTATTAATTTCGGATGCATTTTCTGTGTTTCATCGTCAATAAGAAGGTCCAAGGGATACAGTAAACCTGAAGTGAAGCATCGGAATCTAACACTGGACTCACAGGAGAGTTTCAAATCATAGAAAGTGAGAGTGTCAGTCCTCTTGTACTTTGTCGCCGTTTTGATTTTTGTATTAAATTCGGATGCAATTTCTGTGTTTCATCGTCAATAAGAAGGTCCAAGGGGTACAGTAAACCTGAAGTGAAGCATCGGAATCTAAAACCTGCCTCACAGGAGAGGTTCAAATCATAGAAAATTAAAGTGTCATTCCTCTTGTACTTAAGTCGGCATTGTACCTTTTGTATTAAATTCGGATGCAAACACTGTGTTTCATCGTCAATAAGAAGGTCCAAGGGATACAGTAAACCTGAATTGAAGCTACGGAATCTAAAACTGGACTAACAGGAGAGGTTCAAATCATAGAAAGTTAGAGTGTCGCTCCTCTTGTACTTAAGTCGGTATTGTGCCTTTTGTATTAAAATCGGACGCAATTTATGTGTTTTATCGTCAATAAGAAGGTCCAAGGGATACAGTAAACCTGAAGTGAAGCATCGGAACCTAAAACCGAACTCACAGGAGAGGTTCAAATCATAGAAAGTTAGAGTGTCAGTCCTCTTGTACTTAAGTCGGCATTGTACCTTTTTTATTTAATTCGGATGCAAACTCTGTGTTTCATCGTCAATAAAAAGGTCCAAGGGATACAGTAAACCTGAAGTGAAGCAACGGAATCTAAAACTGGTCACACAGGAGATGTTCAAATCATAGAAAGTGAGAGTGTCAGTCCTCTTGTACTTAAGTCGGCATTGTGCCTTTTGAATTTAATTCTTATGCAATTTCTGTGTTTCATCGTCAATAAGAAGGTGCAAGGTATACTGTAAACCTGAAGTGACGCATCGGAATCTGAAACTGGACTCAGAGGAGAGGTTCAAATCATAGAAAGTGAGAGTGTCAGTACTCTTCTACTTAGGTCGGCATTGTGCCTTTTCAATTAAATTCCGATGCAATTTCTGTGTTTCTTCGTCAATAAGTAGGTCCAAGGGATACAGTAATCATGAAGTGAAGCATCGGAATCTAAAAGTGGACTCACAGGAGAGATTCAAATCATAGAAAGTTAAAGTGTCACTCCTCTTGTGCTTAAGTCGGTATTGTGCATTTTGTATTAAATTCGGATGCAATTTCTGTCTTTCATCGTCAATAAGACGGTCCAAGGATACAGTAAACCTTAAGTGAATCATCGGAATCTAAAACTGGACTCACTGGAGGGGTTCAAATCATAGAAAGTTAGAATGTCAGTCCTCTTGTACTTAAGTCGGCATTGTGCCTTTTGTATTAAATTCGGATGCAATTTCTGTGATTCATAGTCAATAAGAAGGTGCAAGGTATACAGTAAACCTAAAGTGAAGCATCGGAATATAAAACTGGACTCACAGGAGAGGTTCAAATCATAGAATGTGAGTGTGACAGCCCTCTTGTACTTAAGTCGGCATTGTGCCTTTTGAATTTAATTCCGATGCAATTTCTGTGTTTCATCGTCAATACGAAGTTGCAAGGTATACAGTAAACCTGAAGTGAAGCATCGGAATCTGAAACTGGACTCACAGGAGAGGTTCAAATCAATGAAAGTGAGAGTGTCAGTCCTCTTGTACTTAAGTCGCCATTGTGCCTTTTGGATTAAATTCGGATCCAATTTCTGTGTTTCGTCGTCAATAAGAAGGTTCAAGGGATACAGTAAACCTGAAGTGAAGCATCGGAATCTAAAACTGGACTCATAGGAGAGGTTCTAATCATAGAAGGTGAGAGTGTCAGTCCACTTGTACTTAAGTCGGCATTGTGCCATTTTTATTAAATTCTGGTGCAATTTCTGTGTTTCATCATCAATAAGAAGGTCCAAGGGATACAGTAAACCTGAAGTGAAGCATCGGAATCAAAAACTGGACTCACAGGAAAGGTTCAAATCATAGAAAGTGACAGTGTCAGTCCTCTTGTAGTTAAGTCGGCATTGTGGCAATTGTATTAAATTCGGATGCAATTTCTGTGTTTCATCGTCAATAAGAAGGTCCAAGCGATATAGGAAACCTGAAGTGAAGCATCGGAATCTAAAATTGGACTCACAGGAGAGGTTCAAATCATAGAAAGTTAGAGTGTCACTCCTCTTGTACTTAAGTCGGTATTGTGCCATTTGTATTACATTCGGATGCAATTTCAGTGCTTCATCGTCAATAAGAAACTCCAAGGCATACAGTAAACCCGAAGTGAAGCATCGGAATCAAAAACTGGACTCACAGGAGAGGTTCTAATCATAGAGAGTGAGAGCGTCGGTCCTCTTGTACTTAAGTCGACATTGTCCCATATGTATTAAATTCGGATGCAATTCCTGTGTTTCATAGTCAATAAGATGGTCCAAGTTATACAGTAAACCTGAAGTGAAACATCGGAATCTAAAACTGGACTCACAGGAGAGGTTCAAATCATAGAATGTTAGAGTGTCATTCCTCTTGCACTTAAGTCGGCATTGTGCCTTTTGAATTTAATTCCGATGCAATTTCTGTGTTTCATCGTCAATAAGAAGTTCCAAGGGATACAGTAAACCTGAAGTGAAGCATCGCAATCTAAAACTGGACTCACAGGAGAGGTTCAAATCATAGAAAGTGAGAGTGTCAGTCCTCTTTTGCTTAAGTCGGCATTGTGCGTTTTGAATTTAATTCCGATGCAATTTCTGTGATTCATCGTCAATAAGAAGGTCCAAGGGATACAGTAAACCTGAAGTGAAGCATCGCAATCTAAAACTGGACTCACAGGAGAGGTTCAAATCATAGAAAGTGAGAGTGTTAGTCCTCTTTTGCTTAAGTCGGCATTGTGCGTTTTGAATTTAATTCCGATGCAATTTCTGTGATTCATCGTCAATAAGAAGGTCCAAGCGATACAGTAAACCTGAAGGGAAGCGTTGGAATTTAAAACTGGACTCACAGGAGATGTTCAAATCATAGAAAGTGAGAGTGTCAGTCCTTCTGTACTTAAGTCGCCATTATGATTTTAGTATGAAATTCGTATGCAATTTCTGTGTTTCATCGTCAATAAGAAGGTCCTAGGGATACAGTAAAGCTGAAGTGAAGCATCGGAATCTAAAACTGGACTCACAGGAGAGGTTCAAATCATAGAAAGTTAGAGTGTCACTCCCCTTGTACTTAAGTCGGTATTGTGCCTTTTGTATTAAATTCGGATGCTATTTCTGTGTTTTATCGTCAATAAGATGGTCCAAGGGATACAGTAAACCTGAAGTGAAGCATCGGAATCTAAAACTGGACTCACAGGAGAGGTTCAAATCATAGAAAGTTAGAGTGTCATTCCTCTTGCACTTAAGTCGGCATTGTGCCTTTTGAATTTAATTCCGATGCAATTTCTGTGTTTCATCGTCAATAAGAAGTTCCAAGGGATACAGTAAACCTGAAGTGAAGCATCGCAATCTAAAACTGGACTCACAGGAGAGGTTCAAATCATAGAAAGTGAGAGTGTCAGTCCTCTTTTGCTTAAGTCGGCATTGTGCGTTTTGAATTTAATTCCGATGCAATTTCTGTGATTCATCGTCAATAAGAAGGTCCAAGGGATACAGTAAACCTGAAGGGAAGCGTTGGAATTTAAAACTGGACTCACAGGAGATGTTCAAATCATAGAAAGTGAGAGTGTCAGTCCTTCTGTACTTAAGTCGCCATTATGATTTTAGTATGAAATTCGTATGCAATTTCTGTGTTTCATCGTCAATAAGAAGGTCCTAGGGATACAGTAAAGCTGAAGTGAAGCATCGGAATCTAAAACTGGACTCACAGGAGAGGTTCAACTCATAGAAAGTTAGAGTGTCAGTCCTCTTGTACTTAAGTCGGCCATGTACCTTTTGTATTAAATTCGGATTCAAACTCTGTGTTTCATCGTCAATTAGAAGGTCCAAGGGATACAGTAAACCTGGAGTGAAGCATCGGAATCTGAAACTGGACTCACAGGAGTGGTTCAAATCATAGAAAGTGAGAGTGTCAGTCCTCTTTTACTTAAGTCGGCATTGTGCGTTTTGAATTTAATTCCGATGCAATTTCTGTGTTTCATCTTCAATAAGAAGGTTTAGGGGTTACAGTAAACCTGAAGTGAAGCATCGGAATCTAAAACTGGACTCTCAGGAGAGGTTCAAATCATAGAAAGTGAGAGTGTCAGTCCTCTTGTACTTAAGTCGGCATTGTGATTTTTGAATTTAATTCCGATGCAATTTCTGTGTTTCATCGTCAATAAGAAGGTCCAAGGGATACAGTAAACCTGAAGTGAAGCATCGGAACCTAAAACCGAACTCACAAGAGAGGTTCAAATCATAGAAAACTAGAGTGTCAGTCCTCTTGTACTTAAGTCGGCATTGTGAGAAGATCGAATTTAATTCTGATACAATTTCTGTGTTTCATCGTCAATAAGAAGGTCTAAGGGATACAGTAAACCTGAAGTGAAGCATCGGAATCTAAAACTGGACTCACAGGAGGAGTTCAAATCACAGATAGTTAGAATGTCAGTCCTCCTGTACTTTAGTCGGCATTTTGCCTTTTGTATTAAATTCGGCTGCAATTTCTGGGTTTCATCGTCAATAAGAAGGTGCAAGGTATACAGTAAAACTGAAGTGAAGCATCGGAATCTAAAACTGGACTCACAGGAGAGGTTCAAATCATAGAAAATGAGAGTGTCAGTCCTCTTGTAATTCAGTCGGCATTGTGGCATTTGTATGAAAATTCGGCTGCAATTTCTGTGTTTCATCGTCAATAAGATGGTCCAAGGGATACAGTAAAACTGAAGTGAAGCATCGGAATCTAAAACTGGACTCACAGGAGAGGTTCAAATCGTAGAAAGTGAGAGTGTCGGTCCTCTTGTACTTAAGTCGGCATTGTACCTTTTGTATTAAATTCGGATGCAAACTCTGTGTTTCATCGTCAGTAAGAAGGTCCAAGGAATACAGCAAACCTGAAGTGAAGCATCCGAATCTAAAACTGGACTCACAGGAGTGGTTCAAATCATAGAAAGTGAGAGTGTCAGTCCAGTTGGACTTAAGCCGGCATTGAGCCTTTTGAATTTATTTCCGATGCAATTTCTGTGTTTCATCGTCAATAAGAAGGTGCAAGCTATACAGTAAACCTGAAGTGAAGCATTGGAATCTAAAACTGGACTCACAGGAGAGGTTCAAATAATAGAAAGTGAGAGTGTCAATCCTCTACAACCTAGGTCGGCATTGTGCCTTTTGAATTAAATTCCGATGCAATTTCTGTGTTTCATCGACAATAAGTAGGTCCAAGGGATACAGTAAACATGAAGTGAAGCATCGGAATCTAAAACTGGACTCACAGGGGAGATTCATATCATAGAAAGTTACAGTGTCACTCCTCTTGTACTTAAGTCGGTATTGTGCCTCTTGTATTAAATTCGGATGCAATTTCTGTGTTTCTTCGTCAATAAGAAGGTCTAAGGGATACAGTAATCCTTAAGTGAAGCATCGGAATCTAAAACTGGACTAACTGGAGAGGTTCAAATCATAGAAAGTTAGAGTGTCAGTCCACTTTTACGTAGGTCGGCATTGTGCATTTTGTATTAAATTCCGATGCAATTTCTGTGTTTCATCGTCAATCAGAAGGTGCAAGGTATACAGCAAAACCTGAAGTGAAGCACCGGAATCTAAAACTGGACTCACAGGAGAGGTTCAAATCATAGAAAGTTAGAATGTCAGTCCTCTTGTACTTAAGTCGGCATTGTGCCTTTTGTATTAAATTCGGATGCAATTTCTGTGTTTCATCGTCAATAAGAAGGTGCAAGGTATACAGTAAACCTAAAGTGAAGCATCGGAATCTAAAACTGGACTCACAGGATAGGTTCAAATCATAGAAAGTGAGAGTGTCAGTCCTCTTGTACTTAAGTCGGCATTGTGGCAATTGTATTAATTTCGGATGCATTTTCTGTGTTTCATCGTCAATAAGAAGGTCTAAGGGATACAGTAAACCTGAAGTGAAGCATCGGAATCTAACACTGGACTCACAGGAGAGTTACATATCATAGAAAATTAGAGTGTCATTCCACTTGTACTTATGTCGGCATTGTACCTTTTGTACTAAATTCAGATGCAAACACTGTGTTTCATCGTCAATAAGAAGGTGCAAGGTATACAGTCAACCTAAAGTGAAGCATCGGAATCTAAAACTTGACTCACAGGAGAGGTTCAAATCATAGAAAGTGAGTGTGACAGCCCTCTTGTACTTAAGTCGGCATTGTGCCTTTTGAATTTAATTCCGATGCAATTTCTGTGTTTCATCGTCAATACGAAGTTGCAAGGTATACAGTAAACCTGAAGTGAAGCATCGGAATCTGAAAATGGACTCACAGGTGAGGTTCAAATCAATGAAAGTGAGAGTGTCAGTCCTCTTGTACTTAAGTCGCCATTGTGCCTTTTGGATTAAATTCGATTCCAATTTCTGTGTTTCGTCGTCAATAAGAAGGTTCAAGGGATACAGTAAACCTGAAGTGAAGCATCGGAATCTAAATCTGGACTCATAGGAGAGGTTCAAATCATAGAAGGTGAGAGTGTCAGTCCAGTTGTACTTAAGTCTGCATTGTGCCATTTTTATTAAATTCTGGTGCAATTTCTGTGTTTCATCATCAATAAGAAGGTCCAAGGGATACAGTAAACCTGAAGTGAAGCATCGGAATCTAAAACTGGACTCACAGGAAAGGTTCAAATCATAGAAAGTGACAGTGTCAGTCCTCTTGTAGTTAAGTCGGCATTGTGGCAATTGTATTAATTTCGGATGCAATTTCTGTGTTTCATCGTCAATAAGAAGGTCCAAGCGATATAGGAAACCTGAAGTGAAGCATCGGAATCTAAAATTGGACTCACAGGAGAGGTTCAAATCATAGAAAGTTAGAGTGTCACTCCTCTTGTACTTAAGTCGGTATTGTGCCTTTTGTATTAAATTCGGATGCAATTTCTGTGTTTTATCGTCAATTAGAAGGTCCAAGGGATACAGTAAACCTGAAGTGAATCATCGGAATCTAAAACCGGACTCAAAGGAGAGTTTCAAATCATAGAAAGTTAGAGTGTCAGTCCTCTTGTACTTAAGTCGGCATTGTGCCTTTTATATTTAATTCGGATGCAAACTCTGTGTTTCATCGTCAATAAGAAGGGCCAAGGGATACAGTAAACCTTAAGTAAAGCATCGGAATCTAAAACTGGACTCACAGGAGAGGTTCAAATCATAGAAAGTTAGAGTGTCAGTCCTCTTGTACTTAAGTCGGCATTGTGATTTTTGAATTTATTTCCGATGCAATTTCTGTGTTTGATCGTCAATAAGAAGGGCCAAGGGATACAGTAAACCTGGAGTGAAGCATCGGAATCTGAAACTGGACTCACAGGAGAGGTTCAAATTATAGAAAGTGAGAGAGTCAGTCCTCTTTTACTTAAGTCGGCATTGTGCGTTTTGAATTTCATTCCGATGCAATTTCTGTGTTTCATCTTCAATAAGAAGGTTTAGGGGTTACAGTAAACCTGAAGTGAAGCATCGGAATCTAAAACTGGACTCTCAGGAGAGGTTCAAATCATAGAAAGTGAGAGTGTCAGTCCTCTTGTACTTAAGTCGGCATTGTGTCATATGTATTAAATTCAGGTGCTATTTCTGTGTTTCATCGTCAATAAGAAGGTCCAAGGGATACAGTAAACCTGAAGTGAAGCTTCGAAATCTAACACTGGACTAACAGGAGAGGTTCAAATCATAGAAAGTTAGAGTGTCGCTCCTCTTGTACTTAAGTCGGTATTGTGCCTTATGTATTAAATTCGGACGCAATTTATGTGTTTTATCGTCAATAAAAAGGTCCAAGGGATACAGTAAACCTGAAGTGAAGCATCCTAACCTAAAACCGAACTCACAGAAGAGGTTCAAATCATAGAAAACTAGAGTGTCAGTCCTCTTGTACTTAAGTCGGCATTGTGAGTTTCGAATTTAATTCTGATGCAATTTCTGTGTTTCATCGTCAATAAGAAGGTCTAAGGGATACAGTAAACCTGAAGTGAAGCATCGGAATCTAAAACTGGACTCACAGGAGGAGTTCAAATCATAGATAGTTAGAATGTCAGTCCTCCTGTACTTTAGTCGGCATTGTGCCTTTTGTATTAAATTCGGCTGCAATTTCTGGGTTTCATCGTCAATAAGAAGGTGCAAGGTATACAGTAAACCTTAAGTGAAGCATCGGAATCTAAAACTGGACTCACAGGAGAGGTTCAAATCGTAGAAAGTGAGAGTATCGGTCCTCTTGTACTTAAGTCGGCATTGTACCTTTTGTATTAAATTCGGATGCAAACTCTGTGTTTCATCGTCAGTAAGAAGGTCCAAGGGATACAGCAAACCTGAAGTGAAGCATCCGAATCTAAAACTGGACTCACAGGAGTGGTTCAAATCATAGTAAGTGAGAGTGTCAGTCCTGTTGTACTTAAGCCGGCATTGAGCCCTTTGAATTTATTTCCGATGCAATTTCTGTGTTTCATCGTCAATAAGAAGGTGCAAGGTATACAGTAAACCTGAAGTGAAGCATCGGAATCTAAAACTGGACTCACAGGAGAGGTTCAAATAATAGAAAGTGAGAGTGTCAATCCTCTTCTACTTAGGTCGGCATTGTGCCTTTTGAATTAAATTCCGATGCAATTTCTGTGTTTCATCGACAGTAAGTAGGTCCAAGGGATACAGTAAACATGAAGTGAAGCATCGGAATCTAAAACTGGACTCACAGGGGAGATTCATATCATAGAAAGTTAAAGTGTCACTCCTCTTGTACTTAAGTCGGTATTGTGCCTCTTGTATTAAATTCGGATGCAATTTCTGTGTTTCTTCGTCAATAAGAAGGTCTAAGGGATACAGTAAACCTTAAGTGAAGCATCGGAATCTAAAACTGGACTAACTGGTGAGGTTCAAATCATAGAAAGTTAGATTGTCAGTTCTCTTTTACGTAGGTCGGCATTGTCCATTTTGTATTAAATTCCGATGCAATTTCTGTGTTTCATCGTCAATCAGAAGGTGCAAGGTATACAGTAAACCTGAAGTGAAGCACCGGAATCTAAAACTGGACTCACAGGAGAGGTTCAAATCATAGAAAGTTAGAATGTCAGTCCTCTTGTACTTAAGTCGGCATTGTGCCTTTTGTATTAAATTCGGATGCAATTTCTGTGTTTCATCGTCAATAAGAAGGTGCAAGGTATACTGTAAACCTAAAGTGAAGCATAGGAATCTAAAACTGGACTCACAGGAGAGGTTCAAATCATAGAAAGTGAGAGTGTCAGTCCTCTTGTACTTAAGTCGGCATTGTGGCAATTGTATTAATTTCGGATGCATTTTCTGTGTTTCATCGTCGATAAGAAGGTCTAAGGGATACAGTAAACCTGAAGTGAAGCATCGGTATATAACACTGGACTCACAGGAGAGTTTCAAATCATAGAAAGTGAGAGTGTCAGTCCTCTTGTACTTAAGTCGCCGTTTTGATTTTTGTATTAAATTCGGATGCAATTTCTGTGTTTCACCGTCAATAAGAAGGTCCAAGGGATACAGTAAACCTGAAGTGAAGCATCGGAATCTAAAACTGGACTCACAGGAGAGGTTCAAATCATAGAAAATTAGAATGTCATTCCTCTTGTACTTATGTCGGCATTGTACCTTTTGTATTAAATTCAGATGCAAACACTGTGTTTCATCGTCAATAAGAAGGTGCAAGGTATACAGTCAACCTAAAGTGAAGCATCGGAATCTAAAACTGGACTCACAGGAGAGGTTCAAATCATAGAAAGTGAGTGTGACAGCCCTCTTGTACTTAAGTCGGCATTGTGCCTTTTGAATTTAATTCCGATGCAATTTCTGTGTTTCATCGTCAATAAGAAGGTCCAAGCGATATAGGAAACCTGAAGTGAAGCATCGGAATCTATAATTGGACTCACAGGAGAGGTTCAAATCACAGAAAGTTAGAGTGTCAGTCCTCTTGTACTTAAGTCGGTATTGTGCCATTTGTATTACATTCGGATGCAATTTCTGTGTTTCATCGTCAATAAGAAACTCCAAGGGATACAGTAAACCTGAAGTGAAGCATCGGAATCTAAAACTGGACTAACAGTAGAGGTTCTAATCATAGAGAGTGAGAGCGTCCGTCTTCTTGTACTTAAGTCGACATTGTCCCATATGTATTAAATTCGGACGCAATTTCTGTGTTTTATCGTCAATAAGAAGGTCCAAGGGATACAGTAAACCTTAAGTAAAGCATCGGAATCTAAAACTGGACTCACAGGAGAGGTTCAAATCATAGGAAGTTTGAGTGTCAGTCCTCTTGTACTTAAGTCGGCATTGTGATTTTTGAATTTAATTCCGATGCAATTTCTGTGTTTCATCGTCAATAAGAAGGTCCAAGGGATACAGTAAACCTGGAGTGAAGCATCGGAATCTGAAACTGGACTCACAGGAGAGGTTCAAATCATAGAAAGTGAGAGTGTCAGTCCTCTTTTACTTAAGTCGGCATTGAGCGTTTTGAATTTAATTCCGATGCAATTTCTGTGTTTCATCTTCAATAAGAAGGTTTAGGGGTTACAGTAAACCTGAAGTGAAGCATCGGAATCTAAAACTGGACTCTCAGGAGAGGTTCAAATCATAGAAAGTGAGAGTGTCAGTCCTCTTGTACTTAAGTCGGCATTGTGTCATTTGTATTAAATTCAGGTGCTATTTCTGTGTTTCATCGTCAATAAGAAGGTCCAAGGGATACAGTAAACCTGAAGTGAAGCTTCGAAATCTAACACTGGACTAACAGGAGAGGTTCAAATCATAGAAAGTTAGAGTGTCGCTCCTCTTGTACTTAAGTCGGTATTGTGCCTTTTGTATTAAATTCGGACGCAATTTATGTGTTTTATCGTCAATAAGAAGGTCCAAGGGATACAGTAAACCTGAAGTGAAGCATCGGAACCTAGAACCGAACTCACAGAAGAGGTTCAAATCATAGAAAACTAGAGTGTCAGTCCTCTTGTACTTAAGTCGGCATTGTGAGTTTAGAATTTAATTCTGATGCAATTTCTGTGTTTCATCGTCAATAAGAAGGTCTAAGGCATACAGTAAACCTGAAGTGAAGCATCGGAATCTAAAACTGGACTCACAGGAGGAGTTCAAATCATAGATAGTTAGAATGTCAGTCCTCCTGTACTTTAGTCGGCATTGTGCCTTTTGTATTAAATTCGGCTGCAATTTCTGGGTTTCATCGTCAATAAGAAGGTGCAAGGTATACAGTAAACCTTAAGTGAAGCATCGGAATCTAAAACTGGACTCACAGGAGAGGTTCAAATCGTAGAAAGTGAGAGTGTCGGTCCTCTTGTACTTAAGTCGGCATTGTACCTTTTGTATTAAATTCGGATGCAAACTCTGTGTTTCATCGACAATAAGTAGGTCCAAGGGATACAGTAAACATGAAGTGAAGCATCGGAATCTAAAACTGGACTCACAGGGGAGATTCATATCATAGAAAGTTAAAGTGTCACTCCTCTTGTACTTAAGTCGGTATTGTGCCTCTTGTATTAAATTCGGATGCAATTTCTGTGTTTCTTCGTCAATAAGAAGGTCTAAGGGATACAGTAAACCTTATGTGAAGCATCGGAATCTAAAACTGGACTAACTGGAGAGGTTCAAATCATAGAAAGTTAGAGTGTCAGTCCTCTTTTACGTAGGTCGGCATTGTGCATTTTGTATTAAATTCCGATGCAATTTCTGTGTTTCATCGTCAATCAGAAGGTGCAAGGTATACAGTAAACCTGAAGTGAAGCACCGGAATCTAAAACTGGACTCACAGGAGAGGTTCAAATCATAGAAAGTTAGAATGTCAGTCCACTTGTACTTAAGTCGGCATTGTGCCTTTTGTATTAAATTCGGATGCAATTTCTGTGTTTCATCGTCAATGAGAAGGTGCAAGGTATACAGTAAACCGAAAGTGAAGCATCGGAATCTAAAACTGGACTCACTGGAGAGGTTCAAATCATATAAAGTGAGAGTGTCAGTCCTCTTGTACTTAAGTCGGCATCGTGGCAATTGTATTAATTTCGGATGCATTTTCTGTGTTTCATCGTCAATAAGAAGGTCCAAGGGATACAGTAAACCTGAAGTGAAGCATCGGAATCTAACACTGGACTCACAGGAGAGTTTCAAATCATAGAAAGTGAGAGTGTCAGTCCTCTTGTACTTAAGTCGCCGTTTTGATTTTTGTATTAAATTCGGATGCAATTTCTGTGTTTCATCGTCAATAAGAAGGTCCAAGGGATACAGTAAACCTGAAGTGAAGCATCGGAATCTAAAACTGGACTCACAGGAGAGGTTCAAATCATAGAAAATTAGAGTGTCATTCCTCTTGTACTTACGTCGGCATTGTACCTTTTGTATTAAATTCGGATGCAAACACTGTGTTTCATCGTCAATAAGAAGGTCCAAGGGATACAGTAAACCTGAAGTGAAGCTACGGAATCTAAAACTGGACTAACAGGAGAGGTTCAAATCATAGAAAGTTAGAGTGTCGCTCCTCTTGTACTTAAGTCGGTATTGTGCCTTTTGTATTAAATTCGGACGCAATTTATGTTTTTTATCGTCAATAAGAAGGTCCATGGGATACAGTAAACCTGAAGTGAAGCATCGGAACCTAAAACCGAACTCACAGGAGAGGTTCAAATCATAGAAAGTTAGAGTGTCAGTGCCTCTTGTACTTAAGTTGGCATTGTACCTTTTTTATTAAATTCGGATGCAAACTCTGTGTTTCATCGTCAATAAAAAGGTCCAAGGGATACAGTAAACCTGAAGTGAAGCATCGGAATCTAAAACTGGTCACACAGGAGAGGTTCAAATCATAGAAAGTGAGAGTGGCAGTCCTCTTGTACTTAAGTCGGCATTGTGCCTTTTGAATTTAAGTCCGATGCAATTTCTGTGTTTCATCGTCAATAAGAAGGTGCAAGGTATACAGTAAACCTGAAGTGACGCATCGGAATCTGAAACTGGACTCAGAGGAGAGGCTCAAATCATAGAAAGTGAGAGTGTCAGTCCTCTTCTACTTAGGTCGGCATTGTGCCTTTTCAATTAAAATCCGATGCAATTTCTGTGTTTCTTCGTCAATAAGAATGTCCAAGGGATTCAGTAAACATGAAGTGAAGCATCGGAATCTAAAAGTGGACTCACAGGAGAGATTCAAATCATAGAAAGTTAAAGTGTCACTCCTCTTGTGCTTAAGTCGGTATTGTGCATTTTGTATTAAATTCGGATGCAATATCTGTCTTTCATCGTCAATAAGAAGGTCCAAGGATACAGTAAACCTAAAGTGAAGCATCGGAATCTAAAACTGGACTCACAGGAGAGGTTCAAATCATAGAAAGTGAGTGTGACAGCCCTCTTGTACTTAAGTCGGCATTGTGCCTTTTGAATTTAATTCCGATGCAATTTCTGTGTTTCATCGTCAATACGAAGTTGCAAGGTATACAGTAAACCTGAAGTGAAGCATCGGAATCTGAAAGTGGACTCACAGGAGCGGTTCAAATCAATGAAAGTGAGAGTGTCAGTCCTCTTGTACTTAAGTCGCCATTGTGCCTTTTGGATTAAATTCGGATCCAATTTCTGTGTTTCGTCGTCAATAAGAAGGGTCAAGGGATACAGTAATCCTGAAGTGAAGCATCGGAATCTAAAACTGGACTCATAGTAGAGGTTCAAATCATAGAAGGTGAGAGTGTTAGTCCACTTGTACTTAAGTCGTCATTGTGCCATTTTTATTAAATTCTGGTGCAATTTCTGTGTTTCATCATCAATAAGAAGGTCCAAGGGATACAGTAAACCTGAAGTGAAGCATCGGAATCTAAAACTGGACTCACAGGAATGGTTCAAATCATAGAAAGTGACAGTGTCAGTCCTCTTGTAGTTAAGTCGGCATTGTGGCAATTGTATTAAATTCGGATGCAATTTCTGTGTTTCATCGTCAATTAGAAGGTCCAAGCGATATAGGAAACCTGAAGTGAAGCATCGGAATCTAAAATTGGACTCACAGGAGAGGTTCAAATCATAGAAAGTTAGAGTGTCACTCCTCTTGTACTTAAGTCGGTATTGTGCCATTTGTATTACATTCGAATGCAATTTCTGTGTTTCATCGTCAATAAGAAACTCCAAGGGATACAGTAAACCTGAAGTGAGGCATCGGAATCTAAAACTGGACTCACAGGAGAGGTTCTAATCATAGAGAGTGAGAGCGTCGGTCCTCTTGTACTTAAGTCAACATTGTCCCATATGTATTGTATTCGGATGCAATTCCTGTGTTTCATAGTCAAAAAGATGGTCCAAGTTATACAGTAAGCCTGAAGTGAAACATCGGAATCTAAAACTGGACTCACAGGAGAGATTCAAATCATAGAAAGTTAGAGTGTCACTCCTCTTGTACTTAAGTCGTTATTGTGCCTTTTGTATTAAATTCGGATGGAATTTCTGTGTTTTATCGTCAATAAGAAGGTCCAAGGGATACAGTAAACCTGAAGTGAAGCATCGGAATCTAAAACCGGACTCACAGGAGAGTTTCAAATCATAGAAAGTTAGAGTGTCAGTCCTCTTGTACTTAAGTCGGCATTGTACCTTTTGTATTAAATTGGGATGCAAACTCTGTGTTTCATCGTCAATAAAAAGGTCCAAGGGATACAGTAAACCTGAAGTGAAGCATCGGAATCTAAAACTGGTCTCACAGGAGAGGTTCAAATCATAGAATGTTAGAGTGTCAGTCCTCTTGTACTTAAGTCGGCATTGTGATTTTTGAATTTAATTCCGATGCAATTTCTGTGTTTCATCGTCAATAAGAAGGTCCAAGGGATACGGTAAACCTGGAGTGAAGCATCGGAATCTGAAACTGGACTCACAGGAGAGGTTCAAATCATAGAAAGTGAGAGTGTCAGTCCTCTTTTACTTAAGTCGGCATTGTGCGTTTTGAATTTAATTCCGATGCAATTTCTGTGTTTCATCTTCGATAAGAAGGTTTAGGGGTTACAGTAAACCTGAAGTGAAGCATCGGAATCTAAAACTGGACTCTCAGGAGAGGTTCAAATCATAGAAAGTGAGAGTGTCAGTCCTCTTGTACTTATGTCGGCACTATGTCATTTGTATTAAATTCAGGTGCAATTTCTGTGTTTCATCGTCAATAAGAAGGTCCAAGGGATACAGTAAACCTGAAGTGAAGCATCGGAATCTAAAACTGGACTCACAGGAAAGGTTCAAATCATAGAAAGTGAGAGTGTCCGTCCTCTTGCACTTATGTCGGCATTGTGGCATTTGTATTAATTTCGGATGCAATTTCTGTGTTTCTTAGTCAATAAGAAGGTCCAAGCGATACAATAAACCTGAAGTGAAGCATCGGAACCTAAAACTGGACTCACAGGAGAGATTCAAATCATAGAAAGTTAGATTGTCACTCCTCTTGTACTTGAGTCGGTATTGTGCTTTCGTATTAAATTGGGGAGCAATTTCTGTGTTTCATCGTCAATAAGAAGATCCAAGGGATAAAGTAAACCTTAAGTGAAGCATTGGAATCTAAAACTGGACTCGCAGGAGAGGTTCAAATCAAAGAATTTTAGAGTGTCAGTCCTCTTTTACTTAAGTCGGCATTGTGCCTTTTGTATTAAATTCGGATGCAATTTCTGTGTTTCATCGTCAATAAGAAGGTCACAGGGACACAGTAAACCTGAAGTGAAGCATCGGAATCTAAAACTGGACTCACAGGAGAAGTTCAAATCATAGAAAGTGAGAATGTCAGTACTCTTGTACTTAAGTCGGCATTGTGCCTTTTGTATTAAATTCGGATGCAATTTCTGTGTTTCATCGTCAATAAGAAGGTGCAAGGTATACTGTAAACCTGCAGTGAAGCATCGGAATCTAAAACTGGACTCACAGGAGAGGTTCAAATCGTAGAAAGTGAGAGTGTCAGTCCTCTTGTATTTAAGTCGACATTGTGCCATTTGTATTAAATTCGGATGCAATTTCTGTGTTTCATCGTCAATAAGAAGGTGCAAGGTATACAGTAAACCTGAAGTGAAGCATCGGAATTTAAAACCGGACTCACAGGAGGGGTTCAAATCATAGAAAGAGAGAGTGTCAGTCCTCTTGTACTTAAGTTGGCATTCTGCCATTTGTATTAAATTCGGATGCAATTCCGGGGTTTCATAGTCAATAAGAAGGTCCAAGGAATACAGTAAACCTTAAGTGAAGCATTGGAATCTAAAACTGGACTCGCAGGAGAGGTTCAAATCAAAGAATTTTAGAGTGTCATTCCTCTTTTACTTAAGTCGGCATTGTGCCTTTTGTATTAAATTCGGATGCAAATTCTGTGTTTCATCGTCAATAAGAGGGTCCCAGGGACACAGTAAACCTGAAGTGAAGCATCGGAAACTAAAACTGGACTCACAGGAGAAGTTCAAATCATAGAAAGTTAGAATGTCAGTACTCTTGTACTTAAGTCGGCATTGTGCATTTTGTATTAAATTTGGATGCAAACTCTGTGTTTCATCGTCAATAAAAGGTTAAAGGGATACAGTAAACCTGAAGTGAAGCATCGGGATCTAAAACTGGACTCGTAGGAGAGGTTCAAATCATAGAAAGTGAGAGTGTCATTCCTCTTGTAGTTAAGTCGGTATTGTGCATTTTGAATTTAATTCCGATGCAGGTTCTGTGTTTCATCGTCAATAAGAAGAGGCAAGGTATGCAGTAAACCTGAAGTGAAGCATCGGAATCTGAAACTGGACTCACATTAGAGGTTCACATCATAGAAAGTGAGAGTGTCAGTAGTCTTGTACTTAAGTCGCCATTGTGCCTTTTGTATTAAATTCGGATGCAATTTCTGTGTTTCATCGTCAATAAGAAGGTCCAAGGGATACAGTAAACCTGAAGTGAAGCTTCGGAATCTAAAACTGGACTCACAGGAGAGGTTCAAATCATAGAATGTTAGAGTGTCAGTCCTTTTGTATTTAAGTCGGCATTGTGACTTTTGTATTATATTCGGATGCTAACTCTGTGTTTCATCGTCACTTAGAAGGTCCAAGGGATACAGTAAATCTGAAGTGATGCATCGGAATCTGAAACTGGGGTCACAGGAGAGGTTCAAATCATAGAAAGTGAGAGTGTCAGTCCTCTTGTACTTAAGTCGGCATTGTGCCATTTGTATTAAATTCGGGTGCAATTTCTGTGTTTCATCGTCAAATAGAAGGTCCAAGGTATACAGTAAACCTGAAGTGAAGCATCGGAATCTAAAACTGGACTCACAGGAGAGGTTCAAATCATAGAAGGTGAGAGTGTCAGTCCTCTTCTACTTAGGTCGGCATTGTGCCTTTTGAATTTAATTCCGATGGAATTTCTGTGTTTCATCGTCAATAAGAAGGTTCAAAGTATACAGTAAACCTGAAGTGAAGCATCGGAATCTAAAAATGAACTCACAGGAGAGATTCAAATCATAGAAAGCTAGAGTGTCACTCCTCTTGTACTTAAGTCGGTATTGTGCCTTTTGTATTAAATTCGGATGCAATTTCTGTGTTTCATCATCAATAAGAAGGTCCAAGGGATACAGTAAACCTGAAGTGAAGCATCGGAATCTAAAACTGGACTCACAGGAGAGGTTCAAATCATACAAAGTTAGAGTGTCAGTCCTCTTGTACTTAAGTCGGCATTGTGCCTTTTGTATTAATTTCGGATGCAAACTCTGTGTTTCATCGTCAATAAGAAGGTCCAAGGGATACAGTAAACCTGAAGTGAAGCAACGGAATCTAAAACTGGACTCACAGGAGAGGTTCAAATCCTAGAAAGTTAGAGTGTCATTCCTCTTGTAGTTAACTCTGCATTGTGATTTTTGAATTTAATTCCGATGCAATTTCTGTGTTTCATCGACAATAGGAAGGTCCAAGGGATACAGTAAACCTGGAATGAAGCTTTGGAATCTAAGACTGGACTCACAGGAGAGGTTCAAATCATAGAAAATGAGAGTGTCAGTCCTCTTTTACTGAAGTCGGCATTGTGCGTTTTGAATTTAATTCCGATGCAAATTCTGTGTTTCATCGTCAATAAGAAGGTCCAAGGGACACAGTAAACCTGAAGTGAAGCATCGGAATCAAAAACTGGACTCACAGGAGAGGTTCAAATCATAGAAAGTGAGAGTGTCAGTCCTCTTGTACTTAATTCGGCATTGTGGCATTTGCATTAATTTCGGATGCAATTTCTGTGTTTCATCGTCAACAAGAATGTTTAAGGGATACAATAAACCTGAAGTGAAGCATCGGAATCTAAAACTGGACTCACAGGAGAGGTTCAAATCATAGAAAGTTACAGTGTCAGTCCTCATTTACTTCAGTCGGCATTGTGCTTTTGTATTAAATTCCGATGCAATTTCTGTGTTTCATCGTTAATCAGAAGGTGCAAGGTATACAGTAAACCTGAAGTGAAGCATCGGAATCTAAAACTGGACTCACAGAAGAGGTTCAAATCATAGAAAGTTAGAATGTCAGTCCTCTTGTACTTAAGTCGGCATTGTGCCTTTTGTATTAAATTCGGATGCAAACTCTGTGTTTCATCGTCAATTAGAAGGTCCAAGGGATACAGTAAACCTGACGTGAAGCATCGGAATCTAAAACTGGACTCACAGGAGAGGTTGAAATCATAGAAAGTATGAGTGTCAGTCCTCTTGTACTTAAGACGGCATTGTGCCTTTTGAATTTAATTCCGATGCAATTTCTGTGTTTCATCATCAATAAGAAGGTGCAAGGTATACAGTAAACCTGGAGTGAAGCATCGGAATCTAAATCTGAGCTCACAGGAGAGGTTCGAATCATAGAACGTGAGAGTGTCTGTCCTCTTGTACTTAAGTCGGCATTGTGCTATTTGTATTAAATTCGGATGCAATTTCTGTGTTTCATCGTCAATAAGAAGGTCCAAGGGATACTGTAAACCTGAAGTGAAGCATCGGAATCTAAATCTGGACTCACAGGAGAGGTTCAAACCATAGAAAGTGAGAGTGTCAGTCCTCTTGTACTTAAGTCGCCATTGTGCCTTTTGTATTAAATTCGGATGCAATTTCTGTGTTTCATCGTCAATAAGAAGGCGAAAGGTATACAGTAAACCTGAAGTGAAGCATCGGAATCTAAAACTGGACTCACAGGGGAGGTTCAAATCATAGAAAGTGAGAGTGTCAGTCCTCTTGTACTTAAGTCGACATTGTGCCATTTGTATTAAATTCGGATGCAATATCTGTGTTTCATCGTCAATAAGAAGGTCCAAGGGATACAGTAAACCTGAAGTGAAGCTTCAGAATCTAAAACTGGACTCACAGGAGAGGTTCAAATCATACAAAGTTAGAGTGTCACTCCTCTTGTACTGAAGTCGGTATTGTCCCTTTTGTATTAAATTCGGATACAATTTCTGTGTTTCATCGTCAATAAGAAGGTCCAAGGGATACAGTAAACCTGAAGTGAAGCAACGGAATCTAAAACTGGACTCACAGGAGAGGTTCAAATCCTAGAAAGTTAGAGTGTCATTCCTCTTGTAGTTAACTCTGCATTGTGATTTTTGAATTTAATTCCGATGCAATTTCTGTGTTTCATCGACAATAGGAAGGTCCAAGGGATACAGTAAACCTGGAATGAAGCTTTGGAATCTAAGACTGGACTCACAGGAGAGGTTCAAATCATAGAAAATGAGAGTGTCAGTCCTCTTTTACTTAAGTCGGCATTGTGCGTTTTGAATTTAATTCCGATGCAAATTCTGTGTTTCATCGTCAATAAGAAGGTCCAAGGGACACAGTAAACCTGAAGTGAAGCATCGGAATCAAAAATAGGACTCACAGGAGAGGTTCAAATCATAGAAAGTGAGAGTGTCAGTCCTCTTGTACTTAATTCGGCATTGTGGCATTTGCATTAATTTCGGATGCAATTTCTGTGTTTCATCGTCAACAAGAATGTTTAAGGGATACAATAAACCTGAAGTGAAGCATCGGAATCTAAAACTGGACTCACAGGAGAGGTTCAAATCATAGAAAGTTACAGTGTCAGTCCTCATTTACTTCAGTCGGCATTGTGCTTTTGTATTAAATTTCGATGCAATTTCTGTGTTTCATCGTTAATCAGAAGGTGCAAGGTATACAGTAAACCTGAAGTGAAGCATCGGAATCTAAAACTGGACTCACAGAAGAGGTTCAAATCATGGAAAGTTAGAATGTCAGTCCTCTTGTACTTAAGTCGGCATTGTGCCTTTTGTATTAAATTCGGATGCAATTTCTGTGTTTCATCGTCAATAAGAAGGTGCAAGGTATACAGTAAACCCGAAGTGAAGCATCGGAATCTAAAACTGGACTCACAGGAGAGGTTCAAATCATAGAAAGTGAGAGTGTCAGTCCTCTTGTACTTAAGTCGTCATTGTGCCTTTTGTATTAAATTCGGATGCAATTTCTGTGTTTCATCGTCAATAAGAAGGTCCAAAGGATACAGTAAACATGAAGTGAAGCATCGGAATTCAAAACTGGACTCACAGGACGGGTTCAAATCATAGAAACTTAGTTTGTCAGTCCTCTTGTACTTAAGTCGGCATTGTGCCTTTTGAATTTAATTCCGTTGCAATTTCTGTGTTTCATCGTCAATAAAAAGGTCCAAGGGATACAGTAAACCTGAAGTGAAGCATCGGAATCTAAAACTGGACTCACAGGTGATGTTCAAATCATAGACAGTGAGATTGTCAGTCCTCTTGTACCTAAGTCGCCATTGTGGTTTTTGTATTAAATTCCGATGCAATTTCTGTGTTTCATCGTCAATAATAAAGTCCAAGGGATACAGTAAACCTGAAGGGAAGCATCGGAAACTAAAACTGGACTCACAGGAGAGGTTCAAATCATAGAAAGTTAGTGTGTCAGTCCTCTTGTACTTAAGTCGGTATTGTACCTTTTGTAATAAATTCGGATGCAAACTCTGTGTTTCATCGTCAATTAGAAGGTCCAAGGGATACAGTAAACCTGACGTGAAGCATCGGAATCTAAAACTGGACTCACAGGAGAGGTTGAAATCATAGAAAGTATGAGTGTCAGTCCTCTTGTACTTAAGACGGCATTGTGCCTTTTGAATTTAATTCCGATGCAATTTCTGTGTTTCATCATCAATAAGAAGGTGCAAGGTATACAGTAAACCTGGAGTGAAGCATCGGAATCTAAATCTGAGCTCACAGGAGAGGTTCGAATCATAGAACGTGAGAGTGTCTGTCCTCTTGTACTTAAGTCGGCATTGTGCTATTTGTATTAAATTCGGATGCAATTTCTGTGTTTCATCGTCAATAAGAAGGTCCAAGGGATACTGTAAACCTGAAGTGAAGCATCGGAATCTAAATCTGGACTCACAGGAGAGGTTCAAACCATAGAAAGTGAGAGTGTCAGTCCTCTTGTACTTAAGTCGCCATTGTGCCTTTTGTATTAAATTCGGATGCAATTTCTGTGTTTCATCGTCAATAAGAAGGCGAAAGGTATACAGTAAACCTGAAGTGAAGCATCGGAATCTAAAACTGGACTCACAGGAGAGGTTCAAATCATAGAAAGTGAGATGGTCAGTCCTCTTGTACTTAAGTCGACATTGTGCCATTTGTATTAAATTCGGATGCAATATCTGTGTTTCATCGTCAATAAGAAGGTCCAAGGGATACAGTAAACCTGAAGTCAAGCTTCAGAATCTAAAACTGGACTCACAGGAGAGGTTCAAATCATAGAAAGTTGGAGATTCAGTCCTCTTTTACTTAAGTCGGCATTGTGCCTTTTGAATTTCATTCCGATGCTATTTCTGTGTTTCATTGTCAATAAGAAGGTCCAAGGGATACAGTAAACCTGAAGTGAAGCATCGGAATCTAAAACTGGACTCACAGAAGAGGTTCAAATCATAGAAGGTGAGAGTGTCAGTCCTCTTCTACTTAGGTCGGCATTGTGCCTTTTGAATTTCATTCCGATGCAATTTCTGTGTTTCATCGTCAATAAGAAGGTTCAAAGGATACAGTAAACCTGAAGTGAAGCATCGGAATCTAAAACTGAACTCACAGGAGAGATTCAAATCATAGAAAGCTAGAGTGTCACTCCTCTTGTACTGAAGTCGGTATTGTCCCTTTTGTATTAAATTCGGATGCAATTTCTGTGTTTCATCATCAATAAGAAGGTCCAAGGGATACAGTAAACCTTAAGTAAAGCATCGAAATCTAAAACTGGACTCACAGGAGAGGTTCAAATCATACAAAGATAGAGTGTCAGTCCTCTTGTACTTAAGTCGGCATTGTGCCTTTTGTATTAATTTCGGATGCAAACTCTGTGTTTCATCGTCAATAACAAGGTCCAAGGGATACAGTAAACCTGAAGTGAAGCATCGGAATCTAAAACTGGACTCACAGGAGAGGTTCAAATCATAGAAAGTTAGAGTGTCATTCCTCTTGTAGTTAACTCTGCATTGTGATTTTTGAATGTAATTCCGATGCAATTTCTGTGTTTCATCGTCAATAAGAAGGTCCAAGGGATACAGTAAACCTGGAAGGAAGCTTTGGAATCTAAGTCTGCACTCACAGGAGAGGTTCAAATCATAGAAAATGAGAGTGACAGTCCTCTTTTACTTAATTCGGCATTGTGGCGTTTGTATTAAATTCGGATGCAATTTCTGTGTTTCATCGTCACTAAGAATGTCCAAGGGATACAATAAACCTGAAGTGAAGCATCGGAATCTAAAACTGGACTCACATGAGAGGTTCAAATCATAGAAAGTTAGAGTGTCAGTCCTCATTTACTTAAGTTGGCTTTGTGCTTTTGTATTAAATTCCGATGCAATTTCTGTGTTTCATCGTCAATCAGAAGGTGCAATGTATACAGTAAACCTGAAGTGAAGCATCGGAATCTGAAACTGGACTCACAGGAGAGGTTCAAATCATAGAAAGTTAGAATGTCAGTCCTCTTGTACTTATGTCGGCGTTGTGCGTTTTGTATTAAATTCGGAGCAATTTCTGTGTTTCATCGTCAATAAGAAGGAGCAAGGTATACAGTAAACCCGAAGTGAAGCATCGGAATCTAAAACTGGACTCACAGGAGAGGTTCAAATCATAGAAAGTGAGAGTGTCAGTCCTCTTGTACTTAAGTCGACATTGTGCCATTTGTATTAAATTCGGATGCAATTTCTGTGTTTCATCGTCAATAAGAAGGTCCAAGGGATACAGTAAGGCTGAAGTGAAGCATCGGAATCTAAAACTGGACTCACAGGAGAGGTTCAAATGATAGAAAGTTAGAGTGTCAGTCCTCTTTTACTTAAGTCGGCATTGTGCCTTTTGTATTAAATTCCGATGCAATTTCTATTTTTCATCGTCAAGAAGAAAGTGCAAGGTATACAGTAAACCTGAATTGAAGCATCGGAATTTAAAACCGGTCTCACAGGAGAGGTTCAAATCATAGAAAGTGAGAGTGTCAGTCCTCTTGTACTTAAGTCGGCATTGTGCCATTTGTATTAAATACGGATGCGATTTCTGTGTTTTATCGTCAATAGGAAGGTCCAAGGGATACAGTAAAACTGAAGTGAAGCATCGGAATCTAAATCTGACCTCACAGGATAGGTTCGAATCATAGAAAGTGAGAGTGTCAGCCCTCTTGTACTTAAGTCGGCATTGTGCCATTTGTATTAATTTCGGATGCAAACTCTGTGTTTCATCGTCAATAAGAAGGTCCAAGGGATACAGTAAACCTGAAGTGAAGCATCGGAATCTAAAACTGGACTAACAGAAGAAGTTCAAATCATAGAAAGTTAGAGTGTCAGTCATCTTGTACTTAAGTCGGCATTGTGATTTTTGAATTTAATTCCGATGCAATTTCTGGGTTTCATCGTCACTATGAAGGTCCAAGGGATACAGTAAACCTGGAGTGAAGCATCGGAATCTAAGACTGGACTCACAGGAGAGGTTCAAATCATAGAAAGTAAGAGTGTCAGTCCTCTTTTACTTAAGTCGGCATTGTGCGTTTTGAATTTAATTCCGATGCAATTTTTATGTGTTTCATCGTCAATAAGAAGGTCCAAGGGATACAGTAAACCTGAAGTGAAGCATCGGAATCTAAAACTGGACTCACAGGAGAGGTTCAAATCATAGAAAGTTAGAGTGTCATTCCTCTTGTAGTTAACTCTGCATTGTGATTTTTGAATGTAATTCCGATGCAATTTCTGTGTTTCATCGTCAATAAGAAGGTCCAAGGGATACAGTAAACCTGGAAGGAAGCTTTGGAATCTAAGTCTGCACTCACAGCAGAGGTTCAAATCATAGAAAATGAGAGTGACAGTCCTCTTTTACTTAATTCGGCATTGTGGCGTTTGTATTAAATTCGGATGCAATTTCTGTGTTTCATCGTCAATAAGAATGTCCAAGGGATACAATAAACCTGAAGTGAAGCATCGGAATCTAAAACTGGACTCACAGGAGAGGTTCAAATCATAGAAAGTTAGAGTGTCAGTCCTCATTTACTTAAGTTGGCTTTGTGCTTTTGTATTAAATTCCGATGCAATTTCTGTGTTTCATCGTCAATCAGAAGGTGCAAGGTATACAGTAAACCTGAAGTGAAGCATCGGAATCTGAAACTGGACTCACAGGAGAGGTTCAAATCATAGAAAGTTAGAATGTCAGTCCTCTTGTACTTATGTCGGCGTTGTGCCTTTTGTATTAAATTCGGAGCAATTTCTGTGTTTCATCGTCAATAAGAAGGAGCAAGGTATACAGTAAACCCGAAGTGAAGCATCGGAATCTAAAACTGGACTCACAGGAGAGGTTCAAATCATAGAAAGTGAGAGTGTCAGTCCTCTTGTACTTAAGTCGACATTGTGCCATTTGTATTAAATTCGGATGCAATTTCTGTGTTTCATCGTCAATAAGAAGGTCCAAGGGATACAGTAAGGCTGAAGTGAAGCATCGGAATCGAAAACTGGACTCACAGGAGAGGTTCAAATGATAGAAAGTTAGAGTGTCAGTCCTCTTTTACTTAAGTCGGCATTGTGCCTTTTGTATTAAATTCCGATGCAATTTCTATTTTTCATCGTCAAGAAGAAAGTGCAAGGTATACAGTAAACCTGAATTGAAGCATCGGAATTTAAAACCGGTCTCACAGGAGAGGTTCAAATCATAGAAAGTGAGAGTGTCAGTCCTCTTGTACTTAAGTCGGCATTGTGCCATTTGTATTAAATACGGATGCGATTTCTGTGTTTTATCGTCAATAGGAAGGTCCAAGGGATACAGTAAAACTGAAGTGAAGCATCGGAATCTAAATCTGACCTCACAGGATAGGTTCGAATCATAGAAAGTGAGAGTGTCAGCCCTCTTGTACTTAAGTCGGCATTGTGCCATTTGTATTAATTTCGGATGCAAACTCTGTGTTTCATCGTCAATAAGAAGGTCCAAGGGATACAATAAACCTGAAGTGAAGCATCGGAATCTAAAACTGGACTCACAGAAGAAGTTCAAATCATAGAAAGTTAGAGTGTCAGTCATCTTGTACTTAAGTCGGCATTGTGATTTTTGAATTTAATTCCGATGCAATTTCTGGGTTTCATCGTCACTATGAAGGTCCAAGGTATACAGTAAACCTGGAGTGAAGCATCGGAATCTAAGACTGGACTCACAGGAGAGGTTCAAATCATAGAAAGTAAGAGTGTCAGTCCTCTTTTACTTAAGTCGGCATTGTGCGTTTTGAATTTAATTCCGATGCAATTTTTATGTGTTTCATCGTCAATAAGAAGGTCCAAGGGATACAGTAAACCTGAAGTGAAGCATCGGAATCTAAAACTTCACTCACAGGAGAGGTTCATATTATAGAAAGTGAGAGTGTCAGTCTTCTTGTACTTAAGTCGGCATTGTGACATTTGTATTAAATTCGGGTGCAATTTCTGGGTTTCATCGTCAATAAGAAGGTCCAAGGGGTACAGTAAACCTGAAGTGAAGCATCGGAATCAAAAACTTGACTCACAGGAAAGGTTCAAATCATAAATAGTGAGAGTGTCAGTCATCTTGTACTTAAGTCGGCATTGTGGCATTTGTATTAAATATGGATGCAATTTCTGTGTTTCATCGTCAATAAGAAGATCCAAGGGATACAATAAACCTGAATTGAAGCATCGGAATCTAAAACAGGACTCACTGGAGAGGTTCAAATCAAAGAAAGTGAGAGTGTCAGTCCTCTTGTACTTAAGTCGGCATTGTGGCATTTGTATTAAATTCGGATGCAATTTCTGTGTTTCATCGTCAATAAGAAGGTCCAAGGGATACAGTAAACCTGAAGTGAAGCATCGGATCCAAAACTGGACTCTCAGGAGAGGTTCAAATCATAGAAAGTTAGAGTGTCAGTCCTCTTGTATTTAAGTCGGCATTGTGCCTTTTGTATTAAATTCGGATGCAAACTCTGTGTTTCATCGTCAATAAGAAGGTGCAATGTATACAGAAAACCTGAAGTGAAGCATCGGAATCTAAAACAGGACTCACAGGAGGGGTTCTAATCATAGAGATTTAGAATGTCAGTCCCCTTGTACTTAAGTCGGCATTGTGCCTTTTGTATTAAATTCGGATGGAATTTCTGTGTTTCATCGTAAATAAGAAGGATCAAGGTATACAGTAAACCTGAAGTGAAGCATCGGAATCTAAAACTGGACTCACAGGAGAGGTTCAAATCATAGAAAGTGAGAGTGTCAGTCCTCTTGTACTTAAGTCGACATTGTGCCATTTGTATTAAATTTCGGATGCAATATCTGTGTTTCATCGTCAATAAGAAGGTCCAAGGGATACAGTAAACCTGAAGTGATGCATTAAACTAAAACTGGACTCACAGGAGAGTTTCACATCACAGGAAATTAGAGTGTCAGTCCTCTTTTACGTAAGTCGGAATTGAGCCTGTTGTATTAAATTCCGATGGAATTTCTATGTTTCATCGTCAATAAGAAGGTGCAAGGTACACAGTAAACCTGAAGTGAAGCATCGGAATCCAAAACTGGAATCACAGGAAAGATTCAAATCATAGAAAGTGAAAGTGTCAGTCCTCTTGTACTTAAGTCGCCATTGTGCATTTTGTATAAAATTCGGATGCAATTTCTGTGTTTCATCGTCAATAAGAAGGTCCAAGGGATACAGTAAACCTGAAGTGAAGCATCGGAATCCAAAACTGGACTCACAGGAGAGGTTCAAATCATAGAAAGTTAGAGTGTCAGTGCTCTTGTACTTCAGTCGGCATTGTGCCTTTTGTATTAAATTCGGATGCAAACTCTGTGTTTCATCGTCAATAAGAAGGTCCAAGGGATACAGTAAACCTGAAGTGAAGCATCGGAATCTAAAACTGGACTCACAGGAGAGGTTCAAATCATAGAAAGTTAGAGTGTCAGTCCTCTTGTACTTAAGTCGGCATTGTGCCTTTTGAATTTAACTCCGATGTAATTTCTGAGTTTCATCGTCAATAAGAAGGTCCAAGGGATACAGTAAACCTGAAGTGAAGCAATGGAATCTAAAACTGGACTCACAGGAGAGGTTCAAATCATAGAAAGTGAGAGTGTCAGTCCTCTTTTACTTAAGTCGGCATTGTGCGTTTTGAATTTGATTCCGATGCAATTTCTGTGTTTCATGGTCAATAAGAAGGTCCAAGGGGTACAGTAAACCAGAAGTGAAGCGTCGGAATCTAAAACTGGACTCACAGGAGATGTTGAAATCATAGAAAGTGAGAGTGTCAGTCCTCTTGTATTTAAGTCGCCATTGTGATTTTTGTATTAAATTCGGATGCAATTTCTGTGTTTCATCGTCAATAAGAAGGTCCAAGGGATACAGTAAACCTGAAGTGAAGCATCAGAATCTAAAACTGGACTCACAGGAGAGGTTCAAATCATAGAAAGTTAATGTGTCAGTCCTCTTGTACTTAAGTCGGCATTGTACATTTTGTATTAAATTCGGATGCAAACTCTGTGTTTCATCGTCAATTAGAAGGTCAGAGGGATACAGTAAACCTGAAATGAAGCATCGGAATCTAAAACTGGACTCACAGGAGAGGTTCAAATCATAGAAAGTGAGAGTGTCTGTCCTCTTGTACTTAAGACCGGATTGTGCCTTTTGAATTTCATTCCGATGCAATTTCTGTGTTCCATCGTCAATAAGAAGGTGCAAGGTATACAGTAAACCTGAAGTGAAGCATCGGAATCTAAATCTACCCTCACAGGAGAGGTTCGAATCATAGAGAGTAAGAGTGTCAGTCCTCTTGTACTGAAGTCGGCATTGTGCCATTTGTTTTAAATTCGGATGCAATTTCTGTGTTTCATCGTCAATAAGAAGGTCCAAGGGATACAGTAAACCTGAAGTGAAGCATCGGAATCTAAAACTGGAATTCACAGGAGAGGTTCAAATCATAGAAAGTTAGAGTGTCAGTCCTCTTGTACTCTAGTCGGCATTGTGCCCTTTGTATTAAATTCGAATGCAAACTCTGTGTTTCATCGTCAAAAAGAAGGTCCAAGGGATACAGAAAACCTGAAATGAAGCATCTGAATCTAAAACTGGACTCACAGAAGAAGTTCAAATCATAGAAAGTTAGAGTGTCAGTCATCTTGTACTTAAGTCGGCATTGTGATTTTTGAATTTAATTCCGATGCAATTTCTGTGTTTCATCGGCAACAAGAAGGTCCAAGGGATACAGCAAACCTGGAGTGAAGCATCGGAATCTAAGACTGGACTCACAGGAGAGGTTCAAATCATAGAAGGTGAGAGTGTCAGTCCTCTTTTACTTAAATCGGCATTGTGCGTTTTGATTTTAATTCGGATGCAATTTCTATGAGTTTCATCGTCAATAAGAAGGTCCAAGGGATACAGTAAACCTGAAGTGAAGCATCGGAATCTAAAACTTCACTCACAGGAGAGGTTCATATTATAGAAAGTGAGAGTATCAGTCCTCTTGTACTTAAGTCGGCATTATGACATTTGTATTAAATATAGATGCAATTTCTGTGTTTCATCGTCAATAAGAAGGTCCAAGGGATACAATAAACCTGAAGTGAAGCATCGGAATCTAAAACTGGACACACTGGAGAGGTTCAAATCATGGAAAGTGAGAGTGTCAGTCCTCCTGTACTTAAAACGGCATTGTGGCATTTGTATTAAATTCGGATGCAATTTCTGTGTTTCATCGTCAATAAGAAGGTCCAAGGGATACAGTAAACCTGAAGTGAAGCATCGTAATCCAAAACTGGACTCACAGGAGAGGTTCAAATCATAGAAAGATAGAGTGTCAGTCCTCTTGTATTTAAGTCGGCATTGTGCCTTTTGTATTAAATTCGGATGCAAACTCTGTGTTTCATCGTCAATAAGAAGGTGCAATGTATACAGAAAACCTGAAGTGAAGTATCGGAATCTAAATCAGGACTCACAGGAGAGGTTCTAATCATAGAAAGTTAGAATGTCAGTCCTCTTGTACTTAAGTTGGCATTGTGCCTTTTGTATTAAATTCGGATGCAATTTCTGTGATTCATCGTCAATAAGAAGGACCAAGGGATACAGTTAACCTTAAGTAAATCATGGGAATCAAAAACTGGACTCACAGGAGAGGTTCAAATCATAGAAAGTTAGAGTGTCAGTCCTCTTGTACTTAAGTCGGCATTGTGCCTTTTGTATTAATTTCGGATGCAAACTCTGTGTTTCATCGTCAATAAGAAGGTCCAAGGGATACAGTAAACCTGAAGTGAAGCATCGGAATCTAAAACTGGTCTCACAGAAGAAGTTCAAATCATAGAAAGTTAGAGTGTCAGTCCTCTTGTACTTAAGTCGGCATTGTGATTTTTGAATTAATTAAGATGCAATATCTGTGTTTCATCGTCAATAAGAAGGTCCTAGGGATACAGTAAACCTGGAGTGAAGCATCGGAATCTAAGACTGGACTCACAGGAGAGGTTCAAATCATAGAAAGTGACAGTGTCAGTCCTCTTTTAGTTAAGTCGGCATTGTGCGTTTTAATTTTAATTCCGATGCAATTTCTGTGTTTCATCGTCAATAAGAAGGTCCAAGGGATACAGTAAACCTCAAGTGAAGCATCAGAATCGAAAACTGGACTCACAGGAGAGGTTCAAATCATAGAAAGTTAGATTGTCAGTCCTCTTGTACTTAAGTCGGCATTGTGCCTTTTGTATTAATTTCGGATGGAATTTCTGTGTTTCATCGTAAATAAGAAGGAGCAAGGTATACAGTAAACCTGAAGTGAAGCATCGGAATCTAAAACTGGACTCACAGGAGAGGTTCAAATCATAGAAAGTGAGAGTGTCAGTCCTCTTGTACTTAAGTCAGCATTGTGCCATTTGTATTAAATTCGGATGCGATTTCCGTGTTTTATCGTCAAAAAGAAGGTCCAAGGGATACAGAAAACCTGAAGTTAGGCATCGGAATCTAAATCTGACCTCACAGGAGAGGTTCGAATCATAGAAAGTAAGTGTGTCAGCCCTCTTGTACTTAAGTCGGCATTGTGCCATTTGTATTAAATTCGGATGCAATTTCTGTGTTTCATCGTCAATAAGAAGGTCCAAAGGATACAGTAAAACTAAAGTGAAGCATCGTAATCTAAAACTGGACTCACAGGAGAGGTTCAAATCATAGAAAGTTAGATTGTCAGTCCTCTTGTACTTAAGTCGGCATTGTGCCTTTTGTATTAAATTCGGATGGAATTTCTGTGTTTCATTGTAAATAAGAAGGAGCAAGGTATACAGTAAACCTAAAGTGAAGCATCGGAATCTAAATCTGGAGTCACAGGAGAGGTTCAAATCATAGAAAGTGAGAGTGTCAGTCCTCTTGTACTTAAGTCGACATTGTGCCATTTGTATTAAATTCCGATGCAATATCTGTGTTTCATCGTCAATAAGATGGTCCTAGGGATACAGTAAACCTGAAGTGATGCATCGGAATCTAAAACTGGACTCACAGGAGAGTTTCAAATCATAAAAATTAGTGTGTCAGTCCTCTTTTACGTAAGTCGGCATTGAGCCTTTTGTATTAAATTCCGATGGAATTTCTATGTTTCATCGTCAATAAGAAGGTGCAAGGTACACAGTAAACCTGAAGTGAAGCATCGGAATTTAAAACCGGTCTCACAGGAGAGGTTCAAATCATAGAATGTGCGAGTGTCAGTCCTCTTGTACTTAAGTCGGCATTGTGCCAATTGTATTAAATTCGGATGCGATTTCCGTGTTTTATCGTCAATAAGAAGGTCCAAGGGATACAGTAAACCTGAAGTGAAGCATCGGAATCTAAATCTGACCTCACAGGAGAGGTTCGAATCATAGAAAGTGAGTGTGTCAGCCCTCTTGTACTTAGGTCGGCATTGTGCCATTTGTATTAAATTCGGATGCAATTTCTGTGTTTCATCGTCAATAAGAATGTCCAAGGGATACAGTAAACCTGAGGTGAAGCATCGGAATCTAAAACTGGACTCACAGGAAAGATTCAAATCGTAGAAAGTGAAAGTGTCAGTCCTCTTGTACTTAAGTCGTCATTGTGCATTTTGTATTAAATTCGGATGCAATTTCTGTGTTTCATCGTCAATAAGAAGGTCCAAGGGATACAGTAAACCTGAAGTGAAGCATCGGAATCCAAAACTGGACTCCCAGGAGAGGTTCAAATCATAGAAAGTTAGAGTGTCAGTCCTCTTGTACTTAAGTCGGCATTGTGCCTTTTGTATTAAATTCGCATGCAAACTCTGCGTTTCATCGTCAATAAGAAGGTCCAAGGGATACAGTAAACCTGAAGTGAAGCATCGGAATCTAAAACTGGACTCACAGGAGAGGTTCAAATCATAGAAAGTTAGAGTGTCAGTCCTCTTGTACTTAAGTCGGCATTGTGCCTTTTGAATTTAACTCCGATGCGATTTCTGAGTTTCATCGTCAATAAGAAGGTCCAAGGGATACAGTAAACCTGATGTGAAGCAATGGAATCTAAAACTGGACTCACAGGAGAGGTTCAAATCATAGAAAGTGAGAGTGTCAGTCCTCTTTTACTTAAGTCGGCATTGTGCCATTTGTATTAAATTCGGATGGAATTTCTGTGTTTCATTGTAAATAAGAAGGAGCAAGGTATACAGTAAACCTAAAGTGAAGCATCGGAATCTAAATCTGGAGTCACAGGAGAGATTCAAATCATAGAAAGTGAGAGTGTCAGTCCTCTTGTACTTAAGTCGACATTGTGCCATTTGTATTAAATTCGGATGCAATATCTGTGTTTCATCGTCAATAAGATGGTCCAAGGGATACAGTAAACCTGAAGTGATGCATCGGAATCTAAATCTGGACTCACAGGAGAGTTTCAAATCATAGAAAGTTAGTGTGTCAGTCCTCTTTTACGTAAGTCGGCATTGAGCCTTTTGTATTAAATTCCGATGGAATTTCTATGTTTCATCGTCAATAAGAAGGTGCAAGGTACACAGTAAACCTGAAGTGAAGCATCGGAATTTAAAACCGGTCTCACAGGAGAGGTTCAAATCATAGAAAGTGCGAGTGTCAGTCCTCTTGTACTTAAGTCGGCATTGTGCCAATTGTATTAAATTAGGATGCGATTTTCGTGTTTTATCGTCAATAAGAAGGTCCAAGGGATACAGTAAACCTGAAGTGAAGCATCGGAATCTAAATCTGACATCACAGGAGAGGTTCGAATCATAGAAAGTGAGTGTGTCAGCCCTCTTGTACTTAGGTCGGCATTGTGCCATTTGTATTAAATTCGGATGCAATTTCTGTGTTTCATCGTCAATAAGAATGTCCAAGGGATACAGTAAGCCTGAGGTGAAGCATCGGAATCTAAAAGTGGACTCACAGGAAAGATTCAAATCATAGAAAGTGAAAGTGTCAGTCCTCTTGTACTTAAGTCGCCATTGTGCATTTTGTATTAAATTCGGATGCAATTTCTGTGTTTCATCGTCAATAAGAAGGTCCAAGTGATACAGTAAACCTGAAGTGAAGCATCGGAATCCAAAACTGGACTCACAGGAGAGGTTCAAATCATAGAAAGTTACAGTGTCAGTCCTCTTGTACTTAAGTCGGCATTGTGCCTTTTGTATTAAATTCGCATGCAAACTCTGTGTTTCATCGTCAATATGAAGGTCCAAGGGATACAGTAAACCTGAAGTAAAGCATCGGAATCTAAAACTGGACTCACAGGAGAGGTTCAAATCATAGAAAGTTAGAGTGTCAGTCCTCTTGTACTTAAGTCGGCATTGTGCCTTTTGAATTTAACTCCGATGCGATTTCTGAGTTTCATCGTCAATAAGAAGGTCCAAGGGATACAGTAAACCTGAAGTGAAGCAATGGAATCTAAAACTGGACTCACAGGAGAGGTTCAAATCATAGAAAGTGAGAGTGTCAGTCCTCTTTTACTTAAGTCAGCATTGTGCGTTTTGAATTTGATTCCGATGCAATTTCTGTGTTTCATCGTCAATAAGAAGGTCCAAGGGGTACAGTAAACCAGAAGTGAAGCGTCGGAATCTAAAACTGGACTCACAGGAGATGTTCAAATCATAGAAAGTGAGAGTGTCAGTCCTCTTGTACTTAAGTCGCCATTGTGATTTTTGTATTAAATTCGGATGCTATTTCTGTGTTTCGTCGTCAATAAGAAGGTCCAAGCTATACAGTAAACCTGAAGTGAAGCATCAGAATCTAAAACTGGACTCACAGGAGAGGTACAAATCATAGAAAGTTAAAGTGTCAGTCCTCTTGTACTTAAGTCGGCATTGTACATTTTGTATTAAATTCGGATGCAAACTCTGTGTTTCATCGTCAATTAGAAGGTCCGAGGGATACCGTAAACCTGAAATGAAGCATCGGAATCTAAAACTGGACTCACAGGAGAGGTTGAAATCATAGAAAGTGAGACTGTCTGTCCTCTTGTACTTAAGACGACATTGTGCCTTTTGAATTTCATTCCAATGCAATTTCTGTGTTTCATCGTCAATAAGAAGGTGCAAGGTATACAGTAAACCTGAAGTGAAGCATCGGAATCTAAATCTGACCTCACAGGAGAGGTTCGAATCATAGAGAGTGAGAGTGTCATTCCTCTTGTACTTAAGTCGGCATTGTGCCATTTGTTTTAAATTCGGATGCAATTTCTGTGTTTCATCGTCAATAAGAAGGTCCAAGGGATACAGTAAACCTGAAGTGAAGCATCGGAATCTAAAACTGGACTCACAGGAGAGGTTCAAATCACAGAAAGTGAAAGTGTCTGTCCTCTTGTACTTAAGCCGCCATTGTGCCTTTTGTATTAAATTCGGATGCAATTTCTGTGTTTCATCGTCAATAAGAAGGTCCAAGGCATACAGTAAACCTGAAGAGAAGCATCGGAATCTAAAACTGCATTCACAGGAGAGGTTCAAATCATAGAAAGTTAGAGTGTCAGTCCTCTTGTACTCTAGTCGGCATTGTGCCCTTTGTATTAAATTCGAATGCAAACTCTGTGTTTCATCGTCAATAAGAAGGTCCAAGGGATACAGTAAACCTGAAGTGAAGCATCGGAATCTAAAACTGGACTCACAGAAGAAGTTCAAATCATAGAAAGTTAGAGTGTCAGTCATCTTGTACTTAAGTCGGCATTGTGATTTTTGAATTTAATTCCGATGCAATTTCTGGGTTTCATCGTCAATAAGAAGGTCCAAGGGATACAGTGAACCTGGAGTGAAGCATCGGAGTCTAAGACTGGACTCACAGGAGAGGTTCAAATCATAGAAAGTAAGAGTGTCAGTCCTCTTTTACTTAAGTCGGCATTGTGCGTTTTGAATTTAATTCCGATGCAATTTCTACGTGTTTCATCGTCAATCAGAAGGTCCAAGGGGTACAGTAAACCTGAAGTGAAGCATCGGAATCAAAAACTTGACTCACAGGAAACGTTCAAATCATAGATAGTGAGAGTGTCGGTCATCTTGTACTTAAGTCGGCATTGTGGGATTTGTATTAAATATAGATGCGATTTCTGTGTTTCATCGTCAATAAGAAGGTCCAAGGGATACAATAAACCTGAAGTGAAGCATCGGAATCTAAAACTGGACACACTGGAGAGGTTCAAATCATAGAAAGTGAGAGTGTCAGTCCTCTTGTACTTAAGTCGGCATTGTGGCATTTGTATTAAATTCGGATGCAATTTCTGTGTTTCATCGTCAATAAGAAGGTACAAGGGATACAGTAAACCTGAAGTGAAGCATCGGAATCCAAAACTGGACTCACAGGAGAGGTTCAAATCATAGAAAGTTAGAGTGTCAGTCCTCTTGTATTTAAGTCGATATTGTGCCTTTTGTATTAAATTCGGATGCAAACTCTGTGTTTCATCGTCAATAAGAAGGTGCAATGTATACAGAAAACCTGAAGTGAAGCATCGGAATCTAAAAAAGGACTCACAGGAGAGGTTCTAATCATAGAAAGTTAGAGTGTCTCTCCTCTTGTACCTAATTCGGTATTGTGCCTTTTGTATTAAATTCGGATGCAATTTCTGTGTTTCATCGTCAATAAGAAGGACCAAGGGATACAGTTAACCTTAAGTAAATCATCGGAATCTAAAACTGGACTCACAGGCGAAGTTCAAATCATAGAAAGTTTGAGTGTCACTCCTCTTGTACTTAAGTCGGCATTGTGCCGTTTGTATTAATTTCGGATGCAAACTCTGTGTTTCATCGTCAATAAGAAGGTCCAAGGGATACAGTAAACCTGAAGTGAAGCATCGGAATCTAAAACTGGTCTCACAGAAGAAGTTCAAATCATAGAAAGTTAGAGTGTCAGTCCTCTTGTACTTAAGTCGGCATTGTGATTTTTGAATTTAATTCCGATGCAATTTCTGTGTTTCATCGTCAATAAGAAGGTCCAAGGGATACAGTAAACCTGGAGTGAAGCATCGGAATCTAAGACTGGACTCACAGGAGAGGTTCACATCATAGAAAGTGAGAGTGTCAGTACTCTTTTACTTAAGTCGGCATTGTGCGTTTTAAATTTAATTCCGATGCAATTTCTGTGTTTCATCGTCAATAAGAAGGTCCAAGGGATACAGTAAACCTCAAAAGAAGCATCAGAATCGAAAACTGGACTCACAGGAGAGGTTCAAATCATAGAAAGTTAGAGTGTCAGTCCTCTTTTACTTAAGTCGGCATTGTGCCTTTTGTATTAAATTCCGATGCAGTTTCTGTGTTTCATCGTCAATCAGAAGGTGCAAGGTTAACAGTAAACCTGAAGTGAAACATCGGAATATAATACTGGACTCACAGGAGAGGTTCAAATCATAGAAAGAGAGTGTGTCAGTCCTCTTGTACTTAAGTTGGCATGGTACCATTTGTATTAAATTCGGATGAAATTTCAGTGTTTCATCGTCAATAAGAAGGTTATAGGTATACAGTAAACCTGAAGTGAAGCATTGTAATCTAAAACAGGACTCACAGGAGAGGTTCAAATCATAGAAAGTTAGATTGTCAGTCCTCTTGTACTTAAGACGGCATTGTGCCTTTTGTATTAAATTCGGATGGAATTTCTGTGTTTCATCGTAAATAAGAAGGAGCAAGGTATACAGTAAACCTGAAGTGAAGCATCGGAATCTAAAACTGGACTCACAGGAGAGGTTCAAATCATAGAAAGTGAGAGTGTCAGTCCTCTTGTACTTAAGTCTGCATTGTGCCATTTGTATTAAATTCGGATGCGATTTCCGTGTTTTATCGTCAATAAGAAGGTCCAAGGGATACAGAAAACCTGAAGTGAAGCATCGGAATCTAAATCTGACCTCTCAGGAGAGGTTCGAATCATAGAAAGTAAGTGTGTCAGCCCTCTTGTGCTTAAGTCGGCATTGTGCCATTTGTATTAAATTCGGATGCAATTTTTGTGTTTCATCGTCAATAAGAATGTCCAAGGGATACAGTAAACCAGAAGTTAAGCGTCGGAATCTAAAACTGGACTCACAGGAGATGTTCAAATCATAGAAAGTTAGAGTGTCAGTCCTCTTGTACCTAAGTCGGCATTGTGCCTTTTGTATTAAATTCGGATGCAAACTCTGTGTTTCATCGTCAAAAACAAGGTCCAAGGGATACAGTAAACCTGAAGTGAAGCATCGGAATCTAAAACTGGACTCACAGGAGATTTTCAAATCATAGAAAGTTAGAGTGTCAGTCCTCTTGTACTTAAGTCAGCATTGTGCGTTCTGAATTTAACTCCGATGCAATTACTGAGTTTCATCGTCAATAAGAAGGTCCAAGGGATACAGTAAACCTGAAGTGAAGCAATGGAATCTAAAACTGGACTCACAGGAGAGGTTCAAATCATAGAAAGTGAGAGTGTCAGTCCTCTTTTACTTAAGTCGGCATTGTGCGTTTTGAATTTGATTCCGATGCAATTTCTGTGTTTCATCGTCAATAAGAAGGTCCAAGGGATACAGTAAACCTGAAGTGAAGCATCAGAATCTAAAACTGGACTCACAGGAGAGGTTCAAATCATAGAAAGTGAAAGTGTCAGTCCTCTTGTACTTAAGCCGCCATTGTGACTTTTGTATTAAATTCGGATGCAATTTCTGTGTTTCATCGTCTCCTAAGAAGGTCCAAGGGATACAGTAAACCTGAAGTGAAGCATCGGAATCTAAAACTGGATTCACAGGAGAGGTTCAAATCATAGAATGTTAGAGTGTCAGTCCTCTTGTACTCTAGTCGGCATTTTGCCCTTTGTATTAAATTCGAATGCAAACTCTGTGTTTCATCGTCAATAAGAAGGTCCCAGGGATACAGTAAACCTTAAGTGAAGCATCAGAATTTAAAACTGGACTCTTAGGAGAGGTTCAAATCATTGAAAGTTAGATTGTCAGTCCTCTTGTACTTAAGTCGGCATTGTGCCTTTTGAATTTAATTCCGATGCTTTTTCTGTATTTCATTGTCAATAAGAAGATCCAAGGGATACAGTAAACCTGAAGTGAAGCATCGGAATCCAACACTGGACTCACAGGAGAGGTTCAAATAATAGAAAGTTAGAATGTCAGTCCTCTTGTACTTATGTCGGCATTGTGCCTTTTGCATTAAATTCGGATGCAATTTCCGTGTTTCATCGTCAATAAGAAGGTGCAAGGTATACAGCAAACCTGAAGTGAAGCATCGGAATCTAAAACTGGACTCACAGGAGAGGTTCAAATCATAGAAAGTGAGAGTGTCAGTCCTCTTGTACTTAAGTCGACATTGTGCCATTTGAATTAAATTCGGATGCAATTTCTGTGTTTCATCGTCAATAAGAAGGTCCAAGGGATACAGTAAACCTGAAGTGAAGCATCGGAATCCAAAACGGGACTCACAGGTGAGGTTCAAATCGTAGAAAGCGTGTCAGTCCTCTTGTACTTAAGTCGGTATTCTGCCTTTTGTATTAAATTCGGATGCAAACTCTGTGTTTCATCGTCAATAAGAGGGTCCAAGGGATACAGTAAACCTGAAGTGAAGCATCGGAATCTAAAACTGGACTCACAGGAGAGGTTCAAATCATAGAAAGATAGAGTGTCAGTCCTCTTGTACTTATGTCGTCATTGTGCCTTTTGAATTTAATTCCGATGCAATTTCTGTGTTTCATCGTCAATAAGAAGGTCCAAGGGATACAGTAAACCTGAAGTGAAGCATCGGAATCTAAAACTGGACTCACAGGAGAGGTTCAAATCATAGAAAGTGAGAGTATCAGTCCTCTTTAGCTTAAGTCGGCATTGTGAGTTTTGAATTTAATTCCGATGCAATTTCTGTGTTTCATCGTCAATAGGAAGGTGCAAGGGAGACAGTAAACCTGAAGTGAAGCATCGGAATCTAAATCTGACCTCACAGGAGAGGTTCGAATCATAGAAAGTGAGAGTGTTAGTCCGCTTGTACTTAAGTCGGCATTGTGCCATTTGTATTAAATTCGGATGCAATTTCTGTGTTTCGTCGGCAATAAGAAGGTCCAAGGGATACAGTAAACCTGAAGTGAAGCATCGGAATCTAAAACTGGACCCACAGGGGAGGTTCAAATCATAGAAAGTGAGAGTGTCAGTCCTCTTGTACTTTAGTCGCCATTGTGCCATTTGTATTAAATTCGCATGCAATTTCTGTTTTCATCGTCAATAAGAATGTCCAAGGGATACAGTAAACCTGAAGTAAAGCATCGGAATCTAAAACTGGATTCTCAGGAGGGGCTCAAATCATAGAAAGTTAAAGTGTCAGTCCTCTTGTACTTAAGACGGCATTGTGCCTTTTGTATTAAATTCGGATGCAAACTCTGTGTTTCATGGTCAATAAGAAGGTCCAAGGGATACAGTAAACCTGAAGTGTAGCATCGGAATCTAAAACTGGACTCACAGGAAAGGTTCGAATCATAGAAAGTGAGAGTGTCAGTCCTCTTGCACTTAAGTCGGCATTGCGACATTTGTACTTACTTCGGATGCAATTTCTGTGTTTCATCGTCAATAAGAAGGTCCAAGGGATACAGTAAACCTGAAGTGAAGCATCGGAATCTAGAACTGGACTCACAGGAGATGTTCAAATCATAGAAAGTGAGAGTGTCAGTCCTCTTGTACATAAGCCGCCATTGTGATTTTTGTATTAAATTCGGATGCAATGTCTGTGTTTCATCGTCAATAAGAACGTACAAGGGATACAGTAAACTTGAAGTGAAGCATCGGAGTCTAAAACTGTGCTCACAGGAGATGTTCGAATCATAGAAAGTGAGTGTGTCAGTCCTCTTGCACTTAAGTCGGCATTGCGACATTTGTACTAACTTCGGATGCAATTTCTGTGTTTCATCGTCAATAAGAAGGTCCAAGGGATACAGTAAACCTGAAGTGAAGCATCGGAGTCTAAAACTGTGCTCACAGGAGAGGTTCGAATCATAGAAAGTGAGAGTGTCAGTCCTCTTGTACTTAAGTCGGCATTGTGCCTTTTGTATTAAATTCGGATGGAATATCTGTGTTTCATCGTAAATAAGAAGGAGCAAGGTATACAGTAAACCTGAAGTGAAGTATGGGAACCTAAAACTAGACTCACAGGAGAGGTTCAATTCATAGAAAGTGAGAGTGTCAGTCCTCTTGTACTTAAGTCGACATTGTGCCATTAGTATTACATTCAGATGCAATTACTGTGTTTCATCGTCAATAAGAAGGGCCAAGGGATACAGTAAACCTGAAGTGAAGCATCGGAATCTAAAACTGGACTCACAGGAGAGTTTCAAATCATAGAAAGTTTGAGGGTCAGTCCTCTTTTACTTAAGTGGGCATTGTGCCTTTTGTATCAAATTCCGATGCAATTTCTATGTTTCATCGTCAATAAGAATGTGCAAGGTATACAGTAAACCTGAAGTGAAGCATCGGAATTTAAAACCGGTGTCACAGGAGAGGTTCAAATCATAGAAAGTGCGAGTGTCAGTCCTCTTGTACTTAAGTCGGCATTGTGCCATTTGTATTAAATTCGGATGCGATTTCCGTGTTTTATCGTCAATAAGAATGTCCAAGGGATACAGTAAACCTGAGGTAAAGCATCGGAATCTAAAACTGGACTCACAGGAGAGATTCAAATCATAGAAAGTGAAAGTGTTGTCCTCTTGTACTTAAGTCGCCATTGTGCCTTTTGTATTAAATTCGGATGCAATTTCTGTGTTTCATCGTCAATAAGAAGGTTCAAGGGATACAGTAAACCTGAAGTGAAGCATCGGAATCCAATTCTGGACCCACAGGAGAGGTTCAAATCATAGAAAGTTAGAGTGTCAGTCCTCTTGTACTTAAGTCGGCATTGTGCCTTTTGAATTTAATTCCGATGCTATATCTGTGTTTCATCGTCACTAAGAAGATCCAAGGGATACAGTAAACCTGAAGTGAAGCATCGGAATCTAGAACTGGACTCACAGGAGATGTTCAAATCATAGAAAGTGAGAGTGTCAGTCCTCTTGTACTTAAGCCGCCATTGTGAATTTTGTATTAAATTCGGATGCAATGTCTGTGTTTCATCGTCAATAAGAACGTACAAGGGATACAGTAAACCTGAAGTGAAACATCGGAGTCTAAAACTGTGCTCACAGGAGAGGTTCGAATCATAGAAAGTGAGAGTGTCAGTCCTCTTGTACTTAAGTCGGCATTGCGACATTTGTACTAACTTCGGATGCAATTTCTGTGTTTCATCGTCAATAAGAAGGTCCAAGGGATACAGTAAACCTGAAGTGAAGCATCGGAGTCTAAAACTGTGCTCACAGGAGAGGTTCGAATCATAGAAAGTGAGAGTGTCAGTCCTCTTGTACTTAAGTCGGCATTGTGCCTTTTGTATTAAATTCGGATGGAATATCTGTGTTTCATCGTAAATAAGAAGGAGCAAGGTATACAGTAAACCTGAAGTGAGGTATGGGAACCTAAAACTGGACTCACAGGAGAGGTTCAATTCATAGTAAGTGAGAGTGACAGTCCTCTTGTACTTAAGTCGACATTGTGCCATTAGTATTACATTCAGATGCAATTACTGTGTTTCATCGTCAATAAGAACGTCCAAGGGATACAGTAAACCTGAAGTGAAGCATCGGAATCTAAAACAGGACTCACAGGAGAGTTTCAAATCATAGAAAGTTTGAGGGTCAGTCCTCTTTTACTTAAGTCGGCATTGTGCCTTTTGTATCAAATTCCGATGCAATTTCTATGTTTCATCGTCAATAAGAATGTGCAAGGTATACAGTAAACCTGAAGTGAAGCATCGGAATTTAAAACCGCTAGTCACAGGAGAGGTTCAAATCATAGAAAGTGCGAGTGTCAGTCCTCTTGTACTTAAGTCGGCATTGTGCCATTTGTAATAAATTCGGATGCGATTTCCGTGTTTTATCGTCAATAAGAATGTCCAAGGGATACAGTAAACCTGAGGTAAAGCATCGGAATCTAAAACTGGACTCACAGGAGAGATTCAAGTCATAGAAAGTGAAAGTGTCTGTCCTCTTGTACTTAAGTCGCCATTGTGCCTTTTGTATTAAATTCGGATGCAATTTCTGTGTTTCATCGTCAATAAGAAGTTCCAAGGGATACAGTAAAATTGAAGTGAAGCATCGGAGTCTAAAACTGTGCTCACTGGAGAGGTTCGAATCATAGAAAGTGAGAGTGTCAGTCCTCTTGTACTAAAGTCGGCATTGCGACATTTGTATTGAATTCGGATGCAATTTCTGTGTTTCATCGTCAATAAGAAGGTCCAAGGGATACAGTAAACCTGAGGTGAAGCATCGGAATCAAAAACTGGACTCAGAGGAGAGGTACAAATCATATAAAGTGAGTGTCAGTCCTCTTGTACTTAAGTCACCATTGTGACATTTGTATTAATTTCGGATGGAATTTCTGTGTTTCATCGTCAATAAGAAGGTCCAAGGGATACAGTAAACCTGAAGTGAAGCATCGGAATCTAAAACTGGACTCACAGGAGAGGTTCAAATCATAGAAAGTGAGTGTGTCAGTCTGCTTGTACTTAAGTCGGCATTGTGCCATTTGTATGAAATTCGGATGAAATTTCAGTGTTTCATCGTCAATAAGAAGGTCAAAGGTATACAGTAAACCTGAAGCGAAGCATCGGAATCTAAAATTGGACTCACAGGAGAGGTTCAAATCATAGAAAGTTAGACTGGCAGTTCTCTTGTACTTAAGTCGGCATTGTGCCTTTTGTATTAAATTCGGATGGAATTTCTGTGTTTCATCGTAAATAAGAAGGAGCAAGGTATACAGTAAACCTGAAGTGAAGTATGGGAACCTAAAACGGGACTCACAGGAGAGGTTCAAATCATAGAAAGTGAGAGTGTCAGTCCTCTTGTACTTAAGTCGACATTGTGCCATTTGTATTACATTCAGATGCAATTTCTGTGTTTCATCGTCAATAAGAAGGTCCAAGGGATACAGTAAACCTGAAGTGAAGCATCGGAATCTAAAACTGGACTCACAGGAGAGTTTCCAATCATAGAAACTTTGAGTGTCAGTCCTCTTTTACTTAAGTCGGCATTGTGCCTTTTGTATCAAATTACGATGCAATTTCTATGTTTCATCGACAATAAGAATGTGCAAGGTATACAGTAAACCTGAAGTGAAGCTTCGGAATTTAAACCGGTGTCACAGGAGAGGTTCAAATCATAGAAAGAGCGAGTGTCAGTCCTCTTGTACTTAAGTCGGCATTGTGCCATTTGTATTAAATTCGGATGCGATTTCCGTGTTTTATCGTCAATAAGAAGGTCCAAGGGATACAGTAAACCTGAAGTCAAGCATCGGAATCTAAATATGACCTCACAGTAGAGGTTCGAATCATAGAAAGTGAGAGTGTCAGCCCTCTTGTACTTAAGTCGGCATTGTGCCATTTGTATTAAATTCGGATGCGATTTCCGTGTTTTATCGTCAATAAGAATGTTCAAGGGATACAGTAAACCTGAAGTGAAGCATCGGAATCCAATTCTGGACTCACAGGAGAGGTTCAAATCATAGAAAGTTAGAGTGTCAGTCCTCTTGTACTTAAGTCGACATAGTGCCTTTTGTATTAAATTTTGATGCAAATTCTGTGTTTCATCGTCAATAAGAAGGTCCAAGGGATACAGTTAACCTGAAGTGAAGCATCGGAATCTAAAACTGGACTCACAAGAGAGGTTCAAATCATAGAAATTTAAAGTGTCAGTCCTGTTGTACTTAAGTCGGCATTGTGCCTTTTGAATTTAATTCCGATTCAATTTCTGTGTTTCATCGTCAATAAGAAGGTCAAAGGGATACAGTAAACCTGAAGTGAAGCATCGCAATCTAAAACTGGACTCACAGGAGAGGTTCAAATCATAGAAAGTGAGAGTGTCAGTCCTCTTTTGCTTAAGTCGGCATTGTGCGTTTTGAATTTAAGTCCGATGCAATTTCTGTGTTTCATCGTCAATAAGAAGGTCCAAGGGATACAGTAACCCTGAAGTGATGCATCGGAATCTAGAACTGGGCTCACAGGAGAAGTTCAAATCATAGAAAGTGAGAGTGTCAGTCCTCTTGTACTTAAGCCGCCATTGTGATTTTTGTATTAAATTCGGATGCAATTTCTGTGTTTCATCGTCAATGAGAAGGTCCAAGGGATACAGTAAACCTGAAGTGAAGCATCGGAATCTAAAACTGGACTCACAGGAGAGGTTCAAATCATAGAAAGTGAGAGTGTCAGTCCTCTTGTACTTAAGTCGACATTGTGCCTTTTGAATTTAATTCCGATGCAATTTCTGTGTTTCATCGTCAATAAAAAGGTCCAAGGGATACAGTAAACCTGAAGTGAAGCATCGGAATCTAAAACTGGACTCACAGGAGAGGTTCAAATCATAGAAAGTGAGAGTATCGGTAATCTTTTGCTTAAGTCGGCATTGTGAGTTTTGAATTTAATTCCGATGCAATTTCTGTGTTTCATCGTCAATAGGAAGGTGCAAGGGAGACAGTAAACCTGAAGTGAAGCATCGGAATCTAAAACTGGACTCACAGGGGAGGTTCAAATCATAGAAAGTGAGAGTGTCAGTCCTCTTGTACTTCAGTCGCCATTGTGCCATTTGTATTAAATTCGCATGCAATTTCTGTTTTCATCGTCAATAAGAATGTCCAAGGGATACAGTAAACCTGAAGTAAAGCATCGGAATCTAAAACTGGATTCTCAGGAGGGGCTCAAATCATAGAAAGTTAAAGTGTCAGTCCTCTTGTACTTAAGACGGCATTGTGCCTTTTATATTAAATTCGGATGCAAACTCTGTGTTTCATGGTCAATAAGAAGGTCCAAGGGATACAGTAAACCTGAAGTGTAGCATCGGAATCTAAAACTGGACTCACAGGAAAGGTTCGAATCATAGAAAGTGAGAGTGTCAGTCCTCTTGCACTTAAGTCGGCATTGCGACATTTGTACTAACTTCGGATGCAATTTCTGTGTTTCATCGTCAATAAGAAGGTCCAAGGGATACAGTAAACCTGAAGTGAAGCATCGGAATCTAGAACTGGACTCACAGGAGATGTTCAAATCATAGGAAGTGAGAGTGTCAGTCCTCTTGTACTTAAGCCGCCATTGTGATTTTTGTATTAAATTCGGATGCAATGTCTGTGTTTCATCGTCAATAAGAACGTACAAGGGATACAGTAAACCTGAAGTGAAGCATCGGAGTCTAAAACTGTGCTCACAGGAGATGTTCGAATCATAGAAAGTGAGAGTGTCAGTCCTCTTGCACTTAAGCCGGCATTGCGACATTTGTACTAACTTCGGATGCAATTTCTGTGTTTCATCGTCAATAAGAAGGTCCAAGGGATACAGTAAACCTGAAGTGAAGCATCGGAGTCTAAAACTGTGCTCACAGGAGAGGTTCGAATCATAGAAAGTGAGAGTGTCAGTCCTCTTGTACTTAAGTCGGCATTGTGCCTTTTGTATTAAATTCGGATGGAATATCTGTGTTTCATCGTAAATAAGAAGGAGCAAGGTATACAGTAAACCTGAAGTGAAGTATGGGAACCTAAAACTGGACTCACAGGAGAGGTTCAATTCATAGAAAGTGAGAGTGTCAGTCCTCTTGTACTTAAGTCGACATTGTGCCATTAGTATTACATTCAGATGCAATTACTGTGTTTCATCGTCAATAAGAAGATCCGAGGGATGCAGTAAACCTGAAGTGAAGCATCGGAATCTAAAACTGGACTCACAGGAGAGTTTCAACTCATAGAAAGTTTGAGGGTCAGTCCTCTTTTACTTAAGTCGTCATTGTGCCTTTTGTATCAAATTCCGATGCAATTTCTATGTTTCATCGTCAATAAGAATGTGCAAGGTATACAGTAAACCTGAAGTGAAGCATCGGAATTTAAAACCGGTGTCACAGGAGAGGTTCAAATCATAGAAAGTGCGAGTGTCAGTCCTCTTGTACTTAAGTCGGCATTGTGCCATTTGTATTACTTTCGGATGCGATTTCCGTGTTTTATCGTCAATAAGAATGTCCAAGGGATACAGTAAACCTGAGGTAAAGCATCGGAATCTAAAACTGGACTCACAGGAGAGATTCAAATCATAGTAAGTGAAAGTGTCTGTCCTCTTGTACTTAAGTCGCCATTGTGCCTTTTGTATTAAATTCGGATGCAATTTCTGTGTTTCATCGTCAATAAGAACGTTCAAGGGATACAGTAAACCTGAAGTGAAACATCGGAATCCAATTCTGGACTCACAGGAGAGGTTCAAATCATAGAAAGTTAGAGTGTCACTCCTCTTGAACTTAAGTCGGCATTGTGCATTTTGAATTTAATTCCGATGCTATATCAGTGTTTCATCGTCACTAAGAAGGTCCAAGGGATACAGTAAACCTGAAGTGAAGCATCGGAATCTAGAACTGGACTCACAGGAGATGTTCAAATCATTGAAAGTGAGAGTGTCAGTCCTCTTGTACTTAAGCCGCCATTGTGATTTTTGTATTAAATTCGGATGCAATGTCTGTGTTTCATCGTCAATAAGAACGTACAAGGGATACAGTAAACCTGAAGTGAAGCATCGGAGTCTAAAACTGTGCTCACAGGAGAGGTTCGAATCATAGAAAGTGAGAGTGTCAGTCCTCTTGTACTTAAGTCGGCATTGCGACATTTGTACTAACTTCGGATGCAATTTCTGTGTTTCATCGTCAATAAGAAGGTCCAAGGGATACAGTAAACCTGAAGTGAAGCATTGGAGTCTAAAACTGTGCTCACAGGAGAGGTTCGAATCATAGAAAGTGAGAGTGTCAGTCCTCTTGTACTTAAGTCTGCATTGTGCCTTTTGTATTAAATTCGGATGGAATATCTGTGTTTCATCGTAAATAAGAAGGAGCAAGGTATACAGTAAACCTGAAGTGAAGTATGGGAACCTAAAACTGGACTCACAGGAGAGGTTCAATTCATAGTAAGTGAGAGTGTCAGTCCTCTTGTACTTAAGTCGACATTGTGCCATTAGTATTACATTCAGATGCAATTACTGTGTTTCATCGTCAATAAGAAGGTCCAAGGGATACAGTAAACCTGAAGTGAAGCATCGGAATCTAAAACTGGACTCACAGGAGAGTTTCAAATCATAGAAAGTTTGAGGGTCAGTCCTCTTTTACTTAAGTCGGCATTGTGCCTTTTGTATCAAATTCCGATGCAATTTCTATGTTTCATCGTCAATAAGAATGTGCAAGGTATACAGTAAACCTGAAGTGAAGCATCGGAATTTAAAACCGGTGTCACAGGAGAGGTTCAAATCATAGAAAGTGCGAGTGTCAGTCCTCTTGTACTTAAGTCGGCATTGTGCCATTTGTATTAAATTCGGATGCGATTTCCGTGTTTTATCGTCAATAAGAATGTCCAAGGGATACTGTAAACCTGAGGTAAAGCATCGGAATCTAAAACTGGACTCACAGGAGAGATTCAATTCATAGAAAGTGAAAGTGTCTGTCCTCTTGTACTTAAGTCGCCATTGTGCCTTTTGTATTAAATTCGGATGCAATCTCTGTGTTTCATCGTCAATAAGAAGGTCCAAGGGATACAGTAAACCTGAAGTGAAGCATCGGAGTCTAAAACTGTGCTCACAGGAGAGGTTCGAATCTTAGAAAGTGAGAGTGTCAGTCCTCTTGTACTTAAGTCGGCATTGCGACATTTGTATTGAATTCGGATGCAATTTCTGAGTTTCATCGTCAATAAGATGGTCCAAGGGATACAGTAAACCTGAGGTGAAGCATCGGAATCAAAAACTGGACTCAGAGGAGAGGTTCAAATCATATAAAGTGAGAGTGTCAGTTCTCTTGTACTTAAGTCACCATTGTGACATTTGTATTAATTTCGGATGGAATTTATGTGTTTCATCGTCAATAAGAAGGTCCAAGGGATACAGTAAACCTGAAGTGAAGCATCGGAATCTAAAACTGGACTCACAGGAGAGGTTCAAATCATAGAAAGTGAGTGTGTCAGTCCTCTTGTACTTAAGTCGGCATTGTGCCATTTGTATGAAATTCGGATGAAATTTCAGTGTTTCATCGTCAATAAGAAGGTCAAAGGTATACAGTAAACCTGAAGCGAAGCATCGGAATCTAAAATTGAACTCACAGGAGAGGTTCAAATCATAGAAAGTTTGACTGGCAGTCCTCTTGTACTTAAGTCGGCATTGTGCTTTTGTATTAAATTCGGATGGAATTTCTGTGTTTCATCGTAAATAAGAAGGAGCAAGGTACACAGTAAACCTGAAGTGAAGTATGGGAACCTAAAACGGGACTCACAGGAGAGGTTCAAATCATAGAAAGTGAGAGTGTCAGTCCTCTTGTACTTAAGTCGACATTGTGCCATTTGTATTACATTCAGATGCAATTTCTGTGTTTCATCGTCAATAAGAAGGTCCAAGGGATACAGTAAACCTGAAGTGAAGCATCGGAATCTAAATCTGGACTCACAGGAGAGTTTCCAATCATGGAAAGTTTGAGTGTCAGTCCTCTTTTACTCAAGTCGGCATTGTGCCTTTTGTATCAAATTACGATGCAATTTCTATGTTTCATCGACAATAAGAATGTGCAAGGTATACAGTAAACCTGAAGTGAAGCATCGGAATTTAAACCGGTGTCACAGGAGAGGTTCAAATCATAGAAAGAGCGAGTGTCAGTCCTCTTGTACTTAAGTCGGCATTGTGCCATTTGTATTAAATTCGGATGCGATTTCCGTGTTTTATCGTCAATAAGAAGGTCCAAGGGATACAGTAAACCTGAAGTCAAGCATCGGAATCTAAATATGACCTCACAGTAGAGGTTCGAATCATAGAAAGTGAGAGTGTCAGCCCTCTTGTACTTAAGTCGACATAGTGCCTTTTGTATTAAATTCGGATGCAAGTTCTGTGTTTCATCGTCAATAAGAAGGTTCAAGGGATACAGTAAACCTAAAGTGAAGCATCGGAATCCAATTCTGGACTCACAGGAGAGGTTCAAATCATAGAAAGTTAGAGTGTCAGTCCTCTTGTACTTAAGTCGACATAGTGCCTTTTGTATTAAATTTTGATGCAAATTCTGTGTTTCATCGTCAATAAGAAGGTCCAAGGGATACAGTTAACCTGAAGTGAAGCATCGGAATCTAAAACTGGACTCACAAGAGAGGTTCAAATCATAGAAATTTAAAGTGTCAGTCCTGTTGTACTTAAGTCGGCATTGTGCCTTTTGAATTTAATTCCGATTCAATTTCTGTGTTTCATCGTCGATAAGAAGGTCCAAGGGATACAGTAAACCTGAAGTGAAGCATCGCAATCTAAACCTGTACTCACAGGAGAGGTTCAAATCATAGAAAGTGAGAGTGTCAGTCCTCTTTTGCTTAAGTCGGCATTGTGCGTTTTGAATTTAAGTCCGATGCAATTTCTGTGTTTCATCGTCAATAAGAAGGTCCAAGGGATACAGTAACCCTGAAGTGATGCATCGGAATCTAGAACTGGGCTCACAGGAGAAGTTCAAATCATAGAAAGTGAGAGTGTCAGTCCTCTTGTACTTAAGCCGCCATTGTGATTTTTGTATTAAATTCGGATGCAATTTCTGTGTTTCATCGTCAATGAGAATGTCCAAGGGATACAGTAAACCTGATGTGAAGCATTGGAATCTAAAACTGGACTCACAGGAGAGGTGCAAATCATAGAAAGTTAGAGTGTCAGTCCTCTTGTACTTAAGTCTTCATTATACCTTTTGTATTAAATTCGGATGCAAACTCTGTGTTTCATCGGCAATTAGAAGGTCCTAGGGATACAGTAAACCTGAAGTGAAGCATCGGAATCTAAAACTGGACTCACAGGAGAGATTCAAATCATAGGAAGTGAAAGTGTCAGTCCTCTTGTACTTAAGTCGTCATTGTGCCTTTTGAATTTAATTCCGATGCAATTTCTGTGTTTCATCGTCAATAAGAAGGTCCAAGGAATACAGTAAACCTGAAGTGAAGCATCGGAATCTAAAACTGGACTCACAGGAGAGGTTCAAATCATAGAAAGTGAGAGTGTCAGTCCTCTTGTACTTAAGTCGCAATTGTGCCTTTTGTATTATATTCGGATTCAATTTCTGTGTTTCATCGTCAATAAGAAGGTCCCAGGGATACAGTAAACCTGAAGTGAAGCATCGGAATCTAAAACTGGACTCACAGGAGAGGTTCAAATCATAGAAAGTTAGAGTGTCATTCCTCTTGCACTTAAGTCGGCATTGTGCCTTTTTAATTTAATTCCGATGCAATTTCTGTGTTTCATCGTCAATAAGAAGGTCCAAGGGATACAGTAAACCTGAAGTGAAGCATCGCAATCTAAAACTGGACTCACAGCAGAGGTTCAAATCATAGAAAGTGAGAGTGTCAGTCCTCTTTTGCTTAAGTCGGCTTTGTGCGTTTTGAATTTAATTCCGATGCAATTTCTGTGTTTCATCGTCAATAAGAAGGTCCAAGGGATACAGTAAACCTGAAGTGAAGCATCGGAATCTAAAACTGGACTCACAGGAGAGTTCCAAATCATAGAAAGTGAGAGTGTCAGTCCTCTTTTACTTAAGTCGGCATTGTGCGTTTTAAATTTAATTCCGATGCTATATCTGTGTTTCATCGTCAATAAGAAGGTCCATGGGATACAGTAAACCTGAAGTGAAGCATCGGAATCTAGAACTGGACTCACAGGAGATGTTCAAATCATAGAAAGTGAGAGTGTCAGTCATCTTGTACTTAAGCCGCCATTGTGATTTTTGTATTAAATTCGGATGCAATTTCTGTGTTTCATCGTCAATAAGAAGGTCCAAGGGATACAGTAAACCTGAAGTGAAGCATCGGAATCTATAACTGGACTCACAGGAGAGGTGCAAATCATAGAAAGTTAGAGTGTCAGTCCTCTTGTACTTAAGTCTTCATTGTACCTTTTGTATTAAATTCGGATGCAAACTCTGTGTTTCATCGTCAATTAGAAGGTCCAAGGTATACAGTAAACCTGAAGTGAAGCATCGGAATATAAAACTGGACTCACAGGAGAGGTTCAAATCATAGAAAGTGAGAGTGTCAGTCCACTTGTACTTAAGTCGGCATTGTGCTTTTGAATTTAATTCCGATGCAATTTCTGTGTTTCATCGTCAATAAGAAGCTGCAAGGTATACAGTAAACCTGAAGTGAAGCTTCGGAATCTAAAACTGGACTCACAGGAGAGGTTCAAATCATAGAAAGTGAGAGTGTTAGTCCTCTTCTACTTAGGGCGGCACTGTGCCTTTTGAATTTAATTCCGATGCAATTTCTGTTTTTCATCGTCAATAAGAAGGTCCAAGGGATACAGTAAACCTGAGGTGAAGCATCGGAATCTAAGACTGGACTTAGAGGAGAGGTTCAAATCATATAAAGTGAGAGTGTCAGTTCTCTTTTACTTAAGTCACCATTGTGACTTTTGTATTAATTTCGGATACAATTTCTGTGTTTCATCGTCAATAAGAAGGTCCAAGGGATACAGTAAACCTCAAGTGAAGCATCGGAATCCAAAACGGGACTCACAGGTGAGGTTCAAATCATAGAAAGTTAGAGTGTCAGTCCTCTTGTATTTAAGTCGGTATTGTGCCTTTTGTGTTAAATTCGGATGCAAACTCTGTGTTTCATCGTCAATAAGATGGTCCAAGGGATACAGTAAACCTGAAGTGAAGCATCGCAATCTAAAACTGGACTCACAGGAGAGGTTCAAATCATAGAAAGTTAGTGTGTCAGTCCTCTTGTACTTAAGTCGTCATTGTGCCTTTTGAAATTAATTCCGATGCAATTTCTGTGTTTCATCGTCAATAAGAAGGTCCAAGGGATACAGTAAACCTGAAGTGAAGCATCGGAATCTAAAACTGGACTCACAGGAGAGGTTCAAATCATAGAAAGTGAGAGTGACAGTGATCTTGTACTTAAGTCGCCATTGTGCCTTTGGTATTAAATTCGGATGCAATTTCTGTGTTTCATCGTCAATAAGAAGGTCCAAGGGATACAGTAAACCTGAAGTGAAGCATCGGAATCCAAAACTGGACTCACAGGAGAGGTTCAAATCATAGAAAGTTAGAGTGTCAGTCCTCTCGTACTTAAGTCGGTATTGTGCCTTTTGTATTAAATTCGGATGCTAACTCTGTGTTTCATCGTCAATAAGAAGGTCCAAGGAATACAGTAAACCTGAAGTGAAGCATCGGAATCTAAAACTGGACTCACAGGAGAGGTTCAAATCATAGAAAGTTAGAGTTTCACTCCTCTTGTACTTAAGTCGGCATTGTGCCTTTTGAATTTAATTCCGATGCAATTTCTGTGTTTCATCGTCAATAAGAAGGTCCAAGGGATACAGTAAACCTGCAGTGAAGCATCGCAATCTAAAACTGGACTCACAGGAGAGGTTCAAATCACAGAAAGTGAGAGTGTCAGTCCTCTTTTGCTTAAGTCAGCATTGTGCGTTTTGAATTTAATTCCGATGCAATTTCTGTGTTTCATCGTCAATAAGAAGGTCCAAGGGATACAGTAAGCCTGAAGTGAAGCATTGGAATCTAAAACTGGACTCACAAGAGATGTTGAAATCATAGAAAGTGAGAGTGTCAGTCTTCTTGTACTTAAGTCGCTATTGTGATTTTTGTATTAAATTCGGATGCAATTTCTGTGTTTCATCGTCAATAAGAAGGTCCAAGGGAATCAGTAAACCTGAAGTGAAGCATCGGAATCTAAAACTGGACTCACAGGAGAGGTTCAACTCATAGAAAGATAGAGTGGCAGTCCTCTTGTACTTAAGTCGGCCTTGTACCTTTTGTATTAAATTCGGATGCAAACTCTGTGTTTCATCGTCAATAAGAAGGTCCAAGGTATACAGTAAACCTGAAGTGAAGCATCGGAATGTAAAACTGGAATCACAGGAGAGGTTCAAATCATAGAAAGTTAGAGTGTCAGTCCTCTTGCACTTAAGACGGCATTGTGCCTTTTGAATTTAATTCCGATGCATTTTCTGAGTTTCATCGTCAACAAGAAGGTGCAAGGTATACAGTAAACCTGAAGTGATGCATCGGAATCTAAAACTGGATTCGCAGGAGAGATTAAAATCATAGAAAGTGAGGTTGTCAGTCCTCTTTTACTTAAATCGGCATTGTGCGTTTTAAATTTAATTCCGATGCTATATCTGTGTTTCATCGTCAATAAGAAGGTCCAAGGGATACAGTAAACCTGAAGTGAAGCATCGGAATCCAGAACTGGACTCACAGGAGATGTTCAAATCATAGAAAGTGAGAGTGTCAGTCCTCTTGTATTAAGCCGCCATTGTGATTTTTGTATTAAATTCAGAAGCAATTTCTGTGTTTCATCGTCAATAAGAAGGTCCAAGGGATACAGTAAACCTGAAGTGAAGCATCGGAATTTAAAACTGGACTCACAGGAAAGGTGCAAATCATAGAGAGTTAGAGTGTCAGTCCTCTTGTACTTAAGTCGGCATTGTACCTTTTGTATTAAATTCGGATGTCAACTCTGTGTTTCATCGTCAATGAGAAGGTCCAAGGGATACAGTAAACCTGAAGTGCAGCATCGGAATGTAAAACTGAACTCACAGGAGAGGTTCAAATCATAGAAAGTGAGACTGTCAGTCCTCTTTTACTTAAGTCGGCATTGTGCCTTTTGAATTTAATTCTGATGCAATTTCTGTGTTTCATCGTCAATAAGGAGCTGCAAGGTATACAGTAAACCTGAAGTGAAGCTTCGGAATCTAAAACTGGACTCACAGGAGGGGTTCAAATCATAGAAAGTGAGAGTATTAGTCCTCTTCTACTTAGGTCGGCACTGTGCCTTTTGAATTTAATTCCGATGCAATTTCTGTGTTTCATCGTCAATAAGAACATACAAGGAATACAGTAAACCTGAAGTGAAGTATCGGAATCTAAAACTGGACTCTCAGGAGAGTTTCAAATCATAGAAAGTTTGAGTGTCAGTCCTCTTTTACTTAAGTCGGCATTGTGCATTTTGTATTAAATTCCGAGGCAATTTCTATGTTTCATCGTCAATAAGAAGGTGCAAGGTATACAGTAAACCTGAAGTGAAGCATCGGAATTTAAAACCGGTGACACAGGAGACGTTCAAATCATTGAAAGTGCGAGTGTCAGTCCTCTTGTACTTAAGTCGGCATTGTGCCATTTGTATTAAATTCGGATGCGATTTCCGTGTTTTATCGTCCATAAGAAGGTCCAAGGGATACAGGAAACCTGAAGTGAAGCATCGGAATCTAAATATGACCTCACAGGAGAGATTCGAATCATAGAGAGTGAGAGTGTCAGCCCTCTTGTACTTAAGTCGGCATTGTGCCATTTGTATTAAATTCGGATGCAATTTCTGTATTTCATCGTCAATAAGAATATCCAAGGGATACAGTAAACCTGAGGTAAAGCATCGGAATCTAAAACTGGACTCACAGGAGAGATTCAAATCATAGATAGTGAAAGTGTCAGTCCTCTTGTACATAAGTCGCCATTTTGCCTTTTGTATTAAATTCGGATGCAATTTCTGTGTTTCATCGTCAATAAGAAGGTCCAAGGGATACAGTAAACCTGAAGTGAAGCATGGGAATCTAAAACTGGACTCACAAGAGAGGTTCAAATCATAGAAATTTAGAGTGTCAGTCCTCTTGTACTTATGTCGGCATTGTGCCTTTTGTATTAAATTCGGATGCAATTTCTGGGTTTCATCGTCAATAAGAATGTCCAAGGGATACAGTAAACCTGAGGTAAAGCATCGGAATGTAAAACTGGAATCACAGGAGAGGTTCAAATCATAGAAAGTGAGAGTGTCAGTCCTCTTGTACTTAAGACGGCATTGTGCCTTTTGAATTTAATTCCGATGCATTTTCTGAGTTTCATCGTCAATAAGAAGGTGCAAGGTATACAGTAAACCTGAAGTGAAGCATCGGAATCTAAATCTGACCTCACAGGAGAGGTTCGAATCATAGAAAGTGAGAGTGTTAGTCCTCTTGTACTTAGGTCGGCTTGTGCCATTTGTATTAAATTCGGATGCAATATCTGTGTTTCGTCGTCAATAAGAAGGCCAAGGGATACAGTAAACTTGAAGTAAAGCATCGGAATCTAAAACTGGACTCTCAGGAGAGGTTCAAATCATACACTCCTGGAAATGGAAAAAAGAACACATTGACACCGGTGTGTCAGACCCACCATACTTGCTCCGGACACTGCGAGAGGACTGTACAAGCAATGATCACACGCACGGCACAGCGGACACACCAGGAACCGCGGTGTTGGCCGTCGAATGGCGCTAGCTGCGCAGCATTTGTGCACCGCCGCCGTCAGTGTCAGCCAGTTTGCCGTGGCATACGGAGCTCCATCGCAGTCTTTAACACTGGTAGCATGCCGCGACAGCGTGGACGTGAACTGTATGTGCAGTTGACGGACTTTGAGCGAGGGCGTATAGTGGGCATGCGGGAGGCCGGGTGGACGTACCGCCGAATTGCTCAACACGTGGGGCGTGAGGTCTCCACAGTACATCGATGTTGTCGCCAGTGGTCGGCGGAAGGTGCACGTGCCCGTCGACCTGGGACCGGACCGCAGCGACGCACGGATGCACGCCAAGACCGTAGGATCCTACGCAGTGCCGTAGGAGACCGCACCGCCACTTCCCAGCAAATTAGGGACACTGTTGCTCCTGGGGTATCGGCGAGGACCATTCGCAACCGTCTCCATGAAGCTGGGCTACGGTCCCGCACACCGTTAGGCCGTCTTCCGCTCACGCCCCAACATCGTGCAGCCCGCCTCCAGTGGTGTCGCGACAGGCGTGAATGGAGGGACGAATGGAGACGTGTCGTCTTCAGCGAGGAGAGTCGCTTCTGCCTTGGTGCCAATGATGGTCGTATGCGTGTCTGGCGCCGTGCAGGTGAGCGCCACAATCAGGACTGCATACGACCGAGGCACACAGGGCCAACACCCGGCATCATGGTGTGGGGAGCGATCTCCTACACTGGCCGTACACCACTGGTGATCGTCGAGGGGACACTGAATAGTGCACGGTACATCCAAACCGTCATCGAACCCATCGTTCTACCATTCCTAGACCGGCAAGGGAACTTGCTGTTCCAACAGGACAATGCACGTCCGCATGTATCCCGTGCCACCCAACGTGCTATAGAAGGTGTAAGTCAACTACCCTGGCCAGCAAGATCTCCGGATCTGTCCCCCATTGAGCATGTTTGGGACTGGATGAAGCGTCGTCTCACGCGGTCTGCACGTCCAGCACGAACGCTGGTCCAACTGAACCGCCAGGTGGAAATGGCATGGCAAGCCGTTCCACAGGACTACATCCAGCGTCTCTACGATCGTCTCCATGGGAAAATAGCAGCCTGCATTGCTGCGAAAGGTGGATATACACTGTACTAGTGCCGACATTGTGCATGCTCTGTTACCTGTGTCTATGTGCCTGTGGTTCTGTCAGTGTGATCATGTGATGCATCTGACCCCAGGAATGTGTCAATAAAGTTTCCCCTTCCTGGGACAATGAATTCACGGTGTTCCTATTTCTATTTCCAGGAGTGTAGAAAGTTAAAGTGTCAGTCCTCTTGTACTTAAGTCGGTATTGTGCCTTTTGAATTTAATTCCGATGCAATTTCTGTGTTTCATCGTCAATAAGAAGGTCCAAGGGATACAGTAATCCTGAAGTGAAGCATCGGAATCTAGATTGGACTCACAGGAGAGGTTCAAATTATAAAATGTTAGAGTGTCAGTCCTCTTGTACTAAAGTCGGCATTGTGCCTTTTGAATTTAATTCCGATGCTATTTCTGTGTTTCATTGTCAATAAGAAGGTCCAAGGGATACAATAAACCTGGAGTGAAGCATGGGAATCTAAAACTGGACTCACAGGAGAGGTGCAAATCATAGAAAGTTAGAGTGTCAGTCCTCTTGTACTTAAGTCGGCATTGTACCTTTTGTATTAAATTCGGATGTCAACTCTGTGTTTCATCGTCAATAAGAAGGTCCAAGGGATACAGTAAACCTGAAGTGAAGCATCGGAATCTAAAACTGGACTCACAGGGGAGATTCAAATCATAGAAAGTGTCAGTCCTCTTGTACTTAAGTCGCCATTGTGCCTTTTGTATTAAATTCGGATGCAATTTCTGTGTTTCATCGTCAATAAGAAAGTCCAAGGGATACAGTAAACCTCAAGTGAAGCTTCGTTAGACAAAACGGGACTCACAGGTGAGGTTCAAATCATAGAAAGTTAGAGTGTCAGTCCTCTTGTATTTAAGTCGGTATTGTGCCTTTTGTGTTAAATTCGGATGCAAACTCTGTGTTTCATCGTCAATAAGATGGTCCTAGGGATACAGTAAACCTGAAGTGAAGCATCGCAATCTAAAACTGGACTCACAGGAGAGGTTCAAATCATAGAAAGTTAGAGTGTCAGTAATCTTGTACTTAAGTCGTCATTGTGCCTTTTGAAATTAATGCCGATGCAATTTCTGTGTTTCATCGTCAATAAGAAGGTCCAAGGGATACAGTAAACCTGAAGTGAAGTATCGGAATCTAAAACTGGACTCACAGGAGAGTTTCAAATCATAGAAAGTTTGAGTGTCAGTCCTCTTTTACTTAAGTCGGCATTGTGCATTTTGTATTAAATTCCGAGGCAATTTCTATGTTTCATCGTCAATAAGAAGGTGCAAGGTATACAGTAAACCTGAAGTGAAGCATCGGAATTTAAAACCGGTGTCACAGGAGAGGTTCAAATCATTGAAAGTGCGAGTGTCAGTCCTCTTGTACTTAAGTCGGCATTGTGCCATTTGTATTAAATTCGGATGCGATTTCCGTGTTTTATCGTCGATAAGAAGGTCCAAGGGATACAGTAAACCTGAAGTGAAGCATCGGAATCTAAATATGACCTCACAGGAGAGATACGAATCATAGAGAGTGAGAGTGTCAGCCCTCTTGTACTTAAGTCGGCATTGTGCCATTTGTATTAAATTCGGATGCAATTTCTGTGTTTCATCGTCAATAAGAATGTCCAAGGGATACAGTAAACCTGAGGTAAAGAATCGGAATCTAAAACTGGACTCACAGGACAGATTCAAATCATAGAAAGTGAAAGTGTCAGTCCTCTTGTACATAAGTCGCCATTGTGCCTTTTGTATTAAATTCGGATGCAATTTCTGTGTTTCATCGTCAATAAGAAGGTCTAAGGGATACAGTAAACCTGAGGTGAAGCATCGGAATCCCAAACTGGACTCACAGGAGAGGTTCAAATCATAGTTAGTTAGAGTGTCAGTCCTCTTGTACTTACGTCGAAATTGTGCCTTTTGTATTAAATTCGGATGCAAACTCTGTGTTTCATCGTCAATAAGAAGGTCCAAGGGATACAGTAAACCTGAAGTGAAGCATCGGAATCTAAAACTGGACTCACAAGAGAGGTTCAAATCATAGAAATTTAGAGTGTCAGTCCTCTTGTACTTAAGTCAGCATTGTGCCTTTTGAATTTAATTCCGATGCAATTTCTGTGTTTCATCGTCAAAAAGAAGGTCCAAGGGATACAGTAAACCTGAAGTGAAGCATCGCAATCTAAAACTGGACTCACAGGAGAGGTTCAAATCATAGAAAGTGAGAGTGTCAGTCCTCTTTTGCTTAAGTCGGCATTGTGCGTTTTGAATTTAAGTCCGATGCATTTTCTGTTTTTCATCGTCAATAAGAAGGTCCAAGGGATACAGTAAACTTGAAGTGAAGCATCGGAATCTAAAACTGGACTCACAGGAGATGTTCAAATCATAGAAAGTGAGAGTGTCAGTCCTCTTGTACTTAAGTCGCCATTGTGATTTTTGTATTAAATTCGGATGCATTTTCTGTGTTTCATCGTCAGTAAGAAGGTCCAAGGGATACAGTAAAGCTGAAGTGAAGCATCGGAATCTAAAACTGGACTCACAGGAGAGGTTCAGCTCATAGAATGTTAGAGTGTCAGTCCTCTAATACTGTCGGCCTTGTACCTTTTGTATTAAATTCCGATGCAAACTCTTTGTTTCATCGTCAATTAGAAGGTCCAAGGGATACAGTAAACCTGAAGTAAAGCATCGGAATCTAAAACTGGAATCACAGGAGAGGTTCAAATCATAGAAAGTGAGAGTGTCAGTCCTCTTGTACTTATGACGGCATTGTGCCTATTGAATTTAATTCCGATGCATTTTCTGAGTTTCATCGTCAATAAGAAGGTGTAAGGTATACAGTAAACCTGAAGTGAAGCATCGGAATCTAAATCTGACCTCACAGGAGAGGTTCGAATCATAGAAAGTGAGAGTGTCAGTCCTCTTGTACTTAAGTCGGCATTGTGCCATATGTATTACATTCGTATGCAATTTCTGTGTTTCGTCGTCAATAAGAAGGTCCAAGGGATACAGTAAACCTGAAGTGAAGCATCGGAAACTAAAACCAGACTCACAGGGGAGGTTCAAATCATAGAAAGTGAGAGTGTCAGTCCTCTTGTACTTAAGTCGATATTGTGCCATTTGTATTAAATTCGGATGCAATTTATGTTTTCATCGTCAATAAGAAGGTCCAAGGGATACAGTAAACCTGAAGTAAAGCATCGGAATCTAAAACTGGACTCTCAGGAGAGGTTCAAATCATAGAAAGTTAAAGTGTCAGTCCTCTTGTACTTAAGTCGGCATTGTGCCTTTTGTATTAAGTTCGGATGCAAACTCTGTGTTTCATCGTCAATAAGAAGGTCCAAGGGATACAGTAAACCTGAAGTGAAGCATCGGAATCTAAACCTGGACTCACAGGAGAGGTTCAAATCATAAAAAGTTAGAGTATCAGTCCTCTTGTACTTAAGTCGGCATTGTGCCTTTTGAATTTAATTCCGAAGCTATTTCTGTGTTTCATTGTCAATAAGAAGGTCCATGGGATACAGTAAACCTGAAGTGAAGCATCGGAATCTAAAACTGGAATCACAGGAGAGATTCAAATCATAGAAAGTGAGAGTGTCAGTCCTCTTTTACTTAAGTCGGCATTGTGCGTTTTAAATTTAATTCCGATGCTATATCTGTGTTTCATCGTCAATAAGAATGTCCATGGGATACAGTAAACCTGAAGTGAAGCATCGGAATCTAGAACTGGACTCACAGGAGATGTTCAAATCATAGAAAGTGAGAGTGTCAGTCCTCTTGTACTTAAGTCGGCATTGTGCCTTTTGAATTTAATTCCGATGCAATTTCTGTGTTTCATCGTCAATAAGAAGCTGCAAGGTATACAGTAAACCTGATGTGAAGCTTCGGAATCTAAAACTGGACACACAGGAGAGGTTCAAATCATAGAAAGTGAGAGTGTTAGTCCTCTTCTACTTAGGTCGGCACTGTGCCTTTTGAATTTAATTCCGATGCAATTTCTGTGTTTCATCGTCAATAAGATCGTCCAAGGGATACAGTAAACCTGAAGTGAAGCATCGGAATCTAAAACTGTACTCACAGGAGAGGTACGAATCATAGAAAGTGAGAGTGTCAGTCCTCTTGTACTTAAGTCGGCATTGCGCCATTTGTGTTAAATTCGGATGTAATTTCTGTGTTTCATCGTCAATAAGAAGGTTTAAGGGATACAGAAAACCTGAGGTAAGCATTGGAATCTAAAACTGGACTCAGAGGAGAGGTTCAAATCATATAAAGTGAGAGTGTCAGTCCTCTTGTACTTGAGTCACCATTGTGTCTTTTGTATTAATTTCGGATGCAATTTCTGTGTTTCATCGTAAATAAGAAAGTCCAAGGGATACAGTAAACCTGAAGTGAAGCATCGGAATCTAAAACTGGACTCACAGGAGAAATTCAAATCATAGAAAGTGAAAGTGTCAGTCCTCTTGTACTAAAGTCGCCATTGTGCCTTTTGTATTAAATTCGGATGCAATTTCTGTGTTTCATCGTCAATAAGAAGGTCCAAGGGATACAGTAAACCTGAAGTAAAGCATCGGAATCCAAAACTGGACTCACAGGAGAGGTTCAAATCATAGAAAGTTAGAGTGTCAGTCCTCTTGTACTTAAGTCGGCATTGTGCCTTTTGTATTAAATTCGGATGCAAACTCTGTGTTTCATCGTCAATAAGAAGGTGCAAGGTATACAGTAAACCTGAAGTGAATCATCGGAATCTAAGACTGGACTCACAGGAGAGGTTCAAATCATAGAAAGTTAGAGCGTCAGTCCTCTTGTACTTAAATCGGCATTGTGCCTTTTGAATTTAATTCCGATGCAATTTCTGTGTTTCATCGTCAATAAGAAGGTCCAAGGGATACAGTAAACCTGAAGTGAAGCAATGGAATCTAAAACTGGACTCACAGGACAGGTTCAAATCATAGAAAGTGAGAGTGTCAGTCCTCTTTTACTTAAGTCGGCATTGTGCGTTTTGAATTTGATTCCGATGCAATTTCTTTGTTTCATCGTCAATAAGAAGTTCCAAGGGATACAGTAAACCAGAAGTGAAGCGTCGGAATCTAAGACAGGACTCACAGGAGATGTTCAAATCATAGAAAGTGAGAGTGTCAGTCTGCTTGTACTTAAGTCGCCATTGTGATTTTTGTATTACATTCGGATGCAATTTCTGTGTTTCATGGTCAATAAGAAGGTCAAAGGGATACAGTAAACCTGAAGTGAAGCATCAGAATCTAAAACTGGACTCACAGGAGAGGTTCAACTCATAGAAAGTTAGAGTGTCAGTCCTCTTGTACTTAAGTCGGCCTTGTACCTTTTGTATTACATTCGGATGCAAACTCTGTGTTTCATCGTCAATTAGAAGGTCCAAGGAATACAGTAAACCTGAAGTAAAGCATCGGAATCTAAAACTGGAATCACAGGAGAGGTTCAAATCATAGAAAGTGAGAGTGTCAGTCCTCTTGTACTTAAGACGGCATTTTGCCTTTTGAATTTAATTCCGGTGCATTTTCTGAGTTTCATCGTCAATAAGAAGGTGCAAGGTATACAGTAAACCTGAAGTGAAGCATCGGAATCTAAATGTGACCTCTCAGGAGAGGTTCGAATCATAGAAAGTGAGAGTGTCAGCCCTTTTTTACTTAAGTCGGCATTGTGCCATTTGTATTAAATTCGTATGCAATTTCCGTGTTTCGTCGTCAATAAGAAGGTCCAAGGGATACAGTAAACCTGAAGTGAAGCATCGGAAACTAAAACTGGACTCACAGGGGAGGTTCAAATCATAGAAAGTCAGAGTGTCAGTCCTCTTGTACTTAAGTCGCCATTGTGCCATTTGTATTAAATTCGGATGCAATTTCTGTTTTCATCGTCAATAAGAAGGTCCAAGGGATACAGTACACCTGAAGTAAAGCATCGGAATCTAAAACTGGACTCTCAGGAGAGGTTCAAATCATAGAAAGTTAAAGTGTCAGTCCTCTTGTACTTAAGTCGGCATTGTGCCTTTTGTATTAAATTCGGATGCCAACTCTGTGTTTCATCGTCAATAAGAAGGTCCAAGGGATACAGTAAACCTGAAGTGAAGCATCGGAATCCAAACCTGGACTCACAGGAGAGGTTCAAATCATAAAGAGTTAGAGTGTCAGTCCTCTTGTACTTAAGTCGGCATTGTGCCTTTTGAATTTAATTCCGACGCTATTTCTGTGTTTCATTGTCAATAAGAAGGTCCAAGGGATACAGTAAACCTGAAGTGAAGCATCGGAATCTATAACTGGACTCACAGGAGAGTTTCAAATCATAGAAAGTTTGAGTGTCAGTCCTCTTTTACTTAAGTCGGCATTGTTCCTTTTGTATTAAATTCCGATGCAATTTCTATGTTTCATCATCAATAAGAAGGTCCAAGGGATACAGTAAACCTGAAGTGAAGCATCGGAAACTAAAACCAGACTCACAGGGGAGGTTCAAATCATAGAAAGTGAGAGTGTCAGTCCTCTTGTACTTAAGTCGATATTGTGCCATTTGTATTAGATTCGGATGCAATTTATGTTTTCATCGTCAATAAGATAGTCCAAGGGATACAGTAAACCTGAAGTAAAGCATCGGAATCTAAAACTGGACTCTCAGGAGAGGTTCAAATCATAGAAAGTTAAAGTGTCAGTCCTCTTGTACTTAAGTCGGCATTGTGCCTTTTGTATTAAGTTCGGATGCAAACTCTGTGTTTCATCGTCAATAAGAAGGTCCAAGGGATACAGTAAACCTGAAGTGAAGCATCGGAATCTAAACCTGGACACACAGGAGAGGTTCAAATCATAAAAAGTTAGAGTGTCAGTCCTCTTGTACTTAAGTCGGCATTGTGCCTTTTGAATTTAATTCCGAAGCTATTTCTGTGTTTCATTGTCAATAAGAAGGTCCATGGGATACAGTAAACCTGAAGTGAAGCATCGGAATCTAAAACTGGAATCACAGGAGAGATTCAAATCATAGAAAGTGAGAGTGTCAGTCCTCTTTTACTTAAGTCGGCATTGTGCGTTTTAAATTTAATTCCGATGCTATATCTGTGTTTCATCGTCAATAAGAAGGTCCATGGGATACAGTAAACCTGAAGTGAAGCATCGGAATCTAGAACTGGACTCACAGGAGATGTTCAAATCATAGAAAGTGAGAGTGTCAGTCCTCTTGTACTTAAGTCGGCATTGTGCCTTTTGAATTTAATTCCGATGCAATTTCTGTGTTTCATCGTCAATAAGAAGCTGCAAGGTATACAGTAAACCTGATGTGAAGCTTCGGAATCTAAAACTGGACTCACAGGAGAGGTTCAAATCATAGAAAGTGATAGTGTTAGTCCTCTTCTACTTAGGTTGGCACTGTGCCTTTTGAATTTAATTCCGATGCAATTTCTGTGTTTCATCGTCAATAAGATCGTCCAAGGGATACAGTAAACCTGAAGTGAAGCATCGGAATCTAAAACTGTACTCACAGGAGAGGTTCGAATCATAGAAAGAGAGAGTGTCAGTCCTCTTGTACTTAAGTCGGCATTGCGCCATTTGTATTAAATTCGGATGCAATTTCTGTGTTTCATCGTCAATAAGAAGGTTTAAGGGATACAGAAAACCTGAGGTGAAGCATCGGAATCTAAAACTGGACTCAGAGGAGAGGTTCAAATCATATAAAGTGAGAGTGTCAGTCCTCTTGTACTTAAGTCAACATTGTGTCTTTTGTATTAATTTAGGATGCAATTTCTGTGTTTCATCGTAAATAAGAAAGTCCAAGGGATACAGTAAACCTGAAGTGAAGCATCGGAATCTAAAACTGGACTCACAGGAGAGATTCAAATCATAGAAAGTGAAAGTGTCAGTCCTCTTGTACTTAAGTCGCCATTGTGCCTTTTGTATTAAATTCGGATGCAATTTCTGTGTGTTTCATCGTCAATAAGAAGGTCCAAGGGATACAGTAAACCTGAAGTGAAGCATCGGAATCCAAAACTGGACTCACAGGAGAGGTTCAAATCATAGAAAGTTAGAGTGTCAGTCCTCTTGTACTTAAGTCGGCATTGTGCCTTTTGTATTAAATTCGGATGCAAACTCTGTGTTTCATCGTCAATAAGAAGGTGCAAGGTATAAAGTAAACCTGAAGTGAATCATCGGAATCTAAAACTGGACTCACAGGAGAGGTTCAAATCATAGAAAGTTAGAGTGTCAGTCCTCTTGTACTTAAATCGGCATTGTGCCTTTTGAATTTAATTCCGATGCAATTTCTGTGTTTCATCGTCAATAAGAAGGTCCAAGGGATTCAGTAAACCTGAAGTGAAGCAATGGAATCTAAAACTGGACTCACAGGACAGGTTCAAATCATAGAAAGTGAGAGTGTCAGTCCTCTTTTACTTAAGTCGGCATTGTGCGTTTTGAATTTGATTCCGATGCAATTTCTTTGTTTCATCGTCAATAAGAAGTTCCAAGGGATACAGTAAACCAGAAGTGAAGCGTCGGAATCTAAGCCTGGACTCACAGGAGATGTTCAAATCATAGAAAGTGAGAGTGTCAGTCTGCTTGTACTTAAGTCGCCATTGTGATTTTTGTATTACATTCGGATGCAATTTCTGTGTTTCATGGTCAATAAGAAGGTCCAAGGGATACAGTAAACCTGAAGTGAAGCATCAGAATCTAAAACTGGACTCACAGGAGAGGTTCAACTCATAGAAAGATAGAGTGTCAGTCCTCTTGTACTTAAGTCGGCCTTGTACCTTTTGTATTAAATTCGGATGCAAACTCTGTGTTTCATCGTCAATTAGAAGGTCCAAAGAATACAGTAAACCTGAAGTAAAGCATCGGAATCTAAAACTTGAATCACAGGAGAGGTTCCAATCATAGAAAGTGAGAGTGTCAGTCCTCTTGTACTTAAGACGGCATTTTGCCTTTTGAATTTAATTCCGGTGCATTTTCTGAGTTTCATCGTCAATAAGAAGGTGCAAGGTATACAGTAAACCTGAAGTGAAGCATCGGAATCTAAATCTGACCTCTCAGGAGAGGTTCGAATCATAGAAAGTGAGATTGTCAGCCCTTTTTTACTTAAGTCGGCATTATGCCATTTGTATTAAATTCGTATGCAATTTCCGTGTTTCGTCGTCAATAAGAAGGTCCAAGGGATACAGTAAACCTGAAGTGAAGCATCGGAAACTAAAACTGGACTCACAGGGGAGGTTCAAATCATAGAAAGTCAGAGTGTCAGTCCTCTTGTACTTAAGTCGCCATTGTGCCATTTGTATTAAATTCGGATGCAATTTCTGTTTTCATCGTCAATAAGAAAGTCCAAGGGATACAGTACACCTGAAGTAAAGCATCGGAATCTAAAACTGGACTCTCAGGAGAGGTTCAAATCATAGAAAGTTAAAGTGTCAGTCCTCTTGTACTTAAGTCGGCATTGTGCCTTTTGTATTAAATTCGGATGCCAACTCTGTGTTTCATCGTCAATAAGAAGGTCCAAGGGATACAGTAAACCTGAAGTGAAGCATCGGAATCCAAACCTGGACTCACAGGAGAGGTTCAAATCATAAAAAGTTAGAGTGTCAGTCCTCTTGTACTTAAGTCGGCATTGTGCCTTTTGAATTTAATTCCGACGCTATTTCTGTGTTTCATTGTCAATAAGAAGGTCCAAGGGATACAGTAAACCTGAAGTGAAGCATCGGAATCTATAACTGGACTCACAGGAGAGTTTCAAATCATAGAAAGTTTGAGTGTCAGTCCTCTTTTACTTAAGTCGGCATTGTTCCTTTTGTATTAAATTCCGATGCAATTTCTATGTTTCATCATCAATAAGAAGGTGCAAGGTATACAGTAAACCTGAAGTGAAGCATCGGAATTTAAAACCGGTGTCACAGGAGAGGTTCAAATCATAGAAAGTGCGAGTGTCAGTCCTCTTGTACTTAAGCCGCCATTGTGAATTTTGTATTAAATTCGGATGCAATTTCTTTGTTTCATCGTCAATAAGAAGGTCCAAGGGATACATTAAACCTGAAGTGAAGCATGGGAATCTAAAACTGGACTCACAGGAGAGGTGCAAATCATAGAAAGTTAGAGTGTCAGTCCTCTTGTACTTAAGTCTTCATTGTACCTTTTGTATTAAATTCGGATGCAAACTCTGTGTTTCATCGTCAATTAGAAGGTCCAAGGGATAGAGTAAACCTGAAGTGAGCATCGGAATGTAAAACTGGACTCACAGGAGAGGTTCAAATCACAGAAAGTTAGAGTGTCAGTCCTCTAGTACTTAAGTCGGCATTGTGCCTTTTGAATTTAATTCCGATGCAATTTCTGTGTTTCATCGTCAATAAGAAGCTGCAAGGTATACAGTAAACCTGAAGTGAAGCTTCGGAATCTAAAACTGGACTCACAGGAGAGGTTCAAATCATAGAAAGTGAGAGTGTTACTCCTCTTCTACTTAGGTCGGCACTGTGCCTTTTGAATTTAATTCAGATGCAATTTCTGTGTTCCATCGTCAATAAGAACGTCCAAGGGATACAGTAAACCTGAAGTGAAGGATCGGAATCTAAAACTGTACTCACAGGAGAGGTTCGAATCATAGAAAGTGAGAGTGTCAGTCCCCTTGTACTTAAGTCGGCATTGCGCCATTTGTATTAAATTCGGATGCAATTTCTGTGTATCATCGTCAATAAGAAGGTCCAAGGGATACAGTAAACCTGAGGTGAAGCATCGGAATCTAAAACTGGACTCAGAGGAGAGGTTCAAAACATAGAAAGTGAAAGTGTCAGTCCTCTTGTACTTAAGTCGCCATTGTGCCTTTTGTATTAAATTCGGATGCAATTTCTGTGTTTCATCGTCAATAAGAAGGTCCAAGGGATACAGTAAACCTGAAGTGAAGCATCGGAATCCAAAACTGGACTCACAGGAGAGGTTCAAATCATAGAACGTTAGAGTGTCAGTCCTCTTGTACTTAGGTCGGCATTGTACCTTTTGTATTAAATTCCGATGCAAACTCTGTGTTTCATCGTCAATAAGAAAGTGCAAGGTATACAGTAAACCTGAAGTGAAGCATCGGAATCTAAAACTACACTCACAGGAGAGGTTCAAATCATAGAAAGTTAGAGTGTCAGTCCTCTTGTACTTATATCGGCATTGTGCCTTTTGAATTTAATTCCGATGCAATGTCTGTGTTTCATCGTCAATAAGAAGGTCCAAGGAATACAGTAAACCTGAAGTGAAGCAATGGAATCTAAAACTGGACTCACAGGAGAGGTTCAAATCATAGAAAGTGAGAGTGTCAGTCCTCTTTTACTTAAGTCGGCATTGTGCGTTTTGAATTTGATTCCAATGCAATTTTTTTGTTTCATCGTAAATAAGAAGTTCCAATGGATACAGTAAACCAGAAGTGAAGCGTCGGAATCTAAAACTGGACTCACAGGAGATGTTCAAATCATAGAAAGTGAGAGTGTCAGTCCTCTTGTACTTAAGTCGCCATTGTGATTTTTGTATTACATTCGGATGCAAACTCTGTGTTTCATCGTCAATTAGAAGGTCCAAGGGATACAGTAAACCTGAAGTGAAGCATCGGAATGTAAAACTGGACTCACAGGAGAGGTTCAAATCATAGTAAGTGAGAGTGTCACTCCTCTTGTACTTAAGTCGGCATTGTGCCTTTTGAATTTAATTCCGATGCAATTTCTGTGTTTCATCGTCAATAAGAAGCTGCAAGGTATACAGTAAACCTGAAGTGATGCTTCGGAATCTAAAACTGGACTCACAGGAGAGGTTCAAATCATAGAAAGTGAGAGTGTTAGTCCTCTTCTATTTAGGTCGGCACTGTGCCTTTTGAATTTAATTCCGATGCAATTTCTGTGTTTAATCGTCAATAAGAACGTCCAAAGGATACAGTAAACCTGAAGTGAAGCATCGGAATCTAAAACTGGACTCACAGGAGATGTTCAAATCATAGAAAGTGAGAGTGTCAGTCCTCTTGTACTTAAGTCGCCATTGTGATTTTTGTATTACATTCGGATGCTATTTCTGTGTTTCATCGTCAATAAGAAGGTCCAAGGGATACAGTAAACCTGAAGTGAAGCATCAGAATCTAAAACTGGACCCACAGGAGAGGTTCAACTCATAGAAAGTTAGAGTGTCAGTCCTCTTGTACTTAAGTCGGCCTTGTAACTTTTGAATTTAACTCCGATGCAATTTCTGTGTTTCATAGTCAATAAGAAGGTACAAGGGATACAGTAAACCTAAAGTGAAGCATCGGAATCAAAAAATGGACTCACAGGAGAGGTTCAAATCATAGAAAGTTAGAATGTCAGTCCTCTTGTACTTAAATCGGCATTGTGCCTTTTGAATTTAATTCCGATGCAATTTCTGTGTTTCATCGTCAATAAGAAGGTACAAGGGATACAGTATACCTGAAGTGAAGCAATGGAATCTAAAACTGGACTCACAGGAGAGGTTCAAATCATAGAAAGTGAGAGTGTCAGTCCTCTTTTACTTAAGTCGGCATTGTGCGTTTTGAATTTGATTCCGATGCAATTTTTTTGTTTCTTCGTCAATAAGAAATTCCTAGGGATACAGTAAACCAGAAGTGAAGCGTCGGAATCTAAAACTGGACTCACAGGAGATGTTCACATCATAGAAAGTGAGAGTGTCAGTCCTCTTGTACTTAAGTCGCCATTGTGATTTTTGTATTACATTCGGATGCAATTTCTGTGTTTCATCGTCAATAAGAAGGTCCAAGGGATACAGTTAACCTGAAGTGAAGCATCAGAATCTAAAACTGGACGCACAGGAGAGGTTCAACTCATAGAAAGTTAGAGTGTCAGTCCTCTTGTACTTAAGTCGGCATTGTGCCTTTTGTATTAAATTCGGATGCAAACTCTGTGTTTCATCGTCAATAAGAAGGTCCAAGGGATACAGTAAACCTGAAGTGAAGGATCGGAATCTAAACCTGGACTCACAGGAGAGTTTCAAATCATAAAAACTTAGAGTGTCAGTCCTCTTGTACTTAAGTCGGCATTGTGCCTTTTGAATTTAATTCCGATGCTATTTCTGTGTTTCATTGTCAATAAGAAGGTCCAAGGGATACAGTAAACCTGAAGAGAAGCATCGGAATCTAAAACTGGACTCACAGGAGAGTTTCAAATCATAGAAAGTGAGAGTGTCAGTCCTCTTTTACTTAAGTCGGCATTGTGCGTTTTAAATTTAATTCCGATGCTATATCTGTGTTTGCATCGTCAATAAGAAGGTCCATGGGACACAGTAAACCTGAAGTGAAGCATCGGAATCTAAAACTGGACTCTCAGGAGAGGTTCAAATCATAGAAAGTTAAAGTGTCAGTCCTCTTGTACTTAAGTCGGCATTGTGCCTTATGTTTTAAATTCGGATGCAAACTCTGTGTTTCATCGTCAATAAGAAGGTCCAAGGGATACAGTAAACCTGAAGTGAAGCATCGGAATCTAAAACTGGACTCACAGGAGAGTTTCAAATCATAGAAAGTGAGAGTGTCAGTCCTCTTGTACTTAAGCCGCCATTGTGATTTTTGTATTAAATTCGGATGCAATTTCTGTGTTTCATCGTCAATAAGAAGGTCCAAGGAATACAGTAAACCTGAAGTGAAGCATCGGAATCTAAAACTGGACTCACAGGAGAGGTGCAAATCATAGAAAGTTAGAGTGCCAGTCCTCTTGTACTTAAGTATTCATTGTAACATTTGTATTAAATTCAGATGCAAACTCTGTGTTTCATCGTCAACTTGAAGGTCCTAGGGATACAGTAAACCTGAAGTGAAGCATCGGAATGTAAAACTGGACTCACAGGAGAGGTTAAAATCATAGAAAGTGAGAGTGTCAGTCCTCTTGTACTTAAGTCGGCATTGTGCCTTTTGAATTCAATTCCGATGCAATTTCTGTGTTTCATCGTCAATAAGAAGCTGCAAGCTATACAGTAAACCTGAAGTGAAGCTTCGGAATCTAAAACTGGACTCACAGGAGAGGTTCAAATCATAGAAAGTGAGAGTGTTAGTCCTCTTCTACTTAGGTCGGCACTGTGCCTTTTGAATTTAATTCCGATGCAATTTCTGTGTTTAATCGTCAATAAGAACGTCCAAAGGATACAGTAAACCTGAAGTGAAGCATCGGAATCTAAAACTGTACCCACAGGAGAGGTTCGAATCATAGAAAGTGAGAGTGTCAGTCCTCTTGTACTTAAGGCGGCATTGAGCCATTTGTATTAAATTCGGATGCAATTTCTGTGTTTCATCGTCAATAAGAAGGTCCAAGGGATACAGTAAACCTTAGGTGAAGCATCGGAATCTAAAACTGGACTCAGAGGAGAGGTTCAAATGATATACAGTGAGAGTGTCAGTCCTCTTGTACTTAAGTCGCCATTGTGCCTTTTGTATTAAATTTGGATGCAATTTCTGTGTTTCATCGTCAATAAGAAGGTCCAAAGGATACAGTAAACCTGAAGTGAAGCATCGGAATCCAAAACTGGACTCACAGGAGAGGTTCATATCATAGAAAGTAAGAGTGTCAGTCCTCTTGTACTTAAGTCGGCATTGTACTTTTGTATTAAATTCGGATGCAAACTCTGTGTTTCATCGTCAATTAGAAGGTCCGAGGGATACAGTAAACCTGAAGTGAAGCATCGGAATCTAAAACCGGACTCACAGGAGAGGTTCAAATCATAGAAAGTGAGAGTGTCAGTCCTCTTGTACTTAAGACGGCATTGTGCCTTTTGAATTAAATTCTGATGCAATTTCTGTGTTCCATCGTCAATAAGAAGCTGCAAGGTATACAGTAAACGTGAAGTGAAGCTTCGGAATCTAAAACTGGACTCACAGGAGAGGTTCAAATCATAGAAAGGGAGAGTGTTAGTCCTCTTCTACTTAGGTCGGCACTGTGCCTTTTGAATTTAATTCCGATGCAATTTCTGTGTTTCATCGTCTATAAGAAGGTCCAAGGGATACAGTAAACCTGAGGTGAAGCATCGGAATCTAAAACTGGACTCAGAGGAGAGGTTCAAATCATATAAAGTGAGAGTGTCAGTCCTCTTGTACTTAAGTCGGCATTGTGACTTTTGTATTAATTTCGGATGCAATTTCTGTGTTTCATCGTCAATATGAAGGTCCAAGGGATACAGTAAACCTGAAGTGAAGCATTGGAATCTAAAACTGGACTCACAGGAGAGGTTCAAATCATATAAAGTGAGTGTGTCAGTCCTCTTGTACTTAAGTCGGCATTGTGCCATTTGTATTAAATTCGGATGAAATTTCTGTGTTTCATCGTCAATAAGAAGGTCAAAGGTATACAGTAAACCTGAAGTGAAGCATCAGAATCTAAAACTGGACTCACAGGAGAGGTTCAAATCATAGAAAGTTAGACTGTCAGTCCTCTTGTACTTAAGTCGGCATTGTGCCTTTTGTATTAAATTCGGATGGAATTTCTGTGTTTCATCGTAAATAAGAGGAAGCAAGTTATACAGGAAACCTGAAGTGAAGCATCGGAATCTAAAACTGGACTCACAGGAGAGGTTCGAATCATAGAAAGTGAGAGTGTCAGCCCTCTTGTACTTAAGTCGGCATTGTGCGTTTTAAATTTAATTCCGATGCTATATCTGTGTTTCATCGTCAATAAGAATGTCCATGGGATACAGTAAACCTGAAGTGAAGCATCGGAATCTAGAACTGGACTCACAGGAGATGTTCAAATCATAGAAAGTGAGAGTGTCAGTCCTCTTGTACTTAAGTCGGCATTGTGCCTTTTGAATTTAATTCCGATGCAATTTCTGTGTTTCATCGTCAATAAGAAGCTGCAAGGTATACAGTAAACCTGATGTGAAGCTTCGGAATCTAAAACTGGACACACAGGAGAGGTTCAAATCATAGAAAGTGAGAGTGTTAGTCCTCTTCTACTTAGGTCGGCACTGTGCCTTTTGAATTTAATTCCGATGCAATTTCTGTGTTTCATCGTCAATAAGATCGTCCAAGGGATACAGTAAACCTGAAGTGAAGCATCGGAATCTAAAACTGTACTCACAGGAGAGGTACGAATCATAGAAAGTGAGAGTGTCAGTCCTCTTGTACTTAAGTCGGCATTGCGCCATTTGTATTAAATTCGGATGTAATTTCTGTGTTTCATCGTCAATAAGAAGGTTTAAGGGATACAGAAAACCTGAGGTAAGCATTGGAATCTAAAACTGGACTCAGAGGAGAGGTTCAAATCATATAAAGTGAGAGTGTCAGTCCTCTTGTACTTGAGTCACCATTGTGTCTTTTGTATTAATTTCGGATGCAATTTCTGTGTTTCATCGTAAATAAGAAAGTCCAAGGGATACAGTAAACCTGAAGTGAAGCATCGGAATCTAAAACTGGACTCACAGGAGAAATTCAAATCATAGAAAGTGAAAGTGTCAGTCCTCTTGTACTAAAGTCGCCATTGTGCCTTTTGTATTAAATTCGGATGCAATTTCTGTGTTTCATCGTCAATAAGAAGGTCCAAGGGATACAGTAAACCTGAAGTAAAGCATCGGAATCCAAAACTGGACTCACAGGAGAGGTTCAAATCATAGAAAGTTAGAGTGTCAGTCCTCTTGTACTTAAGTCGGCATTGTGCCTTTTGTATTAAATTCGGATGCAAACTCTGTGTTTCATCGTCAATAAGAAGGTGCAAGGTATACAGTAAACCTGAAGTGAATCATCGGAATCTAAGACTGGACTCACAGGAGAGGTTCAAATCATAGAAAGTTAGAGCGTCAGTCCTCTTGTACTTAAATCGGCATTGTGCCTTTTGAATTTAATTCCGATGCAATTTCTGTGTTTCATCGTCAATAAGAAGGTCCAAGGGATACAGTAAACCTGAAGTGAAGCAATGGAATCTAAAACTGGACTCACAGGACAGGTTCAAATCATAGAAAGTGAGAGTGTCAGTCCTCTTTTACTTAAGTCGGCATTGTGCGTTTTGAATTTGATTCCGATGCAATTTCTTTGTTTCATCGTCAATAAGAAGTTCCAAGGGATACAGTAAACCAGAAGTGAAGCGTCGGAATCTAAGACAGGACTCACAGGAGATGTTCAAATCATAGAAAGTGAGAGTGTCAGTCTGCTTGTACTTAAGTCGCCATTGTGATTTTTGTATTACATTCGGATGCAATTTCTGTGTTTCATGGTCAATAAGAAGGTCAAAGGGATACAGTAAACCTGAAGTGAAGCATCAGAATCTAAAACTGGACTCACAGGAGAGGTTCAACTCATAGAAAGTTAGAGTGTCAGTCCTCTTGTACTTAAGTCGGCCTTGTACCTTTTGTATTACATTCGGATGCAAACTCTGTGTTTCATCGTCAATTAGAAGGTCCAAGGAATACAGTAAACCTGAAGTAAAGCATCGGAATCTAAAACTGGAATCACAGGAGAGGTTCAAATCATAGAAAGTGAGAGTGTCAGTCCTCTTGTACTTAAGACGGCATTTTGCCTTTTGAATTTAATTCCGGTGCATTTTCTGAGTTTCATCGTCAATAAGAAGGTGCAAGGTATACAGTAAACCTGAAGTGAAGCATCGGAATCTAAATGTGACCTCTCAGGAGAGGTTCGAATCATAGAAAGTGAGAGTGTCAGCCCTTTTTTACTTAAGTCGGCATTGTGCCATTTGTATTAAATTCGTATGCAATTTCCGTGTTTCGTCGTCAATAAGAAGGTCCAAGGGATACAGTAAACCTGAAGTGAAGCATCGGAAACTAAAACTGGACTCACAGGGGAGGTTCAAATCATAGAAAGTCAGAGTGTCAGTCCTCTTGTACTTAAGTCGCCATTGTGCCATTTGTATTAAATTCGGATGCAATTTCTGTTTTCATCGTCAATAAGAAGGTCCAAGGGATACAGTACACCTGAAGTAAAGCATCGGAATCTAAAACTGGACTCTCAGGAGAGGTTCAAATCATAGAAAGTTAAAGTGTCAGTCCTCTTGTACTTAAGTCGGCATTGTGCCTTTTGTATTAAATTCGGATGCCAACTCTGTGTTTCATCGTCAATAAGAAGGTCCAAGGGATACAGTAAACCTGAAGTGAAGCATCGGAATCCAAACCTGGACTCACAGGAGAGGTTCAAATCATAAAGAGTTAGAGTGTCAGTCCTCTTGTACTTAAGTCGGCATTGTGCCTTTTGAATTTAATTCCGACGCTATTTCTGTGGTTCATTGTCAATAAGAAGGTCCAAGGGATACAGTAAACCTGAAGTGAAGCATCGGAATCTATAACTGGACTCACAGGAGAGTTTCAAATCATAGAAAGTTTGAGTGTCAGTCCTCTTTTACTTAAGTCGGCATTGTTCCTTTTGTATTAAATTCCGATGCAATTTCTATGTTTCATCATCAATAAGAAGGTCCAAGGGATACAGTAAACCTGAAGTGAAGCATCGGAAACTAAAACCAGACTCACAGGGGAGGTTCAAATCATAGAAAGTGAGAGTGTCAGTCCTCTTGTACTTAAGTCGATATTGTGCCATTTGTATTAGATTCGGATGCAATTTATGTTTTCATCGTCAATAAGATAGTCCAAGGGATACAGTAAACCTGAAGTAAAGCATCGGAATCTAAAACTGGACTCTCAGGAGAGGTTCAAATCATAGAAAGTTAAAGTGTCAGTCCTCTTGTACTTAAGTCGGCATTGTGCCTTTTGTATTAAGTTCGGATGCAAACTCTGTGTTTCATCGTCAATAAGAAGGTCCAAGGGATACAGTAAACCTGAAGTGAAGCATCGGAATCTAAACCTGGACACACAGGAGAGGTTCAAATCATAAAAAGTTAGAGTGTCAGTCCTCTTGTACTTAAGTCGGCATTGTGCCTTTTGAATTTAATTCCGAAGCTATTTCTGTGTTTCATTGTCAATAAGAAGGTCCATGGGATACAGTAAACCTGAAGTGAAGCATCGGAATCTAAAACTGGAATCACAGGAGAGATTCAAATCATAGAAAGTGAGAGTGTCAGTCCTCTTTTACTTAAGTCGGCATTGTGCGTTTTAAATTTAATTCCGATGCTATATCTGTGTTTCATCGTCAATAAGAAGGTCCATGGGATACAGTAAACCTGAAGTGAAGCATCGGAATCTAGAACTGGACTCACAGGAGATGTTCAAATCATAGAAAGTGAGAGTGTCAGTCCTCTTGTACTTAAGTCGGCATTGTGCCTTTTGAATTTAATTCCGATGCAATTTCTGTGTTTCATCGTCAATAAGAAGCTGCAAGGTATACAGTAAACCTGATGTGAAGCTTCGGAATCTAAAACTGGACTCACAGGAGAGGTTCAAATCATAGAAAGTGATAGTGTTAGTCCTCTTCTACTTAGGTTGGCACTGTGCCTTTTGAATTTAATTCCGATGCAATTTCTGTGTTTCATCGTCAATAAGATCGTCCAAGGTATACAGTAAACCTGAAGTGAAGCATCGGAATCTAAAACTGTACTCACAGGAGAGGTTCGAATCATAGAAAGAGAGAGTGTCAGTCCTCTTGTACTTAAGTCGGCATTGCGCCATTTGTATTAAATTCGGATGCAATTTCTGTGTTTCATCGTCAATAAGAAGGTTTAAGGGATACAGAAAACCTGAGGTGAAGCATCGGAATCTAAAACTGGACTCAGAGGAGAGGTTCAAATCATATAAAGTGAGAGTGTCAGTCCTCTTGTACTTAAGTCACCATTGTGTCTTTTGTATTAATTTAGGATGCAATTTCTGTGTTTCATCGTAAATAAGAAAGTCCAAGGGATACAGTAAACCTGAAGTGAAGCATCGGAATCTAAAACTGGACTCACAGGAGAGATTCAAATCATAGAAAGTGAAAGTGTCAGTCCTCTTGTACTTAAGTCGCCATTGTGCCTTTTGTATTAAATTCGGATGCAATTTCTGTGTGTTTCATCGTCAATAAGAAGGTCCAAGGGATACAGTAAACCTGAAGTGAAGCATCGGAATCCAAAACTGGACTCACAGGAGAGGTTCAAATCATAGAAAGTTAGAGTGTCAGTCCTCTTGTACTTAAGTCGGCATTGTGCCTTTTGTATTAAATTCGGATGCAAACTCTGTGTTTCATCGTCAATAAGAAGGTGCAAGGTATAAAGTAAACCTGAAGTGAATCATCGGAATCTAAAACTGGACTCACAGGAGAGGTTCAAATCATAGAAAGTTAGAGTGTCAGTCCTCTTGTACTTAAATCGGCATTGTGCCTTTTGAATTTAATTCCGATGCAATTTCTGTGTTTCATCGTCAATAAGAAGGTCCAAGGGATTCAGTAAACCTGAAGTGAAGCAATGGAATCTAAAACTGGACTCACAGGACAGGTTCAAATCATAGAAAGTGAGAGTGTCAGTCCTCTTTTACTTAAGTCGGCATTGTGCGTTTTGAATTTGATTCCGATGCAATTTCTTTGTTTCATCGTCAATAAGAAGTTCCAAGGGATACAGTAAACCAGAAGTGAAGCGTCGGAATCTAAGACTGGACTCACAGGAGATGTTCAAATCATAGAAAGTGAGAGTGTCAGTCTGCTTGTACTTAAGTCGCCATTGTGATTTTTGTATTACATTCGGATGCAATTTCTGTGTTTCATGGTCAATAAGAAGGTCCAAGGGATACAGTAAACCTGAAGTGAAGCATCAGAATCTAAAACTGGACTCACAGGAGAGGTTCAACTCATAGAAAGATAGAGTGTCAGTCCTCTTGTACTTAAGTCGGCCTTGTACCTTTTGTATTAAATTCGGATGCAAACTCTGTGTTTCATCGTCAATTAGAAGGTCCAAAGAATACAGTAAACCTGAAGTAAAGCATCGGAATCTAAAACTTGAATCACAGGAGAGGTTCCAATCATAGAAAGTGAGAGTGTCAGTCCTCTTGTACTTAAGACGGCATTTTGCCTTTTGAATTTAATTCCGGTGCATTTTCTGAGTTTCATCGTCAATAAGAAGGTGCAAGGTATACAGTAAACCTGAAGTGAAGCATCGGAATCTAAATCTGACCTCTCAGGAGAGGTTCGAATCATAGAAAGTGAGATTGTCAGCCCTTTTTTACTTAAGTCGGCATTATGCCATTTGTATTAATTTCGGATGCAATTTCTGTGTTTCATCGTAAATAAGAAAGTCCAAGGGATACAGTAAACCTGAAGTGAAGCATCGGAATCTAAAACTGGACTCACAGGAGAAATTCAAATCATAGAAAGTGAAAGTGTCAGTCCTCTTGTACTAAAGTCGCCATTGTGCCTTTTGTATTAAATTCGGATGCAATTTCTGTGTTTCATCGTCAATAAGAAGGTCCAAGGGATACAGTAAACCTGAAGTAAAGCATCGGAATCCAAAACTGGACTCACAGGAGAGGTTCAAATCATAGAAAGTTAGAGTGTCAGTCCTCTTGTACTTAAGTCGGCATTGTGCCTTTTGTATTAAATTCGGATGCAAACTCTGTGTTTCATCGTCAATAAGAAGGTGCAAGGTATACAGTAAACCTGAAGTGAATCATCGGAATCTAAGACTGGACTCACAGGAGAGGTTCAAATCATAGAAAGTTAGAGCGTCAGTCCTCTTGTACTTAAATCGGCATTGTGCCTTTTGAATTTAATTCCGATGCAATTTCTGTGTTTCATCGTCAATAAGAAGGTCCAAGGGATACAGTAAACCTGAAGTGAAGCAATGGAATCTAAAACTGGACTCACAGGACAGGTTCAAATCATAGAAAGTGAGAGTGTCAGTCCTCTTTTACTTAAGTCGGCATTGTGCGTTTTGAATTTGATTCCGATGCAATTTCTTTGTTTCATCGTCAATAAGAAGTTCCAAGGGACACAGTAAACCAGAAGTGAAGCGTCGGAATCTAAGACAGGACTCACAGGAGATGTTCAAATCATAGAAAGTGAGAGTGTCAGTCTGCTTGTACTTAAGTCGCCATTGTGATTTTTGTATTACATTCGGATGCAATTTCTGTGTTTCATGGTCAATAAGAAGGTCAAAGGGATACAGTAAACCTGAAGTGAAGCATCAGAATCTAAAACTGGACTCACAGGAGAGGTTCAACTCATAGAAAGTTAGAGTGTCAGTCCTCTTGTACTTAAGTCGGCCTTGTACCTTTTGTATTACATTCGGATGCAAACTCTGTGTTTCATCGTCAATTAGAAGGTCCAAGGAATACAGTAAACCTGAAGTAAAGCATCGGAATCTAAAACTGGAATCACAGGAGAGGTTCAAATCATAGAAAGTGAGAGTGTCAGTCCTCTTGTACTTAAGACGGCATTTTGCCTTTTGAATTTAATTCCGGTGCATTTTCTGAGTTTCATCGTCAATAAGAAGGTGCAAGGTATACAGTAAACCTGAAGTGAAGCATCGGAATCTAAATGTGACCTCTCAGGAGAGGTTCGAATCATAGAAAGTGAGAGTGTCAGCCCTTTTTTACTTAAGTCGGCATTGTGCCATTTGTATTAAATTCGTATGCAATTTCCGTGTTTCGTCGTCAATAAGAAGGTCCAAGGGATACAGTAAACCTGAAGTGAAGCATCGGAAACTAAAACTGGACTCACAGGGGAGGTTCAAATCATAGAAAGTCAGAGTGTCAGTCCTCTTGTACTTAAGTCGCCATTGTGCCATTTGTATTAAATTCGGATGCAATTTCTGTTTTCATCGTCAATAAGAAGGTCCAAGGGATACAGTACACCTGAAGTAAAGCATCGGAATCTAAAACTGGACTCTCAGGAGAGGTTCAAATCATAGAAAGTTAAAGTGTCAGTCCTCTTGTACTTAAGTCGGCATTGTGCCTTTTGTATTAAATTCGGATGCCAACTCTGTGTTTCATCGTCAATAAGAAGGTCCAAGGGATACAGTAAACCTGAAGTGAAGCATCGGAATCCAAACCTGGACTCACAGGAGAGGTTCAAATCATAAAGAGTTAGAGTGTCAGTCCTCTTGTACTTAAGTCGGCATTGTGCCTTTTGAATTTAATTCCGACGCTATTTCTGTGTTTCATTGTCAATAAGAAGGTCCAAGGGATACAGTAAACCTGAAGTGAAGCATCGGAATCTATAACTGGACTCACAGGAGAGTTTCAAATCATAGAAAGTTTGAGTGTCAGTCCTCTTTTACTTAAGTCGGCATTGTTCCTTTTGTATTAAATTCCGATGCAATTTCTATGTTTCATCATCAATAAGAAGGTCCAAGGGATACAGTAAACCTGAAGTGAAGCATCGGAAACTAAAACCAGACTCACAGGGGAGGTTCAAATCATAGAAAGTGAGAGTGTCAGTCCTCTTGTACTTAAGTCGATATTGTGCCATTTGTATTAGATTCGGATGCAATTTATGTTTTCATCGTCAATAAGATAGTCCAAGGGATACAGTAAACCTGAAGTAAAGCATCGGAATCTAAAACTGGACTCTCAGGAGAGGTTCAAATCATAGAAAGTTAAAGTGTCAGTCCTCTTGTACTTAAGTCGGCATTGTGCCTTTTGTATTAAGTTCGGATGCAAACTCTGTGTTTCATCGTCAATAAGAAGGTCCAAGGGATACAGTAAACCTGAAGTGAAGCATCGGAATCTAAACCTGGACACACAGGAGAGGTTCAAATCATAAAAAGTTAGAGTGTCAGTCCTCTTGTACTTAAGTCGGCATTGTGCCTTTTGAATTTAATTCCGAAGCTATTTCTGTGTTTCATTGTCAATAAGAAGGTCCATGGGATACAGTAAACCTGAAGTGAAGCATCGGAATCTAAAACTGGAATCACAGGAGAGATTCAAATCATAGAAAGTGAGAGTGTCAGTCCTCTTTTACTTAAGTCGGCATTGTGCGTTTTAAATTTAATTCCGATGCTATATCTGTGTTTCATCGTCAATAAGAAGGTCCATGGGATACAGTAAACCTGAAGTGAAGCATCGGAATCTAGAACTGGACTCACAGGAGATGTTCAAATCATAGAAAGTGAGAGTGTCAGTCCTCTTGTACTTAAGTCGGCATTGTGCCTTTTGAATTTAATTCCGATGCAATTTCTGTGTTTCATCGTCAATAAGAAGCTGCAAGGTATACAGTAAACCTGATGTGAAGCTTCGGAATCTAAAACTGGACTCACAGGAGAGGTTCAAATCATAGAAAGTGATAGTGTTAGTCCTCTTCTACTTAGGTTGGCACTGTGCCTTTTGAATTTAATTCCGATGCAATTTCTGTGTTTCATCGTCAATAAGATCGTCCAAGGGATACAGTAAACCTGAAGTGAAGCATCGGAATCTAAAACTGTACTCACAGGAGAGGTTCGAATCATAGAAAGAGAGAGTGTCAGTCCTCTTGTACTTAAGTCGGCATTGCGCCATTTGTATTAAATTCGGATGCAATTTCTGTGTTTCATCGTCAATAAGAAGGTTTAAGGGATACAGAAAACCTGAGGTGAAGCATCGGAATCTAAAACTGGACTCAGAGGAGAGGTTCAAATCATATAAAGTGAGAGTGTCAGTCCTCTTGTACTTAAGTCACCATTGTGTCTTTTGTATTAATTTAGGATGCAATTTCTGTGTTTCATCGTAAATAAGAAAGTCCAAGGGATACAGTAAACCTGAAGTGAAGCATCGGAATCTAAAACTGGACTCACAGGAGAGATTCAAATCATAGAAAGTGAAAGTGTCAGTCCTCTTGTACTTAAGTCGCCATTGTGCCTTTTGTATTAAATTCGGATGCAATTTCTGTGTGTTTCATCGTCAATAAGAAGGTCCAAGGGATACAGTAAACCTGAAGTGAAGCATCGGAATCCAAAACTGGACTCACAGGAGAGGTTCAAATCATAGAAAGTTAGAGTGTCAGTCCTCTTGTACTTAAGTCGGCATTGTGCCTTTTGTATTAAATTCGGATGCAAACTCTGTGTTTCATCGTCAATAAGAAGGTGCAAGGTATAAAGTAAACCTGAAGTGAATCATCGGAATCTAAAACTGGACTCACAGGAGAGGTTCAAATCATAGAAAGTTAGAGTGTCAGTCCTCTTGTACTTAAATCGGCATTGTGCCTTTTGAATTTAATTCCGATGCAATTTCTGTGTTTCATCGTCAATAAGAAGGTCCAAGGGATTCAGTAAACCTGAAGTGAAGCAATGGAATCTAAAACTGGACTCACAGGACAGGTTCAAATCATAGAAAGTGAGAGTGTCAGTCCTCTTTTACTTAAGTCGGCATTGTGCGTTTTGAATTTGATTCCGATGCAATTTCTTTGTTTCATCGTCAATAAGAAGTTCCAAGGGATACAGTAAACCAGAAGTGAAGCGTCGGAATCTAAGACTGGACTCACAGGAGATGTTCAAATCATAGAAAGTGAGAGTGTCAGTCTGCTTGTACTTAAGTCGCCATTGTGATTTTTGTATTACATTCGGATGCAATTTCTGTGTTTCATGGTCAATAAGAAGGTCCAAGGGATACAGTAAACCTGAAGTGAAGCATCAGAATCTAAAACTGGACTCACAGGAGAGGTTCAACTCATAGAAAGATAGAGTGTCAGTCCTCTTGTACTTAAGTCGGCCTTGTACCTTTTGTATTAAATTCGGATGCAAACTCTGTGTTTCATCGTCAATTAGAAGGTCCAAAGAATACAGTAAACCTGAAGTAAAGCATCGGAATCTAAAACTTGAATCACAGGAGAGGTTCCAATCATAGAAAGTGAGAGTGTCAGTCCTCTTGTACTTAAGACGGCATTTTGCCTTTTGAATTTAATTCCGGTGCATTTTCTGAGTTTCATCGTCAATAAGAAGGTGCAAGGTATACAGTAAACCTGAAGTGAAGCATCGGAATCTAAATCTGACCTCTCAGGAGAGGTTCGAATCATAGAAAGTGAGATTGTCAGCCCTTTTTTACTTAAGTCGGCATTATGCCATTTGTATTAAATTCGTATGCAATTTCCGTGTTTCGTCGTCAATAAGAAGGTCCAAGGGATACAGTAAACCTGAAGTGAAGCATCGGAAACTAAAACTGGACTCACAGGGGAGGTTCAAATCATAGAAAGTCAGAGTGTCAGTCCTCTTGTACTTAAGTCGCCATTGTGCCATTTGTATTAAATTCGGATGCAATTTCTGTTTTCATCGTCAATAAGAAAGTCCAAGGGATACAGTACACCTGAAGTAAAGCATCGGAATCTAAAACTGGACTCTCAGGAGAGGTTCAAATCATAGAAAGTTAAAGTGTCAGTCCTCTTGTACTTAAGTCGGCATTGTGCCTTTTGTATTAAATTCGGATGCCAACTCTGTGTTTCATCGTCAATAAGAAGGTCCAAGGGATACAGTAAACCTGAAGTGAAGCATCGGAATCCAAACCTGGACTCACAGGAGAGGTTCAAATCATAAAAAGTTAGAGTGTCAGTCCTCTTGTACTTAAGTCGGCATTGTGCCTTTTGAATTTAATTCCGACGCTATTTCTGTGTTTCATTGTCAATAAGAAGGTCCAAGGGATACAGTAAACCTGAAGTGAAGCATCGGAATCTATAACTGGACTCACAGGAGAGTTTCAAATCATAGAAAGTTTGAGTGTCAGTCCTCTTTTACTTAAGTCGGCATTGTTCCTTTTGTATTAAATTCCGATGCAATTTCTATGTTTCATCATCAATAAGAAGGTGCAAGGTATACAGTAAACCTGAAGTGAAGCATCGGAATTTAAAACCGGTGTCACAGGAGAGGTTCAAATCATAGAAAGTGCGAGTGTCAGTCCTCTTGTACTTAAGTCGGCATTGTGCCATTTGTATTAAATTCGGATGCGATTTCCGTGTTTTATCGTCAATAAGAAGGTCCAAGGGATACAGTAAACCTGAAGTGAAGCATCGGAATCTAAATATGACCTCACAGGAGAGGTTCGAATCATAGAAAGTGAGAGTGTCAGCCCTCTTGTACTTAAGTCGGCATTGTGCCATTTGTATTAAATTCGGATGCAATTTCTGTGTTTCATCGTCAATAAGAATGTCCAAGGGATACAGTAAACCTGAGGTAAAGCATCGGAATCTAAAACTGGACTCACAGCAGAGGTCCAAATCATAGAAAATTAGAGTGTCAGTCCTCTTGTACTTAAGTCGACATTGTGCCTTTTGTATTAAATTCGGATGCAAACTCTGTGTTTCATCGTCAATAAGAAGGTCCAAGGGATACAGTAAACCTGAAGTGAAGCATCGGAATCTAAAACTGGACTCACAGGAGAGTTTCAAATCATAGAAAGTGAGAGTGTCAGTCATCTTTTACTTAAGTCGGCATTGTGCGATTTAAATTTAATTCCGATGCTATATCTGTGTTTCATCGTCAATAAGAAGGTCCATGGGATACAGTAAACCTGAAGTGAAGTATCGGAATCTAGAACTGGACTTACAGGAGATGTTCAAATCATAGAAAGTGAGAGTGTCAGTCCTCTTGTACTTAAGCCGCCATTGTGAATTTTGTATTAAATTCGGATGCAATTTCTTTGTTTCATCGTCAATAAGAAGGTCCAAGGGATACATTAAACCTGAAGTGAAGCATGGGAATCTAAAACTGGACTCACAGGAGAGGTGCAAATCATAGAAAGTTAGAGTGTCAGTCCTCTTGTACTTAAGTCTTCATTGTACCTTTTGTATTAAATTCGGATGCAAACTCTGTGTTTCATTGTCAATTAGAAGGTCCAAGGGATAGAGTAAACCTGAAGTGAGCATCGGAATGTAAAACTGGACTCACAGGAGAGGTTCAAATCACAGAAAGTTAGAGTGTCAGTCCTCTAGTACTTAAGTCGGCATTGTGCCTTTTGAATTTAATTCCGATGCAATTTCTGTGTTTCATCGTCAATAAGAAGCTGCAAGGTATACAGTAAACCTGAAGTGAAGCTTCGGAATCTAAAACTGGACTCACAGGAGAGGTTCAAATCATAGAAAGTGAGAGTGTTACTCCTCTTCTACTTAGGTCGGCACTGTGCCTTTTGAATTTAATTCAGATGCAATTTCTGTGTTCCATCGTCAATAAGAACGTCCAAGGGATACAGTAAACCTGAAGTGAAGCATCGGAATCTAAAACTGTACTCACAGGAGAGGTTCGAATCATAGAAAGTGAGAGTGTCAGTCCCCTTGTACTTAAGTCGGCATTGCGCCATTTGTATTAAATTCGGATGCAATTTCTGTGTATCATCGTCAATAAGAAGGTCCAAGGGATACAGTAAACCTGAGGTGAAGCATCGGAATCTAAAACTGGACTCAGAGGAGAGGTTCAAAACATAGAAAGTGAAAGTGTCAGTCCTCTTGTACTTAAGTCGCCATTGTGCCTTTTGTATTAAATTCGGATGCAATTTCTGTGTTTCATCGTCAATAAGAAGGTCCAAGGGATACAGTAAACCTGAAGTGAAGCATCGGAATCCAAAACTGGACTCACAGGAGAGGTTCAAATCATAGAACGTTAGAGTGTCAGTCCTCTTGTACTTAGGTCGGCATTGTACCTTTTGTATTAAATTCGGATGCAAACTCTGTGTTTCATCGTCAATAAGAAAGTGCAAGGTATACAGTAAACCTGAAGTGAAGCATCGGAATCTAAAACTACACTCACAGGAGAGGTTCAAATCATAGAAAGTTAGAGTGTCAGTCCTCTTGTACTTATATCGGCATTGTGCCTTTTGAATTTAATTCCGATGCAATGTCTGTGTTTCATCGTCAATAAGAAGGTCCAAGGAATACAGTAAACCTGAAGTGAAGCAATGGAATCTAAAACTGGACTCACAGGAGAGGTTCAAATCATAGAAAGTGAGAGTGTCAGTCCTCTTTTACTTAAGTCGGCATTGTGCGTTTTGAATTTGATTCCAATGCAATTTTTTTGTTTCATCGTAAATAAGAAGTTCCAATGGATACAGTAAACCAGAAGTGAAGCGTCGGAATCTAAAACTGGACTCACAGGAGATGTTCAAATCATAGAAAGTGAGAGTGTCAGTCCTCTTGTACTTAAGTCGCCATTGTGATTTTTGTATTACATTCGGATGCAAACTCTGTGTTTCATCGTCAATTAGAAGGTCCAAGGGATACAGTAAACCTGAAGTGAAGCATCGGAATGTAAAACTGGACTCACAGGAGAGGTTCAAATCATAGTAAGTGAGAGTGTCACTCCTCTTGTACTTAAGTCGGCATTGTGCCTTTTGAATTTAATTCCGATGCAATTTCTGTGTTTCATCGTCAATAAGAAGCTGCAAGGTATACAGTAAACCTGAAGTGATGCTTCGGAATCTAAAACTGGACTCACAGGAGAGGTTCAAATCATAGAAAGTGAGAGTGTTAGTCCTCTTCTATTTAGGTCGGCACTGTGCCTTTTGAATTTAATTCCGATGCAATTTCTGTGTTTAATCGTCAATAAGAACGTCCAAAGGATACAGTAAACCTGAAGTGAAGCATCGGAATCTAAAACTGGACTCACAGGAGATGTTCAAATCATAGAAAGTGAGAGTGTCAGTCCTCTTGTACTTAAGTCGCCATTGTGATTTTTGTATTACATTCGGATGCTATTTCTGTGTTTCATCGTCAATAAGAAGGTCCAAGGGATACAGTAAACCTGAAGTGAAGCATCAGAATCTAAAACTGGACCCACAGGAGAGGTTCAACTCATAGAAAGTTAGAGTGTCAGTCCTCTTGTACTTAAGTCGGCCTTGTAACTTTTGAATTTAACTCCGATGCAATTTCTGTGTTTCATCGTCAATAAGAAGGTACAAGGGATACAGTAAACCTAAAGTGAAGCATCGGAATCAAAAAATGGACTCACAGGAGAGGTTCAAATCATAGAAAGTTAGAATGTCAGTCCTCTTGTACTTAAATCGGCATTGTGCCTTTTGAATTTAATTCCGATGCAATTTCTGTGTTTCATCGTCAATAAGAAGGTACAAGGGATACAGTATACCTGAAGTGAAGCAATGGAATCTAAAACTGGACTCACAGGAGAGGTTCAAATCATAGAAAGTGAGAGTGTCAGTCCTCGTTTACTTAAGTCGGCATTGTGCGTTTTGAATTTGATTCCGATGCAATTTTTTTGTTTCTTCGTCAATAAGAAATTCCTAGGGATACAGTAAACCAGAAGTGAAGCGTCGGAATCTAAAACTGGACTCACAGGAGATGTTCACATCATAGAAAGTGAGAGTGTCAGTCCTCTTGTACTTAAGTCGCCATTGTGATTTTTGTATTACATTCGGATGCAATTTCTGTGTTTCATCGTCAATAAGAAGGTCCAAGGGATACAGTTAACCTGAAGTGAAGCATCAGAATCTAAAACTGGACGCACAGGAGAGGTTCAACTCATAGAAAGTTAGAGTGTCAGTCCTCTTGTACTTAAGTCGGCCTTGTAACATTTGTATTAAATTCGGATGCAAACTCTGTGTTTCAGCGTCAATTAGAAGGTCCAAGGGATACTATAAACCTGAAGTAAAGCACCGGAATCTAAAACTGGAATCACAGGAGAGGTTCAAATCATAGAAAGTGAGAGTGTAAGTCCTCTTGTACTTAAGACGGCATTGTGCTTTTTGAATTTAATTCCGATGCATTTTCTGAGTTTCATCGTCAATAAGAAGGTAGAAGGGATACAGTAAACCTGAAGTGAAGCATCGGAATCTAAATCTGACCTCACAGGAGAGCTTCGAATCACAGAAAGTGAGAGTGTCAGTCCTCTTGTACTTAAGTCGGCATTGTGCCATTTGTATTAAATTCGTATGCAATTTCTGTGTTTCGTCGTCAATAAGAAGGTCCAAGGGATACAGTAAACCTGAAGTGAAGCATCGGAATCTAAAACTGGACTCTCAGGAGAGGTTCAAATCATAGAAAGTTAAAGTGTCAGTCCTCTTGTACTTAAGTCGGCATTGTGCCTTTTGTATTAAATTCGGATGCAAACTCTGTGTTTCATCGTCAATATGAAGGTCCAAGGGATACAGTAAACCTGAAGTGAAGCATCGGAATCTAAACCTGGACTCACAGGAGAGTTTCAAATCATAAAAACTTAGAGTGTCAGTCCTCTTGTACTTAAGTCGGCATTGTGCCTTTTGAATTTAATTCCGATGCTATTTCTGTGTTTCATTGTCAATAAGAAGGTCCAAGGGATACAGTAAACCTGAAGAGAAGCATCGGAATCTAAAACTGGACTCACAGGAGAGTTTCAAATCATAGAAAGTGAGAGTGTCAGTCCTCTTTTACTTAAGTCGGCATTGTGCGTTTTAAATTTAATTCCGATGCTATATCTGTGTTTGCATCGTCAATAAGAAGGTCCATGGGACACAGTAAACCTGAAGTGAAGCATCGGAATCTAAAACTGGACTCTCAGGAGAGGTTCAAATCATAGAAAGTTAAAGTGTCAGTCCTCTTGTACTTAAGTCGGCATTGTGCCTTATGTTTTAAATTCGGATGCAAACTCTGTGTTTCATCGTCAATAAGAAGGTCCAAGGGATACAGTAAACCTGAAGTGAAGCATCGGAATCTAAAACTGGACTCACAGGAGAGTTTCAAATCATAGAAAGTGAGAGTGTCAGTCCTCTTGTACTTAAGCCGCCATTGTGATTTTTGTATTAAATTCGGATGCAATTTCTGTGTTTCATCGTCAATAAGAAGGTCCAAGGAATACAGTAAACCTGAAGTGAAGCATCGGAATCTAAAACTGGACTCACAGGAGAGGTGCAAATCATAGAAAGTTAGAGTGCCAGTCCTCTTGTACTTAAGTCTTCATTGTAACTTTTGTATTAAATTCAGATGCAAACTCTGTGTTTCATCGTCAACTTGAAGGTCCTAGGGATACAGTAAACCTGAAGTGAAGCATCGGAATGTAAAACTGGACTCACAGGACAGGTTAAAATCATAGAAAGTGAGAGTGTCAGTCCTCTTGTACTTAAGTCGGCATTGTGCCTTTTGAATTCAATTCCGATGCAATTTCTGTGTTTCATCGTCAATAAGAAGCTGCAAGCTATACAGTAAACCTGAAGTGAAGCTTCGGAATCTAAAACTGGACTCACAGGAGAGGTTCAAATCATAGAAAGTGAGAGTGTTAGTCCTCTTCTACTTAGGTCGGCACTGTGCCTTTTGAATTTAATTCCGATGCAATTTCTGTGTTTAATCGTCAATATGAACGTCCAAAGGATACAGTAAACCTGAAGTGAAGCATCGGAATCTAAAACTGTACCCACAGGAGAGGTTCGAATCATAGAAAGTGAGAGTGTCAGTCCTCTTGTACTTAAGGCGGCATTGAGCCATTTGTATTAAATTCGGATGCAATTTCTGTGTTTCATCGTCAATAAGAAGGTCCAAGGGATACAGTAAACCTTAGGTGAAGCATCGGAATCTAAAACTGGACTCAGAGGAGAGGTTCAAATGATATACAGTGAGAGTGTCAGTCCTCTTGTACTTAAGTCGCCATTGTGCCTTTTGTATTAAATTTGGATGCAATTTCTGTGTTTCATCGTCAATAAGAAGGTCCAAAGGATACAGTAAACCTGAAGTGAAGCATCGGAATCCAAAACTGGACTCACAGGAGAGGTTCATATCATAGAAAGTAAGAGTGTCAGTCCTCTTGTACTTAAGTCGGCATTGTACCTTTTGTATTAAATTCGGATGCAAACTCTGTGTTTCATCGTCAATTAGAAGGTCCGAGGGATACAGTAAACCTGAAGTGAAGCATCGGAATCTAAAACCGGACTCACAGGAGAGGTTCAAATCATAGAAAGTGAGAGTGTCAGTCCTCTTGTACTTAAGACGGCATTGTGCCTTTTGAATTAAATTCTGATGCAATTTCTGTGTTCCATCGTCAATAAGAAGCTGCAAGGTATACAGTAAACGTGAAGTGAAGCTTCGGAATCTAAAACTGGACTCACAGGAGAGGTTCAAATCATAGAAAGGGAGAGTGTTAGTCCTCTTCTACTTAGGTCGGCACTGTGCCTTTTGAATTTAATTCCGATGCAATTTCTGTGTTTCATCGTCTATAAGAAGGTCCAAGGGATACAGTAAACCTGAGGTGAAGCATCGGAATCTAAAACTGGACTCAGAGGAGAGGTTCAAATCATATAAAGTGAGAGTGTCAGTCCTCTTGTACTTAAGTCGGCATTGTGACTTTTGTATTAATTTCGGATGCAATTTCTGTGTTTCATCGTCAATATGAAGGTCCAAGGGATACAGTAAACCTGAAGTGAAGCATTGGAATCTAAAACTGGACTCACAGGAGAGGTTCAAATAATATAAAGTGAGTGTGTCAGTCCTCTTGTACTTAAGTCGGCATTGTGCCATTTGTATTAAATTCGGATGAAATTTCTGTGTTTCATCGTCAATAAGAAGGTCAAAGGTATACAGTAAACCTGAAGTGAAGCATCAGAATCTAAAACTGGACTCACAGGAGAGGTTCAAATCATAGAAAGTTAGACTGTCAGTCCTCTTGTACTTAAGTCGGCATTGTGCCTTTTGTATTAAATTCGGATGGAATTTCTGTGTTTCATCGTAAATAAGAGGAAGCAAGTTATACAGGAAACCTGAAGTGAAGCATCGGAATCTAAAACTGGACTCACAGGAGAGGTTCGAATCATAGAAAGTGAGAGTGTCAGCCCTCTTGTACTTAAGTCGGCATTGTGCTATTTGTATTAAATTCGGATGCAATTTCTGTGTTTCATCGTCAATAAGAATGTCCATGGGATACAGTAAACCTGAGGTGAAGCATCGGAATCTAAAACTGGACTCACAGGAGAGATTCAAATCATATAAAGTGAAAGTGTCAGTCTTCTTTTACTTAAGTTGTCATTGTGCCTTTTGTATTAAATTCCAATGCAATTTCTATGTTTCATCGTCAATAAGAAGGTGCAAGGTATACAGTAAACCTGAAGTGAAGCATCGGAATTTAAAACCGGTCTCACAGAAGAGGTTCAAATCATAGAAAGTGCGAGTGTCAGTCCTCTTGTACTTAAGTCGGCATTGTACCATTTGTATTAAATTCGGATGCTATTTCCGTGTTTAATCGTCAATAAGAAGGTCCAAGGGATACAGTAAACCTGAAGTGAAGCATCGGAATCTGAATCTGACCTCACAGGAGAGGTTCGAATCATAGAAAGTGAGAGTGTCAGCCCTCTTGTACTTAAGTCGGCATTGTGCCATTTGTATTAAATTCGGATGCAATTTCTGTGTTTCATCGTCAATAAGAATGTCCATGGGATACAGTAAACCTGAGGTGAAGCATCGGAATCTAAAACTGGACTCACAGGAGAGATTCATATCATAGAAAGTGAGAGTGTCAGTCCTCTTGTACTTAAGACGGCATTGTGCCTTTGGAATTTCATTCCGATGCAATTTCTGTGTTTCATCGTCAATAAGAAGGTGCAAGGTATACAGTAAACCTGAAGTGAAGCATCGGAATCTAAATCTGACCTCACAGGAGAGGTACGAATCATAGAGAGTGAGAGTGTCAGTCCTCTTGTACTTAAGTCGGCATTGTGCCATTTGTTTTAAATTCGGATGCAAGTTCTGTGTTTCATCGTTAATAAGAAGGTCCAAGGGATACAGTAAACCTGACGTGAAGCATCGGAATCTAAAACTGGACTCACAGGAGAGGTTCAAATCGTAGAAAGTTAGAGTGTCAGTCCTCTTGTACTTAAGTCGGCATTGTGCCGTTTGTATTAAATTCGAATGCAAACTCTGTGTTTCATCGTCAATAAGAAGGTCCAAGGGATACAGTAAACCTTAAGTGAAGCATCAGAATTTAAAACTGGACTCTTAGGAGAGGTTCAAATCATAGAAAGTTAGAATGTCAGTCCTCTTGTACTTAAGTCGGCATTGTGCCTTTTGAATTTAATTGCGATGCTTTTTCTGTGTTTCATTGTCAATAAGAAGGTCCAAGGGATACAGTAAACCTGAAGTGAAGCATCGGAATCCAAAACTGGTCGCACAGGAGATGTTCAAATCATAGAAAGTTAGAATGTCAGACCTCTTGTACTTAAGTCGGCATTGTGCCTTTTGCATTAAATTCGGATGCAATTTCTGTGTTTCATCGTCAATAAGAAGATGCAAGGTATGCAGCAAACCTGAAGTGAAGCATCGGAATTTAAACTGGAATCACAGAAGAGGTTCAAATCATAGAAAGGAAGAGTGTCAGTCCTCTTGTACTTAAGTCACCATTGTGACTTTTGTATTCATTTCGGATGCAATTTCTGTGTTTCATCGTCAATTAGAAGGTCCAAGGGATACAGTAAACCTGAAGTGAAGCATCGGAATCTAAAACTGGATTCACAGGAGAGGTTCATATCATAGAAATTGAGAGTGACAGTCCTCTTGTACTTAAGACGGCATTGTGCCTTTTGAATTTCATTCCGATGCAATTTCTGTGTTTCATCGTCAATAAGAAGGAGCAAGGTATACAGTAAACCTGAAGTGAAGCATCGGAATCTAAATCTGGCCTCACAGGAGAGGTACGAATCATAGAGTGTGAGAGTGTCAGTTCTCTTGTAGTTAAGTCGGCATTGTGCCTTTTGTTTTAAATTCGGATGCAAGTTCTGTGTTTCATCGTTAATAAGAAGGTCCAAGGGATACAGTAAACCTGACGTGAAGCATCGGAATCTAAAACTGGACTCACTGGAGAGGTTCAAATCATAGAAGGTTAGAGTGTCAGTCCTCTTGTACTTAAGTCGGCATTGTGCCGTTTGTATTAAATTCGAATGCAAACTCTGTGTTTCATCGTCAATAAGAAGGTCCAAGGCATACAGTAAACCTTAAGTGAAGCATCAGAATTTAAAACTGGACTCTTAAGAGAGGTTCAAATCATAGAAAGTTAGAGTGTCAGTCCTCTTGTACTTAAGTCGGCATTGTGCCTTTTGAATTTAATTCCGATGCTTTTTCTGTGTTTCATTGTCAATAAGAAGGTCCAAGGGATACAGTAAACCTGAAGTGAAGCATCGGAATCCAAAACTGGACGCACAGGAGAGGTTCAAATCATAGAAAGTTAGAATGTCAGACCTCTTGTACTTAAGTCGGCATTGTGCCTTTTGCATTAAAATCGGATGCAATTTCTGTGTTTCATCGTCAATAAGAAGATGCAAGGTATACAGCAAACCTGAAGTGAAGCATCGGAATCTAAAACTGGAATCACAGGAGAGGTTCAAATCATAGAAAGTGAGAGTGTCAGTCCTCTTGTACTTAAGTCACCATTGTGACTTTTGTATTAATTTCGGATGCAATTTCTGTGTTTCATCGCCAATTAGAAGGTCCAAGGGATACAGTAAACCTGAAGTAAAGCATCGGAATCTAAAACTGGAATCACTGGAGAGGTTAAAATCATAGAAGGTGAGAGTCTCAGTCTTCTTGTACTTAAGACGACATTGTGCCTTTTGAATTTAATTCCGATGCATTTTCTGAGTTTCATCGTCAATAAGAAGGTGCAAGGTATACAGTAAACCTGAAGTGAAGCATCGGAATCTAAATCTGACCTCACAGGAGAGGTTCGAATCATAGAAAGTGAGAGTGTCAGTCCGCTTGTACTTAAGTCGACATTGTGCCATTTGTATTAAATTCGAATGCAATTTCTGTGTTTCATCGTCAATAAGAAGGTCCAAGGGATACAGTAAACCTGAAGAGAAGCATCGGAATCTAAAACTGGACTCACAGGAGAGGTTCAAATCATAGAAAGTGAGAGTGTCAGTCCTCTTGTACTTAGATCGCCTATTGTGCCTTTTGTATTAAATTCGTATGCAATTTCTGTGTTTCATCGTCAATAAGAAGGTCCAAGGGATACAGTAAACCAGAAGTGAAGCATCGGAATCCAAAACTGGACTCACAGGTGAGGTTCAAATCAAGGAAAGTTAGAGTGTCAGTCCTCTTGTACTTATGTCGGTATTGTGCCTTTTGTATTAAATTCGGATGCAAACTCTGTGTTTCATCGTCAAAAGGGGTCCAAGGGATACAGTAAACCTGAAGTGAAGCATCGGAATCTAAAACTGGACTCACAGGAGAGGTTCAAATCATAGAAAGTTAGAGTGTCAGTCCTCTTGTACTTAAGTCGGTATTGTGCCTTTTGAATTTAATTCCGATGCAATTTCTGTGTTTCATCGTCATTAGAAGTTCCAAGGGATACAGTAAACCTGAAGTGAAGCATCGGAATCAAAATCTGGACTCATAGGAGAGGTTCAAATCATAGACAGTGGGAGTGGCAGTCCTCTTGTACTTAAGTCACCATTGTGACTTTTGTATTCATTTCGGATGCAATTTCTGTGTTTCATCGTCAATTAGAAGGTCCAAGGGATACAGTAAACCTGAAGTAAAGCATCGGAATCCAAAACTGGAATCACAGGAGAGGCTCAAATCATAGAAAGTGAGAGTGTCAGTCCTCTTGTACTTAAGTCGGCATTGTGCCATTTGTATTAAATTCGTATGCAATTTCTGGGTTTCGTCGTCAATAAGAAGGTCCAAGGGATACAGTAAACCTGAAGTGAAGCATCGGAAACTAAAACTGGAATCACAGGAGAGGTTCAAATCATAGAAAGTTAGAATGTCAGACCTCTTGTACTTAAGTCGGCCTTGTGCCTTTTGCATTAAATTCGGATGCAATTTCTGTTTTCATCGTCAATAAGAAGGTCCAAGGGATACAGCAAACCTGAAGTAAAGCATCGGAATCTAAAACTGAACTCTCAGGAGAGGTTCAAATCATAGAAAGTTAAAGTGTCAGTCCTCTTGTACTTAAGTCGGCATTGTGCCTTTTGTATTAAATTCGGATGCAAACTCTGTGTTTCATCGTCAATAACAAGGTTCATGGGATATAGTAAACCTGAAGTGAAGCATCGGAATCTAAACCTGGACTCACAGGAGAGGTTCAAATCATAAAAAGTTAGAGTGTCAGTCCTCTTGTACTTAAGTCGGCATTGTGCTTTTGGAATTTAAATCCGATGCTATTTCTGTGTTTCATTGTCAATAAGAAGGTCCAAGGGATACAGTAAACCTGAAGTGAAGCATCGTAATCTAAAACTGGACTCACAGGAGAGTTTCAAATCATAGAAAGTGAGAGTGTCAGTCCTATTTTACTTAAGTCGGCATTGTGCGTTTTAAATTCAATTCCGATGCTATATCTGTGTTTCATCGTCAATAAGAAGGTCCATGGGATACAGTAAACCTGAAGTGAAGCATCGGAATCTAGAACTGGACTCACAGGAGATGTTCAAATCATAGAAAGTGAGAGTGTCAGTCCTCTTGTACTTAAGCCGCCATTGTGATTTTTGTAATAAATTCGGATGCAATTTCTGTGTTTCATCGTCAATAAGAAGGTCCAAAGGATACAGTAAATCTGAAGTGAAGCATCGGAATGTAAAACTGGACTCAGAGGAGAGGTTCAAATCATATAAATTGAGAGTGTCAGTCCTCTTGTACTTAAGTCACCATTGTGACTTTTGTATTAATTTCGGATGCAATTTCTGTGTTTCATCGTCAATAAGAAGGTCCAAGGGATACAGTAGACCTGAAGTGAAGCATCGGAATCGAAAACTGGACTCACAGGAGAGATTCAAATCATAGAAAGTGAGAGTGTCAGTCCTCTTGTACTTAAGTCGCCATTGTGCCTTTTGTATTAAATTCGGATGCAATTTCTGTGTTTCATCGTCAATAAGAAGGCCCAAGGGATACAGTAAACCTGAAGTGAAGCAATGGAATCTAAAACTGGACTCACAGGAGAGGTTCAAATCATAGAAAGTGAGAGTGTCAGTCCTCTTCTACTTAGGTCGGCACTGTGCCTTTTGAATTTAATTCCGATGCAATTTCTGTGTTTCATCGTCAATAAGAACGTCCAAGGGATACAGTAAACCTGAAGTGAAGCATCGGAATCTAAAACTGTACTCAAAGGAGAGGTTCGAATCATAGAAAGTGAGAGTGTCAGTCCTCTTGTACTTAAGTCGGCATTGCGCCATTTGTATTAAATTCGGATGCAATTTCTGTGTTTCATCGTCAATATGAAGGTACAAGGGATACAGTAAACCTGAGGTGAAGCATCGGAATCTAAAACTGGACTCAGAGGGGAGGTTCAAATCATATAAAGTTAGAGTGTCAGTCCTCTTGTACTTAAGTCACCATTGTGACTTTTGTATTAATTTCGGATGCAATTTCTGTGTTTCATCGTCAATAAGAAGGTCCAAGGGATACAGTAAACCTGAAGTGAAGCATCGGAATCTAAAACTGGACTCACAGGCGAGGTTCAAATCATAGAAAGTGAGTGTGTCAGTCCTCTTGTACTTAAGTCGGCATTGTGCCATTTGTATTGAATTGGGATGAAATTTCTGTGTTTCATCGTCAATAAGAAGGTCAAAGGTATACAGTAAACCTGAAGTGAAGCATCGGAATCTAAAACTGGACTCACAGGAGAGGTTCAAATCATAGAAAGTGAGAGTGTCAGTCCTCTTGTACTTAAGTCGCCATTGTGCCTTTTGTATTAAATTCGGATGCAATTTCTGTGTTTCATCGTCAATAAGAAGGCCCAAGGGATACAGTAAACCTGAAGTGAAGCAATGGAATCTAAAACTGGACTCACAGGAGAGGTTCAAATCATAGAAAGTGAGAGTGTCAGTCCTCTTCTACTTAGGTCGGCACTGTGCCTTTTGAATTTAATTCCGATGCAATTTCTGTGTTTCATCGTCAATAAGAACGTCCAAGGGATACAGTAAACCTGAAGTGAAGCATCGGAATCTAAAACTGTACTCAAAGGAGAGGTTCGAATCATAGAAAGTGAGAGTGTCAGTCCTCTTGTACCTAAGTCGGCATTGCGCCATTTGTATTAAATTCGGATGCAATTTCTGTGTTTCATCGTCAATATGAAGGTACAAGGGATACAGTAAACCTGAGGTGAAGCATCGGAATCTAAAACTGGACTCAGAGGGGAGGTTCAAATCATATAATGTTAGAGTGTCAGTCCTCTTGTACTTAAGTCACCATTGTGACTTTTGTATTAATTTCGGATGCAATTTCTGTGTTTCATCGTCAATAAGAAGGTCCAAGGGATACAGTAAACCTGAAGTGAAGCATCGGAATCTAAAACTGGACTCACAGGAGAGGTTCAAATCATAGAAAGTGAGTGTGTCAGTCCTCTTGTACTTAAGTCGGCATTGTGCCATTTGTATTAAATTGGGATGAAATTTCTGTGTTTCATCGTCAATAAGAAGGTCAAAGGTATACAGTAAACCTGAAGTGAAGCATCGGAATCTAAAACTGGACTCACAGGAGAGGTTCAAATCATAGAAAGTTAGACTGTCAGTCCTCTTGTACTTAAGTCGGCATTGTGCCTTTTGTATTAAATTCGGATGGAATTTCTGTGTTTCATCATAAATAAGAAGGAGCAAGGTATACAGTAAACCTGAAGTGAAGCATCAGAATCGAAAACTGGACTCACAGGAGAGGTTCAAATCATAGAAAACTAGAGTGTCAGTCCTCTTGTACTTAAGTCGGCATTGTACATTTGTATTAAATTCGGATGCAAACTCTGTGTTTCATCGTCAATTAGAAGGTCCGAGGGATACAGTAGACCTGAAGTGAAGCAACGGAATCTAAAACTGGACTCACAGGAGAGGTTCAAATCATAGAAAGTGAGAGTGTCAGTCCCCTTGTACTCAACGGCATTGTGACTTTTGAATTTCATTACGATGCAATTTCTGTGTTTCATCGTCAATATGAAGGTGCAAGGTATACAGCAAACCTGAAGTGAAGCATCGGAATCTAAAACTGGACTCACAGGAGAGTTTCAAATTATAGAAAGTGAGAGTGTCAGTCCTCTTGTACTTAAGTCGACATTGTGCCATTTGTATTAAATTCGAATGCAATTTCTGTGTTTCATCGTCAATAAGAAGGTCCAAGGGATACAGTAAACCTGAAGTGAAGCATCGAAATCTAAAACTGGACTCACAGGAGAGGTTCAAATCATAGAAAGTGAGAGTGTCAGTCCTCTTGTACTTAGATCGCCATTGTGCCTTTTGTATTAAATTCGGATGCAATTTCTGCGTTTCATCGTCAATAAGAAGGTCCAAGGGATCCAGTAAACCTAAAGTGAAGCATCGGAGTCCAAAACTGGACTCACAGGTGAGGTTCAAATCATAGAAATTTAGAGTGTCAGTCCTCTTGTACTTAAGTCGGTATTGTGCCTTTTGTATTAAATTCGGATGCAAACTCTGTGTTTCATCGTCAATAAGAGGGTCCAAGGGATACAGTAAACCTGAAGTGAAGCATCGGAATCTAGAACTGGACTCACTGGAGATGTTCAAATCATAGAAAGTGAGAGTGTCAGTCCTCTTGTACTTAAGCCGCCATTGTGATTTTTGTATTAAATTCGGATGAAATTTCTGTGTTTCATCGTCAATAAGAAGGTCCAAAGGATACAGTAAATCTGAAGTGAAGCATCGGAATGTAAAACTGGACTCACAGGAGAGGTTCAAATCATAGAAAGTGAGAGTGTCAGTCCTCTTGTACTTAAGTCGGCATTGTGCCTTTTGAATTTCATTCCGATGCAATTTCTGTGTTTCATCGTCAATAAGAAGCTGCAAGGTATACAGTAAGCCTGAAGTGAAGCTTCGGAATCTAAAACTGGACTCACAGGAGAGGTTCAAATCATAGAAAGTGAGAGTGTTAGTCCTCTTCTACTTAGATCGGCACTGTGCCTTTTGAATTTAATTCCGATGCAATTTCTGTGTTTCATCGTCAATAAGAACGTCCAAGGGATACAGTAAACCTGAAGTGAAGCATCGGAATCTAAAACTGTACTCACAGGAGAGGTTCGAATCATAGAAAGTGAGAGTGTAAGTCCTCTAGTACTTAAGTCGGCATTGCGCCATTTGTATAAAATTCGGATGCAATTTGTGTGTTTCATCGTCAATAAGAAGGTCCAAGGGATACAGTAAATCTGAGGTGAAGCATCGGAATCTAAAACTAGACCCAGAGGAGAGGTTCAAATCATATAAATTGAGAGTGTCAGTCCTCTTGTACTTAAGTCACCATTGTGACTTTTGTATTAATTTCGGATGCAATTTCTGTGTTTCATCGTCAATAAGAAGGTCCAAGGGATACAGTAAACCAGAAGTTAAGCGTCGGAATCTAAAACTGGACTCACAGGAGATGTTCAAATCATAGAAAGTGAGAGTGTCAGTCCTCTTGAACTTAAGTCGCCATTGTGATTTTTGTATTACAATCGGATGCAATTTCTGTGTTTCATCGTCAGTAAGAAGGTCCAAGGGATACAGTAAACCTGAAGTGAAGCATCAGAATCTAAAACTGGACTCACAGGAGAGGTTCAAATCATAGAAACTTAGAGTGTCAGTCCTCTTGTACTTAAGTCGACATTGTACCTTTTGTATTAAATTCGGATGCAAACTCTGTGTTTCATCGTCAATCAGAAGGCCCGAGGGATACAGTAAACCTGAAGTGAAGCATCGGAATCTAAAACTGGACTCACAGGAGAGGTTCAAATCATAGAAAGTGAGAGTGTCAGTCCTCTTGTACTTAAGACGGCATTGTGCCTTTTTGAATTAAATTCCGATGCAATTTCTGTGTTTCATCGTCAATAAGAAGCTGCAAGGTATACAGTAAACCTGAAGTGAATCTTCGGAATCTAAAACTGGACTCACAGGAGAGGTTCAGATCTTAGAAAGTGAGAGTGTTAGTCCTCTTCTACTTAGGTCGGCACTGTGCCTTTTGAATTTAATTCCGATGCTATTTCTGTGTTTCATCGTCAATAAGAACGTCCAAGGGATACAGTAAAAATGAAGTGAAGCATCGGAATCTAAAACTGTACTCAAAGGAGAGGTTCGAATCATAGAAAGTGAGAGTGGCAGTCCTCTTGTACTTAAGTCGGCATTGCGCCATTTGTATTAAATTCGGATGCAATTTCTGTGTTTCATCGTCAATATGAAGGTACAAGGGATACAGTAAACCTGAGGTGAAGCATCGGAATCTAAAACTGGACTAAGAGGGGAGGTTCAAATCATATAAAGTGAGAGTGTCAGTCCTCTTGTACTTAAGTCACCATTGTGACTTTTGTATTAATTTCGGATGCAATTTCTGTGTTTCATCGTCAATAAGAAGGTCCAAGGGATACAGTAAACCTGAAGTGAAGCATCGGAATCTAAAACTGGACTCACAGGAGAGGTTCAAATCATAGAAAGTGAGTGTGTCAGTCCTCTTGTACTTAAGTCGGCATTGTGCCATTTGTATTAAATTCGGATGAAATTTCTGTGTTTCATCGTCAATAAGAAGGTCAAAGGTATACAGTAAACCTGAAGTGAAGCATCGGAATCTAAAATTGGACTCACAGGAGAGGTTCAAATCATAGAATGTTAGACTGTCAGTCCTCTTGTACTTAAGTCGGCATTGTGCCTTTTGTATTAAATTCGGATGGAATTTCTGTGTTTCATCGTAAATAAGAAGGAGCAAGGTATACAGTAAACCTGAAGTGAAGCATCAGATTCTAAAACTGGACTCACAGGAGAGGTTCATATCATAGAAAACTAGAGTGTCAGTCCTCTTGTACTTAAGTCGGCATTGTACCTTTTGTATTAAATTCGGATGCAAACTCTGTGTTTCGTCGTCAATTAGAAGGTCCGATGGATACAGTAAACCTGAAGTGAAGAATCGGAATCTAAAACTGGACTCACAGGAGAGGTTCAAATCAAAGAAAGTGAGAGTGTCAGTCCTCTTGTACTCAACGGCATTGTGCCTTTTGAATTTCATTCCGATGCAATTTCTGTGTTTCATCGTCAATAAGAAGGTGCAAGGTATACAGCAAACCTGAAGTGGAGCATCGGAACCTAAAACTGGACTCACAGGAGAGTTTCAAATCATAGAAAGTGAGAGTGTCAGTCCTCTTGTACTTAAGTCGACATTGTGCCATTTGTATTAAATTCGAATGCAATTTCTGTGTTTCATCGTCAATAAGAAGGTCCAAGGGATACAGTAAACCTGAAGTGAAGCATCGGAATCTAAAACTGGACTCACAGGAGAGGTTCAAATCATAGAAAGTGAGAGTGTCAGTCCTCTTGTACTTAGATCGCCATTGTGCCTTTTGTATTAAATTCGGATGCAATTTCTGTGTTTCATCGTCAATAAGAAGGTCCAAGGGATCCAGTAAACCTGAAGTGAAGCATCGGAATCCAAAACTGGACTCACAGGTGAGGTTCAAATCATAGAAAGTTAGAGTGTCAGTCCTCTTGAACTTAAGTCGGTATTGTGCCTTTTGTATTAAATTCGGATGCAAACTCTGTGTTTCATCGTCAATAAGAGGGTCCAAGGGATACAGTAAACCTGAAGTGAAGCATCGGAATCTAAAACTGGAATCACAGGAGAGGTTCAAATCATAGAAAGTTAGAGTGTCAGTCCTCTTGTACTTAAGTCGGTATTGTGCCTTTTGAATTTAATTCCGATGCAATTTCTGTGTTTCATCGTCAATAAGAAGGTCCAAGGGATACAGTAAACCTGAAGTGAAGCATCGGAATCTAAAACTGGACTCACAGGAGAGGTTCAAATCATAGAAAGTGAAAGTGTCTGTCCTCTTGTACTTAAGTCGCCATTGTGCCTTTTGTATTAAATTCGGATGCAATTTCTGTGTTTCATCGGCAATAAGAAGGTCCAAGGGATACAGTAAACCTGAAGTGAAGCATCGGAATCCAAAACTGGAATCACAGGAGAGGTTCAAATCATAGAAAGTTAGAGTGTCAGTCCTCTTGTACTTAAGTCGGTATTGTGCCTTTTGAATTTAATTCCGATGCAATTTCTGTGTTTCATCGTCAATAAGAAGGTCCAAGGGATACAGTAAACCTGAAGTGAAGCATCGGAATCTAAAACTGGACTCACAGGAGAGGTTCAAATCATAGAAAGTGAAAGTGTCTGTCCTCTTGTACTTAAGTCGCCATTGTGCCTTTTGTATTAAATTCGGATGCAATTTCTGTGTTTCATCGGCAATAAGAAGGTCCAAGGGATACAGTAAACCTGAAGTGAAGCATCGGAATCCAAAACTGGACTAACAGGAGAGGTTCAAATCATAGAAAGTTAGAGTATCAGTCCACTTGTACTTAAGTCGGCATTGTGCCATTTGTATTACATTCGGATGCAATTTCTGTGTTTCGTCGTCAATATGAAGGTCCGTGGGATACAGTAAACCTGAAGTGAAGCATCGGAATCTAAAACTGGACTCACAGGAGAGGTTCAAATCATAGAAAGTTAGAGTGTCAGTCCTCTTGTACTTAAGTCGGCATTGTGCCTTTTGAATTTCATTCCGATGCTATTTCTGTGTTTCATTGTCAATAAGAAGGTCCAAGGGATACAGTAAACCCGAAGTGAGGCATCGGAATCTAAAACTTGATTCGCAGGAGAGGTTCAAATCATAGAATGTTAGAGTGTCAGTCCTCTTTTACTTAAGACGGCATTGTGCCATTTGTATTAAATTCGGATGCGATTTCTGTGTTTTATCGTCAACAAGAGGGTCATAGGGATACAGTAAACCTGAAGTGAAGCATCGGAATCTAAATCTGACCTCACAGGAGAGGTTCCATTCATAGAAAGTGAGAGTGTCAGTCCTCTTTTACTTAAGTGGGCATTGTGCCATTTGTATTAAATTCGGATGCAATCTCTGTGTTTCATCGTCAATAAGAAGGTCCAAGACATACAGTAAACCTGAGGTGAAGCATCGGAATCTAAAACTGGACTCACAGGAGAGGTTCAAATCATAGAAAGTGAGAGTGTCAGTCCTCTTGTACTTAAGTCGGCATTGTGCCTTTTGTATTAAATTCGGATGCAATTTCTGTGTTTCATCGTCAAGAAGAAGGTCCAAGGTATACAGTAAACCTGAAGTGAAGCATCGGAATCTAAAACTGGACTCACAGGAGAGGTTCAAATCATAAAAAGTTAGAGTGTCAGTCCTCTTGTACTTAAGTCGGCATTGAGCCTTTTGAATTTCATTCCGATGCTATTTCTGTGTTTCATTGTCAATAAGAAGGTCCAAGGGATACAGTAAACCTGAAGTGAAGCATCGGAATCTAAAACTGGACTCACAGGAGAGATTCAAATCATTGATAGTGAGCGTGTCAGTCCTCTTTTACTTAAGTCGGCATTGTGCGTTTTAAATTTAATTATGATGCATTATCTGTGTTTCATCGTCAATAAGAAGGTCCAAGGGATACAGTAAACCTGAGGTGAAGCATCGGAAACTGGAACTGGACTCACAGGAGATGTTCTAATCATAGAAAGTGAGAGTGTCAGTCCTCTTGTACTTAAGCCGCCATTGTGATTTTTGTATTAAATTCGGATGCAATTTCTGTGTTTCATCGTCAATAAGAAGGTCCAAGGGATACAGTACACCAGAAGTGAAGCATCGGAATCTAAAACTGGACTCACAAGAGAGGTGCAAATCATAGAAAGTTAGATTGTCAGTCCTCTTGTATATAAGTCGGCATTGTACATTTTGTATTAAATTCGGATGCAAACTCTGTGTTTCATCGTCAATTAGAAGGTCCAAGGAATACAGTAAACCTTAAGTGAAGCATCGGAATCTAAAACTGGTCTCATAGGAGAGGTTAGATTCAAAGAAAGTGAGAGTGTCAGTCCTCTTGTACATAAGTCGGCATTGCGCCATTTGTATTAAATTCGGATGCAATTTCTGTGTTTCATCGTCAATAAGAAGGTCCAAGGGATACAGTAAACCTGAAGTGAAGCGTCGGAATCTAAAACTGGACTCACAGGAGAGGTGCAAATCATAGAAAGTTAGAGTGTCAGTCCTCTTGTACTTATGTCGGCATTGTACCTTTTGTATTAAATTCGGATGCAAACTCTGTGTTTCATCGTCAATTAGAACGTCCAAGGGATACAGTAAACCTGAAGTGAAGCATCCGAATGTAAAACTGGAATCACAGGAGAGGTTCAAATCATAGAAAGTGAGAGTGTCAGTCCTCTTGTACTTAAGTCAGCATTGTGCGTTTTAAATTTAATTCCGATGCTATATCTGTGTTTCATCGTCAATAAGAAGGTCCAAGGGATTCAGTAAACCTGAAGTGAAGCATCGGAATCTAGAACTGGACTCACAGGAGATGTTCAAATCATAGAAAGTGAGAGTGTCAGTTCACTTGCACTTAAGCCGCCATTGTGATTTTTGTATTAAATTCGGATGCAATTTCTGTGTTTCATCGTCAATATGAAGGTCCAAGGGATACAGTAAACCTGAAGTGAAGCATCGGAAACTAAAACTGGACTTACAGGAGAGGTGCAAATCATAGAAAGTTAGAGTGTCAGTCCTCTTGTACTTAAGTCGGCATTGTACTTTTGTATTAAATTCGGATGCAAACTCTGTGTTTCATCGTCAATTAGAAGGTCCAAGGGATACAGTAAACCTGAAGTGAGGCATCGGAATGTAAAACTGAACTCACAGGAGAGGTTCAAATCATAGAAAGTGAGAGTGTCAGTCCTCTTGTACTTAAGTAGGCATTGTGCCTTTTGAATTTAATTCCGATGCAATTTCTGTGTTTCATCGTCAATAAGAAGCTGCAAGGTATACAGTAAACCTGAAGTGAGGCTTCGGAATCTAAAACTGGACTCACAGGAGAGGTTCAAATCATTGAAAGTGAGAGTGTTAGTCTTCTTCTACTTAGGTCGGCACTGTGCCTTTTGAATTTAATTCCGATGCAATTTCAGTGTTTCATCGTCAATAAGAACGTCCAAGGGATACAGTAAACCTGAAGTGAAGCATCGGAATCTAGAACTGGACTCTCAGTAGGGTTCAAATAATAGAAAGTGAGAGTGTCAGTCCTCTTGTACTTAAGTCGCCATTGTGCCTTTTGTATTAAATTCGGATGCAATTTCTGTGTGTCATCGTCAATAAGAAGGTCCAAGGGATACAGTAAACCTGAAGTAAAGCATCGGAATCTAAAACTGGACTCACAGGAGAGGTTCAAATCATAGAAAGTTAGAGTGTCAGTCCTCTTGTACTTAAGTTGGCATTGTGCCATTTGTATTAAATTCGGATGCAAACTCTGTGTTTCATCGTCAATAAGAAGGTCCGTGGGATACAGTAAACCTGAAGTGAAGCATCGGAATCTAAAACTGGACTCACAGGAGAGGTTCAAATCATAGAAAGTTAGAGTGTCAGTCCTCTTGTACTTAAGTCGGCATTGTGCCTTTTGAATTTAATTCCGATGCTATTTCTGTGTTTCATTGTCAATAAGAAGGTCCAAGGGATACAGTAAACCCGAAGTGAGGCATCGGAATCTAAAACTTGATTCGCAGGAGAGGTTCAAATCATAGAATGTTAGAGTGTCAGTCCTCTTTTACTTAAGACGGCATTGTGCCATTTGTATTAAATTCGGATGCGATTTCTGTGTTTTATCGTCAACAAGAAGGTCATAGGGATACAGTAAACCTGAAGTGAAGCATCGGAATCTAAATCTGACCTCACAGGAGAGGTTCCATTCATAGAAAGTGAGAGTGTCAGTCCTCTTTTACTTAAGAGGGCATTGTGCCATTTGTATTAAATTCGGATGCAATTTCTGTGTTTCATCGTCAATAAGAAGGTCCAAGACATACAGTAAACCTGAGGTGAAGCATCGGAATCTAAAACTGGACTCACAGGAGAGGTTCAAATCATAGAAAGTCAGAGTGTCAGTGCTCTTGTACTTAAGTCGGCATTGTGCCTTTTGTATTAAATTCGGATGCAATTTCTGTGTTTCATCGTCAAGAAGAAGGTCCAAGGTATACAGTAAACCTGAAGTGAAGCATCGGAATCTAAAACTGGACTCACAGGAGAGGTTCAAATCATAAAAAGTTAGAGTGTCAGTCCTCTTGTACTTAAGTCGGCATTGTGCCTTTTGAATTTCATTCCGATGCTATTTCTGTGTTTCATTGTCAATAAGAAGGTCCAAGGGATACAGTAAACCTGAAGTGAAGCATCGGAATCTAAAACTGGACTCACAGGAGAGATTCAAATCATTGATAGTGAGCGTGTCAGTCCTCTTTTACTTAAGTCGGCATTGTGCGTTTTAAATTTAATTCCGATGCATTATCTGTGTTTCATCGTCAATAAGAAGGTCCAAGGGATACAGTAAACCTGAAGTGAAGCATCGAAAACTGGAACTGGACTCACAGGAGATGTTCAAATCATAGAAAGTGAGAGTGTCAGTCCTCTTGTACTTAAGCCGCCATTGTGATTTTTGTATTAAATTCGGATGCAATTTCTGTGTTTCATCGTCAATAAGAAGGTCCAAGGGATACAGTACACCAGAAGTGAAGCATCGGAATCTAAAACTGGACTCACAGGAGAGGTGCAAATCATAGAAAGTTAGAGTGTCAGTCCTCTTGTACATAAGTCGGCATTGTACATTTTGTATTAAATTCGGATGCAAACTCTGTGTTTCATCGTCAATTAGAAGGTCCAAGGAATACAGTAAACCTGAAGTGAAGCATCGGAATCTAAAACTGGACTCATAGGAGAGGTTAGAATCATAGAAAGTGAGAGTGTCAGTCCTCTTGTACTTAAGTCGGCATTGGGCCATTTGTATTAAATTCGGATGCAATTTCTGTGTTTCATCGTCAATAAGAAGGTCCAAGGGATACAGTAAACCTGAAGTGAAGCGTCGGAATCTAAAACTGGACTCACAGGAGAGGTGCAAATCATAGAAAGTTAGAGTGTCAGTCCTCTTGTACTTAAGTCGGCATTGTACCTTTTGTATTAAATTCGGATGCAAACTCTGTGTTTCATCGTCAATTAGAACGTCCAAGGGATACAGTAAACCTGAAGTGAAGCATCCGAATGTAAAACTGGAATCACAGGAGAGGTTCAAATCTTAGAAAGTGAGAATGTCAGTCCTCTTGTACTTAAGTCAGCATTGTGCGTTTTAAATTTAATTCCGATGCTATATCTGTGTTTCATCGTCAATAAGAAGGTCCAAGGGATTCAGTAAACCTGAAGTGAAGCATCGGAATCTAGAACTGGACTCACAGGAGATGTTCAAATCATAGAAAATGAGAGTGTCAGTCCACTTGCACTTAAGCCGCCATTGTGATTTTTGTATTAAATTCGGATGCAATTTCTGTGCTTCATCGTCAATAAGAAGGTCCAAGGGATACAGTAAACCTGAAGTGAAGCATCGGAAACTAAAACTGGACTTACAGGAGAGGTGCAAATCATAGAAAGTTAGAGTGTCAGTCCTCTTGTACTTAAGTCGGCATTGTACCTTTTGTATTAAATTCGGATGCAAACTCTGTGTTTCATCGTCAATTAGAAGGTCCAAGGGATACAGTAAACCTGAAGTGAAGCATCGGAATGTAAAACTGGACTCACAGGAGAGGTTCAAATCATAGAAAGTGAGAGTGTCAGTCCTCTTGTACTTAAGTAGGCATTGTGCCTTTTGAATTTAATTCCGATGCAATTTCTGTGTTTCATCGTCAATAAGAAGCTGCAAGGTATACAGTAAACCTGAAGTGAGGCTTCGGAATCTAAAACTGGACTCACAGGAGAGGTTCAAATCATTGAAAGTGAGAGTGTTAGTCTTCTTCTACTTAGGTCGGCACTGTGCCTTTTGAATTTAATTCCGATGCAATTTCTGTGTTTCATCGTCAATAAGAACGTCCAAGGGATACAGTAAACCTGAAGTGAAGCATCGGACTCTAGAACTGGACGCTCAGGAGGGTTCAAATAATAGAAAGTGAGAGTGTCAGTCCTCTTGTACTTAAGTCGCCATTGTGCCTTTTGTATTAAATTCGGATGCAATTTCTGTGTGTCATCGTCAATAAGAAGGTCCAAGGGATACAGTAAACCTGAAGTAAAGCATCGGAATCTAAAACTGGACTCACAGGAGAGGTTCAAATCATAGAAAGTTAGAGTGTCAGTCCTCTTGTACTTAAGTTGGCATTGTGCCATTTGTATTAAATTCGGATGCAAACTCTGTGTTTCATCGTCAATAAGAAGGTCCGTGGGATACAGTAAACCTGAAGTGAAGCATCGGAATCTAAATCTGGACTCACAGGAGAGGTTCAATCCTAGAAAGTTAGAGTGTCAGTCCTCTTGTACTTAAGTCGGCATTGTGCCTTTTGAATTTATTTCCGATGCTATTTCTGTGTTTCATTGTCAATAAGATGGTCCAAGGGATACAGTAAACCCGAAGTGAGGCATCGGAATCTAAAACTTGATTCGCAGGAGAGGTTCAAATCATAGAATGTTAGAGTGTCAGTCCTCTTTTACTTAAGACGGCATTGTGCCATTTGTATTAAATTCGGATGCAAATTTCTGTGTTTTATCGTCAACAAGAAGGTCATAGGGATACAGTAAACCTGAAGTGAAGCATCGGAATCTAAATCTGACCTCACAGGAGAGGTTCCATTCATAGAAAGTGAGAGTGTCAGTCCTCTTTTACTTAAGTGGGCATTGTGCCATTTGTATTAAATTCGGATGCAATTTCTGTGTTTCATCGTCAATAAGGAGGTCCAAGGGACACAGTAAACTTGAAGTGAAGAATCGGAATCTAAAAGTGGAATCACAGGAGAGGTTCAAATCATAGAAAGTTAGAGTGTCTGTCCTCTTGTACTTAAGCCGGCATTGTGCCTTTTGTATTAATTTCGGATGCAATTTCTGTGTTTCATCGTCAATAAGAAGGTCCAAGGGATACAGTAAACCTGAAGTGAAGCATCGGAATCTAAAACTGGACTCACAGGAGAGGTTCAAATCATAGAAAGTTAGAGTGTCAGTCCTCTTGTACTTAAGTCGGCATTGTGCCTTTTGAATTTAATTCCGATGCTATTTCTGTGTTTCGTTGTCAATAAGAAGGTCCAAGGGATACAGTAAACCCGAAGTGAGGCATCGGAATCAAAAACTTGATTCGCAGGAGAGGTTCAAATCATAGAATGTCAGAGTGTCAGTCCTCTTTTACTTAAGACGGCATTGTGCCATTTGTATTAAATTCGGATGCGATTTCTGTGTTTTATCGTCAACAAGAAGGTCATAGGGATACAGTAAACCTTAAGTGAAGCATCGGAATCTAAATCTGACCTCACAGGAGAGGTTCCATTCATAGAAAGTGAGAGTGTCAGTCCTCTTTTACTTAAGTGGGCATTGTGCCATTTGTATTAAATTCGGATGCAATTTCTGTGTTTCATCGTCAATAAGAAGGTCCAAGACATACAGTAAACCTGAGGTGAAGCATCGGAATCTAAAACTGGACTCACAGGAGAGGTTCAAATCATAGAAAGTGAGTGTGTCAGTCCTCTTGTACTTAAGTCGGCATTGTGCCTTTTGTATTAAATTCGGATGCAATTTCTGTGTTTCATCGTCAAGAAGAAGGTCCAAGGTATACAGTAAACCTGAAGTGAAGCATCGGAATCTAAAACTGGACTCACAGGAGAGGTTCAAATCATAAAAAGTTAGAGTGTCAGTCCTCTTGTACTTAAGTCGGCATTGTGCCTTTTGAATTTCATTCCGATGCTATTTCTGTGTTTCATTGTCAATAAGAAGGTCCAAGGGATACAGTAAACCTGAAGTGAAGCATCGGAATCTAAAACTGGACTCACAGGAGAGATTCAAATCATTGATAGTGAGCGTGTCAGTCCTCTTTTACTTAAGTCGGCATTGTGCGTTTTAAATTTAATTCCGATGCATTATCTGTGTTTCATCGTCAATAAGAAGGTCCAAGGGATACAGTAAACCAGAAGTGAAGCATCGAAAACTGGAACTGGACTCACAGGAGATGTTCAAATCATAGAAAGTGAGAGTGTCAGTCCTCTTGTACTTAAGCCGCCATTGTGATTTTTGTATTAAATTCGGATGCAATTTCTGTGTTTCATCGTCAATAAGAAGGTCCAAGGGATACAGTACACCAGAAGTGAAGCATCGGAATCTAAAACTGGACTCACAGGAGAGGTGCAAATCATAGAAAGTTAGAGTGTCAGTCCTCTTGTACATAAGTCGGCATTGTACATTTTGTATTAAATTCGGATGCAAACTCTGTGTTTCATCGTCAATTAGAAGGTCCAAGGAATACAGTAAACCTGAAGTGAAGCATCGGAATCTAAAACTGGACTCATAGGAGAGGTTAGAATCATAGAAAGTGAGAGTCTCAGTCCTCTTGTACTTAAGTCGGCATTGCGCCATTTGTATTAAATTCGGATGCAATTTCTGTGTTTCATCGTCAATAAGAAGGTCCAAGGGATACAGTAAACCTGAAGTGAAGCGTCGGAATCTAAGACTGGACTCACAGGAGAGGTGCAAATCATAGAAAGTTAGAGTGTCAGTCCTCTTGTACTTAAGTCGGCATTGTACCTTTTGTATTAAATTCGGATGCAAACTCTGTGTTTCATCGTCAATTAGAACGTCCAAGGGATACAGTAAACCTGAAGTGAAGCATCCGAATGTAAAACTGGAATCACAGGAGTGGTTCAAATCTTAGAAAGTGAGAGTGTCAGTCCTCTTGTACTTAAGTCAGCATTGTGCGTTTTAAATTTAATTCCGATGCTATATCTGTGTTTCATCGTCAATAAGAAGGTCCAAGGGATTCAGTGAACCTGAAGTGAAGCATCGGAATCTAGAACTGGACTCACAGGAGATGTTCAAATCATAGAAAGTGAGAGTGTCAGTCCACTTGCACTTAAGCCGCCATTGTGATTTTTGTATTAAATTCGGATGCAATTTCTGTGCTTCATCGTCAATAAGAAGGTCCAAGAGATACAGTAAACCTGAAGTGAAGCATCGGAAACTAAAACTGGACTTACAGGAGAGGTGCAAATCATAGAAAGTTAGAGTGTCAGTCCTCTTGTACTTAAGTCGGCATTGTACCTTTTGTATTAAATTCGGATGCAAACTCTGTGTTTCATCGTCAATTAGAAGGTCCAAGGGATACAGTAAACCTGAAGTGAAGCATCGGAATGTAAAACTGGACTCACAGGAGAGGTTCAAATCATAGAAAGTGAGAGTGTCAGTCCTCTTGTACTTAAGTAGGCATTGTGCCTTTTGAATTTAATTACGATGCAATTTCTGTGTTTCATCGTCAATAAGAAGCTGCAAGGTATACAGTAAACCTGAAGTGAGGCTTCGGAATCTAAAACTGGACTCACAGGAGAGGTTCAAATCATTGAAAGTGAGAGTGTTAGTCTTCTTCTACTTAGGTCGGCACTGTGCCTTTTGAATTTAATTCCGATGCAATTTCTGTGTTTCATCGTCAATACGAACGTCCAAGGGATACAGTAAACCTGAAGTGAAGCATCGGAATCTAGAACTGGACTCTCAGGAGGGTTCAAATAATAGAAAGTGAGAGTGTCAGTCCTCTTGTACTTAAGTCGCCATTGTGCCTTTTGTATTAAATTCGGATGCAATTTCTGTGTGTCATCGTCAATAAGAAGGTCCAAGGGATACAGTAAACCTGAAGTAAAGCATCGGAATCTAAAACTGGACTCACAGGAGAGGTTCAAATCATAGAAAGTTAGAGTGTCAGTCCTCTTGTACTTAAGTTGGCATTGTGCCATTTGTATTAAATTCGGATGCAAACTCTGTGTTTCATCGTCAATAAGAAGGTCCGTGGGATACAGTAAACCTGAAGTGAAGCATCGGAATCTAAAACTGGACTCACAGGAGAGGTTCAAATCATAGAAAGTTAGAGTGTCAGTTCTCTTGTACTTAAGTCGGCATTGTGCCTTTTGAATTTAATTCCGATGCTATTTCTGTGTTTCATTGTCAATAAGAAGGTCCAAGGGATACAGTAAACCCGAAGTGAGGTATCGGAATCTAAAACTTGATTCGCAGGAGAGGTTCAAATCATAGAAAGTGAGAGTGTCAGTCCTCTTGTACTTAAGTCGGCAGTGTGCATTTTGTATTAAATTCGGATGCAATTTCTGTGTTTCATCGTCAAGAAGAAGGTCCAAGGTACACAGTAAACCTGAAGTAAAGCATCGGAATCTAAAACTGGACTCACAGGAGAGGTTCAAATCATAGAAAGTTAGAGTGTCAGTCCTCTTTTACTTAAGACGGCATTGTGCCATTTGTATTAAATTCGGATGCAAATTTCTGTGTTTTATCGTCAACAAGAAGGTCATAGGGATACAGTAAACCTGAAGTGAAGCATCGGAATCTAAATCTGACCTCACAGGAGAGGTTCCATTCATAGAAAGTGAGAGTGTCAGTCCTCTTTTACTTAAGTGGGCATTGTGCCATTTGTATTAAATTCGGATGCAATTTCTGTGTTTCATCGTCAATAAGAAGGTCCAAGACATACAGTAAACCTGAGGTGAAGCATCGGAATCTAAAACTGGACTCACAGGAGAGGTTCAAATCATAGAAAGTGAGAGTGTCAGTCCTCTTGTACTTAAGTCGGCAGTGTGCATTTTGTATTAAATTCGGATGCAATTTCTGTGTTTCATCGTCAAGAAGAAGGTCCTAGGTATACAGTAAACCTGAAGTGAAGCATCGGAATCTAAAACTGGACTCACAGGAGAGGTTCAAATCATAAAAAGTTAGAGTGTCAGTCCTCTTGTACTTAAGTCGGCATTGTGCCTTTTGAATTTCATTCCGATGCTATTTCTGTGTTTCATTGTCAATAAGAAGGTCCAAGGGATACAGTAAACCTGAAGTGAAGCATCGGAATCTAAAACTGGACTAACAGGAGAGATTCAAATCATTGATAGTGAGCGTGTCAGTCCTCTTTTACTTAAGTCGGCATTGTGCGTTTTAAGTTTAATTCCGATGCATTATCTGTGTTTCATCGTCAATAAGAAGGTCCAAGGGATACAGTAAACCTGAAGTGAAGCATCGGAAACTGGAACTGGACTCACAGGAGATGTTCAAATCATAGAAAGTGAGAGTGTCAGTCCTCTTGTACTTAAGCCGCCATTGTGATTTTTGTATTAAATTCGGATGCAATTTCTGTGTTTCATCGTCAATAAGAAGGTCCAAGGGATACAGTACACCAGAAGTGAAGCATCGGAATCTAAAACTGGACTCACAGGAGAGGTGCAAATCATAGAAAGTTAGAGTGTCAGTCCTCTTGTACATAAGTCGGCATTGTACATTTTGTATTAAATTCGGATGCAAACTCTGTGTTTCATCGTCAATTAGAAGGTCCAAGGAATACAGTAAACCTGAAGTGAAGCATCGGAATCTAAAACTGGACTCATAGGAGAGGTTAGAATCATAGAAAGTGAGAGTGTCAGTCCTCTTGTACTTAATTCGGCATTGCGCCATTTGTATTAAATTCGGATGCAATTTCTGTGTTTCATCGTCAATAAGAAGGTCCAAGGGATACAGTAAACCTGAAGTGAAGCGTCGGAATCTAAAACTGGACTCACAGGAGAGGTGCAAATCATAGAAAGTTAGAGTGTCAGTCCTCTTGTACTTAAGTTGGCATTGTGCCTTTTGAATTTCATTCCGATGCTATTTCTGTGTTTCATTGTCAATAAGAAGGTCCAAGGGATACAGTAAACCCGAAGTGAGGCATCGGAATCTAAAACTTGATTCGCAGGAGAGGTTCAAATCATAGAGGTTCAAATCATAGAATGTTAGAGTGTCAGTCCTCTTTTACTTAAGACGGCATTGTGCCATTTGTATTAAATTCGGATGCAAATTTCTGTGTTTTATCGTCAACAAGAAGGTCATAGGGATACAGTAAACCTGAAGTGAAGCATCGGAATCTAAATCTGACCTCACAGGAGAGGTTCCATTCATAGAAAATGAGAGTGTCAGTCCTCTTTTACTTAAGTGGGCATTGTGCCATTTGTATTAAATTCGGATGCAATTTCTGTGTTTCATCGTCAATAAGAAGGTCCAAGACATACAGTAAACCTGAGGTGAAGCATCGGAATCTAAAACTGGACTCACAGGAGAGGTTCAAGTCATAGAAAGTGAGAGTGTCAGTCCTCTTGTACTTAAGTCGGCATTGTGCCTTTTGTATTAAATTCGGATGCAATTTCTGTGTTTCATCGTCAAGAAGAAGGTCCAAGGTATACAGTAAACCTGAAGTGAAGCATCGGAATCTAAAACTGGACTCACAGGAGAGGTTCAAATCATAAAAAGTTAGAGTGTCAGTCCTCTTGTACTTAAGTCGGCATTGTGCCTTATGAATTTCATTCCGATGCTATTTCTGTGTTTCATTGTCAATAAGAAGGTCCAAGGGATACAGTAAACCTGAAGTGAAGCATCGGAATCTAAAACTGGACTCACAGGAGAGATTCAAATCATTGATAGTGAGCGTGTCAGTCCTCTTTTACTTAAGTCGGCATTGTGCGTTTTAAATTTAATTCCGATGCATTATCTGTGTTTCATCGTCAATAAGAAGGTCCAAGGGATACAGTAAACCTGAAGTGAAGCATCGGAAACTGGAACTGGACTCACAGGAGATGTTCAAATCATAGAAAGTGAGAGTGTCAGTCCTCTTGTACTTAAGCCGCCATTGTGATTTTTGTATTAAATTCGGATGCAATTTCTGTGTTTCATCGTCAATAAGAAGGTCCAAGGGATACAGTACACCAGAAGTGAAGCATCGGAATCTAAAACTGGACTCAGAGGAGAGTTGCAAATCATAGAAAGTTAGAGTGTCAGTCCTCTTGTACATAAGTCGGCATTGTACATTTTGTATTAAATTCGGATGCAAACTCTGTGTTTCATCGTCAATTAGAAGGTCCAAGGAATACAGTAAACCTGAAGTGAAGCATCGGAATCTAAAACTGGACTCATAGGAGAGGTTAGAATCATAGAAAGTGAGAGTGTCAGTCCTCTTGTACTTAAGTCGGCATTGCGCCATTTGTATTAAATTCGGATGCAATATCTGTGTTTCATCGTCAATAAGAAGGTCCAAGGGATACAGTAAACCTGAAGTGAAGCGTCGGAATCTAAAACTGGACTCACAGGAGAGGTGCAAATCATAGAAAGTTAGAGTGTCAGTCCTCTTGTACTTAAGTTGGCATTGTGCCATTTGTATTAAATTCGGATGCAAACTCTGTGTTTCATCGTCAATAAGAAGGTCCGTGGGATACAGTAAACCTGAAGTGAAGCATCGGAATCTAAAACTGGACTCACAGGAGAGGTTCAAATCATAGAAAGTTAGAGTGTCAGTCCTCTTGTACTTAAGTCGGCATTGTGCCTTTTGAATTTATTTCCGACGCTATTTCTGTGTTTCATTGTCAATAAGAAGGTCCAAGGGATACAGTATACCCGAAGTGAGGCATCGGTATCTAAAACTTGATTCGCAGGAGAGGTTCAAATCATAGAGGTTCAAATCATAGAATGTTAGAGTGTCAGTCCTCTTTTACTTAAGACGGCATTGTGCCATTTGTATTAAATTCGGATGCGATTTCTGTGTTTTATCGTCAACAAGAAGGTCATAGGGATACAGTAAACCTGAAGTGAAGCATCGGAATCTAAATCTGACCTCACAGGAGAGGTTCCATTCATAGAAAGTGAGAGTGTCAGTCCTCTTTTACTTAAGTGGGCATTGTGCCATTTGTATTACATTCGGATGCAATTTCTGTGTTTCATCGTCAATAAGAAGGTCCAGGACATACAGTAAACCTGAGGTGAAGCATCGGAATCTAAAACTGGACTCACAGGAGAGGTTCAAATCATAGAAAGTGAGAGTGTCAGTCCTCTTGTACTTAAGTCGGCATTGTGCCTTTTGTATTAAATTCGGATGCAATTTCTGTGTTTCATCGTCAAGAAGAAGGTCCAAGGTATACAGTAAACCTGAAGTGAAGCATCGGAATCTAAAACTGGACTCACAGGAGAGGTTCAAATCATAAAATGTTAGAGTGTCAGTCCTCTTGTACTTAAGTCGGCATTGTGCCTTTTGAATTTCATTCCGATGCTATTTCTGTGTTTCATTGTCAATGAGAAGGTCCAAGGGATACAGTAAACCTGAAGTGAAGCATCGGAATCTAAAACTGGACTCACAGGAGAGATTCAAATCATTGATAGTGAGCGTGTCAGTCCTCTTTTACTTAAGTCGGCATTGTGCGTTTTAAATTTAATTCCGATGCATTATCTGTGTTTCATCGTCAATAAGAAGGTCCAAGGGATACAGTAAACCTGAAGTGAAGCATCGGAAACTGGAACTGGACTCACAGGAGATGTTCAAATCATAGAAAGTGAGAGTGTCAGTCCTCTTGTACTTAAGCCGCCATTGTGATTTTTGTATTAAATTCGGATGCAATTTCTGTGTTTCATCGTCAATAAGAAGGTCCAAGGGATACAGTACACCAGAAGTGAAGCATCGGAATCTAAAACTGGACTCACAGGAGAGGTGCAAATCATAGAAAGTTAGAGTGTCAGTCCTCTTGTACATAAGTCGGCATTGTACATTTTGTATTAAATTCGGATGCAAACTCTGTGTTTCATCGTCAATTAGAAGGTCCAAGGAATACAGTAAACCTGAAGTGAAGCATCGGAATCTAAAACTGGACTCATAGGAGAGGTTAGAATCATAGAAAGTGAGAGTGTCAGTCCTCTTGTACTTAAGTCGGCATTGCGCCATTTGTATTAAATTCGGATGCAATTTCTGTGTTTCATCGTCAATAAGAAGGTCCAAGGGATACAGTAAACCTGAAGTGAAGCGTCGGAATCTAAAACTGGACTCACAGGAGAGGTGCAAATCATAGAAAGTTAGAGTGTCAGTCCTCTTGTACTTAAGTCGGCATTGTACCTTTTGTATTAAATTCGGATGCAAACTCTGTGTTTCATCGTCAATTAGAACGTCCAAGGGATACAGTAAACCTGAAGTGAAGCATCCGTATGTAAAACTGGAATCACAGGAGAGGTTCAAATCATAGAAAGTGAGAGTGTCAGTCCTCTTGTACCTAAGTAGGCATTGTGCCTTTTGAATTTAATTTCGATGCAATTTCTGTGTTTCATCGTCAATAAGAAGCTGCAAGGTATACAGTAAACCTGAAGTGAAGCTTCGGAATCTAAAACTGGATTCGGAGGAGAGGTTAAAATCATAGAATGTTAGAGTGTCAGTCCTCTTTTAATTAAGAAGGCATTGTGCCATTTGTATTAAATTCGGATGCGATTTCTGTGTTTTATCGTCAACAAGAAGGTCCAAGGGATACAGTAAACCTGAAGTGAAGCATCGGAATCTAAATCTGACCTGACAGGAGAGGTTCGAATCATAGAAAGTGAGAGTGTCAGTCCTCTTGTACTTAAGTGGGCATTGTGCCATTTGTATTAAATTCGGATGCAATTTCTGTGTTTCATCGTCAATAAGAATGTCCAAGAGATACAGTAAACCTGAGGTGAAGCATCGGAATCTAAAAGTGGACTCACAGGAGAGGTTCAAATCATAGAAAGTGAGAGTGTCAGTCCTCTTGTACTTAAGTCACCATTGTGACTTTTGTATTAATTTCGGATTCAATTTCTGTGTTTCAGCGTCAATAAGAAGGTACAAGGGATACAGTAAACCTGAAGTGAAGCATCGGAATCATAACTGGACTCACAGGAGAGATTCAAATCATAGATAGTGAGAGTGTCAGTCCTCTTTTACTTAAGTCGGCATTGTGCGTTTTAAATTTAATTCGATGCTTTATCTGTGTTTCATCGTCAATAAGAAGGTCCAAGGGATACAGTAAACCTGAAGTGAAGCATCGGAATCTAGAACTGGGCTCACAGGATATGTTCAAATCATAGAAAGTGAGAGTGTCAGTCCTCTTCTACTTAAGCCGCCGTTGTGATTTTTGTATTAAATTCGGATGCAATTTCTGTGTTTCATCGTCAATAAGAAGGTCCAAGGGATACAGTAAACCAGAAGTGAAGCATCGGAATCTAAAACTGGACTCACAGGAGAGGTGCAAATCATAGAAAGTTAGAGTGTCGGTCCTCTTGTACTTAAGTCGGCATTGTACCTTTTGTATTAAATTCGGATGCAAACTCTGTGTTTCATCGTCAATTAGAAGGTCCAAGGAATACAGTAAACCTGAAGTGAAGCATCGGAATGTAAAATTGGACTCACAGGAGATGTTCGAGTCATAGAAAGTGAGAGTGTCAGTCCTCTTGTACTTAAGTCGGCATTGCGCCATTTGTATTAAATTCGGATGCAATTTCTGTGTTTCATCGTCAATAAGAAGGTCCAAGGGATACAGTAAACCTGAGGTGAAGCATCGGAATCTAAAACTGGACTCAGAGGAGGGGTTCAAATCATTTAAAGTGAGAGTGTTAGTCCTCTTGTACTTAAGTCGGCATTGTGCCTTTTGTATTACATTCGGATGCAATTTCTATGTGTCATCGTCAATAAGAAGGTCCAAGGGATACAGTAAACCTGAAGTAAAGCATCGGAATCTAAAACTGGACTCACAGGAGAGGTTCAAATTATAGAAATTTAGAGTGTCAGTCCTCTTGTACTTAAGTCGGCATTGTGCCTTTTGTATTAAATTCGGATGCAAACTCTGTGTTTCATCGTCAATAAGAAGGTCCAAGGGATACAGTAACCTGAAGTGAAGCATCGGAATCTAAAACTGGACTCACAGGAGAGGTTCAAATCATAGAAAGTTAGAGTGTCAGTCCTCTTGTACTTAAGTCGGCATTGTGCCTTTTGAATTTAATTCCGATGCTATTTCTGTGTTTCATTGTCAATAAGAAGGTCCAAGGGATACAGTAAACCTGAAGTGAAGCATCGGAATCTAAATCTGACCTCACAGGAGAGGTTCAAACCATAGAAAGTGAGAGTGTCAGTCCTCTTTTACTTAAGTCGGCATTGTGCGTTTTAAATTTAATTCCGATGCAATATCTGTGTTTCATCGTCAATAAGAAGGTCCCAGAGATACAGTAAACCTGAAGTAAAGCATCGGAATCTAAAACTGGACTCACAGGAGAGGTTCAAATTATAGAAAGTTAGAGTGTCAGTCCTCATGTACTTAAGTCGGCATTGTGCCTTTTGTATTAAATTCGGATGCAAACTCTGTGTTTCATCGTCAATAAGAAGGTCCAACTAATACAGTAAACCTGATGTGAAGCATCGGAATCTAAAACTGGACTCACAGGAGAGGTTCAAATCATAGAAAGTTAGAGTGTCAGTCCTCTTTTACTTAAGTCGGCATTGTGCGTTTTAAATTTAATTCCGATGCAATATCTGTGTTTCATCGTCAATAAGAAGGTCCATGGGATACAGTGAACCTGAAGTGAAGCATCGGAATCTAAAACTGGACTCACAGGAGAGGTTCAAATTATAGAAAGTTAGAGTGTCAGTCCTCATGTACTTAAGTCGGCATTGTGCCTTTTGTATTAAATTCGGATGCAAACTCTGTGTTTCATCGTCAATAAGAAGGTCCAACTAATACAGTAAACCTGATGTGAAGCATCGGAATCTAAAACTGGACTCACAGGAGAGGTTCAAATCATAGAAAGTGAGAGTGTCACTCCTCATGTACTTAAGTCGCCATTGTGCCTTTTGTATTAAATTCGGATGCAATTTCTATGTGTCATCGTCAATAAGAAGGTCCAAGGGATACAGTAAACCTGAAGTAAAGCATCGGAATCTAAAACTGGACTCACAGGAGAGGTTCAAATTATAGAAAGTTAGAGTGTCAGTCCTCATGTACTTAAGTCGGCATTGTGCCTTGTGTATTAAATTCGGATGCAAACACTGTGTTTCATCGTCAATTAGAAGGTCCAAGGAATACAGTAAAGCTGAAGTGAAGCATCGGAATCTAAAACTGGAATCACAGGAGAGGTTCGAATCATAGAAAGTGAGAGTGTCAGTCCTCTTGTACTTAAGTCGGCATTGTGCCTTGTGTATTAAATTCGGATGCAATTTCTGTGTTTCATCGTCAATAAGAAGGTGCAAGGTATACCGTAAACCTGAAGTGAAGCATCGGAATCTAAAACTAGGCTCACAGGATAGGTTCAAATCATTGAAACTGAGAGTGTCAGTCCTCTTGTACTTAAGTCGTCATTGTGCCTTTTGTATTAAATTCGGATGCAAACTCTGTGTTTCATCGTCAATAAGAAGGTCCAAGGGATACAGTAAACCTGAAGTGAAGTATCGGAATCTAAAACTGGACTCACAGGAGAGGTTCAAATCATAGAAAGTGAGAGTGTCCGTCCTCTTGTACTTAGATAGCCATTGTGCCTTTTGTATTAAATTCGGATGCAATTTCTATGTTTCATCGTCAATAAGAACATCCAAGGGATACAGTAAACCTGAAGTGAAGCATCGGAATCCAAAACTGGACTCACAGGTGAGGGTCAAATCATAGAAAGTTAGAGTGTCAGTCCTCTTGTACTTAAGTCGGTATTGTGCCTTTTGTATTAAATTCGGATGCAAACTCTGTGTTTCATCGTCAATAAGAGGGTCCAAGAGATACAGTAAACCTGAAGTGAAGCATCGGAATCTAAAACTGGACTCACAGGAGAGGTTCAAATCAAAGAAAGTTAGAGTGTCAGTCCTCTTGTACTTAAGTCGGTATTGTGCCTTTTGAATTCAATTCCGATGCAATTTCTGTGTTTCATCGTCAATAAGAAGGTCCAAGGGATACAATAAACCGGAAGTAAAGCATCGTAATCTAAAACTGGACTCTCAGGAGAGGTTCAAATCATAGAAAGTTAAAGTGTCAGTCCTCTTGTACTTAAGTCGGCATTGTGCCTTTTGTATTAAATTCGGATGCAAACTCTGTGTTTCATCGTCAATAAGAAGGTCCAAGGGATACAGTAAACCTGAGGTGAAGCATCGGAATCTAAAACTGGACTCACAGGAGTGGTTCAAATCATAAAAAGTTACAGTGTCAGTCCTCTTGCACTTAAGTCGGCATTGTGCCTTTTGAATTTCATTCTGATGCTATTTCTGTGTTTCATTGTCAATAAGAAGGTCCAAGGGATACAGTAAACCTGAGGTGAAGCATCGGAATCTAAAACTGGACTCACAGGAGAGGTTCAAATCATAGAAAGTTAGAGTGTCAGTCCTCTTGTACTTAAGTCGGCATTGTGCCTTTTGAATTTAATTCCGATGCTATTTCTGTGTTTCATTGTCAATAAGAAGGTCCAAGGGATACAGTAAACCTGAAGTGAAGCATCGGAATCTAAAACTGGTTTCACTGGAGAGGTTCAAATCATAGAATGTTAGAGTGTCAGTCCTCTTTTACTTAAGACGGCATTGTGCCATTTGTATTAAAATCGGATGCGATTTCTGTGTTTTATCGTCAACAAGAAGGTCCAAGAGATACAGTAAACCTGAGGTGAAGCATCGGAATCTAAAACTGGACTCACAGGAGAGATTCAAATAATAGATAGTGAGAGTGTCAGTCCTCTTTTACTTATGTCGGCATTGTGCGTTTTAAATTTAATTCCGATGCATTATCTGTGTTTCATCGTCAATAAGAAGGTCCAAGGGATACAGTAAACCTGAGGTGAAGCATCGGAATCTAAAACTGGACTCACAGGAGAGGTTCAAATCATAAAAAGTTAGAGTGTCAGTCCTCTTGTACTTAAGTCGGCACTGTGCCTTTTGAATTTCATTCCGATGCTATTTCTGTGTTTCATTGTCAATAAGAAGGTCCAAGGGATACAGTAAACCTGAAGTGAAGCATCGGAATCTAAAACTGGACTCACAGGAGAGATTCAAATCATAGAAAGTGAGAGTGTCAGTCCTCTTTTACTTAAGTCGGCATTGTGCGTTTTAAATTTAATTCCGATGCTATATCTGTGTTTCATTGTCAATAAGAAGGTCCAAGGGATACAGTAAACCTGAAGTGAAGCATCGGAATCTAGAACTGGACTCACAGGAGATGTTCAAATCATATAAAGTGTGAGTGTCAGTCCTCTTGTACTTAAGCCGCCATTGTGATTTTTGTATTAAATTCGGATGCTATTTCGGTGTTTCATCGTCAATAAAAGGCCCAAGGGATACAGTAAACCTGAAGTGAAGCATCGGAATCTAAAACTGGACTCACAGGAGAGGTGCAAATCATAGAAAGTTAGAGTGTCAGTCCTCTTGTACTTAAGTCGGCATTGTACCTTTTGTATTCAATTCGGATGCAAACTCTGTGCTTCATCGTCAACTAGAAGGTCCAAGGTATACAGTAAACCTGAAGTGAAGCATCGGAATGTAAAACTGGTCTCACAGGAGAGGTTCAAATCATAGAAAGTGAGAGTGTCAGTCCGCTTGTACTTAAGTAGGCATTGTGCCTTTTGAATTTAATTCCGATGCAATTTCTGTGTTTCATCGTCAATAAGAAGCTGCAAGGTATACAGTAAACCTGAAGTGAAGCTTCGGAGTCTAAAACTGGACTCACAGGAGAGGATCAATTCATAGAAAGTGAGAGTGTTAGTCCTCTTCTACATAGGTCGGCACTCTGCCTTTTGAATTTAATTCCGATGCAATTTCTATGTTTCATCGTCAAAAAGAACGTCCAGGGGATACAGTATACCTGAAGTGAAGCATCGGAATCTAGAACTGGACTCACAGGAGATGTTCAAATCATAGAAAGTGAGAGTGTCAGTCCTCTTGTACTTAAGTCGCAATTGTGCCTTTTGTATTAAATTCGGATGCAATTTCTGTGTGTCATCGTCAATGAGAAGGTCCAAGGGATACAGTAAACCTGAAGTAAAGCATCGGAATCTAAAACTGGACTCACAGGAGAGGTTCAAATCATAGAAAGTTAGAGTGTCAGTCCTCTTGTACTTAAGTTGGCATTGTGCCATTTGTATTAAATTCGGATGCAAACTCTGTGTTTCATCGGCAATAAGAAGGTCCGTGGGACACAGTAAACCTGAAGTGAAGCATCGGAATCTAAAACTGGACTCACAGGAGAGGTTAAAATCATAGAAAGTTAGAGTGTCAGTCCTCTTGTACTTAAGTCGGCATTGTGCCTTTTGAATTTAATTCCGATGCAATTTCTGTGTTTCATTGTCAATAAGAAGGTCCAAGGGATACAGTAAACCTGAAGTGAAGCAACGGAATCTAAAACTGGATTCGCAGGAGAGGTTCAAATCATAGAATGTTAGAGTGTCAGTCCTCTTTTACTTAAGACGGCATTGTGCCATTTGTATTAAATTCGGATGCGATTTCTGTGTTTTATCGTCAACAAGAAGGTCCAAGGGATACAGTAAACCTGAAGTGAAGCATCGGAATCAAAATCTGACCTCACAGGAGAGGTTCGAATCATAGAAAGTGAGAGTGTCAGTCCTCTTGTACTTAAGTGGGCATTGTGCCATTTGAATTAAATTCGGATGCAATTTCTGTGTTTCATCGTCAATAAGAAGGTCCAAGAGATACAGTAAACCTGAGGTGAAGCATCGGAATCTAAAACTGGACTCACAGGAGAGGTTCAAGTCCTAGAAAGTGAGAGTGTCAGTCCTCTTGTACTTAAGTCACCATTGTGACTTTTGTATTATTTTCGGATGCAATTTCTGGCCGGCCGCTGTGGTCTCGCGGTTAAGGCGCTCAGTCCGGAACCGCGCGACTGCTACGGTCGCAGGTTCGAATCCTGCCTGGGGCTGGATGTGTGTGATGTCCTTAGGTTAGTTAGGTTTAAGTAGTTCTAAGTTCTAGGGGACTGATGACCACAGATGTTAAGTCCCATAGTGCTCAGAGCCATTTGAACCATTTTTTGCAATTTCTGTGTTTCATCGTCAATAAGAGGGTCCAAGGGATACAGTAAACCTGAAGTGAAGCATCGGAATCTAAAACTGGACTCACAGGAGAGGTTCAAATCATAAAAAGTTAGAGTGTCAGTCCTCTTGTACTTAAGTCGGCATTGTGCCTTTTGAATTTCATTCCGATGCTATTTCTGTGTTTCATTATCAATAAGAAGGTCCAAGGGTTACAGTAAACCTGAAGTGAAGCATCGGAATCTAAAACTGGACTCACAGGAGAGATTCAAATCATAGATAGTGAGAGTGTCAGTCCTCTTTTACTTAAGTCGGCATTGTGCGTTTTAAATTTAATTCCGATGCATTATCTGTGTTTCATCGTCAATAAGAAGGTCCAAGGGTTACAGTAAACTGGAAGTAAAGCATCGGAATCTAAAACTGGACTCACAGGAGATGTTCAAATCATAGAAAGTGAGAGTGTCAGTCCCCTTGTACTTAAGCCGCCATTGTGATTTTTGTATTAATTTCGGATGCAATTTCTGTGTTTCATCGTCAATAAGAAGGTCCAAGGGATACAGTAAACCTGAAGTAAAGCATCGTAATCTAAAACTGGACTCTCAGGAGAGGTTCAAGTCATAGAAAGTTATAGTGTCAGTCCTCTTGTACTTAAGTCGGCATTGTGCCTTTTGTATTAAATTCGGATGCAAACTCTGTGTTTCATCGTCAATAAGAAGGTCCAAGGGATACAGTAAACCTGAGGTGAAGCATCGGAATCTAAAACTGGACTCACAGGAGAGGTTCAAATTATATAAAGTTAGAGTGTCAGTCCTCTTGTACTTAAGTCGGCATTGTGCCTTTCGAATTTAATTCCGATGCTATTTCTGTGTTTCATTGTCAATAAGAAGGTCCAAGGGTTACAGTAAACCTGAAGTGAAGCATCGGAATCTAAAACTGGACTCACAGGAGAGATTCAAATCATAGAAAGTGAGAGTGTCAGTCCTCTTTTACTTAAGTCGGCATTGTGCGTTCTAAATTTAATTCCGATGCTATATCTGTGTTTCATCGTCAATAAGAAGGTCCAAGGGATACAGTAAACCTGAAGTGAAGCATCGGAATCTAGAACTGAACTCACTGAGATGTTCAAATCATAGAAAGTGAGAGTGTCAGTCCTCTTGTACTGAAGCCGCCATTGTGATTTTTGTATTAAATTCGGATGCAATATATGTGTTTCATCGTCAATAAGAAGGTCCAAGGGATACAGTAAACCTGAAGTGAAGCATCGGAATCTCAAGCTGGACTCACAGGAGAGGTGCAAATCATAGAAAGTGAGAGTGTCAGTCCTCTTGTACTTAAGTCGGCATTGTGCCTTTTGAATTTAATTCCGATGCTATTTCTGTGTGTCATCGTCAATGAGAAGGTCCAAGGGATACAGTAAGCCTGAAGAAAAGCATCGGAATCTAAAACTGGACTCACAGGAGAGGTTCAAATCATAGAAAGTTAGAGTGTCAGTCCTCTTGTACTTAAGTTGGCATTGTGCCATTTGTATTAAATTCGGATGCAAACTTTGTGTTTCATCGTCAATAAGAGGGTCCGTGGGATACAGTTAACCTTAAGTGAAGCATCGGAATCTAAAACTGGACACACAGGAGAGGTTCAAATCATAGAAAGTTAGAGTGTCAGTCCTCTTGTACTTAAGTCGGTATTGTGCCTTTTGAATTTAATTCCGATGCTATTTCTGTGTTTCATTGTCAATAAGAAGGTCCAAGGGATACAGTAAACCTGAAGTGAAGCATCGGAATCTAAAACTGGATTCGCAAAAGAGGTTCAAATCATAGAATGTTAGAGTGTCAGTCCTCTTTTACTTAAGACGGAATTGTGCCATTTGTATTAAATTCGGATGCGATTTCTGTGTTTTATCGTCAACAAGAAGGTCCAAGGGATACAGTAAAAATGAAGTGAAGCATCGGAATCAAAATCTGACCTCACAGGAGAGGTTCGAATCATAGAAAGTGAGAGTGTCAGTCCTCTTGTACTTAAGTGGGCATTGTGCCATTTGTATTAAATTCGGATGCAATTTCTGTGTTTCATCGTCAATAATAAGGTCCAAGGGATACAGTAAACCTGAAGTGAAGCATCGGAATCTAAAACTGAACTCACAGGAGAGATTCAAATCATAGAAAGTGAGAGTGTCAGTCCTCTTTTACTTAAGTCGGCATTGTGCGTTTTAAATTTAATTCCGATGCTATATCTGAGTTTCATCGTCAATAAGAAGGTCCAAGGGATACAGTAAACCTGAAGTGAAGCATCGGAATCTAAAACTGGACTCACAGGAGAGGTTCAATTCATAGAAAGTGAGAGTGTCAGTCCTCTTGTACTTAAGTCGGCATTGTGCCTTTTGAATTTAATTCCGATGCTATTTCTGTGTTTCATTGTCAATAAGAAGGTCCAAGGGATACAGTAAACCTGAAGTGAAGCATCGGAATCTAAAACTGGATTCGCAGGAGAGGTTCAAATCATAGAATGTTAGAGTGTCAATCCTCTTTTACTTAAGACGGCATTGTGCCATTTGGATTACATTCGGATGCGATTTCTGTGTTTTATCGTCAACAAGAAGGTCCAAGGGATACAGTAAACCTGAAGTGAAGCATCGGAATCTAAATCTGACCTCACAGGAGAGGTTCGAATCATAGAAAGTGAGAGTGTCAGTCCTCTTGTACTTAAGTCACCATTGTGACATTTGTATTAATTTCGGATGCAATTTCTGTGTTCCATCGTCAATAAGAAAGTCCAAGGGATACAGTAAACCTGAAGTGAAGCATCGGAATCTAAAACTGGACTCACAGGAGAAGTTCAAATCATAAAAAGTGAAAGTGTCAGTCCTCTTGTACTTAAGTCACCATTGTGACTTTTGTATTATTTTCGGATGCAATTTCTGTGTTTCATCGTCAATAAGAAGGTCCAAGGGATACAGTAAACCTGAAGTGAAGCATCGGAATCTAAAACTGGACTCACAGGAGAGGTTCAAATCATAGAAAGTGAGAGTGTCAGTCCTCTTGTACTTAAGTCACCATTGTGAATTTTGTATTAATTTCGGATGCAATTTCTGTGTTTCATCGTCAATAAGAAGGTCCAAGGGATACAGTAAACCTGAAGTGAAGCATCGGAATCTAAAGCTGGACTCACAAGAGAGGTTCAAATAATAGAAAGTTAGAGTGTCAGTCCTCTTGTACTTAAGTCGCCATTGTGCCTTTTGAATTTAATTCCGATGCAATTTCTGTGTTTCATCGTCAACAAGAACGTCCAAGGGATACAGTAAACCTGAAGTGAAGCATCGGAATCTAAAACTGGATTCGCAGGAGAGGTTCAAATTATAGAATGTTAGAGTGTCAGTCCTCTTTTACTTAAGACGGCATTGTGCCATTTGTATTAAATTCGGATGCGATTTCTGTGTTTTATCGTCAACAAGAAGGTCCAAGGGATACAGTAAACCTGAAGTGAAGCATCGGAATCTAAATCTGACCTCACAGGAGAGGTTCGAATCATAGAAAGTGAGAGTGTCAGTCCTCTTGTACTTAAGTGGGCATTATGCCATTTGTATTAAATTCGGATGCAATTTCTGTGTTTCATCGTCAATAAGAAGGTCCAAGAGATACAGTAAACCTGAGGTGAAGCATCGGAATCTAAAACTGGACTCACAGGAGAGGTTCAAATCATAGAAAGTGAGAGTGTCAGTCCTCTTTTACTTAAGTCGGCATTGTGCGTTTTAAATTTAATTCCGATGCTATATCTGTGTTTCATCGTCAATAAGAAGGTCCAAGGGATACAATAAACCTGAAGTGAAGCATCGGAATCTAAAACTGGACTCACAGGAGAGGTTCAAATCATAGAAAGTGAGAGTGTCAGTCCTCTTGTACTTAAGTCGGCATTGTGCCTTTTGAATTTAATTCCGATGCAATTTCTGTGTTTCATTGTCAATAAGAAGGTCCAAGGGATACAGTAAACCTGAAGTGAAGCATCGGAATCTAAAACTGGATTCGCAGGAGAGGTTCAAATCATAGAATGTTAGAGTGTCAGTCCTCTTTTACTTAAGACGGCATTGTGCCATTTGTATTACATTCGGATGCGATTTCTGTGTTTTATCGTCAACAAGAAGGTCCAAGGGATACAGTAAACCTGAAGTGAAGCATCGGAATCTAAATCTGACCTCACAGGAGAGGTTCGAATCATAGAAAGTGAGAGTGTCAGTCCTCTTGTACTTAAGTCACCATTGTGACATTTGTATTAATTTCGGATGCAATTTCTGTGTTTCATCGTCAATAATAAGGTCCAAGGGATACAGTAAACCTGAAGTGAAGCATCGGAATCTAAAACTGGACTCACAGGAGAGATTCAAATCATAGAAAGTGAGAGTGTCAGTCCTCTTTTACTTAAGTCGGCATTGTGCGTTTTAAATTTAATTCCGATGCTATATCTGAGTTTCATCGTCAATAAGAAGGTCCAAGGGATACAGTAAACCTGAAGTGAAGCATCGGAATCTAAAACTGGACTCACAGGAGAGGTTCAAATCATAGAAAGTGGGAGTGTCAGTCCTCTTGTACTTAAGTCGGCATTGTGCCTTTTGAATTTAATTCCGATGCTATTTCTGTGTTTCATTGTCAATAAGAAGGTCCAAGGGATACAGTAAACCTGAAGTGAAGCATCGGAATCTAAAACTGGATTCGCAGGAGAGGTTCAAATCATAGAATGTTAGAGTGTCAATCCTCTTTTACTTAAGACGGCATTGTGCCATTTGGATTACATTCGGATGCGATTTCTGTGTTTTATCGTCAACAAGAAGGTCCAAGGGATACAGTAAACCTGAAGTGAAGCATCGGAATCTAAATCTGACCTCACAGGAGATGTTCGAATCATAGAAAGTGAGAGTGTCAGTCCTCTTGTACTTAAGTCACCATTGTGACATTTGTATTAATTTTGGATGCAATTTCTGTGTTCCATCGTCAATAAGAAGGTCCAAGGGATACAGTAAACCTGAAGTGAAGCATCGGAATCTAAAACTGGACTCACAGGAGAAGTTCAAATCATAAAAAGTGAAAGTGTCAGTCCTCTTGTACTTAAGTCACCATTGTGACTTTTGTATTATTTTCGGATGCAATTTCTGTGTTTCATCGTCAATAAGAAGGTCCAAGGGATACAGTAAACCTGAAGTGTAGCATCGGAATCTAAAACTGGACTCACAGGAGAGGTTCAAATCATAGAAAGTGAGAGTGTCAGTCCTCTTGTACTTAAGTCACCATTGTGAATTTTGTATTAATTTCGGATGCAATTTCTGTGTTTCATCGTCAATAAGAAGGTCCAAGGGATACAGTAAACCTGAAGTGAAGCATCGGAATCTAAAGCTGGACTCACAGGAGAGGTTCAAATAATAGAAAGTTAGAGTGTCAGTCCTCTTGTACTTAAGCCGCCATTGTGCCTTTTGAATTTAATTCCGATGCTATTTCTGTGTTTCATCGTCAACAAGAACGTCCAAGGGATACAGTAAACCTGAAGTGAAGCATCGGAATCTAAAACTGGACTCACAGGAGAGGTTCAAATAATAGAAAGTGAGTGTGTCAGTCCTCTTGTACTTAAGTCGCCATTTTGCCTTTTGTATTAAATTCGGATGCAATTTCTGTGTGTCATCGTCAATAAGAAGGTCCGTGGGATACAGTAAACCTGAAGTGAAGCATCGGAATCTAAAACTGGACTCACAGGAGAGGTTCAAATCATAGAAAGTTAGAGTGTCGGTCCTCTTTTACTTCAGTCGGCATTGTGCGTTTTAAATTTAATTCGGATGCAAACTCTGTGTTTCATCGTCAATAAGAAGGTCCATGGGATCCAGTATACCTGAAGTGAAGCATCGGAATCTAAAACTGGATTTGCAGGAGAGGTTCAAATCATAGAATGTTTGAGTGTCAGTCCTCTTTTACTTAAGACGGCATTGTGCCATTTGTATTAAATTCGGATGCGATTTCTGTGTTTTATCGTCAACAAGAAGGTCCAAGGGATACAGTAAACCTGAAGTGAAGCATCGGAATCTAAATCTGACCTCACAGGAGAGGTTCGAATCATAGAAAGTGAGAGTGTCAGTCCTCTTGTACTTAAGTGGGCATTATGCCATTTGTATTAAATTCGGATGCAATTTCTGTGTTTCATCGTCAATAAGAAGGTCCAAGAGATACAGTAAACCTGAGGTGAAGCATCGGAATCTAAAACTGGACTCACAGGAGGGGTTCAAATCATAGAAAGTGAGAGTGTCAGTCCTCTTTTACTTAAGTCGGCATTGTGCCTTTTGAATTTAATTCCGATGCAATTTCTGTGTTTCATTGTCAATAAGAAGGTCCAAGGGATACAGTAAACCTGAAGTGAAGCATCGGAATCTAAAACTGGATTCGCAGGAGAGGTTCAAATCATAGAATGTTAGAGTGTCAGTCCTCTTTTACTTAAGACGGCATTGTGCCATTTGTATTACATTCGGATGCGATTTCTGTGTTTTATCGTCAACAAGAAGGTCCAAGGGATACAGTAAACCTGAAGTGAAGCATCGGAATCTAAATCTGACCTCACAGGAGAGGTTCGAATCATAGAAAGTGAGAGTGTCAGTCCTCTTGTACTTAAGTCACCATTGTGACATTTGTATTAATTTCGGATGCAATTTCTGTGTTCCATCGTCAATAAGAAGGTCCAAGGGATACAGTAAACCTGAAGTGAAGCATCGGAATCTAAAACTGGACTCACAGGAGAAGTTCAAATCATAAAAAGTGAAAGTGTCAGTCCTCTTGTACTTAAGTCACCATTGTGACTTTTGTATTATTTTCGGATGCAATTTCTGTGTTTCATCGTCAATAAGAATGTCCAAGGGATACAGTAAAGCTGAAGTGAAGCATCGGAATCTAAAACTGGACTCACAGGAGAGGTTCAAATCATAGAAAGTGAGAGTGTCAGTCCTCTTGTACTTAAGTCACCATTGTGACTTTTGTATTAATTTCGGATGCAATTTCTGTGTTTCATCGTCAATAAGAAGGTCCAAGGGATACAGTAAACCTGAAGTGAAGCATCGGAATCTAAAACTGGACTCACAGGAGAGGTTCAAATAATAGAAAGTGAGAGTGTCAGTCCTCTTGTACTTAAGTCGCCATTGTGCCTTTTGTATTAAATTCGGATGCAATTTCTGTGCGTCATCGTCAATAAGAAGGTCCTAGGGATACAGTAAACCTGAAGTAAAGCATCGGAATATAAACCTGGACTCACAGGAGAGGTTCAAATCATAGAAAGTTAGAGTGTCAGTCCTCTTGTACGTAAGTTGGCATTGTGCCATTTGTATTAAATTCGGATGCAAACTCTGTGTTTCATCGTCGATAAGAAGGTCATTGGGATACAGTAAACCTGAAGTGAAGCATCGGAATCTAAAACTGGACTCACAGGAGAGGTTCAAATAATAGAAAGTGAGAGTGTCAGTCCTCTTGTACTTAAGTCGCCATTGTGCCTTTTGAATTTAATTCCGATGCAATTTCTGTGTTTCATCGTCAACAAGAACGTCCAAGGGATACAGTAAACCTGAAGTGAAGCATCGGAATCTAAAACTGGACTCACAGGAGAGGTTCAAATAATAGAAAGTGAGTGTGTCAGTCCTCTTGTACTTAAGTCGCCATTGTGCCTTTTGTATTAAATTCGGATGCAATTTCTGTGTGTCATCGTCAATAAGAAGGTCCGTGGGATACAGTAAACCTGAAGTGAAGCATCGGAATCTAAAACTGGACTCACAGGTGAGGTTCAAATCATAGAAAGTTAGAGTGTCGGTCCTCTTTTACTTAAGTCGGCATTGTGCGTTTTAAATTTAATTCGGATGCAAACTCTGTGTTTCATCGTCAATAAGAAGGTCCATGGGATACAGTAAACCTGAAGTGAAGCATCGGAATCTAAAACTGGATTCGCAGGAGAGGTTCAAATCATAGAATGTTAGAGTGTCAGTCCTCTTTTACTTAAGACGGCATTGTGCCATTTGTATTAAATTCGGATGCGATTTCTGTGTTTTATCGTCAACAAGAAGGATCAAGGGATACAGTAAACCTGAAGTGAAGCAACGGAATCTAAATCTGACCTCACAGGAGAGGTTCGAATCATAGAAAGTGAGAGTGTCAGTCCTCTTGTACTTAAGTGGGCATTATGCCATTTGTATTAAATTCGGATGCAATTTCTGTGTTTCATCGTCAATAAGAAGGTCCAAGAGATACAGTAAACGTGAGGTGAAGCATCGGAATCTAAAACTGGACTCACAGGAGAGGTTCAAATCATAGAAAGTGAGAGTGTCAGTATTCTTGTACTTAATTCACCATTGTGACTTTTGTATTAACTTTGGATGCAATTTCTGTGTTTCATCGTCAATATGAAGGTCCAAGGGATACAGTAAACCTGAAGTGAAGCATCGCAATCTAAAACTGGACTCACAGGAGAGGTTCAAATAATAGAAAGTGAGAGTGTCAGTCCTCTTGTACTTAAGTCGCCATTGTGCATTTTGAATTTAATTCCGATGCAATTTCTGTGTTTCATTGTCAATAAGAACGTCCAAGGGTTACAGTAAACCTGAAGTGAAGCATCGGAATCTAAAACTGGACTCACAGGAGAGGTTCAAATAATAGAAAGTGAGAGTGTCCGTCCTCTTGTACTTAAGTCGCCATTGTGCTTTTGTATTAAATTCGGATGCAATTTCTGTGTGTCATCGTCAATAAGAAGGTCCAAGGGATACAGTAAACCTGAATTAAAGCATCGGAATCTAAAACTGGACTCACAGGAGAGGTTCAAATCATAGAAAGTTAGAGTGTCAGTCCTCTTGTACTTAAGTCGGCATTGGGCCTATTGTATTAAATTCGGATGGAATTTCTGTGTTTCGTCGTCAATAAGAAGGTCCAAGGGATACAGTAAACCTGAAGTGAAGCATCGGAATCTAAAACTGGACTCACAGGAGAGGTTCAAATCATAGAAAGTGAGAGTGTCAGTCCTCTTGTACTTAAGTCGGCATTGTGCCTTTTGAATTTAATTCCGATGCTATTTCTGTGTTTCATTGTCAATAAGAAGGTCCAAGGGATACAGTAAACCTGAAGTGAAGCAACGGAATCTAAATCTGACCTCACAGGAGAGGTTCGAATCATAGAAAGTGAGAGTGTCAGTCCTCTTGTACTTAAGTCACCATTGTGCCATTTGTATTAATTTCGGATGCAATTTCTGTGTTCCATCGTCAATAAGAAGGTCCAAGGGATACAGTAAACCTGAAGTGAAGCATCGGAATCTAAAACTGGACTCACAGGAGAGGTTCAAATCATAAAAAGTGAAAGTGTCAGTCCTCTTGTACTTAAGTCACCATTGTGACTTTTGTATTAATTTCGGATGCAATTTCTGTGTTTCATCGTCAATAAGAAGGTCCAAGGGATACAGTAAACCTGAAGTGAAGTATCGGAATCTAAAACTGGACTCACAGGAGAGGTTCAAATCATAGAAAGTGAGAGTGTCAGTCCTCTTGTACTTAAGTTACCATTGTGACTTTTGTATTAATTTCGGATGCAATTTCTGTGTTTCATCGTCAATAAGAAGGTCCAAGGGATACAGTAAACCTGAAGTGAAGCATCGGAATCTAAAACTGGACTCACAGGAGAGGTTCAAATAATAGAAAGTGAGAGTGTCAGTCCTCTTGTACTTAAGTCGCCATTGTGCCTTTTGAATTTAATTCCGATGCAATTTCTGTGTTTCATCGTCAATAAGAACGTCCAAGGGATACAGTAAACCTGAAGTGAAGCATCGGAATCTAAAACTGGACTCACAGGAGAGGTTCAAATAATAGAAAGTGAGAGTGTCAGTCCTCTTGTACTTAAGCCGCCATTGTGCCTTTTGTATTAAATTCGGATGCAATTTCTGTGTGTCATCGTCAATAAGAAGGTCCAAGGGATACAGTAAACCTGAAGTAAAGCATCGGAATCTAAAAGTGGACTCACAGGAGAGGTTCAAATCATAGAAAGTTAGAGTGTCAGTCCTCTTGTACTTAAGTTGGCATTGTGCCATTTGTATTAAATTCGGATGCAAACTCTGTGTTTCATCGTCAATAAGAAGGTCCGTGGGATACAGTAAACCTGATGTGAAGCATCGGAATCTAAAACTGGACTCACAGGAGAGGTTCAAATAATAGAAAGTGAGAGTGTCAGTCCTCTTGTACTTAAGTCGCCATTGTGCCTTTTGAATTTAATTCCGATGCAATTTCTGTGTTTCATCGTCAATAAGAACGTCCAAGGGATACAGTAAACCTGAAGTGAAGCATCGGAATCTAAAACTGGACTCACAGGAGAGGTTCAAATAATAGAAAGTGAGAGTGTCAGTCCTCTTGTACTTAAGTCGCCATTGTGCCTTTTGTATTAAATTCGGATGCAATTTCTGTGTGTCATCGTCAATAAGAAGGTCCAAGGGATACAGTAAACCTGAAGTAAAGCATCGGAATCTAAAACTGGATTCGAAGGAGAGGTTCAAATCATAGAATGTTAGAGTGTCAGTCCTCTTTTACTTAAGACGGCATTGTGCCATTTGTATTAAATTCGGATGTGATTTCAGTGTTTTATCGTCAACAAGAAGGTCCAAGGGATACAGTAAACCTGAAGTGAAGCATCGGAATGTAAATCTGACCTCACAGGAGAGGTTCGAATCATAGAAAGTGAGAGTGTCAGTCCTCTTGTACTTAAGTGGGCATTATGACATTTGTATTAAATTCGGATGCAATTTCTGTGTTTCATCGTCAATAAGAAGGTCCAAGAGATACAGTAAACCTGAGGTGAACCATCGGAATCTAAAACTGGACTCACAGGAGAGGTTCAAATCATAAGAAAGTGAGAGTGTCAGTCCTCTTGTACTTAAGTCACCATTGTGACTTTTGTATTAATTTCGGATGCAATTTCTGTGTTTCATCGTCAATAAGAAGGTCCAAGGGATACAGTAAACCTGAAGTGAAGCATCGCAATCTAAAACTGGACTCACAGGAGAGGTTCAAATAATAGAAAGTGAGAGTGTCAGTCCTCTTGTACTTAAGTCGCCATTGTGCATTTTGAATTTAATTCCGATGCAATTTCTGTGTTTCATTGTCAATAAGAACGTCCAAGGGATACAGTAAACCTGAAGTGAAGCATCGGAATCTAAAACTGGACTCACAGGAGAGGTTCAAATAATAGAAAGTGAGAGTGTCCGTCCTCTTGTACTTAAGTCGCCATTGTGCTTTTGTATTAAATTCGGATGCAATTTCTGTGTGTCATCGTCAATAAGAAGGTCCAAGGGATACAGTAAACCTGAAGTAAAGCATCGGAATCTAAAACTGGACTCACAGGAGAGGTTCAAATCATAGAAAGTTAGAGTGTCAGCCCTCTTGTACTTAAGTTGGCATTGTGCCATTTGTATTATATTCGGATGCAAACTCTGTGTTTCATCGTCAATAAGAAGGTCCATGGGATACAGTAAACCTGATGTGAAGCATCGGAATCTAAAACTGGACTCACAGGAGAGGTTCAAATAATAGAAAGTGAGAGTGTCAGTCCTCTTGTACTTAAGTCGCCATTGTGCCTTTTGAATTTAATTCTGATGCAATTTCTGTGTTTCATCGTCAATAAGAACGTCCAAGGGATACAGTAAACCTGAAGTGAAGCATCGGAATCTAAAACTGGAGTCACAGGAGAGGTTCAAATAATAGAAAGTGAGAGTGTCAGTCCTCTTGTACTTAAGTCGCCATTGTGCCTTTTGTATTAAATTCAGATGCAATTTCTGTGTGTCATCGTCAATAAGAAGGTCCAAGGGATACAGTAAACCTGAAGTAAAGCATCGGAATCTAAAACTGGACTCACAGGAGAGGTTCAAATCATAGAAAGTTAGAGTGTCAGTCCTCTTGTACTTAAGTTGGCATTGTGCCATTTGTATTAAATTCGGATGCAAACTCTGTGTTTCATCGTCAATAAGAAGGTCCATGGGATACAGTAAACCTGAAGTGAAGCATCGGAATCTAAAACTGGACTCACAGGAGAGGTTCAAGTCATAGAAAGTGAGAGTGTCAGTCCTCTTGTACTTAAGTCACCATTGTGACTTTTGTATTAATTTCGGATGCAATTTCTGGCCGGCCGCGGTGGTCTCGCGGTTAAGGCGCTCAGTCCGGAACCGCGCGACTGCTACGGTCGCAGGTTCGAATCCTTCCTCGGGCATGGATGTGTGTGATGTCCTTAGGTTAGTTAGGTTTAAGTAGTTCTAAGTTCTAGGGGACTGATGACCACAGATGTTAAGTCCCATAGTGCTCAGAGCCATTTGAACCATTTTTTGCAATTTCTGTGTTTCATCGTCAATAAGAGGGTCCAAGGGATACAGTAAACCTGAAGTGAAGCATCGGAATCTAAAACTGGACTCACAGGAGAGGTTCAAATCATAAAATGTTAGATTGTCAGTCCTCTTGTACTTAAGTCGGCATTGTGCCTTTTGAATTTCATTCCGATGCTATTTCTGTGTTTCATTATCAATAAGAAGGTCCAAGGGTTACAGTAAACCTGAAGTGAAGCATCGGAATCTAAAACTGGACTCACAGGAGAGATTCACATCATAGATTGTGAGAGTGTCATTCCTCTTTTACTTAAGTCGGCATTGTGCGTTTTAAATTTAATTCCGATGCATTATCTGTGTTTCATCGTCAATAAGAAGGTCCAAGGGATACAGTAAACCTGAAGTGAAGCATCGGAATCTAAAACTGGACTCACAGGAGATGTTCAAATCATACAAAGTGAGAGTGTCAATCCTCTTGTACTTAAGCCGCCATTATGATTTTTGTATTAATTTCGGATGCAATTTCTGTGTTTCATCGTCAATAAGAAGGTCCATGGGATACAGTAAACCTGAAGTAAAGCATCGTAATCTAAAACTGGACTCTCAGGAAAGGTTCAAGTCATAGAAAGTTATAGTGTCAGTCCTCTTGTACTTAAGTCGGCATTGTGCCTTTTGTATTAAATTCGGATGCAAACTCTGTGTTTCATCGTCAGTAAGAAGGTCCAAGGGATACAGTAAACATGAGGTGAAGCATCGGAATCTAAAACTGGACTCACAGGAGAGGTTCAAATTATTTAAAGTTAGAGAGTCAGTCCTCTTGTACTTAAGTCGGCATTGTGCCTTTTGAATTTAATTCCAATGCTATTTCTGTGTTTCATTGTCAATAAGAAGGTCCAAGGGTTACAGTAAACCTGAAGTGAAGCATCGGAATCTAAAACTGGACTCACAGGAGAGATTCAAATCATAGAAAGTGAGAGTGTCAGTCCTCTTTTACTTAAGTCGGCATTGTGCGTTTTAAATTTAATTCCGATGCTATATCTGTGTTTCATCGTCAATAAGAAGGGTCAAGGGATACAGTAAACCTGAAGTGAAGCATCGGAATCTAGAACTGAACTCACAGGAGATGTTCAAATCATAGAAAGTGAGAGTGTCAGTCCTCTTGTACTGAAGCCGCCATTGTGATTTTTGTATTAAATTCGGATGCAATTTATGTGTTTCATCGTCAATAAGAAGGTCCAAGGGATACAGTAAACCTGAAGTGAAGCATCGGAATCTCAAGCTGGACTCACAGGAGAGGTGCAAATCATAGAAAGTGAGAGTGTCAGTCCTCTTGTACTTAAGTCGGCATTGTGCCTTTTGAATTTAATTCCGATGCTATTTCTGTGTTTCTTTGTCAATAAGAAGGTACAAGGGATACAGTAAACCTGAAGTGAAGCATCGGAATCTAAAACTGGACTCACAGCTGTGGTTCAAATAATAGAAAGTGAGAGTGTCAGTCCTCTTGTACTTAAGTCGCCATTGTGCCTTTTGTATTAAATTCGGATGCAATTTCTGTGTGTCATCGTCAATGAGAAGGTCCAAGGGATATAGTAAGCCTGAAGAAAAGCATCGGAATCTAAAACTGGACTCACAGGAGAGGTTCAAATCATAGAAAGTTAGAGTGTCAGTCCTCTTGTACTTAAGGTGGCATTGTGCCATTTGTATTAAATTCGGATGCAAACTTTGTGTTTCATCGTCAATAAGAAGGTCCGTGGGATACAGTAAACCTGAAGTGAAGAATCGGAATCTAAAACTGGACACACAGGAGAGGTTCAAATCATTGAAAGTTAGAGTGTCAGTCCTCTTGTACTTAAGTCGGTATTGTGCCTTTGGAATTTAATTCCGATGCTATTTCTGTGTTTCATTGTCAATAAGAAGGTCCAAGGGATACAGTAAACCTGAAGTGAAGCATCGGAATCTAAAACTGGATTCGCAAAAGAGGTTCAAATCATAGAATGTTAGAGTGTCAGTCCTCTTTTACTTAAGACGGCATTGTGCCATTTGTATTAAATTCGGATGCGATTTCTGTGTTTTATCGTCAACAAGAAGGTCCAAGGGATACAGTAAACCTGAAGTGAAGCATCGGAATCAAAATCTGACCTCACAGGAGAGGTTCGAATCATAGAAAGTGAGAGTGTCAGTCCTCTTGTAGTTAAGTGGGCATTGTGCCATTTGTATTAAATTCGGATGCAATTTCTGTGTTTCATCGTCAATAATAAGGTCCAAGGGATACAGTAAACCTGAAGTGAAGCATCGGAATCTAAAACTGGACTCACAGGAGAGATTCAAATCATAGAAAGTGAGAGTGTCAGTCCTCTTTTACTTAAGTCGGCATTGTGCGTTTTAAATTTAATTCCGATGCTATATCTGAGTTTCATCGTCAATAAGAAGGTCCAAGGGATACAGTAAACCTGAAGTGAAGCATCGGAATCTAAAACTGGACTCACAGGAGAGGTTCAAATCATAGAAAGTGAGAGTGTCAGTCCTCTTGTACTTAAGTCGGCATTGTGCCTTTTGAATTTAATTCCGATGCTATTTCTGTGTTTCATTGTCAATAAGAAGGTCCAAGGGATACAGTAAACCTGAAGTGAAGCATCGGAATCTAAAACTGGATTCGCAGGAGAGGTTCAAATCATAGAATGTTAGAGTGTCAGTCCTCTTTTACTTAAGACGGTATTGTGCCATTTGTATTACATTCGGATGCGATTTATGTGTTTTATCGTCAACAAGAAGGTTCAAGGGATACAGTAAACCTGAAGTGAAGCATCGGAATCTAAATCTGACCTCACAGGAGCGGTTCGAATCATAGAAAGTGAGAGTGTCAGTCCTCTTGTACTTAAGTCACCATTGTGCCATTTGTATAAATTTCGGATGCAATTTCTGTGTTCCATCGTCAATAAGAAGGTCCAAGGGATACAGTAAACCTGAAGTGAAGCATCGGAATCTAAAACTGGACTCACAGGAGAGGTTCAAATCATAGAAAGTGAGAGTGTCAGTCCTCTTGTACTTAAGTTACCATTGTGACTTTTGTATTGATTTCGGATGCAATTTCTGTGTTTCATCGTCAATAAGAAGGTCCAAGGGATACAGTAAACCTGAAGTGAAGCATCGGAATCTAAAACTGGACTCACAGGAGAGGTACAAATAATAGAAAGTGAGAGTGTCAGTCCTCTTGTACTTAAGTCGCCATTGGGCCTTTTGAATTTAATTCCGATGCAATTTCTGTGTTTCATCGTCAATAAGAACGTCCAAGGGATACAGTAAACCTGAAGTGTAGCATCGGAATCTAAAACTGGACTCACAGGAGAGGTTCAAATAATAGAAAGTGCGAGTGTCAGTCCTCTTGTACTTAAGCCGCCATTGTGCCTTTTGTATTAAATTCGGATGCAATTTCTGTGTGTCATCGTCAATAAGAAGGTCCAAGGGATACAGTAAACCTGAAGTAAAGCATCGGAATCTAAAACTGGACTCACAGGAGAGGTTCAAATCATAGAAAGTTAGAGTGTCAGTCCTCTTGTACTTAAGTTGGCATTGTGCCACTTGTATTAAATTCGGATGCAATTTCTGTGTGTCATCGTCAATAAGAAGGTCCAAGGGATACAGTAAACCTGAAGTAAAGCATCGGAATCTAAAACTGGACTCACAGGAGAGGTTCAAATTATAGAAAGTTAGAGTGTCAGTCCTCTTGTACTTAAGTTGGCATTGTGCCATTTGTATTAAATTCGGATGCAATTTCTGTGTTTCATCGTCAATAAGAAGGTCCAAGGGATACAGTAAACCTGAAGTGAAGCATCGGAATCTAAAACTGGACTCACAGGAGAGGTTCAAATAATAGAAAGTGAGAGTGTCAGTCCTCTTGTACTTAAGTCGCCATTGTGCCTTTTGAATTTAATTCCGATGCAATTTCTGTGTTTCATCGTCATTAAGAACGTCCAAGGGATACAGTAAACCTGAAGTGAAGCATCGGAATCTAAAACTGGACTCACAGGAGAGGTTCAAATAATAGAAAGTGAGAGTGTCAGTCCTCTTGTACTTAAGCCGCCATTGTGCCTTTTGTATTAAATTCGGATGCAATTTCTGTGTGTCATCGTCAATAAGAAGGTCCAAGGGATACAGTAAACCTGAAGTGAAGCATCGGAATCTAAAACTGGACTCACAGGAGAGGTCCAAATCATAGAAAGTGAGAGTGTCAGTCCTCTTGTACTTAAGTTACCATTGTGACTTTTGTATTGATTTCGGATGCAATTTCTGTGTTTCATCGTCAATAAGAAGGTCCAAGGGATACAGTAAACCTGAAGTGAAGCATCGGAATCTAAAACTGGACTCACAGGAGAGGTTCAAATAATAGAAAGTGAGAGTGTCAGTCCTGTTGTACTTAAGTCGCCATTGGGCCTTTTGAATTTAATTCCGATGCAATTTCTGTGTTTCATCGTCAATAAGAACGTCCAAGGGATACAGTAAACCTGAAGTGAAGCATCGGAATCTAAAACTGGACTCACAGGAGAGGTTCAAATAATAGAAAGTGAGAGTGTCAGTCCTCTTGTACTTAAGCCGCCATTGTGCCTTTTGTATTAAATTCGGATGCAATTTCTGTGTGTCATCGTCAATAAGAAGGTCCAAGGGATACAGTAAACCTGAAGTAAAGCATCGGAATCTAAAACTGGACTCACAGGAGAGGTTCAAATCATAGAAAGTTAGAGTGTCAGTCCTCTTGTACTTAAGTTGGCATTGTGCCACTTGTATTAAATTCGGATGCAAACTCTGTGTTTCATCGTCAATAAGAAGGTCCGTGGGATACAGTAAACCTGAAGTGAAGCATCGGAATCTAAAACTGGACTCACAGGAGAGGTTCAAATAATAGAAAGTGAGAGTGTCAGTCCTCTTTTACTTAAGTCGCCATTGTGCCTTTTGAATTTAATTCCGATGCAATTTCTGTGTTTCATCGTCAATAAGAACGTCCAAGGGATACAGTAAACCTGAAGTGAAGCATCGGAATCTAAAACTGGACTCACAGGAGAGGTTCAAATAATAGAAAGTGAGAGTGTCAGTCCTCTTGTACTTAAGTCGCCATTGTGCCTTTTGTATTAAATTCGGATGCAATTTCTGTGTGTCATCGTCAATAAGAAGGTCCAAGGGATACAGTAAACCTGAAGTAAAGCATCGGAATCTAAAACTGGACTCACAGGAGAGGTTCAAATTATAGAAAGTTAGAGTGTCATTCCTCTTGTACTTAAGTTGGCATTGTGCCATTTGTATTAAATTCGGATGCAATTTCTGTGTTTCATCGTCAATAAGAAGGTCCAAGGGATACAGTAAACCTGAAGTGAAGCATCGGAATCTAAAACTGGACTCACAGGAGAGGTTCAAATAATAGAAAGTGAGAGTGTCAGTCCTCTTGTACTTAAGTCGCCATTGTGCCTTTTGAATTTAATTCCGATGCAATTTCTGTGTTTCATTGTCAATAAGAAGGTCCAAGGGATACAGTAAACCTGAAGTGAAGCATCGGAATCTAAAACTGGACTCACAGGAGAGGTTCAAATAATAGAAAGTGAGAGTGTCAGTCCTCTTGTACTTAAGCCGCCATTGTGCCTTTTGTATTAAATTCGGATGCAATTTCTGTGTGTCATCGTCAATAAGAAGGTCCAAGGGATACAGTAAACCTGAAGTAAAGCATCGGAATCTAAAACTGGACTCACAGGAGAGGTTCAAATCATAGAAAGTTAGAGTGTCAGTCCTCTTGTACTTAAGTTGGCATTGTGCCATTTGTATTAAATTGGGATGCAAACTCTGTGTTTCATCGTCAATAAGAAGGTCCGTGGGATACAGTAAACCTGAAGTGAAGCATCGGAATCTAAAACTGGACTCACAGGAGAGGTTCAAATAATAGAAAGTGAGAGTGTCAGTCCTCTTGTACTTAAGTCGCCATTGTGCCTTTTGAATTTAATTCCGATGCAATTTCTGTGTTTCATCGTCAATAAGAACGTCCAAGGGATACAGTAAACCTGAAGTGAAGCATCGGAATCTAAAACTGGACTCACAGGAGAGGTTCAAATAATATAAAGTGAGAGTGTCAGTCCTCTTGTACTTAAGTCGCCATTGTGCCTTTTGTATTAAATTCGGATGCAATTTCTGTGTGTCATCGTCAATAAGAAGGTCCAAGGGATACAGTAAACCTGAAGTAAAGCATCGGAATCTAAAACTGGATTCGAAGGAGAGGTTCAAATCATAGAATGTTAGAGTGTCAGTCCTCTTTTACTTAAGACGGCATTGTGCCATTTGTATTAAATTCGGATGCGATTTCAGTGTTTTATCGTCAACAAGAAGGTCCAAGGGATACAGTAAACCTGAAGTGAAGCATCGGAATGTAAATCTGACCTCACAGGAGAGGTTCGAATCATAGAAAGTGAGAGTGTCAGTCCTCTTGTACTTAAGTGGGCATTATGACATTTGTATTAAATTCGGATGCAATTTCTGTGTTTCATCGTCAATAAGAAGGTCCAAGAGATACAGTAAACCTGAGGTGAACCATCGGAATCTAAAACTGGACTCACAGGAGAGGTTCAAATCATAAAAAAGTGAGAGTGTCAGTCCTCTTGTACTTAAGTCACCATTGTGACTTTTGTATTAATTTCGGATGCAATTTCTGTGTTTCATCGTCAATAAGAAGGTCCAAGGGATACAGTAAACCTGAAGTGAAGCATCGCAATCTAAAACTGGACTCACAGGAGAGGTTCAAATAATAGAAAGTGAGAGTGTCAGTCCTCTTGTACTTAAGTCGCCATTGTGCATTTTGAATTTAATTCCGATGCAATTTCTGTGTTTCATTGTCAATAAGAACGTCCAAGGGATACAGTAAACCTGAAGTGAAGCATCGGAATCTAAAACTGGACTCACAGGAGAGGTTCAAATAATAGAAAGTGAGAGTGTCCGTCCTCTTGTACTTAAGTCGCCATTGTGCTTTTGTATTAAATTCGGATGCAATTTCTGTGTGTCATCGTCAATAAGAAGGTCCAAGGGATACAGTAAACCTGAAGTAAAGCATCGGAATCTAAAACTGGACTCACAGGAGAGGTTCAAATCATAGAAAGTTAGAGTGTCAGTCCTCTTGTACTTAAGTTGGCATTGTGCCATTTGTATTAAATTCGGATGCAAATTCTGTGTTTCATCGTCAATAAGAAGGTCCATGGGATACAGTAAACCTGATGTGAAGCATCGGAATCTAAAACTGGACTCACAGGAGAGGTTCAAATAATAGAAAGTGAGAGTGTCAGTCCTCTTGTACTTAAGTCGCCATTGTGCCTTTTGAATTTAATTCTGATGCAATTTCTGTGTTTCATCGTCAATAAGAACGTCCAAGGGATACAGTAAACCTGTAGTGAAGCATCGGAATCTAAAACTGGAGTCACAGGAGAGGTTCAAATAATAGAAAGTGAGAGTGTCAGTCCTCTTGTACTTAAGTCGCCATTGTGCCTTTTGTATTAAATTCAGATGCAATTTCTGTGTGTCATCGTCAAAAAGAAGGTCCAAGGGATACAGTAAACCTGAAGTAAAGGATCGGAATCTAAAACTGGACTCACAGGAGATGTTCAAATCATAGAAAGTTAGAGTGTCAGTCCTCTTGTACTTAAGTTGGCATTGTGCCATTTGTATTAAATTCGGATGCAAACTCTGTGTTTCATCGTCAATAAGAAGGTCCATGGGATACAGTAAACCTGAAGTGAAGCATCGGAATCTAAAACTGGACTCACAGGAGAGGTTCAAGTCATAGAAAGTGAGAGTGTCAGTCCTCTTGTACTTAAGTCACCATTGTGACTTTTGTATTAATTTCGGATGCAATTTCTGGCCGGCCGCGGTGGTCTCGCGGTTAAGGCGCTCAGTCCGGAACCGCGCGACTGCTACGGTCGCAGGTTCGAATCCTTCCTCGGGCATGGATGTGTGTGATGTCCTTAGGTTAGTTAGATTTAAGTAGTTCTAAGTTCTAGGGGACTGATGACCACAGATGTTAAGTCCCATAGTGCTCAGAGCCATTTGAACCATTTTTTGCAATTTCTGTGTTTCATCGTCAATAAGAGGGTCCAAGGGATACAGTAAACCTGAAGTGAAGCATCGGAATCTAAAACTGGACTCACAGGAGAGGTTCAAATCATAAAATGTTAGATTGTCAGTCCTCTTGTACTTAAGTCGGCATTGTGCCTTTTGAATTTCATTCCGATGCTATTTCTGTGTTTCATTATCAATAAGAAGGTCCAAGGGTTACAGTAAACCTGAAGTGAAGCATCGGAATCTAAAACTGGACTCACAGGAGAGATTCAAATCATAGATTGTGAGAGTGTCACTCCTCTTTTACTTAAGTCGGCATTGTGCGTTTTAAATTCAATTCCGATGCATTATCTGTGTTTCATCGTCAATAAGAAGGTCCAAGGGATACAGTAAACCTGAAGTGAAGCATCGGAATCTAAAACTGGACTCACAGGAGATGTTCAAATCATAGAAAGTGAGAGTGTCAGTCCTCTTGTACTTAAGCCGCCATTGTGATTTTTGTATTAATTTCGGATGCAATTTCTGTGTTTCATCGTCAATAAGAAGGTCCATGGGATACAGTAAACCTGAAGTAAAGCATCGTAATCTAAAACTGGACTCTCAGGAAAGGTTCAAGTCATAGAAAGTTATAGTGTCAGTCCTCTTGTACTTAAGTCGGCATTGTGCCTTTTGTATTAAATTCGGATGCAAACTCTGTGTTTCATCGTCAGTAAGAAGGTCCAAGGGATACAGTAAACATGAGGTGAAGCATCGGAATCTAAAACTGGACTCACAGGAGAGGTTCAAATTATTTAAAGTTAGAGAGTCAGTCCTCTTGTACTTAAGTCGGCATTGTGCCTTTTGAATTTAATTCCAATGCTATTTCTGTGTTTCATTGTCAATAAGAAGGTCCAAGGGTTACAGTAAACCTGAAGTGAAGCATCGGAATCTAAAACTGGACTCACAGGAGAGATTCAAATCATAGAAAGTGAGAGTGTCAGTCCTCTTTTACTTAAGTCGGCATTGTGCGTTTTAAATTTAATTCCGATGCTATATCTGTGTTTCATCGTCAATAAGAAGGGTCAAGGGATACAGTAAACCTGAAGTGAAGCATCGGAATCTAGAACTGAACTCACAGGAGATGTTCAAATCATAGAAAGTGAGAGTGTCAGTCCTCTTGTACTGAAGCCGCCATTGTGATTTTTGTATTAAATTCGGATGCAATTTATGTGTTTCATCGTCAATAAGAAGGTCCAAGGGATACATTAAACCTGAAGTGAAGCATCGGAATCTCAAGCTGGACTCACAGGAGAGGTGCAAATCATAGAAAGTGAGAGTGTCAGTCCTCTTGTACTTAAGTCGGCATTGTGCCTTTTGAATTTAATTCCGATGCTATTTCTGTGTTTCTTTGTCAATAAGAAGGTACAAGGGATACAGTAAACCTGAAGTGAAGCATCGGAATCTAAAACTGGACTCACAGCTGTGGTTCAAATAATAGAAAGTTAGAGTGTCAGTCCTCTTGTACTTAAGGTGGCATTGTGCCATTTGTATTAAATTCGGATGCAAACTTTGTGTTTCATCGTCAATAAGAAGGTCCGTGGGATACAGTAAACCTGAAGTGAAGAATCGGAATCTAAAACTGGACACACAGGAGAGGTTCAAATCATAGAAAGTGAGAGTGTCAGTCCTCTTGTACTTAAGTCGGCATTGTGCCTTTTGAATTTAATTCCGATGCTATTTCTGTGTTTCATTGTCAATAAGAAGGTCCAAGGGATACAGTAAACCTGAAGTGAAGCATCGGAATCTAAAACTGGACTCACAGGAGAGATTCAAATCATAGAAAGTGAGAGTGTCAGTCCTCTTTTACTTAAGTCGGCATTGTGCGTTTTAAATTTAATTCCGATGCTATATCTGAGTTTCATCGTCAATAAGAAGGTCCAAGGGATACAGTAAACCTGAAGTGAAGCATCGGAATCTAAAACTGGACTCACAGGAGAGGTTCAAATCATAGAAAGTGAGAGTGTCAGTCCTCTTGTACTTAAGTCGGCATTGTGCCTTTTGAATTTAATTCCGATGCTATTTCTGTGTTTCATTGTCAATAAGAAGGTCCAAGGGATACAGTAAACCTGAAGTGAAGCATCGGAATCTAAAACTGGATTCGCAGGAGAGGTTCAAATCATAGAATGTTAGAGTGTCAGTCCTCTTTTACTTAAGACGGTATTGTGCCATTTGTATTACATTCGGATGCGATTTATGTGTTTTATCGTCAACAAGAAGGTTCAAGGGATACAGTAAACCTGAAGTGAAGCATCGGAATCTAAATCTGACCTCACAGGAGCGGTTCGAATCATAGAAAGTGAGAGTGTCAGTCCTCTTGTACTTAAGTCACCATTGTGCCATTTGTATAAATTTCGGATGCAATTTCTGTGTTCCATCGTCAATAAGAAGGTCCAAGGGATACAGTAAACCTGAAGTGAAGCATCGGAATCTAATACTGGACTCACAGGAGAGGTTGAAATCATAGAAAGTGAGAGTGTCAGTCCTCTTGTACTTAAGTTACCATTGTGACTTTTGTATTGATTTCGGATGCAATTTCTGTGTTTCATCGTCAATAAGAAGGTCCAAGGGATACAGTAAACCTGAAGTGAAGCATCGGAATCTAAAACTGGACTCACAGGAGAGGTTCAAATAATAGAAAGTGAGAGTGTCAGTCCTCTTGTACTTCAGCCGCCATTGTGCCTTTTGTATTAAATTCGGATGCAATTTCTGTGTGTCATCGTCAATAAGAAGGTCCAAGGGATACAGTAAACCTGAAGTAAAGCATCGGAATCTAAAACTGGACTCACAGGAGAGGTTCAAATCATAGAAAGTTAGAGTGTCAGTCCTCTTGTACTTAAGTTGGCATTGTGCCACTTGTATTAAATTCGGATGCAAAATCTGTGTTTCATCGTCAATAAGAAGGTCCGTGGGATACAGTAAACCTGAAGTGAAGCATCGGAATCTAAAACTGGACTCACAGGAGAGGTTCAAATAATAGAAAGTGAGAGTGAAAGTTCTCTTTTACTTAAGTCGCCATTGTGCCTTTTGAATTTAATTCCGATGCAATTTCTGTGTTTCATCGTCAATAAGAACGTCCAAGGGATACAGTAACCCTGAAGTGAAGCATCGGAATCTAAAACTGGACTCACAGGAGAGGTTCAAATAATAGAAAGTGAGAGTGTCAGTCCTCTTGTACTTAAGTCGCCATTGTGCCTTTTGTATTAAATTCGGATGCAATTTCTGTGTGTCATCGTCAATAAGAAGGTCCAAGGGATACAGTAAACCTGAAGTAATGCATCGGAATCTAAAACTGGACTCACAGGAGAGGTTCAAATTATAGAAAGTTAGAGTGTCAGTCCTCTTGTACTTAAGTTGGCATTGTGCCATTTGTATTAAATTCGGATGCAAACTCTGTGTTTCATCGTCAATAAGGTCCGTGGGATACAGTAAACTTGAAGTGAAGCATCGGAATCTAAAACTGGACACACAGGAGAGGTTCAAATCATAGAAAGTTAGAGTGTCAGTCCTCTTGTACTGAAGTCGGCATTGTGCCTTTTGAATTTAATTCCGATGCTATTTCTGTGTTTCATTGTCAATAAGAAGGTCCAAGGGATACAGTAAACCTGAAGTGAAGCATCGGAATCTAAAACTGGATTCGCAGGAGAGGTTCAAATCATAGAATGTTGGAGTGTCAGTCCTCTTTTACTTAAGACGGCATTGTGCCATTTGTATTAAATTCGGATGCGATTTCAGTGTTTTATCGTCAACAAGAAGGTCCAAGGGATACAGTAAACCTGAAGTGAAGCATCGGAATGTAAATCTGACCTCACAGGAGAGGTTCGAATCATAGAAAGTGAGAGTGTCAGTCCTCTTGTACTTAAGTGGGCATTATGCCATTTGTATTAAATTCGGATGCAATTTCTGTGTTTCATCGTCAATAAGAAGGTCCAAGAGATACAGTAAACCTGAGGTGAAGCATCGGAATCTAAAACTGGACTTACAGGAGAGGTTCAAATCATAGAAAGTGAGAGTGTCAGTCCTCTTGTACTTAAGTCACCATTGTGACTTTTGTATTAATTTCGGATGCAATTTCTGTGTTTCATCGTCAATAAGAAGGTCCAAGGGATACAGTAAACCTGAAGTGAAGCATCGCAATCTAAAACTGGACTCACAGGAGAGGTTCAAATAATAGAAAGTGAGAGTGTCAGTCCTCTTGTACTTAAGTCGCCATTGTGCATTTTGAATTTAATTCCGATGCAATTTCTGTGTTTCATTGTCAATAAGAACGTCCAAGGGATACAGTAAACCTGAAGTGAAGCATCGGAAACTAAAACTGGACTCACAGGAGAGGTTCAAATAATAGAAAGTGAGAGTGTCAGTCCTCTTGTACTTAAGTCGCCATTGTGCCTTTTGAATTTAATTCTGATGCAATTTCTGTGTTTCATCGTCAATAAGAACGTCCAAGGGATACAGTAAACCTGAAGTGAAGCATCGGAATCTAAAACTGGAGTAACAGGAGAGGTTCAAATAATAGAAAGTGAGAGTGTCAGTCCTCTTGTACTTAAGTCGCCATTGTGCCTTTTGTATTAAATTCGGATGCAATTTCTGTGTGTCATCGTCAATAAGAAGGTCCAAGGGATACAGTAAACCTGAAGTAAAGCATCGGAATCTAAAACTGGACTCACAGGAGAGGTTCAAATCATAGAAAGTTAGAGTGTCAGTCCTCTTGTACTTAAGTTGGCATTGTGCCACTTGTATTAAATTCGGATGCAAAATCTGTGTTTCATCGTCAATAAGAAGGTCCGTGGGATACAGTAAACCTGAAGTGAAGCATCGGAATCTAAAACTGGACTCACAGGAGAGGTTCAAATAATAGAAAGTGAGAGTGAAAGTCCTCTTTTACTTAAGTCGCCATTGTGCCTTTTGAATTTAATTCCGATGCAATTTCTGTGTTTCATCGTCAATAAGAACGTCCAAGGGATACAGTAAACCTGAAGTGAAGCATCGGAATCTAAAACTGGACTCACAGGAGAGGTTCAAATAATAGAAAGTGAGAGTGTCAGTCCTCTTGTACTTAAGTCGCCATTGTGCCTTTTGTATTAAATTCGGATGCAATTTCTGTGTGTCATCGTCAATAAGAAGGTCCAAGGGATACAGTAAACCTGAAGTAAAGCATCGGAATCTAAAACTGGACTCACAGGAGAGGTTCAAATTATAGAAAGTTAGAGTGTCAGTCCTCTTGTACTTAAGTTGGCATTGTGCCATTTGTATTAAATTCGGATGCAAACTCTGTGTTTCATCGTCAATAAGGTCCGTGGGATACAGTAAACTTGAAGTGAAGCATCGGAATCTAAAACTGGACACACAGGAGAGGTTCAAATCATAGAAAGTTAGAGTGTCAGTCCTCTTGTACTGAAGTCGGCATTGTGCCTTTTGAATTTAATTCCGATGCTATTTCTGTGTTTCATTGTCAATAAGAAGGTCCAAGGGATACAGTAAACCTGAAGTGAAGCATCGGAATCTAAAACTGGATTCGCAGGAGAGGTTCAAATCATAGAATGTTGGAGTGTCAGTCCTCTTTTACTTAAGACAGCATTGTGCCATTTGTATTAAATTCGGATGCGATTTCAGTGTTTTATCGTCAACAAGAAGGTCCAAGGGATACAGTAAACCTGAAGTGAAGCATCGGAATGTAAATCTGACCTCACAGGAGAGGTTCGAATCATAGAAAGTGAGAGTGTCAGTCCTCTTGTACTTAAGTGGGCATTATGCCATTTGTATTAAATTCGGATGCAATTTCTGTGTTTCATCGTCAATAAGAAGGTCCAAGAGATACAGTAAACCTGAGGTGAAGCATGGGAATCTAAAACTGGACTCACAGGAGAGGTTCAAATCATAGAAAGTGAGAGTGTCAGTCCTCTTGTACTTAAGTCACCATTGTGACTTTTGTATTAATTTCGGATGCAATTTCTGTGTTTCATCGTCAATAAGAAGGTCCAAGGGATACAGTAAACCTGAAGTGAAGCATCGCAATCTAAAACTGGACTCACAGGAGAGGTTCAAATAATAGAAAGTGAGAGTGTCAGTCCTCTTGTACTTAAGTCGCCATTGTGCATTTTGAATTTAATTCCGATGCAATTTCTGTGTTTCATTGTCAATAAGAACGTCCAAGGGATACAGTAAACCTGAAGTGAAGCATCGGAAACTAAAACGGGACTCACAGGAGAGGTTCAAATAATAGAAAGTGAGAGTGTCAGTCCTCTTGTACTTAAGTCGCCATTGTGCCTTTTGAATTTAATTCTGATGCAATTTCTGTGTTCCATCGTCAATAAGAACGTCCAAGGGATACAGTAAACCTGAAGTGAAGCATCGGAATCTAAAACTGGAGTAACAGGAGAGGTTCAAATAATAGAAAGTGAGAGTGTCAGTCCTCTTGTACTTAAGTCGCCATTGTGCCTTTTGTATTAAATTCAGATGCAATTTCTGTGTGTCATCGTCAATAAGAAGGTCCAAGGGATACAGTAAACCTGAAGTAAAGCATCGGAATCTAAAACTGGACTCACAGGAGAGGTTCAAATCATAGAAAGTTAGAGTGTCAGTCCTCTTGTACTTAAGTTGGCATTGTGCCATTTGTATTAAATTCGGATGCAAACTCTGTGTTTCATCGTCAATAAGAAGGTCCATGGGATACAGTAAACCTGAAGTGAAGCATCGCAATCTAAGACTGGACTCACAGGAGAGGTTCAAATAATAGAAAGTGAGAGTGTCAGTCCTCTTGTACTTAAGTCGCCATTGTGCCTTTTGAATTTAATTCTGATGCAATTTCTGTGTGTCATCGTCAATAAGAAGGTCCAAGGGATACAGTAAACCTGAAGTGAAGCATCGGAATCTAAAACTGGATTCGCAGGAGAGATTCAAATCATAGAATGTTAGAGTGTCAGTCCTCTTTTACTTAAGACGGTTTTGTGCCATTTGTATTACATTCGGATGCGATTTATGTGTTTTATCGTCAACAAGAAGGTTCAAGGGATACAGTAAACCTGAAGTGAAGCATCGGAATCTAAATCTGACCTCACAGGAGCGGTTCGAATCATAGAAAGTGAGAGTGTCAGTCCTCTTGTACTTAAGTCACCATTGTGCCATTTGTATTAATTTCGGATGCAATTTCTGTGTTCCATCGTCAATAAGAAGGTCCAAGGGATACAGTAAACCTGAAGTGAAGCATCGGAATCTAAAACTGGACTCACAGGCGAGGTTCAAATCATAAAAAGTGAAAGTGTCAGTCCTCTTGTACTTAAGTCACCATTGTGACTTTTGTATTAATTTCGGATGCAATTTCTGTGTTTCATCGTCAATAAGAAGGTCCAAGGGATACAGTAAACCTGAAGTGAAGCATCGGAATCTAAAACTGGACTCACAGGAGAGGTTCAAATCATAGAAAGTGAGAGTGTCAGTCCTCTTGTACTTAAGTTACCATTGTGACTTTTGTATTGATTTCGGATGCAATTTCTGTGTTTCATCGTCAATAAGAAGGTCCAAGGGATACAGTAAACCTGAAGTGAAGCATCGGAATCTAAAACTGGACTCACAGGAGAGGTTCAAATAATAGAAAGTGAGAGTGTCAGTCCTCTTGTACTTAAGCCGCCATTGTGCCTTTTGTATTAAATTCGGATGCAATTTCTGTGTGTCATCGTCAATAAGAAGGTCCAAGGGATACAGTAAACCTGAAGTAAAGCATCGGAATCTAAAACTGGACTCACAGGAGAGGTTCAAATAATAGAAAGTGAGAGTGTCAGTCCTCTTGTACTTAAGTCGCCATTGTGCCTTTTGTATTAAATTCGGATGCAATTTCTGTGTGTCATCGTCAATAAGAAGGTCCAAGGGATACAGTAAACCTGAAGTAAAGCATCGGAATCTAAAACTGGACTCACAGGAGAGGTTCAAATTATAGAAAGTTAGAGTGTCAGTCCTCTTGTACTTAAGTTGGCATTGTGCCATTTGTATTAAATTCGGATGCAAACTCTGTGTTTCATCGTCAATAAGGTCCGTGGGATACAGTAAACTTGAAGTGAAGCATCGGAATCTAAAACTGGACACACAGGAGAGGTTCAAATCATAGAAAGTTAGAGTGTCAGTCCTCTTGTACTGAAGTCGGCATTGTGCCTTTTGAATTTAATTCCGATGCTATTTCTGTGTTTCATTGTCAATAAGAAGGTCCAAGGGATACAGTAAACCTGAAGTGAAGCATCGGAATCTAAAACTGGATTCGCAGGAGAGGTTCAAATCATAGAATGTTAGAGTGTCAGACCTCTTTTACTTAAGACGGCATTGTGCCATTTGTATTAAATTCGGATGCGATTTCAGTGTTTTATCGTCAACAAGAAGGTCCAAGGGATACAGTAAACCTGAAGTGAAGCATCGGAATGTAAATCTGACCTCACAGGAGAGGTTCGAATCATAGAAAGTGAGAGTGTCAGTCCTCTTGTACTTAAGTGGGCATTATGCCATTTGTATTAAATTCGGATGCAATTTCTGTGTTTCATCGTCAATAAGAAGGTCCAAGAGATACAGTAAACCTGAGGTGAAGCATCGGAATCTAAAACTGGACTCACAGGAGAGGTTCAAATCATAGAAAGTGAGAGTGTCAGTCCTCTTGTACTTAAGTCACCATTGTGACTTTTGTATTAATTTCGGATGCAATTTCTGTGTTTCATCGTCAATAAGAAGGTCCAAGGGATACAGTAAACCTGAAGTGAAGCATCGCAATCTAAAACTGGACTCACAGGAGAGGTTCAAATAATAGAAAGTGAGAGTGTCAGTCCTCTTGTACTTAAGTCGCCATTGTGCATTTTGAATTTAATTCCGATGCAATTTCTGTGTTTCATTGTCAATAAGAACGTCCAAGGGATACAGTAAACCTGAAGTGAAGCATCGGAATCTAAAACTGGACTCACCGGAGAGGTTCAAATAATAGAAAGTGAGAGTGTCAGTCCTCTTGTACTTAAGTCACCATTGTGCCTTTTGAATTTAATTCTGATGCAATTTCTGTGTTTCATCGTCAATAAGAACGTCCAAGGGATACAGTAAACCTGAAGTGAAGCATCGGAATCTAAAACTGGAGTCACAGGAGAGGTTCAAATAATAGAAAGTGAGAGTGTCATTCCTCTTGTACTTAAGTCGCCATTGTGCCTTTTGTATTAAATTCAGATGCAATTTCTGTGTGTCATCGTCAATAAGAAGGTCCAAGGGATACAGTAAACCTGAAGTAAAGCATCGGAATCTAAAACTGGACTCACAGGAGAGGTTCAAATCATAGAAAGTTAGAGTGTCAGTCCTCTTGTACTTAAGTTGGCATTGTGCCATTTGTATTAAATTCGGATGCAAACTCTGTGTTTCATCGTCAATAAGAAGGTCCATGGGATACAGTAAACCTGAAGTGAAGCATCGGAATCTAAAACTGGACTCACAGGAGAGGTTCAAATAATAGAAAGTGAGAGTGTCAGTCCTCTTGTACTTAAGTCGCCATTGTGCCTTTTGCATTTAATTCTGATGCAATTTCTGTGTTTCATCGTCAATAAGAACGTCCAAGGGATACAGTAAACCTGAAGTGAAGCATTGGAATCTAAAACTGGACTCACAGGAGAGGTTCAAATAATAGAAAGTGAGAGTGTCAGTCCTCTTGTACTTAAGTCGCCATTGTGCCTTTTGTATTAAATTCAGATGCAATTTCTGTGTGTCATCGTCAATAAGAAGGTCCAAGGGATACAGTAAACCTGAAGTAAAGCATCGGAATCTAAAACTGGACTCACAGGAGAGGTTCAAATTATAGAAAGTTAGAGTGTCAGTCCTCTTGTACTTAAGTTGGCATTGTGCCATTTGTATTAAATTCGGATGCAAACTCTGTGTTTCATCGTCAATAAGAAGGTCCGTGGGATACAGTAAACCTGAAGTGAAGCATCTGAATCCAAAACTGGACTCACAGGAGAGGTTCAAATCATAGAAAGTTAGAGTGTCAGTCCTCTTGTACTTAAGTTCGCATTGTGCCTTTTGAATTTAAATCCGATGCTATTTCTGTGTTTCATTGTCAATAAGAAGGTCCAAGGGATACAGTAAACCTGAAGTGGAGCATCGGAATCTAAAACTGGATTCGCAGGAGTGGTTCAAATCATAGAATGTTAGAGTGTCAGTCCTCTTTTACTTAAGACGGCATTGTGCTATTTGTATTAAATTCGGATGCGATTTCTGTGTTTTGTCGTCAACAAGAAGGTCCAAGGGATACAGTAAACCTGAAGTGTAGCATCGGAATCTAAATCTGACCACACAGGAGAGGTTCGAATCATAGAAAGTGAGAGTGTCAGTCCTCTTGTAGTTAAGTGGGCATTATGCCATTTTTTTTAAATTCGGATGCAATTTCTGTGTTTCATCGTCAATAAGAAGGTCCAAGAGATACAGTAAACCTGAGGTGAAGCATCGGAATCTAAAACTGGACTCACAGGAGAGATTCAAATCATAGAGAGTTAGAGTGTCAGTCCTCATGTACTTAAGTCACCATTGTGACTTTTGTATTAATTTCGGATGCAATTTCTGTGTTTCATCGTCAATTAGAAGGTCTAAGGGATACAGTAAACCTGAAGTGAAGCATCGGAATCTAAAACTGGACTCACAGGAGAGGTTCAAATCATAAAAAGTTAGAGTGTCAGTCCACTTGTACTTAAGTCGGCATTGTGCCTTTTGAATTTCGTTCCGATGCTATTTCTGTGTTTCATTGTCAATAAGAAGGTCCAAGGGATGCAGTATACCTGAAGTGAAGCATCGGAATCTAAAACAGGACTCACATGAGAGATTCAAATCATAGATAGTGAGAGTGTCAGTCCTCTTTTACTTAAGTCGGCATTGAGCGTTTTAAATTTAATTCCGATGCATTATCTGTGTTTCATCGTCAATAAGAAGGTCCAAGGGATACAGTAAACCTGAAGTGAAGCATCGGAATCTAGAACTGGACTCACAGGAGATGTTCAAATCATAGAAAGTGAGAGTGTCAGTCCTCTTGTACTTAAGCCGCCATTGTGATTTTTGTATTAAATTCGGATGCTATTTCTGTGTTTCATCGTCAATAAGAAGGTCCAAGGGATACAGTAAACCTGAAGTGAAGCATCGGAATCTAAAACTGGACTCACAGGAGAGGTTCGAATCATAGAAAGTGAGAGTGTCAGTCCTCTTGTACTTAAGTCGGCATTGCGCCATTTGTATTAAATTCGGATGCAATTTCTGTGTGTCATCGTCAATAAGAAGGTCCAAGGGATACAGTAAACCTGAAGTAAAGCATCGGAATCTAAAACTGGACTCACAGGAGAGGTTCAAATCATAGAAAGTGAGAGTGTCACTCCTCATGTACTTAAGTCGCCATTGTGCCTTTTGTATTAAATTCGGATGCAATTTCAATGTGTCATCGTCAATATGAAGGTCCAAGGGATACAGTAAACCTGAAGTATTGCATCGGAATCTAAAACTGGCCTCACAGGAGAGGTTTAAATTATGGAAAGTTAGAGTGTCAGTCCTCTTGCACTTAAGTCGGCATTGTGCCTTTTGTATTAAATTCGGATGCAAACTCTGTGTTTCATCGTCAATATGAAGGTCCATACGATACAGTAAACCTGAAGTGAAGCATCGGAATCTAAAACTGGATACACAGGAGAGGTTCAAATCATAGAAAGTTAGTGTCGGTCCTCTTGTACTTAAGTCGGCATTATGCGTTTTAAATTTAATACCGAGGCAATATCTGTCTTTCATCGTCAATAAGAAGGTCCATGGGATACAGTGAACCTGAAGTGAAGCATCGGAATCTAAAACTGGACTCACAGGAGAGATTCAAATCATAGATAGTGAGAGTGTCAGTCCTCTTTTACTTAAGTCGGCATTGTGCGTTTTAAATTTAATTCCGATGCATTATCTGTGTTTCATCGTCAATAAGAAGGTCCAAGAGATACAGTAAACCTGAAGTGAAGCATCGGAATCTAAAACTGGACTCTCAGGAGAGGTTCAAATCATAGAAAGTTAAAGTGTCAGTCCTCTTGTACTTAAGTCGGCATTGTGCCTTTTGTATTAAATTCGGATGCAAACTCTGTGTTTCATCGTCAATAAGAAGGTCCAAGGGATACAGTAAACCTGAGGTGAAGCATCGGAATCTAAAACTGGACTCACAGGAGAGGTTCAAATCATAAAAAGTTAGAGTGTCAGTCCTCTTGTACTTAAGTCGGCATTGTGCCTTTTGAATTTAATTCCGATGCTATTTCTGTGTTTCATTCTCAATAAGAAGGTCCAAGGGATACAGTAAACCTGAAGTGAAGCATCGGAATCTAAAACTGGACTCTCAGGAGAGGTTCAAATAATAGAAAGTGAGAGTGTCATTCCTCTTGTACTTAAGACGGCATTGTGCTTTTTGAATTTAATTCTGTTGCAATTTCTGTGTTTCATCGTGAATAAGAACGTCCAGGGGATACAGTAAACCTGAAGTGAAGCATCGGAATCTAAAACTGGACTCACAGGAGAGGTTCAAATAATAGAAAGTGAGAGTGTCAGTCCTCTTGTACTTAAGTCGCCATTGTGCCTTTTGTATTAAATTCAGATGCAATTTCTGTGTGTCATCGTCAATAAGAAGGTCCAAGGGATACAGTAAACCTGAAGTGAAGCATCGGAATCCAAAACTGGACTCACAGGAGAGGTTCAAATCATAGAAAGTTAGAGTGTCAGTCCTCTTGTACTTAAGTCGGCATTATGCCTTTTGAATTTAAATCCGATGCTATTTCTGTGTTTCATTGTCAATAAGAAGGTCCAAGGGATACAGTAAACCTGAAGTGGAGCATCGGCATCTAAAACTGGATTCGCAGGAGTGGTTCAAATCATAGAATGTTAGAGTGTCAGTCATCTTTTACTTAAGACGGCATTGTGCCATTTGTATTAAATTCGGATGCGATTTCTGTGTTTTATCGTCAACAAGAAGGTCCAAGGGATACAGTAAACCTGAAGTGAAGCATCGGAATCTAAATCTGACCACACAGGAGAGGTTCGAATCATAGAAAGTGAGAGTGTCAGTCCTCTTGTAGTTAAGTGGGCATTATGCCATTTTTTTTAAATTCGGCTGCAATTTCTGTGTTTCATCGTCAATAAGAAGGTCCAAGAGATACAGTAAACCTGAGGTGAAGCATCGGAATCTAAAACTGGACTCACAGGAGAGGTTCAAATCATAGAAAGTTAGAGTGTCAGTCCTCTTGTACTTAAGTCACCATTGTGACTTTAGTATTAATTTCGGATGCAATTTCTGTGTTTCATCGTCAATTAGAAGGTCCAAGGGATACAGTAAACCTGAAGTGAAGCATCGGAATCTAAAACTGGACTCACAGGAGAGGTTCAAATCATAAAAAGTTAGATTGTTAGTCCTCTTGTACTTAAGTCGGCAATGTGCCTTTTGAATTTCGTTCCGATGCTATTTCTGTGTTTCATTGTCAATAAGAAGGTCCAAGGGATACAGTAAACCTGAAGTGAAGCATCGGAATCTAAAACTGGACTCACAGGAGAGATTCAAATCATAGATAGTGAGAGTGTCAGTCCTCTTTTACTTAAGTCGACATTGAGCGTCTTAATTTTAATTCCGATGCATTATCTGTGTTTCATCGTCAATAAGAAGGTCCAAGGGATACAGTAAACCTGAAGTGAAGCATCGGAATCTACAACTGGACTCACAGGAGATGTTCAAATCATAGAAAGTGCGAGTGTCAGTCCTCTTGTACTTAAGCCGCCATTGTGATTTTTGTATTAAATTCGGATGCAATTTCTGTGTTTCATCGTCAATAAGAAGGTCCAAGGGATACTGTAAACCTGAAGTGAAGCATCGGAATCTAAAACTGGACTCACAGGAGAGGTGCAAATCATAGAAAGTTAGAGTGTCAGTCCTCTTGTACTTAAGTCGGCATTGCGCCATTTGTATTAAATTCGGATGCAATTTCTGTGTTTCATCGTCAATAAGAACGTCCAAGGGATACAGTAAACCTGAAGTAAAGCATCGGAATCTAAAACTGGACTCACAGGAGAGGTTGAAATCATAGAAAGTGAGAGTGTCACTCCTCATGTACTTAAGTCGCCATTGTGCCTTTTGTATTAAATTCGGATGCAATTTCTATGTGTCATCGTCAATAAGAAGGTCCAAGGGATACAGTAAACCTAAAGTAAAGCATCGGAATCTAAAACTGGACTCACAGGAGAGGTTTAAATTATGGAAAGTTAGAGTGTCAGTCCTCTTGTACTTAAGTCGGCATTGTGATTTTTGTATTAAATTCGGATGCAAACTCTGTGTTTCATCGTCAATAAGAAGTTCCAAACGACACAGTAACCTGAAGTGAAGCATCGGAATCTAAAACTGGATTCACAGGAGAGGTTCAAATCATAGAAAGTTAGAGTGTCAGTCCTCTTGTACTTAAGTCGGCATTGTCCCTTTTGAATTTAATTCCGATGCTATTTCTGTGTTTCATTGTCAATAAGAAGGTCCAAGGGATACAGTAAACCTGAAGTGAAGCATCGGAATCTAAATCTGACCTCACAGGAGAGGTTCAAACCATAGAAAGTGAGAGTGTCAGTCCTCTTTTACTTAAGTCGGCATTGTGCGTTTTAAATTTAATACTGATGCAATATCTGTGTTTCATCGTCAATAAGAAGGTGCATGGGATACAGTGAACCTGAAGTGAAGCATCGGAATATAAAACTGGACTCACAGGAGAGATTCAAATCATAGATAGTGAGAGTGTCAGTCCTCTTTTACTTAAGTCGGCATTGTGCGTTTTAAATTTAATTCCGATGCATTATCTGTGATTCATCGTCAATAAGAAGGTCCAAGGGATACAGTAAACCTGAAGTGAAGCTTCGGAATCTAGAACTGGACTCACAGGAGATTTTCAAATCATAGACCGTGAGAGTGTCAGTCCTCTTGTACTTAAGCCGCCATTGTGATTTTTGTATTAATTTCGGATACAATTTCTGTGTTTCATCGTCAATAAGAAGGTCCCAGGGATACATTAAACCTGAAGCGAAGCATCGGAATCTAAATCTGGACTCTCAGGAGAGGTTCAAATCATAGAAAGTTAAAGTGTCAGTCCTCTTGTACTTAAGTCGGCATTGTGCCTTTTGTATTAAATTCGGATGCAAACTCTGTGTTTCATCGTCAATAAGAAGGTCTAAGGGATACAGTAAACCTGAAGTGAAGCATCGGAATCTAAAACTGGACTCACAGGAGAGGTTCAAATCATAAAAATTTAGAGTGTCAGTCCTCTTGTACTTAAGTCGTCATTGTGCCTTTTGAATTTAATTCCGATGCTATTTCTGTGTTTCATTCTCAATAAGAAGGTCCAAGGGATACAGTAAACCTGAAGTGAAGCATCGGAATCTAAAACTGGACTCACAGGAGAGAGTGTCAGTCCTCTTTTACTTAAGCCGTCATTGAGCGTTTTAAATTTAATTCCGATGCTATATCTGTGTTTCATCGTCAATAAGAAGGTCCAAGAGATACAGTAATCCTGAAGTGAAGCATCGGAATCTAGAACTGACCTCACAGGAAATGTTCAAATCAAAGAAAGTGAGAGTGTCAGTCCTCTTGTACTTTAGCCGCTATTGTGATTTTTGTATTAAATTCGGATGCAATTTCTGTGTTTCATCGTCAATAAGAAGGTCCAAGGGATACAGTAAACCTGAAGTGAAGCATCGGAATCTAAAACTGGACTCACAGGAGAGGTGCAAATCATAGAAAGTTAGAGTGTCAGTCCTCTTGTACTTAAGTCGGCATTGTACCTTTTGTATTAAATTCGGATGCAAACTCTGTGTTTCATCGTCAATTAGAAGGTCCAAGGTAAACAGTAAACCTGAAGTGAAGCATCGGAATGTAAAACTGGACTCACAGGAGAGGTTCAAATCATAGAAAGTGAGAGTGTCAGTCCTCTTGTACTTAAGTAGGCATTGTGCCTTTTGAATTTAATTCCGATGCAATCTCTGTGTTTCATCGTCAATAAGAAGCTGCAAGGTATACAGTAAACCTGAAGTGAAGCTTCGGAATCTAAAACTGGACTCACAGGAGAGGTTCAAATCATAGAAAGTGAGAGTGTTAGTCCTCTTCTACTTCGGTCGGCACTGTGCCTTTTGAATTTAATTCCGATGCAATTTCTGTGTTTCATCGTCAATAAGAACGTCCAAGGGATACAGTAAACCTGAAGTGAAGCATCGGAATCTAAAACTGGACTCACAGGAGAGGTTCAAATAATAGAAAGTGAGAGTGTCAGTCCTCTTGTACTTAAGTCGCCATTGTGCCTTTTGTATTAAATTAGAATGCAATTTCTGTGTGTCATCGTCAATAAGAATGTCCAAGAGATACAGTAAACCTGAAGTAAAGCATCGGAATCTAAAACTGGACTCACAGGAGAGGTTCAAATCATAGAAAGTTAGAGTGTCAGTCCTCTTGCACTTAAGTTGGCATTCTGCCATTTGTATTAAATTCGGATGCAAACTCTGTGTTTCATCGTCAATAAGAAGGTCCGTGGGATACAATAAACCTGAAGTGAAGCATCGGAATCTAAAACTGGACTCACAGGAGAGGTTCAAATCATAGAAAGTGAGAGTGTCAGTCCTCTTGTACTTAAGTCGGCATTGTGCCTTTTGAATTTAATTCCGATGCTATTTCTTTGTTTCATTGTCAATAAGAAGGTCCAAGGGATACAGTAAACCTGAAGTGAAACATCGGAATCTAAAACTGGACTCACAGGAGTGGTTCAAATCATAGAATGTTAGAGTGTCAGTCCTCTTTTACTTAAGACGGCATTGTGCCATTTGTATTAAATTCGGATGCGATTTATGTGTTTTATCGTCAACAAGAAGGTCCAAGGGATACCGTAAACCTGAAGTGAAGCATCGGAATCTAAATCTGACCTCACAGGAGAGGTTCGAATCATAGAATGTGAGAGTGTCAGTCCTCTTGTACTTAAGTGGGCATTGTGCCATTTGTATTAAATTCGGATGCAATTTCTGTGTTTCATCGTCAATAAGAATGTCCAAGAGATACAGTAAACCTGAGGTGAAGCATCGGAATCTAAAACTGGACTCACAGGAGAGGTTCAAATCATAGAAAGTGAGAGTGTCAGTCCTCCTGTACTTAAGTCACCATTGTGACTTTTGTATTAATTTCAGATGCAATTTCTGTGTTTCATCGTCAATAAGAAGGTCCAAGGGATACAGTAAACCTGAAGTCAAGCATCGGAATCTAAAACTGGACTCACAGGAGAGGTCCAAATAATAGAAAGTGAGAGTGTCAGTCCTCTAGTACTTAAGTCGCCATTGTGCCTTTTGAATTTAATTCCGATGCAATTTCTGTGTTTCATCGTCAATAAGAACGTCCAAGGGATACAGTAAACCTGAAGTGAAGCATCGGAATCTAAAACTGGACTCACAGGAGAGGTTCAAATAATAGAAAGTGAGAGTGTCAGTCCTCTTGTACTTAAGTCGCCATTGTGCCATTTGTATTAAATTCGGATGCAATTTCTGAGTTTCATCGTCAATAAGAAGGTCCAAGGGATACAGTAAACCTGAAGTCAAGCATCGGAATCTAAAACTGGACTCACAGGAGAGGTTCAAATAATAGAAAGTGAGAGTGTCAGTACTCTTGTACTTAAGTCGCCATTGTGCCTTTTGAATTTATTCCGATGCAATTTCTGTGTTTCATCGTCAATAAGAACGTCCAAGGGATACAGTAAACCTGAAGTGAAGCATCGGAATCTAAAACTGGACTCACAGGAGAGGTTCAAATAATAGAAAGTGAGAGTGTCAGTCCTCTTGTACTTAAGTCGCCATTGTGCCATTTGTATTAAATTCGGATGCAATTTCTGTGTGTCATCGTCAATAAGAAGGTCCAAGGGATACAGTAAACATGAAGTAAAGCATCGGAATCTAAAACTGGACTCACAGGAGGGGTTCAAGTTATAGAAAGTAAGAGTGTCAGTCCTCTTGTACTTAAATTGGCATTGTGCCATTTGTATTAAATTCGGATGCAAACTCTGTGTTTCATCGTCAATAAGAAGGTCCGTGGGATACAGTAAACCTGAAGTGAAGCATCGGAATCTAAAACTGGACTCACAGGAGAGGTTCAAATCATAGAAAGTTAGAGTGTCGGTCCTCTTTTACTTAAGTCGGCATTGTGCGTTTTAAATTTAATTCCGATGCATTATCTGTGTTTCATCGTCAATAAGAAGGTCCAAGGGATACAGTAAACCTGAAGTGAAGCATCGGAATCTAGATTTGGACTCACAGGAGATGTTCAAATCATAGAAAGTGAGAGTGTCAGTCCTCTTGTACTTAAGCCGCCATTGTGATTTTTGTATTAATTTCGGATGCAATTTCAGTGTTTCATCGTCAATAAGAAGGTCCAAGGGAGACAGTAAACCTGAAGTGAAGCATCGGAATCTAAAACAGAACTCTAAGGAGAGGTTCAAATCATAGAAAGTTAAAGTGTCAGTCCTCTTGTACTTAAGTCGGCATTGTGCCTTTTCTATTAAATTCGGATGCAAACTCTGTGTTTCATCGTCAATAAGAAGGTCCAAGGGATACAGTAAACCTGAGGTGAAGCATCGGAATCTAAAACTGGACTCACAGGAGAGGTTCAAATCATAGAAAGTGAGAGTGTCGGTCCTCTTGTACTTAAGTCGGCATTGTGCCTTTTGAATTTAATTCCGATGCTATTTCTGTGTTTCATTCTCAATAAGAAGGTCCAAGGGATACAGTAAACCTGAAGTGAAGCATCGGAATCTAAAACTGGACTCACAGGAGAGATTCAAATCATAGAAAGTGAGAGTGTCAGTCCTCTTTTACTTAAGCCGGCATTGTGCGTTTTAAATTTAATTCCGATGCCATATCTGTGTTTCATCGTCAATAAGAAGGTCCAAGAGATACAGTAAACCTTAAGTGAAGCATCGGAATCTAGAACTGAACTCACAGGAGATGTTCAAATCATAGAAAGTGAGAGTGTCAGTCCTCTTGTACTTAAGCCGCTATTGTGATTTTTGTATTAAATTCGGATGCAATTTCTGTGTTTCATCGTCAATAAGAAGGTCCAAGGGATACAGTAAACCTGAAGTGAAGCATCGGAATCTAAAACTGGACTCACAGGAGAATTTCAAATCATAGAAAGTTAGAGTGTCAGTCCTCTTGTACTTAAGTCGGCATTGTGCCATTTAAATTTAATTCCGATGCTATTTCTGTGTTTCATTGTCAATAAGAAGGTCCAAGGGATACAGTAAACCTGAAGTGAAGCATCGGAATGTAAAACTGGACTCACAGGAGAGGTTCAAATCATAGAAAGTGAGAGTGTCAGTCCTCTTGTACTTAAGTAGGCATTGTGCCTTTTGAATTTAATTCCGATGCAATTTCTGTGTTTCATCGTCAATAAGAAGGTCCAAGGTATACAGTAAACCTGAAGTGAAGCTTCGGAATCTAAAACTGGACTCACAGGAGAGGTTCAAATCATAGAAAGTGAGAGTGTCAGTCCTCTTTTACTTAAGCCGGCATTGTGCGTTTTAAATTTAATTCCGATGCCATATCTGTGTTTCATCGTTAATAAGGAGGTCCAAGAGATACAGTAAACTTTAAGTGAAGCATCGGAATCTAGAACTGAACTCACAGGAGATGTTCAAATCATAGAAAGTGAGAGTGTCAGTCCTCTTTTACTTAAGCCGCTATTGTGATTTTTGTATTAAATTCGGATGCAATTTCTGTGTTTCATCGTCAATAAGAAGGTCCAAGGGATACAGTAAACCTGAAGTGAAGCATCGGAATCTAAAACTGGACTCACAGGAGAGGTGCAATTCATAGAAAGTTAGAGTGTCAGTCCTCTTCTACTTAGGTCGGCATTGTGCCTTTTGAATTTAATTCCGAAGCTATTTCTGTGTTTCATTGTGAATAAGAAGGTCCAAGGGATACAGTAAACCTGAAGTGAAGCATCGGAATCGAAAACTGGATTCGCAGGAGAGGTTCAAATCATAGATTGTTAGAGTGTCAGTCCTCTTTTACTTAAGTCGGCATTGTGCCATTTGTATTAAATTCGGATGCGATTTCTGTGTTTTATCGTCAACAAGAAGGTCCAAGGGATACAGTAAACCTGAAGTGAAGCATCGGAATCTAAATCTGACCTCACAGGAGAGGTTCGAATCATAGAAAGTGAGAGTGTCAGTCCTCTTGTACTTAAGTGGGCATTGTGCCATTTGTATTAAATTCGGATGCAATTTCTGTGTTTCATCGTCAATAAGAAGGTCCAAGAGATACAGTAAACCTGAGGTGAAGCATCGGAATCTAAAATTGGACTCACAGGAGAGGTTCAAATCATAGAAAGTGAGAGTGTCAGTCCTCTTGTACTTAAGTCACCATTGTGACTTTTCTATTAATTTCGGATGCAATTTCTGGGTTTCATCGTCAATAAGAAGGTCCAAGGGACACAGTAAACCTGATGTAAAGCATCGGAATCTAAAACTGGACTCACAGGAGAGGTTCAAATCATAAAAAGTGAAAGTGTCAGTCCTCTTGTACTTAAGTCACCATTGTGACTTTTGTATTAATTTCAGATGCAATTTCTGTGTTTCATCGTCAATAAGAAGGTCCAAGGGATACAGTAAATCTGGAGTGAAGCATCGGAATCTAAAACTGGACTCACAGGAGAGGTTCAAATCATAGAAAGTGAGAGTGTCAGTCCTCTTGTACTTAAGTCACCATTGTGACTTTTGTATTAATTTCGGATGCAATTTCTGTGTTTCATCGTCAATAAGAAGGTCCAAGGGATTCAGTAAACCTGAAGTGAAGCATCGGAATCTAAAACTGGACTCACAGGAGAGGTTCAAATAATAGAAAGTGAGAATGTCAGTCCTCTTGTACTTAAGTCGCCATTGAGCCTTTTAAATTTAATTCCGATGCAGTATCTGTGTTTCATCGACAATAAGAAGGTCCAAGGGATACAGTAAACCTGAGGTGAAGCATCGGAATCTAGAACTGGACTCACAGGAGATGTTCAAATCATAGAAAGTGAGAGTGTCAGTCCTCTTGTACTTAAGCCGCCATTGTGATTTTTGTATTAAATTCGGATGCAATTTCTGTGTTTCATCGTCAATAAGAAGGTCCAAGGGATACAGTAAACCTGAAGTGAAGCATCGGAATCTAAAACTGGACCCACAGGAGAGGTGCAAATCATAGAAAGTTAGAGTGTCAGTCCTCTTGTACTTAAGTCGTCATTGTTCCTTTTGTATTAAATTCGGATGCAAACTCTGTGTTTCATCGTCAATTAGAAGGTCCGAGGAATGCAGTAAACCTGAAGTGAAGCATCGGAATCTAAAACTGGACTCACAGGAGAGGTTCGAATCATAGAAAGTGAGAGAGTCCGTCCTCTTGTACTTAAGTCGGCATTGCGCCATTTGTATTAAATTCTGATGCAATTTCTGTGTTTCATCGTCAATAAGAAGGTCCAAGGGATACAGTAAACCTGAGGTGAAGCATCCGAATCTAAAACTGGACTCAGAGGAGGGGTTCAAATCATATAAAGTGAGAGTGTTAGTCCTCTTGTACATAAGTCACCATTCTGACTTTTGTATTAATTTCGGATGCATTTTCTGTTTTTCATCGTCAATAAGAAGGTCCAAGAGATACAGTAAACCTGAAGTATAGCATCGGAATCTAAAACTGGACTCACCGGAGAGGTTCAAATCATAGAAAGTGAGAGTGTCAGTCCTCTTGTACTTAAGTCACCATTGTGACTTTTGTATTAATTTCGGATGCAATTTCTGTGTTTCATCGTCAATAAGAAGGTCCAAGGGATTCAGTAAACCTGAAGTGAAGCATCGGAATCTAAAACTGGACTCACAGGAGAGGTTCAAATAATAGAAAGTGAGAATGTCAGTCCTCTTGTCCTTAAGTCGCCATTGTGCCTTTTGAATTTAATTCCGATGCAATTTCTGTGTTTCATCGTCAATAAGAACGTCCAAGGGATACAGTAAACCTGAAGTGAAGCATCGGAATCTAAAACTGGACTCACAGGAGAGGTTCAAATAATAGAAAGTGAGAGTGTCAGTCCTCTTGTACTTAAGTCGCCATTGTACCTTTTGTATTAAATTCCGATGCAATTTCTGTGTGTCATCGTCAATAAGAAGGTCCAAGGGATACAGTAAACCTGAAGTGAAGCATCGGAATCTAAAACTGGACACACAGGAGAGGTTCAAATAATAGAAAGTGAGAATGTCAGTCCTCTTGTACTTAAGTCGCCATTGTGCCTTTTGAATTTAATTCCGATGCAATATCTGTGTTTCATCGTCAATAAGAACGTCCAAGGGATACAGTAAACCTGAAGTGAAGCATCGGAATCTAAAACTGGATTCGCAGGAGAGGTTCAAATCATAGAATGTTAGAGTGTCAGTCCTCTTTTACTTAAGACGGCACTGTGCCATTTGTATTAAATAAGGTTGCGATTTCTGTGTTTTATCGTCAACAAGATGGTCCAAGGGATACAGTAAACCTGAAGTGAAGCATCGGAATCAAAATCTGACCTCACAGGAGAGTTTCGAATCATAGAAAGTGAGAGTGTCAGTCCTCTTGTACTTAAGTGGGCATTGTGCCATTTGTATTAAATTCGGATGCAATTTCTGTGTTTCATCGTCAATAAGAAGGTCCAAGGGATACAGTAAACCTGAAGTGAAGCATTGGAATCTAAAAGTGGACTCACAGGAGAAGTTCAAATTATAAAAAGTTAGAAAGTTAGTCCTCTTGTACTTAAGTCGGCATTGTGCCTTCTGAATTTCATTCCAATGCTATTTCTGTCTTTCATTGTCAATAAGAAGGTCCAAGGGATACAGTAAACCTGAAGTGAAGCATCGGAATCTAAAACTGGACTCACAGGAGAGATTCAAATCATAGATACTGTGAGTGTCAGTCCTCTTTTACTTAAGTCGGCATTGTGCGTTTTAAATTTAATTCCGATGCAATATCTGTGTTTCATCGTCAATAAGAGGGTCCAAGGGATACAGTGAGCATGAGGTGAAGCATCGGAATCTAGAACTGGACTCACAGGAGATGTTCAAGTCATAGAAAGTAAGAGTGTCAGTCCTCTTGTACTTAAGCCGCCATTGTGATTTTTGTATTAAATTCGGATGCAATTTCTGTGTTTCATCGTCAATAAGAAGGTCCAAGGGATACAGTAAACCTGAAGTGAAGCATCGGAATCTAAAACTGGACTCACAGGAGAGGTGCAGATAATAGAAAGTTAGAGTGTCAGTTCTCTTGTACTTAAGTCGTCATTGTACCTTTTGAATTAAATTCGGATGCAAACTCTGTGTTTCATCGTCAATTAGAAGGTCCAAGGAATACAGTAAACCTGAGGTGAAGCATCCGAATCTAAAACTGGACTCAGAGGAGGGGTTCAAATCATATAAAGTGAGAGTGTTAGTCCTCTTGTACATAAGTCATCATTCTGACTTTTGTATTAATTTCGGATGCATTTTCTGTTTTTCATCGTCAATAAGAGGGTCCAAGGGATACAGTAAACCTGAAGTAAAGCATCGGAATCTTAAACTGGACTCACAGGAGAGGTTCAAATCATAGAAAGTGAGAGTGTCACTCCACATGTACTTAAGTCGCCATTGTGCCTTTTGTATTAAATTCGGATGCAATTTCTATGTGTCATCGTCAATAAGAAGGTCCAAGGGATACAGTAAACCTGAAGTAAAGCATCGGAATCTAAAACTGGACTCACAGGAGAGGTTCAAATTATAGAAAGTTAGAGTATCAGTCCTCTTGTACTTAAGTCGGCATTGTGCCTTTTGTATTAAATTCGGATGCAAACTCTGTGTTTCATCGTCAATAAGAAGGTCCAAGCGATACAGTAAACCTGAAGTGAAGCATCGGAATCTAAAACTGGACTCACAGGAGAGGTTCAAATCATAGAAAGTTAGAGTGTCAGTCCTCTTGTACTTAAGTCGGCATTGTGCCTTTTGAATTTAATTCCGATGCTATTTCTGTGTTTCATTGTCAATAAGAAGTCCCAAGGGATACAGTAAACCTGAAGTGAAGCATCGGAATCTAAATCTGTTCTCACAGGAGAGGTTCAAACCATAGAAAGTGAGAGTGTCAGTCCTCTTTTACTTAAGTCGGCATTGTGCGTTTTAAATTTAATTCCGATGCAATATCTGTGTTTCATCGTCAATAAGAAGGTCCATGGGATACAGTGAACCTGAAGTGAAGCATCGGAATCTAAAACTGGACTCACAGGAGAGATTCAAATCATAGATAGTGAGAGTGTCAGTCCTCTTTTACTTAAGTCGGCATTGTGCGTTTTAAATTTAATTCCGATGCATTATCTGTGTTTCATAGTCAATAAGAAGGTCCTTGGGATACAGTAAACCTGAAGTGAAGCATCGGAATCTAGAACTGGACTCACAGGAGATGTTCAAATCATAGAAAGTGAGAGTGTCAGTCCTCTTGTACTTAAGCCGCCATTGTGATTTTTGTATTAAATTCGGATGCAATTTCTGTGTTTCATCGTCAATAAGAAGGTCCAAGGGATACAGTAAACCTGAAGTGAAGCATCGGAATCTAAAACTGGACTCACAGGAGAGGTGCAAATCATAGAAAGTTAGAGTGTCAGTCCTCTTGTACTTAAGTCGGCATTGTACCTTTTGTATTAAATTCGGATGCAAACTCTGTGTTTCATCGTCAATTAGAAGGTCCAAGGAATACAGTAAAGCTGAAGTGAAGCATCGGAATCTAAAACTGGACTCAGAGGAGGGGTTCAAATCATATAAAGTGAGAGTGTCAGTCCTCTTGTACTTAAGTCACCATTGTGACTTTTGTATTAATTTCGGATGCAATTTCTGTGTTTCATCGTCAATAAGAAGGTGCAAAGTATACAGTAAACCTGAAGTGAAGCATCGGAATCTAAAACTGGACTCACAGGATAGGTTCAAATCATAGAAAGTGAGAGTGTTAGTCGTCTTCTACTTAGGTCGGCACTGTACCTTTTGAATTTAATTCCGATGCAATTTCTGTGCTTCATCGTCAATAAGGACGTCCAAAGGATACAGTAAACCTGTAGTGAAGCATCGGAATCTGAAACTGGACTCACAGGAGATGTTCAAATCATAGAAAGTGAGAGTGTCAGTCCTCTTGTACTTAAGTCACCATTGTGACTTTTGTATTAATTTCGGATGCAATTTCTGTGTTTCATCGTCAATAAGAAAGTCCAAGGGATACAGTAAACCTGAAGTGAAGCATCGGAATCTAAAACTGGACTCACAGGAGAGGTTCAAATCATAGAAATTTATAGTGTCAGTCCTGTAGTACTTAGGTCGGCATTGTGCCTTTTGTATTAAATTCAGGTGCAAACTCTGTGTTTCATCGTCAATAGGAAGGTCCAAGGGATACAGTAAACCTGAAGTGAAGCATCGTAATCTATAACTGGACTCACAGGAGAGGTTCAAATCATAGAAAGTTAGAATGTCAGTCCTCTTGTACTTACGTCGGCATTGTGCCTTGTGTATTAAATTCGGATGCAATTGCTGTGTTTCATCGTCAATAAGAAGGTGCAAGGTATACAGTAAACCTGAAGTGAAGCATCGGAATCTAAAACTAGACTCACAGGATAGGTTCAATTCATAGAAAGTGAGAGTGTCAGTCCTCTTGTACTTAAGTCGCCATTGTGCCTTTTGTATTAAATTCGGATGCAAACTCTGTGTTTCATCGTCAATGAGAAGGTCCAAGGGCTACAGTAAACCTGAAGTGAAGCATCGGAATCTAAAACTGGTCTCACAGGAGATGTTAAAATCATAGAAAGTTTGAGTGTCAGTCCTCCTGTACTTAAGTCGCCATTGTGATTTTTATATTAAATTCGGATGCAATTTCTGTGTTTCATCGACAATAAGAAGGTCCAAGGGATACAGTAAACCTGAGGTGAAGCATCGGAATCTAAAACTGGACTCACAGGAGAGGTTCAACTCATAGAAAGTTAGAGTGTCAGTCCTCTTGTACTTAAGTCGGCATTGTACCTTTTGTATTAAATTCGGATGCAAACTCTGTGTTTCATCGTCAATTAGAAGGTCCAAGGGATACAGTAAACCTGAAGTGAAGCATCGGAATCTAAAACTGGAATCACAGGAGAGGTTCAAATCATAGAAAGTGAGAGTGTCAGTCCTCTTGTACTTAAGACGGCATTGTGCCTTTTGAATTTAATTCCGATGCATTTTCTCAGTTTCATCGACAATAAGAAGGGGCAAGGTGTACAGTAAACCTGAAGTGAAGCATCGGAATCTAAAACTGATCTCACAGGAGAGGTTCGATCCTAGAAAGTGAGAGTGTCAGTCCTCTTGTACTTAAGTCGGCATTGCGCCATTTGTATTTAATTCGGATGCAATTTCTGTGTTTCGTCGTCAATAAGAAGGTCCAAGGGATACAGTAAACCTGAAGTAAAGCATCGGAATCTAAAACTGGACTCTCATGAGAGGTTCAAATCATAGAAAGTTAAAGTGTCAGTCCTCTTGAACTTAAGTCGGCATTGTGCCTTTTGTATTAAATTCGGATGCAAACTCTGTGTTTCATAGTCAGTAAGGAGGTCCAAGGGATACAGTAAAAACCTGAAGTGAAGCATCGGAATCTAAAACTGGACACACAGGAAAGGTGCAAATCATAGAAAGTTAGAGTGTCAGTCCTCTTGTACTTATGTCGGCATTGTACCTTTTGTATTAAATTCGGATGCAAACTCTGGGTTTCATCGTCAATTAGAAGGTCCAAGGGATACAGTAAACCTGAAGTGAAGCATCGGAATGTATAACTGGACTCACAGGAGAGGTTCAAATCATAGAATGTGAGAGTGTCAGTCCTCTTGTACTTAAGTCTGCATTGTGATTTTTGAATTTAATTCCGATGCAATTTCTGTGTTTCATCGTCAATTAGAAGCAGCAAGGTATACAGTAAACCTGAGTGAAGCTTCGGAATCTAAAACTGGACTCACAGGAGAGGTTAAATCATAGAAAGTGAGAGTGTTAGTCCTCTTCTACTTAAGTCGGCACTGTGCCTTTTGAATTTAATTCCGATGCTATTTCTGTGTTTCATCGTCAATAAGAACGTCCAAGGGATACCGTGAACCTGAAGTGAAGCATCGGAATCTAAAACTGGACTCACAGGAGATGTTCAAATCACAGAAATTGAGATTGTCGGTCCTCTTGTACTAAAGTCGCCATTGTGATTTTTGTATTAAATTAGGATGCAATTTCTGTGTTTCATCGTCAATAAGAAGGTCCTAGGGATACAGTAAACCTGAAGTGAAGCATCGGAATCTAAAACTGGACTCACAGGAGAGGTGCAAATCATAGAAAGTTAGAGAGTCAGTCCTCTTGTACTTAAGTTGGCATTGTACCTTTTGTATTAAATTCGGATGCAAACTCTGTGTTTCATCGTCAATTAGAAGGTCCAAGGGATACAGTAAACCTGAAGTGAAGCATCGTAATGTAAAACTGGACTCACACGAGAGGTTCAAGTCATAGAAAGTGAGAGTGTCAGTCCTCTTGTACTTAAGTCGGCATTGTGCCTTTTGAATTTAATTCCGATGTAATTTCTGTGTTTCATCGTCAATAAGAAGGTGCAAGGTATACAGTAAACCTGAAGTGAAGCATCGGAATCTAAAACTGGATTCGCAGGAGAGGTTCAAATCATAGGATGTTAGCGTGTCAGTCCTCTTTTACTTAAGACGGAATTGTGCCATTTGTATTAAATTCGGATGCGATTTCTGTGTTTCATCGTCAATAAGAAGGTCCAAGAGATACAGTAAAACTAAGGTGAAGCAGCGGAATCTAAAACTGGACTCACAGGAGAGGTGCAAATCATAGAAAGTGAGAGTGTCAGTCCTCTTGTACTTAAGTCACCATTGTGACTTTTGTATTAATTTCGGATGCAATTTCTGTGTTTCATCGTCTATAAGAAGGTCCAAGGGATACAGTAAACCTGAAGTGAAGCATCGGTATCTAAAACTGGACTCAGAGGAGAGGTTCAAATCATATAAAGTGAGAGTGTCAGTCCTCTTGTACTTAAATCACCATTGTGACTTTTGTATTAATTTCGGATGCAATTTCTGTGTTTCATCGTCAAAACAAGGTCCAAGGGATACAGTAAACCTGAAGTGAAGAATCGGAATCTAAAACTGGACTCACTGGAGAGGTTCAAATCATAGAAAGTGAGAGTGTCAGTCCTCTTGTACTTAAGTCGCCATTGTGACTTTTGTATTAAATTCGGATGCAATTTCAGTGTGTCATCGTCAATAAGAAGGTCCAAGGGATACAGTAAACCTGAAGTAAAGCATCGGAATCTAAAACTGGACTCGCAAGAGAGTTTCAAATCATAGAAAGTTAGAGTGTCAGTCCTCTTGAACTTAAGTCGGCATTGTGCCTTTTGTTTAAATTCGGAGGCAAACTCTGTGTTTCATCGTCAATAAGAAGGTCCGTGGGATACAGTAAACCTGAAGTGAAGCATCGGAATCTAAAACTGGACTCACAGGAGAATTTCAAATCATAGAAAGTTAGAGTGTCAGTCCTCTTGTACTTAAGTCGGCATTGTGCCATTTGAATTTAATTCCGATGCTATTTCTGTGTTTCATTGTCAATAAGAAGGTCCAAGGGATACAGTAAACCTGAAGTGAAGCATCGGAATCTAAAACTGGATTCGCAGGAGAGGTTCAAATCATAGAATGTTAGAGTGTCGGTCCTCTTTTACTTAAGACGGCACTGTGCCATTTGTATTAAATTCGGTTGCGATTTCTGTGTTTTATCGTCAACAAGATGGTCCAAGGGATACAGTAAACCTGAAATGAAGCATCGGAATCAAAATCTGACCTCACAGGAGAGTTTCGAATCATAGAAAGTGAGAGTGTCAGTCCTCTTGTACTTAAGTGGGCATTGTGCCATTTGTATTAAATTCGGATGCAATTTCTGTGTTTCATCGTCAATAAGAAGGTCCAAGAGATACAGTAAACCTGAGGTGAAACATCGGAATCTAAAACTGGACTCACAGGAGAGGTTCATATCATAGAAAGTGAGAGTGTCAGTCCTCTTGTACTTAAGTCACCATTGTGACTTTTGTATTAATTTCGGATGCAATTTCTGTGTTTCATCGTCAATAAGAAGGTCCAAGGGATACAGTAAACCTGAAGTGAAGCATCGGAATCTAAAAGTGGGCTCACAGGAGAGGTTCAAATTATAAAAAGTTAGAAAGTTAGTCCTCTTGTACTTAAGTCGGCATTGCCTTCTGAATTTCATTCCGATGCTATTTATGTCTTTCATTGTCAATAAGAAGGTCCAAGGGATACAGTAAACCTGAAGTGAAGCATCGGAATCTAAAACTGGACTCACAGGAGAGATTCAAATCATAGATAGTAAGAGTGTCAGTCCTCTTTTACTTAAGTCGGCATTGTGCGTTTTAAATTTAATTCCGATGCAATATCTGTGTTTCATCGTCAATAAGAAGGTCCAAGGGATACAGTAAACCTGAGGTGAAGCATCGGAATCTAGAAGTGGACTCACAGGAGATGTTCAAATCATAGAAAGTGAGAGTGTCAGTCCCCTTGTACTTAAGCCGCCATTGTGATTTTTGTATTAAATTCGGATGCAATTTCTTTGTTTCATCGTCAATGAGAAGGTCCAAGGGATACAGTAAACCTGAAGTGAAGCATCGGAATCCAAAACTGGACTCACATGAGAGGTGCAAATCATAGAAAGTTAGAGTGTCAGTCCTCTTGTACTTAAGTCGTCATTGTACCTTTTGTATTAAATTCGGATGCAAACTCTGTGTTTCATCGTCAATTAGAAGGTCCAAGGAATACAGTAAACCTGAAGTGAAGCATCGGAATCTAAAACTGGACTCACAGGAGAGGTTCGAATCATAGAAAGTGAGAGTGTCAGTCCTCTAGTACTTAAGTCGGCATTGCGCCATTTGTATTAAATTCGGATGCAATTTCTGTGTTTCATCGTCAATAAGAAGGTCCAAGGGATACAGTAAACCTGAGGTGAAGCATCCGAATCTAAAACTGGACTCAGAGGAGGGGTTCAAATCATATAAAGTGAGAGTGTTAGTCCTCTTGTACATAAGTCACCATTCTGACTTTTGTATTAATTTCGGATGCAATTTCTGTTTTTCATCGTCAATAAGAAGGTCCAAGGGATACAGTAAACCTGAAGTAAAGCATCGGAATCTAAAACTGGACTCACAGGAGAAGTTCAAATCATAGAAAGTGAGAGTGTCACTCCACATGTACTTAAGTCGCCATTGTGCCTTTTGTATTAAATTCGGATGCAATTTCTATGTGTCATCGTCAATAAGAAGGTCCAAGGGATACAGTAAACCTGAAGTAAAGCATCGGAATCTAAAACTGGACTCACAGGAGAGGTTCAAATTATAGAAAGTTAGAGTGTCAGTCCTCTTGTACTTAAGTCGGCATTGTGCCTTTTGTATTAAATTCGGATGCAAACTCTGTGTTTCATCGTCAATAAGAAGGTCCAAGCGATACAGTAAACCTGAAGTGAAGCATCGGAATCTAAAACTGGACTCACAGGAGAGGTTCAAATCATAGAAAGTTAGAGTGTCAGTCCTCTTGTACTTAAGTCGGCATTGTGCCTTTTGAATTTAATTCCGATGCTATTTCTGTGTTTCATTGTCAATAAGAAGGTCCAAGGGATACAGTAAACCTGAAGTGAAGCATCGGAATCTAAATCTGACCTCACAGGAGAGGTTCAAACCATAGAAAGTGAGAGTGTCAGTCCTCTTTTACTTAAGTCGGCATTGTGCGTTTTAAATTTAATTCCGATGCAATATCTGTGTTTCATCGTCAATAAGAAGGTCCATGGGATACAGTGAGCCTGAAGTGAAGAATCGGAATCTAAAACTGGACTCACAGGAGAGATTCAAATCATAGATAGTGAGAGTGTCAGTCCTCTTTTATTTAAGTCGGCATTGTGCGTTTTAAATTTAATTCCGATGCATTATCTGTGTTTCATCGTCAATAAGAAGGTCCAAGGGATACAGTAAACCTGAAGTGAAGCATCGGAATCTAGAACTGGACTCACAGGAGATGTTCAAATCATAGAAAGTGAGAGTGTCAGTCCTCTTGTACTTAAGCCGCCATTGTGATTTTTGTATTAAATTCGGATGCAATTTCTGTGTTTCATCGTCAATAAGAAGGTCCAAGGGATACAGTAAACCTGAAGTGAAGCATCGGAATCTAAAACTGGACTCACAGGAGAGGTGCAAATCATAGAAAGTTAGAGTGTCAGTCCTCTTGTACTTAAGTCGGCATTGTACCTTTTGTATTAAATTCGGATGCAAACTCTGTGTTTCATCGTCAATAAGAAGGTCCGTGGAATACAGTAAACCTGAAGTGAAGCATCAGAATCTAAAACTGGACTCACAGGAGAATTTCAAATCATAGAAAGTTAGAGTGTCAGTCCTCTTGTACTTAAGTCGGCATTGTGCCATTTAAATTTAATTCCGATGCTATTTCTGTGTTTCATTGTCAATAAGAAGGTCCAAGGGATACAGTAAACCTGAAGTGAAGCATCGGAATCTAAAACTGGATTCGCAGGAGAGGTTCAAATCATAGAATGTTAGAGTGTCGGTCCTGTTTTACTTAAGACGGCACTGTGCCATTTGTATTAAATTCGGTTGCGATTTCTGTGTTTTATCGTCAACAAGATGGTCCAAGGGATACAGTAAACCTGAAGTTAAGCATCGGAATCAAAATCTGACCTCACAGGAGAGTTTCGAATCATAGAAAGTGAGAGTGTCAGTCCTCTTGTACTTAAGTGGGCATTGTGCCATTTGTATTAAATTCGGATGCAATTTCTGTGTTTCATCGTCAATAAGAAGGTCCAAGAGATACAGTAAACCTGAGGTGAAACATCGGAATCTAAAACTGGACTCACAGGAGAGGTTCAAATCATAGATAGTGAGAGTGTCAGTCCTCTTGTACTTAAGTCACCATTGTGACTTTTGTATTAATTTCGGATGCAATTTCTGTGTTTCATCGTCAATAAGAAGGTCCAAGGGATACAGTAAACCTGAAGTGAAGCATCGGAATCTAAAAGTGGGCTCACAGGAGAGGTTCAAATTATAAAAAGTTAGAAAGTTAGTCCTCTTGTACTTAAGTCGGCATTGCCTTCTGAATTTCATTCCGATGCTATTTATGTCTTTCATTGTCAATAAGAAGGTCCAAGGGATACAGTAAACCTGAAGTGAAGCATCGGAATCTAGAACTGGACTCACAGGAGATGTTCAAATCATAGAAAGTGAGAGTGTCAGTCCTCTTGTACTTAAGCCGCCATTGTGATTTTTGTATTAAATTCGGATGCAATTTCTTTGTTTCATCGTCAATGAGAAAGTCCAAGGGATACAGTAAACCTGAAGTGAAGCATCGGAATCTAAAACTGGACTCACAGGAGAGGTGCAAATCATAGAAAGTTAGAGTGTCAGTCCTCTTGTACTTAAGTCGTCATTGTACCTTTTGTATTAAATTCGGATGCAAACTCTGTGTTTCATCGTCAATTAGAAGGTCCAAGGAATACAGTAAACCTGAAGTGAAGCATCGGAATCTAAAACTGGACTCACAGGAGAGGTTCGAATCATAGAAAGGGAGAGTGTCAGTCCCCTAGTACTTAAGTCGGCATTGCGCCATTTGTATTAAATTCGGATGCAATTTCTGTGTTTCATCGTCAATAAGAAGGTCCAAGGGATACAGTAAACCTGAGGTGAAGCATCCGAATCTAAAACTGGACTCAGAGGAGGGGTTCAAATCATATAAAGTGAGAGTGTTAGTCCTCTTGTACATAAGTCACCATTCTGACTTTTGTATTAATTTCGGATGCAATTTCTGTTTTTCATCGTCAATAAGAAGGTCCAAGGGATACAGTAAACCTGAAGTAAAGCATCGGAATCTAAAACTGGACTCACAGGAGAGGTTCAAATCATAGAAAGTGAGAGTGTCACTCCACATGTACTTAAGTCGCCATTGTACCTTTTGTATTAAATTCGGATGCAATTTCTATGTGTCATCGTCAATAAGAAGGTCCAAGGGATACAGTAAACCTAAAGTAAAGCATCGGAATCTAAAACTGGACTCACAGGAGAGGTTCAAATTATAGAAAGTTAGAGTGTCAGTCCTCTTGTACTTAAGTCGGCATTGTGCCTTTTGTATTAAATTCGGATGCAAACTCTGTGTTTCATCGTCAATAAGAAGGTCCAAGCGATACAGTAAACCTGAAGTGAAGCATCGGAATCTAAAACTGGACTCACAGGAGAGGTTCAAATCATAGAAAGTTAGAGTGTCAGTCCTCTTGTATTTAAGTCGGCATTGTACCTTTTGTATTAAATTCGGATGCAAACTCTGTGTTTCATCGTCAATGAGAAGGTCCAAGGTATACAGTAAAGCTGAAGTGAAGCATCGGAATCTAAAACTGGACTCAGAGGAGGGGTTCAAATCATATAAAGTGAGAGTGTCTGTCCTCTTGTACTTAAGTCACCATTGTGACTTTTGTATTAATTTCGGATGCAATTTCTGTGTTTCATCGTCAATAAGAAGGTGCAAAGTATACAGTAAACCTGAAGTGAAGCATCGGAATCTAAAACTGGACTCACAGGAGATGTTCAAATCATAGAAAGTGAGAGTGTCAGTCCTCTTGTACTTAAGTCACCATTGCGACTTTTGTATTAATTTCGGATGCAATTTCTGTGTTTCATCGTCAATAAGAAGGTCCAAGGGATACACTAAATCTGAAGTGAAGCATCGGAATCTAAGGCTGGACTCACAGGAGAGGTTCAAATCATAGAAATTTAGAGTGTCAGTCCTGTAGTACTTAGGTCGGCATTGTGCCTTTTGTATTAAATTCAGGTGCAAACTCTGTGTTTCATCGTCAATAAGAAGGTCCAAGGGATACAGTAAACCTGAAGTGAAGCATCGGAATCTATAACTGGACTAACAGGAGAGGTTCAAATCATAGAAAGTTAGAATGTCAGTCCTCTTGTACTTACGTCGGCATTGTGCCTTGTGTATTAAATTCGGATGCAATTGCTGTGTTTCATCGTCAATAAGAAGGTGCAAGGTATACAGTAAACCTGAAGTGAAGCATCGGAACCTAAAACTAGACTCACAGGATAGGTTCAAATCATAGAAAGTGAGAGTGTCAGTCCTCTTGTACTTAAGTCGCCATTGTGCCTTTTGTATTAAATTCGGATGCAAACTCTGAGTTTCATCGTCAATGAGAAGGTCTAAGGGCTACAGTAAACCTGAAGTGAAACATCGGAATCTAAAACTGGTCTCACAGGAGTTGTTAAAATCATAGAAAGTTTGTGTGTCAGTCCTCCTGTACTTAAGTCGCCATTGTGATTTTTGTATTAAATTCGGATGCAATTTCTGTGTTTCATCGTCAATAAGAAGGTCCAAGGGATACAGTAAACCTGAGGTGAAGCATCGGAATCTAAAACTGGACTCACAGGAGAGGTTCAACTCATAGGAAGTTAGAGTGTCAGTCCTCTTGTACTTAAGTCGGCATTGTACCTTTTGTATTAAATTCGGATGCAAACTCTGTGTTTCATCGTCAATTAGAAGGTCCAAGGGATACAGTAAACCTGAAGTGAAGCATCGGAATCTAAAACTGGAATCACAGGAGAGGTTCAAATCATAGAAAGTGAGAGTGTCAGTCCTCTTGTACTTAAGACGGCATTGTGCCTTTTGAATTTAATTCCGATGCATTTTCTCAGTTTCATCGTCAATAAGAAGGTGCAAGGTGTACAGTAAACCTGAAGTGAAGCATCGGAATCTAAAACTGACCTCACAGGAGAGGTTCGAATCATAGAAAGTGAGAGTGTCAGTCCTCTTGTACTTAAGTCGGCATTGTGCCATTTGTATTAAATTCGGATGCAATTTCTGTGTTTCGTCGTCAATAAGAAGGTCCAAGGGATACAGTAAACCTGAAGTAAAACATCGGAATCTAAAACTGGACTCTCATGAGAGGTTCAAATCATAGAAAGTTAAAGTGTCAGTCCTCTTGAACTTAAGTCGGCATTGTGCCTTTTGTATTAAATTCGGATGCAAAGTCTGTGTTTCATAGTCAATAAGAAGGTCCAAGGGATACAGTAAACCTGAAGTGAAGCATCGGAATCTAAAACTGGACTCACAGGAGAGGTTCAAATCATAAAACGTTAGAGTGTCAGTCCTCTTGTACTTTAGTCGGCATTGTGTCTTTTGAAATTATTTCCGATGCTATTTCAGTGTTTCATTGTCAATAAGAAGGTCCAAAGGATACAGTAAACCTGAAGTGAAGCATCGGAATGTATAACTGGACTCACAGGAGAGGTTCAAATCATAGAATGTGAGAGTGTCAGTCATCTTGTACTTAAGTCTGCATTGTGCCTTTTGAATTTAATTCCGATGCAATTTCTGTGTTTCATCGACAATTAGAAGCAGCAAGGTATACAGTAAACCTGAAGTGAAGCTTCGGAATCTAACACTGGACTCACAGGAGAGGTTCAAATCATAGAAAGTGAGAGTGTTAGTCCTCTTCTGCTTAAGTCGGCACTGTGCCTTTTGAATTTAATTCCGATGCTATTTCTGTGTTTCATCGTCAATAAGAACATCCAAGGGATACAGTGAACCTGAAGTGAAGCATCGGAATCTAAAACTGGACTCACAGGAGATGTTCAAATCACAGAAATTGAGTTTGTCGGTCCTCTTGTACTAAAGTCGCCATTGTGATTTTTGTATTAAATTAGGATGCAATTTCTGTGTTTCATCGTCAATAAGAAGGTCCTAGGGATACAGTAAACCTGAAGTGAAGCATCGGAATCTAAAACTGGACTCACAGGAGAGGTGCAAATCATAGAAAGTTAGAGTGTCAGTCCTCTTGTACTTAAGTTGGCATTGTACCTTTTGTATTAAATTCGGATGCAAACTCTGTGTTTCATCGTCAATTAGATGGTCCAAGGGATACAGTAAACCTGAGGTGAAGCATCGTAATGTAAAACTGGACTCACACGAGAGGTTCAAGTCATAGAAAGTGAGAGTGTCAGTCCTCTTGTACTTAAGTCGGCATTGTGCCTTTTGAATTTAATTCCGATGTAATTTCTGTGTTTCATCGTCAATAAGAAGGTGCAAGGTATACAGTAAACCGGAAGTGAAGCATCGGAATCTAAAACTGGATTCGCAGGAGAGGTTCAAATCATAGAAAGTGAGAGTGTCAGTCCTCTTGTACTTAAGTCGCCATTGTGACTTTTGTATTAAATTCGGATGCAATTTCTGTGTGTCATCGTCAATAAGAAGGTCCAAGGGATACAGTAAACGTGAAGTAAAGCATCGGAATCTAAAACTGGACATACAGGAGAGGTTCAAATCATAGAAAGTTAGAGTGTCAGTCCTCTTGAACTTAAGTCGGCATTGTGCCTTTTGTATTAAATTCGGAGGCAAACTCTGTGTTTCATCGTCAATAAGAAGGTCCAAGGGATACAGTAAACCTGAAGTGAAGCATCGGAATCTAAATCTGACCTCACAGGAGAGGTTCGAATCATAGAAAGTGAGAGTGTCAGTCCGCTAGTACTTAAGTCGGCATTGTGCCATTTGTATTAAATTCGGATGAAATTTCTGTGTTTCATCGTCAATAAGAAGGTCCAAGAGATACAGTAAACCTGAGGTGAAGCAGCGGAATCTAAAACTGGACTCACAGGAGAGGTGCAAATCATAGAAAGTGAGAGTGTCAGTCCTCTTGTACTTAAGTCACCATTGTGACTTTTGTATTAATTTCGGATGCAATTTCTGTGTTTCATCGTCAATAAGAAGGTCCAAGGGATACAGTAAACCTGAAGTGAAGCATCGGTATCTAAAACTGGACTCAGAGGAGAGGTTCAAATCATATAAAGTGAGAGTGTCAGTCCTCTTGTACTTAAGTCACCATTGTGACTTTTGTATTAATTTCGGATGCAATTTCTGTGTTTCATCGTCAATAAGAAGGTCCAAGGGATACAGTAAACCTGAAGTGAAGAATCGGAATCTAAAACTGGACTCACAGAAGAGGTTCAAATCATAGAAAGTGAGAGTGTCAGTCCTCTTGTACTTAAGTCGCCATTGTGCCTTTTGTATTAAATTCGGATGCAATTTCTGTGTGTCATCGTCAATATGAAGGTCCAAGGGATACAGTAAACGTGAAGTAAAGCATCGGAATCTAAAACTGGACTCGCAGGAGAGGTTCAAATCATAGAAAGTTAGAGTGTCAGTCCTCTTGAACTTAAGTCGGCATTGTGCCTTTTGTATTAAATTCGGAGGCAAACTCTGTGTTTCATCGTCAATAAGAAGGTCCAAGGGATGCAGTAAACCTGAAGTGAAGCATCGGAATCTAAACCTGGACTCACAGGAGAGGTTCAAATCATAAAACGTTAGAGTGTCAGTCCTCTTGTACTTAAGTCGGCATTGTGCCTTTTGAATTTAATTCCGATGCAATTTCTGTGTTTCATTGTCAATAAGAAGGTCCAAGGGATACAGTAAACCTGAAGTGAAGCATCGGAATCTAAAACTGGACTCACAGGAGAGATTCAAATCATAGAAAGTCAGAGTGTCAGTCCTCTTTTACTTAAGTCGGCATTGTGCGTTTTAAATTTAATTCCGATGCTATATCTGTGTTTCATCGTCATTAAGAAGGTCCAAGGGATACAGTAAACCTGAAGTGAAGCATCGGAATCTAGAACTGGTCTCACAGGAGATGTTCAAATCATAGAAAGTGAGAGTGTTTGTCCTCTTGTACTTAAGCCGCCATTGTGATTATTGTATTAAATTCGGATCCAATTTCTGTGTTTCATCGTCAATAAGATGGTCCAAGGGATACAGTATAAACCTGAAGTGAAGCGTCGGAATCTAAAACTGGACTCACAGGAGAGGTGCAAATCATAGAAAGTTAGAGTGTCAGTCCTCTTGTACTTATGTCGGCATTGTACCTTTTGTATTAAATTCGGATGCAAACTCTGTGTTTCATCGTCAATTAGAAGGTCCAAGGGATACAGTAAACCTGAAGTGAAGCATCGGAATGTAAAACTGGACTCACAGGAGAGGTTCAAATCATAGAATATGAGAGTGTCAGTCCTCTTGTACTTAAGTCGGCATTATGCCGTTTGAATTTAATTCCGATGCAATTTCTGTGTTTCAGCGTCAATAAGAAGCTGCAAGGTAAACAGTAAACCTGAAGTGAAGCTTCGGAATATAAAACTGGACTCACAGGAGAGGTTCAAATCATAGAAAGTGAGAGTGTTAGTCCTCTTCTACTTAAGTTCTTCACTGTGCCTTTTGAATTTAATTCCGATGCTATTTCTGTGTTTCATCGTCAATAAGAACATCCAAGGGATACAGTAAACCTGAAGTGAAGCATCGGAATCTAAAACTGGACTCACAGGAGATGTTCAAATCACAGAAATTGAGATTGTCGGTCCTCTTGTACTAATGTCGCCATTGTGATTTTTGTATTAAATTAGGATGCAGTTTCTGTGTTTCATCGTCAATAAGAAGGTCCTAGGGATACAGTAAACCTGAAGTGAAGCATCGGAATCTAAAACTGGACTCACAGGAGAGGTGCAAATCATAGAAAGTTAGAGAGTCAGTCCTCTTGTACTTAAGTTGGCATTGTACCTTTTGTATTAAATTCGGATGCAAACTCTGTGTTTCATCGTCAGTTAGATGGTCCAAGGGATACAGTAAACCTGAAGTGAAGCATCGTAATGTAAAACTGGACTCACACGAGAGGTTCAAGTCATAGAAAGTGAGAGTGTCAGTCCTCTTGTACTTAAGTCGGCATTGTGCCTTTTGAATTTAATTCCGATGTAATTTCTGTGTTTCATCGTCAATAAGAAGGTGCAAGGTATACAGTAAACCTGAAGTGAAGCATCGGAATCTAAAACTGGATTCGCAGGAGAGGTTCAAATCATAGAAAGTGAGAGTGTCAGTCCTCTTGTACTTAAGTCGCCATTGTGCCTTTTGTATTAAATTCGGATGCAATTTCTGTGTGTCATCGTCAATAAGAAGGTCCAAGGGATACAGTAAACGTGAAGTAAAGCATCGGAATCTAAAACTGGACTCGCAGGAGAGGTTCAAATCATTGAAAGTTAGAGTGTCAGTCCTCTTGAACTTAAGTCGGCATTGTGCCTTTTGTATTAAATTCGGAGGCAAACTCTGTGTTTCATCGTCAATAAGAAGGTCCAAGGGATACAGTAAACCTGAAGTGAAGCATCGGAATCTAAATCTGACCTCACAGGAGAGGTTCGAATCATAGAAAGTGAGAGTGTCAGTCCGCTTGTACTTAAGTCGGCATTGTGCCATTTGTATTAAATTCGGATGCAATTTCTGTGTTTCATCGTCAATAAGAAGGTCCAAGAGATACCGTAAACCTGAGGTGAAGCAGCGGAATCTAAAACTGGACTCACAGGAGAGGTGCAAATCATAGAAAGTGAGAGTGTCAGTCCTCTTGTACTTAAGTCACCATTGTGACTTTTGTATTAATTTCGGATGCAATTTCTGTGTTTCATCGTCAATAAGAAGGTCCAAGGGATACAGTAAACCTGAAGTGAAGCATCGGTATCTAAAACTGGACTCAGAGGAGAGGTTCAAATCATATAAAGTGAGAGTGTCAGTCCTCTTGTACTTAAGTCACCATTGTGACTTTTGTATTAATTTCGGATGCAATTTCTGTGTTTCATCGTCAATAAGAAGATACAGTACACCTGAAGTGAAGAATCGGAATCTAAAACTGGACTCACAGGAGAGGTTCAAATCATAGAAAGTGAGAGTGGCAGTCCTCTTGTACTTAAGTCGGCATTGTGCCTTTTGTATTAAATTCGGATGCAATTTCTGTGTGTCATCGTCAATAAGAAGGTCCAAGGGATACAGTAAACGTGAAGTAAAGCATCGGAATCTAAAACTGGACTCACAGGAGAGGTGCAAATCATAGAAAGTTAGAGTGTCAGTCCTCTTGTACTTATGTCGGCATTGTACCTTTTGTATTAAATTCGGATGCAAACTCTGTGTTTCATCGTCAATTAGAAGGTCCAAGGGATACAGTAAACCTGAAGTGAAGCATCGGATTGTAAAACTGGACTCACAGGAGAGGTTCAAATCATAGAATATGAGAGTGTCAGTCCTCTTGTACTTAAGTCGGCATTATGCCGTTTGAATTTAATTCCGATGCAATTTCTGTGTTTCTCATCAATAAGAAGCTGCAAGGTATACAGTAAACCTGAAGTGAAGCTTCGGAATCTAAAACTGGACTCACAGGAGAGGTTCAAATCATAGAAAGTGAGAGTGTTAGTCCTATTCCACTTAGGTCGGCACTGTGCGTTTTGAATTTCATTCCGATGCAATTTCTGTGTTTCATCGTCAATAAGAACGTCCAAGGGATACAGTAAACCTGAAGTGAAGCATCGGAATCTAAACTGGACTCACAGGAGAGGTTCGAATCATAGAAAGTTAGAGTGTCAGTCCTCTTGTACTTAAGTCGGCATTGCGCCATTTGTATTAAATTCGGATGCAATTTCTGTGATTCATCGTCAATAAGAAGGTCCAAGGGATACAGTAAACCTGAGGTGAAGCATCGGAATCTAAAACTGGACTCAGAGGAGAGGTTCAAATCATATAAAGTGAGAGTGTCAGTCCTCTTGTACTTAAGTCGGCATTGTACGTTTTGTATTAAATTCGGATGCAAACTCTGTGTTTCATCGTCAATTAGAAGGTCCAAGGGATACAGTAAACCTGTAGTGGAGCATCGTAATGTAAAAGTGGACTCACACGAGAGGTTCAAATCATAGAAATTGAGAGTGTCAGTCCTCTTGTACTTAAGTCGCCATTGTGCCTTTTGTATTAAATTCGGATGCAATTTCTGTGTGTCATCGTCAATAAGAAGGTCCAAGGGATATAGTAAACCTGAGGTGAAGCATCGGAATCTAAAACTGGACTCAGAGGAGAGGTTCAAATCATATAAAGTGAGAGTGTCAGTCCTCTTGTACTTAAGTCGGCATTGTATCTTTTGTATTAAATTCGTATGCAAACTCTGTGTTTCATCGTCAATAAGAAGGTCCAAGGGATACAGTAAACCTGAAGTGAAGCATCGGAATCTAAACCTGGACTCACAGGAGAGGTTCAAATCATAAAACGTTAGAGTGTCAGTCCTCTTGTACTTAAGTCGGCATTGTGCCTTTTGAATTTAATTCCGATGCTATTTCTGTGTTTCATTGTCAATAAGAAGGTCTAAGGGATACAGTAAACCTGAAGTGAAGCATCGGAATCTAAAACTGGACTCACAGGAGAGATTCAAATCATAGAAAGTGAGAGTGTTAATCCTCTTCTACTTAAGTCGGCATTGTGCCTTTTGTATTAAATTCGGACGCAAACTCTGTGTTTCATCGTCAATAAGAAGGTCCATGGGATACAGTAAACCTGAAGTGAAGCATCGGAATCTAGAACTGGACTCACAGGAGAGGTTCAAATCATAGAAAGTTAAGGTTCAGTCCACTTGTACTTAAGTCGGCATTGTGCCTTTTGAATTTAATTCCGATGCCATTTCTGTGTTTCATCGTCAATAAGAAGGTCCAAGGGATACAGTAAACTTGATGTGAAGCATCGGAATCTAAAACTGGACTCACAGGAGAGGTTCAAGTCATAGAAAGTGAGAGTGTCAGTCCTCTTGTACTTAAGTCGGCATTCTGCCTTTTGAATTTAATTCCGATGAAATTTCTGTGTTTCATCGTCAATATGAAGGTCCAAGGTATACAGTAAACCTGAAGTGAAGCATCGGAATCTAAAACTGAATTCGCAGGAGAGGTTCAAATCATAGAATGTTAGAGTGTCAGTCCTCTTTTACTTAAGACGGCATTGTGCCATTTGTATTAAATTCGGATGCGATTTCTGTGTTTTATCGCCAATAAGAAGGTCCAAGGGATACAGTAAACCTGAAGTGAAGCATCGGTATCTAAAACTGGACTCAGAGGAGAGGTTCAAATCATATAAAGTGAGAGTGTCAGTCCTCTTGTACTTAAGTCACCATTGTGGCTTTTGTATTAATTTCGGATGCAATTTCTGTGTTTCATCGTCAATAAGAAGGTCCAAGGGATACAGTAAACCTGAAGTGAAGCATCGGAATCTAAAACTGGACTCACAGGAGAGGTTCAAATCATAGAAAGTGAGAGTGTCAGTCCTCTTGTACTTAAGTCGCCATTGTGCCTTTTGTATTAAATTCGGATGCAATTTCTGTGTGTCATCGTCAATAAGAAGGTCCAAGGGTTACAGTAAACCTGAAGTAAAGCATCGGAATCTAAAACTGGACTCGCAGGAGAGGTTTAAATCATAGAAAGTTAGAGTGTCAGTCCTCTTGAACTTAAGACGGCATTGTGCCTTTTGTATTAAATTCGGAGGCAAACTCTGTGTTTCATCGTCAATAAGAAGGTCGAAGGGATACAGTAAGCCTGAAGTGAAGCATCGGAATCTAAACCTGGACTCATAGGAGAGGTTCAAATAATAAAACGTTAGAGTGTCAGTCCTCTTGTACTTAAGTCGGCATTGTGCCTTTTGAATTTAATTCCGATGCAATTTCTGTGTTTCATTGTCAATAAGAAGGTCCAAGGGATACAGTAAACCTGAAGTGAAGCATCGGAATCTAAAACTGGACTCACAGGAGAGGTTCGAATCATAGAAAGTGAGAGTGTCAGTCCTCTTGTACTTAAGTCGGCATTGGGCCATTTGTATTAAATTCGGATGCAATTTCTGTGTTTCATCGTCAATAAGAAGGTCCAAGGGATACAGTAAACCTGAGGTGAAGCATCGGAATTTAAAACTGGACTCAGAGGAGAGGTTCAAATCATATAAAGTGAGAGTGTCAGTCCTCTTGTACTTAAGTCGGCATTGTACCTTTTGTATTAAATTCGGATGCAAACTCTATGTTTCATCGTCAATAAGGAGGTCCAAGGGATACAGTAAACCTGAGGTGAAGCATCGGAATCTAAAACTGGACTCAGAGGAGAGGTTCAAATCATATAAGGTGAGAGTGTCAGTCCTCTTGTACTTAAGTCGGCATTGTGCCTTTTGAATTTAATTCCGATGCTATTTCTGTGTTTCATTTTCAATAAGAAGGTCCAAGGGATTAAGTAAACCTGAAGTGAAGCATCGGAATCTAAAATTGGACTCACAGGAGAGATTCAAATCATAGAAAGTGAGAGTGTCAGTCCTCTTTTACTTAAGTCGGCATTGTGCATTTTAAATTTAATTCCGATGCTATACCTGTGTTTCATCGTTAATAAGAAGGTCCAAGGGATACAGTAAACCTGAAATGAAGCATCGGAATCGAGAACTGGACTCACAGGAGATGTTCAAATCATAGAAAGTGAGAGTGTCAGTTCTCTTGTACTTAAGCCGCCATTGTGATTTTTGTATTAAATTCGGATCCAATTTCTGTGTTTCATCGTCAATAAGAAGGTCCAAGGGATACAGTAAAAACCTGAAGTGAAGCATCGGAATCTAAAACTGGACTCACAGGAGAACTGCAAATCATAGAAAGTTAGAGTGTCAGTCCTCTTGTACTTAAGTCGGCATTGTACCTTTTGTATTAAATACGGATGCAAACTCTGTGTTTCATCGTCAATTAGAAGGTCCAAGGGATACAGTAAACCTGAAGTGAAGCATCGGAATGTAAAACTGGACTCACAGGAGAGGTTCAAATCATAGAATGTGAGAGTGTCAGTCCTCTTGTACTTAAGTCGGCATTATGCCGTTTGAATTTAATTCCGATGCAATTTCTGTGTGTCAACGTCAATAAGAAGCTGCAAGGTATACAGTAAACCTGAAGTGAAGCTTCGGAATCTAAAACTGGACTCACAGGAGAGGTTCAAGTCATAGAAAGTGAGAGTGTTAGTCCTCTTCTACTTAGGTCGGCACTGTGCCTTTTGAATTTAATTCCGATGCAATTTCTGTGTTTCATCGTCAATAAGAAGGTCCAAGGGATACAGTAAACATGAAGTGAAGCATCGGAATCTAGATCTGACCTCACAGGAGAGGTTCGAATCATAGAAAGGGAGAGTGTCAGTCCGCTTGTACTTAAGTCGGCATTGTGCCATTTGTATTAAATTCGGATGCAATTTCTGTGTTTCATCGACAATAAGAAGGTTCAAGAGATACAGTAAACCTGAAGTGAAGCAGCGGAATCTAAAACTGGACTCACAGGAGAGGTGCAAATCATAGAAAGTGAGAGTGTCAGTCCTCTTGTACTTAAGTCACCATTGTGACTTTTGTATTAATTTCGGATGCAATTTCTGTGTTTCATCGTCAATTAGAAGGTCCAAGGGATACAGTAAACCTGAAGTGAAGCATCGTAATGTAAAAGTGGACTCACACGAGAGGTTCAAATCATAGAAAGTGAGAGTGTCAGTCCTCCTGTACTTAAGTCGCCATTGTGCCTTTGTATTAAATTCGGATGCAATATCTGTGTGTCATCGTCAATAGGAAGGTCCAAGGGATACAGTAAACCTGAAGTAAAGCATCGGAATCTAAAACTGGACTCGCAGGAGAGGTTCAAATCATAGAAAGTTAGAGTGTCAGTCCTCTTGAACTTAAGTCAGCATTGTGCCATTTATATTAAATTCGGATGCAAACTCTGTGGTTCATCGTCAATAAGAAGGTCCAAGGGATATAGTAAACCTGAAGTGAAGCATCGGAATCCAAACCAGGACTCACAGGAGAGGTTCAAATCATAAAACGTTAGAGTGTCAGACCTCTTGTACTTAAGTCGGCATTGTGCCTTTTGAATTTAATTCCGATGCTATTTCTGAGTTTCATTGTCAATAAGAAGGTCCAAGGGATTAAGTAAACCTGAAGTGAAGCATCGGTATCTAAAACTGGACTCAGAGGAGAGGTTCAAATCATATAAAGTGGGAGTGTCAGTCCTCTTGTACTTAAGTCACCATTGTGACTGTTGTATTAATTTCGGATGCAATTTCTGTGTTTCATCGTCAATAAGAAAGTCCAAGGGATACAGTAAACCTGAAGTGAAGCATCGGAATCTAATACTGGACTCACAGGAGTGGTTCAAATCATAGAAAGTGAGAGTGTCAGTCCTCTTGTACTTAAGTCGCCATTGTGCCTTTTATATTAAATTCGGATGCAATTTCTGTGTGTCATCGTCAATAAGAAGGTCCAAGGGTTACAGTAAACCTGAAGTACAGCATCGGAATCTAAAACTGGACTCGCAGGAGAGGTTCAAATCATAGAAAGTTAGAGTGTCAGTCCTCTTGAACTTAAGTCGGCATTGTGCCATTTGTATTAAATTCGGAGGCAAACTCTGTGCTTCATCGTCAATAAGAAGGTCGAAGGGATACAGTAAACCTGAAGTGAAGCATCGGAATCTAAACCTGGACTCATAGGAGAGGTTCAAATAATAAAACGTTAGAGTGTCAGTCCTCTTGTACTTAAGTCGGCATTGTGCCTTTTGAATTTAATTCCGATGCTATTTCTGTGTTTCATTGTCAATAAGAAGGTCCAAGGGATACAGTAAACCTGAAGTGAAGCATCGGAATCTAAAAGTGGACTCACAGGAGAGGTTCGAATCATAGAAAGTGAGAGTGTCAGTCCTCATGTACTTAAGTCGGCATTGCGCCATTTGTATTAAATTCGGATGCAATTTCTGTGTTTCATCGTCAATAAGAAGGTCCAAGGGATACAGTAAACCTGAGGTGAAGCATCTGAATCTAAAACTGGACTCAGAGGAGAGGTTCAAATCATATAAAGTGAGAGTGTCAGTCCTCTTGTACTTAAGTCGGCATTGTACCTTTTGTATTAAATTCGGATGCAAACTCTGTGTTTCATCGTCAATTAGAAGGTCCAAGGGATACAGTAAACCTGAAGTGAAGCATCGTAATGTAAAAGTGGACTCACACGAGAGGTTCAAATCATAGAAAGTGAGAGTGTCAGTCCTCCTGTACTTAAGTCGCCATTGTGCCTTTTGTAATTAATTCGGATGCAATTTCTGTGTGTCATCGTCAATAGGAAGGTCCAAGGGATACAGTAAACCTGAAGTAAAGCATCGGAATCTAAAACTGGACTCGCAGGAGAGGTTCAAATCATAGAAAGTTAGAGTGTCAGTCCTCTTGAATTTAAGTCTGCATTGTGCCTTTTCTATTAAATTCGGATGCAAACTCTGTGGTTCATCGTCAATAAGAAGGTCCAAGGGATATAGTAAACCTGAAGTGAAGCATCGGAATCCAAACCTGGACTCACAGGCGAGGTTCAAATCATAAAACGTTAGAGTGTCAGTCCTCTTGTAATTAAGTCGGCATTGTGCCTTTTGAATATAATTCCGATGCTATTTCTGTGTTTCATTGTCAATAAGAAGGTCCAAGGGATTAAGTAAACCTGAAGTGAAGCATCGGAATCTAAAACTGGACTCACAGGAGAGATTCAAATCATAGAAAGTGAGAGTGTCAGTCCTCTTTTACTTAAGTCGGCATTGTGCATTTTAAATTTAATTCCGATGCTATACCTGTGTTTCATCGTTAATAAGAAGGTCCAAGGGATACAGTAAACCTGAAATGAAGCATCGGAATCGAGAACTGGACTCACAGGAGATGTTCAAATCATAGAAAGTGAGAGTGTCAGTTCTCTTGTACTTAAGCCGCCATTGTGATTATTGTATTAAATTCGGATCCAATTTCTGTGTTTCATCGTCAATAAGAAGGTCCAAGGGATACAGTAAAAACCTGAAGTGAAGCATCGGAATCTAAAACTGGACTCACAGGAGAGGTGCAAGTCATAGAAAGTTAGAGTGTCAGTCCTCTTGTACTTAAGTAGGCATTGTACCTTTTGTATTAAATTCGGATGCAAACTCTGTGTTTCATCGTCAATTAGAAGGTCCAAGGGATACAGTAAACCTGAAGTGAAGCATCGGAATGTAAAGCTGGACTCACAGGAGAGGTTCAAATCATAGAATGTGAGAGTGTGTCCTCTTGTACTTAAGTCGGCATTATGCCGTTTGAATGTAATTCCGATGCAATTTCTGTGTGTCAACGTCAATAAGAAGCTGCAAGGTATACAGTAAACCTGAAGTGAAGCTTCGGAATCTAAAACTGGACTCACAGGAGAGGTTCAAGTCATAGAAAGTGAGAGTGTTAGTCCTTTTCTACTTAGGTCGGCACTGTGCCTTTTGAATTTAATTCCGATGCAATTTCTGTGTTTCAGCGTCAATAAGAATGTCCAAGGGATACAGTTAACATGAAGTGAAGCATCGGAATCTAAATCTGACCTCACAGGAGAGGTTCGAATCATAGAAAGTGAGAGTGTCAGTCCGCTTGTACTTAAGTCGGCATTGTGCCATTTGTATTAAATTCGGATGCAATTTCTGTGTTTCATCGTCAATAAGAAGGTTCAAGAGATACAGTAAACCTGAAGTGAAGCAGCGGAATCTAAAACTGGACTCACAGGAGAGGTGCAAATCATAGAAAGTGAGAGTGTCAGTCCTCTTGTACTTAATCCACCATTGTGACTTTTGTATTAATTTCGGATGTAATTTCTGTGTTTCATCGTCAATAAGAAGGTCCAAGGGATACAGTAAACCTGAAGTGAAGCATCGGAATCTAAAACTGGACTCACAGGAGAGATTCAAATCATAGATAGTGAGAGTGTCAGTCCTCTTTTAGTTAAGTCGGCATTGTGCGTTTTAAATTTAATTCCGATCCATTATCTGTGTTTCATCGTCAATAAGAAGGTCCAAGGGATACAGTAAACCTGAAGTAAAGTATCGGAATCTAAAACTGGACTCACAGGAGAGGTTCATATCATAGAAAGTTAGAGTGTCAATCCTCTTGTACTTAAGTCGGCATTGTGCCTTTTGTATTAAATTCGGATGCAAACTCTGTCTTTCATCATCAATAAGAAGGTCCAAGGGATACAGTGAACCTGAAGTGAAGTATCGGAATCTAAAACTGGACTCACAGGAGAGGTTCAAATTATAGAAAGTTAGAGTGTCAGTCCTCTTGTACTTAAGTCGGCATTGTGCCTTTTGAATTTAATTCCGATGCTATTTCTGTGTTTCATTGTCAATAAGAAGGTCCAAGGGATACAGTAAACCTGTAGTGAAGCATCGGAATCTAAATCTGACCTCACAGGAGAGGTTCAAATCAAAGAAAGTGAGATTGTCAGTCCTCTTTTACTTTAGTCGGCATTGTGCGTTTTAAATTTAATTTCGATGCAATATCTGTGTTTCATCGTCAATAAGAAGGTCCAAGGGATACAGTGAACTTGAAGTGAAGCAATGGAATCTAAAACTGGACTCACAGGAGATGTTCATTTCATAGAAAGTGAGATTGTCGGTCCTCTTGTACTAAAGTCGCCATTGTGATTTTTGTATTAAATTTGGATGCAATTTCTGTAATTCATCGTCAATAAGAAGGTCTAAGGGATACAGTAAACCTGAAGTGAAGCATCGGAATCAAAAACTGGACTCACGGGAGAGGTGCAAATCATAGAAAGTTAGAGTGTCAGTCCTCTTGTACTTAAGTCGGCATTGTACCTGTTGTATTAAATTCGGATGCAAACTCTGTGTTTCATCGTCAATTAGAAGGTCCAAGGGATACAGTAAACCTGAAGTGAAGCATCATAATGTAAAACTGGACTCACACGAGAGGTTCAAGTCATAGAAAGTGAGAGTGTCAGTCCTCTTGTACTTAAGTCGGCATTGTGCCTTTTGAATTTAATTCCGATGCAATTTCTGTGTTTCATCGTCAATAAGAAGGTGCAAGGTATACAGTAAACCTGAAGTGAAGCATCGGAATCTAAAACTGGACTCACAGGAGAGGTTCGAATCATAGAAAGTGAGAGTGTCAGTCCTCTTGTACTTAAGTCGGCATTGCGCCATTTGTATTAAATTCGGATGCAATTTCTGTGTTTCATCGTCAATAAGAAGGTCCAAGGGATACAGTAAACCTGAGCTGAAGCGTCGGAATCTAAAACTGGACTCAGAGGACAGGTTCAAATCGTATAAAGTGAGAATGTCAGTCCTCTTGTACTTAAGTCACCATTGTGACTTTTGTATTAATTTCGGATGCAATTTCTGTGTTTCATCGTTAATGAGAAGGTCCAAGGGATACAGTAAACCTGAAGTGAAGCATCGGAATCTAAAACTGGACTCACAGGAGAGGTTCAAATCATAGAAAGTGAGAGTGTCACTCCTCTTGTACTTAAGTCGCCATTGTGCCTTTTGTATTAAATTCGGATCCAATTTCTGTGTGTCATCGTCAATAAGAAGGTCCAAGGGATACAGTAAACCTGAAGTAAAGCATCGGAATCTAAAACTGGACTTACAGGAGAGGTTCAAATCATAGAAAGTTAGAGTGTCAGTCCTCTTGTACTTAAGTCGGCATTGTGCCTTTTGAATTTAATTCCGATGCCATTTCTGTGTTTCATTGTCAATAAGAAGGTCCAAGGGATACAGTAAACCTGAAGTGAAGCATCGGAATCTAAATCTGACCTCACAGGAGAGGTTCAAATCATAGAAAGTGAGATTGTCAGTCCTCTTTTACTTTAGTCGGCATTGTGCGTTTTAAATTTAATTTCGATGCAATATCTGTGTTTCATCGTCAATAAGAAGGTCCAAGGGATACAGTGAACCTGAAGTGAAGCAATGGAATCTAAAACTGGACTCACAAGAGATGTTCATTTCATAGAAAGTGAGATTGTCGGTCCTCTTGTACTAAAGTCGCCATTGTGATTTTTCTATTAAATTCGGATGCAATTTCTGTAATTCATCGTCAATAAGAAGGTCCAAGGGATACAGTAAACCTGAAGTAATGCATCGGAATCTAAAACTGGACTCACAGGAGAGGTTCAAATCATAGAAAGTTAGAGTGTCAGTCCTCTTGAAATTAAGTCGGCATTGTGCCTTTTGTATTAAATTCGGATGCAAACTCTATGTTTCATCGTCAATAAGAAGGTCCAAGGGATACAGTAAACATGAAGTGAAGCATCGGAATCTAAACCTGGACTCACAGGAGAGGTTCAAATCATAAAACGTTAGAGTGTAAGTCCTCTTGTACTTAAGTCGGCATTGTGCCTTTTGAATTTAATTCCGATGCTATTTCTGTGTTTCATTGTCAATAAGAAGGTCCAAGGGATACAGTAAACCTGAAGTGAAGCATCGGAATCTAAAACTGGACTCACAGGAGAGATTCAAATCATAGAAAGTGAGAGTGTTAGTCCTCTTCTACTTAGGTCGGCACTATGCCTTTTGAATTTAATTCCGATGCAATTACTGTGTTTCATCGTCAATAAGAAGGTCCAAGGGATACAGTAAAAACCTGAAGTGAAGCATCGGAATCTAAAACTGGACTCACAGGAAAGGTGCAAATCATAGAAAGTTAGAGTGTCAGTCCTCTTGTACCTAAGTCGGCATTGTACCTTTTGTATTAAATTCGGATGCAAACTCTGTGTTTCATCGTCAATTAGAAGGTCCAAGGGATACAGTAAACCTGAAGTGAAGCATCGGAATGTAAAACTGGACTCACAGGAGAGGTTCAAATCATAGAATGTGACAGTGTCAGTCCTCTTGTACTTAAGTCGGCATTATGCCGTTTGAATTTAATTCCGATGCAATTTCTGTGTTTCAACGTCAATTAGAAGCTGCAAGGTATACAGTAAACCTGAAGTGAAGCTTCGGAATCTAAAACTTGACTCACAGGAGAGGTTCAAGTCATAGAAAGTGAGAGTGTTAGTCCTCTTCTACTTAGGTCGGCACTGTGCCTTTTGAATTTAATTCCGATGCAATTTCTGTGTTTCATCGTCAATAAGAAGGTCCAAGGGATACAGTAAACCTGAAGTGAAGCATCGGAATCTTAAACTGGACTCACAGGAGAGGTTCAAATCATAGAAAGTGAGAGTGTCACTCCTCTTGTACTTAAGTAGCCATTGTGCCTTTTGTATCAATTCGGATGCAATTTCTGTGTGTCATCGTCAATAAGAAGGTCCAAGGGATACAGTAAACCTGAAGTAAAGCATCGGAATCTAAAACTGGACTCAGAGGAGAGGTTCAAATCATATAAAGTGAGAGTGTCAGTCCTCTTGTACTTAAGTCGGCATTGTGCCTTTTGTATTAAATTCGGATGCAAACTCCGTCGTTCATCGTCAATAAGAAGGTCCAAGGGATGCAGTGAACCTGAAGTGAAGTATCGGAATCTAAAACTGGACTCACAAGAGAGGTTCAAATCATAGAAAGTTAGAGTGTCAGTCCTCTTGTACTTAAGTCGGCATTGTGCCTTTTGCATTTAATTCCGATGCTATTTCTGTAATTCATCGTCAATAAGAAGGTCCAAGGGATACAGTAAACCTGAAGTGAAGCATCGGAATCTAAAACTGGACTCACAGGAGAGGTGCAAATCATAGAAAGTTAGAGTGTCAGTCCTCTTGTACTTAAGTCAGCACTGTGCCTTTTGAATTTAATTCCGATGCAATTTCTGTGTTTCATCGTCAAAAAGTACGTCCAAGGGATACAGTAAACATGAAGTGAAGCATCGGAATCTAAAACTGGAATCACAGGAGAGGTTCGAATCATAGTAAGTGAGAGTGTCTGTCGTCTTGTACTTAAGTCGACATTGTGCCTTTTGTATTAAATTCGGATGTAAACTCTGTGTTTCATCGTCAATAAGAAGGTCCATGGGATACAGTAAACCTGAAGTGAAGCATCGGAATCTAAAACTGGACTCACAGGAGAGGTTCAAATCATAGAAAGTTAAAGTTCAGTCCTCTTGTACTTATGTCGGCATTGTGCCTTTTGAATTTAATTCCGATGCTATTTCTGTGTTTCATGTCAATACGATGGTCCAAGGGATACAGTAAACCTGAAGTGAAGCATCGGAATCTAAATCTGACCTCACAGGAGAGGTTCATATCATAGAAAGTGAGAGTGTCAGTCCTCTTTTACTTAAGTCGGCATTGTGCGTTTTAAATTTAATTCCAATGCAATATCTGTGTTTCATCGTCAATAAGAAGGTCCAAGGGATACAGTGAACCTGAAGTGAAGCAACGGAATCTAAAACTGGACTCACAGGAGATGTTCAAATCACAGAAAGTGAGATTGTCGGTCCTCTTGTACTAAAGTCGCCATTGTGATTTTTGTATTAAATTAGGATGCAATTTCTGTGTTTCATCGTAAATAAGAAGGTCCAAGGGATACAGTAAACCTGAAGTGAAGCATCGGAATCTAAAACAGGACTCATGGGAGAGGTGCAAATCATAGAAAGTTAGAGTGTCAGTCCTCTTGTACTTAAGTCGGCATTGTACCTTTTGTATTAAATTCGGATGCAAACTCTGCGTTTCATCGTCAATTAGAAGGTCCAAGGGATACAGTAAACCTGAAGTGAAGCATCATAATGTAAAACTGGACTCACACGAGAGGTTCAAGTCATAGAACGTGAGAGTGTCAGTCCTCATGTACTTAAGTCGGCATTATGCCTTTTGAATTTAATTCCGATGCAATTTCTGTGTTTTATCGTCAATACGAAGGTGCAAGGTATACAGTAAACCTGAAGTGAAGCATCGGAATCTAAAACTGGATTCGCAGGAGAGGTTCAAATCATACAATGTTAGAGTGTCAGTCGTCTTTTACTTAAGACGGCATTGTGCCATTTGTATTAAATTCGGATGCGATTCCTGTTTTTTATCGTCAACAAGAAGGTCCAAGGGATACAGTAAACCTGAAGTGAAGCATCGTAATCTAAATCTGACCTCACAGGAGAGGTTCGAATCATAGAAAGTGAGAGTGTCAGTCCGCTTGTACTTAAGTCGGCATTGTGTCATTTGTATTAAATTCGGATGCAATTTCTGTGTTTCATCGTCAATAAGAAGGTCCAAGGGATACAGTAAACCTGAAGTGAAGCATCGGAATCTAAAACTGGACTCAGAGGAGAGGTTCAAATCATATAAAGTGAGAGTGTCAGTCCTCTTGTACGTAAGTCACCATTGTGACTTTTGTATTAATTTCGGATGCAATATCTGTGTTTCATCGTCAATAAGAAGGTCCAAGGGATACAGTAAACCTGAAGTGAAGCATCGGAATCTAAAACTGGACTCACAGGAGAAGTTCAAATCATAGAAAGTGAGAGTGTCAGTCCTCTTGTACTCAAGTCGCCATTGTGCCTTTTGAATTAAATTCGGATGAAATTTCTGTGTGTCATCGTCAATAAGAAGGTCCAAGGGATACATTAAACCTGAAGTAAAGCATCGGAATCTAAAACTGGACTCACAGGAGAGGTTCAAATCATAGAAAGTTAGAGTGTCAGTCCTCTTGAACTTAAGTCGGCATTGTGCATTTTGTATTAAATTCGGATGCAAACTCTGTGTTTCATCGTCAATAAGAAGGTCCAAGGGATACAGTAAACATGAAGTGAAGCATCGGAATCTAAACCTGGACTCACAGGAGAGTTTCAAATCATAAAACGTTAGAGTGTCACTCCTCCTGTACTTAAGTCGCCATTGTGCCTTTTGAAATTAATTCCGATGCTATTTCTGTGTTTCATTGTCAATAAGAAGGTCCAAGGGATACAGTAAACCTGAAGTGAAGCATCGGAATCTAAAACTGGACTCACAGGAGAGATTCAAATCATAGAAAGTGAGAGTGTCAGCCCTCTTTTACTTAAGTCGGCATTGTGCGTTTTAAATTATATTCCGATGCTATATCTGTGTTTCATCGTCAATAAGAAGGTCCAAGGGATACAGCAAACCTGAAGTGAAGCATCGGAATCTAGAACTGGACTCACAGGAGATGTTCAAATCATAGAAAGTGAGAGTGTCAGTCCTCTTGTACTTAAGCCGCCATTGTGATTTATGTATTAAATTCGGATTCAATTTCTGTGTTTCATCGTCAATAAGAAGGTCCAAGGGATACAGTAAAAACCTGAAGTGAAGCATCGGAATCTAAAACTGGACTCACAGGAGAGGTGCAAATCATAGAAAGTTAGAGTTTCAGTCCTCTTGTACTTAAGTCGGCATTGTACCTTTTGTATTAAATTCGGATGCAAACTCTGTGTTTCATCGCCAATTAGAAGGTCCAAGGGATACAGTAAACCTGAAGTGAAGCATCGGAATGTAAAACTGGACTCACAGGAGAGGTTCAAATCATAGAATGTGACAGTGTCAATCCTCTTGTACTTAAGTCGGCATTATGCCGTTTGAATTTAATTCCGATGCAATTTCTGTGTTTCAACGTCAATTAGAAGCTGCAAGGTATACAGTAAACCTGAAGTGAAGCTTCGGAATCTAAAACTTGACTCACAGGAGAGGTTCTAGTCATAGAAAGTGAGAGTGTTAGTCCTCTTCTACTTAGGTCGGCACTGTGCCTTTTGAATTTAATTCCGATGCAATTTCTGTGTTTCATCGTCAATAAGAAGGTCCAAGGGATACAGTAAACCTGAAGTGAAGCATCGGAATCTTAAACTGGACTCACAGGAGAGGTTCAAATCATAGAAAGTGAGAGTGTCATTCCTCTTGTACTTAAGTCGCCATTGTGCCTTTTGTATTAATTCGGATGCAATTTCTGTGTGTCATCGTCAATAAGAAGGTCCAAGGGATACAGTAAACCTGAAGTAAAGCATCGGAATCTAAAACTGGACTCAGAGGAGAGGTTCAAATCATATAAAGTGAGAGTGTCAGTCCTCTTGTACTTAAGTCGGCATTGTGCCTTTTGTATTAAATTCGGATGCAAACTCCGTCTTTCATCGTCAATAAGAAGGTCCAAGGGATACAGTGAACCTGAAGTGAAGTATCGGAATCTAAAACTGGACTCACAGGAGAGGTTCAAATCATAGAAAGTTAGAGTGTCAGTCCTCTTGTACTTAAGTCGGCATTGTGCCTTTTGAATTTAATTCCGATGCTATTTCTGTAATTCATCGTCAATAAGAAGGTCCAAGGGATACAGTAAACCTGAAGTGAAGCATCGGAATCTAAAACTGGACTCACAGGAGAGGTGCAAATCATAGAAAGTTAGAGTGTCAGTCCTCTTGTACTTAAGTCGGCACTGTGCCTTTTGAAATTAATTCCGATGCAATTTCTGTGTTTCATCGTCAACAAGTACGTCCAAGGGATACAGTAAACATGAAGTGAAGCATCGGAATCTAAAACTGGAATCACAGGAGAGGTTCGAATCATAGTAAGTGAGAGTGTCAGTCCTCTTGTACTTAAGTCGGCATTGTGCCTTTTGTATTAAATTCGGATGTAAACTCTGTGTTTCATCGTCAATAAGAAGGTCCATGGGATACAGTAAACCTGAAGTGAAGCATCGGAATCTAAAACTGGACTCACAGGAGAGGTTCAAATCATAGAAAGTTAAAGTTCAGTCCTCTTGTACTTAAGTCGGCATTGTGCCTTTTGAATTTAATTCCGATGCTATTTCTGTGTTTCATGTCAATACGAAGGTCCAAGGGATACAGTAAACCTGAAGTGAAGCATCGGAACCTAAATCTGACCTCACAGGAGAGGTTCATATAGAAAGTGAGAGTGTCAGTCCTCTTTTACTTAAGTCGGCATTGTGCGTTTTAAATTAAATTCCAATGCAATATCTGTGTTTCATCGTCAATAAGAAGGTCCAAGGGATACAGTGAACCTGAAGTGAAGCAACGGAATCTAAAACTGGACTCACAGGAGATGTTCAAATCACAGAAAGTGAGATTCTCGGTCCTCTTGTACTAAAGTCGCCATTGTGATTTTTGTATTAAATTAGGATGCAATTTCTGTGTTTCATCGTAAATAAGAAGGTCCAAGGGATACAGTAAAAACCTGAAGTGAAGCATCGGAATCTAAAACTGGACTCACAGGAGAGGTGCAAATCATAGAAAGTTAGAGTTTCAGTCCTCTTGTACTTAAGTCGGCATTGTACCTTTTGTATTAAATTCGGATGCAAACTCTGTGTTTCATCGCCAATTAGAAGGTCCAAGGGATACAGTAAACCTGAAGTGAAGCATCGGAATGTAAAACTGGACTCACAGGAGAGGTTCAAATCATAGAATGTGACAGTGTCAATCCTCTTGTACTTAAGTCGGCATTATGCCGTTTGAATTTAATTCCGATGCAATTTCTGTGTTTCAACGTCAATTAGAAGCTGCAAGGTATACAGTAAACCTGAAGTGAAGCTTCGGAATCTAAAACTTGACTCACAGGAGAGGTTCTAGTCATAGAAAGTGAGAGTGTTAGTCCTCTTCTACTTAGGTCGGCACTGTGCCTTTTGAATTTAATTCCGATGCAATTTCTGTGTTTCATCGTCAATAAGAAGGTCCAAGGGATACAGTAAACCTGAAGTGAAGCATCGGAATCTTAAACTGGACTCACAGGAGAGGTTCAAATCATAGAAAGTGAGAGTGTCACTCCTCTTGTACTCAAGTCGCCATTGTGCCTTTTGTATTAATTCGGATGCAATTTCTGTGTGTCATCGTCAATAAGAAGGTCCAAGGGATACAGTAAACCTGAAGTAAAGCATCGGAATCTAAAACTGGACTCAGAGGAGAGGTTCAAATCATATAAAGTGAGAGTGTCAGTCCTCTTGTACTTAAGTCGGCATTGTGCCTTTTGTATTAAATTCGGATGCAAACTCCGTCTTTCATCGTCATTAAGAAGGTCCAAGGGATACAGTGAACCTGAAGTGAAGTATCGGAATCTAAAACTGGACTCACAGGAGAGGTTCAAATCATAGAAAGTTAGAGTGTCAGTCCTCTTGTACTTAAGTCGGCATTGTGCCTTTTGAATTTAATTCCGATGCTATTTCTGTAATTCATCGTCAATAAGAAGGTCCAAGATATACAGTAAACCTGAAGTGAAGCATCGGAATCTAAAACTGGACTCACAGGAGAGGTGCAAATCATAGAAAGTTAGAGTGTCAGTCCTCTTGTACTTAAGTCGGCACTGTGCCTTTTGAATTTAATTCCGATGCAATTTCTGTGTTTCATCGTCAACAAGTACGTCCAAGGGATACAGTAATCATGAAGTGAAGCATCGGAATCTAAAACTGGAATCACAGGAGAGGTTCGAATCATAGTAATTGAGAGTGTCAGTCCTCTTGTACTTAAGTCGGCATTGTGCCTTTTGTATTAAATTCGGATGTAAACTCTGTGTTTCATCGTCAATAAGAAGGTCCATGGGATACAGTATACCTGATGTGAAGCATCGGAATCTAAAACTGGACTCACAGGAGAGGTTCAAATCATAGAAAGTTAAAGTTCAGTCCTCTTGTACTTAAGTCGGCATTGTGCCTTTTGAATTTAATTCCGATGCTATTTCTGTGTTTCATGTCAATACGAAGGTCCAAGGGATACAGTAAACCTGAAGTGAAGCATCGGAACCTAAATCCGACCTCACAGGAGAGGTTCATATCATAGAAAGTGAGAGTGTCAGTCCTCTTTTACTTAAGTCGGCATTGTGCGTTTTAAATTAAATTCCAATGCAATATCTGTGTTTCATCGTCAATAAGAAGGTCCAAGGGATACAGTGAACCTGAAGTGAAGCAACGGAATCTAAAACTGGACTCACAGGAGATGTTCAAATCACAGAAAGTGAGATTGTCGGTCCTCTTGTACTAAAGTCGCCATTGTGATTTTTGTATTAAATTAGGATGCAATTTCTGTGTTTCATCGTAAATAAGAAGGTCCAAGGGATACAGTAAACCTGAAGTGAAGCATCGGAATCTAAAACTGGACTCACGGGAGAGGTGCAAATCATAGAAAGTTAGAGTGTCAGTCCTCTTGTACTTAAGTCGGCATTGTACCTTTTGTATTTAATTCGGATGCAAACTCTGCGTTTCATCGTCAATTAGAAGGTCCAAGGGATACAGTAAACCTGAAGTGAAGCATCATAATGTAAAACTGGACTCACACGAGAGGTTCAAGTCATAGAAAGTGAGAGTGTCAGTCCTCTTGTACTTAAGTCGGCATTGTGCCTTTTGAATTTAATTCCGATGCAATTTCTGTGTTTTATCGTCAATAAGAAGGTGCAAGGTATACAGTAAACCTGAAGTGAAGCATCGGAATCTAAAACTGGATTCGCAGGAGAGGTTCAAATCATAGAATGTTAGAGTGTCAGTCGTCTTTTACTTAAGACGGCATTGTGCCATTTGTATTAAATTCGGATGCGATTTCTGTTTTTTATCGTCAACAAGAAGGTCCAAGGGATACAGTAAACCTGAAGTGAAGCATCGTAATCTAAATCTGACCTCACAGGAGAGGTTCGAATCATAGAAAGTGAGAGTGTCAGCCCGCTTGTACTTAAGTCGGCATTGTGTCATTTGTATTAAATTCGGATGCAATTTCTGTGTTTCATCGTCAATAAGAAGGTCCAAGGGATACAGTAAACCTGAAGTGAAGCATCGGAATCTAAAACTGGACTCAGAGGAGAGGTTCAAATCATATAAAGTGAGAGTGTCAGTCCTCTTGTACGTAAGTCACCATTGTGACTTTTGTATTAATTTCGGATGCAATTTCTGTGTTTCATCGTCAATAAGAAGGTCCAAGGGATACAGTAAACCTGAAGTAAAGCATCGGAATCTAAAACTGGACTCACAGGAGAGGTTCAAATCATAGAAAGTTAGAGTGTCAGTCCTCTTGAACTTAAGTCGGCATTGTGCCTTTTGTATTAAATTCGGATGCAAACTCTGTGTTTCATCGTCAATAAGAAGGTCCAAGGGATACAGTAAACATGAAGTGAAGCATCGGAATCTAAACCTGGACTCACAGGAGAGTTTCGAATCATAAAACGTTAGAGTGTCAGTCCTCTTGTACTTAAGTCGGCATTGTGCCTTTTGAATTTAATTCCGATGCTATTTCTGTGTTTCATTGTCAATAAGAAGGTCCAAGGGATACAGTAAACCTGAAGTGAAGCATCGGAATCTAAAACTGGACTCACAGGAGAGATTCAAATCATAGAAAGTGAGAGTGTCAGCCCTCTTTTACTTAAGTCGGCATTGTGCGTTTTTAATTTTATTCCGATGCTATATCTGTGTTTCATCGTCAATAAGAAGGTCCAAGGGATACAGCAAACCTGACGTGAAGCATCGGAATCTAGAACTGGACTCACAGGAGATGTTCAAATCATAGAAAGTGAGAGTGTCAGTCCTCTTCTACTTAAGCCGCCATTGTGATTTATGTATTAAATTCGGATTCAATTTCTGTGTTTCATCGTCAATAAGAAGGTCCAAGGGATACAGTAAAAACCTGAAGTGAAGCATCGGAATCTAAAACTGGACTCACAGGAGAGGTGCAAATCATAGAAAGTTAGAGTGTCAATCCTCTTGTACTTAAGTCGGCATTGTACATTTTGTATTAAATTCGGATGCAAACTCTGTGTTTCATCGCCAATTAGAAGGTCCAAGGGATACAGTAAACCTGAAGTGAAGCATCGGAATGTAAAACTGGACTCACAGGAGAGGTTCAAATCATAGAATGTGAGAGTGTCAGTTATCTTGTACTTAAGTCGGCATTGTGCCTTTTGAATTTAATTCCGATGCAATTTCTGTGTTTCATCGTCAATAAGAAGCTGCAAGGTATACAGTAAACCTGAAGTGAAGCATCGGAATCTAAAACTGGACTCACAGGAGAGGTTCAAATCATAGAATGTGAGAGTGTTAGTCATCTTCTACTTAGGTCGGCACTGTGCCTTTTGAATTTAATTCCGATGCAATTTCTGTGTTTCATCGTCAATAAGAACGTCCAAGGGGTACAGTAAACCTGAAGTGAAGCATCAGAATCAAAAACTGGACTCACAGGAGAGGTTCGAATCATAGAAAGTGAGAGTGTCAGTCCTCTTGTACTTAAGTCGGCATTGCGCCATTTGTATTAAATTCGGATGCAATTTCTGTGTTTCATCGTCAACAAGAAGGTCCAAGGGATACAGTAAACCTGAAGTGAAGCATCGGAATGTAAAACTGGACTCACAGGAGAGGTTCAAATCATAGAATGTGAGAGTGTCAGTCATCTTGTACTTAAGTCGGCATTGTGCCTTTTGTATTAATTCGGATGCAATTTCTGTGTGTCATCGTCAATAAGAAGGTCCAAGGGATACAGTAAACCTGAAGTAAAGCATCGGAATCTAAAACTGGACTCAGAGGAGAGGTTCAAATCATATAAAGTGAGAGTGTCAGTCCTCTTGTACTTAAGTCGGCATTGTGCCTTTTGTATTAAATTCGGATGCAAACTCCGTCTTTCATCGTCAATAAGAAGGTCCAAGGGATACAGTGAACCTGAAGTGAAGTATCGGAATCTAAAACTGGACTCACAGGAGAGGTTCAAATCATAGAAAGTTAGAGTGTCAGTCCTCTTGTACTTAAGTCGGCATTGTGCCTTTTGAATTTAATTCCGATGCTATTTCTGTAATTCATCGTCAATAAGAAGGTCCAAGGGATACAGTAAACCTGAAGTGAAGCATCGGAATCTAAAACTGGACTCACAGGAGAGGTGCAAATCATAGAAAGTTAGAGTGTCAGTCCTCTTGTACTTAAGTCGGCACTGTGCCTTTTGAATTTAATTCCGATGCAATTTCTGTGTTTCATCGTCAACAAGTACGTCCAAGGGATACAGTAAACATGAAGTGAAGCATCGGAATCTAAAACTGGAATCACAGGAGAGGTTCGAATCATAGTAAGTGAGAGTGTCAGTCCTCTTGTACTTAAGTCGGCATTGTGCCTTTTGTATTAAATTCGGATGTAAACTCTGTGTTTCATCGTCAATAAGAAGGTCCATGGGATACAGTAAACCTGAAGTGAAGCATCGGAATCTAAAACTGGACTCACAGGAGAGGTTCAAATCATAGAAAGTTAAAGTTCAGTCCTCTTGTACTTAAGTCGGCATTGTGCCTTTTGAATTTAATTCCGATGCTATTTCTGTGTTTCATGTCAATACGAAGGTCCAAGGGATACAGTAAACCTGAAGTGAAGCATCGGAACCTAAATCTGACCTCACAGGAGAGGTTCATATCATAGAAAGTGAGAGTGTCAGTCCTCTTTTACTTAAGTCGGCATTGTGCGTTTTAAATTAAATTCCAATGCAATATCTGTGTTTCATCGTCAATAAGAAGGTCCAAGGGATACAGTGAACCTGAAGTGAAGCAACGGAATCTAAAACTGGACTCACAGGAGATGTTCAAATCACAGAAAGTGAGATTGTCGGTCCTCTTGTACTAAAGTCGCCATTGTGATTTTTGTATTAAATTAGGATGCAATTTCTGTGTTTCATCGTAAATAAGAAGGTCCAAGGGATACAGTAAAAACCTGAAGTGAAGCATCGGAATCTAAAACTGGACTCACAGGAGAGGTGCAAATCATAGAAAGTTAGAGTTTCAGTCCTCTTGTACTTAAGTCGGCATTGTACCTTTTGTATTAAATTCGGATGCAAACTCTGTGTTTCATCGCCAATTAGAAGGTCCAAGGGATACAGTAAACCTGAAGTGAAGCATCGGAATGTAAAACTGGACTCACAGGAGAGGTTCAAAACATAGAATGTGACAGTGTCAATCCTCTTGTACTTAAGTCGGCATTATGCCGTTTGAATTTAATTCCGATGCAATTTCTGTGTTTCAACGTCAATTAGAAGCTGCAAGGTATACAGTAAACCTGAAGTGAAGCTTCGGAATCTAAAACTTGACTCACAGGAGAGGTTCAAATCATAGAAAGTGAGAGTGTCACTCCTCTTGTACTTAAGTCGCCATTGTGCCTTTTGTATTAATTCGGATGCAATTTCTGTGTGTCATCGTCAATAAGAAGGTCCAAGGGATACAGTAAACCTGAAGTAAAGCATCGGAATCTAAAACTGGACTCAGAGGAGAGGTTCAAATCATATAAAGTGAGAGTGTCAGTCCTCTTGTACTTAAGTCGGCATTGTGCCTTTTGTATTAAATTCGGATGCAAACTCCGTCTTTCATCGTCAATAAGAAGGTCCAAGGGATACAGTGAACCTGAAGTGAAGTATCGGAATCTAAAACTGGACTCACAGGAGAGGTTCAAATCATAGAAAGTTAGAGTGTCAGTCCTCTTGTACTTAAGTCGGCATTGTGCCTTTTGAATTTAATTCCGATGCTATTTCTGTAATTCATCGTCAATAAGAAGGTCCAAGGGATACAGTAAACCTGAAGTGAAGCATCGGATTCTAAAACTGGACTCACAGGAGAGGTGCAAATCATAGAAAGTTAGAGTGTCAGTCCTCTTGTACTTAAGTCGGCACTGTGCCTTTTGAATTTAATTCCGATGCAATTTCTGTGCTTCATCGTCAACAAGTACGTCCAAGGGATACAGTAAACATGAAGTGAAGCATCGGAATCTAAAACTGGAATCACAGGAGAGGTTCGAATCATAGTAAGTGAGAGTGTCAGTCCTCTTGTACTTAAGTCGGCATTGTGCCTTTTGTATTAAATTCGGATGTAAACTCTGTGTTTCATCGTCAATAAGACGGTCCATGGGATACAGTAAACCTGAAGTGAAGCATTGGAATCTAAAACTGGACTCACAGGAGAGGTTCAAATCATAGAAAGATAAAGTTCAGTCCTCTTGTACTTAAGTCGGCATTGTGCCTTTTGAATTTAATTCCGATGCAATTTCTGTGTTTTATCGTCAATAAGAAGGTGCAAGGTATACAGTAAACCTGAAGTGAAGCATCGGAATCTAAAACTGGATTCGCAGGAGAGGTTCAAATCATAGAATGTTAGAGTGTCAGTCGTCTTTTACTTAAGACGGCATTGTGCCATTTGTATTAAATTCGGATGCGATTTCTGTTTTTTATCGTCAACAAGAAGGTCCAAGGGATACAGTAAACCTGAAGTGAAGCATCGTAATCTAAATCTGACCTCACAGGAGAGGTTCGAATCATAGAAAGTGAGAGTGTCAGCCCACTTGTACTTAAGTCGGCATTGTGTCATTTGTATTAAATTCGGATGCAATTTCTGTGTTTCATCGTCAATAAGAAGGTCCAAGGGATACAGTAAACCTGAAGTGAAGCATCGGAATCTAAAACTGGACTCAGAGGAGAGGTTCAAATCATATAAAGTGAGAGTGTCAGTCCTCTTGTACGTAAGTCACCATTGTGACTTTTGTATTAATTTCGGATGCAATTTCTGTGTTTCATCGTCAATAAGAAGGTCCAAGGGATACATTAAACCTGAAGTGAAGCATCGGAATCTAAAACTGGGCTCACAGGAGAAGTTCAAATCATAGAAAGTGAGAGTGTCAGTCCTCTTGTACTCAAGTCGCCATTGTGCCTTTTGAATTAAATTCGGATGAAATTTCTGTGTGTCATCGTCAATAAGAAGGTCCAAGGGATACAGTAAACCTGAAGTAAAGCATCGGAATCTAAAACTGGACTCACAGGAGAGGTTCAAATCATAGAAAGTTAGAGTGTCAGTCCTCTTGAACTTAAGTCGGCATTGTGCCTTTTGTATTAAATTCGGATGCAAACTCTGTGTTTCATCGTCAATAAGAAGGTCCAAGGGATACAGTAAACATGAAGTGAAGCATCGGAATCTAAACCTGGACTCACAGGAGAGTTTCGAATCATAAAACGTTAGAGTGTCAGTCCTCTTGTACTTAAGTCGGCATTGTGCCTTTTGAATTTAATTCCGATGCTATTTCTGTGTTTCATTGTCAATAAGAAGGTCCAAGGGATACAGTAAACCTGAAGTGAAGCATCGGAATCTAAAACTGGACTCACAGGAGAGATTCAAATCATAGAAAGTGAGTGTGTCAGCCCTCTTTTACTTAAGTCGGCATTGTGCGTTTTAAATTTTATTCCGATGCTATATCTGTGTTTCATCGTCAATAAGAAGGTCCAAGGGATACAGCAAACCTGAAGTGAAGCATCGGAATCTAGAACTGGACTCACAGGAGATGTTCAAATCATAGAAAGTGAGAGTGTCAGTCCTCTTGTACTTAAGCCGCCATTGTGATTTATGTATTAAATTCGGATTCAATTTCTGTGTTTCATCGTCAATAAGAAGGTCCAAGGGATACAGTAAAAACCTGAAGTGAAGCATCGGAATCTGAAACTGGACTCACAGGAGAGGTGCAAATCATAGAAAGTTAGAGTGTCAATCCTCTTGTACTTAAGTCGGCATTGTACATTTTGTATTAAATTCGGATGCAAACTCTGTGTTTCATCGCCAATTAGAAGGTCCAAGGGATACAGTAAACCTGAAGTGAAGCATCGGAATGTAAAACTGGACTCACAGGAGAGGTTCAAATCATAGAATGTGAGAGTGTCAGTCATATTGTACTTAAGTCGGCATTGTGCCTTTTGAATTTAATTCCGATGCAATTTCTGTGTTTCATCGTCAATAAGAAGCTGCAAGGTATACAGTAAACCTGAAGTGAAGCATCGGAATCTAAATCTGACCTCACATTAGAGGTTCAAATCATAGAAAGTGAGAGTGTCAGTCCTCTTTTACTTAAGTCGGCATTGTGCGTTTTAAATTTAATTCCGATGCCATATCTGTGTTTCATCGTCAATAAGAAGGTCCAAGGGATACAGTGAACCTGAAGTGAAGCATCGGAATCTAAAACTGGACTCACAGGAGATGTTCAAATGACAGAAAGTGAGATTGTCGGTCCTCTTGTATTAAAGTCGCCATTGTGATTTTTGTATTAAATTAGGATGCAATTTCTGTGTTTCATCGTCAATAAGAAGGTCGAAGGGATACAGTAAACCTGAAGTGAAGCATCGGAATCTAAAACTGGACTCACAGGAGAGGTTCAAATCATAGAAAGTTAGAGTGTCAGTCCTCTTGTACTTAAGTCGGCATTGTACCATTTGTATTAAATTCGGATGCAAACTCTGTGTTTCATCGTCAATTAGAAGGTCCAAGGGATACAGTAAACCTGAAGTGAAGCATCGTAATGTAAACGTGGACTCACACGAGAGGTTCAAGTCATAGAAAGTGAGAGTGTCAGTCCTCTTGTACTTATGTCGGCATTGTGCCTTTTTAATTTAATTCCGATGCAATTTCTGTGTTTCATCGTCAATAAGAAGGTGCAAGGTATACAGTAAACCTGAAGTGAAGCATCGGAATCTAAAACTGGATTCGCAAGAGAGGTTCAAATCATAGAATGTTAGAGTGTCAGTCCTCTTTTACTTAAGACGGCATTGTGCCATTTGTATTAAATTCGGATGCGATTTCTGTGTTTTATCGTCAACAAGAAGGTCCAAGGGATACAGTAAACCTGAAGTGAAGCATCGTAATCTAAATCTGACCTCACAGGAGAGGTTCGAATCATACAAAGTGAGAGTGTCAGTCCGCTTGTACTTAAGTCGGCATTGTGCCATTTGTATTAAATTCGGATGCAATTTCTGTATTTCATCGTCAATAAGAAGGTCCAAGAGATACAGTAAACCTGAGGTGAAGCAGCGGAATCGAAAACTGGACTCACAGGAGAGGTGCAAATCATAGAAAGTGAGAGTGGCAGTCCTCTTGTACTTAAGTCACCATTGTGACTTTTGTATTAATTTCGGATGCAATTTCTGTGTTTCATCGTCAATAAGAAGGTCCAAGGGATACAGTAAACCTGAAGTGAAGCATCGGAATCTAAAACTGGACTCACAGGAGAGGTTCAAATCATAAAAAGTTGGAGTGTCAGTCCTCTTGTACTTAAGTCGGCATTGTGCCTTTTGAATTTCATTCCGATGCTATTTCTATGTTTCATTGTCAATAAGAAGGTCCAAGGGATACAGTAAACCTGAAGTGAAGCATCGGAATCTAAAACTGGACTCACAGGAGAGATTCAAATCATAGATAGTGAGAGTGTCAGTCCTCTTTTACTTAAGTCGGCATTGTGCGTTTTAAATTTAATTCCGATGCATTATTTGTGTTTCATCGTCAAAAAGAAGGTCCAAGGGATACAGTAAACCTGATGCGAAGCATCGGAATCTAGAACTGGACTCTCAGGAGATGTTCAAATCATAGAAATGTGAGTGTCAGTCCTCTTATACTTATGCCGCCATTGTGATTTTTGTATTAAATTCGGATGCAATTTCTGTGTTTCATCGTCAATAAGAAGGTCCAAGGGATACAGTAAACCTGAAGTGAAGCATCGGAATCTAAAACTGGACTCACAGGAGAGGTGCAAATCATAGAAAGTTAGAGTGTCAGTCCTCTTGTACTTAAGTCGGCATTGTACATTTTGTATTAAATTCGGATGCAAACTCTGTGCTTCATCGTCAATTAGAAGGTCCAAGGGATACAGTAAACCTGAAGTGAAGCATCGGAATGTAAAACTGGACTCACAGGAGAGGTTCAAATCATAGTAAGTGAGAATGTCAGTCCTCTTGTACTTAAGTCAGCATTGTGCCTTTTGAATTTCATTCCGATGCAATTTTTGTGTTTCATCGTCAATAAGAAGGTGCAAGGTATACAGTAAACCTGAAGTGAAGCATCGGAATCTAAAACTGGACTCACAGGAGAGGTTCAAATCATAGAAAGTGAGAGTGTTAGTCCTCTTCTACTTAGAAGGCACTGTGCCTTTTGAATTTAGTTCCGATGCAATTTCTGTGTTTCATCGTCAATAAGAACGTCCAAGGGATACAGTAAACCTGAAGTGAAGCATCGGAATCTAAATCTGACCTCACAGGAGAGGTTCGAATCATAGACAGTGAGAGTGTCAGTCCGCTTGTACTTAAGTCGGCATATTGCCATTTGTATTAAATTCGGATGCAATTTCTGTATTTCATCTTCAATAAGAAGGTCCAAGAGATACAGTAAACCTGAGGTGAAGCAGCGGAATCGAAAACTGGACTCACAGGAGAGGTGCAAATCATAGAAAGTGAGAGTGGCAGTCCTCTTGTACTTAAGTCACCATTGTGACTTTTGTATTAATTTCGGATGCAATTTCTGTGTTTCATCGTCAATAAGAAGGTCCAAGGGATACAGTAAACCTGAAGTGAAGCATCGGAATCTAAAACTGGACTCACAGGAGAGGTTCAAATCATAAAAAGTTAGAGTGTCAGTCCTCTTGTACTTAAGTCGGCATTGTGCCTTTTGAATTTCATTCCGATGCTATTTCTATGTTTCATTGTCAATAAGAAGGTCCAAGGGATACAGTAAACCTGAAGTGAAGAATCGTAATCTAAAACTGGACTCACAGGAGAGATTCAAATCATAGATAGTGAGAGTGTCAGTCCTCTTTTACTTAAGTCGGCATTGTGCGTTTTAAATTTAATTCCGATGCATTATTTGTGTTTCATCGTCAATAAGAAGGTCCAAGGGATACAGTAAACCTGATGTGAAGCATCGGAATCTAGAACTGGACTCTCAGGAGATGTTCAAATCATAGAAATGTGAGTGTCAGTCCTCTTATACTTAAGCCGCCATTGTGATTTTTGTATTAAATTCGGATGCAATTTCTGTGTTTCATCGTCAATAAGAAGGTCCAAGGGATACAGTAAACCTGAAGTGAAGCATCGGAATCTATAACTGGACTCACAGGAGAGGTGCAAATCATAGAAAGTTAGAGTGTCAGTCCTCTTGTACTTAAGTCGGCATTGAACCTTTTGTATTAAATTCGGATGCAAACTCTGTGTTTCATCGTCAATTAGACGGTCCAAGGAATACAGTAAACCTGAAGTGAAGCATCGGAATCTAAAACTGGACTCACAGGAGAGGTTCGAATCATAGATAGTGAGAGTGTCAGTCCTCTTTTACTTAAGTCGGCATTGTGCGTTTTAAATTTAATTCCGATGCATTATTTGTGTTTCATCGTCAATAAGAAGGTCCAAGGGATACAGTAAACCTGAAGTGAAGCATCGGAATCTAAAACTGGACTCACAGGAGAGGTGCAAATCATAGAAATTTAGAGTGTCAGTCCTCTTGTACTTAAGTCGGCATTGAACCTTTTGTATTTAATTCGGATGCAAACTCTGTGTTTCATCGTCAATTAGACGGTCCAAGGAATACAGTAAACATGAAGTGAAGCATCGGAATCTAAAACTGGACTCACAGGAGAGGTTCGAATCATAGAAAGTGAGAGTGTCAGTCCTCTTGTACTTAAGTCGGCATTGCGCCATTTGTATTAAATTCGGATGCTATTTCTGTGTTTCATCGTCAATAAGAAGGTCCAAGGGATACAGTAAACCTGAGGTGAAGCATCGGAATCTAAAACTGAACTCAGAGGAGAGGTTCAAATCGTATAATGTGAGAGTGTCAGTCCTCTTGTACTTAAGTCACCATTGTGACTTTTGTATTAATTTCGGATGCAATTTCTGTGTTTCATCGTCAATAAGAAGGTCCAAGGGATACAGTAAACCTGAAGTGAAGCATCGAAATTTAAAACTGGACTCACAGGAGAGGTTCAAATCATAGAAAGTGAGAGTGTCACTCCTCTTGTACTTAAGTCGCCATTGTGCCTTTTGTATTAAATTCGGATGCAATTTCTATGTGTCATCGTCAATAAGAAGGTCCAAGGGATACAGTAAACCTCAAGTAAAGCATCGGAATCTAAAACTGGACTCACAGGAGCGGTTCAAATCATAGAAAGTTAGAGTGTCAGTCCTCTTGTACTTAAGTCGGCATTGTGCCTTTTGTATTAAATACGGATGCAAACTCTGTGTTTCATCGTCAATAATAAGGTCCAGGGGATACAGTGAACCCGAAGTGAAGCATCGGAATCTAAAACTGGACTCACAGGAGAGGTTCATATCATAGAAAGTTAGAGTGTCAGTCCTCTTGTACTTAAGTCAGCATTGTGCCTTTTGAATTTAATTCCGATGCTATTTCTGTGTTTCATTGTCAATAAGAAGGTCCAAGGGATACAGTAAACCTGAAGTGAAGCATCGGAATCTAAATCTGACCTCAAGGGAGAGGTTCAATTCATAGAAAGTGAGATTGTCAGTCCTCTTTTACTTAAGTCGGCATTGTGCGTTTTAAATTTAATTTCGATGCAATATCTGTGTTTCATCGTCAATAAGAAGGTCCAAGGGATACAGTGAACCTCAAGTGAAGCATCGGAATCTAGAACTGGACTCACAGGAGATGCTCAAATCATAGAAAGTGAGATTGTCGGTCCTCTTGTGCTAATGTCGCCATTGTGATTTTTGTATTAAATTCTGATGCAATTTCTGTAATTCATCGTCAATAAGAAGGTCCAAGGGATACAGTAAACCTGAAGTGAAGCATCGGAATCTAAAACTGGACTCACAGGAGAGGTGCAAATCATAGAAAGTTAGAGTGTCAGTCCTCTTGTACTTAAGTCGGCATTGTACATTTTGTATTAAATTCGGATGCAAACTCTGTGCTTCATCGTCAATTAGAAGGTCCAAGGGATACAGTAAACCTGAAGTGAAGCATCGGAATGTAAAACTGGACTCACAGGAGAGGTTCAAATCATAGAAAGTGAGAATGTCAGTCCTCTTGTAGTTAAGTCGGCATTGTGCCTTTTGAATTTCATTCCGATGCAATTTTTGTGTTTCATCGTCAATAAGAAGGTGCAAGGTATACTGTAAACCTGAAGTGAAGCATCGGAATCTAAAACTGGACTCACAGGAGAGGTTCAAATCATAGAAAGTGAGAGTGTTAGTCCTCTTCTAATTAGAAGGCACTGTGCCTTTTGAATTTAGTTCCGATGCAATTTCTGTGTTTCATCGTCAATAAGAAGGTCCAAGGGATACAGTAAACCAGAAGTGAAGCATCGGAATCTAAAACTAGACTCACAGTAGAGGTTCAAATCATAGAAAATTAGAGTGTCAGTCCTCTTGTACTTAAGTCGTCATTGTGCCTTTTGTATTAAATTCGGAAGCAAACTCTGTGTTTCATCGTCAATATGAAGGTCCAAGGGATACAGTAAACCAAAAGTGAAGCATCGGAATCTAAAACTGGACTCACAGGAGAGGTTCAAATCATAGAAAGTTAGAGTGTCAGTCCTCTTGTACTTAAGTCGGCATTGTGCCTTTTGAATTTAATTCCGATGCTATTTCTGTGTTTCATTGTCAATAAGAAGGTCCAAGGGATACAGTAAACCTGAAGTGAAGCATCGGAATCTAAATCCGACCTCACAGGAGAGGTTCAAATCATAGAAAGTTAGATTATGAGTCCTCTTTTACTTAAGTCGTCATTGAGCGTTTTAAATTTAATTTCGATGCAATATCTGTGTTTCATCGTCAATAAGAAGGTCCAAGGTATACAGTAAAACTGAAGTGAAGCATCGGAATCTAAAACTAGACTCACAGGAGAGGTTCAAATCATAGAAAATTAGAGGTTTAGTCCTCTTGTACTTAAGTCACCATTGTGACTTTTGTATTAATTTCGGATGCAATTTCTGTGTTTCATCGTCAATAAGAAGGTCCAAGGGATACAGTAAACCTGAAGTAAAGCATCGGAATCTAAAACTAGACTCACAGGAGAGGTTCAAATCATAGAAAGTTAGAGTGTCAGTCCTCTTGTACTTAAGTCGGCATTGTGCCTTTTGTATTAAATATCGGATGCAAACTCTGTGTTTCATCGTCAATAAGTAGGTCCTAGGGATACAGTAAACTTGAAGTGAAGCATCGGAATCTAAAACTGGACTCACAGGAGAGGTTCAAATCATAGAAAGTGAGAGTGTCAGTCCTCTTGTACTTAAGTCGGCATTGTGCCTTTTGAATTTAATTCCGATGCTATTTCTGTGTTTCATTGTCAATAAGAAGGTCCAAGGGATACAGTAAACCTGAAGTGAAGCATCGGAATCTAAAACTGGACTCACAGGAGAGGTTCAAATCATAGAAAGTGAGAGTGTCAGTCCTCTTTTACTTAAGTCGGCATTGTGCCTTTTGAATTTAATTCCGATGCTATTTCTGTGTTTCATTGTCAATAAGAAGGTCCAAGGGATACAGTAAACCTGAAGTGAAGCATCGGACTCTAAAACTGGACCCACAGGAGAGGTTCAAATCATAGAAAGTGAGAGTGTCGGTCCTCTTTTACTTATGTCGGCATTGTGCCTTTTGAATTTAATTCCGATACTATTTCTGTGTTTCATTGTCAATAAGAAGGTCCAAGGGATACAGTAAACCTGAAGTGAAGCATCGGACTCTAAAACTGGACCCACAGGAGAGGTTCAAATCATAGAAAGTGAGAGTGTCAGTCCTCTTTTACTTAAGTCGGCATTCTGCCTTTTAAATTTAATTCCGATGCTACTTCTGTGTTTCATTGTCAATAAGAAGGTCCAAGGGATACAGTAAACTTGAAGTGAAGCATCGGAATCTAAATCTGACCTCACAGGAGAGGTTCAAATCATAGAAAGTGAGATTGTCAGTCCTCTTTTACTTAAGTCGGCATTGTGCGTTTTAAATTTACTTTCGATGCAATATCTGTGTTTCATCGTCAATAAGAAGGTCTAAGGGATTCAGTAAACCTTAAGTGAAGCATCGGAATCTAAAACTGGACTCATAGGAGATGTTCATTTCATAGTAAGTGAGATTGTCGGTCCTCTTGTACTAAAGTCGCCATTGTGATTTTTGTATTAAATTCGGATGCAATTCCTGTGTTTCATCGTCAATAAGAAGGTCCAAGGGATACAGTAAACCTGAAGTGAAGCATCGGAAACTAAAACTGGTCTCACAGGAGAGGTGCAAATCATAGAAAGTTAGAGTGTCAGTCCTCTTGTACTTAAGTCGGCATTGTACCTTTTGTATTAAATTCGGATGCAAACTCTGTGTTTCATCGTCAATTAGAAGGTCCAAGGGATACAGTAAACCTGAAGTGAAGCATCGGAATGTAAAACTGGACTAACAGGAGAGATTCAAATCATAGAAAGTGAGAATGCCAGTCCTCTTGTACTTAAGTCGGCATTGTGCCTTTTAAATTTCATTCCGATGCAATTTCTGTGTTTCATCGTCAATAAGAAGGTGCAAGGTATACAGTAAACCTGAAGTGAAGCATCGGAATCTAAAACTGGACTCACAGGAGAGGTTCAAATCATAGAAAGTGAGAGTGTCAGTCCTCTTGTACTTAAGTCGGCATTGTGCCTTTTGAATTTAATTCCGATGCTATTTCTGTGTTTCATTGTCAATAAGAAGGTCCAAGGGATACAGTAAACCTGAAGTGAAGCATCGGAATTAAAACTGGACTCACAGGAGAGGTTCAAATCATAGAAAGTGAGAGTGTTAGTCCTCTTCTAATTAGAAGGCACTGTGCCTTTTGAATTTAGTTCCGATGCAATTTCTGTGTTTCATCGTCAATAAGAAGGTCCAAGGGATACAGTAAACCAGAAGTGAAGCATCGGAATCTAAAACTAGACTCACAGTAGAGGTTCAAATCATAGAAAATTAGAGTGTCAGTCCTCTTGTACTTAAGTCGTCATTGTGCCTTTTGTATTAAATTCGGAAGCAAACTCTGTGTTTCATCGTCAATATGAGGGTCCAAGGGATACAGTAAACCAAAAGTGAAGCATCGGAATCTAAAACTGGACTCACAGGAGAGGTTCAAATCATAGAAAGTTAGAGTGTCAGTCCTCTTGTACTTAAGTCGGCATTGTGCCTTTTGAATTTAATTCCGATGCTATTTCTGTGTTTCATTGTCAATAAGAAGGTCCAAGGGATACAGTAAACCTGAAGTGAAGCATCGGAATCTAAATCCGACCTCACAGGAGAGGTTCAAATCATAGAAAGTTAGATTATGAGTCCTCTTTTACTTAAGTCGTCATTGAGCGTTTTAAATTTAATTTCGATGCAATATCTGTGTTTCATCGTCAATAAGAAGGTCCAAGGTATACAGTAAAACTGAAGTGAAGCATCGGAATCTAAAACTAGACTCACAGGAGAGGTTCAAATCATAGAAAATTAGAGGTTTAGTCCTCTTGTACTTAAGTCACCATTGTGACTTTTGTATTAATTTCGGATGCAATTTCTGTGTTTCATCGTCAATAAGAAGGTCCAAGGGATACAGTAAACCTGAAGTAAAGCATCGGAATCTAAAACTAGACTCACAGGAGAGGTTCAAATCATAGAAAGTTAGAGTGTCAGTCCTCTTGTACTTAAGTCGGCATTGTGCCTTTTGTATTAAATATCGGATGCAAACTCTGTGTTTCATCGTCAATAAGTAGGTCCTAGGGATACAGTAAACTTGAAGTGAAGCATCGGAATCTAAAACTGGACTCACAGGAGAGGTTCAAATCATAGAAAGTGAGAGTGTCAGTCCTCTTGTACTTAAGTCGGCATTGTGCCTTTTGAATTTAATTCCGATGCTATTTCTGTGTTTCATTGTCAATAAGAAGGTCCAAGGGATACAGTAAACCTGAAGTGAAGCATCGGAATCTAAAACTGGACTCACAGGAGAGGTTCAAATCATAGAAAGTGAGAGTGTCAGTCCTCTTTTACTTAAGTCGGCATTGTGCCTTTTGAATTTAATTCCGATGCTATTTCTGTGTTTCATTGTCAATAAGAAGGTCCAAGGGATACAGTAAACCTGAAGTGAAGCATCGGACTCTAAAACTGGACCCACAGGAGAGGTTCAAATCATAGAAAGTGAGAGTGTCGGTCCTCTTTTACTTATGTCGGCATTGTGCCTTTTGAATTTAATTCCGATACTATTTCTGTGTTTCATTGTCAATAAGAAGGTCCAAGGGATACAGTAAACCTGAAGTGAAGCATCGGACTCTAAAACTGGACCCACAGGAGAGGTTCAAATCATAGAAAGTGAGAGTGTCAGTCCTCTTTTACTTAAGTCGGCATTCTGCCTTTTAAATTTAATTCCGATGCTACTTCTGTGTTTCATTGTCAATAAGAAGGTCCAAGGGATACAGTAAACTTGAAGTGAAGCATCGGAATCTAAATCTGACCTCACAGGAGAGGTTCAAATCATAGAAAGTGAGATTGTCAGTCCTCTTTTACTTAAGTCGGCATTGTGCGTTTTAAATTTACTTTCGATGCAATATCTGTGTTTCATCGTCAATAAGAAGGTCTAAGGGATTCAGTAAACCTTAAGTGAAGCATCGGAATCTAAAACTGGACTCATAGGAGATGTTCATTTCATAGTAAGTGAGATTGTCGGTCCTCTTGTACTAAAGTCGCCATTGTGATTTTTGTATTAAATTCGGATGCAATTCCTGTGTTTCATCGTCAATAAGAAGGTCCAAGGGATACAGTAAACCTGAAGTGAAGCATCGGAAACTAAAACTGGTCTCACAGGAGAGGTGCAAATCATAGAAAGTTAGAGTGTCAGTCCTCTTGTACTTAAGTCGGCATTGTACCTTTTGTATTAAATTCGGATGCAAACTCTGTGTTTCATCGTCAATTAGAAGGTCCAAGGGATACAGTAAACCTGAAGTGAAGCATCGGAATGTAAAACTGGACTAACAGGAGAGATTCAAATCATAGAAAGTGAGAATGCCAGTCCTCTTGTACTTAAGTCGGCATTGTGCCTTTTAAATTTCATTCCGATGCAATTTCTGTGTTTCATCGTCAATAAGAAGGTGCAAGGTATACAGTAAACCTGAAGTGAAGCATCGGAATCTAAAACTGGACTCACAGGAGAGGTTCAAATCATAGAAAGTGAGAGTGTCAGTCCTCTTGTACTTAAGTCGGCATTGTGCCTTTTGAATTTAATTCCGATGCTATTTCTGTGTTTCATTGTCAATAAGAAGGTCCAAGGGATACAGTAAACCTGAAGTGAAGCATCGGAATTAAAACTGGACTCACAGGAGAGGTTCAAATCATAGAAAGTGAGAGTGTCAGTCCTCTTTTACTTAAGTCGTCTTTGTGCGTTTTAAATTTAATTCCGATGCAATATCTATGTTTCATCGTCATTAAGAAGGTCCAAGGGATACAGTAAACCTGAAGTGAAGCATCGGAATCTAAAACTGGGCTCACAGGAGATGTTCAATCATAGAAAGTGAGATTGTAGGTCCTCTTGTACTAAAGTCGCCATTGTGATTTTTGTATTAAATTCGGATGCAATTTCTGTGTTTCATCGTCAATAAGAAGGTCCAAGGGATATAGTAAACCTGAAGTGAAGCATCGGAATGTAAAACTAGACTCACAGGACAGGTTCAAATCATAGAAAGTTAGAGTGTCAGTCCTCTTTTACTTAAGTCGGCATTGTGCCTTTGGAATTTAATTCCGATGCTATTTCTGCGTTTCATTGTCAATAAGAAGGTCCAAGGGATACAGTAAACCTGAAGTGAAGCATCGGACTCTAAAACTGGACCCACAGGAGAGGTTCAAATCATAGAAAGTGAGAGTGTCAGTCCTCTTTTACTTAAGTCAGCATTGTGCCTTTTGAATTTAATTCCGATGCTATTTCTCTGTTTCTTTGTCAATTAGAAGGTCCAAGGGATACAGTAAACCTGAAGTGAAGCATCGGAATCTAAATCTGACCTCACAGGAGAGGTTCAAATTATAGAAAGTGAGATTGTCAGTCCCCTTTTACTTAAGTCGGCATTGTGCGTTTTAAATTAACTTTCGATGCAATATCTGTGTTTCATCGTCAATAAGAAGGTCCAAGGGATTCAGTAAACCTTAAGTGAAGCATCGGAATCTAAAACTGGACTCATAGGAGATGTTCATTTCATAGAAAGTGAGATTGTCGGTCCTCTTGTACTAAAGGCGCCATTGTGATTTTTGTATTAAATTCGGATGCAATTCCTGTGTATCATCGTCAATAAGAAGGTCCAAGGGATACAGTAAACCTGAAGTGAAGCATCGGAAACTAAAACTGGTCTCACAGGAGTGGTGCAAATCATAGAAAGTTAGAGTGTCAGTCCTCTTGTACTTAAGTCGGCATTGTACCTTTTGTATTAAACTCGGATGCAAACTCTGTGTTTCATCGTCAATTAGAAGGTCCAAGGGATACAGTAAACCTGAAGTGAAGCATCGGAATCTAAAACTGGACTAACAGGAGAGGTTCAAATCATAGAAAGTGAGAAAGCCAGTCCTCTTGTACTTAAGTCGGCATTGTGCCTTTTGAATTTCATTCCGATGCAATTTCTGTGTTTCATCGTCAATAAGAAGGTGCAAGGTATACAGTAAACCAGAAGTGAAGCATCGGAATCTAGAACTGGACTCACAGGAGATGTTCAAATCATAGAAAGTGAGAGTGTCAGTCCTCTTGTTCTTAAGTCGCCATTGAGCCTTTTGTATTAAATTCGGATGCAATTTCTGTCTGTCATCGTCAATAAGGAGGTCCAAGGGATACAGTAAACCTGAAGTAAAGCATCGGAATCTAAAATTGGACTCACAGGAGAGGTTCAAATCATAGAAAATTAGAATGTCAGTCCTCTTGTACTTAAGTCGGCATTGTGCCTTTTGTATTAAATTCGGATGCAATTTCTGTGTTTCATCGTCAATAAGAAGGTCCAAGGGATACAGTAAACCTGAAGTGAAGCATCGGAATCTAAAACTGGACTCAGAGGAGAGGTTCTAATCATATAAAGTGAGAGTGGCAGTCCTCTTGAACTTAAGTCGGCATTGTGCCTTTTGTATTAAATTCGGATGCAAACTCTGTGTTTCATCGTCAATAAGAAGGTCCAAGGGATACAGTAAACATGAAGTGAAGCATCGGAATCTAAACCTGGACTCACAGGAGAGGTTCAAATCATAAAACGTTAGAGTGTCAGTCCTCTTGTACTTAAGTCGGCATTGTGCCTTTTGAATTTAATTCCGATGCTATTTCTGTGTTTCATTGTCAATAAGAAGGTGTCAAGGGATAGAGTAAACCTGAAGTGAAGCATCGGAATCTAAAACTGGACTCACAGGAGAGATTCTAATCATAGAAAGTGAGAGTGTCAGTCCTCTTTTACTTAAGTCGGCATTGTGCGTTTTAAATTTAATTCCGATGCTATATCTGTGTTTCATCGTCAATAAGAAGATCCAAGGGATACAGTAAACCTGAAGTGAAGCATCGGAATCAAGAACTGGACTCACATGAGATGTTCAAATCATAGAAAGTGAGAGTGTCAGTCCTCTTGTACTTAAGTCGGCATTGTACCTTTTGTATTAAATTCGGATGCAAACTCTGTGTTTCATCGCCAATTAGAAGGTCCAAGGGATACAGTAAACCTGAAGTGAAGCATCGGAATCTAAAACTGGACTCACAGGAGAGGTTCAAATCAAAGAATGTGAGAGTGTCAGTCCTCTTGTACTTAAGTCGGCATTGTGCCTTTTGAATTTAATTCCGATGCAATTTCTGTGTTTCATCGTCAATAAGAAGCTGCAAGGTATACAGTAAACCTGAAGTGAAGCATCGGAATCTAAAACTGGACTCACAGGAGAGGTTCAAATCATAGAAAGTGAGAGTGTTAGTCCTCCTCTACTTAGGTCGGCACTGTGCCTTTTGAATTTAATTCCGATGCAATTTCTGTGTTTCATCGTCAATAAGAACGTCCAAGGGGTACAGTAAACCTGAAGTGAAGCATCAGAATCAAAAACTGGACTCACAGGAGAGGTTCGAATCATAGAAAGTGAGAGTGTCAGTCCTCTTGTACTTAAGTCGGCATTGCGCCATTTGTATTAAATTCGGATGCAATTTCTGTGTTTCATCGTCAATGAGAAAGTCCAAGGGATACAGTAAACCTGAGGTGAAGCATCGGAATCTAAAACTGGTCTCACACAAGAGGTTCAAATCATAGAAAGTGAAAGTGTCAGTCCTCTTGTACTTAAGTCACGATTGTGACTTTTGTATTAACTTCGGATGCAATTTCTGTGTTTCATCGTCAATAAGTAGGTCCTAGGGATACAGTAAACCTGAAGTGAAGCATCGGAATCTAAAACTGGACTCACAGGAGAGGTTCAAATCATAGAAAGAGAGAGTGTCAGTCCTCTTGTACTTATGTCGCCATTGTGCCTTTTGTTTTAAATTCGGATGCAATTTCTGTGTGTCATCGTCAATAAGAAGGTCCAAGGGGTACAGTAAACCTGAAGTAAAGCATCGGAATCTAAAACTGGACTCACAGGAGAGGTTCAAATCATAGAAAGTTAGAGTGTCAGTCCTCTTGTACTTACGTCGGCGTTGAGCCTTTTGTATTAAATTCGGATGCAAACTCTGTGTTTCATCGTCAATAAGAAGGTCCATGGGATACAGTAAACCTGAAGTGAAGCATCGGAATCTAAAACCGGACTCACAGGAGAGGTTCAAATCATAGAACGTTAGAGTGTCAGTCCTCTTGTACTTAAGTCGGCATTGTGCCTTTTGAATTTAATTCCGATGCAATTTCTGTGTTTCATTGTCAATAAGAAGGTCCAATGGATACAGTAAACCTGAAGCGAAGCATCGGAATCTAAATCTGACCTCACAGGAGAGGTTCAAATCATAGAAAGTGAGAGTGTCAGTCCTCTTTTACTTAAGTCGGCATTGTGCGTTTTAAATTTAATTCCGATGCAATATCTGTGTTTCATCGTCAATATGAAGGTCCAAGGGATACAGTGAACCTGAAGTGAAGCATCGGAATCTAAAACTGGACTCACAGGAGATGTTCAAATCACAGAAAGTGAGATTGTCGGTCCTCTTGTACTAAAGTCGCCATTGTGATTTTTGTATTAAATTAGGATGCAATTTCTGTGTTTCATCGTCAATAAGAAGGTCCAAGGGATACAGTAAACCTGAAGTGAAGCATCGGAATCTAAAACTGGACTCACAGGAGAGGTTCAAATCATAGAAAGTTAGAGTGTCAGTCCTCTTCTAGTTAAGTCGGCATTGTACCTTTTGTATTAAACTCGGATGCAAACTCTGTGTTTCATCGTCAATTAGAAGGTCGAAGGGATACAGTAAACCTGAAGTGAAGCATCGGAATCTAAAACTGGACTCATAGGAGATGTTCATTTCATAGAAAGTGAGATTGTCTGTCCTCTTGTACTAAAGTCGCCATTGCGATTTTTGTATTAAATTCGGATGCAATTCCTGTGTTTCATCGTCAATAAGAAGGTCCAAGGGATACAGTAAACCAGAAGTGAAGCATCGGAAACTAAAACTGGTCTCACAGGAGAGGTGCAAATCATAGAAAGTTAGAATGTCAGTCCTCTTGTACTTAAGTCGGCATTGTACCTTTTGTATTAAACTCGGATGCAAACTCTGTGTTTCATCGTCAATTAGAAGGTCCAAGGGATACAGTAAACCTGAAGTGAAGCATCGGAATCTAAAACTGGACTAACAGGAGAGGTTCAAATCATAGAAAGTGAGAATGCCAGTCCTCTTGTACTTAAGTCGGCATTGTGCCTTTTGAATTTCATTCCGATGCAATTTCTGTGTTTCATCGTCAATAAGAAGGTGCAAGGTATACAGTAAACCTGAAGTGAAGCATCGGAATCTAGAACTGGACTCACAGGAGATGTTCAAATCATAGAAAGTGAGAGTGTCAGTCCTCTTGTTCTTAAGTCGCCATTGAGCCTTTTGTATTAAATTCGGATGCAATTTCTGTGTGTCATCGTCAATAAGGAGGTCCAAGGGATACAGTAAACCTGACGTAAAGCATCGGAATCTAAAATTGGACTCACAGGAGAGGTTCAAATCATAGAAAATTAGAGTGTCAGTCCTCTTGTACTTAAGTCGGCATTGTGCCTTTTGTATTAAATTCGGATGCAATTTCTGTGTTTCATCGTCAATAATAAGGTCCAAGGGATACAGTAAACCTGAAGTGAAGCATCGGAATCTAAAACTGGACTCAGAGGAGAGGTTCTAATCATATAAAGTGAGAGTGTCAGTCCTCTTGTACGTAAGTCACCATTGTGCCTTTTGAATTTAATTCCGATGCAATTTCTGTGTTTCATCGTCAATAAGAAGCTGCAAGGTATACAGTAAACCTGAAGTGAAGCATCGGAATCTAAAACTGGACTCACAGGAGAGGATCAAATCATAGAAAGTGAGAGTGTTAGTCCTCTTCTACTTAGGTCGGCACTGTGCCTTTTGAATTTAATTCCGATGCAATTTCTGTGTTTCATCGTCAATAAGAACGTCCAAGGGGTACAGTAAACCTGAAGTGAAGCATCAGAATCAAAAACTGGACTCACAGGAGAGGTTCGAATCATAGAAAATGAGAGTGTCAGTCCTCTTGTACTTAAGTCGGCATTGCGCCATTTGTATTAAATTCGGATGCAATTTCTGTGTTTCATCGTCAATAAGAAGGTCCAAGGGATACAGTGAACCTGAGGTGAAGCATCGGAATCTAAAACTGGACTCACAGAAGAGGTTCAAATCATAGAAAGTGAAAGTGTCAGTCCTCTAGTACTTAATGCACCATTGTGACTTTTGTATTAACTTCGGATGCAATTTCTGTGTTTCATCGTCAATAAGAAGGTCCTAGGGATACAGTAAACCTGAAGTAAAGCATCGGAATCTAAAACTGGACTCACAGGAGAGGTTCAAATCATAGAAAGTGAGAGTGTCAGTCCTCTTGTACTTACGTCGGCGTTGAGCCTTTTGTATTAAATTCGGATGCAAACTCTGTGTTTCATCGTCAATAAGAAGGTCCAAGGGATACAGTAAACCTGAAGTGAAGCATCGGACTATAAAACTGGACCCACAGGAGAGGTTCAAATCATAGAAAGTGAGAGTGAGTCCTCTTTTACTTAAGTCAGCATTGTGCCTTTTGATTTTAATTCCGATGCTATTTCTGTGTTTCATTGTCAATAAGAAGGTCCAAGGGATACAGTAAACCTGAAGTGAAGCATCGGAATCTAAATCTGACCTCACAGGAGAGGTTCAAATTATAGAAAGTGAGATTGTCAGTCCCCTTTTACTTAAGTCGGCATTTTGCGTTTTAAATTTACTTTCGATGCAATATCTGTGTTTCATCGTCAATAAGAAGGTCCAAGGGATTCAGTAAACCTTAAGTGAAGCATCGGAATCTAAAACTGGACTCATAGGAGATGTTCATTTCATAGAAAGTGAGATTGTCGGTCCTCTTGTACTAAAGTCGCCATTGTGATTTTTGTATTAAATTCGGATGCAATTCCTGTGTTTCATCGTCAATAAGAAGGTCCAAGGGATACAGTAAACCTGAAGTGAAGCATCGGAAACTAAAACTGGTCTCACAGGAGTGGTGCAAATCATAGAAAGTTAGAGTGTCAGTCCTCTTGTACTTAAGTCGGCATTGTACCTTTTGTTTTAAACTCGGATGCAAACTCTGTGTTTCATCGTCAATTAGAAGGTCCAAGGGATACAGTAAACCTGAAGTGAAGCATCGGAATCTAAAACTGGACTAACAGGAGAGGTTCAAATCATAGAAAGTGAGAATGCCAGTCCTCTTGTACTTAAGTCGGCATTGTGCCTTTTGAATTTCATTCCGATGCAATTTCTGTGTTTCATCGTCAATAAGAAGGTGCAAGGTATACAGTAAACCTGAAGTGAAGCATCGGAATCTAGAACTGGACTCACAGGAGATGTTCAAATCATAGAAAGTGAGAGTGTCAGTCCTCTTGTTCTTAAGTCGCCATTGAGCCTTTTGTATTAAATTCGGATGCAATTTCTGTGTGTCATCGTCAATAAGGAGGTCCAAGGGATACAGTAAACCTGAAGTAAAGCATCGGAATCTAAAATTGGACTCACAGGAGAGGTTCAAATCATAGAAAATTAGAATGTCAGTCCTCTTGTACTTAAGTCGGCATTGTGCCTTTTGTATTAAATTCGGATGCAATTTCTGTGTTTCATCGTCAATAAGAAGGTCCAAGGGATACAGTAAACCTGAAGTGAAGCATCGGAATCTAAAACTGGACTCAGAGGGGAGGTTCTAATCATATAAACTGAGAGTGTCAGTCCTCTTGTACGTAAGTCACCATTGTGACTTTTGTATTAATTTCGGATGCAATTTCTGTGTTTCATCGTCAATAAGAAGGTCCAAGGGATACAGTAAACCTGAAGTGAAGCATCGGAATCTAAAAGTGGACTCACAGGAGAATTTCAAATCTTTGAAAGTGAGAGTGTCAGTCCTCTTGTACTTAAGTCGCCATTGTGCCTTTTGAATTAAATTCGGATGAAATTTCTGTGTGTCATCGTCAATAAGAAGGTCCAAGGAATACAGTAAACCTGAAGTGAAGCATCGGAATCTAGAACTGGACTCACATGAGATGTTCAAATCATAGAAAGTGAGAGTGTCAGTCCTCTTGTACTTAAGTCGGCATTGTACCTTTTGTATTAAATTCGGATGCAAACTCTGTGTTTCATCGCCAATTAGAAGGTCCAAGGGATACAGTAAACCTGAAGTGAAGCATCGGAATCTAAAACTGGACTCACAGGAGAGGTTCAAATCAAAGAATGTGAGAGTGTCAGTCCTCTTGTACTTAAGTCGGCATTGTGCCTTTTGAATTTAATTCCGATGCAATTTCTGTGTTTCATCGTCAATAAGAAGCTGCAAGGTATACAGTAAACCTGAAGTGAAGCATCGGAATCTAAAACTGGACTCACAGGAGAGGTTCAAATCATAGAAAGTGAGAGTGGTAGTCCTCTTCTACTTAGGTCGGCACTGTGCCTTTTGAATTTAATTCCGATGCAATTTCTGTGTTTCATCGTCAATAAGAACGACCAAGGGGTACAGTAAACCTGAAGTGAAGCATCAGAATCAAAAACTGGACTCACAGGAGAGGTTCGAATCATAGAAAGTGAGAGTGTCAGTCCTCTTGTACTTAAGTCGGCATTGCGCCATTTGTATTAAATTCGGATGCAATTTCTGTGTTTCATCGTCAATGAGAAGGTCCAAGGGATACAGTAAACCTGAGGTGAAGCATCGGAATCTAAAACTGGTCTCACAGAAGAGGTTCAAATCATAGAAAGTGAAAGTGTCAGTCCTCTTGTACTTAAGTCACCATTGTGACTTTTGTATTAACTTCGGATGCAATTTCTGTGTTTCATCGTCAATAAGAAGGTGCTAGGGATACAGTAAACCTGAAGTGAAGCATCGGAATCTAAAACTGGACTCACAGGAGAGGTTCAAATCATAGAAAGAGAGAGTGTCAGTCCTCTTGTACTTATGTCGACATTGTGCCTTTTGTTTTAAATTCGGATGCAATTTCTGTGTGTCATCGTCAATAAGAAGGTCCAAGGGGTACAGTAAACCTGAAGTAAAGCATCGGAATCTAAAACTGGACTCACAGGAGAGGTTCAAATCATAGAAAGTTAGAGTGTCAGTACTCTTGTACTTACGTCGGCGTTGAGCCTTTTGTATTAATTTCGGATGCAAACTCTGTGTTTCATCGTCAATAAGAAGGTCCATGGGATACAGTAAACCTGAAGTGAAGCATCGGAATCTAAAATTGGACTCACAGGAGAGGTTCAAATCATAGAAAGTTAGAGTGTCAGTCCTCTTGTACTTAAGTCGGCATTGTGCCTTTTGAATTTAATTCCGATGCAATTTCTGTGTTTCATTGTCAATAAGAAGGTCCAATGGATACAGTAAACCTGAAGCGAAGCATCGGAATCTAAATCTGACCTCACAGGAGAGGTTCAAATCATAGAAAGTGAGAGTGTCAGTCCTCTTTTACTTAAGTCGGCATTGTGCGTTTTAAATTTAATTCCGATGCAATATCTGTGTTTCATCGTCAATAAGAAGGTCCAAGGGATACAGTGAACCTGAAGTGAAGCATCGGAATCTAAAACTGGACTCACAGGAGATGTTCAAATCACATAAAGTGAGATTGTCGGTCCTCTTGTACTAAAGTCGCCATTGTGATTTTTGTATTAAATTAGGATGCAATTTCTGTGTTTCATCGTCAATAAGAAGGTCCAAGGGATACAGTAAACCTGAAGTGAAGCATCGGAATCTAAAACTGGACTCACAGGAGAGGTTCAAATCATAGAAAGTTCGAGTGTCAGTCCTCTTGTACTTAAGTCGGCATTGTACCTTTTGTATTAAACTCGGATTCAAACTCTGTGTTTCATCGTCAATTAGAAGGTCCAAGGGATACAGTAAACCTGAAGTGAAGCATCGGAATCTAAAACTGGACTCATAGGAGATGTTCATTTCATAGAAAGTGAGATTGTCACTCCTCTTGTACTAAAGTCGCCATTGTGATTTTTGTATTAAATTCGGATGCAATTCCTGTGTTTCATCGTCAATAAGAAGGTCCAAGGGATACAGTAAACCAGAAGTGAAGCATCGGAAACTAAAACTGGTCTCACAGGAGAGGTGCAAATCATAGAAAGTTAGAGTGTCAGTCCTCTTGTACTTAAGTCGGCATTGTACCTTTTGTATTAAACTCGGATGCAAACTCTGTGTTTCATCGTCAATTAGAAGGTCCAAGGGATACAGTAAACCTGAAGTGAAGCATCGGAATCTAAAACTGGACTAACAGGAGAGGTTCAAATCATAGAAAGTGAGAATGCCAGTCCTCTTGTACTTAAGTCGGCATTGTGCCTTTTGAATTTCATTCCGATGCAATTTCTGTGTTTCATCGTCAATAAGAAGGTGCAAGGTATACAGTAAACCTGAAGTGAAGCATCGGAATCTAGAACTGGACTCACAGGAGATGTTCAAATCATAGAAAGTGAGAGTGTCAGTCCTCTTGTTCTTAAGTCGTCATTGAGCCTTTTGTATTAAATTCGGATGCAATTTCTGTGTGTCATCGTCAATAAGGAGGTCCAAGGGATACAGTAAACCTGAAGTAAAGCATCGGAATCTAAAATTGGACTCACAGGAGAGGTTCAAATCATAGAAAATTAGAGTGTCAGTCCTCTTGTACTTAAGTCGGCATTGTGCCTTTTGTATTAAATTCGGATGCAATTTCTGTGTTTCATCGTCAATAAGAAGGTCCAAGGGATACAGTAAACCTGAAGTGAAGCATCGGAATCTAAAACTGGACTCAGAGGAGAGGTTCTAATTATATAAAGTGAGAGTGTCAGTCCTCTTGTACGTAAGTCACCATTGTGCCTTTTGAATTTAATTCCGATGCAATTTCTGTGTTTCATCGTCAATAAGAAGCTGCAAGGTATACAGTAAACCTGAAGTGAAGCATCGGAATCTAAAACTGGACTCACAGGAGAGGTTCCAATCATAGAAAGTGAGAGTGTTAGTCCTCTTCTACTTAGGTCGGCACTGTGCCTTTTGAATTTAATTCCGATGCAATTTCTGTGTTTCATCGTCAATAAGAACGTCCAAGGGGTACAGTAAACCTGAAGTGAAGCATCAGAATCAAAAACTGGACTCACAGGAGAGGTTCGAATCATAGAAAGTGAGAGTGTCAGTCCTCTTGTACTTAAGTCGGCATTGCGCCATTTGTATAAATTCGGATGCAATTTCTGTGTTTCATCGTCAATAAGAAGGTCCAAGGGATACTGTAAACCTGAGGTGAAGCATCGGAATCTAAAACTGGTCTCACAGAAGAGGTTCAAATCATAGAAAGCGAAAGTGTCAGTCCTCTTGTACTTAATGCACCATTGTGACTTTTGTATTAACTTCGGATGCAATTTCTGTGTTTCATCGTCAATAAGAAGGTCCTAGGGATACAGTAAACCTGAAGTGAAGCATCGGAATCTAAAACTGGACTCACAGGAGAGGTTCAAATCATAGAAAGTGAGAGTGTCAGTCCTCTTGTACTTACGTGGGCGTTGAGCCTTTTGTATTAAATTCGGATGCAAACTCTGTGTTTCATCGTCAATAAGAAGGTCCAAGGGATACAGTAAACCTGAAGTGAAGCATCGGACTCTAAAACTGGACCCACAGGACAGGTTCAAATCATAGAAAGTGAGAGTGTCAGTCCTCTTTTTCTTAAGTCAGCATTGTGCCTTTTGAATTTAATTCCGATGCTATTTCTGTGTTTCATTGTGAATAAGAAGGTCCAAGGGATACAGTAAACCTGAAGTGAAGCATCGGAATCTAAATCTGACCTCACAGGAGAGGTTCAAATTATAGAAAGTGAGATTGTCAATCCCCTTTTACTTAAGTCGGCATTGTGCGTTTTAAATTTACTTTCCATGCAATATCTGTGTTTCATCGTCAATAAGAAGGTCCAAGGGATTCAGTAAACCTTACGTGAAGCATCGGAATCTAAAACTGGACACATAGGAGATGTTCATTTCATAGAAAGTGAGATTGTCGGTCCTCTTGTACTAAAGTCGCCATTGTGATTTTTGTATTGAATTCGGATGCAATTCCTGTGTTTCATCGTCAATAAGAAGGTCCAAGGGATACAGTAAACCTGAAGTGAAGCATCGGAAACTAAAACTGGTCCCACAGGAGTGGTGCAAATCATAGAAAGTTAGAGTGTCAGTCCTCTTGTACTTAAGTCGGCATTGTACCTTTTGTATTAAACTCGGATGCAAACTCTGTGTTTCATCGTCAATTAGAAGGTCCAAGGGATACAGTAAACCTGAAGTGAAGCATCGGAATCTAAAACTGGACTAACAGGAGAGGTTCAAATCATAGAAAGTGAGAATGCCAGTCCTCTTGTACTTAAGTCGGCATTGTGCCTTTTGAATTTCATTCCGATGCAATTTCTGTGTTTCATCGTCAATAAGAAGGCGCAAGGTATACAGTAAACCTGAAGTGAAGCATCGGAATCTAGAACTGGACTCACAGGAGATGTTCAAATCATAGAAAGTGAGAGTGTCAGTCCTCTTGTTCTTAAGTCGCCATTGAGCCTTTTGTATTAAATTCGGATGCAATTTCTGTGTGTCATCGTCAATAAGGAGGTCCAAGGGATACAGTAAACCTGAAGTAAAGCATCGGAATCTAAAATTGGACTCACAGGAGAGGTTCAAATCATAGGAAATTAGAATGTCAGTCCTCTTGTACTTAAGTCGGCATTGTGCCTTTTGTATTAAATTCGGATGCAATTTCTGTGTTTCATCGTCAATAAGAAGGTCCAAGGGATACAGTAAACCTGAAGTGAAGCATCGGAATCTAAAACTGGACTCAGAGGAGAGGTTCTAATCATATAAAGTGAGAGTGTCAGTCCTCTAGTACGTAAGTCACCATTGTGACTTTTGTATTAATTTCGGATGCAATTTCTGTGTTTCATCGTCAATAAGAAGGTCCAAGGGATACAGTAAACCTGAAGTGAAGCATCGGAATCTAAAAGTGGACTCACAGGAGAACTTCAAATCTTAGAAAGTGAGAGTGTCAGTCCTCTTGTACTTAAGTCGCCATTGTGCCTTTTGAATTAAATTCGGATGAAATTTCTGTGTGTCATCGTCAATAAGAAGGTCCAAGGGATACAGTAAACCTGAAGTAAAGCATCGGAACTTAAAACTGGACTAACAGGAGAGGTTCAAATCAAAGAAAGTTAGAGTGTCAGTCCTCTTGAACTTAAGTCGGCATTGTGCCTTTTGTATTAAATTCGGATGCAAACTCTGTGTTTCATCGTCAATAAGAAGGTCCAAGGGATACAGTAAACATTAAGTGAAGCATCGGAATCTAAACCTGGACTCACAGCAGAGGTTCAAATCATAAAACGTTAGAGTGTCAGTCCTCTTGTACTTACGTCGGCATTGTGCCTTTTGAATTTAATTCCGATGCTATTTCTGTGTTTCATTGTCAATAAGAAGGTGTCAAGGGATACAGTAAACCTGAAGTGAAGCATCGGAATCTAAAACTGGACTCACAGGAGAGATTCAAATCATAGAAAGTGAGAGTGTCAGTCCTCTTTTACTTAAGTCGGCATTGTGCGTTTTAAATTTAATTCCGATGCTATATCTGTGTTTCATCGTCAATAAGAAGGTCCAAGGGATACAGTAAACCTGAAGTGAAGCATCGGAATCTAGAACTGGACTCACAGGAGATGTTCAAATCATAGAAAGTGAGAGTGTCAGGCCTCTTGTACTTAAGTCGGCATTGTACCTTTTGTATTAAATTCGGATGCAAACTCTGTGTTTCATCGCCAATTAGAAGGTCCAAGGGATACAGTAAACCTGAAGTGAAGCATCGGAATCTAAAACTGGACTCACAGGAGAGGTTCAAATCAAAGAATGTGAGAGTGTCAGTCCTCTTGTACTTAAGTCGGCATTGTGCCTTTTGAATTTAATTCCGATGCAATTTCTGTGTTTCATCGTCAATAAGAAGCTGCAAGGTATACAGTAAATCTGAAGTGAAGCATCGGAATCTAAAACTGGACTCACAGGAGAGGTTCAAATCATAGAAAGTGGGAGTGTTAGTCCTCTTCTACTTAGGTCGGCACTGTGCCTTTTGAATTTAATTCCGATGCAATTTCTGTGTTTCATCGTCAATAAGAACGTCCAAGGGGTACAGTAAACCTGAAGTGAAGCATCAGAATCAAAAACTGGACTCACAGGAGAGGTTCGAATCATAGAAAGTGAGAGTGTCAGTCCTCTTGTACTTAAGTCGGCATTGCGCCATTTGTATTAAATTCGGATGCAATTTCTGTGTTTCATCGTCAATGAGAACGTCCAAGGGATACAGTAAACCTGAGGTGAAGCATCGGAATCTAAACTGGTCTCACAGAAGAGGTTCAAATCATAGAAAGTGAAAGTGTCAGTCCTCTTGTACTTAAGTCACCATTGTGACTTTTGTATTAACTTCGGATGCAATTTCTGTGTTTCATCGTCAATAAGAAGGTCCTAGGGATACAGTAAACCTGAAGTGAAGCATCGGAATCTAAAACTGGACTCACAGGAGATGTTCAAATCATAGAAAGAGAGAGCGTCAGTCCTCTTGAACTTATGTCGCCATTGTGCCTTTTGTTTTAAATTCGGATGCAATTTCTGTGTGTCATCGTCAATAAGAAGGTCCAAGGGGTACAGTAAACCTGAAGTAAAGCATCGGAATCTAAAACTGGACTCACAGGAGAGGTTCAAATCATAGAAAGTTAGAGTGTCAGTCCTCTTGTACTTACGTCGGCGTTGAGCCTTTTGTATTAAATTCGGATGCAAACTCTGTGTTTCATCGTCAATAAGAAGGTCCATGGGATACAGTAAACCTGAAGTGAAGCATCGGAATCTAAAACTGGACTCACAGGAGAGGTTCAAATCATAGAAAGTTAGAGTGTCAGTCCTCTTGTACTTAAGTCGGCATTGTGCTTTTTGGATTTAATTCCGATGCAATTTCTGTGTTTCATTGTCAATAAGAAGGTCCAAGGGATACAGTAAACCTGAAGCGAAGCATCGGAATCTAAATCTGACCTCACAGGAGAGGTTCAAATCATAGAAAGTGAGAGTGTCAGTCCTCTTTTACTTAAGTCGGCATTGTGCGTTTTAAATTTAATTCCGATATAATATCTGTGTTTCATCGTCAATAAGAAGGTCCAAGGGATACAGTGAACCTGAAGTGAAGCATCGGAATCTAAAACTGGACTCACAGGAGATGTTCAAATCACAGAAAGTGAGATTGTCGGTCCTCTTGTACTAAAGTCGCCATTGTGATTTTTGTATTAAATTAGGATGCAATTTCTGGGTTTCATCGTCAATAAGAAGGTCCAAGGGATACAGTAAACCTGAAGTGAAGCATCGGAATCTAAAACTGGACTCACAGGAGAGGTTCAAATCATAGAAAGTTAGAGTGTCAGTCCTCTTCTACTTAAGTCGGCATGGTACCTTTTGTATTAATCTCGGATGCAAACTCTGTGTTTCATCGTCAATTAGAAGGTCCAAGGGATACAGTAAACCTGAAGTGAAGCATCGGAATCTAAAACTGGACTAACAGGAGAGGTTCAAATCATAGAAAGTGAGAATGCCAGTCCTCTTGTACTTAAGTCGGCATTGTGCCTTTTGAATTTCATTCCGATGCAATTTCTGTGTTTCATCGTCAATAAGAAGGTGCAAGGTATACAGTAAACCAGAAGTGAAGCATCGGAATCTAGAACTGGACTCACAGGAGATGTTCAAATCATAGAAAGTGAGAGTGTCAGTCCTCTTGTTCTTAAGTCGCCATTGTGCCTTTTGAATTAAATTCGGATGAAATTTCTGTGTGTCATCGTCAATAAGAAGGTCCAAGGGATACAGTAAACCTGAAGTAAAGCATCGGAACTTAAAACTGGACTAACAGGAGAGGTTCAAATCATAGAAAGTTAGAGTGTCAGTCCTCTTGAACTTAAGTCGGCATTGTGCCTTTTGTATTAAATTCGGATGCAAACTCTGTGTTTCATCGTCAATAAGAAGGTCCAAGGGATACAGTAAACATGAAGTGAAGCATCGGAATCTAAACCTGGACTCACAGGAGAGGTTCAAATCATAAAACGTTAGAGTGTCAGTCCTCTTGTACTTAAGTCGGCATTGTGCCTTTTGAATTTAATTCCGATGTTATTTCTGTGTTTCATTGTCAGTAAGAAGGTGTCAAGGGATACAGTAAACCTGAAGTGAAGCATCGGAATCTAAAACTGGATTCACAGGAGAGATTCAAATCATAGAAAGTGAGAGTGTCAGTCCTCTTTTACTTAAGTCGGCATTGTGCGTTTTAAATTTAATTCCGATGCTATATCTGTGTTTCATCGTCAATAAGAAGGTCCAAGGGATACAGTAAACCTGAAGTGAAGCATCGGAATCTAGAACTGGACTCACAGGAAATGTTCAAATCATAGAAAGTGAGAGTGTCAGTCCTCTTGTACTTAAGTCGGCATTGTACCTTTTGTATGAAATTCGGATGCAAACTCTGTGTTTCATCGCCAATTAGAAGGTCCAAGGGATACAGTAAACCTGAAGTGAAGCATCGGAATGTAAAACTGGACTCACAGGAGAGGTTCAAATCAAAGAATGGTAGAGTGTCAGTCCTCTTGTACTTAAGTCGGCATTGTGCCTTTTGAATTTAATTCCGATGCAATATCTGTGTTTCATCGTCAATAAGAACGTCCAAGGGGTACAGTAAACCTGAAGTGAAGCATCAGAATCAAAAACTGGACTCACAGGAGAGGTTCAAATCATAGAAAGTGAAAGTGTCAGTCCTCTTGTACTTAATGCACCATTGTGACTTTTGTATTAACTTCGGATGCAATTTCTGTGTTTCATCGTCAATAAGAAGGTCCTAGGGATACAGTAAACCTGAAGTGAAGCATCGGAATCTAAAACTGGACTCACAGGAGAGGTTCAAATCATAGAAAGAGAGAGTGTCAGTCCTCTTGTACATATGTCGACATTGTGCCTTTTGTTTTAAATTCGGATGCAATTTCTGTGTGTCATCGTCAATAAGAAGGTCCAAGGGGTACAGTAAACCTGAAGTAAAGCATCGGAATCTAAAACTGGACTCACAGGAGAGGTTCAAATCATAGAAAGTTAGAGTGTCAGTCCTCTTGTACTTACGTCGGCGTTGAGCCTTTTGTATTAAATTCGGATGCAAACTCTGTGTTTCATCGTCAATAAGAAGGTCCAAGGGATACAGTAAACCTGAAGTGAAGCATCGGACTCTAAAACTGGACCCACAGGAGAGGTTCAAATCATAGAAAGTGAGAGTGTCAGTCCTCTTTTACTTAAGTAAGCATTGTGCCTTTTGAATTTAATTCCGATGCTATTTCTGTGTTTCATTGTCAATAAGAAGGTCCAAGAGATACAGTAAACCTGAAGTGAAGCATCGGAATCTAAATCTGACCTCACAGGAGAGGTTCAAATCATAGAAAGTGAGATTGTCAGTCCCCTTTTACTTAAGTCGGCATTGTGCGTTTTAAATTTACTTTCGATGCAATATCTGTGTTTCATCGTCAATAAGAAGGTCCAAGGGATTCAGTAAACCTTAACTGAAGCATCGGAATCTAAAACTGGACTCATAGGAGATGTTCATTTCATAGAAAGTGAGATTGTCGGTCCTCTTGTACTAAAGTCGCCATTGTGATTTTTGTATTAAATTCGGATGCAATTCCTGTGTTTCATCGTCAATAAGAAGGTCCAAGGGATGCAGTAAACCTGAAGTGAAGCATCGGAAACTAAAACTGGTCTCACAGGAGAGGTGCAAATCATAGAAACTTCGAGTGTCAGTCCTCTTGTACTTAAGTCGGCATTGTACCTTTTGTATTAAATTCGGATGCAAACTCTGTGTTTCATCTCCAATTAGAAGGTCCAAGGGATACAGTAAACCTGAAGTGAAGCATCGGAATGTAAAACTGGACTCACAGGAGAGGTTCAAATCAAAGAATGTGAGAGTGTCAGTCCTCTTGTACTTAAGTCGGAATTGTGCCTTTTGAATTTAATTCCGATGCAATTTCTGTGTTTCATCGTCAATAAGAAGCTGCAAGGTATACAGTAAACCTGATGTGAAGCATCGGAATCTAAAACTGGACTCACAGGAGAGGTTCAAATCATAGAAAGTGAGAGTGTTAGTCCTCTTCTACTTAGATCGGCACTGTGCCTTTTGAATTTAATTCCGATGCAATTTCTGTGTTTCATCGTCAATAAGAACGTCCATGGGGTACAGTAAACCTGAAGTGAAGCATCAGAATCAAAAACTGGACTCACAGTAGAGGTTCGAATCATAGAAAGTGAGAGTGTCAGACCTCTTGTACTTAAGTCGGCATTGCGCCATTTGTATTAAATTCGGATGCAATTTCTGTGTTTCATCGTCAATAAGAAGGTCCAAGGGATACAGTAAAACTGAGGTGAAGCATCGGAATCTAAAACTGGTCTCACAGAAGAGGTTCAAATCATAGAAAGTGAAAGTGTCAGTCCTCTTGTACTTAAGTCACCATTGTGACTTTTGTATTAACTTCGGATGCAATTTCTGTGTTTCATCGTCAATAAGAAGGTCCTAGGGATACAGTAAACCTGAAGTGAAGCATCGGAATCTGAAACTGGACTCACAGGAGAGGTTCAAATCATAGAAAGAGAAAGTGTCAGTCCTCTTGTACTTATGTCGCCATTGTGCCTTTTGTTTTACATTCGGATGCAATTTCTGTGTGTCATCGTCAATACGAAGGTCCAAGGGGTACAGTAAACCTGAAGTAAAGCATCGGAATCTAAAACTGGACTCACAGGAGAGGTTCAAATCATAGAAAATTAGAGTGTCAGTCCTCTTGTACTTACGTCGGCGTTGAGCCTTTTGTATTAAATTCGGATGCAAACTCTGTGTTTCATCGTCAATAAGAAGGTCCATGGGATACAGTAAACCTGAAGTGAAGCATCGGAATCTAAAACTGGTCTCACAGGAGAGGTTGAAATCATAGAAAGTTAGAGTGTCAGTCCTCTTTTACTTAAGTCGGCATTGTGCGTTTTAAATTTAATTCCGATGCAATATCTGTGTTTCATCGTCAATAAGAAGGTCCAAGGGATACAGTGAACCTGAAGTGAAGCATCGGAATCTTAAACTGGACTCACAGGAGATGTTCAAATCACAGAAAGTGAGATTGTCGGTCCTCTTGTACTAAAGTCGCCATTGTGATTTTTGTATTAAATTAGGATGCAATTTCTGTGTTTCATCGTCAATAAGAAGGTCCAAGGGATACAGTAAACCTGAAGTGAAGCATCGGAATCTAAAACTGGACTCACAGGAGAGGTTCAAATCATAGAAAGTTAGAGTGTCAGTCCTCTTCTACTTAAGTCGGCATTGTACCTTTTGTATTAAATTCGGATGCAAACTCTGTGTTTCATCGTCAATTAGAAGGTCCAAGGGATACAGTAAACCTGAAGTGAAGCATCGTAATGTAAAAGTGGACTCACACGTGAGGTTCAAGTGATAGAAAGTGAGAGTGTCAGTCCCCTTGTACTTATGTCGGCATTGTGCCTTTTGAATTTAATACCGATGCAATTTCTGTGTTTCATCGTCAATAAGAAGGTACAAGGTATACAGTAAACCTGAAGTGAAGCATCGGAATCTAAAACTGGATTCGCAAGAGAGGTTCAAATCATGGAATGTTAGAGTGTCAGTCCTCTTTTACTTAAGACGGCATTGTGCCATTTGTATTAAATTCGGATGCGATTTCTGTGTTTTATTGTCAACAACAAGGTCCAAGGGATACAGTAAACCTGAAGTGAAGCATCGGAATCTAAATCTGACCTCACAGGAGAGGTTCGAATCATAGAAAGTGAGAGTGTCAGTCCGCTTGTACTTAAGTCGGCATTGTGCCATTTGTATTAAATTCGGATGCAATTTCTGTGTCTCATCGTCAATAAGAAGGTCCAAGAGATACAGTAAACCTGTGGTGAAGCAGCGGAATCTAAAACTGGACTCACAGGAGAGGTGCAAATCATAGAAAGTGAGAGTGTCAGTCCTCTTGTACTTAAATCACCATTGTGACTGTATTAATTTCGGATGCCATTTCTGTGTTTCATCGTCAATAAGAAGGTCCAAGGGATACAGTAAACCTGAAGTGAAGCATCGGAATCTAAAACTGGACTCACACGAGAGGTTCAAATCATAAAAAGTTAGAGTGTCCGTCCTCTTGTACTTAAGTCGGCATTGTGCGTTTCAAATTTAATTCCGATGCATTATCTGTGTTTCATCGTCAATAAGAAGGTCCAAGGGATACAGTAAACCTGATGTGAAGCATCGGAATCTAGAACTGGACTCACAGGAGATGTTCAAATCATAGAAAGTGAGATTGTCGGTCCTCTTGTGCTAAAGTCGCCATTGTGATTTTTGTATTAAATTTGGATGCAATTTCTGTAATTCATCGTCAATAAGAAGGTCCAAGGGATACAGTAAACCTGAAGTGAAGCATCGGAATCTAAAACTGGACTCACAGGAGAGGTGCAAATCATAGAAAGTTAGAGTGTCAGTCCTCTTGTACTTAAGTCGGCATTGTACCTTTTGTATTAAATTCGGATGCAAACTCTGTGTTTCATCGTCAATTAGAAGGTCCAAGGGATACAGTAAACCTGAAGTGAAGCATCGGAATGTAAAACTGGACTCACAGGAGAGGTTCAAATCATAGAAAGTGAGAATGTCAGTCCTCTTGTACTTAAGTCGGCATTGTGCCTTTTGAATTTCATTCCGGTGCAATTTCTGTGTTTCACCGTCAATAAGAAGGTCCAAGGTATACAGTAAACCTGAA